>NC_136420.1:44847580-47267580 GCF_052625555.1 Lactuca saligna | reverse complement strand
ACCGAGCCACCAGGTTTGAGAATAAGGTGGGATCCCTGGATCTAGTGGCCAGCGAATCACTGATCAAAAAGCATATTTTTTTTTAGATTCTTCATGGATCTAGTGGCCGGTGAATCACTGATCAAAGAGCGAGCTACCGCCAGGTTTAATGATTTGGTGGGATCGACAGATGCAGTGGCTGGTGAACCGCTTCTTCTTCTTCCACGAAGATTCACACAAAACCGAGCTTGGATGGAACTAAACAAGATTTGGCGAACGAATAGAAAGGTCAAAGGCTTTTATTTTCTAAAGTAAAAGGAGGTTATTCAGTAGCCATCGCAGGTTTCATTACTTTTATTCCATTCCGTCCTCTCATAAGAGGAAGGATATCGAATGATCAATTCACCATTGAGAGCATTCAGCCCAAAAGGACGAATATTGTGGTGTTCTAACAGCAGCAGTCAAACGGGGGCGTGAATGCGAGATGCCAGCGGAAAAGAAAAGGATATAAGCTGGAGACTGGCCTATATTCCTACTAATGTGATCCCCATTACTTAAAATCTGTTCTACACTACGATATATTGCTCTGATGTTTTTACAACTATCTTTTTTGAAGCAGATAGTTCACAGTGCTCATTCTATCGATACTGGGAAAGAAAAAAAAGAATGTTTACACTCAATTTTCATTACGAAGATGTATCACGTCAGGATCCGTTGCTCAAACCGAATCACGCCAACGTTATGGAAGTTCTTAGATCGTGTAAAATAAGAGTAGTACCAAAGGCACCACCCTCTGATTTCATAATAAAAAATGGAAAATTGGCTATGGAGATTCCGTGCGGTCAGAAATTAATACAGACACAAAGGGCTTCGACAGGAAAGGAGTTTCGATCCAATCGATTATTGGGAAAAAATAAAGACAAAAAAGGGTATGTCAGTGACCTAGCACGGCAAAGCACTCTTCGAGGGCATGGAATGTCTCATTTTTTGGTAAGAATCTCCGCAGTAATGTCTCTGTTAGATTTTCCGGTCGAAATACGGGAAAAGTCCATTCAATTCTTGATGGAAATGGAGTTTTGAGAATTCTCCCCGGAACTGGAAGATCATTTCGAGATCTTCGAACATATTCGAGGGTTCAATGTCACTATTGTAACTTCGGCCAACACACAAGATGAGACTTTACCACCGTGGAGCGGCTTTTTTCAAAAAGATGAGGGGGAAAGTCAGTAAGATGTCGGAGAAGCAAAATATACGAGATCACAAACGTAGATTGCTCGCGGCTAAGTATGAATTGAGACGAAAGCTTTATAAATTTGTAAAGATACCAATCGATCTACTGATATGCGGGACAAACATCGTTAGAAGTTTCCAAGAAAGAGTTCCTTTGCACTAGTAAGAAACCGATGTATTTCCACGGGTCGCCCTCGTTCCGTATATAAGTTCTTTTCTTTCAAATTTCTCGTCTCGTTTTTCGTGGATTAGCATCTCGAGGTCCTTTGATGGGCATAAAGAAATCATCTTGGTAGCATCAAACCAATAGAACAAGGGTTAGCTCTGCAGCTGGTCTACAAGCAAGGTAAGTAGGTCCATGCGACCGGCCCCGGATGTACCCTTTAGCCGCGAGGGGAACCGGGTAAACAAAGTCGCGATCAGAATGAATGGTAGTTCGCTGGGCCTGTCTTTTGCTCCCAGAGGTGCTGGTTCGAATCCAGTTCATGACAACCACAAAGCCTTTGATCATAGAATATCTCGGGACCCCCGCTGGTAAATACGGGGCTCTGGCAGCTGCACTTTTTTTTATATGATGCATCGAATGCTTCCTCTGCTTTCAGTAAAAATACCAAAAGCCTATTCTCGAGGCACTCTTTCTCTTATAGCGCTCTTTCCTTCCCTTCGAGCTAGCCGGAAAAATCCATTTCTTTTGCTTGTAAGAGAAAAGGCGCTTATTCCATGAAAGAGGAGCGCAGCGGAGTCATGAACAAACAAGAATAGCCACTTCCTTATCTACGCTATTGACTTTCCTCCCCTCGTGGGAAGTAGCAAGAGCCTTTATCTAATCTACTATTGAACCATCTCACCTGAAAGTCAGTCGCTACCTTAAGGCATGCCTTGACTCCACTCGATGGTACTTGCTTTCCTAAAGAGAAGACGAAGAGGATGACACTGGGGATCGTTCTTACTTAAATAAATTCCCATGAGCTGCCTTGAGCTGGTAACTCAAAAATCGATGATTCTTGGCCACTGACTTACTGCTTTCACTCAAATGCCACTGATGCGTAAGACATTGAGTTGGACTACTTTCCTTCTGGTAATGCCTTTCCCTGTGGTCACCTTGCCCTTCTACTTACTGGCTTGGCTATTTCGAAGGATTCGCTTTGGCGGGTGATTTCACTAAAAAAGAATTTTTGAAAGTGGCACTCCTTCCTTGCTTATTACCCTGTAGTGGGATATTTTTTGACAATCGGTCATAGATTCCCTGGCTTGGCTAGGAACCTAGTCACTTCTTGTGACAATAGAAGAGAAGGAATTGCCTTTTTTCTCTCTTTTTCGCCTTTGTCCTGGTCAAAGCAAAAAAGCCACTACCAACTATGATTTCCACGAAATGCTAGTCGAAGATCCACTATTTACTTATTTCTAATAAGATAGGACCATCGGAAAGAAAGTCAAGTCGAATCCCGTGCTTTCGGGTGATTCCGCATTCAAATGCTACCCATGTGAATGCTAGTCGAATCCGTATGCCCAAACCACATAAGATAAGCTAAGCAGCTAGATCGATTCCAAACATGTGATTAGTAGCTGATGCAGAAAAAAGAAGAACAGCTTCTTCTTCTATGATGACATCTGCAGCAGATTCAATGGCCTCGGTTTACACATTCTTTACTTGAAAAAAAGAGTGAAGTTAGAAGGATTCTCGTCAGAAGGTCAGGTCAGAAGTGGATTCCCGGTACGATACTAGGCTATGATTCCCGGGGAGAGAGAGAACTCTTATAAGAAAATGGGCCTTGAGCCTGCTTCATCGCCTTGACTTGATTCGGGTAAGTCAAAGTAAGGACTTTGCTTTTTCAAATCCCAGACAGGAAGGAAGTCGAAAAAAGATCTGCTTCAGGATCAACTGAAGCAGAAGAAGAGACCTTTTCCCCTTGGGGAATGAAAAAGATCATCTTTCTAAAAATGAAATAAGACGTGTTCACTCTGTAAGAGCCCTTGGTCTTAGTCTTAAAGAGAAGGAAGCCGGCAATAGCACGATAGCAAAGAGCAAAGAAAGCTAAGCGCGCAGAGAGAGCAGCATATAGCGCGAAAGAGTCCAAATACAAGAAAGGCAGAGCGCGAAGCTTGTGGTCCGTTCCTTTCCCAACTATAGTGGAACTTGCCCGAAGGAAATCTTTTATCTTCTTGCCGGGAAAGAGTTTGATTACCATAAGTGGAAGTTCAAACCTTATATCTCCGATATATAGGATATAATGTCAGAAAAAAAAGAAATTTTGGTAGATAGTATGGCTTGACAATGTCGAGCTAAGACTATCGCGAAGTAAACATAGGGTCTGTCTCAGCCTTGACTATGGAATCTGATTTCCTAGCGACTATGTTCCCCTTTTTTCCTGCAGTCTTTCCAGCTATGGATCCTACAATTCCCTATGAAGCTCCCTGACAACCCCTTCAATCCATCTTCATCTTGGCTGGCAGCCTAGATTGAGCCCTAGGACTGATCTTCCCGTTGGCTTTACTGCAGCAGTACTCACAGTGAAAGGTCAGCGGGGGGCATAGCGAAATTCCTCACCGAGATGACTGGACAACCTATCGACCAGATTGCACCAGCGGAGCGATTTAAAGCCTCTTTGGAGCGAATTCCTTTGAAGTAGTTAGTGCTCTAATAGAGTGAGCCGTGGATCATAAATGATGAGCGTAGCTTAATTTAGCTGATCTCACACCGAACTATAAATAAATAAGTGAGTGGCTCTTTATAGCCCAATGGCTACCACCGGAAGTACGCTAAGTTAGTCACAGGGGAACCCCAAGTTCTTTCTCCGACTCTATAAAATAAACTTGGATGGCTTGCTTGCTTGTTTAGCTTGCCCCCTCTTTGAATGTGTATAATTCGAGCAAGCAAATGGCTAGCAGGGCCGAGGAACCACAACAAACGGGACGACAGAAGTTCCACAAGAATATGACCAGAGAGATATGTTCTTCTTCGTGCATGCAGGTCTGGTTCCTAAGAAAACAGATATCTATTAGCGACTTTCACCGTACAATATATAACCCGGGACTGGCTGAAATGAATGAATTCTCATGGTTCCCGCCGGCTAATAGGGCGAGCAGCGTAATGGGGGCGGACGACGTGAGTGCGAGCCCAGACCATAGCGGCTTTAGAGACTTCTCTCTCGGCGACGAAAACGTTCTCTGGGAGGCTTTCCTTTCTGCTTTACTGTGATTTACCCATAACCATCAGCGGCAAGGATTATGGAAGAGGCCAAACCAACCTAGGTACACCACAAGTAGATATGGTTGGAGTAGCAGATCCTATAGAAACAAAGATAAAGCCCGAGGCAGATCCAGACGCGTACCTAGGTGGCGCAGCATCCCTTCGAGTTGCTTGCCACCCCTTTTCTCCTTTCTCCCTCCTCCGGTCGCCTCGTTCCCTTTTTTGCTTTCTCACATTGACTTCTTTCCGCTTTTTCACTTCTTTTCCTTTGATTCAGCTGTATTAGTAGCTGATGATTCCTTTTTTCCAAGTGTGTCCGATTGGTATCACTCGCATAAGACTTTTCCTTTATTTGTATCGGCCATGTGGCATAGTCCATCTTTTCCTTCTATTTTTCCCTCAAAATAGAATATATACTTGCCTTTGTACTGATTTGAATATATGTAGGAAGGCTTAGTGGAAGGGCGGCACCCTCTTCAGAGGTGCCCGAGGGGCATGGTCTCTGTCTTTGACTTGGCCTTCGGCCTTGAGAACACAATGATTTCGGACTTTCTCTTTTCCGAGCCTTACTAGGCGCGTATTGCTTTCTTGTCTTTTTTAGCTTGAGGTCTATATAGACGATCTGACTCTTTGTCAAGTGAGAGTAAGAATTCTCCTATTGTGATAGCGGTTAGTGGAACGTGCAAGATAGGGCCAGCTAGGCGAGCAGGGTCAAGAAAGAAAAAAAGTCGTAGGCAGAGATGACTAAGTGAAGAAGGCCCTACCCCTTATTCATTCAAAAAGGGAGTAGCGGAGAGAGACGTTCCCGAAAGGCACCTATCCGTAGGAGACAGAAGATGAATGGGGAGCCGACTAGAAGACAGATAAAGGAGCAGGCTGGAGCGGGGCTTTAGGAAGAAGGGGGCCGGAGATGCACTTGGATGATGGAAAAAGCGGTCTTCCTCGCTTGCTCCAATGCTTGGTGAATCAGTCAATGGAAAATTGCTAGCGATCTCAAAAGCACAAGGAAGCAGAAGAAAGAAGGCCCGCCAGAAAGAGGGGAGACCCCGGAACGATGTATGAAAGAGACTCTTGAAAGCTATCGAAGTGGACAATAGAGTGTTGCTTCTTATGAAAAAGCCCTCAATGCTGTGTGAAAGAGTGGCGGGGAATGACTGGGCTCAGGAGTAAAGTCAACATAGTGTGGAAAGTGGGGTCGACCTTCTAGTGCCTTGTAGGGAAAGAGAGGTTCTCTAGGCAGATAGAGAAGGAAGGGCCAATAGAGAAGAATGTTGAAATGAGAGTTGCATTTAGTAGCGCCGGCGCCTCATCCAAATGAGACTTGGAAAGCAAGATAGGGCCTAACTGGGAGGCAGGAAGAAGACTACACGAGTGGTTCAGGACGGAATCTCTTTGACTTTCTGGTGCCATAGCTTCGACTCCACCCCAGAAATAGTAATAGGAGGGAGTCGCTACTTCACCGGGAGATTGTGATGAGGCAAAAGGGGGCTTTATTAAAGTCCTCTGGGTCGTCCACTAAGTGAGTGAAAGAGGTCTCATTGGGAGAATTGGGAAGAGAGAATGCCAGCCTCCCACTATGTGAAAGAAGAGCTTTTTCTCTCATATTCACTTCTATAGAATATATATAATAGGTAGTTCGCTTAGCCGCAGCTGAAGCCATAGATCTTGCCCGGGATGCTCCCAAGGTTCATCGGGACATTTTTTTCCACAACTGAACTAGCATCACCGTTCTTAAGCCTAGACTTGTTTTGGGGTTCCAAACCTCCTCCTATTGCCTTTACCCAGCGGCAAGACGCTTAGTTTTGTCGGAAAGGGAATGCTTATTCCCCTCTACTATGCGGGTGCTAAGACTAGGCGAAGAATTAAATGAATCAGTTCGCTTGACCAACCCGAGCCTTCGAGCCTATAGTTCTTCTGATTTGGCTAACATCCTTCGATGACAAGCCGACCGAAGGAAGACGCACCGGGAGCCTACTTCTATCTCATCAGAAGCAGGCGCATAGGCTATAGAATATAGAATCCCACCTTCTACTCTATCAGCTACTCTAATTTTGAGTTGGTCATAGGTTGACAGTTTTCGGGGCTCACTTTTCGGGTAAGAACTATTGGAAGACGAAAGATAACTTATTTAGACGAATAGTGTGCCGATGCCATTACCCCCAAAAATCCTACATTAGCAGTGCGGGTTAAATCAGACAGAAACCAAGTCCAAGAAGACCGAGGAGGCCTTGGGGTAATAGAACAAGGGAGGAAGAAAGGAAGGAGCTTCGGCTCTAGCTCCGCAAAGGTAGACTTTTTCCAGGTTAGCTAGAGAGAGCGATATTCATCTTTTATAGCTTGTTTACCGGAGGCCTCGTTTTCAGGTTTGATAGAATAAAGAAGTAGAATAGATCTCTCTTCTTAAAGTATACAACACTTCCCGCAAGGTTCACACCGCGGAAAAGGTGAAACGTCGTCTCTGTCAAATAAGTTATGATACTCTGGTAATACCTGTTGCTGATCCTCATCTTGTACTTGTGAACAGCAGCAGAGGCCGCATATGATAGGTTATTCCAGAATCAATGTGAATATCGCCGAATAGGAGACTTCGTTGCACAATCGTGAGTCCCTTGAATATAGAGAGAAGTTTGACTTTAAAAAAAAGACGTGAGTGTCCCTAAAACTATGCCCTTGTTCTAATAGTACAAGCTCGCTATAAATCCAGTTTTTTGTATATAGATAGAGAGCCCCTAGCCCGAGAGACTAGTTCTCTCCAATGTCTTTGACAACTATATACGAAAGAGTACGATAACAGGCCTTTCAGTGCCATCGAAAGAGCCTAACGCGTATATCCTACCAACCTCAATCTGCACGTCCGAAAGGGACCCTCTAATTCTATCATTCAGAAGCCTCAGGACCGTATCCGTGAGGGTACAAAGATTTTTTTAAGGCTAGCAACCGATAGCAACTGTAGCATTAGGATCGACATTGGAAGATTTTCGTCAAGGTCATACTTAAACCGTATGATCCTTATAACTCATGATAGTTTGACTAAGGAAGCATGCATTGGAGCTTACTTGTTCTCAAAACAGGTGGTCAGGCTAGTACGGAAGTCGGTATTTTGATTCACATCACTTTATCTAAAACAGTGTTCTTCGTCCCGCTTACGGAGGTATTCCGAAGCCACCCGAATTGTTGCCTGTACCAGTCTCCCTCAATCGATCAGGGTATCCTCGTATCATCCGTCTCATCGCCGGATGATGATGCGAAAGGATGACCAGGCGGACGTTTTAGTTAAGCGCTATCTGTCTCTCGGGACTCGATCGAGTCATTCTTGTGTGTACTTGTCATTCGTAATGGTTTTAGTAACTCTTTCTTGCTTTCGTCACTTGTCATTCAGGTACTAGTATCTGTAAATCAACTCCACTCTTTCTTGTACCTGGCACTAGTAAAATTGTATCTCGGTTCATGGCATGTTAAAACGACTCTATCGGCTTATAGTCATTCCTAGCACTCGACGCATGTCTTTGATCAACACCGGTTCCGTCACTCGTATCTAGTTGAACCAGTACTTCCTTTCTGCCGTTCCTAGGGACCACCCACTCTCGTTCCTTGGTTGTTGGTGTATTGGCTCTTTGGTTTGGTTCCCGGTCAATGCCGTGAAAGCAAGATAGGGTGAACACATCTGTATCGTAATATGGGTATGAGTATAGTATATGTACAAACAGGTAAGTGAACTACTCCTTCGACTGGTCTGCCCGCTGTTTGGTTTGAGGGCCTACATCGACTAGGCCTCCCGCTGACTGAGGGAAGCGATCTGTCTTAAACAAGAAGATTTTCCGGGTGAACAATGAGATGGCATGTGAATGTGTGATATGGGGAGAAGGAATCAATTCTTGTACGTATGATACGGGGTCGGTACGATACACATATGGTGAACAGTCAAAGCGAGGGATAGGGTCTAGTTAAATACGATATGGGGAGATATGGGGTACAGCTAATGTCGATAAGGAAGGGAGGGAAGGAGCTCTTGCCTTCAACTCAGAGCAGAACGTTCCTTCCGCAACGCAAGTCCTATTTGCTTTCGTAGCAGCCAGGGATGAGTTCGATCCATTAGGTTCTTCTATTTGTTCGGAAAAGAAACGAGAGACAAGAAAACATCTTTGATTATGATTAAAAGGAACAATCTAAAATAGACCAAGATCTATCTAATTTCGGGTCATTTCTTGGTGAACATGATCTGCCATAATCTCTTCGATCCCTTCATTTATGTGCCAGAATAAAGAGAGATTTGGTAGGAAAGTGGAAGATACTTTTTTTTATATGATAATCAAAGGGAGTGGGAAAGCTGCAGTAATTCTTTGGAAAAGCCCGCTTCTCTTTGTCTTCGAGCTTGAATTCTTCAATCCACTGATTCGTTCCTTCATATACCTCCCCACCAATAGATAGAGACAAATGGGAATAACCGAACCACGTCTACAAAATGCCAGTACCATGCAGCTGCTTCAAAGCCAACGTGATGCTCCTTGGTCAGATGACCAAGATATTGGCGAATACCACATATGATCGAGAAAAGAGTACCTATAATCACATGAAAACCATGAAAGCCAGTTGCTAAGAAAAAGGTAGAACCATAAATACTATCCGAAATTATGGGGGCGCTTGATAATATTCCATTCCTTGAAAGGCAGTGAATACTAGAGCCAGTGAAACGGTAGCTACTAAAGCGTAAACTGCTCGTTTTTCCTTCCCCGCGAGTATAGCATGATGAGCCCAAGTTACGGCAGCTCCGGATGAAAGGGGAATAAGAGTATTAAGAAAGGGGTTTCCCGAGGATCTAAAACCGCAATCCCTTTCGGGGGCCAAATACCTCTGATCTCTACCGTAGGTGCCAAAGAAGAATGAGAAGACGCCCGAAAAAGAGCAAAAAGGAACATAACCTCCGAAACGATAAACAGAATAAACCCATATCGAGGTCCTAATTGTACGACTTTGGTATGATGTCCTTCCAATGTGGATTCACGTAGAACATCGCGCCACCATACGAACATGGTATATAGGATAAAGATTAGGCCCAAACTGAGAAGTGTTGCACCCCCTTGAAATGAGTGCATGTACATCACACCTCCTACGGTGGTTGCCAAAGCTCCGAGTGAACCCGAAATAGGCCATGGACTTGGATCTACCAAATGATAAGAGTGCCTCTGAGATTCAATCATAAACTACTTTGCCTCGGTTGCATGTAAACCCCCCCTTCACCCCCGCCCCCTAAAGAGTCAATTTGCTTTTATTGCCAAGAGAATGGGATTAGAGACGAAGCTGCCCTATTTACGTAAGAGATCTAAGAGATGGGAAAGTCAAAATGTATGGCTCTACTTTAGGTAAAATCCATTAACTAACTCTTTTAAGTTCCTATTCTAGATTCTTAATACATGATGTGATAATATTACATTTAATGTTTTGTATGATCGAAAAAAAGAAAGGAAGCTTAAGGAAGAAGTGAGCTGAATCTAATCGTGAAGAAATGGATTTCGATCGCATTGCTTGAAGATTAGATTCTTAAGCTACTACTTGGAGTTAGAATAGATTGCTTAGGAATATGTAACAACATAGTTTTTCAATTGAATTGCATTGTAAGGACAAATTTTTCCGCAATAAAATAAAATTTGATTTTATATTATTTATTTATCCTTGCAATGGTCTGTATGAAAAATTGATGTTTGTAAGTTTCTATTATTAGCAATAATGGATTTGATTCTTAATTATGTTATTTGTGGAAAAGTCAAGAATTTACCAAATAGGGAAAGTTTCTCATCACCCAAGTTTCAATTGGACATAAACTTTGAATTATACAACTTCGTTGCATGATGAATGAGAAATTTCATATTTGGAAATTAGACTAATTCATTGACAAAGTGTCAAGTGAAGGACTAGAAGATCGAGTACAAAAGGTTGTGTGTTGATCAAGTCCACCACAAGAGTGACAAAGATATTCGTCATGATTTACTAAAGGTTTAGTAAATATGATTATACTTATAAGATTAAGTGTAATTCCAAGTTGATTGAAAGAGTTTAAATCAATAGCAGAACGAATAAGAAGAATCAAGTAGGCAGAAAGATAAAAGTTTCTCTATTCTAAGAAGAAGGGAGAGTACCTTTTATTATGTTTTATGATTGGTATTAATGATTAAGAACCATATCTCAATTGATCCTCTAAGTGAGTCTTAGTGCAATTGTATGTCTGAGAAGAGGAATCAAGAATTGAAGAAATGGTTCAATCAAGAAGTCAATCATACTTCGTTCCAATATCAAGTCTTAGAGTTAAGATTGTGAATTGAGTGACAAGTCTTAAGAAGGTTTATAACATTCATCAAATGTGGAATTTGAAAAAGGTTTTCTTATTCTTGCACATTTGAAATTGGAAATTTGTGATTTCTTGGATAAGACAAAGAGTAACTAGGACCAATTTTGTGAAGTGTTTTGTCTTGATAAAAGCTGCACTAACTCTTGAATATTTGTTTGTCGAGAAATGTTTATTGACAAAAGAATCCTATATGTTAAGGAGCCAGTGGGAGTCTTAATGGTCTTGAAAAGTTTCAAGAACTAATCAAGAATAAACCTTATCGATCATCACTAGCACACGACTTGAGGTTTACAACCTATCGTGTTGACACTATCTTGTTTCTATGTGGTTCCAGTTGAGTTAATTATGCATGTGAGTTCTATGAGTTCTCAATTTGAACGTGTAAAAGGCAAACACTTTGATCAATGAAAAGTACATTGATAGGAAAGGGTGAGCTGCTTAACTACTTGGAAGACATGGTGGGTAGCCGTGTTACCATAAGGCAAGAGATCAAGATTGAGAAGCTTCGGTCCATATGAGTTTGGATTTGTTGCAAACTTTGGTTTTCACAAATTTGCATGATTAAGAACACATACACCATTAAAATATAAGTTTCATAAGATTCCCTCCTTCATGAAGATGACTATGAGGAAATGCTTTCACTAAGAGAGATTTTTAGAAGATAGTGATTGTGAAATTGTATTCTCGAATTCGATTATGGTTACGGTATCCCTTTCCATAATTAGAATTGTGAGATTTGGCAATTAGTCTGAATTGTTTAAGACACACATATGAGCTATCTAAGGCAAAGGTGTATAAGTTTAAGAAGCTTAGATAAAGGATTATCAAAGCATCAGGTATTAGAAATATGAACTTCATAAATTCAATAAGTATTGTTTTCTGGAAGTTCAGTTGTTTTCTAAAACATGTCAAAGCTAGTGGGAGCATAAGTGTTATGCTTATACGATAATAATCATCATGATAGTGGGAGCATAAATGTTGTGTTTGTATGATTATTAAGGCAAGTATTGCAAGTCAGCAATATTAATTCTAGAAAACAAGAGTTATACTTTGCAAAGTCGTAAGGATTGAATAGTTGTTTTGTTATAATTAAGGGAGAGAATATTATGCTTCATTTCAAATCTAATGGATTAGGTTGTGGAATGTTAATAAATTTAGTCAAGGATACATAGCATGTAAGACATTATGCATCGTATCCCATACGCTTCGGGTTAAGGATCGATTGCAGATGCTATAAAATTTGACCATTCTAAAATTTTCTAAATGTCTAGCGCTTTAAGAGGGAAAATGGACAAGAATCGGTTTTTGACTAAGATAATTAAACAACTATCAAAGGACAATCCAAAGCTTGCTGAGGATTGGTTGCTTGTGAGTAGTTGGAAGTATGGTATTGGATGGATCATATCGACATTATTATGAATAGATAAGATTCTATTAAGAATGAATTGTCATATGGCAAATATGGAAATGTTTCCATATTGGGAGTTGGATATTGAGAATCTATATCTAGATTAGAAATTTTTATGCAAGATGGATGTTCAAAGGATTGTACTTTAAGTGAGAGACATCATATCTATATAATTGTTTCTGATAGAGATTAGCCAAGTCTTGATGATTTTGAGCTATGACTTTACGAAAGAATCATTGCATAAAATGTAAGAATCAAGCATAAGTAACAAGAATTTGATATTCTTATACTTATGATAAAGATTGGGAGTTGTGAAATGGGTATGATTGGAAATGTGTTCATTTGATCTATTTCACAAAGTAAGGACCGTAGGTAAACATTGTGTACATGCTGAGAGCATGGGACAAGTGTAGTAATAATTAAAGTAAGAAGTTGATTACCCGAAACAACAAATAATGAGTAATCAATATGGTGATTAAATAAAATGTTTTATTTATACCCAGAGTTTGGGGCCATATGGGATTAGTATTATTCTTGTGTTTCACTTTGCATGTTTTGACTTCCTGAATAATTAAATTGGTTCAGAACAATCAAATTATTCGAACGGACCACAGTCGTTCATATGTTGGAAGTAGGTATGAATGAAGACTGTCGTGACTTGGTGTGTGGATTGTCTAAAGTGTATTAGACATAAGCAAATGTTTGCTGCAACGTTCACGAGTGCTTATGAATATGATTTGAGCATTGGATTAAACCCACGCTCACTTGGATCACTTCATGGATTTTATCACGAGTGATTGGTGAGACGATAATATCTTATATTCTTGAAACCAAGATGTGTGAGTTGTATCTTGCGAGTCGGTTATACATTGATAATATGCAAACGCACCAGTAACTTGGTGTCATAAAACATATTGTTGTGTGTGCTTCGGTGAGTGAGTGCAAGCAAGCATTGAATCAAATTTTATCCGTTCCTTTTATCCAAAGTGGGATGAAAGCGATATCTGTGGGCCCCTCAATGATTTAGTGATGGCACCTAAGCGCTTGGCCAAGCGGGGACTAATTTGATGTGTTCAATTGTAGTCTGTTGTCAGTCGTCATAAATCGGAAATCGGGAAACAATATAGAGAGAATTATTTAAATCCATTTCTCAGTCTATACGATATCTAGAATGGAGGAATATATGATCCCTTATCTAAAGGACACGCTTCTGATAGGATCAGAGTTGACAGCGGTTTTTGAAAGCTACGATTGTGTATCAGGATGTGAAGTCATATGCATAATAGTTATTAGACTTATCCAAGTGGGAGACTGTTGGATTAGTGTCTAAGTCCATAACTATTTTGGTATGTACTTGACCCGATGGTGCATGGTCCTTTTAGGTTGCCTTCATCAAAGCAACTTGATAAGATGAATTATGGAGAGAGAGGAGTAATTATGATTTATTAATATATTATGAGAATAATATATTAAAGGAGAAATCATATTGTTTAATTAATATTAGTCAATAATTAATAAGAATTAATTTTGTGGCTAAAAGACATTAATTAAACTTAAGGGACTGGAACTGTCAATTGTATGATAGTTGAATATTGGGCTAATGGACTCCATATTAGAGGGGTGGACAAATTCTATGGGGAAACCCATTAGAAGTCGTTCAAGGCCTCTAAGGAGGTAGTCCATGGGTTGCTTAGGGCCTAAGCAGTCAAATTAGGGTTTCCTTGTTAGATAACCCCAATAGCCTCACTATTTAAGGATCCCTAGAGCACCAAAAACGTGGTGAAGAGTTTCCTTAGGGTTTCTACACGTTTTTGGGTGCCTCCTCTCTTATCATACTTCATCCTCTTGCTCTTGGTGTTTGTGAGCCATTAGAGGAGTGACACTTGTGACTCTAAGCTTTCTAAAGCCAATTCAAAGGAGGATTTGAGATTGTTATTGCTACATAACAATCAAGGTAAGATCTAAACCCCAATCTTATGTTAATATGATTAATTGTATGCTAGATCTAGGGTTTATAGCTTTGGATATTCAATTCAATGTTCATTAGACAAACTAGATCCAAAAGCTATTAGGGTTTTCATGTACACCATTGGAATGATGTTTTGCTCAAAACCCATCACTAATCACATCTAATTTATATAGGAAAAAATAATATTGCCTATATATAATCACATGTGATTGTATACTAGAGAATAACCATTGAATCAAAAACGTGAAAACAAATCTTTGTCTACAGTAATCATATATTATTAAATACACGAGATCAATTATTGAAACGAAACTGCAGAAATAAATATTGTCTGCACAAATCATATTTGATTACATACATATAATCACATGTGATTATATGTATCTAGTCACATATGATTTATGTTGATAAGATTCATTATCGTGTTCTCGATTCAATAATTCTTCTTTGTCAATTTTAATCATATATGACTAAATACATCTAATCACCTCTTATTATATGTATCTAATAACATATGATTTATATAGACAAAAAAGTGTTAGGTCATAAATTGTAGTTTATACTTTTCTTTTCATAAGCTATTATAGTTCTTGGTCTAGGACCGAAAACACCATGTTTTGGTGTTGTTTGGACCGAAATCGCTTGTGATTTCGGTTAGGCTTAATATTGTTTTGTTTGGGTTTTAGGCTTGGGATTTTTTATTAGGTCTAGGTATAAATAGTGTTATTTTAGCCTAGATAGGAGTAAGAGACATTTTTGTGGTAGCCATATGCTAGGGACGTGATTTTTGGAGAGAAACAGAGAAAACCAAGTGCAATCAAGTATCTTATGTACCCGACTATTCATCAATAATAGTGTGCATTGAAGATTAACCTTTGTGTTCTTATTCCATATTTGATCTTGCATCGTTCACTTGATTGGGATTTTGCACCATCATAGTGAAATTCGATTGATACGTAGCGATTTGGGAACTTACAAGTGGTATTAGATTTAGGATCGATATCAATCGGGTCATTGCAAACGGTTTTTTCTTGGAGTTTCTTGGTGTTTTTGATTTATATTTTATGAATTTTGACCAGTGTTCTTCATATTTTTGGAGTTTTGATCGAGTTTGGCATTAAAGATTTGAAAATCTCGTGTTTTTGGCAAGTTTTGGGTGTTTTTTTTTCAAAATTTGCGAGATCCCTACGGCAAACCTCGGCCGCAGTCAAACCCTAGAAGATCTCAGGGTCAGCAGCGAAGGATTTCGGTTCGGACTTATCTGCCTCGCAAGATCTCATTTCGGAGTCCTCGGCCTCGTAGGTTCTCGGTCTCCCAGCTTTCAGTCTGAAGACTTCGGTGTCGCTTCTAAGTCGAACTTCTCGGCCTCAGATTTTCGTTAGTGTTTTTGGCCTGCGATTTCAGTTCGGTCCAGCGTATTCAGTCTGAGAGATTTCGGTGCGAGCCCCTTACAACTCGGCGGTAATCTCAAATCTTCTACATCTTGGTGCGAGCCCCTCCCAAATTCAACTGAAATTTCAGATTTTTCAATATTTTGGCTAATTTTCAGTCTAGAGACTTAGTTTTTGGTCCGAAAGTCTTCTTTTCGATCAAATTCATTTTCGGTTCTAAGGCCTCATATGTCACACCCCCAAACCAGATGGCGGAAACGTCCGGGGGTGGAGGACTTCATTTGTAGTATCACATGCATCAAAGTAATCAAAGTACAAACAACCATTGTATTTAAAAGTATAATATTTACATGTGTTCAATTATTGTATATTGAAACCAAAAAAAGTTATATAAAGGAAGAAGATAAGACTCATAATGGATCCATCTTCTCAAAAAGCTCGGGGAGTACCTGTTATTATTTCCTTGAAAATACAAGTAATTTGAAAAGAGAGTATCAAAAATAAGTTGAGTGAGTACATAAGTTTTTATGTTTGCATGGGTGTCTTTGTAGTTTGAATAAGAAAACTGTTCTAGAAAATCCCATATTTTTTGTGGTATGTGAAAAGTAGTTTTATTCCCATAAAATCGTCCTATTTGTAAACCATTGTATTTGTAAAACTTGTATTTGAGAGTGTGCCTGGCTTCACTAGCTGTTATTGAAAACTGTAGTATACCATTGTACTTTGTATTTTGTAAAATGGTGCTTTGAATATGTACTTTAGTTGTTTATACACTAACGTGTGGTTAATATCTTTTTAATGAGTTATTATAACCATACTAAGACATGAACGCCTGAAACAAACGCCTTGTGAGCGCTTAAACTATTGATAACACTTGCCACTCATTGGTGTGTATGCCTTACTGTAGCTAGCAGCCTGAGTGAGGGGTTGTCAATCCTGATATAGATCTACACACAACTTGTTTCGATCCCTGGACTGGAGATTCTGGTTATAATGTCAGGGCTTTACCTTGGTTGTCTAAACTGAATCTAAACAACCTGAATTGAATGTCTCATAAAAAGCATATAATCGTTACATGTATATTAGTTATGAAAACCCAATCATTCTGAAATAAATGATTGACAGTATGTTCTTGACTTAGTATCCCGAACATGTATTTGATGAGTGTAAACCCTTGATTTGTTTTGAATTAAAACCCTTGTTGCATGTAAAACAGTGTATTCATATGAATTATTGCTCAATGTATCATAAATTATACCTATTATAATTTATATGTACTTTATGAATTGGTAGATAACTATTTTTGCATGTAATCCTTTGCTCAACATGTTACAAAGGGTGATTAAACTGATGAAATAACTTTTAATTTTATATACATATACAATTTTATATATAAGTAAAATTTGAACGACCATCGGACAAATAACTGGTACTATAAGTCCACATCCAAACAAGGAAAAGGACCTACAATGAATTATTAGTCCTAAGCCTTTTAAATCTTATTTATATTAAATTATATATACAAATATGTATATTTGGGAAAAATATAAGTTTACAAAAGAGTTCAATATTTAAAGTATTTTTGATGCTTTAAAATCATTTTATCGTGATTTGAAGTCATTTATTTATAACACAAAGTTGTTGTGTTATACTTGTATTTCCCCCCTTAAAACAGTAGAAATTATGAAAATACAGGGGTATGAACTCACTTGATGGGTGGTAATTCGGACAGAGTTTCGTTTCATGAAAAGGAATTTATTTGTCGAGAAACCGGCTCAAATCGGGCAGAGTTTTGACAGGAGAGAGGATGAATTCTCGAGAATTTCGGGGCTTCACGGCTTACTTCGGGCTCGAGTCTTGATACCGGGGCTTTAGGGGTTGTATATGAGCTTAAGGTAGTGAAAAAGGTGAAAGAGGGTAAAATTTAGGGTGAAAAAGTGAAAATTCTTCGGAACCCTCGCATGGCTTATATAGGCCGAAGCCTCGGATCGGAAGCTTATACGAGGCTATGCGAGGCTGAGACTTTGCAAAGGGAAGCAGCTTCGGTTCAGAGGTGGTAGGCTCGGATTGGACCAGACCTCGGTCCCATGGGAAGAGGGCACGTGCGAAGGAGCGTGTGCGAGGGGCATCTCCGGTGTATCTCATGCGAGGCTGTCCGGTTCTAAGTGGACCTCGGCTGCGGTCCAATCAGAAGGCAACACGCGAGGCATCGGTCCAATCAGCAGTTGACACGTGGAGGCCTCGCATGCGAGGGGTGACGTGGCGTTACTGTTCATGCAAAAATTCCCGGTTTTTCTATTTTTCTTTATTTTTTTGCCAAAACTTGTAAAATTCATAACTTTTGCATACGAACTCCGTTTTTGATGTTCATTATATGCACGCGTAGGTAAGTTTATACTCTATGACTTTCGTTTAGACTTCGTCGGCTAATTTTGACTTTATTTTTAATATTATTATTTTAAACAGACCGGGACGTGAATCCGTTATAAATTCATAACTTTTTCATACGACGTCCGTTTTTGTCTGTCTTTTTCCATTGTACTACTAATGATGAGACCTTCAATTCTTGTTTAGGTTGTGTCGGCTAAAAACCACTCGATCTTTATTTCGAGTTTTTAGCTGTACACTGCTATACTAAACTTCGAAAAATCATAACTTCCTCATACGAAGTCAGATTTTGGCGTTCTTCTTATGAAAGTTCTCGGTTTAACATAAACTAGAACTTTCATTTAGATTGTTAAGGCTAGAAATCCTTTTATTAAAAATTCAAGTTTTACACTGAACAGTGTTTTGTCGGTTTTGTCGCGGATTTTCGATTGGTCATAACTTCTTTGTTATAACTCGGATTTTAGTGTTCTTTATATTTTTGGAAACCTTGTTACAATCTCTATCACTTGGCTCAACCCAATTGAGATTATTTAATAATTTATTTTTTAGGGTTAATTATGTAAATATACATAGTATGCCAAAATTTCTCTTTATAAGTTTACAAATAAGTACAAATTGACCTACACTATTACATAGGTTTGAAATAATAGTTTGTTACATTATCCCCCCGTTAGAGAGAATTTCGTCCCGAAATTTACTTTACAGATAGACTAGGGAAAAAGATGTGGGTATTTTTGTTGCATTTGATCCTCCCGCTCCCATGTGAATTCGGGTCCCCGCTTTGCATTCCAGCAAACCTTCACTATCGGGATGCGGCTTTGTTTGGTTTTCTTAAGTTCCCTATCTAGTATCTCTACGGGTTCTTCCACAAAATTGAGGCTCTCGTTTAACTCGATTTCCTCGAGGGGTATCACAAGAGTCTCGTCAGAAAGACACTTTTTCAAGTTCAAAACATGGAAGGTAGGATGAATGTTACTTAGTTCTTGGGGTAATCGAAGTTTGTAAGCTACAGCGCCGATTCGGGCAAGAATCTCGAATGGTCCTATATACCTTGGGTTCAGTTTGTCACGCTTTCCAAAGCGTATCATGCCTTTCCAGGGTGAGACCTTTAGCAAAACTCGGTTGCCAACCTGGAATTCCAAGGGTTTTCTCCTTTTGTCTGCATAGCTTTTCTGTCTATCTCTGGAAGCTTTAAGTCGTTCCTGAATTTGTACGATCTTTTTGGTAGTTTCTCGAATAATTTCTGGACTAGCGAGAGCACTATCAGGAGTTTGACCTCTAGCTAGCTGCGTGTCACCCACTTCAGCCCAACATAGAGGGGATCTGCACTTGCGGCCATAGAGGGCTTCGAATGGAGCAGCTTTTATGCTAGCGTGATAATTGTTGTTATAAGAGAACTCAGCAAGGGGTAAATGAATATCACATGCCTTCCCAAAGTCTATCACGCAAGCTCGTAACATATCTTCTAACGTTTGAATCGTCCTTTCACTTTGTCCATCGGTTTGCGGATGGTAGGCTGTGCTGATGTCTAGCTTAGTTCCCAGAGCGTTTTTAAAGATTGCCAAAAACGAGAGGTGAATCTACTATCTCGGTCTGAAATAATAGATATTGGTACACCATGTAGTCTAACAATCTCCTTGAGGTATGTTCTGGTTAGCTTTTCCATCTTGTCGGTCTCCTTGATTGGTAAGAAGTGTGCGGATTTGGTTAATCTATCGACGATTACCCAAATAGTATCATAACCACTTGATGTCTTGGGTAACTTGGTTATGAAATCCATTGTAATCCGCTCCCACTTCCATTCAGGGATTTCAGGTTGTTGTAATAAGCTTGAAGGTTTCTGGTACTCTACCTTAATTTTGGCGCAAGTAAGGCACTTGCCCATAAAGGTAGCGATTTCGGCCTTCATGTTAGGCCACCAATATAGCTTCTTAAGGTCTAGATACATCTTGTCTGAACCTGGGTGGATGGAGTATCGGGTTTTGTGTGCTTCATTCATAACCACATCTCTGTAACCACCGAACTTTGGTGTCCAGATCCGGTTCATGAAATAATAGACTCCATCATTCCTGACTTCGAAGTTCTTATCCATTCCTCTTAGAGTTTCACCTGCTACGTTTTCGGGTTTCAAGGCTTCAAGTTGAGCTTCCTTGATCTGCGTGGGTAGATGCGAATGGATTGTCATGGTCAACGACTTTACCCGGCGTCCCGAGTATTCGTTTCTACTAAGGGCGTCAGCTACTACGTTTTCTTTACCAGGGTGATAACGAATTTCACACTCGTAATCGTTTAGTAGCTCCACCCATCGTCGTTGTCTCATATTCAGCTCTTTCTGATCAAAGATGTGTTGGAGACTTTTATGGTCCATGAATATTGTGCATTTCGTGCCATATAAGTAATGTCTCCAAATCTTCAGAGCAAACGCCACTGCTCCTAGTTCAAGGTCATGTGTTGTATAGTTGACTTCATGTGTCTTTAGCTATCTTGAGGCATAGGATATAACCTTTCCTCTTTGCATAAGAACACATCCAAGCCCTTGATTAGAAGCATCACAGTACACTACGAAATCCTCTGTCCCTTCAGGGAGAGACAGGATGGGTGCACTACACAAGGCTCGCTTCAGCATTTGGAACGCTATTTCTTGCTTTTCTCCCCAGCTAAAAGTTACACCCTTTTAGGTCAGAGTAGTAAGAGGCTTAGCTATTCGAGAGAAATTTTGAATGAATTTGCGATAATAGCCAGCAAGACCTAAGAATTGACGGATTTTTGTAGGTGTTTTGGGTGTTGACTAGTTTTCAATTGCCTTTATTTTGGAAGGGTCGACGTGTATTCCTTCTAAACTAACCACGTGACCTAGGAAATCTAGCTTCCTGATCCAAAATTCACACTTTGAAAACTTCGCATAGAGCTTCTCCGACCTAAGTGTTTGTAATATTTGACAAAGATGTTGGCCATGTTCCTCTTTGCTCTTTGAGTAGATAAGGATATCGTCAATGAAGACTATAACGAATTTTTCAAAGAATGGACGACACACTCTGTTCATTAGGTCCATGAACACTGCAGGTGCATTCGTCAATCCGAATGGCATCACTATAAACTCGTAATGACCATAATAAGTTCTGAACGCGGTTTTGGGATCGTCTTCCTCCAAAATTCGTAACTGTTGATATCCGGATCTTAAGTCTATCTTCGAGAAGTAGTTCGCCCCTTAAAGTTGGTCGAACAGATCGTCAATGCGAGGCAGAGGGTATCGATTCTTGATGGTAAGTTTATTCAGCTCGCGGTAGTCTATACACATGCGAAATGATCTATCCTTCTTCTTTACGAACAAAACTAGTCCTCCTTAAGGTGAGAAGCTTGGTCTTATGAAACCTTTGCTTAGGAGTTCGTTAAGCTGGCTGGATAATTCCTGCATCTCGGAAGGTGCAAGACGATAAGGGGATCTGGATACGGGGGTAGCTCCAGGGATTAAGTCGATTCGGAATTCAACTTGTCGTTCGGGAGGCACCCCTAGAAGATCATCGGGAAATACATCAGGAAAGTTGCAGACCTCAGGAATGCTTGCGATATCTTTCACTTCTTGCTTTTTTTCTATCACATGAGCTAGGAATGCACAATACTCCTTGCGAAGGTATTTCCGTGCCTTGATGTAAGAAATGATCTGAAGGTTCGTTCCGGGTTTGTCGCCATAGATAATAAGAGTTTCATTAGTTGGCAAGTTCAAACGAACAGCTCTTTCATAGCATAGGATGTCGGCATGGTTGGGGCACAACCAATCCATACCTATTATGATGTCAAAACTTTTGATAGAGACCGGCATAAGGTCTATTGGGAAAGACAAGTCATTTAAGGTAAGGGTACATCCTATGTATATATCATTGGTGGATTCGGATTTCCCGTTAGCCATTTCTACTGTGAAGGTTTCATTTAGTGGTTGGGAGTTTTGATTTAGTAGTTGCTTAAAGTTATGGCTCACGAAGCTCCTCTCAGCACCACAATAAAAAAGAATGCATGCAGAAGTATTGTTGAGAAGAAACGTACCCATGAGCACTGCAGGGTCTGCCACCGCTTCTTCGTGACCTAGTGCTAGAATTCTCCGAACCCCACCGGCATTTCCAGCTTTTGGACAATCTCTCTTGAAATGCCCCACATCGCCGCATTGGTAGCATGCTTGACTTACTCCCGCGGCAGGTACTTGGTTAAGGGGTTGAAGCGGTGTTCTACAGAATCGGGCAGTATGCCCTTTCCTGTTGCAGTTATGGCACTGCATTTCAGGGCAATTTCCGGTGTAGTGAAAATTCCTATTGTTGCATTTAGGGAGGCTACCGACATAAGGCTTAGTAGGTGCGGGGTAGTTAGGGGCAACAGCAGGTGCAGTAGTAGGTATGATAGCAGGCATAGTAGTAGCATGGACTGCCACTATTTGTTGCTTCTTTGAAGGTTCCAGAGGAGATTTTCCCTTTCTTTTGTTCCAACCCTTGTTGTTGTTGTTGTTGTTGTTGTTCTCCCTAGGTTGTTCTGGGGCAGTAACCACAGAGTTTTGACGGTTTCCGTGGTCAATAAGTGACTGTGCCAGTTCCTTGGCACTGTCAAAAGTGACAGGTTTAGATGCAATGACACTTGCTTGTATCTGGGGCGACAGTCCCCAAATATACCTTTCAATCTTTTTGCTCTCTGGAGCAACCATCTCCGGACACAGAATTGCCAAGTCACAGAATCGATTCGTGTAATTCGTTATGTCGGCACCAGCCATAGTAATACGCCAGAGTTCTTGTTCCAGTTTATGAATTTCCCCTCGCGGGCAGTATTCACGCATCAGCATCGTTTTTAGGTTTTCCCAGCTTATAGTATTAGCCACCACCAAAGTTAGTGACTTAACATGGACATTCCACCATGTTAGGGCCCTATCTAAGAAAGTAAAGGCAGCAAATTTAACTTTGCTACCCTCTGGACAAGAGCAGATTTCAAAGATTGCTTCTATCTTCTCAATCCACTGCCTTAAAACCATCACTCCTCCAGTTCCATTAAAGGTCCTGGGTTTGGCATTCGAGAAGTCTTTATAAGTGCACTCCCTCGAGTGCTCATGACCCTCGACAAGGTTAGAAGGACGTGGATCAGCTCCTGACCCACTAGTACCGGCAGCATTGATATGAGATAAGGCAGCCGCTACAGCTGCTGCGACTGCCGCTTGGAACATGGCAGCATCGAATTGAGGGGGTGGTGGTGGAGGTGGCGTCGGTGCTTCCGGTTCATTGTTACGCCTTGGATTCCTATGAGGAGGCATCTTTTTTTTCTATAAAAGTCAATAAAAAAATAGTGAGATATCAAGAATGAATATGAATTTGATATCTCTGAACTTAAACACTTAATTCAACAAGAATCTTGTAAAGAATTGAAAATAGATGTCCACTGCAAGTATAACTTGCAATAGGATAATATAAATTGGAGTGGTTATTTTTCAAAGAGTATCTAAATACATGTCGATTGTGTTGATATCTATGTAATTTGTATATTTGACCTTCAAGCAGGTCCACAATACTATGAAAGTATCAACATTACACCGACCTACCAAAAATAAAATTTTTCGCGGCCGTATCGAAAAGTATGAAAAAAACAACTCTGTAACATATCCTTAATCCAAAAACTCTGGAATGGAAGGTTTGTGAAAATTGTAATAGCTCTTGTTGAAGTAAGGTGCTTATTATTTTATTGATGCTTGATTTTGTACATGTCCTAAAAGAGTCTATACATTCAGTACATGTCCTAAAAGAGTCTTGTCGACTCCAATAGTTTATGTATAGGCCCCACTTGGGTATGGGGATTGCTTCCTCTAGCCTTGGGGGACGTATCCCCGGGTTGCAGACTTGTGGCTCTGTATCCGTACCACTTAACTAGCTGTCCTCAAAGGGTTCTTCGTCTGAGTCTTCTTCTGGAACTTCCTCTATCCATCCTTGATTGCCATGATTTGGAAAATAAGGGTCCCCTGGTAGATGATATCCTGCCATTGTGTCTATACGAGAATAAGGTTATGAGAAATGCCTGAAAAGAAAACTAAAGCATATCGATGTTTATAATATTCTTATAGTATTTTATGTTCTATTCTTAGAGTTTCTTCGGTAGTTGGTAAGTTTTAGACATGTCACAACACTCCTATCACTCCCAAACACATGTTGATCATGTCTGAAATCAATATAGTTGATCAGGCTATATTAATTCTAGATATGATTACATAACTGCCCGGGTTTGACTGTAATGTTCAACATCCAAATACTTTAAAGTTCTTATGACTATGTACTGGTAGGTATGAGGGTTAGTATACTTCTTGTAAAATACTTAGAATTCTTAAAAATATACTTGTAGTCAGAGCTCTCAGCCCCAAATGTATTTATAGTTTGTATATCTTTTATGGATTGATATACTGAGTTCACTATACACAATGCTCTGATACCAATCTGTCACACCCCCAAACCAGACGGGGAAACGTCCGGGGGTGGAGGACTTCATTTGTAGTATCACATGACTCATAGTAATCAAAGTACAAGCAACCATTGTATTTAAAAGTATAATATTTACATGTGTTCAATCATTGTATATTGAAACCAAAAAAAGTTATACAAAGGAAGAAGATAAGACTCATAATGGCTCCATCTTCTCAAAAAGCTCGGGGAGTACCTTTTATTATTTCCCTGAGAATACAAGTAATTTGAAAAGAGAGTATCAATAATAAGTTGAGTGAGTACATAAGTCTTTATGTTTGCATGGGTGTCTTTGTATTTTGAATAAGAAAACTGTTCTAGAAAATCCCATAATTTCTGTGGTATGTTAAAAAGTAGTTTTATTCCCATAAAACCGTCCTATTTGTAAACCATTGTATTTGTAAAACTTGTATTTGAGAGTGTGCCTGGCTTCACCAGCTGTTATTGAAAACTGTAGTATACCATTGTACTTTGTATTTTGTAAAATGGTGCTTTGAAGATGTACTTTAGTTGTTTATACACTAACGTGTGGTTAATATCTTTTTAATGAGTTATTATAACCATACTAAGACATGAACGCCTGAAACAAACGCCTTGTGAGCGCTTAAACTGTTGATAACACTTGCCACTCATTGGTGTGTATGCCTGACTGTAGCTAGCAGCCTGAATGCGGGGTTGTCAATCCCGATATAGATCTACACACAACTTGTTTCGATCCCCGGACTGGAGATTCTGGTTATAATGTCAGGGCTTTACCTTGGTTGTCTAAACTGAATCTAAACAACCTGAATTGAATGTCTCATAAAAAGCATATAATCGTTACATGTATATTAGTTATGAAAACCCAATCATTCTGAAATAAATGATTGACAGTATGTTCTTGACTTAGTATCCCGAACATGTATTTGATGAGTGTAAACCCTTGATTTGTTTTGAATTAAAACCCTTGTAGCATGTAAAACAGTGTATTCATATGAATTACTGCTCAATGTATCATAAATTATACCTATTATAATTTATATGTACTTTATGAATTGGTAAATAACTATTTTTGCATGTAATCCTTTGCTCAACATGCTACAAAGGGTGATTAAACTGATGAAATAACTTTTAATTTTATATACATATACAATTTTATATATAAGTAAAATTTGAACGACCTTCGGACAAATAACTGGTACTATAAGTCCACATCCAAACAAGGAAAAGGACCTAGAATGAATTGTTAGTCCTAAGCCTTTTAAATCTTATTTATATTAAATTATATATACAAATATGTATATTTGGGAAAAATATAAGTTTACAAAAGAGTTCAATATTTAAAGTATTTTTGATGCTTTAAAATCATTTTATCGTGATTTGAAGTCATTTATTTATAACACAAAGTTGTCTTATACTTGTATTTCCCCCCTTAAAACAGTAGAAATTATGAAAATACGGGGGTATGAACTCACTTGATAGGTGGTAATTCGGACAGAGTTTCGTTTCACGAAAAGGAGTTTATTTGTCGAGAAACCGGCTCAAATCGGGCAGAGTTTTGACAGGAGAGAGGATGAATTCTCGAGAATTTCGGGGCTTCACGGCTTACTTCGGGCTCGAGTCTTGATACCGGGGCTTTAGGGGTTGTATATGAGCTTAAGGGAGTGAAAAAGGCGAAAGAGGGTAAAATTTAGGGTGAAAAAGTTAAAATTCTTTGGAACCCTCGCATGGCTTATATAGGTCGAAGCCTCAGATCCGAAGCTTATGCGAGGCTATGCGAGGCTGACACTTTGCAAAGGGAAGCAGCTTCGGTTCGGAGGTGGTAGGCTCGGATTGGACCAGACCTCGGTCCAATGGGAAGAGGGCACGTGCGAAGGAGCAGGTGCGAGGGGCATCTCCGGTGTGTCTCATGCGAGTCTGTCCGGTTCTAAGTGGACCTCGGCTGCGGTCCAATCAGAAGGCGACACGCGAGGCATCGATCCAATCAGTAGTTGACACGTGGAGGCCTCACATGCGAGGGGTGACGTGGCGTTACTGTTCATGCGAAAATTCCCGGTTTTTCTATTTTTCTTTATTTTTTTGCCAAAACTTGTAAAATTCATAACTTTTGCATACAAACTCTGTTTTTGACGTTCTTTATATGCACACGTAGGTAAAATTATACTCTACGACTTTCATTTAGACTTCGTCGGCTAATTTTAATTTATTTTTAATATTATTATTTTAAACAGACTGGGACGTGAATCCGTTATAAATTCATAACTTTTTCATACGACGTCTGTTTTTGTCTGTCTTTTTACCGTTGTACTACTAATGACGAGACCCTCAATTCTCGTTTAGGTTGTGTCGGCTAAAAACCACTCGATCTTTATTTCAAGTTTTTAGCTGTACACTACTATACTGAAACTTCGATAAATCATAACTTCCTCATACGAAGTCAGATTTTGGCGTTCTTTTTATGAAAGTTCTCGGTTTAACATAAACTATAAATTTCGTTTAGATTGTTAAGGCTAGAAAGCATTTTATTAAAAATTCAGTTTTTACACTGAACAGTGTTTTGCCGGTTTTGTCGCGGATTTTGGATTGGTCATAACTTTTTCGTTATAACTCGGATTTTAGTGTTCTTTATATTTTTGGAAACCTTGTTACAATCTTTATCACTTGGTTCAACCCAATTGATATTATTTAATAATTTATTTTTGAGGGTCAATTATGTAAATATACATAGTATGCCAAAATTTCTCTTTATAAGTTTACAAATAAATACAAATTGACCTACACTATTACATAGGTTTAAAATAACGGTTTGTTACATCATATTTGGTCAAAAAGCCACGTATTCGGTCAAATACTCTCGTTTTCGGTCTAGAAACTTTTTTTTTCGATCAAGATTATTTTTTTTAGGACAAAAGGTTTGATCTTTGAAGTTTTACTTTTGAGGTTTCAAGTCAAAGGGCATTTTTTTGGTTTCACAATCACTTCTATTTTTGGTAAAAAAAATTGAATAATGAGTTCTTCAATCACTAAGGTTAATGAAGCTTCATGCTCTCAGTCTTGTGAAGCTAAAATTAAACTTTATCGTGATCAACATGAATTATTAATTAAGGAAATTAATGACCTTAAATATGAAGAATATACTCTTAGGAAGGCTCAAAAACCCTTAAAAGAACAATTAGAGGCCAAAACCAAGGACTTTAGAAAACTTCAAGAGGAATATAACATTAAATGTGAACAATACGACTATGCTAAAAAGGAAATTGTCAAATTAACTGCCAAACTTGATGCATTAAAAGCTAAATATAAAGATGTTGAATTTAACTTTAAGAAATTTGAAGTGTCAAGCGAGGTAGTTGTGTCCATGGTAGAAAAATAGTTAAAATTTAAATATAATAAGCATAAGAGACTAGGGTATCACAATGTTCCACCTCCCTTCAATGATAACTATACACCACTCTTTGAAACCAACGAAGAAGAGCTACCTGATCAGTTTGGTCAGCCCCCTGTAGCAGCTTCAGTTAAGACTAAATAATCCGGCCCAACTGAGAGTATTGAGGTGAGCGATACTAATGCTTCTACTTCATGTGCAGATAAAGTGCTAGTGCAAGATGAGCATGAGCAGAACAAAAATGATTCTAGTTCTGCTGATAATGATTCAAAATCTTGTGATGCTAATACTCTCACTGTGGGAAAACCCAAGCCACAAAAGTGTGTTGAACAATCTGTTAAATGTTCTTGTGCTTATGCTTGTGGAAGTCCCTTGAAACAAAATTCTTTTGGACAAGGACCAAGTCACAATCTCATCTATATGAAAAGACGGACTTGTTTTAAATATGGGACTCCTAGGCATACTTTTAGAAATTGCCCACATCGTTCATATATTCCTTACTACAAACAAGGTTGGCAGAACGTGCCAAGAGGGAGATCCTCCAAAAGAAATCCTTTGAGGTCACGTTCACGCAATGGTGACTGGAACGTGAAAAAGGCTAAGAATCCAACTTCCAAGGACAAGAAAGGAATGTCTTACAAGAAGCCAAATTCAATAGATGGTTCAGTTAAACGAAGATTAGTTAGTTCGAAGTCATCTCGGTAATCAATTTCAAGTTCTAAAGCAAGTGATAAGGCATCCATCCGATCAAACGAGAAATGGGTTAAACCCGACTACAGATGGGCACCAAAGGTTCACACTCCCAAAGCATCTAATGATTCTAACTTTTCTTCATATTCCGTGTGTGACAAACAGGACATGTCATGGGAGAGATTACTTTGTGTAAATGATAAAGGTCAACCCAACTTCAAAATGGATTGGGTTCCAAAGAGCAACTAAAGCCATACTCTGTGTTGGGGCAGCTATGGAGGAATATCATCAGACTTTGGTTTGTTGATAGTGGATGTTCTAGGCACTTGATAGGAGACATCTCTCATCTGTACGACATTAAGAATCTTCATTAAGAGTATGTGTCTTTTGCGAGAAAGGAAGAAAGAAGAGGATCACAAATGGGGATTGTACTTAACGATGTGAAGAATTTTTGAATTTGTTTCAGAATAGAAATTCAGCAAAGGTTGAATATGTTGTTGCATATGCGTGTTGTTCTCAGATCATCTGGATGCAACTTCAATTGCTGAATTACGGTTTGAGTTTTCTTAGTTTTCTTCTCGATACTTCTAAGTTTTTCTTAAAATGATCGGTTTTGAAGACAAATTTTTATTTTTACGCATTTATTTTATTTTCTTTCTTCCCCATGCACAATTTAAGGGGGAGAAATCAAAATACAAAAAAATATACTAAATACAAAAACAAAAATAAATCTTTCGTAAGTATTTTTTGGGAAGTGATATGAAATTTAGTGCTAAAGGGAAATATGAGATGCGTGTAATGCACTGAAGCCAAATTGTTTAGACTCTTTGTTCAATGTGCTAGTTGGCACGAAGGATTCAAAAGGACTAGACATAGCTAAAACTGAAAGGACTTGACAATGTTAACTCATCTAGACTTAGATAATTACATTTGGACTGACCACATGACACTTGGATAGATTGAGCAGTGAGATAAACAAGAGAGCCTGGGAGATACATTAAAGTTAGTTATCTAAAATTATGGCTCAACACTTCTTCGACGTACGAACTTATGTCCTTAATTCTGGTGCTGATAGGGTGACTGGGGAATTCTGATAAAATAGGTTTATGTGAAGTTATTTTTCTTTCTTATCCCCTCTGTCAGTCATATGTTACCCCCTTCGCATGATCGAAAGATCTGACTTGGGACACAACATATGCACCTCTATTTCTATACATTTTATCTATGCTTCTTTTTTGTCTATATATCAATCATATGTCGTCCCCTCTGCGTGATCGGAAGATCCGACCTGGGACACACCATATGCACCTTTCTATCTCTCTAACCCTCTATCTATGTTAGTCATATGTTGTCCCTCTATGTGATTGGAAGAGATCCGACCTGGGATACAACATATGCATCTCTATATCTATCTTCTCTCTCAAATAATTGATCACTCACCTAAAGTAAAGAGTTCTTTGGAATTCCTTGATTGCTAGGATATGTCGTGAAGTGGGGAACATGTTCTAGTGAACCTAAAATTGAATTAACTAAAGGCTGACTATAGATCTCGTTGCTAAATTTAAGTGGACAACAATATCCTTGGTTGTCGTCAGCAAAATCGTCTATTTTGGAATATAATCACAATGTCTTGTCATTTATAATCTGCCCAACTTGTCAATATCCTTTATGTTTATGTGGATCACAATATTGGTGATTGACCAGCGATAAACATGCAGGTGTGTGCTGATAAACGATATTCAATTGCTTGACAACTTTGATCCCAAAAGTTTATGTTTTGTACATTTTGTATCTTATTTTTGTTTTTGTTAAATTTGTTCATATTTTTCCTCTATGCACAAATTTAGGGGGAGAATTAAAAAATCAAACAAAAATCATAAAATTTTAAAAATCTAAAAATATGTTTATTTCTGTTTTATTTCTTTTTCAGAAAATAAAATATCCAAAAATATTGTTTTTGAGTTGAGTGTATTTTATTTTTACTTTTACTTCTTAGTTAGTTTTATTGTGTGCCAACTTTTATTTTTTTATTTTGCATTTATCTCAAATTTTCTTTTGTCTTGAAATGTAAATTCAAAAGAAGAAGAGACTCAAGGAGATTGTATCATAATTTTCTGAGCAAGGAGAAGAAACTTGGAAAGGAATTGACGGAGGATTCAAATGCGAGTGATAAACTCTTCCATATTGAGACATATACCAGTCTTGATAGGAGTCTTCACATCAAATGTTAATGATCAAAAGTCATTTTCACCATGACTAATGTGAAACACCCAAACATTCTTCACGCATATCTAAACTTTCTCCATTAAATCATTTCCACGTACCAGTACCCCTTGAGGCTCGAGTATAAAACAACTCGGCTAACGGTTACCAAAATTTTTGTGTTTATGATCTTGGAAGTCATTGTCACCATGATTATAAGTAAAACCCAAAATCCAAAATCCATCCATTTCTGAATTCACAGTGAACATTTTAATGTTCTAGATATTTTCACCCATGAAATAGACGGATAATGGTTCATACCTGGTGTGACACTGTACAAAATGTCAGTTTGGCAGTTTCTTTCTAAGAATTGTAGTATTTAAGGAATTGGAAGTTTGAAACAGTACAAATTGTCAAATTGGTTTTTTCAGCTTTCTTTATCTAAGAATTGTCACAGCACCAAGTCGATTCACCCAACAGGGAAACAAATATCATTGAACGTCTCGCCAAGGGCCAAGTTAACTTGTTAACTTGAAAAACTGCATTGAGATCTTTGATCAATGATATGCAGAGGCTAACATCAAACTAGCCATGAGTAGTTCTCTGATACTCAACAAAGCGCAGTGCGTTCCTCTGTGTTTACATAAATACTGCGAGTAGTCTCATTCTGAGCCAAAGCTGGGTCCTTGAACAACTATGGTGAGAAGGGTCTTTATGATTCTGCGATCCACAAGGACTTTTTAGTCATTTGTTACTTTTCAAGACGCAACGATGATCATCAAAGAATTCTCATTCGAAGGAACAAGAAGTGAATATTATTTTTCAACATTAAATCTTCAACCCTAAAAGCAAGGTGAAGTCGTACTTGAAGTTATGTGACAGATTGCATTAAAGCCTCCTCATTCAATTTGTTGCTATTTATGAACCTGCTGAAGTGATCCAAAAGCATTGGTCTCTCTGTTATTTTCTCTAAAGTATTTCAAAGCTAAAAGTGCTGATTTTTAATAACCTTTACAAGATGCCTCATATGCCCAATGTGTGTTCAAAGTCAGATCTTAAAGGAAGTCCAATTGTTCAAGATGAAGTTATTCATGTAAAAGTTCATATGACCATCTTGAAGTTATGAAGAAATATAAGATAAAAGCCGAAGCCAAGAAAAAAGAAAAGATTGAAAAGAAAAGAAAGCTATAATCCGAGGGGGAGATTGTTAGGACATAAGAAAAGAAAGCTATAAACCAAGGGGAGATTGTTAGGTCATAAATTGTAGTTTATACTTTGCTTTTCATAAGCTATTATAGTTCTCAGTCTAGGACCGAAAACACCATGTTTTGGTGTTGTTTGGACTGAAATTGCATGTGATTTCGGTTATGCTTAATATTGTTTTGTTTGGGTTTTGGCCCTGGGATTTGTTTTTAGGTCTAGATATAAATAGTGTTATTTTAGCCTAGATAGGAGTAAGAGACGTTTTTGTGGTGGCCATATCCTAGGGACTTGATTTTTGGAGAGAAACAGAGAAAACCAAGTGTAATCAAGTATCTTATGTACCCAACTATTCATCAATAATAGTGTGCATTGAAGATTAACCTTTTTGTTCTTATTCCATATTTGATCTTGCATCAGTCACTTGATTCGGATTTCGCACCATCATAGTGAAATCTGATTGATACGTAGCGATTTGGAACTTACAAAAAGAATCTTTTCTATATAAATCATATGTGATTAGATAAATATAATCACATGTGGTTATATATAAGAGAATAACCATTTAATAAATAAAAAAATGAAAACAAATTTTTATCCATATTAATCATATGTTATTAAATACATATAATCAAATATGATTAAATATGTGCGAAAAATTATTGAATGGCAAACATGCAAACGAATATTGTTTACATAAATCATATGTGATTAGATATAATCACATATGATTATATATATTTAATCATATGTGATTTATGTGATTAAATACATAGAATTAAACATGATTTATATGATTATATGTATTTAATCACATTTGGTTGTAGGTAGTAGGAGGTGTGATATGGTGCAAATGGGTGGTGGTGGTTGGTGGTAAAGGTGGGGGAGGTGGTGACAAGTGGTGGTTGTAGGTGGTGGTAATGCGGGTCGTGGATGATAGTTGGCTTATTGTAATTATGGGTGGTGGATGGTGGTGGTGGTGAAGGGTGGTGGGAGTAACAGGTGATAGTGGTGGTGATGGGTGGTGGCGGGTGGTGAAGATGGGTGCATGGTGGTGCCGGGTGGTGGGTGGTGGGTGGTAGGGTGGGGTGGTGGTGGCGGGTGAGGGTGGTGTGATGGGTGGTGGTGGGTGGGTGGTGGTGACGGGTGGTGGGTGGTGGTAGTGGGTTGTAGGTTGTGGTGATGGGCAGTTTATAGTGTTGGTGGGTGGTAATGGGTGAATCATGGTGGTTAGTGGGTGGTAATGGGCGGCCGATGGTGGTTTTGGTGGGTGATGAGTGGGGTGGTGGTTGTGGGGTGTTGGTTGTGGTAATTTGTGGTTGGTAATGGTGGTGGTTTGTGGGTCGTAAGTGGTGGTGATGGGTGGTTGGTGGGTGGTGAGTGGTGTAGGTTAGTGAGTTTTTAAATTGTTTTTAACTATTTTTTATTTATATGAATATTATTTATAGTTTTTGATTTAATTGCAAAAGTGCTACCTTGCAAATTAAAGTACGATTTTTGTTCTCAAATGTCTCGCAATAAGAAATGTTCTCGATTGAACGCTCCTGTATATATATATATATATATATATATATATATATATATATATATATATATATATATATATACACATACATACATACATACATACATACATACTAGATTGTTGAGACTTGGTGTATGGAAGAGCTGAGTTCAAAGTTTCGATTTACAGGTTTGTTGTTATATGTTTTTTGCCAGGTTATGTATATCATAAGCTGATAATTTGTACAAATGATTTCCAGAAGTTTATACCATGTCATTCGATGCTTATACTTAAAGGGTATTTGGTTTGCAAAACTTCTTTGGAAGGAATGGAATTTGTCAAAGAATTGGGCTATGACATAATTTTAAACTCTTGGGTGGTAGGAAATTTCAACTGTCTTTAAAGATATATTAAATTGTTTTGTCTTATTTGTTGTGTGGTTAATTGGCATAGGTGAAAGCTAGTGATCAAGTTGAGCAAATGAGCACTATGAATTTCATATTGAAACCTTGTTCACATGAGGAAGAGAAATTGTTTATTCTTAAATGGGTGACAACTCCTTTTCTCGTTGTTGACCGATGATCCGGGTTTAGAACTGATGGCGTGTCTAGGGTAGCACAGCAGAACCGCGACTAGCCCAAGAGTCGGGCACGCCAACTAAGCTCAGCCCAGCAGGCTTAGCGCCCGCTAGCGTCCCCGGGAGCGAAGCGCACAGGCGAAAGGCTCGCGCTCGCCAAGAGGCGCTCCTGGCTCGAGGACAAAAGATACGGTTAGGAGACAAGAAGGAGGATCAAAGCATTATCGTCTGAGCCAATGAGAGTGCTCTAGCGGTTGAAGGCACACGACCCTCCAATCAGCGCCTCTGATCCTGTCTCCCCAAAATTGATTATGTCTGGTACGGCTCAGACAGGAGCGCTAAGTATAAAAGGATGTGCTCTCAGACCTGCGAGGTAAGTTCTCCAAGCTTTCTAGAGAGAATACACACAAACCCTAAAATACCCTCTAACTTGACCGTCAGAGCGTTTTCCGGGAGCCCCTCCCGGAAAGCGGCTGACGGCCTCTGTTCTTGTGATCTTGCAGTGATAGCTAGACGATCGAGAGAAGTTCACGGAAGAAACCAGAGCAAGGTCGCATCATTTGGCGCCATCCGTTTGTGAGATGAAGAACACAAACGAAAAGCACAAGAGCAAACGTCAATGGCGTCCAACGGCAGTGAGGGACGACTGATCAGTCCCATACGTCCCATGACGACATTGGACGAAACACCATCGTCTACCATGCTCAACAGGGCCATTTTAGGCGAAGGAAGTTCTACAGCAATCGCCGGAAACGTTCCACAACCACCGCTTTCTCAGCAAGGAACGACTCCGGTAGGGCCACTTCCGTCTACACACTTTAAGATGCCACCATTCTTTGCACCACCGCTGCAGCAGGAACAACCGGTCCACTCAATAACACTTCCATTGAGCCACACTTTCAATATCTCACCATCGTTTGCAACATCATCGTCATTCCAGATAACGGGTGGACAGAGTTCAACAACCTCGTTACCGTCGCTGGTGCAAACCATGATAAACCACTCACCACCTATCTACCCGATGGTCGATGCATGGACTGGACCGACGATCCCCGCCAACGGCAGCCTGCAACAGCCGGTGATGATCAACCCTATAACCCCTGCACACCCTTACTCCGCCAGTTATCCCCTCCAGCTGCCATTCCAGCCGTACCCCTTTTACATACCAAGTCCTAGTTATCTCACACCGCCATCACATGGTATGAACCCTCAATATCAATAGGGAGTGTCGACTATTCCAGGCCAATAAGGGTTTTCCCGTAGTGTGACGTCTTCGTTTGTTAAAGAATTGTTGGATTATGAAAGACCAAACACAGCAAAGCTCTCGACGCTCAAAACATACAATGGAACCACCGACCCGGATAGCCACATCGATACGTATGGGTAGACGATGATGTCGTTGAAGCTTAACGAGAAGTTCTGGTATACATACTTCCCGACGACCCTTGACGGCAACGCTGGCACGTGGTTTAAGATGTTACAACCGGGAAACAACTCGAACTTTGCTCAACTCAAGTACCTTTTCCTTACCAACTTCATGTAGTTAAGTAAGTACAAAGGGAGATTCTCATTTAATCATAGGTTGTAAGCAGAAAGAGGGGGAAACGGTGCGAGAATATTTCACACGGTTCATACATGCTACGCTGGACATGCCAGGGCACGACGAAGGGCTCATAGCCGGCGCCTTTACATGTGGGCTCTTGCCAGGCCCTTTGTTACAAAAACTCATGGGAAAGAAACCCTTAACACTGGCCGAATCGAAGGAAAGGGTAGGGCGGTATCTACGGCAGGAAGACGGCGAGGCAGCCAAGCAGGCCTGCTTGAATGCCATGGCGACCAGACATCACAACCCGGTTCACACGGATTTCCGGGGGGGGTGAATAAGCACTATGGCCAGGCAAGAAGACCACCGACGCGCTTTTGACCGTTTGTCAAGGACGACAGACGGGGTCGCCGCCCAGAAGTGTACACGATGTCCGAAAAGCAGCAGCCGGCCAAGTCACCCAAGAACCAATATTGTGAATATCACAAGAGTAAGACCCACGATACGGTCAACTACTCGGTGTTAAAAAAAGAGATGGAGGAGAAGCAACTCAAACGAGATCTGGTGGAGGTAGCGTGAAGCCTACGCACCAAGTTTGATGTTGAAAACGCCAAGGGCACACCTTGTGAGGGGATCCTGCCTAAGGAGATATTCATGATACGAAGTAAGAGAAGCAGGGAAGAACAATAGGGGATGCAGGAGACCGCCAAACTCTCAGCACGCACACTCACTTTCTTCGTACAAGACCCTCGACCGGAGGGATGGAGGGGTGACTACCCGCTGGTGATACAAGCCTCCATCAGGAATGTAACTACACATAGGGTCTATGCGAACACTGGGAGTTCGGCAGACATCACATATGAACACTGCTTCCAGCTTCTCCCAGACCGCTGGAAGGATAACTTGTAACCCACGTCTGGGAGGCTAGTAGGGTTCACCGGTCATAGCCTATGGCCATTGGGCACAATCCACCTCCCCCTGACCATTACTAGCCACGACAAGCAGCGGAAGAAAACCGCCTTAATAGATTTCGTGGTCATTCGACATTCAGCGGAACACAACATCATTCTGGGAAGAACAGCTCTCTTGAAGTTGGGGTTAGTACCATCAACTATGCATGGGATCATGAAGTTCGATACCCCAATGGGCGCGGCTAGGGTGCTGGCCACTCCACCTAAAGAATTGCAATGCTATACAGTTATGAAGCCGGCAGAAATAACCAAGGAGACCAAGAGGCCCAAAAACAACCCCGTGAAAGGGAAGGAAGTAATCAATGAAAGATACCCCGATCAGCCAGTCAGCATTGGATGCGATCTCCCAAGCCACACAAGAAGAGCGCTGGTTGACTTGCTTAAACAATACAAACACGTGTTCGCATGGACTCCTACGAATATGGTAGGGGTAGAAAGGAAGTTCATCGAGCATAAACTCGTAATTAAACCAGGCGTAAAAGAGGTTAAGCAGAAAAAGAGAGTTCAGGGAGGAGACCGTAACAGGGCAATCAATGCAGAAGTAGCCAAGCTGGCAGAAGCCAGGATAGTGCGAGAAGCAATATTTCCGACATGGATCACGAACCCGGTCATGGTCTGCAAACAAGACGGGTCGTGGTGTATGTGCATATACTTTTCGGACTTAAATAAGGCGTTCCCTAAAGATTGTTACCCTCTCCCGAAGATTGATCATAAAGTAGAATCGTTACAAGGGTTCAAGCCAAAGTACTTTTTGGACGCGTACAAGGGGTACCACCAGAGTTTGATGAACAAAGAAGATGAGGAGAAAACAGCCTTCTACACGGATCATGGCACTTTTTGCTACACCAAGATGCCTTTACGCTTGAAGAACGTAGGGGCCAGATATCATCTCCTGGTCGACTCAATATTTACCAAACAAATCGGGAGAAACATCGAAGTATATGTGGACGACATGGTGATTAAGAGCCCGCATGAAGACAAGATGTTGCAGGATATTGAGGAGACTTTCCGAACCCTAGAAGTGGTAAAAATGAAGTTGAACCCAGCCAAGTGTATGTTTGGGGTAGAAGAGGGGTAGTTCCTGGGGTAATACATCACCAGACAAGGTATCCAGCCCAGTCGGACCAAGGTCGATGAATTCATTGAGACACCAACACCGAACTCCCTCAGAGATGCACAAGGTCTAAATGGGAAGCTTACAGCTCTAAGCAGGTTCATTTTGAAATCTGCTCACAAGGCCATGTCGTTGTTCCACACATTGAAGGGATGCATTGAGAAAAGCAATTTCTAGTGGATGAATGAAGGCGAAAAGGCGCTCTAAAGAATCAAGGAAGCACTACATGAATTACCCACGCTGGCCAGCCCCATCCTTGGAGAGACGTTACAGGTGTATCTCTCGACATCAGGCGAAGCAATATCTTCAGTATTGACTATAGAAAGGGAAGGGGAACAGAAACCAGTATACTTTGTTAGTAGGGCGCCGCAAGGACCGGAACTCAACTATCCGATGCTGGAGAGGTTGGTCCTAGCACGCATCTATGCGCCGCGACGACTAAGGCTGTACTTTCAAGCACACCAGATCGAGGTGCTCACGAGTTACCCCATCAAACAGATACTACTCAAGCCGGAGACGTCGGGCCGACTGGCGAAGTGGGCAATCGAACTAGGAGAGCACGACATAAATTACCGCCCAAGGACGACTATCAAGGGACAAGCGCTAGCTGATTTCTTACTAGAAATTATGGACGGAGGGGACCCAACCAAAGAGAAACTATGGGCAGTTGAGGGGGCCCCGACTGATAACAATTCATGGACTTTGTATACGGATGGGGCATCCAGCAGGGAAGACTCAGGGGCGGGGCTGATCCTGACCATCCCAGAAGGAGAAGAGGTAACCTACGCCCTTCGTTTCGATTTCCACACGTCGAACAATGAAGCGTAGTATGAAGCACTGCTCGTAGGATTACGTCTAGCCAAGTAGATGGGCGTGAAAGCTGTAACAGCCCTAACCGACTCGAGGCTAGTAGCAAACCAGTTTAATGGGAGTTTTGAGGTGAGAGATCAAAGGATGGGAAAGTACGTAAAGATGGTAAAACAATTGGTAGGATTATTTGAGCGGTTCACAATCAAGTAGATACCTACGAGTGAAAACAAGAGGGCAGACGCTTTAAGTAAGTTGGCATCCACATGCTTCGACCATCTGTCGAAGAAGGTCCTAGTGGAGGTACTCCACGAAAGAAGTATAAATGAGCAGCAGGTGAATGCTCTAGCCCCAGCCGGACCCACGTGGATGACACCGTTACGGGAATACCTACAGAGGGGGGTACTACCAGACGACCATGGTGAGGCTAGGAAGATACGTATAAAAGTGCCTTCATATGCAATGGTTAATGGGGAATTGTACAAGAAAGGGTTTACGGCCCCATGGCTAAAGTGTGTGGACCAAGCCAAAGGGAAAGAGATGTTACAAGAAGCACACTCAGGCCATGTAGGCGCACACGAAGGGGCACAGGCTTTAACAGGCAAGGTGTTGCTTATGGGGGTGTACTGGCTGACGATACAGCAAGATGTGATAGAAATGACCAGGAAATGTGGGGTGTGCCAGTCTTACGCCCCAGTCCAAGCGAATCCCTCGGTATCGCTGCATAACATATCCAGCTCATGGCCATTCTACCAATGGGGCATAGATATAGTAGGCCCATTCCCAAAAGCACAAGGAAAGCTAAAGTATATGGTGGTGGCCGTGGACTACTTCACAAAATGGATCGAAGCGGAGCCACTGACGTGCATATCAGGGAGGCACATGATAAAATTCATATGGAAGAACATCATGACAAGATTTGGCACGCCTAAAGTCCTTGTCAGTGATAACTCTCTACAGTTTGCTGAGAACCCGTTTAGAGAGTGGTTCACCAAAAAAGGGATAAGCCAACATTTCACATCGGTAGCACACTCGCAAGCGAACAGACAGACAGAGGTATCCAATCAAACCATTGTAAATGGAATCAAGAAGAGGATGAGCAAAGCAAAACGAAATTGGGCGGAGGAGATACCGATGGTACTGTGGTCGTACGGAACTACACCACGAACAAGCACGAAGGAAACACCCTTCAGTCTGATTATGGGACAGAGGCCATGCTTCCCATGGAGGTGGCAGTGAACACACTAAGGGTGGCCAACAAGGACGAGGAAAGCAACGCTCAAGACCTAAGGATAAACTTGGATATCCTAGAGGAAAAGCGTGAAAAATCTGGAATGCGCCAAGCTGCATACAAGAACGCGACAGAAAGGTATTACAACCAAAGAGTAAAGGAAAAAGCATTCAGAGTTGATGAATATGTTTTAAGAAAAAACGAGGCAAGTCGAGCCCAACCCCAAGGCAAGTTGGGCCCAACCTGGGAGGGCCCTTCTAGAGTCGTAGAGGCAAATAGGAATTGCGAATATGTGTTAGAAACAATGGAAGGAAAGCAAATTCCAAGAACGTGGAATGCAAGGAACTTGAAAAAGTATTTCGTTTAAACAAAAAAGAGGGAAGAGGTGCAATCCCAGCTGACCGATGTGCTGCTTAGTGTAGCACATCCCAAATTACTTAGGGTACATGTGTTCATGCTTAGTGACATGAGTTTAATACTTAGTGTATTTAAAAAATCCGCGGTCAATGTAGAATGATAATGCAATTGCTGATCTTTCATACTTAGTGTATTAATTTATAATGATTGAATGTTCACGTGCAAAGCTCGATTGTTGGGTGCTAAGAGCGCCCAATACCGACACTTAGTGTGTCAACGAAAGCATGGGCAAAACGAAATGCCTAGCACATCAGGGTGTTGTATCTTATACATAATGTATAATAAACAAGCAAGCCAAACAATGAGCAAAGCAAAAAAAAGAGATAATGAGATAATGCTTAGAGCATACAAAATACACACCCAGGAAATAAAACATTTTTGTGAAAGTCCAAACATTACAAAAGCCAAAACATCAAAACCTATACCAACAAAGCAAAGAAAGTTTCACACCCCAGGAAGGGTAGCACACGATGTCGGGGCACCTTCACCAACATCCTTTCCATCGCCCATAGCCACTTCACCAACATTACCATCACCAATGCCCGCTCCAATCCCACGATCACCTTCACCGCCAGCTGCACCATCCTTAACGTTTTCCCCCACACCAACCTCAACTACCAGCATAATCTCCTGACCCACCACACTTTCTGGGGTACTCTCAGAACCACCAAAAGAACACAACTCTCGAAGACCCTCAATAACTAACTCCCCCAAACCCAACAAAGTTGCATGATCCATACTGGAAAAAGACAAAAGAGCATCGTTTAAACTAACCACAAGACCAGCCAAAGAAGCACCAGCAGCCACACCCCCACCACCAACAGAAGCCTTCTGAAGAGACTCAGCCCCAGCCACAAATGCAGCATGACGGATAAGGCTTATGGCATTGGTAAAATCGGGATGCTCAATCAGCTTATCAACAATACAAATAACACCAACACGCACTAACCAATCCAGGTCCCGACGAGAAGCATCTACATCTGACTGAAGCGAAGATACAAGTTTGTCACGATCAGCGGCATCACGCTCAAGACTCTCCACCTGAATCATCAAACCCTCGTTCATCTGTGTGAGGGAATCAACCTTGGCCTCCAACGTGGCTCTGGCTTTATCAAGGACATTTTTCTCAGAAGCTAACAACTCGCACTTCTTCTCAGAAACACTGAGATCATCACCAAGCTCGATAAGACGACGCTCCAGACTCACTACACGCGATCCACAGGCGGCATGTGTAGTATCCATCTCGCCAAGGGAATGGATGCGCCTGGAACCTGCAACAAGATAAAACATGGTATGCGCGGCAGCATAGGCCATATTGTGAGCAAGGGTGGGGTTACCCATCGCCTCCATATCTCCAACTGCAGTCGGAGGAAAGGCGAGTAGTGAAAATTCCAGAGCATTGGCGCGCACAGAGAGTCGAGAGTCATTGCGAAGATCCCAGGGCAGAATGAAAACAGTAGATTCAGAAACACCATCTCTAGGACTACCACCCTTGGAGATTGCAGCTTGTCCTGGGACACCAGAGCCTTTTGCAAGGGAAAGCTTTGAAGGAGCAAACGAAACATTTGTTAAAGGAATAGAAGAGAAGTCTGAAATCACGGGCTGTTCAGTCGCCCTGTCGATCCCTTCAGACTGTTTCGTGTCGTCGTCAGGGATCACCACCACACCGGTCGGTGTGGAACTCATAGAACTCAACAGGCGAGAAAAGCTGCACCTAGTATGTATACGCTTGGCAACAGTGGGCGCTAGTAACCGGCTCACCCATGTCTTGTATAACTTTTCGTTGCACCTGCATCTGCCGTACATCAGCGATGATCCCCTCCTTGCTGTCTTCACTAGCCTCCATGGAGGAGGAAGGAACGCCACCTAGGGGCACGACAGTAGATATAGGGCGAGCATGCAGCGGGTTCTCCTCAAACACCGATGAACTTGTCGGAGGAACAGGAGGGGTAGTGGTTAGAGCAAGCTGATCCATCCGGCAAGGTGGGGGAAGTCGATCGAGCAAGTCCACCTCGCGAAACTCCAACTTGCCCCGATAACGTTTTCGCAACACCTCGTCCATAGACAGAGAAGACTCATCACCTAGGGAAAATAGAATAAAAATAAATAACATAGGAGCAATAAGGAGACTAAAAGGAACCAAGGGATACAACACTCACCATCAATGACAGAGAAGAACACCGCCATTTTGCCACGTCGCCTTCAAGAGGGACTCATCCCTACCCCAGAAAGAAGCGCCTTGGAGTAATCTTCAGCAGATACCTGCATACCCTTCAAGTAGTCGGCGACACCTTGGTTGTGGGGAAAGAGTTTAGGGACGGTATCAGCAAAAACATTGGCACGATAGCGGCCACTCCCAACCACCTCCTGATTCACCCACAACCATTTATCCTACCAATTTTTGGGGGTACGCCCATCGGGGACTAAAACGTGTCCCCCTCGCTGGACCGAGAAAGTGCATTTATCTCCGGTAACACAGAACTTGAAGACGAAGTAATCCGGAAGGTACCCGTTGGCCAGGCAGATCATTTCAAACGCAACCACTTTGTTAACTGCGTTGGGAGTCAACATCTGAAGGTTGCAACCATCTTTCTGGAGGACCTCCTCCTGGAAATCCGTTAGTGGAAAGCGTATACCAGCGTCTAGGGTTTTCAGATAAACCCCAATCTTACCAGGGGGAGGGGAAGAGATGCTGGAACCAGGAGAGGGAAACTCCATACCCTCCAAGGAAGATAACCCATAAGTGATTGCCAAATGAGGATACTCGGTGGCAGATGGAATGATTCCGGGAAGGTTTGCCATGAACAAAAATGGAAGATGAACGCAAAGAGGAAAAAGAAGAACAGGTGAGGCAAGAGAAACTGTGCAGAGACCCTTAATAAGGAAGTGGAAGAGGCGGGACATTTAAATGTCTGGCACAGTGACGTAATTGCCAGTCATATCTCGTAGTCACGTCGCCATTAAAGACGGAGTGGAGGATAAAGAAAAACCGCCACGTTTCAATTAGTTAAGCCCAGAACGCCGTAACTAGTGCTACAACGCTACGGCTACTGGACTGGCGGACTTGATGGCGTACTTAGGGTAGCACAGCAGAACCGCGTCTAGCCTAAGAGCCAGGCACGCCAACTAAGCTCAGCCCAGCATGCTTAGCGCCCGCTGGCGTCCCCGGGAGCGAAGCGCACAGGGGAAAGGCTCGCGCCCGCCAAGAGGCACTCCTGGCTCCAGGACAAAAGATACGATCAGGAGACAAGAAGGAGGATCAGAGCATTATCGTCTAATCCAATGAGAGCGCTCTAGCGGTTGAAGGCGCAAGACCCTCCAGTCAGCGTCTCTGATCCTGTCTCCCAAAAAGTGATTATGTTTGGTACGGCTCAGGAAGGAGCGCTAGGTATAAAAGGATGTTCTCTCAAACCTGCGAGGTAAGTTCTCCAATCTTTCTAGAGAGAATACACACAAACCCTAAAATACCCTCTAACTTGACCGTCGGAGCGCTTTCCAGGAGCCCCTCCCAGAAAGCGGCTGGTGACCTTTGTTCTTGTGATCTTGCAATGATAGCTAGACGATTGAGAGAAGTTCACGGAAGAAACCAAAGCAAGGTCGCATCTAGAACATATCTAGCTTTTAAATACTTTGGGACTAACAATGTATCTTTGTGAAGATGAAGATATCGCATAGGTAACCTGATTAGATGTGAAGTACTTGCATGAACCAACGGACAGGGTTCTAGGCATGGAGTTGTGCTATGTCTTTTCAAATATGGAGATATGTGTTATCTCCCTTTATCTTTGCTTTAGATAAAACTGTACAAATGGTCCTTTGGTTACCTGAAAACTGTCACTTTAGTCCAAAAAGATTTAGACTAGCACCACCGGTCCAAAAGTTTCATTTTGTTGCAAACTTGATCTATATTTTTTGAAACTTTTTATAATGACGGATTTTTCCCTTATTATTTTATTTTCTATTTTTCTTTTATTGGAACATTTGGAAATAAAACTCCCCCCCCCCTCCCCAAAAAAAAAGACCATCTTCAACATTCTGATTTTCATAAAAATGGAACATCACCACCACCATCTGATGAAGATTTGAACCAGATTCATACACACACTGTAACACCTGTTCCGGGTATTACTTAATTTATTGAAAATCTAGGGCTTTGGTGTGTGGACTCGGCGAGTTGGGAGTCAAACTCGTAGAGTGGAGGGCATTTCAAGGACGCAGGATCTACACCCTACATGACGAGTCGGAAGGTCGAGTCGACGAGTAGGCACTTTAATGATAAAACCCTAATTTTAGGGTTTACACCCTATATAATCTCATTAAGAACCTTGAGGCTGACCTCCCATCAGCCTCCAAACCTTAAGAATATATGTGCTAACCCTAATCCCCATTATCTTCCATTTTTGTGAGAAAGTGTGGCTTTGAAGATTAAGAAGGAGATAGTTTGAAGATCCAGCAAGCCAAGCACCCATCCTTTAGCTTGACCATCTTATGGATTGCTGCAAGTCTTCAAGACTCGATTTTTATCATAGAATATAGCTAGATCTTAAGTTTACTCTTCATTTCCTACTCTTCTTGTTGATTGCATGAATGGGGTTCATAAAGTTTGCAACTTTATGAATCTCTAGAGCACAATGGTCCCAAGGGGAGCTGGATCTGGCCTTTGGTTGAGGAAGGACACCATGCAAGGGTTTTAGGGCATATTTCCCTCTTTTTGGCCATTTTGACCTAGAGACATGCATTTGGACATGCATGTCCATAAATCCTCCATCTTTGGAACATTTTAAGGACTAGAAACCCTTCTAGAAAGGAGGGATTTCAGATCCCTAGAGTTTTGGGCCATATAGCAAAGCTTTGGAGCTTTTCAACCTTTGCTAAGGGCTTTGGAGCTTTAGGAACGATTCTAGATGGTAAAGTTGGAAACTTTATCCTTCTAGACACCTTGGGGCTTTAGATCTAAGCCCTATATTCCCTGGATTCGGTGAATCATCACAAGAAAAAAAGGAAGGGGGACTCAATGATTTGCTCTAGGAACTCGACTAGTCGGATCGAGTTTCCCTGCTTTCTGAATATCAAGTGAACTCGTTTAGTTAATGAAACAACTCGGCCAGTTGGCTAGGGATTGATCAGGTTGTCTTGTTAGGGTGCAAAGTCACTCTTGGATGTAGTGTTTTAGGATTTCCCCTTTGTATGTGTAAATGGGTTGAGTCTTTCCTATTAATAGGAAGTGAGTGACTCCCATTATGTAAGTGAATCCATTTAGAGTGTTAGACTAGAGAGAGAAACTTTGTACAAACCCATTTGTATATTCTTTCTAGATCTAATAAGAGCTTACAAAGATTTATTTACTCCTTGTGTTCATGATTTTACATGATGATTCACTAGATATTTCATATTCCACACATGCCATTATAATCAACATCATTACAATTGGTATCAGAGCGGGTGTTCTTGATTTCATCAGGAATTGATCCATGGTGGCTTTCTTGATTTGGTGATTCATTTTATGATCTTCGATCTTCATGTTTTAGAGAGTTTTTGGATTCTAGAAATCGAATTCATCTTTGATTCTATTCATAATTCGATTTTCTTTACTAGAATTCAAGTGATTTTTACTTTCTCTTTCTAGAAAACCCATTCAAAATCACTTTCTCTCTCTAGAAATCTTCAAGTTTTTGTGATCATGGCGGATTTGCTATATGATTCTTGGATTGTGATCATTGAAGATATCAAATACAAAGTCAATGAAGATCAATTTTATGGGTTGGTGTTAAGCAAATTGATTTCATGGGGTAATATGGTTTCTTATGGAGGTTTGAAGGATGATCATGGAAGCTTGGTATTTCAACCACTTTGTAAGATTGCATGGTTGAATAAAATTGCCTTGTCTATATTAGTTCCTAGTAGAAATCAAAAGGAACGAGAAGAAAGAGATTTGTTCAATAAGAAATACATTTCTCTTATTGAAGACCCAAATGATCTTCGTGCTCTTAAGGTTGTTGAAGTTGTTGACAATGGAGTTCAATGTGATGTTCTGATGTTCTTGAAGCTCATGATAAGAAGATTCAAGTTGATTCTCAACATGAAAAAGTTTTTTCCTCGATTGGAGTTCAAACCGATGATATTTTGTGTTCTTGTGATTCGTTTGAAGGAATGATTCCTTATCAGAAGCCGGTGATCCAAGAAAATCACAAGTATCAAACTCCAAAAGATTTGATTCAAATTCACAAAGTTGATGTTGTGGAAAGTGGGTTTGTTCATGAAGTCAAGTCTTCAAGATGCAAAAACATGAGAAAGAAAAAGAAGAAGAAGATCAATCGCAAAAACAAGCGGGTTTATTCACAAAAATCGTCAAATGTTGTTGTGAAATCGAAATCCGTGAAGCAAATTTGGGTTCCAAAGCAACAATCTCCAAATGTTGCATTGAATTTAAAGTCAAAACCCAAATGTGTTGGTGGTTCTTTTGAAGATGTTCTTGGATCATTGAAGAACACGAAGAACGAGTTGTACATCTCGCATGGTGGGTGGTAGAATGTTCGATTTGGAGATTTTCTCATTCCGACAAAAGAACCAAGATCTTCCAAATTTGATTCGTTCGTTGAAAATGGATCTCGATTCGTCAAAAAGGTATCTCAAATTCTCAAATGGATTCCAAAACATCCATGATTTCAATTCGTATTTTTTGTTTTTCATTTTTGATCGATTTAAGCCCAAATGATCATATTTCGTTACTGTTCATCTTATTTCAAGCCCAATTGATATTCCTTATATTCGATTTTGGAATATGTCTGGATGACGAACTGTTGAACCTCGCATCACATAGACAATTCACATCAAGTGATATCAAGTTGAAGATCAATGTTCTAACTTGTTGATAATCTAAATTTGTTTTTGGATTACTAATCTCACAAACATATGATTGAAGAAAAATTAATCGATTGTGGTTTGATTATTGAAAGGTCAAACCTTCAAAAGTCAAAATTGATTTGATAATAGTCAAAATCGGTTTGAGTGAATCGATTAAGAATGTTGGGAATCGATGAGTCAAATTTAAGTCGATGATTGAAAGCGAGAATCGAGTTCGCATACCTGACTTAGAAAGGGAAGTTAAACTGGAAATCGATGTTTGTACATTCGATTTTGTAATTAGACTTGAAAATTCTTAAAATTGATGGTTGGATGATTGTAAAAGATCGAAGATTTTGGAAGTTTTGTCTTCAAGATCGAAGGTTATTTGCAAGAGGAATGGTGTTAAGTGATGGTTTTGAGTTTGGATTCGAAAACTGGTAAATGATAGTTTGGAATCGATGGAGCCTTAAGTCAATCGACAAACAGGTGGAACGAGAATTTTAAGGTGATATTGGATTTAGATGAACGAATGGAGTTTGGATTCGAATGGTCTTGATAGTTTTGGATTTTGGAGTCGAGGTCGTAATTGCCTGTTGCTGAGATTGTTTGTTCGCATCTTGTTGTAGTGGATTCGCTAATGGAAATTGAATGGGTTTGATTGTCGTTGATGGTTCGATTTCGAATCCTTACAGGGTGATGGTCGATAGTTGTGATTTTGATTGATGATTATGGAGTTGCGAATCAAAGCTTAGGAATGAACTGGGTTAATTTTTGATTTCGATGAGTATCAAGAAATGGTAACGAATGGTTGATGATTGATTGACGATTCGTGAAGGAGAAAGCGAAGTCATGGGATTTAACAATTTCGTTAGTGGTTCAAGATGTTAACTGGAAATCGACAGCTTACGAATCGAATTTGATTTTGGAGTTTCGTTATGGGTTTGCTTGGTTTGAAGTCAAAATCGTTTGTTGTTTATGATGAATGCGAAATTGTTTTCTTGGAAACGTTCGCATCAAACAGGCATCACTTCGGTTAGAGATTGACAAGGATTCACATTTGGTTAAACAATTTTGAAGTCAAAATCAGTTCGCATAGAAGTTTACGATTTGTTATTTGAGGTTAATTGAGTTAGAGAATGTGAAGGCTTCGTATTGTGAATTGGTCGATTGGGTTGATGGTCAAACATGAGTTCGCATACATGGTCAAGAACGTTCGCATATAAGGTTGTGATATGGGTCGTTCGCATCTAGTACCAATTTGGAAGTCAAATAGGAAGTCATCGTTCGCAATCTGTGATGTTTTGGAGACGTTCGCATCTAGAAGCAAAGTGGAGAAGAAACAGATTATGTCGATTCGCATCCCTGAACTTTCAAAGAAGTGACAATTTTTGACCCACTTTCGCAATGGGGTCATAAAATGACAAAAATGCAGAATTTCCATTTCGCACACCTGCAGTTTCGTAATATTGGCAGTTTATACCCAACTTTGCAAATGGGTAATAAAAGCTGAGAAATTGCAGAATTTTCAGTTCTGGTCCCTGCAGTTTGTGCGAATTTACGCTTTATGCCCGGTTTCGCAAATGGGCTACAGTTTCACATATTTGGCTGTTTTTGGTGCAACGGGTCCCTGCAAGTTTCAGAAAGTGACAACTTTTACTCGGTTTTTGAAAAATCTTGCAACTTTCACCCAAAAAGTCAAAAATTTTCATAAATTGGAAATTTTTTTGTGGCTTTTTCGTGATTGTTTTTCCGTGCAAGATTTTTGGTGATTCATTTTTGGTACACATCAAGGGGGAGTATCATGAAGACTATTCCTCTGGCGCTTCTCACCCTTAATGGGTTTTATAATCATTTTTTTATTATAAAAAGGGGGAGAATGATGGGTATTCGAAGCTTCTCGGGTTTGTCAAATATTCATTTGTGCATTTGAAGACCGGTGTTACTTCGAGGGGGAGTTTGGTCTTGATCGCGCTAGCTCGTTGGAGATTGAAGCCGGACATCCAATCCTAACTTTGAGGGGGAGAATGTTAGGGTGTAAAGTTACTCTTGGATGTAGTGTTTTAGGCTTTCCCCTTTGTATGTGTAAATGGGTTGAGTCTTTCCTATAAATAGGAAGTGAGTGACTCCCATTATGTAAGTGAATCCATTTGGAGTGTTCGAATAGAGAGAGAAACTTTGTACAAACCCATTTGTATATTCTTTCTAGATCTAATAAGAGCCTACAAAGATTTATTTACTCCTTGTGTTCTTGATTTTACATGATGATTCACTAGATCTTTCATATTCCGCACATGCCATCATAATCAACACCACTACATGTTTGGACTTGGTAGGAACTCGACGAGTAGCTAGATGCACTCGACGAGTTGAGGTCAACATGGACTGTTGACTTTGACTTTGACCAAGGTTGACCAGGGTTGACCTTGAGGGCAATTTTGGGATTTTGACAAGTCTATCTTATGATACTTACAGGTAGTTAAGTTAGAGCAACACGTGGGACATATCTAGTTATAGAATTATTAGTTTTAGCATTCGAGAGAGGTGAGTCTTCTCACCATACTAATGGGTCTAGGGCACCAAGGCCGACCCATTTTATGTTACGGGGTACACTAGTGTTTATAGAGATATGTAGTATGCTAGTAACTGTGTTTTATTGCATGGAAGACCCCAGGGGGAGCCCGTGATAGTTGGATATAACACCCTATGGGGTAGCCCATGGCATTCCCAGGTAAAGTCCATGTGGGGTAGCCCATGGCACAATGGTGTAAGACCCTGTGGGGAGCCCACGGCATCCTTACATGTTTATGTATGTCTATTTAGTATGTTAGATACTTCTGTGATATATGCTAGGTTGATTATGTTTGTTATTGCATGAAAGACCCCGGGGGAGCCCGTAGCAATTAGATATAAGACCATGTGGGGTAGCCCATGGCACGAAGGTGTAAGACCTTAGGGGGAGCCTGTGGCATCCTTACAGGCTAATGTATGCATGACTTATGTGGTATATGTAGCTTTATAGCTAATATGATATGTGTTATGTGAATTATGTGCGGGGTATGCTCTGGGGAACTCAATAAGCAATAGCTTATAGGTTGTGGATTTGTTTCAGGTACATCGGATCCCAAAGGCAAGGGCAAGGCGTGATGGCGCCGCGTGCACTCTCACACAGGCATTTTACGAGACACTCTGATATTTCTAAATAAAGTTATAATGAATGTGGATTTGGAAACAATTGTTTTGGGATTTCATGGTTTATGGAAATGTGTTTGATTAATTAAAAATTGAAAATTTTCTTTTGAAAATTGATTCGTTACAAGATTCATAAAGGTGCAAAATTTATGAGATCTCATTACTTAAGTGCATCAAAATCATGGAAAAAGGGGTAAAAAACAAGAGATGTATCAACATGGCAAGAAAAGGTTAAGTGACACTCACCAAGGTCCAAGAGATAAGCTTAGCTAGAGAAATGATGCTTGCCAAGTAACTACCTCACCAAGAGCTTCCTTCTCCTACTAAAATCACCAAAAAGCACCTAGAATGAGCTCACAACTTCAATGGAGGCTAGGGTTAGGGTTTCTGATGTTGGGAGGAAGATGGAGGCTGAAATCCTCGCCTTAATGTTCCTTATATAGGGTTCAAAACCTAAAATTAGGGTTTTCACTTAAAAAAACATATTCCACATCGTGGTGCCCCATGACCATGTCGTGGCGGATCATTAAAATCTTGTGATCCTACATAATTTGCCACGTCGTGGTGATGCTCCACCACACCGTGACCACCCCCTTTTAAAATAAATACAAGAAAGTTGATTGGTACCTGGATCAGATATTACAACATGATAATAAAACATAAGACACTTGAAACTAAAACATAGGAAACATAAAAATAACATCACTTAAATAAGCAGATACACATCGACCCCGTTAGACGTACCTCTCGACAATATTCCAAAAGTCTACATACTAGAAAGCTTTCCTTTTTTAAGTGTGGAAAATCCCAAGAGCAGTGTTAATCATTTCATCGTTTTCACCATTTTGCCAATTGTGTTTCAGTTTATTAAATAGAGCATCAAATGTAACGTCCTGAAAATTATGACATAATTTTTTTTTTGTTTTTAGATTAATAATTCGTGAATATATATATATATATATATATATATATATATATATATATATATATATATATATATATATATATATATATATATATATATATATATATATATATCTTTCCCATAAAACCAAGGTAACCAAGATTTAGCAAACCATTATCAAATCAGTGTCACTCATAGAATGCGGAAACATGTGGTGTGTGCTTTGCAATCGTCCCGAGCTCTTCCATTTGAAAATCGGAGAACTTGAAACATAAAATGAAAACCGTATTCACAAAAATTAGTGAGTTCCCCAAAAACCATAAAACATACAGCCACAGAATATCATGCAACATACATATAGTTGCCATGGGCTCCCCCATGGTCTTTGCCTGGAATGCCATGGGCTCCACACATGGTCTGATATCCAAGTGCCATGGGCTCCCCCGTGGTCTTTAATCCAAGTGCCATGGGTTCCCCCCATGGTCTTTAATCCAAGTGCCATGGGCTTCCCCCCATGGTATTTCATGCAAGTATCACAAAGACAACTAGCATTCCACATAACAAACAATGGGCCGACATTGGTGTCTTCGACCCATGGATATAGTGTGAAGACTCACCTTGCACTTCCGAATTAAACAGAAAATCCCTAGTTGTTGGCTGACAGATCCCCAAACTATCAAAGTGAAAACAACACCCAATCAACAATTGGGTTCCAATCCAAAACCATAAATCCATTACAAGGGTAAATGACCAATTTACCTCTCACCTGCTTTTGGACCAAGACTTAGGCCCAAACCTAATAATCCACAAGGCCCAAATACCAAAAAATACCCAAGGCCCAATTCATGGCCCAATTTTCCAAATTGGGGCCCAAATCCATAGTAGACCTCCACAAATAGATATCAACCCAAAACCTAATGGCCCCACAGGGCCCAAAACAATAAAGCCCAAAAGATGGCCCAAACTAAAGCCCAAAAACCGAAATCCCACTCTTCTGAGTATGTGGTACGTACTCAGCTTGTACGCTAAGTGTATCAGCTTAAGAGCTTGTACATTACGCGTCCAGGCTTGTACGCCCAGCGTACTCCTCTGTTTTACTAACTCTTAATTCTAACTCTTAATCCATTGAGCCAAGACATCCAAAACCTCATAATAGCTAAATATAAGTGACTTGATCCATAAAGTCGAATGCTTTAAGCCTTTGCATGGCTTAATGAAGCCCAAACACCAAAGATGAATTCCAAAGGTCAAAAATCACTCCAAATGTCTCAAAAACCTCTTAATACCTTAAGACCTTAGTCTAAACTTCCAGATTTGATTCAAAGGGACTTCTTAAGTCATAAAGTTCCTGACTTTATGACTTAGCATGACTTAATGGGACCCAAATCAAAACCCTAAGTCCCAGGCTTCACCAAAAGACTACCAAAACATGCATGAAAGGTAAATCAAGATCCAAACTTTATGACTCTATAACCCCAACAAAGGCCAAATATGAAGCTCTAAGGTTCTGGAGTAACTTCTACTCACAAGAACCACCACAAAGGGACCAAAATCATAACAAAGTGCCACCTAGCTAGATCTACAAGAAAGATTTTTCAAGGTTGAGACTTTATACCTCCATCTAGGTGCACAAGGCCTAGATCCAAAAGCTTCAAGTCAAGCAATGACTCTTCAAGAAGTTCATTCTTCCTTATCAAGCACCAAAACACATATAAATCACCATGAATCTCTAAAATCACTCAAATACAGGATAAGGGTCGATTTCTAGGGTTTAGAGGGATGGAGTCTAAAGATATTATGGTTAGGTTATGAGATAAGGAGCTTAAATAGGGTCAAAGACCCTAAAATAGGGTTTGTGCTTGATTAGAGTACGACCAACGTACATATGGTATGCCCAACGTACTCCGAGGAGCACTCGCGACCATCCTAGTCAGTAGCCCAGCATACGAAGAGGTACGCCCCACGTACTACTCTCTTCACTAATACGCCCCGCGTAAACTTAGTGTACGCCCCGTGTACCCAGCTAAACCTTAAAACAACCAAACTTCCGAAGGCCATAACTTTTTCGTTATAAGCCCGTTTCCGACAATCCTTATATCCACGGAAAGGTAATGAGAAGCCCTACACTTTTATCAACTCATAACATCCTTAAGACCTTTCGAACAAAAATCCAATTTCCACAAAAGCCCGAATTGGCACTTTACCGAAATACCCCTAGGCTCCAAAACACGAGCCGAACACCCGGATCACTACAAAAATATCACTCCCACCCAAATGGGCATAGATCTCACCTTTTTAAAAGCCCTAATCCTTATGATGAATGATCTTCAGGCCACGGCCTTGAATTAGGAATCGATTCTGAACAGGGCGTCACGCTCTATTACCACTTTGTTCATGTTCCTCAATTTTTAGTAGATTTTGATATGTGCTTCGGTAGCAACTTATATTCATTTCATTTGTGGAAATGTTTAGTGATTTTGTTCCAAAAAGATGATCCATTTTCATTGATTTCTCAGGTCCTCAGATACATTGACCTATGTACGGGTCAAAACCAACTCTTTTATTTTGCTCCTAGGTATAATCAAAGAATCGGATATTTAAGACCATTTCACAATAAAAGATATACGATGTAGTTTCTCTAGAAAAAAAATTGAGGTTTGTCCTACAAAATTATTGTTTGCTGTGAAATTGTTTGATAAAAATCATGAATGTTTTTCAAGATTTCTTTTATAGGAATCTATATGAGCATTTTTATAGAAAAAAATAGCTTATAAACGATGTGATTTAAAATTATTTTATCTTTTAAAATCATAGATTTGACCATAAAATGCAAAAAATCTAACCTAATAAATAAAAAACATTTTTTTCAAATGTTATGTTCTCATTGAATTTGATACATGTCATTTTCTTGAAATTTTAGATTAATTATTATTCCATGTCATTTTCTTGTGTGTTTCATTTTCATTTAATGTCTCATATATATATATATATATATATATATATATATATATATATATATATATATATATATATATATATATATATATATATATATATATATATATATATTAAATTTCTCCTACGTTAGCTAAGTAACTTCCTAACCATTTTGGCACAATTCACCCATTTCTTTTAAGCAAATACAGTTTGCCCCCTGTATTTTTTTTCTAAATTTGAGACCACGTGTTTTCATCTACCCACTCTACCGCTTCACATCACTGATACGTGTCCAATAGATCGTTTCCACTGGACAAATGCTCTGAATCATCCACCATTACCCTTATCTGCTCTGTTTCCCAGATTTGAAGTCCTGCCTACCATCACCATACTTCTTTCTCCGCCATCTTCAATACCTCTATTTCCTTCCCATCGAGCTCCAAATGATTATCTTAATTTTAAGTTCCATTAGGAATAGTACCTGACCACAGGTGTTGTTCATGGGTTTGCTTCTATAACCGGTGTTAGTTTAGTTCTCGATTGTTCCACTATCCCACGACTATTATCTTGCTTCCATAGCTTTTCCACCTACTCCGCCTCTTCACCGCTTCTTGCATCGATTTCCGTATGTTGAACACATGTTCTTCATCTCTTTTCAAAATCGATTCAACCCTCCATTTTCCATTAGAGTTCGTCGCCATCTCCTTTTTGTTGTAATCGGGTGATGGAGGGAAGCAAAAGCTACCAAAATGTATCACCTCCATCTACGCACACTAACTCACCTCGATTCCTCCTGGTTTTACGTCGGGTTTGTTCAGGGTACAACTATTACCCACCAATACTCACTGGTCAGTGTAAGTCGAGAAGTAGATGAGGAAGCTCAAGTTTCTTGAGAAGATGCTATTGAAAAAGGTTAATTTCAGGTTTTGGTTGATGTGGGTCCTTTGGCGATGAAGAAGCCACTTGATATTTTGTGGTGCCCTAGCTGAGGTTTATTTTTTACTCTTGATTCCCTTTTTATACATTATGAAACTGGGACACTAATGAAAATCGATGAAATATTCATTATTTAACCAAGCATCTGATTTATCATATGAATCTAAGCTACATCTGCTAAAATCCTTTGTTATTTATTTCAATTACTCACATACACTTTATGCTTTCTAGCTGATTGTCGTATATATTTTTGATCTAATCCAGTAATCCATGCGTCTGTACTTTGATTTTTAGGTTTGTTTGTGGGATGTCATCTGTATATGTGTATGTGTAATTTGATATGTATGTCTATAGGATCTAATTTATTTGTATGTATGTCTGTTAGTTCATTTGTATATTAACCACCGAGGGAAAACCTTCTTCACAAGTTTCATAAATTTTGTTGACCAATTGTATGATTGCCTTTGCTTCTAGTTCAATGATGCTCACACTTCAGATTCCAAAATGGAACCCACAACATCTCTTCGTTATCTGAATTACTCCCCACCGGTTGTATGTATGGGAAACATATATTCCATTCACTGTCTAAGTTTAGTTGCTGACCTTCCCTTGATGCACGTACCTGTCTTATGTTCTCCACAAGTGAGTGGGTGACACCAAAATTATCAAAGAAGATTGATAGATATATGCTTTACATGTTAACCATTACCAAGAATGGTCTTACACATTTATGGATAACTGAAGATCAAATGAATGAATTAGATAGAATCACATATGGGGTTCTGATTGTTTCTTCTGTGGGCGTATGAAGGTAAATTTGCAAAATAACATATTCCTTGCACTTCTATAAATGTATCTTAATTCTTAACAGTTACCACATTCTTTTTTTTATATTATTTATGTTTTCAATGATGTTATAGAAGCTTTGAGGGTTTCACAACCACCTTGAAAATCTGAGGTAAATGATGTATGAATAATGGTATAAACAATGATATGTTTCTTATATGGTTAATGATGCCAATGTATGGGTTGATTTTGGTATCAGTTAAGATATGGATAATAGTATGTGGTATTTGGTTGGAATTGGCAACCAATTCCATTCCATTCCATAAAGAGTTTGGTTGTGCGTCTGGATAAAATTCGAAACATATATATGTCACATGATGGGCATTCTTATACCGTCTGTTTTTTCCTGTTTCAAATACTTCAATTTAATATATTTCTATATATTTGGTTTCAGATTTCACTTAAATGGATGGTTCACTTAAATGGATGGCCACGATGCGATAGAAAAAGGTATATGTTTTCATTTCTTAGTCTAATGTTTCATCATTTCTTAAACATTTAAATCTTGAATTAAAAATTATCAGTTTTTGTTACAAGGGTTGTAACATTTGATAGAAGTGGATCAAGTTTTGAGATCACCTGGATATTTTTTATGGACATCACAATGTGCTAAAACACAATCTGTTATGTTTGGGGGGTGAGGGTGGGGGGGGGGGGGGGGGGGGGGGTATGTTACCTTCTCAGACTAAACAACTTCCATTTCCAAATAAACCTTGAATGAAATATTATGAGACCAAAAAATATTAGAATAAGAATTTTATGTATCATAGGCATGATTTCTCTATTTCCCATATGGCAGCAAATAAATTATTAATTATCAATAATCAATAACTAAGTAATATATAGAAGCAGGTAAATTATTAATAGATTAATGAAATTGAAAAAATTTAAAACGTCAATGCTGATTAAGCCATACACCAGGATTAGGATTACATCGGGGTCGTATCGATCAAGTTAACAACGTGTTGGAGTGTGGTGATAGGTTAAATTCTATATCTTTATCAATAAATTATTTGTGGTTCCATTCCTCATCTCATTTTTGTGTTTGACTCTTGAATTGGAATGGTGGTAGGTAAAAGGGTATGAAGAAATACTCTGTTGTAGAGAAATAAAATACCCAACTTTGGTCACTTTATCAAAGTCTTAGGAATTGAATGTGCATTTGAACTGGATTCATGTGAAACTGCTTCACCAGGCTGATGCCAAGTGGCTCATTGGTTCGTGTGTGTCACACAAAAAGCCTTCGTCTCTTTCTCGACGTTAATACAAACATGAAAAAAGCAGATGGCATAGTTTACATACATTGATAATTTCACTGCAGAGGAGGATTAATTTCTTATGTGGTTTAAGATAATGGTAAATGTATGCCCTTTCAAGTCAAAAAGAACCTAAGCCGAAGCATTACGAGTTTTGACTTTTGCATTAAGATGATCTTCATACTTTTCTGTTTTTTTTTAATTGCAGATGGGAGTAACTTCTCTCACAATTGTATCTACAAAGGGGTATAAGATGAAAATGCACAAGGTGATTCCCTTTCTTTTTACCTTACTTTGTTTGTATGCTCATTCATTGTACTTTTTGATGTTTGTATGCAATTACTATCTGCATTGAGGAGTTGGTATTTAGTTTCACTTTTATTTCAGCTTAAAATACTTACGTATGTGGTTTTATGCTTAATCGAGAACCTGGTCATAATTTCTTGGATTCTTATCAACTAATTATTCAATTTAGAGATTCTTATGTTGATAACCTTTTTTAGGATTAAAAAATTTACATTTCAACTACAACTTATATCTTCAAATAATGTTTATTTGATCTCTTATCTTCAATTTTTCATATGCAGTTATCAACAAAGAGGTTCAGGGTAACAGATGCATATTCCATTTGAAGAGTGATCTAAGTTTATGATCATATTCACTTTCGCATATGGATTGATAGATAAATGTACAAAACAACTTTGCAATGCGGAATTATAGATTTAAAATAACCATTTTAATTTTTTGTTGAAAGATATTCTAAAAGTCCAAAATGCCCTTGAAGACTGTGAATACCATCTGTCTGCTCATGTCGATGCAAGAAGTAGTGCCTAGAAAAGTTTTTCAGCAAGCAACAATCTCAAGCCTAGATGCCAATGGAAGTAAAGCTCAACATTTGCTAATCAATTAGAAAATGTATAGTACTAGCTCTTTTTTTGTTTAACATTTAAATTTGATTTACTTTATGAACAGTGGGTAGTAGATAACAATAATATGACACTCTTTAAACAGCTTCGCATGGGCCACTTTCTAGTTATAATTATTAAGTGACAAGTGTATACATGTTCTTTCTTTGTTTATGTTCCTAAACTTAAGGCATGAAATTTACTCACTCATATACACTACATATTATGTAAAGTTAAGGTCAATAATGCATAAAAAGTTTGAGTACATTGTCTAGTTATTTACCATGAAGAGAAAACTAAAGATTTCTAGGCTTTTTCATAGAATATATAAACATTAGATAGATAGGTGATTAATAAACAAAGAAAAAACTAAAGATTTCCAAGTCCTTTTACTATATAGTGTATCATAATTATAATATATAATTATAATATATTAGTCGTTTATCTATACAAAGAGACGGGCAATCGAATAGTTTATTTTCATAAAGAGTAAATCACACAAATGGTCCCTATGGTTTGAGGTAATTTGAGCGTTTGGTCCCTAACTTGTTTTTTTAACTCGGAAAGTCCCTACTTTTTGTTTTTGTTACGTGTTTGGTCCCTATTATTTGTTTTTATTACGTGCTTGATCTGTGTTTTACCTAAAAAGACTATTATTTAAATACGGAAAAATGATGGGATAGGTAATGTAATGTGAGGGGGTGTGGTTGGGGGTGTGTTTATTTAAATATATTTAAAAAATAAGGGCAAAAATAGTTTTTTTAGGTAAGATAGGAACCAAGTGCGTAAGAAAAACAAACAGTAGGGATATTCCGAGTTAAAAAAATAAGTTACGGACCAAATGTATAAATTTTCCTAAATAATAGGGACCATTCATGTAATTCACTCTTTCATAAATTAATTTCTTTTGGGCCGACAACAATTACTTTTAATTCAATGATTAATTAACTTTAGTAAACATGGCATATTAAAAATAAGACATGATGTATTGGCAAATATCACTAAGCATAGTTTTAATTCAAAATTTTGTTTTCTTTCCGAAAGACAATGCATTCAACTTTATAAAATCAACCATTCTATCCATGTCTCCTCAACCTCATATGTGGAATTAACTCCATCTGGATTCCAAAACTTACAAAAACTCATACTTTAATCATTAATGATGTGTGATCTATATATATATATATATATATATATATATATATATATATATATATATATATATATATATATATATATATATATATATATATATATTGTTTAAGTTTTAAATTTATAAAACTGATTTTATCGCAACCGGACTAACACACACACACTAGGCAGCAAACCTAATTTGTAATAGTATAACTGTGGTAAGAACGGATTTCAATAACAAAGGAAACGAAGGTGAACTAATTTGGAGTTTTTGATTATAGGTTGCACAAAACAGGCAAAAACAATAAGAATGGTTTTATGGAATAAAATCTCAAACAAACAACTAAACAACAAATCTCGATAAACTGACCGAAGACAAATATCTTTAGGTACGTTGGTTTAGACAAATTACATCTTAAAGTCATAGATAATTGCACACACATATTTATTTATTCTTGTTCACCGATTCCTAAAATGGCGAGCTCTAGTTCTAGATAACTAATCATTTAATTTTAACACAACTATTAATCCATTAATCAAGTGAACAAACAATCATGCAAATCAGTATTTAGTTCGTATTAAGCAAGATTTGATTATTCATCCTAATGGTCATAGGAATTAAATCATGCATAGATTGGTCTACTCATGCATACACATTAAAATTCATCACTTATTTCCAAACCTAAGGTTTTGGTCAAAACTCTAGTGGACAACTTTGATTTAAATTAACACAGTTAGATGGTCATCTAAACAACATTAATTCACCAATAAGGAATAAGTAACAATCTTAACACATATAGATCTTTCAATCAAACTTAACAAAATAAATTAAACACGAATAAACAATCCAAATGGCAATTAATCCACAAATTCAAGGATTCATCCAATCAAGCACGGAGTTTTAACGCCCAAATCAGAAAGTAAATGCATAAAAAATCACATTGGAACACTAATCGTGGTCAGCACAACGAACCAAATGATTTCTGGAATGAATCCGCTGCCAATCCTTCAGATCTTCGCCCGTGTCAGCTTAACGACCTTCTGGCCGCCTTCTAGACCCTCAAAACGGCTTCGTGGGGGGTTTTATAATCGCAGGAATTGATCTAGGGTTCAAGGTATATCCTTAGGGATAAGTTTTGGCTCTAATTATAGGTTTCATCGTCAACACGACGTGTTAAATGGCCAACACGATGTGTTCGTCATTAAAATCTCGTATTGTCCAAGTTATCGTCAAGAATCGGGAAGATTCCATTCACCACGGTGTGTTCGTCGGGAATCAACATTTTCTCAACACAAAAGTCATCTGAAATTCTTTCTAGTTTTCAGAACATTTTGAATCCTGTCAATCAGAGTTACGAGCCATGAGATATGGTCAAAACACTGACGAGGGGTCAAGTTGTCCAACAACATCCTTTTTTGTCTTCTTTTTGTTGTATTTCCCGTTTTCCTACTCCCAACTTCTCATATGCTTCCTTTTTGTCTTGAGCATGTCTTCGCTGCTACAAAATATATTTCAAACACAATAAGTACCTTTTGTTCTAGAATTAACACAAAATGTAGCATAAAATAGTAATGATAATGTATGAATTATATAATTAAATAAGCACTCATCAATATACTTAAAAGTGAAATAAAGAAACAAATTAATTTATTAACACTCTTGGTTTATTTATTATCAAAAAAAACTTTATAAATGGTCCCTATGGTATCCCGAAGTCTAAATTTAGTCCCTAAGTTTAAAAAACCTCATAGATGGTCCCTGTGGTTTCAAAACTTTTGATGCTTGGTCCTTATGCCTCACTCCATCAGCTTTTTACCGTTAAGTGAATGACATTTTCATCATTTCAATACCCTAGGACCATTTACGAGGTTTTCTCTTATTTTAAATAAAAATAAAAAGATAGAAATTTAATATGTAAGGTCTCTCTTTCTGCACCAAAAAGAATAAACCGTCTTAAAAATTAGATCACTTCTTTAATTCAATTAGACAAAAGTTCAAAAATGGTCCCTGTGGTTTTCGAAAATATCAAGTTTAGTCCCTAAGTTCAAAAAACCTCACAGATGGTCCCTGTGGTTTCAAAACTTTTAACATTTGGTCCTTCCAGCTAACTCCGTTACCATTTAGCAGTTAAGTCAGGGGCATTTTTGGTATTTCACTACACAGGGACCATTTATCAAGTTTTCAGTTACTTTTTTTAAATAAATAAATAAATAAAATGTAATATGCAAGGGTCCCACCTCTCTCTTTCTCTTTCTCTCTCTCTCTCTCTCTCTCTCTCTCTCTCTCTCTCTTTCTCTCTCTCCCCCTCTCTCTCCGTCCTCCCCCTGATCACCATAAAAAACATATACATAGATACATACACACATTCCACACACACAAACAGTCGCCACTAGTTAGCCTTCAATGACTCTGCTCGATCCTCCCACCATCAATTGCTTTCAATAACACATCAAAGGAAGCTCAAAGATTCCAGACGATGACATCTCCTCCTCCGACTTAGTCTGCGTCAGGATGAGAAAAAATGACCCTAACCCCACCCTCTCTTCTTCTTCTACCTGATTTGCAACAACGGTGGAAGGGCATCGATGGGTGGCTGCGGTTGGTGGATATGGGCGGCCTTGCTGCTTCATTTCTTCGAAATGAGAACAATTAAAATTATTGAAGAAATTAAATCGAGATGAAGTTGAATTGACTTTACAGTGGGGAAAGTGTTGCTGGTGTAAGAAATAAGCATACAGGTCTTCCCAACAGCTCCATCGCCGACTGTCACGCACTTTATAAACCGAGATGCGCTCATTCTTGACTTTTTCCGGTAACCGGAGTTTGACTTTGACCTCCGACGACCAACTTCAACAAATATTCTTGTTCTCCCCTCTTGATTAACTTCTCTTTCCTTCAGACTTCAAGCCAAAAAAGCTGCAAAATTTCTCCCCAAACATCAAAACCCTAAAATATTTCCACACTGACTACAATAAGGACCAAAATCAGCAGCACATTCATCAATTTCGGAACATTTCATACAAATAGTGTGTGATTGTGTGTGTTTTGTGCGCAGAGAGAAATGAGAAGCACCTTAGAGAGACAGAGAGGTGGGACCCTTGCATATTAAATTTTATTTATATATTTATTTAAAAAAAAAGTAACTGAAAACCTCATAAATGGTCCCTGTGTAATGAAATACCAAAAATGCCCCTGACTTAACAGCTAAATGGTAACGGAGTTAGCCGAAAGGACCAAATGTTAAAAGTTTTGAAACCACAGGGACCATCTGTGAGGTTTTTTGAACTTAAAGACTAAACTTGATATTTTCGAAAACCACAATAACCATTTTTGAAGTTTTGTCATTCAATTATTTTTTTATAAATTAACAAAAACAAATTCAGAACATATGTTCTTCACAAAACAACAATCTGAAACGGAAAAAAAACTCATAATCAAACTTTAAAAACTGATGTTGGTTTTGAAGAATTATCCATTACTTTTTCGCCCCGATCCAGATCTGATTTATAATGTACACCAATGAGTGGTTTTTATCTCTACATTTCATTGTTCCTGTTCGATTTTTGTTTTTGTGATTATGTTTTTACATAATTGTAGTGAAATCAGGCTTTCAGCAGCATTCATACTACTTGGCCTGGTAGCAATCATGCCGTTAGGAATTCCAACCATAACTTAAATTCCAGACTTACCCAGAGCTTTTAATGCACCATAATCGGTATTAAAAAAAGCTTCACCTTTTGGATTTCGTTATCTATCAACATTTTTACCACTGTTTCCGGAGGCAGTGGGTGAAACAATTGTGTGCCCCAATTTGCCCTAATTTTGTTAATTGATTCCAAGAACACATGAATAGAATCCAGACTAGAGATATCAACCATCATAACCCCCACGAAGATCTGATGCCTGTAATGCAAGAGAAGAGCCTTTAACGACGAGGAAACAAATAGAGGTAGCAGATAGGAGTGTAAGGTAGGAGTGGGTCGTTTACCTCAATATGGACCTGTAAGACAATATATCTTCAAAATCCATTTTGATTCTAACCCCAAATACTTTTCCCTTGACCTTAAATTTATACATCGATTGAAAGATAGATACGAGAGGAATAGATAGAAGACGATAGTGAAGGAGGGTCTTTGATCAATTTTTTGTTTTGTTACTTTCTCTCATGATGTTGAGAGAGAGATAGAGAGCCTTACATATTAAATTTCATTTACTTTTTTTTAAATAATAATAGAAAATCTCATAGATGGTGACTGGGTAGTGAAATGACGAAAATATCTTTTATTTAAGGAACAAATATTGACGGAGTTAGCCGTAAGGACTAAACATTAAAAATTTTGAAAACACATGGACCATCCGTGAAGTTTTCTAAAATTAGGGATAAAACTTCAAATTTTGTAAAATCATAGGACCATTTATGAAGTTTTGTTGAATCATGGTGATATTCTTTAAAAATAGATTTTCAATTTCAAGTTATGTATAATGGTAAAATTCGTTGTTAATCTATCAATGATCATAATCTAAAAACACTGAATCTCACAAATGTAGTTTTAAAATAAATCTTAAAAAGTATATTGAAATTTACATCTTTTAATTGAAGTAATGGATAAAAAGGAAGAAAGAGACATCTTTCTCGGTTTTACACCATTACATGATAAAGTCTTTTACAGTTCATCCGAGTTCATCCGATTTCAGACAAATTATATATATTATCGGAAAGTCGAAAACATAATTAATTGCATTTTTGGTCCCAAATTTAAACAAAAAATCATTGATAGTTGCACGTGATCAACACAATAGTCATTAAAAGAAGAAACTTAGAATGTAGAGCACATGGTCGTATCAAAATTCTATAATTTATATACAAAATAATAAAAACAAAGAAAGTAGAGATATCGAAACTAAAACAAAACAACAAATTGAAAACAAAATATTTATTTAAACAATAAAGTAAAGCACAAGCATTGACACCCATATGGACACACACAAAACCACATACAGCCACATATGCGTGGACCTCAAACTAGAGCGGGCAACAGAGCGGATTTTGACAATGATCCGATCTAAACTCTTAATAATTATATGGGTTTGAAACATCCATTTGATCCATTTACCCGTTAACGGTCCATATCCGCTAACCCTTTTATTAAAAGGTTCGGGTATGAATCATCACTAATCTTTTCCATTTATAACTCACCCCGTATAAAATTTAGAGTTATAAATTTATATTTTATACAACTTAAAGTTTACTTTTAATTCTAATCGAAAGTCCCAAGACTAAACTGTTTTTACATAGGGATCAAGGACTCGACTTCTAGACTTTCAGTATTCTAACAAGAAACATGATCTCATTTCATTTATATTTCATCAACCAAACAGTCATTTATCAATCGGAAGAAAGTTTGCAGTTGCTATTCTTTATCAATGCAATCAACGGTCAAAAACAATCAGAAGTTACTGCAAAAATGATTTTAATTCCAATCGAAATTCCTTGAGTAAGTAATGTGTTATTTAAATCAACATTTGTTTTATTTAATAAATATTATTTTGAGGTTTAAGTAAAATGTGTTTGATTATTCAAAAAACCTACGGGTTACAAGACGAGTTTGGATATCGGTTGATTCGACGAATAAGTGTATGGGTTTGATTATTCAAAACCCTCTGGATTACGGCGCGGGTTTGGATCGGAATTTGAAATTTGTTAAATTGGTTTGCATCAAGGTCGATTCGCTCCAAAACCACCTCATTGCCAAGTCTACCTAAAACATAGCTTTATTCCAACTTCAATACCATGGAAAGTTTCTTTTTATTTACGAAATTACCCCTCAGACCTAAAATCTCACAAACATGAAACACCAATTTTCTGTTTTCCTAAAAGCACCAATGTTGTCAGTCTCATCATCTAAATACATGGATGACGGTTGCATATAAAACAAATAAATAAGGAGATGGGCCAGTTTTCTTACAAAGATAAACAATCTGCAAAATGGATAGTAATTCATTGTAAAATGCACATGTCGTCATTTGTGTACCACCTACCTAAAAGAACAAAAAATAGAAACTCGTTGTAGAAAAGATAGAGAATCAAACCTATAATTGTAACATCCCAGAATTCATGACCAAAAGTTTCATTTTTAATATAACTAAAACACATTTGTAACTTGGTTCACACATTGAAAAGCATTTCAAATAAAACATTTATCAAACTTCATTCCCATAAATCACATATTGCGGAAAACATAGGTGTATGCGCTGTGATCGCCCCGATCTCCTTTATTTCAAAACTGGAGGTACCTGAAACCAAAATTGAAAACCGTAAGCACGAAGCTTATTGAGTTCCCCCACCATACCACATACAATTCATAATCATACTGTCAGGCATACTGGAGTGCCCGACCTACCCCTGTCAGACATACCGGGGTGTCCGACCTACCCCTGTCAGGCATATTGGGGTGCCCGACCTACCCCTATCAGGCATATATGGGTGCCCGATCTCCCCTCCGATTTATTTCAACCAGTTATGGGGTCTATTTCACCCCTATCAGTAACACATAATATCATATCATAAACATAATGTCAGACATATATGGGTGGTTTATTTCAACTGGTTACGGGGCCTACTTCACCCCTTCTACTACTACTGCCATATAATAACATAGCATGAAAGCACATAAATCTCTACATATACTGGCATACAAGACAATTATCACAAATACAATCATCTCTGCTATAAACAACTACTAATGGGCCGGCATTGGTGCCTTCGACCTACTCATACACGGAAGGTAACTCAACTAATATTGTTGAAGTTCCCTTCAAGAAATCCTTAGTTGTTGCCCTGGCAACTCCTCAAGCTATCAATACCAAAATATCACCCAATTAGTAATTGGGTCCCAACCTGTGATCCGTAATCCATACTTGGGGTAAAATTACCATTTTACCCCTGTCCCAACAAGATTCTTTAACTAAGGCCTAAGCCCAAAACCAAATAAGCCTAAACTGTGAAATCCATAAGAGCCCACTAATGGCCAAATTTTCTAAATTGGGCCCAACTCCTCAAATGGGCCTTCCCTTTAGTCCAACATATTCTTAGCCTAAAATATCTAATTTCTGATGGCCCACAATGGCCCAAAGTAGCGAAGTCCAATGAATGGCCCAAACTAAGGCCCAATTGTGTGAAACCCATTCTGACTGAGTACGTCAGGCGTACTCAACTAAACGCAACGCATACTGGGTTCGTGACCTGTACACTGCACATACCAGCTTGTACGCGCAACATACTCCTCTATTAAGTCCTTTTTGCTATTGAGCACTTAATGCTTCAAACCAAGGGACCAATTCATAGATCTGAGCTCTACTTAACGTCTAAACCCATAAAGTCACTGACTTTGTGACTTTGCATACCCAACATAAGCCCAAACTCTAAAAATGGCATTCTACTTCCATGAAATGGCCTTATCTCATGCATGAACACCTCTAGACCTTCAATGAACCTTCAAGAACGAACACATTCTTCAAAAGCACCAAAAAACTCTTCTAATGGCCTTCTAAGCTCCAAAAACACACAATGAAGGATTAGGGTTTCGTGAAAGTTGTCTAAGGGTAAGAGGGTTGCTGGGTTTTGGGACATAATGTCCTTTATGTAGTGTCAAACCTTAAAATCTAGGGTTTTGGTCTGAAGGGAGTACGCCCCGTATACCTCTTAGTACGCCCAGTGTACTCACAACCCACCCGCGACCAAGTGTCTTTATAAGTTGTGGGTAACTTAGCTTACGTTGGGCGTTCCCAGCCAGGCACGCGCATGCATCCTTGCATGCATGGGACTGATAAACCAAACTTCTCCATTAGGGGCTAATTCTACCAAAGCCTTCAAAGTTCCATAACTTCCCCATCCGACGTCTGTTTCCGACGAACCTTATATCCACGAAAAAGGTGGCAAGAAGCCCTATGCTCCTAATAACTCACCCAAGCCTTAAACCTTTCTAGATTAAACCCAATATCTGTAAAAGACCAAGATATTCGTTTATAATCATACCCTTGGCTTCTGAAGACACAAACGAATACTTGGATCACTTATACTATAACACCCACCTCCGAACTGGGCCAAATACTTCCTTTCCCAATGCCTTAAACCTCATGACTAATGATAATTGGGCCGTAGCCCCAATCAACGAATCACTTTCAAAACTGGGTGTTATAACTCTCACCCACTTATACTAGATTTCATCCTCGAAATCTAGCCTTACTAACACCCATATCGCAACAAATGATCTGAGGAATGCAACCGATGATTCTACGCATAAGACAACCTTCTCAAGATAACTGAAACCCAAACTGAACTTCCATTCTGAAGACTCAAACCTCAAACTTCCGCAATACCACTACTGCATTTACCAGAGCTAGATTCTATAATGGTCTGTCTCCCCGACAGACCGCCTACGCTGAAATGATACCATGCCCAAGCCTCCTCGAATAACTGGCCAACCATAATGCTTCTCCTTCAAGTAGAAGATTCATCCCTGCAACGGTTAGACTCATAGGAGAGCTGGTCAACAGGGTCACATCATTTACTCTGAGATTATTTGATCCCACTATGAGTGACTTAGCATTACCCAAGCAATCAGTTACCCATCCATACATGAAGTCCTAAAACATTAATACTACCCGAGACACTGAACTGACCCGAAACACTAAACTGCCTCCTAGCTGCTTTCCAAATTCCACTAAGACCTCCCTGGTCTTAATTCGTTTGCCAGTCATCTGAAATATCAGGTTCCAGCCCGATTGCTGAGCCAAAAGACTCCCACACAATCTCCCCACCTGACTTCCGAACGAAATCCTCATCTGTGAGTAGTTGCCATCAGTTTTCTTGCCACTATGGCTCTAACAACCTTCTGATCCAACCGATCGGGTCCATACGTCGAATCCTGACACCACCAAATCCAAGGCTAAAAGTGAGTGCTACATTACCAAAGGTAGTCTTATATCACAAACGACCTTATACGATCCTTCGCTTCCTTGATCCCATGACTACAGTGGTGTCACTACGATCTTATCACTGGCTTAACCAAGTCTAATTCATCTGGGGAAATCTGTAACCAAACCATGGATTTGCCATGCCCTCACTGTTGCACCGGAACTGGTGGGTGCTATGGTTCTTCCCGCGATCTAACAACACTCCCATGCCATCTACCAACCTAGTGAATGCTACGGCTACCCTCGCAATCTTACAACACTCTAGCACTATCTGACAACCTTGTGAATGCTATGGCTACACCCACAGTCTTACAACACTCTAGCACTATCTGCCAACCTAGTGAATGCTACAGCTACCCTCACAGTTTTACAACACTCTAGCACTATCTGACAACCCTATGAATGCTACAACTACACCCATAGTCTTACAACACCTTCCATGCTATCTCTACCGCCGACCATGGTCTTACTGCTGATTACCAATCAGATCATATCCAAAGTCGAGCACACACACGATCTGACATCCCAACTAATCTTAAATTATGATTGGAACCCCAACCTGAGTTCCCGAAGCCTGTTATCCAATGCCAAGAAAAGGAACGAACCAAATGTTGGAAAGTTTTCCGAACTCCGAACTCACATAATCCTTAATCTAGATATCCCCTCGACTGCCTTCCTCCCTGGCGGGGATGCGAAACCTATCCTATTTGCACACCTATTTCTGCTTCTGAGCACCTAATCGATTCTCCCCCACTTAGATCTGACTAAGTCTTCACGACACGTGAGAATTGAAGGATTCCCAATCCTTTCTTACTTTCTAATAATTAACTGTTGACAATATGCGCTTACCAATGCTAGCGATCAACTACCGTCAAACCCTAAGATCGCCCATCCTCGGAGACCTTGAAGAGTATTCTTGAAATCTAGTCCAGTCTGATACCTTAATCCACCTCCCATGCTTGCGGTTGGAAGCCTTAACCTTTACCTTGGCTAGCAAATCCTCGCTCCCACTTCCATTATCGTAGCACTACTGAACTCTAACCGAACCCAACCCATACGAAAATACATTTCCCTGGAAACCTCCAATGACCGAACAACCCATGCGACTAACACCAGTATCTTTCTGCTACCGCTCCTCCCCTAGGAAACGGTAGTGCTAGAACCCAAAAGTTCTCCCATAGGCCACCCTCGATCATACCAGAATAGATGATGAATCCACTTTACTCCATCACTATTGGAGAACTAGCCCAATGAAGCTAACCATGGACCTTTCACACAATACCCCGGAGCCGATCCTGACCTCATCCCAAAATCTGAATACTTGGAACTTGTTTATACACGATACTGCCCTTACTAACCTACTAACGATTCATGGTATGCATTGTCATATGAAACTTCTTGAAAATATAATCAAATCACAAGCAGAGAGATAAACTCATAGATACACTTACCCAAAACCGATGCAAGAAAGCAACCACAAAATACAAATAGAACCGAAAAGAGCAAAAATACATACCCACAATGTCGCCTGCTATAATTATGATCTCTCCTGCATGTCACAGCAAAGTCTAACTCCTTTCCACTGGGGCTCCTACCCTACCCTCTCGTCCATCAATGATCGTCAAAATAGCTAGATCAGGAGAATTAATTGCTCCTCCCCTCCTCCCCAGACATTCGGACCTCTTGTGGCCCACTTGGTTGTAGAGAAAACATAACGGGCTTGCCCCCTGAGGAAAATCTGTAACACCTGATTCCTGGTACGCAGTTAATTCTAGAAATCTTTATATTTTCACTGGGGCTCGATGAGTTGGTGGCCTAACTCGTCGAGTAGAGTCGTGACCCACGGGAAGTTTAAGTGACCTACTGGACGAGTCCGGAGACCAACTCGACAAGTAAGTGCTTTTTGAGTGAAACCCTAAATTTGAGGGTTTGCACCCTATTTAAAAAACTTATATCCCCCTATCTCATCCTCCATCGTCCCTTATACTTCCAGAAAGCATTATCTTGAAACCCTAGCCTTGAATGAGTGTTCTAAGTCCATTTTGTGCATTTTGGTGGATGGTAAAGCTTGAAAAGAGGAAAGGAGCTTGGGAGTTCAAGTTGGAGCTTGGAGATCCAGAGATTGTGTTCCATTTCCAACTCATTTAAGGTAAAAAGCTCTTATCTTGATCTTCCATGTAATTAATCATCTTTAGGGCTTGGATCTTGGTATATATGGGGCTTTCTAAGCCATTTTCGGGTTGTGAAGTACATTATGGAGTTATGACTTCAGATCTGGGGCCATTGGGGGTCTTTATGGCATAAAGATGCCAACTTTGTTGTCATAAACACCCCATGCTCCTTGTAGACCATCTTTTATGGCTTATTGAGTCAAAGAACCCATGCATGTGCATCAAGCTTGAGGCTTTACATGTAAAATGGGGAACTCCCTAAGCTTTGTTCTTATAGTTTCAGTTTTGGTTTCAGGTACCTCTTCGTCTAAGGGGAAGGATACGACGGTGTAGCAGCGCATCACACACACACACACACTCATATGGATTCCGCATAGAGATTTCTGGGATTGTACTCTGATTTTTATTACTTTTGATGATATGGTTTTTAGACACGTTGTTATGATTTTTATAAATTGATATGACATTGGCAATGTTTGGTAAACTATGTTATGAATCTCGTAATTAAAAATGAAATTTTTGGCCTTGAAAATTGGGATGTTACAAAATCCCTCCTGACATGATCAACACCGCCACACTTGTAGCAACCCATACCCCTGGAACGATAAACCCCATCATGCTGTTTCCCGCACGTGTTGCATTGACCTTGGCCCTGCTGGCCCCTCAATCAATGGTCTGAAGCCTTAGTTCTCTTCCCAGGACCCTCCACTGTTTGCACCTGGTATGACCCTCTCTTCCCAAAATGCTCCGAATCAATCTCCCGCACTCGAGCTCTGGAAGTCATATCATTTAGGGTCTGACACCCTGACACGCTCACCGGCTCACTTGACAATGGCTGAAGTGCAACAGCTGGAACAACCTCTGCCCTAAATTTGGTCATAAACTCCTCCCAACGCATAGCCTCCAATTCAGGAAGCGCATTAGACCGAACAATCAATTCCCAACAACTCCTTTCCACCCGATACAAGAAATCCAAGGCGAACCAAACCTTGGATCCTAAGCGGAAAGGGCTAGTGCGGAAGAAACCTTCCATCTCCTCAATCCAATGCGAACTCAAAAACTTGGAAATCCTTTTACTGACTGACTCACCACCTAAACTGGGACCATACCCTGAACCATACCTATGCGTGCTCATCACTAATATGAAAGACAACTATACCCATGATCAGAACATAACCAAAAATTTTCCTCCTCCAAGCTTCTTAGATTCTCCAAGACTCTCACCGATTTGAGTATGGATCCTGTGATTTCAATAGTACGAGCCCAATACAACCTTCCACACCTATCCCTACTTTCCTCGGAAATCATCCTGAATCCTCTAAGTCACTTACTCAAACTGATGCATGGAAACTCTCTAAACCACTCTACCAACCCACTGAGGCATATCCTTGGCTTTCCTAGATTCCTGAACCCACCCAGTCCTCATCTATTGAAGGATTCCCATTAATATCAACTAGCTACCTCATGAATATAGCCACATGCAATAGAGATCAGATAATCCTTCAAGTAAAAGACTCAATCCTAGAATGGTTGGACTCAAACAAGAGTTGCATAATAGGGCCAAGTACATCACTTTGAGATTACCCAGCCCGTGCCACATGTGACTACGCATATTCACTTAGTAGCTCGCTCACATTGCTAATAGCCCCACCAGCACAAAGCAAGAAACATTCAAACAATGGAAAAACTAACCAACATACTCCAATCAAGCCATTATATCCTCTTATCAGGTATCTTGTACTAGCATGCAATTATAAGGCTCAAACAATCGGGCATAACCTAAACATGCCATCCTACCACTGACTAATCAGTACTAGCATGCAGTTCTTTAAGAACATATAGTAGGCACACAAGGCATCCCTTCCTAGATCCTTATCCCTAATATAGCATGTAGTTCACATATTCATACTTCATATCATAATATAAAATGTATGGGTATCTTGGGGAAGACTTACATGAGCTTAGCCAATTGCACACATCACAACCCTTTCTTTGCTTAGAAATTATTTTTATAAAAATGATTTTCGTTTGAAAATTTTCATACCATGTCCTCGGTTTGAGTTCAGACATGCCCGAGAGTATGCCCAAATCCCTCAAACCTGACTCTGATACCAACTTGTAACATCCCAACATTCATGACCAAAGTTTCATTTTTAATATAACTAAAACACATTTGTAACTTGGATCAAAAATTGAAAAGCATTTCAAATAAAACATTTATCAGAGTTCATACCTAGAAATCACATATTACAAAAAACATAGGTGTATGCGTTGCGATCGCCCCAATCTCCTTTATTTGAAAACTGGAGGTACCTGAAACCAAAACTGAAAACCATAATCACGAAGCTTAGTGAGTTCCCCCACCATACCACTTACAATTTATAATCATACTGTAAGGCATACCGGGATGCCCGACCTACCCCTGTCATACATACTGGGGTGTCCAACCTACCCCTGTCAGGCATACCGGGGTGCCCGACCTACCCCTATCAGGCATATATGGGTGACCGATCTACCCTCCGGTTTATTTCAACTAGTTACGAAGTCTATTTCACCCGTATCAGTAACACATAATATCATATCATAAACATAATGTCAGATATATTTGGGTGCCCGACCTACCATCCGGTTTATTTCAACCGGTTACGGGGCCTACTTCACCCCTTCTACTACTATGACCATATAATAATATAGCATGCAAGCAAATAAATCTCTACAGATAGTGGCATACAAGACAATTATCATAAAGACAATAATCTCTACTATAAACAACTACTAATTGGCTGGCATCGGTGCCTTCGACCTACTCATACAGGGAAGGTAACTCACCTAACAGTGTTGAAGTTCCCTTCAAGAAATCCTTAGCTGTTGCCCTGGAAACTCCTTAAGCTATCAATACCAAAATATCACCCAATTAGCAGTTGGGTCCCAACCCGTGATCCATAATCCATACTTGGGGTAAAATTACCATTTTACCCCTGGCCCAACAAGATTCTTTAACTAAGGCCTAAGCCCAAAACCAAATAAGCCTAAACTGTGAAATCCATAACAGCCCACTAATGGCCAAATTTTCCTAATTGGGCCCAACTCCTCAAATGGGCCTTCCCTTTTAGTCTAACATATTGTTAGCCCAAAATATCTTATTTCTGATGGTACACAATGACCACAAGTAGCAAAGTCCAATGAATGGCCCAAACAGACGCCCACTTGTTTGAAACCCATTCTGACTGAGTACGCAGGGCGTACTCAGCTGTACGCAGCGCATACTGGGTTCATGACCTATACGCTGCATGTAATAGCTTGTACACCCAACGTACTCCTCTATTAAGTCCTTTTTGCTACTAAGCACTTAATGCTTCAAACCAAGGGACCAATTCATAGATCTGAGCTCTACTTAATGACTAAACCCATAAAGTTACTGACTTTGTGACTCTGCATTTCCCACATAAGCCTAAACTCCATAAATGACATTCTACTTCCATGAAAATGGTCTTATCTCATGCATGAACACCTCAAGACCTTCAAGATAGCAACTTTCTGTCTTAGGGACTCAAATAGCACCAACGGTGGAAACCCTAAGCCTAGGAAATGGATTTGAACCATAAAGCTTCATCCTTAGGACCAAAAAGGTCCAAAAACCCAAGACAAGAGATCTATGGAAATAACCACTAAGTTTCAGACTTTATACCTCAAAGAGAGTCAAATGTTGAAGAGGTTCTAGATCTAAATGTTCTTTCTTCTTCAATGAACCTTCAAGAATGAAAACCTTCTTCAAAAGCACCAAAATACTCTTCTAATGGCCTTCTAAGCTCCAAAAATACACAAGGAAGGATTAGCACTTCGTGAAAGTTGTCTAAGGGTAAGAGGGTGGCTGGGTTTTGGGACATAATGTCCTTTATATAGTGCTAAGCCTTAAAATCTAGGGTTTTGGACTGAGGGGAGTACGACCCGCATACCTCTTAGTACCCCCGGCATACTCACAGCCCACCCGCGACCAAGTGTCTTTATATGCTGGGCGTTCCCAGCCAGGCACGTGCATACATCCTTGCATGCATTGGACCGATCTACCAAACTTCTCCATTAGGGGCTAATTCAGCCAAAACCTTCAAAGTGTCATAACTTCGCCATCCTACGTCCGTTTTCGACGAACCTTATATCAAGGAAAAGGTGGCGAAAAGCCCTATGCTCCTAATAACTTACCCAAGCCTTAAACCTTTCCAGATTATACCCAACATCCATACAAGATCGAGATATCCATTTGTAATCATACCCTTGGCTTCCGAAGACACAAACGAATACTTGGATCACTTATACTATAACACACACCTCCGAACTGGGCCATATACTTCCTTTCCCAAGGCCCTAAACCTCATGACAAATGATAATTGGGCAGCAGTCCAGAGCAACGAAGCACTTTCAAAACCTGCTGTTACAATAATAGAAATTAATAAAAAAACCAAAACTAAGATTAATACCATTAGAACCACCACCAGTTTTAGGACCATTGAGGGAGCTATAACTAATGGGTTTTGGTCATAAGAACATCCTATGTGCTCATACAAACCCTAATGCTTGGATCTAGGTTTCTCTATTGTACATGCAATTTATCCAAGACTATAAACCCTAGATCTAGCATATGATAATCAATATAACATATAATTAGGGTTTAGATCATACCTTGATTGTTATGTAGCAATAACAATCTCAAATCCTTCTTGTATTGACTTTAGAAAGCTTAGAGTCACAAATGTCACTCCTCTAATGGTTCACAAACACCAAGAGCAAGAGGATGAAGAAGTGAAGAGAAGGAGGTTCTCAAAAACGTGTGGAAACCCTATAAGGAAGCTTGTCCACGTTTTTGAGGCATAAGGACTCTATATATAGTGAGGCTATTAGGGTTATCTAACAAGGAAACCCTAATTTGGATGCTTAAGCCCTAAGCAACCCATGGACTCCTTTTCTTAAGGGCCTTGGACGATTTCTAATGGGTTTCCCCATAGAATTCGTCCACTCCTTAATATAAGGCAATCCATAGCCCAAATTGCAATTATCTTATAATTACAATTCCAGTCCCTTAAGTTTAATTAATCTCTTTTAGTCACAAAACTAATTACTAATTAATTCTTGACTAATATTAATTAAACAATATGATTTCTCCTTTAATATATATTCCCATAATATATTAATAAATCATATTTATCCTTTCTCTCCATAATTCATCCTATCAAGTTACTTTGGTGAAGACAACCCAAAAGGACCATGCACCATCGGGTCAAGTACATACCAAAATAGTTATGGACTTAGACACTAATCCAACAGTCTCCCACTTGGATAAGTCTAATAACTATTATGCGTATGACTTCAGATCATGATCTGCAATCGTAGCTTTCCAAAGCCGTTGTCAACTTTGATCCTATCAGATACACGTGTCCTTTAGATAAGGGATCATATATTCCTCCATTCTAGATATCGTATAAGACATGATTTCAAATCATTCTTTCTGTACTATTTCTCGACTTCCGATTTATGACGACTAACTAATTGAACAAATCAAATTAGCCCTAGCCCGGCCGAGCATTTATGTTTGTCATCACTAAATCATCGAGGGGCCCAAAGATATCGCTTTTATCCTACTTTGGATAAAAGGAACGGATAAACTTTGATTCAATGCTCGCTTGCACTCACTCATCGAATCACACACAACAATATGTTTTATGACACCAAGTTACTAATGCGTTTACATATTATCAATGTGCAACCGATTTATAAGATACAACTCACACATCTCGGTTTCAATAATATAAGATGTTATCGTCTCACCAATCACTTGTGATACAATTCATGGAGTGATCCAATTGAGCGTGGGTTTAATACAATGCTCAAATCATATTCATAAGCACTCATGAACGTTGCAGCAAACATTTGCTTATGTCTAATGCTCTTTAGACAATCCACACACCAATTCATGACAGTCGTTATTCATACCTACTTCCAACATATGAACGACTGTGGCCTGTTCGAATAATTTGACTGTTCTTAACCAATTAAATTATTCAGGAAGTCAAAACATGCAAACTGAAACACAAGAATAATACTAATCCCATATGGCCTCAAACTTTTGCGTATAATTAAAACCTTTTATTTATCATCATATCGATTACTCATTATTTGTTGTTTCGGGTAATCAACTTCTTACTTGAATTATTACACTTGTCCCATGCTCTTATCATGCACACAATGTTTACTTATGGTTCTTACTTTGTGAAATAGATCAAATGAACACATTTCCAATCATACTCATTTCACAACTCCAAATTCTTTTTCATAAGTGAAAGAATATCAAATTCTTGCCACTTATAGAATATGTTAGATTCTAACATTTTATGCAATGATCCTTTTCGTAATTTCATAGCACAAAAAGTCACAAAGACTATTGCCAATGATATTACAAAGTCCTCTATCGGAGATTGTTACAGTACAATTCCTTAGATATGATGTCTCTCACTCAAAGTACATTCCTTTGAACATCCTTTGCATAAAAGTTTCTAATCTAGACATAGATTTTCAATATTCAATTCCCAATATGGACACGTTTCCATATTTTCCATATGACAACTCATTCTTAATAGAATCTTATCTATTCATAATAATGTCGATATGGTCCATTCAATACTATACTTCCAACTACTCACAAGTGACCAATCCTCAGCGAACTTTGGATTGTCCTTTGATAGTTGTTTAATCATCTTAGTCAAAACCAATTCTAGTCCTTTTTCCCTCTAAATGCGCTAGACATTTGGAAAATTTTAGAATGGTCAAATATTACAGCATTTGCAATCGATCCTATACCCGAAGCGTATTGGACACGATGCATAATGTCTTACATGAAGATTTAATACTTTATCAATCTTCTGCCATAATATTTTATGTGCTATGTTCTTATAATTCGAAATATGAAGAGGGATGTCGTAATCATAATCGAAATTTAAGAACACACTATGTATCATTTGACTAAATTTATTAAAATTTCTCAATCTAAGCTTTAGATTTTGAAACGAAGTACAATATTCTCTCCCTTAATTATAGCAAAACAACTATTCAACCTTTACGACTTTGCAAAGTATAACTTTTGTTTTCTATAATTAATATTGCTAACTTGCAATACTGGCCTTAATAATCATACAATCATAACATTTATGCTCCCACTATCACGATGATTATTATAAACATAACACTTATGCTCCCACTAGCTTTGACATGTATTTAGAAAACAACTTAACTTACAGAAAAACAATACCTATTCAATTTCTTAAGTTCATGTTTTTAATATTTAATGCTTTGATAATCCTTTATCAAGGCTTCTTAATCTCATACACCTTTATCCAAGATAGCTCATATGTGTCTTAAACAATTAAGACTAATTGCCAAATCTCACAATTCGAATCATGGAGAGGGATACCGTAACCATAATCAAATTGGAGAATGCAATTTTACAACTACTATCTTCTTAAAATCTCTCTTAGTGAAAGCATTTTCTCACATTCATTTTCATGAAGAAAAAAAAATCTTATGACACTTAGATTTTAATGGTGTATGTGTTCCTATCCATGTGAATTTATCAAAACCAAGGTTTACGACAAATTCAAACTCATATGGACCGAACTTTCTTAATTTTGATTTCTTGCCTTATGGTAGCACAGCTGCCCACCATGTCTTCCAAGTAGTTAAGCAGCTCACCTTTTCCTATCAATGTACTTTTCATTGATCAAGGTGCCTGTCTTTTATGCATTCAAATGCGAACTTATAGGACTCATATGCATAATTAACTTAATTGGAATGGCATAGAAACAAAATAGTGTCAACACGATAGGTTGTAAACCTCAACTTGTGTGCTAGTGATGATCGATAAGGTTTATTTTGATTTGTTCTTGAAACCTTTCAAGACCATTAAGAATCCCACTGACTCCTTGACATATAAGATTCTCTTGTCAATAAACATTTCTTGACAAACAAATATTTAAGAGTTAGTGTAGTTTTTATCAAAACACTTCATAAATTGGTCCTAGTTGGTCTTTGTCTTATCCAAGACATCACAACTTTCCACATTTGATGAATGTTATAAACCTTCTTAACACTTATCACTCAATGTCACAATCTTAACTCAAAGACTTGTTTTGGAATGAAGTATGATTGACTTCTTGATTTAACCATTTCTTCAATTCTTGATTCCTCTTCTTAGACACACAATTGTACTAAGACTTACTCAGAGGATCAATTGAGATATGGTTCTTAATCATTAAGACCTATCATAAAGCATAAAAGGTACTCTCCCTTCTTCTTAGAATGGAGAAACTTTTATCTCTCTGCCTACTTGATTCTTCTTGTTCATTCTGCTATTGATTTAAACATTTTAAATCAATTCAGAATTACACTTAATCTTATAAGTATAAACATATTTACTAAACCTTTAGTAAATCATGACGAATATCTTGGTTACTCTTATGGTGGACTTGATCAATACGCAACTTTGTGTACTTGATCTCCTAGTCCTTCACTTGACATTTTGTCAATGAATTAGTCTAATTTCCAAACATGAAATTTCTCATTCATCGTGCAACCAAGTTGCATGATTCCAAGTTTCTGTCCAATTGAAACTTGGACGATGAGAAACTCTCCTTATTTGGTAAATTTTTGACATTTCCATAATTAAGAATCAAATCCATTATTGCTAATAATAGAAACATTCAAACATCAATTTTTCATACACGCCATTGCAAGGATAAATAAATAATATAAAGTCAAAATTTATTTTATTGCGGAAAAATTTTGTCCTTACAATGCAATTCATTGAAAAACTATGCTAATACATATTTCTTAGCAATCTAATTCTAACTCTAAGTAGTAGCTCAAGAATCTAATCTTCAAGTAATGCGATCGAAATCCATTTCTTCACGGTTAGATTCTGCTCACTTCTTCCCTTAAGCTTCCTCTCCTTTCTTCGATCCTACAAAACATCAATTGTAATCTTATCACATTATGTATTAAGAATCTAGAATAGGAGCTTAATAGAGTTGGTCAATGGATTTTACCTAAAGCAGAGCCATACGTTTTGACTCTCCCATCTCTTAGATCTCTTAGGTAAATAGGTCAGCTTCGTCTCCAATGCCCCTTCTCTTGGCAATAAAAGCATATTGACTCTTGTGGAACAGGACATGGAACTACTTCAGACATTGCCTTTCTCTTATGATCAAACTTTTCGATCATAGCATGTCTTTCGTTGCCGTTGTCTATATCTATAGAGGTCTTGAAGGCAGATTCACCAATTAACTTTGCTTTTCTATTGCGCCAAACCAATTCTGATTCAGCAGCAATAAGCATATAGGTGAGATCTATAAGGGTCACGTCGTAGTTCATCATATAGTACTCTCTTACGAACTCACTATACGAGTTAGGAAGTGACTGAAGAACCCAATCAACCGCCATCTCCTCATAGACAATGGATCCCAACATTCTTAACCTATCAATGTGTGACTTCATCCCTAGGACGTGTGCACAACCGACTTTCCCTCTTCATGTTTACTTGCCAAAAGGACTTTGAGTGAGCTTGAACTTTTCAAGCCTTTGAACTTGTGGGTTAGGGAGAATAATTGGAGGAGGAGGAGGAAATGAAGCATGATTTCTTGTTCCTCGATCGAATCGTGGAATATCATGTTCATGTGGAATGCTTGTTCCACGGGATTTGGGAAGACCATAGTTGTCGTACTTTGACATCTACAAAACGGGAGAAAACAAATTCAAGTTAGTTGATTGATTGAGTCCTTAGTAAATCACCCAAATGAGATACTAAGGCTAGGACCCAACACAATATGCTACAACCTAGAAAAGGGATTCTGTAATCTAGTTGTAGAATATTTGAAGGTAAGTGAATGACGATTCACTAATTTCCACCATGAAAAACGAAAAAGAAATTTAAGTTTTTAAATCTATGAAAACTCCTAGATTCTTTGAGATTCATTGAACATTTCAATGGCATGTTTAAATCTCGATATGCCCCTCTTGTTTGTGACTGGGATGCCGAGGATCACAAAGCGGGTGTGAATAACCATGCAAACTTACATGGTGCCCTCACATGTTACAGTCACCTATTCGATGTGCCGGTTAACCACACACACTCCACCGAACTATGACAAACATTGAGTCACCATTTGCTACCTTTGCTTAGAACCATTTAGTGTGCCGGTTAACCACACGCGCTCCACTAACGTCTTAGCAAGGGCAAAAAGTGTAATTTCATGGAATTGCATCAATTCACTTTTGCCTAAAGTAACTAAGATTGGGAATTTTATGAAAACATTTAGTTACTTTTATACTTCATTATACTTATAATGAAAGGTTTCTGTTCTATCCTACCCGTTCGGCTAACGACCCTCCACTAGTCAAGAGTGCGGTGGGTAAGAGTGGATACCCATTCAATCTCCATTTTATAGGCAATTTCCTTAAACACCCCTTATAGACCAGCTTCGTGAATGAGGCCTACTAACGGTAAGACTGACTTTTACTCATACATATATATAATGTTAGACTTTTAATGTTATATATAGTATAGGGTGTATTTTACACTTTTTAAAATACTAGGTGGTCAAATTTAATGATTATACTTTTAATTCAATTAAATATAAACCAAAAACTATATGGATTTATTAAATCTCTTTTAATTATACATCTTAATTAATTAATAAAACCATAAGGGTGTGATTTTTGAACTTTTCAAAACAATACTAGGGTTTTAGAATTTAACATTCCTAAATTAAACATTTAATCAACTTTTAAATTCCAAAACTTGAGGGCAAGTTTTGAAACATTTAAAAACATTAGGGTTTAGAATTTAAATATACATCAAAATTAAACTTTTAATCAAAATTTAAATTCCAAAACTTAAGGGCAAGCTTTGAAACTTTTTCAAAACATTAGGGTTTCAACTATTTAAATTTCAAAACTAAACTTTTGAGTTTAAATTTAAACTATAAAACCTAAAGGGGAAAATTGAAACTTTTCATAACACAAGGATCAAATAACAAATAATCTAAATTAACATTTAATCACATAATTATCCATATTTGATTTATTTAATGATTTCTTGCAAAACAATTTACCAATTTAATCAAAATAATTAATCAATTATCACATAAGGAAACAAATATTTTATTAATTGATAAATATCTTTAATTAGATCAAGAATATACTCATATATATCATAAAATCGGATTTATATTGATCTAATATGATAAAGGCAAGTATCTCAAAGATAAACAGCAAGAAATCCCAAAAATAGCTCCATCTGACGCTCGAACTCGCCGAGTACCCCCATGTAACGCCCCGGGTTTTCTCGGTACGTTTGGTTATTTTAATTTAATTATCCTTGTAACCTTGGGTTAATTTATTTAACCAATGTCTGATTACTTATGTTATTGGACTCTTTTGATCATCTTGTAAACTCCTTTTATTGAAGTCCATGGGCTATGGGCCTATTTGCAAAATCCATCTAGTTAATAGTACTTAATGTGTAAATTGAATCATTTGGAACACACACAAGGAAAACACTCTAAACCCTCCCCCTCTCTAAAAAATCGTCCCTCTCTCTCTCTTTGGGATCAAGAGCAGCCAAGGGGCTGTTTGGAGCTTAATTCTTGTTCATTTCCAGCCTTGATTCGTATTGGTATGAACCTCCTTATCCTTTCTTACGACTTGATTCATAACCTTGTTCTAGTTTTATGATTTCATCTTCACCTCTTCTCCTTCTTATTTTATTGTAATTGTATGTTATACATCATCTCAAGATCCTATCTTCACCCCATATATGGTGGATGATGGATCTAGGGGATTACATGTGGCAAAAGATCATGGAAACCCTAAAAGGGAGAATGATGATTTTATGTGCTTATGTTTATTTTCATGTTGATTATTATTACATCCTTTTGGCTAAATGAAATCCTAATGATCCCTAACCCTTTTTAGTACCACCATTATCATGGGGACTGAATTGGGATGATGAACACATCTTAAAATGTGTTTCAAAAGGAGAAGGATGGATAAGCCAAAAAGGAATCACGGGTGACTACGATTCTGTTTTCCATCAGATCTGTAGTCATTTTGTAAAAATCATATCTGGAGGTCTAGAACTCAAAAGGACCCCAAACCAGTTCCAAAATTTCGCAAATTGAGTTTTCTAACTTTCTTAAGAAGGCCAACCTCACTGATAAGGGCTTTATCTATGTGAAAGAATGACATCTTTTCTGTTAGGTCTGATCCGGGTCTGTTCTGATATGTCATTTTGTTTTCATCATTTCTAAGGCTTGGAAAAGGATCCAGAGTGATTCCAAGTTTCTATATGTTCCTTATATTATGAATTTAAGATCTGGAGAATATGGGGTGTTATTTCCAATTATAAATTGGTTATAATGGATCCACACTCCAGGTCAGTGGGCAGTCACCAGCTTTTGCTAGTGCTGTGATTGTCCACAATGTGAATTTTATATCTGGAGTTTGAGAGATGTTTTTCATTCAATTCCAACTCAGAGACTTTCACTTGTATGTCCTTTACTTCTCTTAATTTTCTTTTGGACTAATTCTACTCACAAGTTGGGTAGAATTGGCCAACATCACTTGACTGTATTGTTGGAGACAGAAGTGATACACCATTTTGTAAAATTCATATTTAATTCATCTTTTGGAGTTAGAATGAGTTCTTTATAGTTGTGGAATCCTGAGCAATCATAATTTCCTATAAAATTTAGTTAAAGCTATGTTTCTGTTTTAGATTTTGGAGTAAATCCGTTTTGAACAGCAGGTCTGTTTTAGAGACCTTGCTGTGATTACTCTTTTCTCAACTCATAGCTTCGTTACTTCTCCTTTCTAACCTTTAGTCCTTCTTAGGTGAGGTTTTGAAGTTTGCTCAAGCTTGGTAGCATTATTTGATTGTTAGCCATCCTTAATACTCACTCAAGGTGAGTTCTCTCACACCGTTGTATTGATGATTGTGTTTGCTAGTTAGCTCGTGTGTGATTATTTGAATTTATTATAAAAGCATGCTATATAAGTATTGTTTTAATTCGTACATGTGCACTGTATGTAACTAATTATGGATATGGGGACACCACCAAAGGATACGGATTTACCGGTGCGGTGGGTAGGTAAGATCACCAACGTAATACTCTTCGTGAGGTGCGGTGATTAGGGCCAAATGATACGGGATCTTCCCGGTGCGGTTCAAACCTACAAGTCCTTCTCGTAATATAGACATTGATTCGTTCTTTGCCTTTATCATTATAATTGGAAAATGGATTAGGGCTAGTAAATATGAATGTTAGTACAATGTTTGTGTTTGAATTCACTAAGCTTCGTGCTTACGTTTTTCCCTTATAACTTTTCAGGTGTTAAGATTAAAGAGGCTAAGGCTTGACATGGAGCATCGGGACATCGCTACTAGTTATTTTGTTGGGACCTTATTATTATTATTACTTCCGCACTTATTTTATATGATTATTAAGTTGATGGATTATGTTATGTCTATTTCAGTTGTTTTAATTTAATTTAAGATGGGTTTTAAAAGTTTAAAATTTTTGCAAAAAAAAAAATTGGGTGTCACAAGTTGGTATCAGAGCCACAGTTTGAGGGAACTAGGCATTCTTGTGGATGTTCTAGACTCAAATTTGAGGCTCTATAAGAGTTTATTTTCTTTTTTAAATATTTTTCAAACTTTCTGAAGACTAGTAGTGAAAGATGTCGCGGTGTACCAGTCAGCCAGCCAAGTAAGCCTTATTTCTTATGTTAAATGTTTATGTTAAATTGTTGACTATGAATTGGATTCTACTAGCCTTAAAATATTAGATTACACACTTAGTTAGTGTTAACATGTGAGAGAGTTGTAAAATTAACGGCTAGAGCGAACTGGAAATTTTGAAACTAGACGCGAATGCGAAATTGGAACTTGTGTGGAAGGTAGTAGAAGGGCCCCTACTATTTGAAACATCGGTGCCGGTTTCGAGTCGGGGTAAGGTTGAAAAATTTTCGGCAAGCTGAGTGTTTTGTCTTCCTAGAAATATCTAGGCTGAATTGTTTTTAAGATTTTCCTTCTTCTGTGGATACCAATGGCTCTGCCTGCTCGACTTAATCAGCTCCAAATGGAGCAAGTTAGGGATATTGTCGCTAAGGAATTCAATAACAGTTTCAACGAACTAATCCCGGGTGTGACCAACGACATAATCAACCAATTCGGTGCTCTTCTGGATGAGCGTCTCGCGGCTATTCCCGGGGAAGCGTTACTGTCTCTGCCTGTTCAGGATTCGGCATACTACTTCGAGAAGTTCAACAAGTGTAGCTCTCCTCTTTGGAATGGTGAATCCGACCCAGTTGCTACTAAGCCCTGGGTGTCAGATGTTGAGGGCGCCTTCATAAGTGTTGGGTGTCCGGACTAGTACAAAGCAGTGATCGCCATGAATCAGCTGTGAAAAAGGGGAAAGACATAGTGGAACACCATCACTGCTCTATTGAACGAAGACGAAGTGAGGGCCATGTCTTGGGCCTAATTTGTGGAGAGGTTCGAGGCATAATATGTGCCTAAGGTGGAGTAGCAGCGGATGCAGCAAGAGTTCATGGCCTTACAGCAGACTACCGAATCCGTTAGTGACCTGAACACCAAGTTCTTGGAGATGCTATCTTTTTGCCCCTCGTTTGCTGGGAACGAGGCCTGGTTAGTCAGCCGGTACACGTCCATCCTACGTATCGAGATTCGGGAATTCGTTATCATGCAGAAGTTCTCGACTTTATCTGCGATCATGAATGTAGCGAGGAGGAGGGAAATCGAGTTGCAGACCCATTCCAAGAGGAAGGCCAATGGCACCTCTTCCAAGACATCCAGAGATGCCCAGAAAACGCAAAAGCAGGGTAGTAAGTCAAGGTATGAGTATAGGACGTCTTCAGGGCGAGAAAATTATGTTGATATGCTACAACTGCAAAAAGCCAGGGCATCATTGGAAGAATTGTAGGGATCCCCCTGCGAGTGCAGTACCTCATATTACTTCTGCAGTTCCCGTCTGCTATCACTGCAACGAGACGGGACACAAGAAGCCTGAATGCCCGAAGTTGAAGACTGGTAAAGGAGACAGGGGTACAAATCCTGCAATTGCATCATCCTCTAAGGGAACCATTATGGTGACATGAGGTCGTGCTCACCAGATGACTGTGGAGGAGCCGGTGATTACAACGACAGTGGCAAACACTTATTTGCTAGATTCCAAGCCCGATGTTGTTATGTTTGATAGCGGTGCTACCCATTCTTTTGTATCTCACACGTTTATTAATCGTTTGGGGCGTAGTATCGGAAAATTGGCTCACCCAATGGTTGTCGATGTTGTCGACAACCGCACTATTTATGTCACCGATGTCTATCGGGGTTGCACTCTCGAGTTTTCTGGAGTTGAATTCCCTATTGATCTTATCCCTATTGCGATGCGAGAGCTCTGCGTTATCGTAGGCATGGATTGGCTTGATGCGTTTGATGCGGAAATCCACTGTCGTAAGAAGCAAGTTCGTATTCGAAACCCTAGAGGTGGAGAAGTTATTATTCAGGGGGACATTCCCCGCCTGGCTATGGCTTCTTGCTCTTCTGCTATAGCACTAGACGACGTTCCTATCGTTTCCGACTTCAGCGATGTCTTTCCGGAGGAACTCCCTGGCTTGCCACCTGTTCGGCAAGTGGAGTTTCGCATTGATTTGGTGCCAGGTGCGACTCCGGTAGCGAAATCTCCTTACCGCTTAGCACCACCTGAAATGAAAGAGCTCCGAGATCAACTTCAAGAACTAAGTGATAAAGGGTTTATACGGCCAAGCTGCTCGCCTTGGGGTGCTCCTATTCTCTTTGTGAAGAAGAAAGATGGATCCCAGCGAATGTGTATTGATTATAGGGAGCTAAACAAGCGCACGATAAAGAATAGGTACCCGTTGCCACGTATTGACGATCTTTTCGATCAGCTTCAGGGAGCATCTTGGTTTTCCAAGATTGATTTACGTTACGGTTACCATCAGATGCGGGTTCGTGAAGAAGACATTGAGAAAACAACATTCCGTACTCACCCTCTGACATTGAGAAAACGGTATTAAGGTTGATCAAGCCAAGGTTAATGCGGTTAAACAATGGAAGATTCCAAAAACACCTTCTCAAATTCGCAGTTTCTTGGGTTTAGCTGGTTATTACCGGAGGTTCATTGAAAATTTCTCTAAAATCGACTTACCACTCACCCGATTGACCAAGAAATCAATGAATTTCGTTTGGGGCCCGGAGCAGCAGCTGGCGTTTGATGAGCTAAGGAAACGATTGTGTGATGCTCCGATTTTGGCCTTACCTGATGGGGTTGAGGATATGGTGGTTTACGGTGATGCATCGCTTCAAGGTCTTGGTGCCGTGTTAATGCAACGAGATAGGGTGATAGCCTATGCCTCCCGACAGCTGAAACCCCACGAACGAAACTACCCCACTCATGATTTGGAGCTTGGGGCTGTTGTTTTCGCTCTTAAGATTTGGAGACACTATCTCTATGGAGTGAAGTTTATCATATACACTGACCATAAGAGTCTAAAATATTTGTTCGAGCAACGGGATTTGAATATGAGGCAGATCTGATGGTTGGATGTGGTAAAAGATTATGATTGTGAAATTCACTACCATCCTGGTAAAGCTAATGTGGTAGCTGATGCTCTCAGTCGTAAACAATCTGCCGAACCGATTCGAGCTAAGTGTCTCCGGATCACGATGGTGTCGTCTTTGTTAGATCTAATCTGGGACGCCCAAAAGACGACAATACTGGAGGAAACCATCAGGCGTGAGAAGATTGGGAAAGAGTTGCCTAAGATGGAACGAGACGGGCGGGGTTTGCTGACTCGCTACGGTAGGGTTTGGGTTCCATATACCGGGGGAAATCGGAAAACCCTAATGGATGAGTCTCATAAGTCAAAATTTTCTATCAATCCTGGTGCTACTAAAATGTATCGGGACCTTCATGAGGCTTACTGGTGGCATGGAATGAAGAATGATGTGGCTCGATTTGTGGAAGAATGTATGACCTGTCGGAAGGTCAAGGTGGAACACCAGAAACCGCATGGGAAGTTGCAACCATTGGAGATTCCTGAATGGAAATGGGAGCATCTAACCATGGACTTCATTACAAAACTTCCTAGAACTGCCCGAGGATCAGATACGATATGGGTGATTGTTGATCGTTTGACTAAGAGTGCTCACTTTCTGGCTATAAAGGAGAGCTCATCGGCGGAGAAATTAGCCGAGATCTTTGTTCGGGAGATTGTCTCATTACATGGGGTGCCTGTTTATATCGTCTTCGATCGAGACACCCGATTTACCTCTCGGTTCTGGAGGAAGTCTCAAGAGGAATTGGGCACACGATTACATTTTACTACCGCCTTCCATCCGCAGACAGACGGGCAGAGTGAGCGGACGATTCAGACCTTGGAGGACATGCTTAGGGCGTGTGCGATTGATTTTGGGGGTAGTTGGGATGACCATCTACATCTAGCTGAGTTTTCTTATAATAACAACTATCACTCGAGCATTAAAATGCCTCCGTATGAAGCCTTGTACGGGAGGAAGTGCAGGACGCCTGTTTGTTGGGGAGAGGCTGGGCAGAGGGTACTTGGGAGTACCGATATCGTGCTACAGACTACGAAGAAAATCCAAGTGATTCGGGATCATTTGGTCACAGCGAGTAGTCGTCAGAAAAGTTGTGCCGACAAAAGACGCTCCAATATTGAGTTCCAGGTGGGAGATTATGTGTTGCTTAAAGTTTCCCCCTGGAAAGGTGTGATTCGATTTCGGAAGCGGGGAAAGCTCGAACCCCGATTCATTGGACCCTACAAGGTCATAGCTCGTGTGGGGAAGGTGGCTTACCGTTTAGAGGTTCCTGACGAGCTTAGTCTAATTCATAATACATTCCACGTCTCTCAGTTACGAAAATGCGTTGTTGATGAGACCGCTGTGATACCACTGGAGGACATACAAATTGACGAGCGTCTCAATTATGTTGAGAAACCAATCGCTATTTTAGAACGAAAGACGAAAGCTCTTCGCAACAAGACTATAAACCTGGTTAAAGTGCAGTGGCAACATAGGAAGGGTTCGGAATGGACTTGGGAACTGGAATGCGAGATGCGGGCTCATTATCCGGATCTGTTTCTAGGTGTTGACTTCGAGGACGAAGTCTGTTCTTAGTGGGGGAGAGTTGTAACGCCCCGGGTTTTCTCGGTACGTTTGGTTATTTTAATTTAATTATCCTTGTAACCTTGGGTTAATTTATTTAACCAATGTCTGATTACTTATGTTATTGGACTCTTTTGATCATCTTGTAAACTCCTTTTATTGAAGTCCATGGGCTATGGGCCTATTTGCAAAATCCATCTAGTTAAAAGTACTTAATGTGTAAATTGAATCATTTAGAACACACACAAGGAAAACACTCTAAACCCTCCCTCTCTCTCAAAAATCGTCCCTCTCTCTCTCTTTGGGATCAAGAGCATCCAAGGGGCTGTTTGGAGCTTAATTCTTGTTCATTTCCAGCCTTGATTCGTATTGGTATGAACCTCCTTATCCTTTCTTACGACTTGATTCATAACCTTGTTCTAGTTTTATGATTTCATCTTCACCTCTTCTCCTTCTTATTTTATTGTAATTGTATGTTATACATCATCTCAAGATCCTATCTTCACCCCATATATGGTGGATGATGGATCTAGGGGATTACATGTGGCAAAAGATCATGGAAACCCTAAAAGGGAGAATGATGATTTTATGTGCTTATGTTTATTTTCATGTTGATTATTATTACATCCTTTTGGCTAAATGAAATCCTAATGATCCCTAACCCTTTTTAGTACCACCATTATCATGGGGACTGAATTGGGATGATGAACACATCTTAAAATGTGTTTCAAAAGGAGAAGGATGGATAAGCCAAAAAGGAATCACGGGTGGCTACGATTCTGTTTTCCATCAGATCTGTAGTCATTTTGTAAAAATCATATCTGGAGGTCTAGAACTCAAAAGGACCCCAAACCAGTTCCACAATTTCGTAAATTGAGTTTTCTAACTTTCTTAAGAAGGCCAACCTCACTGATAAGGGCTTTATCTATGTGAAAGAATGACATCTTTTCTGTTAGGTCTGATCCGGGTCTGTTCTGATATGTCATTTTGTTTTCATCATTTCTAAGGCTTGGAAAAGGATCCAGAGTGATTCCAAGTTTCTATATGTTCCTTATATTATGAATTTAAGATCTGGAGAATATGGGGTGTTATTTCCAATTATAAATTGGTTATAATGGATCCACACTCCAGGTCAGTGGGCAGTCACCAGCTTTTTCTAGTGCTGTGATTGTCCACAATGTGAATTTTATATCTGGAGTTTGAGAGATGTTTTTCATTCAATTCCAACTCAGAGACTTTCACTTGTATGTCCTTTACTTCTCTTAATTTTCTTTTGGACTAATTCTACTCACAAGTTGGGTAGAATTGGCCAACATCACTTGACTGTATTGTTGGAGACAGAAGTGATACACAATTTTGTAAAATTCATATTTAATTCATCTTTTGGAGTTAGAATGAGTTCTTTATAGTTGTGGAATCCTGAGCAATCATAATTTCCTATAAAATTTAGTTAAAGCTATGTTTCTGTTTTAGATTTTGGAGTAAATTCGTTTTGAACAGCAGGTCTGTTTTAGAGACCTTGCTGTGATTACTCTTTTCTCAACTCATAGCTTCGTTACTTCTCCTTTCTAACCTTTAGTCCTTCTTAGGTGAGGTTTTGAAGTTTGCTCAAGCTTGGTAGCATTATTTGATTGTTAGCCATCCTTAATACTCACTCAAGGTGAGTTCTCTCACACCGTTGTATTGATGATTGTGTTTGCTAGTTAGCTCGTGTGTGATTATTTGAATTTATTATAAAAGCATGCTATATAAGCATTGTTTTAATTCGTACATGTGCACTGTATGTAACTAATTATGGATATGGGGACACCACCAAAGGATACGGATTTACCGGTGCGGTGGGTAGGTAAGATCACCAACGTAATACTCTTCGTGAGGTGCGATGATTAGGGCCAAATGATACGGGATCTTCCCGGTGCGGTTCAAACCTACAAGTCCTTCTCGTAATATAGACATTGATTCGTTCTTTGCCTTTATCATTATAATTGGAAAATGGATTAGGGCTAGTAAATATGAATGTTAGTACAATGTTTGTGTTTGAATTCACTAAGCTTCGTGCTTACGTTTTTCCCTTATAACTTTTCAGGTGTTAAGATTAAAGAGGCTAAGGCTTGACATGGAGCACGGGACATCGCTACTAGTTATTTTTTTGGGACCTTATTATTATTATTACTTCCGCACTTATTTTATATGATTATTAAGTTGATGGATTATGTTATGACTATTTCAGTTGTTTTAATTTAATTTAAGATGGGTTTTAAAAGTTTAAAATTTTTGCAAAAAAAAAAATTGGGTGTCACACCCCATGGACTCGCCGAGTAGGGGGCAACTCGCCGAGTCCATCATGCAGAACCACAAAAAACGAATTTTTTCAACATACAAGGCATCAATACAATAGAAACCAATCAAGGCTCTGATACCACTGATGGGTTTTGGTCATAAGAACATCCTATGTGCTCATACAAACCCTAATGCTTGGATCTAGGTTTCTCTATTGTACATGCAATTTATCCAAGACTATAAACCCTAGATCTAGCATATGATAATCAATATAACATATAATTAGGGTTTAGATCATACCTTGATTGTTATGTAGCAATAACAATCTCAAATCCTTCTTGTATTGACTTTAGAAAGCTTAGAGTCACAAATGTCACTCCTCTAATGGTTTACAAACACCAAGAGCAAGAGGATGAAGAAGAGAAGAGAAGGAGGCTCTCAAAAACGTGAGGAAAGCCTAGAAGGAAGCTTGTCCACGTTTTTTAGGCATAAGGACTCTATATATAGTGAGGCTATTAGGGTTATCTAACAAGGAAACCCTAATTTGGATGCTTAAGCCCTAAGCAACCCATGGACTCCTTTTCTTAAGGGCCTTGGACGATTTCTAATGGGTTTCCCCATAGAATTTGTCCACTCCTTAATATAAGGCAATCCATAGCCCAAATTGCAATTATCTTATAATTACAATTCCAGTCCCTTAAGTTTAATTAATCTCTTTGAGTCACAAAACTAATTACTAATTAATTCTTGACTAATATTAATTAAACAATATGATTTCTCATTTAATATATTATTCCCATAATATATTAATAAATCATATTTATCCTTTCTCTCAATAATTCATCCTATCAAGTTGCTTTGGTGAAGGCAACCCAAAAGGACCATGCACCATTGACTCAAGTACATACCAAAATAGTAATGGACTTAGACACTAATCCAACAGTAACATCCATAAAATTCAAGCCAATTTAAAACTGTTTCAAACATTCAAAAACCATCATATATTACAAAATATTTTCAAAATAGTTTCATATTAGAGTAACCCAGAAATCAAACCATAAAAATGAGAGGAGGTGCACGATCACGACTTCGCCTTCCCACGATCATCTGAAGTACCTGAAACAAAATCCAAAACTATAAGCCCGAAGCTTAGTGAGTTCCCCTAAAATACCAACGCCATACATACCATAACTATAATAGAGCAAATGACATGCATATAGAGTCTACAGTATGACTGGATCGCCCGCATCGGGCCTTCTGTCTATCTGGCCCACTCTCAGAACTTTCAACATGTCTGGTCCGCCCTGTCGGGCCTTCAGCATGTCTGGACTGTTCTTCGGGCCTTCGTCTTGGCCGATATGCCACATTAGGCCTACAGTGTATCCAGGCCGCCCTGGGTATGTTGGCCTTCAGCACAAAGCAGTTCTTCCTCAACCCAACCCCAAACATACAATCAATACATGTATATATCAAAGGCTAGCTATCACGTATATACAATCAGACCGGTCTAACAGGTCACTAATCATAGCATCATCCTATATACCAGGATACAGACCGAATAGGTTACTAAACATAGCATCAGCCTATATACCAGGATTACCAACCTAATAGGTCACTAAGCATATCATCATGCAATAACCGGATAACAATCCAAAAGGGTCGGAATTAGTGCCTTCGACCTTGTTAGTATAGTGAGGACAACTCACCTCACAATTTCGATCATAATTAAAATATCAAACTCCTGGAACACGGCTACAAACACCAACACCTACAACCACCAATGACCCCATTCCATAAATTCTCAAATTACCCAAAAAAACCCTCAGAAGTCAAACTGGTCAACCCTTGGTCAAAGTCAAAGTCAAAGGGCAAGGTCAACAGTCTGTGTTGAATTAACTCGTCGAGTACAGCTTATAGAACTCGTCGAGATCCTTCAGAACTCATAAAGTCGAGAAAACCCCAGTCGACTCGCTGAGTTTCCAAACAACTCGTCGAGTCCATGCAGTGTCCAAATGTCGGGAAAACCCTAACCAACTCTCCGAGTAAATGCAGAAACCAGAAAACAAGAAACCCTCATCCGAGTCATCGAGTTGACTATGCAACTCGTCGAGTCCCTTCAGTCATTTTCTAATTCGGATGCTTTTAGGAAAAATCAAGGCTCAAAACTGTAGATTTAGGCTCCTAGGGTGTAGTTTCCGCGTAAAGTTGCTAACTTTACGTGTATGCAAGGCTCGAAGAAGCTTCATAAAGCTTGAGGCTTTATATCCATGAGGGCCTAGAGGAGTCCATGTCTTAAGCTACTTCAAACCATGCTCAAAACCAGAAATGCTTCAAGGATAAGCTAGAAATGGCCCTAAACTCTTGAATGAAGAGATCTAGTAATAAAATGATCAAGGTAATGGACTGTTAACTTCAAATGAATGCCAACATGTAGATGCTGGATCTACAAGCCTTTTCTCATCCCAAAGCTTCCAAGTCTTCACACCTCATCAAGAATGCACCAAAAGCACACTTTTAGCCTCACACACACTCAAAATAGGGTTACATCGATTAGGGTTTCTTCTAGACATGAAAGGGTGGTAAGGAGGCTGGAAGGAAGGACTTAAGGTCCTTTAAATAAGGTGAAAACCCTAAAAATTTGGGTTTTCGTGCACAACCTCTACTCGTCAAGTTGGTGTCCTCTAACTCGTCGAGTAGGTTCCATAATCATGCAGCCATATCCGTCTCTACACGACGAGTTGGGACAGCCAACTCGTCGAGTAGGTCTCTAATAATGAATAAAAACTTTAAATTTTATACCTAGAAGTAGGGGTGTTATAATTCTCCCTTACTTGGACTAGACTTCATCCTCGAAGTCTGTTGCAGCAAACAAGTCTGGGTAATGCTCCCGCATCTCAGCCTCCGGCTCCCAGGTCCACTCAGATCCTATTTGATGTTCTCATTGTACCTTTACCAAAGGTACCTCCTTTTTCTGTAGAACCTTCACTTTCCTCTCCAAAATGGCCACTGGTCTCTCTACATAATTCAGGTGCTTGTGTCATCTAACGACACCACTGCCTCCTCATCTAGTATGCACTTCTGCAATTGCGAGACGTGAAAAGTATTGTGAATCTGACTGAGCTCCTCTAGGAGATCCAGTCTATATGCCACCTTGTTAACCCTGGAAATAACCCAAAAAGGCCCAATGTATCGGGGACCGAATTTCCCCCTCTTTCTGAAGAGAATCACATCCTTTTAGTGTGAGAGCTTCAGTAATACCATGTTGCCCACCTAGAACTCCAACTCAAATCGGTGTCTGTCGGCGTAACTCTTTTGCCAACTCTGAGCAGTCTGCATATGTTGTCTGATCTGCTAAATCCTCTCGGTAGTCTGCAGAACTACCTCTTTCTATCCCATCACTCTGTGACCAACCTCACCCCAACAGACTCGAGTGCGACATCTTCGTCCATACAACAACTCAAAATGGTGGAGCACCAATACTGGAACGAAAACTATTGTTGTAGGAAAACTCTGCAATGGGTAGGTAGGAGTCCCAACTCCCACCAAAGTCAATGACGTAGGCTCTTAGCATATCCACGAGAGTTTGTATGGTTCGCTCACTCTAGCCGTCTATTTGTGGATGATAGGTTTTGCTGAAGTGCAGACGCGTGCCCAGTTCCTTGTGGAACTTCTGCCAGAAACGGGAGGTAAATCGAACATTACGGTTTGAGAAAATAGAGATCAGTACCTTGTGGCGAGCAATGATCTTGAGGATATATATTTCGGCCAACTTCTCGGCTGACGAACTCTTCCGTATTGCTTGAAAATGGGCGCTCTTGGTCAATTGATCCAAAATGACCCAAATAGCATCGAAACCCCTAGCCTTCCTCAGTAGCTTGGTGATGAAATCCATCATGATCTGCTCCCATTTCCATATGGGAATCTCCGAAGGCTGCATTTTTCCATGCGGTCACTAGTACTCGGCCTTCACCATCCGCCAGGTCAAGCACCTCTCAACGTACCATGCGATCACCCTCTTCATGCATGGCCACCAGTAACTCAGTCGTAGATCCTGGTACATCTTGGTGGTCCCCATGTGAATAGAGAAGCGAGACTTATGAGCCTCCTCTAATACAATCTCTCTAACCCACCAGACAACGGAACCCAGACCTGACCACAACGAGTCAACAATCCCTAGCTATCCTGCACAAACTGGGTGTTCTCGCCCCTGATCCTCTCAAGCTTCCAGTTCTCCTGTCACATACCCTCAGCCTAAGCTTCCCTAATCAAGCTCACAAGTGTAGAATCCATGAATATCCTCATACATGTAGCTGGAGTAGAAGATCCTGATAACTTGCGACTCAGGGCGTCCACAACCACATTCACTTTACTGGGATGGTAAAGGATCTCGCATTCATAATCCTTGACTACGTCAAACCAGCTGCGTTGTCTCATGTTCAGGTTTGACTAATCCATGATGTGCCTCAGACACTTGTGGTCTGTGTATATAGTACAGTGGACCCCATAGAGGTTATGTCTCCAAATCTTGAGAGTGAATACCACCGCTCCCAACTCCAGATCATGACTGGGGTATCTCGTCTCGTGTGGCTTCAACTTCCGTGATGCATAGGCTATAACACGTCCCCTATGTATAAGGACTTCTCCTAACCCGGTGATCGATGCATCACAAAATACTACAAAATCCTCGACTCCCTCAGGGAGCGTCAACATTGCGCCTCGCAGAGTCGCTGTCCCGGAGTCTCGAATGTAGTTTGTTGCTCAGGGACCCACCAGAAATCCACCCCCTTCCTCGTCAGATGAGTGAGGGGTACCGCAATCTTGGTGAAATCCTATATGAATCTCTGGTAGTACCCTACCAATCCCAAAAAGCTCTTGGTATTCGAGGGAGATTTCGGAACCTCCCAGTGCATAACCGCCTCAATCTTGGCCGGGTCGACCAAAATCCCCTCTTGGTTTACGTCTTGTAACCAAAACTCGCACTTTGAGAATTTGGCATAAAGTCGTTCTCACCTCAGAACTCCCAATAGCATGCAGAGATGCTCCTTATGCTGCTCCTTGGTCTTGGATTACACCAAGATGTCATCTATAAACACAATGACTGAGCGATCAAGCCTCGTTCGACATAACCGATTCATCAGGTCCATAAATACTTCTGGCGCGTTAGTGAGCCCAAACAGCATCACCACGAACTTGTAATGTCCATAACGAGTCCAGAACACGGTCTTCTCCACGTCCTCCTCCCTAACCCTGACCTGATGGTATCCGGACCTCAGGTCTAACTTAAAGAACCAAGATTCTCCCTGTAACTAATCAAAAAGATCTTCTATCCTCAGGAGTGGATAACTGTTCTTCACCATTAACTTGTTCAACTCCCAGTAATCAATGCACATCCAATGCGAACAATCCTTCTTCCCGATGAAGAGAATCAGTGCTCCCCACGGAGAACTGCTCGGACTGATGAACTGACTGCTCAACAGTTCCTTTAGTTGTGATGACAGCTCCTGCATCTCTGTTGGTTCTAATCAGCATAGCGCCTTGGTGATAGGGGCCGCACCTGGCACTAGGTCGATCCTGAACTCGACCTGCCTCTCCAGAGGCACTCCGGGTAACTCCACTAGAAACACATCAACGAACTCTCTGACGACCGAAACATCCGAAATTGAAACCTGATCCCTGACTCGCGTATCCACCACATATGCTAAATAACACACACTCGTGCTGAATATACTGCCAAGCCCTAGCAGCTAAGCAAAACCCTGAACCCATTCTGGTGCCCTCACTGTAGATAACCATTTCTCCCCCACTTGGGGTTCGAACTACCACCCGCTGACCCTCGCAGTCGATCATGGCACCAAAGCAACTCAACCAGTCAATACCTACAATCACACATACATCCCCCATGGGAATCCGTATCAAGACTATCGGAAAGGATACCCCGAAGATCTCCAGAACGCAACTCTGATAGACCGAAGAAGCAGAAATCTTGTGTTTATCGGTGATAGAGACTCACAATGGACACTCTAGCTCTCCTACAGGCAAACCGAACTCCCTATTAAACGATCGAGAGACAAACGACCAACTCACCCCCAATTCGAATAATACCAAAGCAGGTAAGGAGTTCACTAACAATGTACCTAATCATAGGTACAACACACGTATAAGCATACAAAAAATATAGTCAACAAGATAAGGGATAGAAACATACCAGCAACCATATCTGGTGTTGTCCTGGCCTCCTCAGTTGTAAGATGGAAAGTGCATCCCTGAGCCCTCGGGGGCTCTGCTCTACCCTAACTCCCATCAGTAATCCTTAGCATAGCCAATGTTGGAGCCTGCACCGGCCTGGCAGTGAGCTGTGGATAGTTGGTCGTTACGTGACCAACCTGATCGCAGTGATAGCAGATCCTCGTATCCTGAACCGGGGCTGGCTGGCGACAATCCCTCTCAAAATGCCCCTCCTTTTCGCATTTTCAGCATGCGCTACCAGATCTACAAACTCCCGAATGACCCTTCCTGCACTTCCCACAAGTGCGGCCACGTTGGCCCTCAGACCTAGAATCAGCAGTCTTGGGCCGCTTTGGCGCAAGCTGTGACTGCGTCGGGGCCTGTCTCTGTTCCTACAACTGTAACTCAATCTCCAGTTCACGCAACCTAGAGACCTCCTGTAACTCCAACAATGTATCAAAATGTTGGGTGGTAACAAACTGACAAATGTCAGTGTTGAGCATGCTCAGATAACGTGTCATCTGAGCCTACTCAGAAGCAAACTCCGGGCAAAACATCGCCCTCTAAGTAAACATGCGGGTGATCTCCATCCCCGCTTAGTACCCTGTCTCAAATCCAAGAACTCATGTGCCAGTCTCTCCCGCTCAACCTGCGGAATGTAACGAGTGCGGAACATCTCCTAGAACTGATCCCATGTAACCGCAACTCTCTCCTCCTCAGAATATGACCCAATCATCAGTCTCCACTAATGTTTCGCCCAGACCTCAGTAGGTTCAGCGCGCACCTGACCCTCTAGTCAACAGGGCATGAACACATGAAGAAACAGCCTTCCACATCAGATTGCCACCTCATGGCAGTGATCGGGTCCTGAACCCCATCGAAAGTAGGGGGCTTTGTGTTATCAAAGTACCAGTACCAAAAAGCCCGACTGGTCCCATTACCAGTGACGGCTACAGCTGCAGCGACAGCCATCTCAGCGAGGGCTGCATAGCGATCATCGAAATACTCCACCATAATGGTCTTGATAGACCCAAAAACCTTCGGTAACTGTGCCCGGAATAGAGTAGCAATCTCATCATGCCGGATCTCTTGAATCCTAGCGTCCAACTCATCCGACCTCATCTGACCAATGACCCCGGGCTCTGCTGGTCTCTCCTGACCGCCATCTCCTGATCCTGATCGGGATCCAGTCACAAATCGTCTAGTAACCACCATGCTGAAGATGTTAGACATTTCATATAATAATCCGGGAACAAACTCCCAACAAATCCCTAAGGGTTGTGACTTCCTTGCTACACGTATGGGTCCTGTGCTTTCAGTAGTACCTCCCCATACTACCTTCCACACCTACCCATATTTGTCTCAAGTATCATCACAACGCCCTAACAATATACATATGCATGGCGAACGCTCAATCGTCATTCCTAGAGGAAGGATAATATCTCATAACTGGCTAACTAATCCCGCATAACTCACCCATGAAACTTCCACAAACCCTGCAGCACTCGTGTATGCTAGTCATACATAACGCTGGACCCTATAGACATTCGAATATTCGATCCTACCCTAAGCCCTTCATCAAAAAATAACAGGAAATAAGGCCAAACCAAACATTCTCAGACTATTAGATGTTAATTATGTACAACTATGATGCATACACTAAGCAACTACAGTGATGAAGTAAATTTCATATAAGGAAACCCTAGGCTATCAGGCATCATACGATCAAGCAATTCTATCATGCAATTCCTGAAGATCCCTAGGCTAGCACTAGCATGCTGTTCTAACATATCATAATATCAAATATCTGTATCGCATTTTGGGGTCTACTTACTAGCTCCAGCTGATCGTACACTCTGCATCCTCCTTTAGTATTTTGAAAACCATTTGAAAATATTTTCCTTGGTTTGATATTGGATTCACACGAGTGTTCTTCCAATTCACTCAAACCAAGGCTCTGATACCAACTTGTAACATCCATAAAATTCAAGCCAATTAACAACTTTTTCAAACATTCAAAAACCATTATTATTACAAAATGTTTTCAAAATTGTTTCATATCAGAGTATCCCATAAATCAAATCATAAAAATGTGAGAAGGTGCACGATCACGCCTTCGCCTTCCCGTGATCATCCGAAGTACCTTAAACAAAATCCAAAACTGTAATCTCAAAGCTTAGTGAGTTCCCCCAAAATACCAACGCTATACAAACCATAACCATAACAAAGAAAACAACATGCATATGGAGTCTACAGTATGACCGGACCCCCTCCCCCCACCCCCCGCACCGGGCCTTCAGTCTATCCGGCCCACTCTCAAAACCTTCAGCATGTTTGGTCCGCCCTATCGGGCCTTCAGACTGTTTGGACCATTCTCCAGGCCTTCAGACTGATTGATATGCCCTATTGGGCCAGCAGACTATCCGGGTCGCCCTGGGTATGTTGGCCTTTAGCACAAAGCAGGTCCGCCTCAACCCAACCCTAAACATACAATCAATACATGTATAAATCAAATCCTAGCTAGCATGTATAAACAATCAGACCGGTCTAACAGGTCACTAATCATAGCATCATCCTATATACCAGGATACCAACCTAACATGTCACTAAACATAGCATCATGCTATATACCAGGATTACCGACCTAACAGGTCACTGAGCATATCATCATGCAATAATCGGATAAAAATCCAAAAGGGCCGACATTGGTGCCTTTGACCTGGTTAGTATAGTGAGGACAACTCACCTCACAATGTCCATCGTAAATAAAATATCAAACTCCTGGAACACGGATCCAAACACCAACACCTACAACCACCAATGATCCCATTCCATAAATTCTCAAATTACCTAAAATACCCTCAGAAGTCAAATTGGTCAACCCTTAGTAAAAGTCAAAGTCGAAGGTTAAGGTCAACAGTCTCTGTTGACTTAACTCGTCGAGTGCAGCTTATAGACTCGTCGAGATCCTTTAGAACTCAGAAAGTCGCGAGAACCCCAGTCGATTCGCCGAGTTTCCAGACAACTCGTCGAGTCCATGTAGTGTCCAAATGTTGGGAAAACCCTAACCAAGTCATCGAGTTAACTCGCCGAGTTCATGCAGAAACCAACAAATAGGAAACCCTCATCCGACTCGTCGAGTTGACTATGCAATTCGTTGAGCCCCTTCAGTCCTTTCCTCATTCAGACGCTTTTAAGCAAAAGCAAGGCTCCAAACTGTAGATCTAGGCTCCTAGGGTGTAGTTTCAACATAAAGTTGCTAACTTTACGTGCATGCAAGGCTCCAAGAAGTTAAAACACTCAAAACTAGCCTTAGAAGGAGGTTTAAAACATCGAGGAGGGCCAAAGCTTCATAAAGCTTGAGGCTTTTGTTGGATTAATGTCTAAGTCCATAACTATATTTGGTATGTACTTGACCCGACCCGGCATGGTCCATTTGGTTTGCACTTCACTGGCACAATTTATATGGATAATCTTTTTAGAATAGTATATTTATGATTATATTAATATATTATAAGTTCTAATATATTAATATGGAATCATATTATTTAATTAGTATTGATCAAGAATTAATTTAGAATTAATTAAGTGATCAAAATGAACTAATTAAATATGGACTCTTATATATATGTGTGTGATGGGCCATCTTCATTTAGGTTGGGCTAAACTTTCATGGATAGTCCATGGAGTGTTTAACCCATGGATCATATGAAATGAAAGGTCATGGGTTTAACTCTAGTCTCCACATTATATAAAGATGTCCTTGGTGAAATTGGCACAAGTGCGGGTACACTAAGAGGGCTAGCCAATTTCACTAGAGAGAACCAAAGTATTCTTATTCTCAAAGTTTTCCAATGTGTTTTGGTGAATTGTGATTCCACTTGAGGCTTCCACACTATTGGGGCTAAGCTCTTAAAGATTGAATACATCAAGCTACACCAAAAGGTATGTCATCTAACTAGTCTTTGTAGTATAGTTGCCTCATAGTATGCTAGTTAGGATTAAAGCCTTGGAAAGTTTTTATTTGCATGTATAATAGAGAAAACATAGATCCAAGGTTTATAGGGTTGCATGTACACCATAGGAGTGTTAGAATGCTCAAAACCCAATAGTGGTATCAGAGCCTAGGCTTGTTTTCTTGTAACACTTGCAAAAACTGCTTAAAAATCGACGTTTTTTGTTGTCTGGACAACGGACTCGGTGAGTCCATCAGGGGACTTGACGAGTCCATGCCTTAAAAATTTTCAAAACGATCCAACTCGCCGAGTTGGTTCATGCACTCGACGAGTTGGACCCCCAGACAGCATATATTCAACTTTTTTGGCTGGAATTGGACTAGGAACATTACCCTAAGATGTTTTTGGACTTATAAACTTGTTTTTTGATGTGGTAATGTTCATACTAATCCAATTTCCAAGATAATAATCAATAGATTCATGTTTTGTATTAGTTTAAGTGTTATGCTAATTACATGAAAAAGTTTGATTCCAATTATCTTGTTCATATGAGTTTCTTAGATTATTAGAAAAAGTTAATTGAATAGTTGTTTTCAATCCATTTTAATCTAAATGTTGATTCTAAAATGTGTTTGTGTAACTTGTCCTCAAGTTACATGAAAAGTCATATTTAAGTTTCTTAAAACTCATAAAAAATTGACATAGGTTACAAAATGAAGAGTCTTGGTCTCATTAAATGGTTTTATGACTCCATAACTTGTCCTCAAGTTGTGGAGGTTCAAGAGTCTCTTCATTAAATAAAATATGTGTAACCTTAGTTAAACTCATAAAGCTTCCATAAGTTATGAATTATGAAGAGTCACTTTCTTAATTAGTTTAAAGTCTTCCATAACTTGTCCTCAAGTTATGGAACTTGAAGAGTTTTTTAATTAAAACTACTTTAAACACATAAGTGATGGAATTAATTAGTTTTAAATATTTTCAAAACTTGCCCTCAAGTTTTGGAATTTGAAAAGTTTTCTCTTATGAATACTTTAATTCCAAGTTTAGCCCTTAGAATTTTAAAAGTTAAAATTCAACCCTTATACTTTATAATATTATAAGTTAATAATATATATATATATATATATATATATATATATATATATATATATATATATATATATTGTTAGAACAAAAGTTCTTTAAGGATCGTTAGATTCTATGCAAGCAAACAATTATGAAAGTAAATAAGAACACGAGTATGGCTTTGAATGTGTTGAATGATTAATACTTCAACACCTCAGAAGAGCTCAATTAAGAACTTCGACTGCAAAGATGTTTAGGGTTACAAAATAATGAACGTAATAATTAACAGCGTAATATGCATACATGCATGCATATTAATACTATAACCCTACTAGATAGTCACGGATGGACAGGACCAATCCGGATACAAAACATGAGGCTCATGACGCAACACAAATAGACTCAACAATCTCCCCCTTTGCGTCTTTGGAGCCGAAACCTCAATTATGTTTAGCAACAGAAGTCTTCTTCACAGTCTTGAACACCTTCGATATGATGGCCAAAAGATGATAGCAAAATGTAATGTACCACCGAAGCATGTCTGTAAAAATTTTCTTGTCTGCCTCTGAGTTCTGCTTGCATCGATGAATTATATTGATGATGTGCTCTAAGAAGTCGGTAGAAAACAAGTGTTTATCCACAAGAGCGAATAAAAATCTGTGAGCTTCGCCTTTGGTAAACATCACAGTCAGATGTGTTGAATCGATCTGGCCTATCTTCATCTTATCTACATCTCCTGGTTTCGGTGTAGGCTTCACAGTAGGCTTCTTGTTCATAACCTTCGCAATCTCCTGATCCATAGTAGCAACTTCATAGATGTAGGAGGCCAACATTCTTTTCAAGTGTTCTAGAATAGGCTCTTCTTCCTTCGTATTAGTGAGCAGAATGTTGTATAGAAAAATCCAATCATGAGGATTCAGACTAGGAAGGTCTACTATAGAGATAGCCGACACTGAGTTTGCAGAACCTCGAGTGATTTTGAAATTGACATTGACAAATCTCCCAGCAAGTGAGGGTTTAAGCACCTTAACAATCCCAATTTTCTGGGCACTCCATGTTAGATACTGAGGTTGGCCATACTATAAATAGAAGTCAATCAGCTCTCGGTCAACCTTCGGATGAGGAAAAGGAACCTCAGCAACCGAGTCAAAGCAGTGAAACGTGAATGCTTTTCTTGTTATCAGCATATTGAACTACGAGTCCTTCGAGTTATCACAGTCAAACGAAGCAACAGGTTCCAACCAATAAATACTTGGAAACTCTATAGCTTGATTGATAAGTGCCTTTCTGTTCCATAAGGGAAACAAGGCCTTCTTACAGTTCAAGGCTTCTTCTTCTTCCTTGTTTCTCCTTTCCCTCTCCTCTGCTTCCTTTGCAACTTTGAGAGTATCATCCAACTCTCGGTTCCTCTTCTTTCTCTTGATAGCCTCAGCAATAGTTTCATGAACATCATTATCACTATCATCAATGGTCTCCTTTTGCATTTCGTGTGTACCATAACTTGAAGCTACATTATCCATCAGTTTGGTGGTGACTTTGACTTTCGGTTGTGTAGTTTCTGTTTTCACAATCACTTTCAGTTGAGAACCTTCTCCCCCTTGTTTTGGAGGTCGGAATCCCTCCGAAACACCCATCATTTCATGTAACATGGAAATGGCAAGAGTCAGTTTCATGGTGAGATGATTCCGAATGGTCAAAGTTAGAATAGGATCATGAGCACCAAGAATGTTGATGAGCATATCCTTAAAATCCCCTGCACAACTGTGAAAAACAGCTCTTTGAGTCTTCAACAAACCAATTTCCTTTTCAGCATGAGCGAGTTGAACATTCTGAACTTCAAGTTGAGTTGATTGACTGGCAAGTTCTTCCTTTAAAGCACGTTCTTTAGCAAGATCAGCATGAAGACATTCCAACTGAGAAGACATAGAACTAAGAAGTGAAGTGTGATCTCTTTGGATGGAAGAACGAACAGCTTCAAACTTAGTGCTTTCTTCTTGAAGGGACTTAGAAAGTGAATCCACAGAGGCTTGTACCTTGGCTGCATTTTTGTCGGCATGCCCTTTCAGAGACTCAAGAAAAATCTGAGTTGTTCAAACAATCTCAGTAACATCAGTTGAGGCTTTTTGGCAGGAGGAAGTAGAAGCATCAACAGCTTTTGTGGATTTTTCAATAGACTCTGTATATTGTTCCATAGAGCAGTTTCCAAAAAGGCTTTGAGGACCACACCACTATAGGCTTTACTGTCTGCAAGCAATCGATCAAGTTTCTCATTAATGCTCTGTAAATATTGGCTAGTGATAGGAGCATCATCATCCTCATCATTTGGAAGGCGATATGGACTAAAGTATGTAGAGTCATACTCATCATTCTCACCACCGAGAGTAGCACCAGAATCGGTTGAGTTTGTGGGTGAAAGGGGTTTAGAGATAACCGGAGATTCAGTTTCAGTAGTCGCCCCTGTATCAGATACATTGACTCCTACTTTCGGTTCAGGAATCATAGTGGTGGTAGTTTGGGAAATTATAGGAGGTGGTAATAGAGTTGTAGAAATAGGAGTAGAAGAAGCTGGTGGTGGTGGTGGTAAAGGAGTTGTGAGTTGTGATGTGGAAGGTGGAGGAATAGGAGCAACCGAAACTGGAATTTTCTGTTGCGGTGATGGAGGTGGGGTAGGAATTTTGTCATGAACAGGTTCGGTTGGAGTTGGGGATCTGGGAGGAGTATTACCTCTCGGTGATTCATGATGACTCTCCTTTTCTTCATCCTCTTTATCATTTTCTGAGTCGGTAGGAGTGGGACTCTTGGATCTCTGTGCCATCTTTTTAATCTTCTTGTGCTTAGAAGAATCTCCTTTATCAGACTTTCGCTTCCCTGACTTAGAAGCCTTAGACGTGTCCTCCTCTGTTGACTCTTTCTTTGTATCACGTTTCCCTCTGTTGCTAGGCTTGTCAACAAATTCCAGGGCAGCCTTCTATTCTGGAGTAAGAACCCTCAATTCCTTAGGAGGAAGCTTTCTGTAATCTGCCATAACATGACTTTCGGTTGTGACATAGCGATACATGGATTCAGGAATGGAGCCATTGTGAGGGAACTTGACTGGATCAGAGATGATGATCTTCTTCGTGTGAAACGTAGCAATGGAAGCGACCAAGGCATCCTTCATAACTGGAATGGCCAAAGTGTCAATTGCTCTCCTTGTAATGAGAGTCCAGAAACGTCCACATGAAATTTCTAAATGCCTCGTAGAAGTATTGAGGCTCTGCACCACCTAATACAAGATAATCGTCCCATAATCAAGACTTATGCCATTGTAAAGGCCGTAGAGAAGGGTTAGAAAACCCTTGCTGGTGCCATCTGATCCACCACTCCTTTCTGTCAAGCTCTTGATGATAAGAGTAAGCAACCCATTCCACTGAGACGGCAAACAAGACTTCTTAACCTTGGTAACTGTAGTCAGCATATCCGTATAACCCATCTCGTAAAGCATCGAGAATAATTGAGTAGTCGTGATAAAGTCTGGCGAGATAACTGAGGAATCCACAGCAAGATGCATCAATGAACAAAACCTCCCCTTTGAAATAGACGCCTTTTTATCGTGTATCTGAAAGTAAATGTGTTCTTTGTTCTTGTCGTATGTTGCTGTAGAGTAGACCTGTGATAAGAGTGACATCGGAACAGCTTCAACTTGTGTTAGGGCTAAAACGAGCGGTGAATACTTCAAACACTCAACGACGTGAAGCATATACGAATCATACAAGAACGGGTTAAGTTCGATGATCATATTTTGATTAGGCTTGAATGAAAGTAATGTAGACGAAGCAGTCTGATCGTGAACGGATGAAGAAGTCGCCATTGTTGATCGAAGAAGGAAGATGAACAGTTGAAACTTGCCTTGTAATTTTGATAGAATTTGTTGCTAGTAAAAGACAAATAAAAGTAGAACCCCTTTATATACCATTGCCTGGAGAGAGAAAAATCATGACGATAATGACGTGATCACTAAAACGTCGCCTGAAAAAGTGCGATATGACAGGTTGGATACTCGCAGGTAGACGTCAGCACGCGTGGGTATAGAAACCGTTTAAATTCACCCGTCCAAAATCTTGTCCTCAATCGTCGTTTGAAATTTAGTGTTACTTCAAGAAATATGATTGCCCCCGTTTAAAGAAGACTTAAACCAACAGCAACTAGAATTTTGGAAAATAAAATTTTCGTGCAATAGAGTGACAAACGATAAAGAAATAAAGCAAATGTGTATGGGATGTGAGTGATGTCTCATTATAAGACAGAAATCAGGTGATTCCGGGCAAGAATCGCTTCCTTCAAAGTCAAGATAGACTTGAAGTGCCTGTGTAGTTTCTCGAAAAATACGATCAAGTGTTTGTAAAGAAACATTGAAAGGCTTCTTCTTAAGTCATAGGCTTAAGGTGGGTTAACTTTAACCAAACGTCGATTCTTAATGTAAGACCGAACATTGGATAACGTACTTGTGAGACCGATGTGGTCTGTTGAACAAGTAGGTAGGATATATTTAATAATGACTAAAGAAGTTATTGAAATCTCAAAAACAAAAATAAACTGGATCTTTAGGGGAAGAAAAGCCTTGGTGTTAGACAAATTCATAAAAGATCACCCAAAAAAAAGAGATGTCAAGTAAGATCATGAATATAATAATTCATCATCAATTCATTATAGGTGTTGAATTTTGGGTTTCACTCAGCATGTGGTATATGCATTTAAGATCACAAACATAGATTTTATGCAACCATAAACCTCAGTGGTTACAACCGAGAGTCTCAAGGGTTACAGTGGTGAACCGAAAGTTGATGGAGAATTTAAAGAGGATGGCTAAAGAACCGAAAGTGCCTTCTGCTATAAAGACGTGACTGAGCAGAAAAACTCTTAACTCAGATGAGAAGCGTAAGGTATCTCTAGACCAAGTTGATTTTAACGGCCTGATTGGGAAGAAAAGATAGGTATAGATCGAATCATTAAGGCCTTGCTCTAAGTCGTAGAGGCTTTGGTTAACATACAGCAGCATGCTTCTAGGGACCGTTAACTAGTTCTTATGTAAAAGATTGTACCTACCTCAGCCCCAAATTTTGTTGTATTGGTACACTTGTGACCTAATGAAAAGAAAGAGCAAAAAAACACACCATGAAAACAAAACAAAACAAATGTTGGATTTTCGAAGTTTTCTGAAAATTAAGAAAAACAGAAAGAGAAAATATTTTTGGAACTTTTAATTTTTCTGAAAAAGAATAAAACAAAAAGAGGTTAAAAGAAAAGAGTATACAGAATATACAACCGAAACCTTATCTTAATTGAATGAAGCGAAATAGACCGAGCGTTCGGTTCATTTCGATTCCATAAAATTCCAGAGCCAAAATAGACCGAGCATTCGGTTCATTTCGGTTCCATAAAATTCCAGAGCCGAAATAGACCGAGCGTTCGGTTCATTTCGGTTCCCGAAAAATATAGAGCCGAGATAGACCGGGCGGTCGCTCCATTTTGCCTGTCTAATTTTTAGTGTAAGATTTGAGGATTCGGTACCGACTCTACTTCCATCATTCCCAAGCCTTGTAGAATCTTGCTTCAGGTAAGGCCTTAGTGAATATGTCATCCAGTTGATCAGAGGATCGAACAAAATGTACTTCCACGTTCTGATCTTCTACGTGATCCTTGATGAAATGACATCTAAGTGCAATGTGCTTAGTTTTTGAGTGTTGCACTGGATTGTGACAAATCCTTATTGCACTTTCTGAGTCACAATAGAGAGGAATCTTCTTCATACTCAGCCCATAATCTCTCAGTTGACTTTGAATCCATATTACTTGAGAAGTGCAAGACGCTGCAGCTATATAACCAGCTTCAGCTGTTGAAAGTGACACACAAGTTTGCTTTTTGGACTGCCAGCTGACAAGTTTTCCGTCAAGAAATTGGCATCCACCTGTTGTGCTCTTTCGGTCTAGACCACATCCTCCAAGATCAGCATCAGAAAAAGCTTGAATGAAGAATCCGGATCTTGCAGGATACCAGAGACCGAGAGATGAGGTTCGCTTCAGGTAACGGGATATATTCTTCATTTCCACCGTGTGAGGTTCTCTCGGATTAGCTTGAAACCTAGCACAATAACAAACAGAAAATATAATATCTGGTCTACTAGCTGTTAGATACATAAGGGACCCTATCATTTGACGATAAAGTGTTATGTCGACAGCAGGTTTTTCCAAAGATGGTGTTAACTTAGTGCCAAACGCCATAGGAACCTTTACTTTTGAGTCACCCGTCATACCGAATTTCGTCAGTAAGTTCTTTGTGTAGGCATCCTGGTTGATAAATATACCTTCTGGTCCCTGTCTAATATTTAAACCAAGGAAAAAATTAATTGGACCCATTGCGCTCATTTCAAATTTAGTCTCCATCAACTTCCTGAATTCAGCTGTTAAGCTAGGATTCGTAGAGCCGAAGATGATATCATCAACATAAATCTGAACTATCATAAGATGTTCGCCTTCTTTCTTTCGAAAGAAGGTTGGATCAACCGAACCTTGTTTAAATTTTGACATTTTTAAGAAGCGAGTTAAAGTTTCATGCCAGGCTCTTGGTGCTTGCTTTAATCCATAGACTGCTTTATCCAAAAAATAGCAATGATCAGGGAATTTCTCGTTCACAAACCCGGATGGTTGCTCAACATAAACAGTTTCTTCCAATTCTCCATTCAAAAAGGCACATTTGACATCCATTCGGAAAACTTTGAAGTTTTTATGAGCAGCATACGCGAAGAAGATTCTAACTGATTCCAACCTAGCTACAGGAGCAAAGGTTTCCTCATAGTCTATTCCTTCCTCTTGGCAATAACCTTTGACCACCAGCTGAGCCTTGTTGCGAATGACATTCCCTTCCTTGTCCAGCTTATTTCTGAAGACCCAATTCAAGCCAACCACAGAAGCATCCTTTGGTGTGGGAATCAGCCTCCAAACTCGGTTGCGTTCGAACTCATGAAGTTCATCTTGCATTGCTTGGATCCAATCTGAATGATCAAGTGCAGCATTTACAGTTTTCGGTTCAATCTTGGAAACAAAAGAATTAAACATACAAAATTCAACTTCAGAGAATAATGCAGTTTGTTTCGCTTTCAATTGAGAACGAGTAAGAACTTTTTCTGAAGTTTCACCAATAATCTGTGCTTTGGGATGGTCCTTGGTCCATTTTACTAACGAAGGATAATTTGGATCATATGTCGGGTCTAATTCAACGTTCACTTCTACTTCAAATTCTGATTGATCATCATCACCTTCGTCAGTTGTATTCTCTTTCTCCCCTTCGACTGGCGAAGTGTAATCTGTGGCAGCATCAAAGTATACATCCTCTGTGGGAGTGGGATTCTCCCCCTCGATGGATACATTGTTTGTTGTTGATGCAATTGAACTCTCCCCCTGAAACTTTGAGTCAGTAGATGGTGGATCACCTTTAGCTTTAGCAGGTTCACTTTCCATCTCTTTGGCAGCTTCATCTATAATCTTCTTGAGATTATCAATTTTGTTGTCTGCTGCTTTCACTTCTAAGTGTGTCGCTTTCTCTGGCTCATCAAACAGCTGCATGTATTCTTCAAACAGGTTGGCTATTGGAACCGAGACTTGTCCAGATTCTGGAAAAATTTCTCCTAAGTCACTTTCACTTCTTTGAACTTTCTTCATGTAATTATCGTCGAAGGTGACATAATAGGTTTCTTCAATTCGTTTGGAGCGTTTGTTCAACACTCTGTATGCTTTTGATGTTAGTGAATAACCCAGAAAGATTCTCTCATCGGCTTTGGCATCAAACTTATTTCAGTTCTCTTTAGAATTGAAAATAAAGCACCTTGAACCGAATATGTGGAAAAATTTGACATTTGGCTTTCGGTTGTTTAAGATCTCATATGGAGTATTTGAGAATCTCTTGTTTACCAGGGACCGATTCTGAGTGTAGCATGCGGTTGCAACAGCATCAGCCCAAAAATATAACGGAAGAGAAGCGAAACTAAGCATGGTTTTGGCTGCCTCACATAAAGAGCGGCTTTGTCTTTCAACAATCCCATTTTGTTGTGGTGTATAGGGGGCCGAAAAATTGTGAGTTATCCTCTTGTCAGCCAGAAAGCTCTCAAAATCGTTATTCTTGAATTCCAGACCGTTGTCACTTCTGATATTCCTTACCGTCTTCCTTAGTTGCACTTCCACTTGCTTGATGAACGCCTTCAACTTGGCAGTTGCATCTGATTTCTGCTTAAGAAAGAAAACCCAGGTGAAGCGTGAAAAGTCATCTACAATAACAAGAATGTACTTACTACCACCGAAGCTTTCTATAGCCGAAGGTCCACATAAATCGATGTGTAAGAGTTCAAGAGCTTCAATAATCTTTGTATTGATTCTTGTAGGGTGGCTCTTTCTGCTTTGTTTTCCCATCTCACACGCTGCACACAGATGTTCCTTGTCGAATTTGAGAAGAGGGAGTTCTCGAACGTGATCACCAAGCACCAACTTATTAATGTCTTTGAAGTTCAGGTGCGATAATCGTCGATGCTACAACCAGCTTTCATCTGTATTTGCCTTTGACAGAAAACATATTCCTGGTTTTCCTCGTATCGGTTTGAGATTTAAAGGATACATCTCTCCCTTGCGTTCAGATTTCAATAGAACCTTCTTGGATTGTTTCTCGATTATCTCAGAGCCCTCATCATCAAATGTAACCTTTAAGCATGTGCCAACAACTAATTATGACACACTAATGAGGTTATGTTGCAATCCTTCCACATATGCCACTTTTCGAATCGAGAAATCTCCATTTATTATCATACTGTATCCCTTGATTGTTCCATAGGAGTTATTTCCATATTTTACACACCCACCATTTTTCAGGGACCGAAACTCCCTCAGCTCTTTCTTCCTTCCCGTCATGTGACGCGAGCAGCCACTATCTATATACCATTCATCATCGAACTGCTCGTCACTTACTACCTGCAAATTCAAGCAGATTTAGGAACCCAAAGTCGCTTGGGTCCTGGTGAGTCTCTCACAGAAAAAGGAATTACGGTAGAAATATCTACCAAATATGTTCTTTTTACTAAAGTGGTTTGATCTTTTCTTTTAATTGTATACACTTTGATTTTAGTTTTATCCTATTTAAATTTTAGTGCATTGGTTGGTTTGTTGGATGGTATTTGATTTTTCTTTTGACTCCTAGGGTTAGCTGATGATTTCTTATTATGGAACTTAGAATCTGATATTAGCTTTCCCTTTCCTTTGAATTCCTCCATAGAATTTGCTTTGCATTGGAACTTGGAGGGTCTGAAACTGGGTTTAGGACCAAAACTGGGTTTAGGACCGAAACTGGGTTTAGGACCGAAACTAGGTTTTGGAGCGAATCTGGTTTTAGGACCGAAACTAGACTGTGGACTGAAAGATGACTTTCGGTTCTAAGACTTGGAATAGTAGGAATTTGGACTGAAATTTTCCTTTAGATTTTCCTTTCCTTTGTCCGACGATGCTCTCTTAGGAGGGACATTGTTGGGATTTTGAGATTGCCAGTAACTTTTTCGCTCATTCAGATTCTTTGCATATCTTTGATTTCTTAATCTTTTATGTTCAGTTATCTCCTTCTGCGATTTGTGGATGTTGAAGCTGGCCTTTGGCTTCTCCTTTTGAGTTTTGCTTGTTTTGGCTGGATTTTTTGGTTCTTCCTGTGGTTCTTCAGGGATTTCTTTGGTTCCACTTGTGCTTGGTTTGTCAAAATTTGAGGGTTTGTTTATGGGTTCAACAACATATCTTCCTTTAACTCTCCAGGAAGTCTACTCGGACAAGCCAACGGTTTCGTCTGCGTTGTCAATAGGGGCTGACCAGAAGTAGTTTTCGCACCCATCAATATTATCTTTGTCGACTAGGATTCTTAATTTTGCTGTTTGCTTTAGAGTGACCCCTATAACTGCATAAACCTGATTTGGCACTATTTAAACCTTTTGATAACCCATCACCTTTTCTTTGAGTTTCTGTGTCTTGTCTTTTGACAAGCGAGCAAATTCAACTGAATTTTCATAAATTAGGGGTTTCTTATTCTCGGTTTCGCTCTTCATAAACTCAGAGCAATCAACCACATCTTCTACTGAGATTTCACTCATCTCACTTTCATCATCAAATTCAAAAGTGATCTCTAAGTTCATTTTGTTTTCTGAAGTTAATTTTGCATTAGACAAGTCAAAAGATTGAATAGTATCTGACTTAATTTTCATCCTATCGTTTTCATCTAAGATATCTTTTAGCATACATTGGTGTTCCTTAGAATCAATGAAAGCTTCTATCTTGTCCAATCCTATTTTGTAAGACATGGATGTCTCATCTAATGACACTACTGATTCACATTCAGCTATGACCTCGTCTTCCTTAAATTCAAGAAATGGCAAAATCATCTTATGAATTTTCTTTCCTATCTCACAATTTAAATGCAATTGAGAAATATTAGTATATAAACGCTTAGCAATTAAACAAAAAACATTCCTTTGTTTTAAAAACTTTAGATTGTCTCTTTGCAAATAAATACTTTCATCCCTAGTCCTAACTAACTCCTGCTCCTTCAGCTCTATCCACATTCATCTGTCCTCACTCTTCGTTGTCACCCTACTGATTTGGTCAGTTAGGTTAGAATTTGTTAACCGAGTTTGCATGAGACCATCGCTTAGATTAGAAAATTTAAGTTTTAATTCATTTAATTCTTCTTCATATTCTGTTATTGGAACTTTAAGAGATTCTAGGATAGATTTTACCTTTTTGATCAAACAATCGCAGTCGTTGATCTGCTCACTAACTGGCTTTGCTGCAAAACACTTGTTTTCAATCAGGTTCTGTTCCTCACTTGCACTTTTGGTTGATGAACTAGTTGTGACAATCAAGCACTTTCCAGCCGAACCTACTTCCTTTGCCACATAAGCCTTTCCATGAGTGGGCTTTCTCACCTCTTCATCTTCAGAGTCGGTTGACCAAACTTCGATGCCACCGAACTCGTCTTCATCATCATTCTCCTGTATAATCAAGGCATTCATAGAACTATTAGTCGCCTTCTTTTTCTTGATCTCTTCCAACTTGCGCATATAGTACGCGTTGTCATCTTCATCATCGCTTTTCTCAGCTATTTTCCTTAGCATGCAATCCTTGGCAAAGTGGTTCTTGTCGTGACAGTAATTGCAGTCGTATCCTGAGTCTCCTGCAAGTTTGCTCTCTTTCTTATCTTCATCCTTTCTAGATGAGATTTTCGTTTCATCCTTCACCTTCTCAGAGCTATAACTTCCTTACCAGTTTCGATTCTTGTTGACGGAAAATTTTCTCCTTGCAAACTTCTTTGGATTGGTGACCATCATAGCATACTCCTCGCTTGTAAGGTCACACTCAGACATATCAGACTCTTCCTCTTCTTCTGCAACACTTTTTCCTTTTGAGACAAGAGCCAGCGATCCCACACTAGAAACCAATTTCGCTTCTTTGGTTACTACACTTTCATGGGACTTAAGTATTCCCACAAGTTTCGCTAGCAAGTAAGATTTAAACTGTTCATGCGCTTTCACAGTAGAAACCATAGCCATCCATTCCGGTCTCAACCCATTCATGAAAGTCACCTTCTGCTCAATCAACTTTCTTTCTATTCCATGTTTGATCATCTTACTTAGGAGATGATTGAACCGATCAAAAGTTTGTATGAGTTTCTCCTCTGGTTTCTGTACGAAAACTCCAAATTCTAACAGCAACAAGGTTTGAATGGAGTGTTCCAAGTCTTCATCAGTTGAATAGAGTTCTTTCAACCTATCCCGGATTTCTTTGGCTGTCGTGCATGAACTAACTAAAAGAAACGTGTCAGATTGCAAGGTGAATCTTATCATTCTCATGGCCTTCACGTTACACAGTAGCTTGTCTTTCTCATCCTGTGGCATCTTCTGTTCATCCACCACCAGCTTGTTAAACTCCTTTTGGGTCTTAACTGTCGTGTTCGTTCCCGAATGAACAAACGGTCCAAGTATGATGGCTTCCTAGATGAGATAGCCATTATCTTCAGATCCAACCACGTAGTCTTCAAAGTGATGCGCCCATACTTCATAGTCTTGAGTGTAGAGTATGGGTATCCTGGTAGTAGATCCAATGTTGTTTGAGATGTTGATGGGATTTGTTTGCGAATCTTCATGAGACATGGTGAGCTTCTAGAATCAAACCTGTAAACTTGAGATTAGGGTTTTATCTAAAAACAGAGTTGCCGTTGAAACAACGATGACGGCTTCTATTTATTCGATAAAAGCGGAAACCCTAAGGAATTCTGAATACAGAAGGAATGTGTATTGATCACACAGTCTCCTGCTCTGATACCACTTGTTAGAACAAAAGTTCTTTGATATGTGTATTTTTAAGTATCTTTTTATACATTATATCTTAATATTTTAGCCTTTATTATTCTCTTTTAGAACTAAAAAGTACTTACAATGCTTTGTATTATGATTTGCAGCTATTAGTTGTCAATAGAGCGCAAAAGAAAAGACTGGAGCGGAATTAGGGCTTAGAAGCTAAAAGAAAGAAAAATGATGGAAGAGGCAATTACGCCCAGTGTAATTGCTAAGTACGCTTAGCGTAATGGCCAAAGATGACCTACGCCCAGCGTAGTATATGGTTACGCCCAGCGTAACGACTTGCATCCGGATAACCTCTTCGTGATATAATTCTCAGTACGCCCAGCGTAATCTGATTTACGCCCAGCATACGTAAGTCGGTTCCAAGGGTTATAAAAAGCGATTATTAGCTAACCAGAGGGGGGATTCGACTTCTAACCTAATTTAGTCGATAATTAACTTCTGTTAAGCCGTTTTGAGGGCCTAGAAGGCGGCCGGAAGGCCGTTAAGCTAATGGGAGCGGAGATCGGAAGGATTGGAGAGCGAATACATGTCGGTAATCATGTGGGTTGTTAACGTGACCATGTTTAGCATTCTATTGTGATACTATTATGTGTTTAGTTTCTGATTTAGGTGTAAAAACCTTTTACTTTTTGTTTATGATTGAATGCAACCTTGATTATTGGACTAATTGCTATATTGAATTGTTTGTATATGTTTAATTTATCTTGCCAAGCTTGTTAAAAGATCCTTATGTGTTAATGATAATTATTTGCTGTTAATTGTCAAGTAAATCAAGTTGTATGAACATCTGCTTGATTACTTGTGTCTTATGACTTTGATGACCATCAAGATTATAAGTCTAGAAATAGCGAATGCGAAACTAGGATTAACTTGGTAATAAATAAGTTAACGTGTGAGCCTTGTTTGATGACCATCAACAAGAGGTTAATTGAACGACCAATTTGATTAACTATTATTACAAGTCTTGCTTGATACGAACTGAACACTAGGAAACATGTTAGTTTAATCAACTGATCACTGTTTAAATTGACTTGTTTGCTAAAGGATTAGTTATAGTGAACGCGAATCTAATCATTTTAGGAATCGGTGAACATGAATAAATGAATTTGTGTATGCAATTGTCTAAGCTTTTAAGGTGTAATTTATCTAAACCAAAGTACCTGAAGAGATTTGATTTCCTGTTAGTTTATCGAGATTTGCTATTTAAGTAATTCGTTTGAGATTCAATAACCATTTCTTTATTGTTTTCGTGTGTCCTGTAACCTATAATCAAATATTTTAAATTTTACCACCGTTCCCTGTGATCAACACCCGACTTACCTAAGCTATATTGTAATATGACTAGGTACACTGCCTATAAGTGCATAGTTAGTCTAAGTTTGTTAGGTTATAAATATTAAAATTAGTGGGTACTTCCGTGCACATCATTCTTTAAGGATCATTAGATTCTATGCAAGCAAACAATTATGACAGTAAATAAGAACACGAGTATGGCTTTGAATGTGTTGAATGATTAATACTTCAACACCTCAGAAGAGCTCGATTAAGAATTTCGACTGCAGAGATGTTTAGGGTTACAAAATAATGAACATAATAATTAACAGCATAATATGCATACATGCATGCATATTTATACTATAACCCTACTAGATAATCACGGATGGACATGCCCAATCCGGATACAAAACATGAGGCCCATGATGCAACACAAATAGACTCAACATATATGTGTAAGAGCAAGTCAGTCTTACCGTTAGTAGGCCTCATTCACGAAGCCGGTCTATAAGGGGGTATAAGGTTACTGCCTATAAAATGGCAGTTTAATGGGTGTCCACTCTCACCCACCGCTTCCTTGACTGGTGGAGGGTCGTTAGCCGAACGGGTAGGACAAAGACTATAAATTCTCCCTTCATTAAAAGTATTAATGATAAATACTAAGTAACTAAACCTTTTATAAATACCCAATCTTAGTTACTTAGGAAATTGTGAATAAGGCGCTAATCCATGAAATTACACTTTGCATTTTGTTTAAGTCGGTTAGTGGAGCGTGTGTGGTTAACCGGCACACTAACTCATATTTAACAAGGTAGGCAAAGGGTAACTTAATGTTTATCATAGTATCGATGGAGCGTGTGTGGTTAACCGGCACATCGATTGAGGGGTAAACACTTAAGGGTACCAAGTAATTTGCATGGTTACTTCACACCTTGTTTTGTGATCCTCGGCATCCCAGTCACAAAACCTGAAGGGTACACTCGAGATTGAAACATGCCATTGAAAAGTTCAATGAATCTCAAAAGAATCTAGGAGTTTCAAAACCAATTAAAACCTAATTAAATTATTTTGTTTTCATGGTGGAAATTGGTGAATCGTCATTCACCTTCCTTCAAATATTCTATAGCTTAGATTACGGCATCCCTCTTCCAAGTTATAAAATATTGTGTTGGGTCCTAGCCTTAATATTTCATATTGGGTGTTATATTAAGGACTTTAAATCAACTATCTTGAATATCTCCCAAAAAGATGTCTAGTTCAGACATCTATGATCTTCCCAAATCTCTTGGAACTTCACTTCCTCCACCCCCTCCAATTATTCTCCCTATCCCACAAGTTCAAGGTCACTCTAGCCCTATTGGCAAGCAAGGTCTATGTGTGGTCGCATCTTGGAGATGAAGTCACATATTGACAAGCCGAGAGAGTTGGGTGTCAAAGTCTTGAGAAATTGGTGGTTCAATCACTTTCTAAGTTACATAGTGAGTTCCTTTGGGAATCCTATGAGACAGACTTTCACAAGACCCTTAATGATCTTATCAATTTTCTTGGTACTATTGAATCAACAATGATTTGGAAGGCTAGTAAAGCAAATTTGATTAGAAGATCGACTTCCCAAAACTTTATGGACATTGACAATGATGACACTGGAAATCCAGAAAAAGCATTCTTTTCCCAATTGAAAGGGATTGGCCATAGTCAACTTGGTTGACCAAATGGTAAAGAGAAAGGCTAAGTCTGAGATTGTCTCATGTACCATTCCCAAAGGGTCCATATGGTTCTATTGCCAAAAGGAAAGGGCATTGGTTGCAAAGCTGTCAATTTTACCTAAAAGATCATAAGGCTAGCAAAGTCAATAAATTTGACTCTACTTCAGGTAAAGTCCACTATCTAACTCGGTTAAGTTTCTATTATGAGTTTCTTATTAGATGCTGTGACTAGGTCACATGTTGATGTTTTAAGATTCAAAGGAAAAGTGAAGGAAACTTAAAGAAAGAGTATGTTGAATCTGACCGCGAATATGGATTTCTATCGCTTAATTGAAGATCGGATTCTTGAGCTACTTCTTAGGATTTATGATACATTGCTAGGAAACAAGTAATAGCATAGTTTTCATTTCAAGTTACATTGTAAGGAAAAAGTTTTTCCGCACTTTAAAATAAATAAATGTTTGTTTTACTTTATTTTTATCTCCTTAAAATGGCATTTATGAAAACTTGATGTTTGTATGTTTATAGCAATATTGGAAATATGAATTTGATTCTTTCATTTGTGGTAGTGTCTAAATTTACCAAGTAAGGAAAGATTCTCATCATCCAAGTTTCAATTGGACCGAAACTTGGAATCATACAAGGTGTTTAGTGTAATGTATCAGAACTTTCAACTTTGGAAAATTAAGACTAGTTCCTTGTTCACATGTATATGTGAGTCAAGAGAAGGACTAAGGGATCAAGTACACTTTCTTGTGCACTTTTCAAAGTCCACCACAAAAGATGGATAAGACTATTCGTCATGATTTACTAAGGTTTAGTAAATATGATTATACTTACAAGCTTAAGTATAATTCTGAGACATCGAATATTTTTCAATGTATGACAGAACGAATAAGAAGAATCAAATTAGGCAAAAGGATAAAAGTTTCTCAAATCTGAAAAGATGGGAGAGTACTTTAGTATCATGTTTTAAGATCATCTAAATGATTTTGAGACTGATAAGATTAAAACTAACTTTTAATCTATGAAGATCGATTAGATCTTGAACAAGTATATGAATATTAAATAGCAAAAACACAATATTGATAACAAGGCAGAACGCAATAATAAGAACAAACAGCTTGAATCAAATGTGTCGAATGATTAAATAAAATCCTTAGAAGAGCTCGATTAAGAACATCAACTGTAAATGATTGGAAGATTACAAGAACGATTACTGGAAAATATTGTTCTCTTGATCAATCGCTATTTCGATAATCTCTAGAATCTTAACCTAATATGCATGCAAGCATTAACTTAATACTATACATAAAAGGCTCTCGGTTGGACAGGCCCAAACCGGAGAATACAAGGCTAATCTAAGAGCCCAAAAGACGCAACATAAATAAAACTATTTACAGCCCAACAATCTCCCCCTTTGCGTCAATTTGGAGCGAGACCTTCACTTCTTGCTTGGGCCGGCGGCTGAAGCTGGTACCTTCTTCTTCACGGTACTAAACAGACACTTGGTTATGGAAAGGATGGTCTGTCTAAACCGGATGTACCAATTAATCATATCATCGAAGTACTTGATATCATCAACCGAATTATCTTTACACCGCTTGACGATCGATAGGACGTGCTCCAAGCAAGTTGTGGTGTAAAGATGTTTGTCAGCTAAAGCGAAGAGACATTTCTGTCCTTCGGCTCTAGTAAACATCACGGAGTTTCGCCTCGAATCTATCTTGCCCATTTGCATTTGATTCAGATCACTGGCCGATCCCACAGGTTTGACTTTCGGTTTCTTCTTAAAAACTGTGGCAACCTCCTGATCCATTAGGGCAACCTCCATGATGTAGCATGCCAGCATCCTTTTAACATGGTCTAAGAGGGGACCATATTCGGCTTCGTTTGTCAGCAGGATATTGTACAAGACTATCCAATCATGAGGGTTCAGATTGGGCAAATCCGCCAGAGAGATCATGTGAGCAGTTCTTGCAGATCCACGGATAAGCTTGAACTTGACGTTTGTGAATCTCCCCACGGCAAAAGGCTTCAACACCCGAACATTGACAATCTTCTGGGCGCTCCATGTAAGGTATTGAGGGCGAGCGGCCTCCAGGTAGAAGTCAATGAGCTCCCTGTCAAGCTTATCGTTCGGATGCGGGACTTCAAAGATGCGGGCCTTTCGAGTCAGTGGCATATCGAACTGCGAATCGATGGTGTTGTTGCAGTCGAACGATATCACCGGCTCGAGCCATAGTATGCTTGGAGTCTCTATGGCCTCTTTTATCAAACGATCCCTGGTCCAGGCAGGGAAGAGCAGCTTTCGGCTCTCAAGGAGATCGTTGGCTTCTTTTTGTTTACGTTCGGCTTCTTCAGCTTCACGTGCCACACGACTGACATCGTCATCAGTATTGCGACTGTTCTTTCTCTTTAACATGTCCGCAATAATCTCCTTGTCTTCATCTTCATCTTCATCTTCATCCTCTGCTATGTGTTTACCCTTGTTCTTCACACCCGAACCCGAGGCATGACCAGTTGGGGTTGGTTCGGTGGTGTGAGTAGCTTTGGAGGACGGAGGTGGTTTCGATCCTTTCTTCTCTTCTCCCCCTTGTTTCGGAATGGACACGAAACTCAGCAGGCCTTCAATCTTGCTTAGAAGGTCCATGGCCGGGGAGAGCTTTTCAGCGAGGGTGCGCCTCACCGAATGATTAAGGATTGGGTCGTGTGCTTCCAGGATGTTGGAGAGAGCGGCGTGGACATCCGAAACACACGTCTTTATGACTTCCCTCTCGGATCGAAGAGCTTCCAATTGTTCTTGAGAATTGGAAAGCTGTGTGCTCTTGACCCTTAGGGCAGTTGTCTTACTCGCCAGAACGTCCATCAGAGAGTTCTCTGCCGCAAGATCCTCTTGTAGTTTTGCCAGACGGGCATCGATGGAGGCACGAAGTGCCGAGTTGTCGTCGCTGAGATTTTGTCGGAGGGTAGCGAACGAAGTCAACTCCATCGAGACGAACTTGGCCAATTGTTGAACAATTGGTTCCAGAGTTGTCTTTGTGGCATTGGCGCTTTCCTGTAGAGACTTTAGCAGGTCAGAAGCGTCGGATACTAGTTTATCGACTTTTTCGGTCGCAGCCTCACAGGCTCGGGTGGAGGCGGCTATCGCAGCAGTGGCTGAGGCCGCTGAGTCATGTTGAGCCCTGGAGAAGGCATCAACTATCCTCTGAAGGGCAGCTTCAGATAAGGATGACTGCTGGTTGGAAGAGGAGGCGAGAAGTTGATCAACCTTCTCGTTCAGCTCGCGGAGATGCTTCTTTGTGACTAGAGCATCATCCTCCTCATCACTCTGAACTTGAAACGGACTATAGTAGACCGAATCAAAGTTCAGGTGATCACCACCAAGATACTGATCATCGCCATCGGAGGCGTCTTCTGGAGATTGAGGTGGTGGTGAAGTTGGGGGTGTTATGGGTTTGGTTGGTTCAGGTTGAGTGGGTGGGGGGTTAGTTTCGGGTGGTGGTTGTGTATGGGTTTCGGTTTGTGGAGGTTCGGTTACGGGATGGGTTTCGGTTACAGGTGGTGTTTCAGTTGATGTGGTGAATATGGGTGGAGGAATAGGGATAGAGGTTGGGGGAATTGTGGGGTTTATGGTGGGAATGGAAAAAGGGATTGTGGGTGGAGGGGAAGGAACTGGGGATTGGTGAAGTTCCATCTCCGGGGTTGGTGAGCGAGGGGGTGTGTTACCTCGCTGAGGAGATTCGTCTCCTTGGGATCCCTCAGAGTCCGAACTCCCACCTTCGGATTCATTGGAGGAGGAGGGAAGGACGAGCTTTCGCTTTGGTTGGGTCTTCCTCCTTTTCGGTTGTGGGGAAGAAGCAGCCTTCGGTTGTTTGCGTTTCTTGGGAGTAGGTTTTGGGGCTTTGGATGGTTTCTTCCCCTTGTCTGCCTTCTTGCCCCTGGCCACCGGTTTGTCGGCATCATGAATCGATCTCAACATGTCCGGTGTCAGTTCCCTCGGACCAGATGGCCCTAACTCCTTGATCGCCTTGATCATACTGCTTTCTGAAGGCACACTGCCATACATCGTCTCCGGGATGGAGCCAATGAAGGAGAATTTTGAAGCATCCGAGACGATGATCTTCTTGGTATGGAACGTACCAATAGAAGACATCGGTGCACCGTCAGTAGTTGGGACATCAAACCTGTCCATAGCCCATCTTGTGATCAAGATCCAGAACCGGGCTAGTGACACCTCGGAGTGTCGGGAAGTGGAAGATAGGCTCTGAATCAGTTGTTGCCAAAGGACAAATCCATAGTCCAGATTGATCCCATTGTATACCGCATACATAATCGACAGGAAAAGACGACTGGCCTCGTCCGATCCTGAGCTCCGTTCTGACAGTCCCTTGAAGAGAACTGTAAATAACCCATTCCACTGGGGCGGTAGGCATGACTTCTTGAATCTGGCGACGGAGGTAAGAACTTCCGTGTAGCCCATGTTGTAGAACATGTTGTAGAGCATACCAACCGGAATTGTCTCCGGGTGAATACGCGATGGGTCAGCAGCAAACCCAAGCATTGTGCAGAAGCGGGGACGAGAAATCGACGTCTTGTGTTCCGCCACTTCGAAAAAGACCCTGTCGACGGCCTTGTCGTAATAAGCCGTTGCGTAGACCTGAGATAGGGCCACCATTGGCACCGTTTCAATCCGTGACAGTGCCGGAGCAAGCTGGGAGTATTTGAGACACTCGATGACCGGCGACATGTAGGGATCATAGGCCAGTGGGTTCAGATCAATCACGAGGCATTGCTGAGGACGGATTGGAAGAATCTGAGAAGTAGCATGGACGGAAGAGGATTCAGCCATTGTTGCAGGTTGGAGAAGAAGATAACCGGGAGAGAGTTTGGATGTATTTTTGCTTTGGAAATTATGGGGCAGTAAAGAGGTAAAAGGTGGTGTTGATGCGTTTTTATAGTAGGTGATAGGAGAGAGAAAGATCGATTCAAATCTCTTTTTGAAATACGGAAGGGTTTTTGAGTGACTGATTGGTGACAGTTGGGACGTGCGATGATCACGTAGGAGAGAGAGTGTCAGATTCCTAGGATCACGCAGCCCAATAAGCGCCGGTTCAGAGAGAGGAACCGTTTCCATTTCCACGCGCGCCATTAATGCCAGATGGATGACGCTTCAATACTGCACACGCGTCCAAAAGTGTCAGAAAAAGCGCGGACGCTTCAAATTCACGCGCCCGCCTTTTGTACCGTCGTTTGAATTTCTATCCTTTGAACTTCCGCCGCGTCAGCAACTTTTTGTCTTTTACCCTTTTTAATGAGGTGTATTCAATTTAGGACCCACGTGGCTGATTTTTGGCCACAACTTCATTAGTAATTCCTCAGTAACAAACCAGCCTGTAAAATAATTAGTAACGGAATTTTTGAAAATATAGGATTTTCGTGCAAAGAGTGTAAAAGATAAAGAAAGAAAGCAACTCTATTTGGGATTATCTGTGATGTCAATTATGACACGAAACTGATGATCCCGGGCACGAATCTCTTCCTTCAAGATCAAGAGAGACCTCAAAGTGTTAGTGTGGAATCCCGTTGAATTACGATCAAACATTTATTAAAAAATGTTGAAAGGCTTCTTTTAATAAGGCTAATTAAGGGTGGTTTCGCTTTGATTCAACAATTCAATTCTTGATATAAGAACGAATGTGAACAAAGTACTTGTGAGACTGGTGTAGTCTGTTGAACAAGTAGGTTAGAGTTGATTTTTAAGTGACTTGGATAAGTATAAAATCTCAGATAAAAAAAATTATAACTGGATCCCATGGGAAGAAATGTTATGGTGTGTAACAAGTTCATTGGAATCAGAAAAAAAATTGAGATTTCATGAAGGTACATTCGTCAATTCATTGGTGAAAACTTGATCAAATTAATTTGTCACCGTCAATTCTTTGGTGTTGAATTTTGGGTTTCACTCAGCTCGTAGTGGCACGAAACTAAGATCATAAACACAGATGTTGTGTAACCATAAACCTCAGTGATAGTGTCTGAGAGTCTCAAGGGTTACAATGATGAAACGAATGTTATGAAGAAGTGTAATGGGGATGGTGAAAGAAGACATATTACCTCTGCTGCGAAAGAAAGGACTAAGCAGGAGACTCTTAACTCATGTGAGAAGAGTGTGAGGTAGCTCACGATTAGAATAAATAAGTTAGCCTTATTGGGAAGACAAGGTTTGTGTATACCAGGTCGTGAAGGCAATTATTCAAAATCTTATGAGGCTTGGGACACATACAGCAGCATGCTTCTAGGGACACTTAAGTAATTTATCAAATATATCCTCATGAACAAACGAACACAAAAAGAAAAAAAATAATATTTTTGGAGTTTTTGAAATTTATATAAAAAAAAATAATAAAAATAAATAAGAAGAAAAACCAAAAATAAGACCTAAAAAAATTATAAAAGAGTAAAAAATATAATAAAAAAAACTTGGAAAAAGATTGAAAAACCGAACCCGAGCGTTCGGTTGGTTTCGGTTCAGGAAAATTTTGAAAAACCGAACCCGAACCTTCGGTTGGTTTCGGTTCTACAAAATGTTGAAAAACTGAACCCGAACCTTCGGTTGATTTCGGTTCCACAAAATTTTGAAAAACCGAACCCGAACCTTCGGTTGATTTCGGTTCTACAAAATGTTGAAAAACTGAAAGTTAGATACAAAAGAAAGAAATACTTTTAATATAGAGAGAACCAAAATGGTACAAGAAATATACAACATAGAAAGACTACCTTTGAGGTGATGAGCGAGTCAGATGACTGAACCGAACCTGAACGTTCGGTTGATTTCGCTTCTTACAGTTGAGTTTGAGAGGTAGTGTGAGGGACTGACTCTGATTCCATCATACCTAGCCCTTGCAAAATTTTATTGAATGATGCTTCAGGAAGAGCTTTGGTAAAGACATCGGCAAGTTGATCAGTGGTTCTTACAAAGTGAACTTCGACATTTCCATCTTCCACATGATCTTTGATGAAGTGATACCTCAGTGCTATATGTTTGGTTTTAGAGTGTTGCACTGGGTTATGACAGATCCTAATTGCACTTTCAGAGTCACAATATAGTGGGATCTTCTTCATATTGAGTCCATAGTCTCGAAGTTGACTCTGGATCCAAATCACTTGTGATGTGCAGGATGCAGCGGCAATGTATTCCACTTCAGCAGTAGACAGCGATACACATGTTTGTTTCTTGGATTGCCAGCTGACCAACTTCCCATCAAGAAATTGACAGCCACCAGTTGTGCTTTTGCGGTCGAGTCCACATCCTCCAAGGTCAGCATCAGAATAGGCTTGAACGAAGAAGCCTGAATTGGATGGATACCATAGACCTAAGGATGTGGTTCGCTTAAGATAGCGTAGGATGTTCTTCACTGCCAGCATGTGAGGTTCGCGTGGGTTAGCCTGAAATCGAGCATAATAACACACAGAAAACATGATATCAGGCCTGCTAGCAGTTAGATACATCAATGAGCCTATCATTTGACGATAGAGCGTGATGTCAACAGCCGGTTTATCTAGTGAAGGGGTCAGCTTGGTGCCGAATGCCATTGGGACTTTTACTTTTGAGTCTCCCATCATTCCAAACTTCGCTAGGAGAGTCTTTGTGTAAGCTTCCTGATTGATAAAGATGCCTTCGGGTCCCTGTCTTATGTTTAAACCAAGGAAAAAGTTAATAGGACCCATTGAGCTCATTTCAAACTTAGTCTCCATCAACTTTCTGAATTCAGCTGTTAAGCTGGGATTCGTGGAGCCAAAGATGATGTCATCGACATAAATTTGAACTATCATAAGGTGGTTACCTTCCTTTTTGCGAAAGAAGGTTGGGTCAACCGAACCTTGTTTGAATTTGGACATCTTTAAAAATTTTGTAAGCGTTTCATACCAGGCTCTCGGAGCTTGTTTGAGGCCGTACACAGCTTTATCCAGAATGTAGCAGTGATTTGGATGCTTTTCATTCACGAACCCAGGAGGTTGCTCCACATACACAGTTTCTTCAAGTTCTTCATTGAGAAACGCACATTTGACGTCCATTTGGAAAACCTCAAAGTTTTTGTGAGCAGCATAAGCCAGAAATATTCTAACTGATTCTAGCCTAGCTACTGGAGCGAACGTCTCTTCGTAATCTATTCCTTCCTCCTGACAGTATCCCTTGACCACCAGACGAGCCTTGTTCCTTATGACATTACCTTCCTTGTCCATTTTATTTCTGAAAACCCATTTAAGACCAACAACTGAAGCATCTGGAGGCGTTGGAATGAGACGCCAGACTTTGTTCCTTTCAAACTCGTTCAGTTCATCTTGCATTGCTTGAACCCAATCAGAGTGATCGAGGGCAGTATTCACTATCTTCGGTTCAACTTTTGATACGAATGAGTTAAACATACAAAACTCAACTTTTGAAAATAAGGATGTCTGTTTCGCCTTCAGTTGAGATCGTGTCAGAACCTTTTCAGATACATCACCAACTATTTGAGAGATGGGATGATCTCTGGTCCATTTGGTAAGAGGAGGGTAATTTGGATCGAAGGTTGGATCTAGTTCGGCATTGATCATCTCTTCTGGCTCAGATTGGCTATCGAAATCAAGTGTCATATCATCATGCTCCCCCTCAATTGATGAGTCTTGAGAAATATGAGGTTCAGGGGTTTCTTGTGGTGCTGGATTTTCAGGCGTTGAAGCACCTTCGCTTGAAGAGGGATCTTCGGTAGGAGAGGTACCTTCGGTTGTTGAAGGACCTTCGGTTGAAGTAGTAGAGCTTGGCTCCCCCTGGACTTGAATACTTGGCTCCCCCTCGACTGATGCATTGTTGGTTGGAGATTCATCAGTGGGCGATTCTCCTTCATGCATTCTTCTTGCAGCATCTTCGACTATTTTCTGCATATTATCTATTTTGTTGTCGGCTGCCCCTGCTTCTGAGAGAGAAGCTTTTTCCGGCTCGTCAAAGAGATCCAGAAAGTTCTCGTACATATTGGCGATTGAGACTGTGACTTGACCAGTTTGAGGAAAGATTTCCCTGGCAGTGTCATCTATGGCCTGTAGCTTCTTGACATAGCTATCGTCGAAGGTCACATAGTATGTCTCTTCAATCCTTCTTGATCGTTTGTTTAGGACCCTGTACGCCTTTGAAGTAAGTAAGTAACCCAGAAAGATTCCCTCGTCAGCCTTGACATCAAACTTGTTGCGGTGTTCTTTAGAGTTAAAGATGAAACACCTTGAGCCAAACACGTGGAAAAATTTCACGTTGGGTTTTCTGTTATTTATTATCTCATATGGTGTAAGCGTGAATCGCTTGTTGAGATAGGACCTGTTTTGTGTATAACAAGCAGCAGAAATAGCGTCAGCCCAAAAATAAAGAGGTAAGGAAGCGAAACTTAACATAGTTCGGGCAGCTTCACACAACGATCGGTTTCGTCTTTCGACTATTCCGTTCTGTTGTGGTGTGTAGGGAGCTGAGAAATTATGACTGATTCCCTTTTCTGCAAGAAACTCTTCAAACTCTTTGTTCTTGAATTCGAGACCATTGTCGCTCCTTATGTTGCGAACGACCTTCTTGAGCTGGACTTCAATTTGCTTGATAAACACTTTCAGCTTTTGAGTCGCTTCAGATTTGAGCTTTAGAAAGAACACCCATGTAAATCGAGAGAAGTCATCAACGATAACAAGAATGTACTTGCTACCACCGATGCTTTCAATAGATGAAGGACCACACAAATCGATATGAAGCAATTCGAGTGGTTCAACAACTTTTGTGTTAATTATGGATGGGTGACTTTGACGACTCTGCTTTCCCATTTTGCATGCAGCACACAAATGCTCTCTGTCAAACTTGAGCAATGGAAGACCCCTAACATGACCTCCAGTGACAAGTCGGTTGATATCTTTGAAATTGAGATGAGAGAGTCTTCGGTGCCACAACCAGCTTTCGTCGGATTGAGCTTTTGATAGCAGACATATGGCTGGGTTTCCTTTGATGGGTTTCATGTTCAGAGGAAACATTTCACCCTTTCGCTCTGACTTCAGAATCACTTTCTTTGTCTTTTTCTCTATGATTTCAGAACCTTCATCATCGAATGAAACTTTGAGACCTGTACCTCCAACAAGCTGAGATACACTGATGAGGTTGTGTTGAAGTCCTTCCACATAGGCCACCTTTCTTATGGTAAATTCACCATTCGTTATCATCCCATATCCCTTTATGGTGCCGAAGGAGTTATTTCCAAACTTAACATTGCCACCATTTGCAAGAGATCTGTATTCCCTAAGCTCCTCTTTCCTCCCAGTCATGTGACGCGAGCAGCCACTGTCGATGTACCATTCTTCGTCAAACTGCTCGTCACTCATAACCTGCAAAAATTAAGCAGATTTAGGAACCCAAAGTTTCTTGGGTCCATGTGAGTTTTTCATGGGAACAGGAATAGTAAGAGAGATGTCAACTAGATATGTTCGTTTTATTAGAGTTGTTTCATCTTTCTTTTTAATGGTGAAGACTTTTATTTTGTTAGGATTGAGTTTGTTCGCTTTGGACTCAGGTTTGGATTCATCGACCTTCTGCTTTCCCTTCTGTTCAGCAGATGGACGAGGTTTTTGAGAACCAACAGAATTAGCGTTAGAGCAAGATGGAGATGAACGAGAGGAATTAGGAAGAGAGGATTTGGATTTGGATGGAGATGTCTTCCTTGCTGATGACTCTAGGTGACCCTTTTGCTTTTGATCGTTGGTGGGATGAACCTTTGAGTCTTGTTCTCGTCTGATTTCAGAGCCGAACCCCTGAGTTCGGTTGGAGTTGTTCTTGGAACCGAACCTTTGGTTTCGGTTGAAATCCTTTTCAGAACCGAACCTTTGCTTTCGGTTGGTATTTTCATGCGAACCGAACCTTGGGTTTCGGTTGTTGTTTTCTTGCGAACCGAACCTTGGCTTTCGGTTGTTGGAATTATCAGGCTTTCTTACGGAATTATTTTCATACTTCAGATTCTTGTCCTAGTGTGAATAGTATGCATTCTGGGAGTGCCAGAATTGTTTCCTTTCAGAAAGGTTTTTCCTGTATCTTAGGTTCCTTTCTATCTTTTTATCCCTCATCTGTTTAGGTTGATGATGAACGTTCGCTTTCGCTTTTGATGTTACCTTGGCTGGTTCCTTTTGAACTTTAGGAGTTTTTCTTTGAGCCGAGGGAGCAGAGGGAATTCCTGAAGAAGATTCAGTTTCCCCTGAGAAAGTGGAAGGAGTATCTGATGAAGTTTCACTTTGAGCTGTTGGCGTTGAAGGAATATCTTCTTTTGCTGAACAATCAACCTCTTGAGGAATACCTTTTGTACCACTTGTTCTTGGTTCACTGAAATTATCAGGCTTGTTCAAGGGTTCAGGTATGTATCTCCCTTTCTTCATCCAGGAGGTTCTTTCTGATAGGCCGACGGTTTCGTTTCCATTATCAATAGGAGCTTCCCAGAAATACTCATCACAGCCATCAGCATTGTCTTCATTAACAATAGCTGTGAGTTCAGCTGTTTGATGTTCGGTTACTCCAGTGACCTTGTATACCTGATTTGGTGTGGTCCTGACCTTTTGATATACGACAGCTTTTTCTATTAATTTCGGGGACTTTTGTTGGGACAATCTAGCGAATTCCACAGAATTTTCAGAAATAAGATTTTTGTGGTTTTCAGTTTCGCTTTTAACAAATTCTGAGCAGTCAACCGTATCCTCTACAGAAATTTCACTCATGTTTTCATCCTCGTTAAGCTCAGATGCATTTTCAACATCGATTTTATTTTCTGAGCTTACTTTGGCGTTAAGAGAGTCAAACTTTTGTATGGTTTCGGTTCTCAGTATAAGTCTGTCGTTTTCATCCAAAAGATTTTTGAGCATGTCCTTGTGGTCTTTGGACTTAATGAAGGACTCAATTTTGTCCAGTCCAATTTTATAAGTTGGGTTGACATCATCAGACGATATCACACTCTCACAATTGTAAGCTTCGGCATCGATTTCATCCTCCTTAAATTCTAGGAAGGGCAAAATCATGCGATGGATCTTTTGGCCTATCTCACAATCCAAGTGAAGTTGAGTAATATTGGAATATAAACGTTTAGCTATTAAACAAAAAACATTTCGTTGTTTTAACAATTTCAAATTGTCTCTCTGCAAATAAATGTTTTCGTCTTTAACTTTAATTAATTCCGACTCTTTTAACTCAATCCACATTCGCCGCTCCTCACTCTTCGACGCCACCCTGCTTAATTGATCAGTCAGGTTAGAATTGGTGACTCGAGTTTGAGTTAAGCTACTATCTAAATGAGAAATTCTTGTATTCACATTTTTTAGTTCTTTCTCATATGAGGATGATGGTACTTTAGATGAAATAAAAACAGATTGTACCTTCTTTATCAGTTCATCGAGCTCATTGAACTGTTGGCTGAGTGGTTTGGCCGTAAAGCACATATCCTCCTGCACCTTCGGTCCATTGCCTCCTCCATCGGTGTTGTATCCCCTCATTTGAGACACTTCAGTCACCATGAAGCATTTTCCACCACTGCTTTCCTCCTTAGCCACATATGCCTTTCCATGAGTGGGCTTCCTTACTTCTTCGTCCTCTGAGTCAGTAGACCAAACTTTGGTGCTACCGAACTCATCGTCATTGACCGAACCCTACACAATAAGAGCATTTATAGAAGGGTTAGCGGTAGACTTCTTCTTTCTCAACTCATCCAATCTCCTCTGCAGCACAGCTTCCTCATCATTTCCATTGTCCTTTTCAGCCATCTTCTTAAGAACACAGTCCTTAGCGTAGTGATTCTTGCCACCACAATAGAAACAGCTTACTCCAGAATCGCCGTCTGCTTTCAGTTCCTTTTTGGGCTCCTCAGCTTTCGGTTCATTGTTTGCCTTTTCTGAGCTGTAACTCCCCTGCCAGTTTCTGTTTTTGTTGCTGGGGAATCTCTTCTTTATGAACCTCTTAGGATTGGATACCATCATGGCATAATCCTCAGTTGTGAGATCATATTCTTCCAAGTTGAGCTCTTCATCCTCCACCACAGATTTACTTTTAGATAGGAGGGCCAACGAACCAAGACTGGAGACAACATTCTTCTCTTGAACCACAATCTTCTCTTGGGACTTTAGAATACCCACCAGTTTCGCCAAAGAATACGATTTAAACTGTTCATGGGCTTTGATTGTGGAAACAACTGCTCTCCATTCAGATCGCAGTCCATTCAAGAAAGTAACCTTTTGTTCGATGAGCTTCCTTTCAATGTCGTGTTTGATCATCTTGCTGAGAAGATGATTGAAGCGATCAAACGTCTGGGTCACAGTTTCTTCGGCCCCTTGCCTGAATTCACCAAATTCAGATAGAAGCAAGGTTTGGATGGAATGTTCAAGATCTTCGTCTGTGGAATACAGTTCGTGAAGCCTATCCCACACTTCCTTCGCCGTAGTGCATGAGCTGACCAGTCTGAACGTGTCGGACTGAAGGGCGAATCTGATCAACCTTAGTGCCTTAATATTGCACTGGAATTTGTCTTTTTCATCTTGCGCAATATTCGTCACGTCCTTGAGCAGATCGTTGTACTCTTTTTGCGTCTTAATAACTCTGGATGTCGCGGAATGAGAAAACGGTCCGTTGATGATAGCTTCCCATATGAGAAAACCATTATCTTCCGATCCAATCACATAGTCTTCAAAATGATGTGCCCATACTTCATAGTCATGGGTATACAAGATTGGAATCTTTGTCGTCGAACCGATGCTTTTGGAAATATTAATAGGGTTTGATTGCGTTGCGTCCATAATGATCGTAATAACCTGTTCAAAGATCAGACTTGTAATAAAGCAGATTAGGGCAAAACAATAAATACTAAGATACGTCAATTAAGATGACGGCTCAATAAATATCGATGATTGCGGAAAACCCTAATGGAAATATTTTTCACAGAAAAGATGTGTATCGATTACACAGCCTCCTGCTCTGATACCAATTGATAAGATTAAAACTAACTTTTAATCTATGAAGATCGATTAGATCTTGAACAAGTATATGAATATTAAATAGCAAAAACACAATATTGATAACAAGGCAGAACGCAATAATAAGAACAAACAGCTTGAATCAAATGTGTCGAATGATTAAATAAAATCCTTAGAAGAGCTCGATTAAGAACATCAACTGTAAAGGATTGGAAGATTACAAGAACGATTACTGGAAAATATTGTTCTCTTGATCAATTGCTATTTCGATAATCTCTAGAATCTTAACCTAATATGCATGCAAGCATTAACTTAAATACTATACATAAAAGGCTCTCGGTTGGACAGGCCCAAACCGGAGAATACAAGGCTAATCTAAGAGCCTAAAAGACGCAACATAAATAAAACTATTTACAGCCCAATAGAGACCTTATCACAATTCATCCTCTAAGTGCATTATGATAGTTAAGAAGAGGAGTTATGAATTGTTGAAGCGGTTAAATCAAGAAGATGATTCGTACTTCGTTCCAAAAACAATTCATAGAGTTATACTCTAAGATTGTAACTTGAGTGACATGTCTTAAAGAAGGTTTAAAACACATGTCAAATGTAAGAGTAAAAGTTTTCTACTCTTGTACATTTGAAATTGGTAAGTTGTGATGTTTTGGATAAAACAAAGACCAACTAAGTCTAATTGTGTTAAGTGTCTGTCTTGATTAGAATCCACACTATCTCTTGAATATTTGGCAAGAAAGTATTATAGGTCAAGGAGACAGTGGGAGTCTAAAAGATCCTGAAAGGGTTTCAAGAAGTAATCAAGAATAAAAACCTGTATTTCATCACTAGCACACAACTAAAGGTTTATAACCTATTGTGTAGACATTTCTGAGCCCAATCCAGTTAAGTTGGCTATACATTTGAGTTCTACATGTTCTCAATTGTTTTTATAGCTACTTCGAACCAATGGCGGGTCCTTGAGCTGCCAGGTGGCAAGAAGTTAAGATTGCATAATTTCAATCCATATGAGTTAGGATTTGTCACTAACCTAGTCTTGTGATTTTGGTTTTGACAAATTCACATGGATAGGAACACTTACACCATAAAATCTAAGTGTCATAAGGTTTCTCTTCGATTCATAAAAATGATGGTAAGGAAACTCTTTCACTAAGTAGATTTTGAGTAGATAGCAATTGTGGGAATGACAAAAGGTCTAAACATTATGATTACGGCATCCCTCTTCATAATTTTTTAGACACACTTGTGAGCTATCTAAGAGAGGTGTATGATTTTGATAAAGTCTTATCAAGGCAATCTAGTATCAGAAATCTGAACTTTGGTAAGAAAGTCAATAAAATATTGATTTCTAGAAGTCCAGTTGATTTCTGGGTACATGTCAAAGCTAGTGGGAGCATAAGTGTTATGCTAATAATCATCATGCTAGTAGGAGCATGATAATTATGGTAAGTATTGCAAGTTAGCAATGTTAATTATAGAAAACAAAAGTTTCAATTCGTGAGGTTGCAGGGGTTGAAAAAGTTGTTCTGCTATAATTAAGGGGGAGGAAATTATACTTCATTTCAATTATGAAAAGCTTAGATTGAGTTTATAATCATTCTAAATAGTAATATTGAGGTTTTAATCACCTTTAGTCAAGAATATATATATATATATATATATATATATATATATATATATATATATATATATATATATATATATATATATATATGAATTTCATGCTGGATTGGTTCAACTTAAGAAAATTCTATATATTGCGTTCTCAAAATTCGATTATGATTACGGCATCCCTTTTCATAGTCAAATTTTGAGAATATGGCAAACAAAAAAAATTATTATGGCAAAAGACTGGTCTAGAACCATGTCTTTATGTGAAACATCATGAATCGTGTCCCATTTACTTTGGGTAAAATATCGATTACATGTGCTATAATATTTATCCTTTCTGAAATTTCCAAATACCTTGGGGCATTAAGGAGGAAAATGTCGAGAATTGGATATGACTAAAGTGATTAAGCAATTGCCGAGGACAATCTAAGGTTAACCAAAGATTGGTTGCTCAAGGACAGTTGGAAGTATACTATTGATATTGAAAGGACCATATTGACATAGTTTGAAAAGAGGCAACTCTTGTTCAGAAGTGGTAGTCAAAATGGGAATATAGAGTTGTCTTCATAGGTGGAAGCAATCTATGTAAGGTTAAAGAAACTTAATTCAAGAAGCATGTTCAAAGCAATGCGCTTTGAATTTGAGACATCGTTTCCATGGAATTGCTCTCTGTTGGGATACTCTATAATGATTTTTGCCAAGCCTTTGTGGCTTTGTGCATAATCATTACAAGAGGAACAGTACATATAAATTTAAAATCTAAACAGATTTTGATAAATGATAGGAATTTGGAATTCTTACATTTAAGACAAGGAATTGGGAGTGTGAAAAGAGAATCATTGAAATTATGTTCAATTGATCTAATTCACAAAGAAAAAGGATCATAGACAAACATAGAGTTCATACTTGGTCTATGGCACAGCTATTGTTTAGAAAACATAGTGTACATGCTTGGAGCATGGGACACCTAGTGTTTTAATTCAAGTATAAAGTTGATAAAACCGAAACAATGAATAATGAGTAATCAATATGGTGATAAATAGAAAGTGTTTTATTTATATTCATAGGTTTTGATACCATATCAGATTCATTTATTCTTGTGTTTCACTTTGCATGTTTTGACCTCCATAATAACTAGGTTATTCTTCCGGAATGTGTAACACCAAGAATTTAAAAACAATTTTTCGCATTTTATAAAGGCAAAATTCATTTAATATTCATAAAAACATCATTGTTTGTAATTCATTTCATAACATATAAAAACCCCAAGATCACATAATATAAAATCCCGCGTGTGTGCACTGATTAGGTCGGCGCCTTCCCGCGATCCTCACTAGTACCTGAAACAAATAACACCAACACTGTAAGCATAAAGCTTAGTGAGTTCCCCAAAATACCACATAACACATATTAGCCACTCGAGGCTATAACTCTGTGGGTCCGTGCACCCATACTCTGTGAACCCTCAGGTTCTAACTCTGTAACAAGCATAGCATAAATCACATAGAAGAATGCAGTGCAACACATAACATACATAGCATACAAATACTCTATCATATAACTCTGGTTACCTACTCAAGGTAAAGTATAGTGAGAAGACTCACCTCGCGTGTCTCGATATCTCACAACCCTGGGGATCCCTCGTGCCCGATTCTCCGAGCTCTAATCCTCCTATAACATCATATGTCCCTAGTTAACACTTTATATCTCTAATGTTGACTATCCCTAAGAAGTCAACACAGGTCCACTCTGGTCAACGGTCAACTTTGACCGGACTCGGCGAGCGCTAGGGCGACTCGGCGAGTCTAAACGTTCTCACCAATTCTCTAAGATTCCCTTTCTACACGTCGAGTATCCCCCCCTGACTCGACGAGTTCCTCCTGGAAGAATCGCGGGGCCACCCCGACTCAACTCGCCGAGTCTGAAGAATAACTCAGCGAGTCCCAATTCGACTCAGACCACCTGTTAACCCTCTCTAACTCGCCCTGACTCACCGATCCAACCCATAACCCGGACAGGACCATTCTAAGGAAATCTTCAAGTTACTCGCCGAGTCTGTTCATCGGACTCGGTGAGTCCATGCCATGCAACCGCTCAAACTGCTTTCTAAGGTCAGATCTGCTCCGGCAATTCATAGGTCTGGCCTTCCTAGACTGGTTCATCACGTAAAGTCCTTATTTCGGTGCTCATAATACACCCCATGACTCATAATTGACGTTTTGACCTAAGGCATAAGGATTCCAATCCAAAACCTCCATTGATTCCTGAAAAACTCAGGCATGGGACACTCTGGACTTCCAAGGGTCCCAATATAGGGTTCCAATCGTTTGGGGGACTAAGGAAACACTCGATCTAGCCACAAAAGGGTTCAATAAACCCTAAATCCATATACACATCAACATAGAAGGGAAAAACTCGAAAATATTACCTGAATAACGTTGCTCTGTGTCCCCAACCCTCAGAATATGGCTTCTCCTGTTGTTCCCTTAACCAAGCCTCCTCCTCCTTGCAAAATAACACTTCCAAGATCAATAATGGTCTTCTACCTTGCTCCAGATGCTCACAATCGAATTAGGGTTTCACTCAAAGGACTAGGGTGAACAATGATGGCCATAAGGCCCCTTATATATGTCCCAAACCTGGGAAGTTAGGGTTTCGCTAAACAGCGCGGACTCGCCGAGTCCATATTCGGACTCGCCGAGTCCAGTCGCGAACCTGCGACCAGATCCGCGATCCTACTCGACGAGTCTGAGCTCCAACTTTCCGAGTCCCCTCTTAAAACACCCAAAATCATAAATATAACAATACCTGGAGTTCCGGGCTGTTACAACTCTCCCCCACTAGGACTAGACTTCGCCCTCGAAGTCTCACTCTGAAAATAGCTCCGGATGCTGCTCCCGCATCTCACGCTCCGGCTCCCAGGTCATTTCCGATCCCTTCCGGTGCTGCCACTAAACTAACACCAGAGGTATCTCCTTATTCCTCAGAACCTTGATCTTCCGATCTCTGATGGCCACTGGTCTCTCGGTATAATTCAGGCTCGCATCCACCTGAATGTCCTCTAATGGAACCACTGCCGACTCATCGGCTATACACTTTCTCAATTGCGACACATGAAAAGTGTCGTGGATCTGTCTCAATTCCGTTGGCAACTCCAAACGGTAGGCCACCCAGCCTACCCTCGCAATCACACGAAAAGGCCCAATATACCGGGGCCCCAACTTTCCCCTCTTCCTGAATCGAATCACTCCTTTCCAAGGAGAGACCTTCAGGAGTACGAAGTCGCCAACCTGAAACTCAAGCTCGGACCGACGTCTGTCTGCATAACTTTTCTGTCGGCTCTGGGCGGTCAATAACCTCTGCCTAACCTGCTGAATCTGCTCTGTCATCTGAAGCACGATCTCTGTACTGCCCATCACTCTCTGTCCCACCTCTCCCCAACAAATGGGGGTCCGACATCTCCTACCATACAACAGCTCAAAGGGCGGCATACCGATGCTCGAATGATGGCTGTTGTTGTAGGAAAACTCCGCCAAGGGCAAATACGCATCCCAGCTACCCCCAAAATCCAACACACATGCCCGAAGCATGTCTTCGAGCGTCTGAATATTCCGCTCACTCTGACCGTCTGTCTGGGGATGATATGCGGTACTAAAATGCAATCTAGTACCCAACTCCTCATGAAATTTCTTCCAGAATCTGGAAGTGAAACGCACATCACGATCTGAAACAATCGAGATCAGCACCCCATGCCGAGATACTACTTCTCTCACATACACCTCCGCCAATTTCTCTGCTGAAGAACTCTCACTAATGGCAAGGAAGTGAGCGCTCTTCGTCAATCTGTCTACAATCACCCAAATTGCATCAACCCCTCTGGCAGTCCTTAGCAATTTGGTGATGAAATCCATAGTGATCTGTTCCCACTTCCACTCAGGAACCTCCAATGGCTGCAACTTGCCATGCGATCTCTGGTGCTCGGCCTTAACCCTACGGCAGGTCAAGCACCTCTCGACAAACCACGCGATGTCCCTCTTCATGCAGGGCCACCAATATTCTCTCCTCAAATCCAAATACATCTTTGTAGCCCCGGGATGGATCGAGAATTTCGATCGATGTGCCTCCTCCATCAAAGTAGTACGCGTACCGCCCACAAACGGTACCCAAATCCGACCCTGGAAGGTCATCAACCCTCGAACATCCGTAACGAACTCTGAAACCAAACCAACGACCCGTTCTCTCTTCTGCATCTCCGGTTGCATAGCCTCCGATTGTGCCCCACGAATGGCATCCAGTACTGGAGCTATCATGGTCAACCTCAAACATACATTTCGTAGTGGAGTGCTCTCCCCCTTACGGCTCAACGCATCTGCTACCACATTAGCTTTGCCCGGGTGGTACAGGATCTCGCAATCATAATCTTTGACCACATCCAACCACCTCCTCTGACGCATGTTTAGGTTGGGCTGGTCCATCAAGTACTTCAAACTCTTATGGTCCGTGTATATCGTGCAACGAACCCCATACAAGTAATGACGCCAAATCTTGAGGGCGAACACTACCGCCCCCAGCTCTAGATCATGCGTGGGATATCTCGTCTCGTGAGACTTCAACTGCCTCGATGCATATGCTATTACATGCCCTCTTTGCATCAGAACTGCACCCAACCCCGAAATAGATGCATCACAATAAACTACAAAATCCTCCATCCCTTCCGGGAGAGCTAACACCGGGGCTTCGCACAATCTCTGGCGAAGTGTCTCAAAAGAGGTCTGCTGCTCAGGTCCCCATGAGAATGCAACCCCCTTTCGGGTCAATCTAGTGAGTGGCACTGCAATTCTGGAGAAGTCCTTAATAAATCTCCGATAATACCCTGCCAACCCAAGGAAACTCCTGATCTCAGAGGGTGACTTCGGCACCTCCCAACTCATCACCGCCTCAACCTTGGCCGGATCAACCAATATCCCTTCCTGATTAACAAGATGTCCTAGGAATTGGACCTCCCGCAACCAGAAGTCACACTTGGAGAACTTTGCATAAAGCTTCTCCGATCTCAAAACCCCAAGGACCTCCCTCAAATGCTCCTCATGCTGCTCTCTAGATCTCGAATACACCAAAATATCATCGATAAATACAATCACTGACCGATCCAACATCGGTCTACATACCCTGTTCATGAGATCCATGAATACAGCCGGGGCGTTGGTGAGCCCAAAAGGCATCACCACAAACTCATAATGCCCATATCGCATCCTGAATGCTGTCTTCTGTACGTCCTCATCCCGCACTCTCACTTGATGATATCCCGACCTCAAGTCAATCTTGGAAAACCAAGATGCTCCCTGCAACTGATCAAATAAATCGTCAATCCTCGGTAATGGGTAACGGTTCTTGACCGTCAACTTGTTCAACTCCCGGTAATCAATGCACATCCGGTGTGAACCATCTTTCTTCTTGACGAATAGAATAGGTGCTCCCCACGGCGAGTTGCTCGGCCGAATGAATCCTTTCCCCAGCAACTCCTGAAGCTGCGAGGATAACTCTTGCATCTTTGGAGGTGCAATACGATAAGGCACCTTAGCGATAGGCGCGGCCCCCGGAATCAAATCAATACCAAACTCCACTTGCCTCACAGGAGGTACTCCCGGCAGCTCCTCCGGAAAGACATCTGGAAACTCACGCACCACCGGTACCTCCCCAACTGAACTCGGTCTCTCGGAAGTCGCTCGCGTATCCATCACATACGCCACAAAACCCTTACAGCCCTGCTGTAGACACTGCCTCGCTGTAGCGGCCGAACAAAAGGCTGATCCCGAACGCGTACCCTCGCCGTACACCGAAAGAACTCCCCCACTAGGGTCTCGTATAGTCACCAGCTGACGCTCGCAGTCGATGACTGCGCCGAATCGGCTCAATCAGTCCATGCCCACAATGACACAGACATCACCCATCGCGATAGGAATCAGGTCAATCGGAAACTCAACCCCGAAAATCTCTAACACACATCCCCGGAAGACCCCCGTGGCACAAATCACTCTATCATCAGCTATGGAAACTCTCAGAGGCCGACTCAATGCCTCATGACTAACACTGATATGCTGACTAAAGGCCAAAGATACAAAAGACCGACTCGCACCCGAGTCAAATAACACTAAAGCAGGCACAGAATTCACAAGGAAGGTACCTACGCATAACCTAATATAAGCATAATATTTCAACATCAATATAAATACATGAAAGGAAACGTACCAGCCACCACATCGGGCGCAGCGCGGACTTCCTCCGCAGTCAGCTGGAAGGCTCTCCCTCGAGCTCTCGGTGCCTCGGTCTTCATAGGCCGACTCTCTGTAGCTCTGATGGCGGCAGGAGCAGATCCCTGAGGTGCTCCGCGCAGCTGCGGACACTCAGCCTTCCGGTGTCCAGTCTGGTTGCAGTGAAAGCACACTGCAAACCCCTTGGGGCAGTCCTTGGCCAAGTGCCCCTCCTTGCCACATTTGTAGCAAGACCCCGCTCGGCAAACTCCGTCATGCCCCTTGCCGCACTTTCCGCAAGTGCGGCCCTTCTGGCTCCCTGGTCTGGGATCAGCAGGCTTGGCCCGCTTGGTGGCCGGCTGCGACTGTGCTGGTCGCCGATCCCTCCCCTGAGACTCCGCCTCCTCCCTGGCCTGAGTCTCAAGCTCGATCTCCCTCTTCCGGGAATTTGCCTGAAGCTCGGAAAATGTCCGGTACGAGGAGTTTGCAGCGAACTCCCGAATATCCCGCCTCAAGATGCTCAAGTAACGGCTCATACGTGCCTGCTCAGTGGGCACGTGCTCAGGGCAGAACATCGCCCTCTCGTGGAACATCCTCGTGATTGCTGTAACAGACTCAGTACCCTGCTTGAGGGTCAGAAACTCCTGTGCTAAACGCTCCCTCTCCACCTGGGGAACGTACTCATCTCAAAACATGGTGGTGAACCTCTCCTAGGTCACCGCAGAAAGCTCAGCAGGTGTATAATGCGCCGTTGCAAACTTCCACCAGTCCTTCGCTCCCAAGCGAAGCTGGTTCAGCGCGAATCGGACCTTCAAATGCTCAGGAGACGACCAAGTGAAGAAGCACCCCTCAATATCAGATATCCACCTCATCGCTGCCACCGGATCCTGGGTCCCATCGAACTCTAGTGGTTTTGTGTTGCTGAATTCCCGAAATAGTAACGCATCCCCACCCTGTGGCCTTGCAGCAGTCACCGCTGCGGTAGCCGCTGCAGCAGCAGCCTCAGTAAGAGCGGCATAACGCTCGTCGAACGTCTCAATCAGCGTGGTCTTTATGGACCCAAACATCTCCGGAATCTCTGCCCTGATGGCTGCAGCTACCTCCTCCTGGATGATCCGGCGGATATCCTCCTCACTGGTACCACTGCTCTCGGACATGAAACGTGTCCTCACCATGATCTACCGCTGAAATACGACATACAATAAATTTAGAATCCCCACGAACACACTCACACTCGTCAACTCTTTCCTCCTTGATTCCTGGTATTCCAAAGATTCTTACTTGGGCTGCACCCCGCTCCAGTGCTTCTAGTAGTACGGGCCCAATACTACTGTCCGCACCGCACCAGAATACACTCCAAGTCCTCCTCTTCGGATTCCAGGTCTCAAGTACTCTATCATGCGTAGACCACTCTCTAATAGATCTCTCATAAGTCCATCGCTGCTACCTACTCACTCTCAAGCATCTCATAGCAGCTCACCTCTCCCTAGGCTAAGGCATCACAAATTAGGCCAATCTAGTTCTAATAGCAATGTCTAGCCTACTCTAGCATGCAGATACATCATATCAATATTAACATCACATAATGTAAGGGTATTTTGGGAAATCACCGTTCGGGCACGGGCTGATCGTACACACATCTCTTACTCTGCGTCTTTTCCAAAAATCTTTTAATCTTTTGAAAATTACATCTCAAATCCTCAGTTTCAGTTCAAATACGCCCGGAGGTGTACTCGAATCCCTCAAACCAAGGCTCTGATACCAAATTGTAACACCAAGAATTTAAAAACAATTTTTCGCATTTTATAAAGGCAAAATTCATTTAATATTCATAAAAACATCATTGTTTGTAATTCATTTCATAACATATAAAAACCCTAAGATCACATAATATAAAATCCCGCGTGTGTGCACTGATCAGGCCGGCGCCTTCCCGCGATCCTCACTAGTACCTGAAACAAATAACACCAACACTGTAAGCATAAAGCTTAGTGAGTTCCCCAAAATACCACATAACACATATTAGCCACTCGAGGCTATAACTCTGTGGGTCCGTGCACCCATACTCTGTGAACCCTCAGGTTCTAACTTTGTAACAAGCATAGCATAAATCACATAGAAGAATGCAGTGCAACACATAACATACATAGCATACAAATACTCTATCATATAACTCTGGTTACCTACTCAAGGTAAAGTATAGTGAGAAGACTCACCTCGCGTGTCTCGATATCTCACAACCCTGGGGATCCCTCGTGCCCGATTCTCCGAGCTCTAATCCTCCTATAACATCATATGTCCCTAGTTAACACTTTATATCTCTAATGTTGACTATCCCTAAGAAGTCAACACAGGTCCACTCTGGTCAACGGTCAACTTTGATCGGACTCGGCGAGTCTAAACGTTCTCACCAATTCTCTAAGATTCCCTTTCTACACGTCGAGTATCCCCCCCTGACTCGACGAGTTCATCCTGGAAGAATCGCGGGGCCACCCCAACTCAACTCGCCGAGTCTGAAGAACAACTCGGCGAGTCCCAATTCGACTCAGACCACCTGTTAACCCTCTCTAACTTGCCCTGACTCACCGATCCAACCCATAACCCGGACAGGACCATTCTAAGGAAATCTTCAAGCTACTCGTCGAGTCTGTTCATCGGACTCGGCGAGTCCATGCCATGCAACCGCTCAAACTGCTTTCTAAGGTCAGATCTGCTCTGGCAATTCATAGGTCTGGCCTTCCTAGACTGGTTCATCACGTAAAGTCCTTATTTCGGTGCTCATAATACACCCCATGACTCATAATTGACGTTTTGACCTAAGGCATAAGGATTCCAATCCAAAACCTCCATTTATTCCTGAAAAACTCAGGCATGGGACACTCTGGACTTCCAAGGGTCCCAATATAGGGTTCCAATCGTTTGGGGGACTAAGGAAACACTCGATCTAGCCACAAAAGGGTTCAATAAACCCTAAATCCATATACACATCAACATAGAAGGGAACAACTCGAAAATATTACCTGAATAACGTTGCTCTGTGTCCCCAACCCTCAGAATATGGCTTCTCCTGTTGTTCCCTTAACCAAGCCTCCTCCTCCTTGCAAAATAACACTTCCAAGATCAATAATGGTCTTCTACCTTGCTCCAGATGCTCACAATCGAATTAGGGTTTCACTCAAAGGACTAGGGTGAACAATGACGGCCATAAGGCCCCTTATATATGTCCCAAACCTGGGAAGTTAGGGTTTCGCTAAATAGCGCGGACTCGCCGAGTCCAGTCGCGAACCTGCGACCAGATCCGCGATCCTACTCGGCGAGTCTGAGCTCCAACTCGCCGAGTCCCCTCTTAAAACACCCAAAATCATAAATATAACAATACCTGGAGTTCTGGGATGTTACAGAATGACTAAGTTATTCAAACCAGCCACAGTCGGTCATATGTTGGAAGTAGATATGAATCAAGACTGTCATGGGTTGGCTTGTAGAGGTCCAAGTTGATGGACAAAGTTGTGTTACAATACTCATGAGTGCTCATAAGCTCTGAGTATTGGATTCAACCTGCGCTCATTTGAATCACTTCATGGATTTTATCACGAGTGATCATGAGATGATAATATCTTATATTCTCCAAACCTAGAGATATGAGTTGTTACTATGAGTTGATAGTACATTGATTGCACAAAAACGCATTGGTAACTCGATGTTATAAAACGTGCATTTGTTTATGATTCAACAAGTAGCAGAACAAGCTATATGAGTCAAATTTTATCCATTCCTTTTACCTTCGGGATAAAAGCGATATTTGTGGGCCCCTCGATGATTTAATGATGACAAATGTGAGTGCTTGGCCAACCCAGGACCGATTTGATTTGTCCAATCAGTCATTCGTCATGAATCGTAAATCGGGAAACAACAAATGGACAGAGAGAATGATTATAATCCATGTCTCAGTCCATATGATATCTAGAATGGATGAATATATGATCCCTTATCTAATGGACAAGTCATTTACAAGGTCAGAGATCGACAACGGCTTTAAGAGCTACGATTTCCAGTTAGGTTTTGAAGTCATACTCAATAATAGTTTTAGACTTATCCAAGTAGGAGACTTTTTGATTAATGTCTAAGTCCATAACTATATTTGGTATGTACTTGACCCGACCCGGCATGGTCCATTTGGGTTGCACTTCACCGGCACAATTTATATGGATAATCTTTTGAGAATAGTATATTTATGATTATATTAATATATTATAAGTTCTAACATATTAATATGGAATCATATTATTTAATTAGTATTGATCAAGAATTAATTTATAATTAATTAAGTGATCAAAATGAACTAATTAAATATGGACTCTTATATATATGTGTGTGATGGGCCAAGTTCATTTACGTTGGGCTAAACTTTCATGGATAGTCCATGGAGTGTTTAACCCATGGATCATATGAAATGAAAGGTCATGGGTTTAACCCTAGTCTCCACACTATATAAAGATGTCCTTGGTTGGTGAAATTAGCACAAGTGTGGGTACACTAAGAGGGCTAGCCGATTTCACTAAAGAGAACCAAAGTATTCTTATTCTCAAAGTCTTCCAAGGTGTTTTGGTGATTTGTGATTCCACTTGAGGCTTCCACACTATTGGGGCTAAGCTCTTAAAGATTGAAGACATCAAGCTACACCAAAAGGTATGTCATCTAACTAGTCTTTGTAGTATAGTTGCCTCATAGTATGCTAGTTAGGATTAAAGCCTTGGAAAGTTTTATTTGCATGTATAATAGAGAAAACATAGATCCAAGGTTTATAGGGTTGGATGTACACCATAGGAGTGTTAGAATGCTCAAAACCCAACAGCTTTATGTCCATAAGGGCCTAGAGGAGTCCATATCTTAAGTTACAACTTCAAACCATGCGCAAAACCAGAAATGCTTCAAGGATAAGCTAGAAATGGCCCTAAACTCTTGAATGAAGAGATCTAGTAATAAAATGATCTAGGTAATGGCTTTTTAACTTCAAATGAATGCCAAAACGATGTAGATGCTGGATCTACAAGCCTCTTCTCATCCTAAAGCTTCCAAGTCTTCAAACCTCATCAAGAATGCACCAAAAACACACTTTTAGCCTCACACACACTCAAAATAGGGTTACATCGATTAGGGTTTCTTCTGGACGTGAAAGGCTGGTAAGGAGGCTGGAAGGAAGGACTTAAGGTCCTTTAAATAGGGTGCAAACCCTAAAAATTAGGGTTTTCATGCACAACCTCTACTCATTGAGTTGGTGTCCTCCAACTCGTCGAGTAGGTTCCATAATCATGCGGCCATATCCGTCTCTACACGACGAGTTGGGGCAGCCAACTCATCGAGTAGGTCTCTAATAATGAATAAAAACTTTAAAATTTATACCTGGAAGTCGGGGTATTACAAGAGCATTAGAAATTGTGTCTTCAAATAGTTGTACAGAACATGTAATGTGTTGTCCCCTTGCTTAAAATCAAAATCCTAATACCAGCTAGTTGTATCAGCTGCAAAACAATAAAACATATTTTAAATATTTTAAGTGTCTCATTAACCTCCAGCTGTGAAAAATCCACTACCATTGTCCTAGCTTTTATTTTACGTGAACTTTTTTTAGACAAAAGTTTTAATCCTTGGGATCTTGCCACTCTTAGTAATGTAGAAAACATTATCAAAAATATTAAAAGTAAGTGATATAAGTTCAAGAAAGATTGATCTACCTCGGTCTCAAATACTTCAATTTTATGGATTGCTTCATCATATTCCTCTTTAAGTTCACTTAACTTCACTTCCATCCACCCTTGAAAAAGCGTGCATGTTAAAACAATCCAATGCGAAATCTATTTCTTTGCAATTAAATGTAGACTTTCAGTAGTATGCAAAATTTCCAAGAACAAGAAGCATGATTACAATAAGAAAAAAATCTCAGTTTAATAGATGAATCCAATGTTTCTTAAAAATTACATGACAACCAACAGTGATATATGATTTCTCTCAAATAAAGCAAAGATAAAACTGCACAAATGGTCTCTGTGGTTAGCTAAAAATTGCAACTTTGATCCAAAAAAGTTTGAACTAGCACTACGTGTCCAAACTTTTCATTTTGTTGCGAGCTTGGTCTAATGCATGTCTCTAGGTCAAAATGGCCAAAAAGAGGGAAATATGCCCTAAAACCCTTGCATGGTGTCCTTGCTCAACCAAAGGCCAAATCTAGCCCACCATGGGACCATTTTGCTTGGAGATTCATAAAGTTTCAAACTTTTATGAATCCCATGCATGCATTCAACAAGAAGGGTAGGAAATGAAGAGTAAATTCAAGATCTAGCCATATTCTTTGATAAAAATTGAGTCTTGAAGACTTAGATCGGTCCACAAGATGACTAAGCTTAAGGATGGGTGCTTGGTTAGTTGGATCTTCTCACTATCTCCTTCTTTTTAAGCTTCAAAGGTCACTCTAGCTCACAAAATGGAACAAAATGGGGATTAGGGTTAGCATAGACATTCTTAAGGTTTAGAGGCTGATGGGAGGTCAGCCTCAAGGCTCATATGGAGATTATATAGGGTGCAAACCCTAAAATTAGGTTTTGTCATTACAGAGCCTACTCGTTGAGTAGGCCTTCCAACTCGTCCAGTAGGCTGTAGATTCTGCGTCCTTAAAATGCCATCTACTCGACGAGTTGGAATCCCAACTCACCGAGTCCACACACCAAAAACCTAGAACTTAATTAAATTAAGTAATACCTAGAACAGGTGTTACAAGTCTCCCCCACTTGAACTAGACTTCGTACTCTAAGTTTTCTGATCCAAACAATTCCGGGTAGTGATCCCACATCTCGTCCTCTGGCTCCCAGGTCCACTCAGATCCCCTGCAGTGCTGCCATTGCAACTTTACCAACTTCACTTCCTTGTTTCGAAGAACTTTAGTCTTCCTATATAAGATGGCAACATGCCTCTCGATGTAGTTCAAGATCTCATCCACCTAGATGTCATCCAAATAAATGACCGCGGACTCATCAATGACACACTTTTGAAGTTGTGACACGTGGAAGGTGTTGTGAATCTGGCTAAGCTCATCTGACAGGTCTAGTCGATAAACCTTGCCCACCCGGACCGAAATCCTGAATGGGCCGATATATCAGGGTCCTAGCTTGCCCCTCTTCTGAAACCTGATAATTGCCTTCCAGGGCGACACTTTCAGTAATACAAAGTCCCCCACCTGGAACTCAAGGTCCGATCTTCACCGATCAGTATAACTTTTCTGATGGCTCTATGCGACCCGCAGCCGGTTGCGCACCTGCCAAATCAACCTGATAGTCTGGAGCACTACCTCAGTGCTCCCCATGACCCGATTCCCATCCTCATCCCAATAAACTAGGGTCCAGCACCTTCGACCATACAACATCTCGAATGGCGGTCGGTCGATACTGGCATGGTAACTGTTGTTGTATGAAAACTCTGCCAATGGGTGGTCGGTCGATACTGGCATGGTAACTGTTTTTGTATGAAAACTCTGGCATGGTAACTAGTATACCACATATCATAAATGGGCCAGCCTTGGTGCCTTAGACCCATTGGTATGGTGAGGAGACTCACCTCTCTCGCATACTGAACTGGCAATGCTAGAACTAGATATGTCCCACGTGTTGCTCCAACTCAACTACTTGTAAGCATCATAAGATACACTTGTCAAAATCCCAGAATTACCCTCAAGGTCATCCCAGGTCAACCTTGGTCAAGTTCAAAGTCATCAGTCAAAGTAAATAGTCCATGTTGACCTCAACTCGTTCAATGAATCTAGCTACTCGTAGAGTTCCTACCAAGTCTAGACAACCTGATCAATCCCTAGCGAGTTGTTTCATCAACTCGACGAGTTCACCTAATATTCAGAAGGCGGGGAGACCCGACCCGACTCATCGAGTTCCTAGAGCAACTCGTTGAGTCCCCCTTCCTTTTTGCTTATGGTGATGATTTACCGAATCCAGGGACTCCAGGGCTTAGATCTAAATCCCTAAGGTGTATAGAAGGATAAAGTTTCCAACTTTACCTTCTAGAACAGTTCCAAATGCTCCAAGGCCCTGAACAAAGGTTGGAAAGCTCCAAACTTTGCCATATTGTCCAAAACTCTAAGGATCGGAAATCCCTCTTTTCCAGGAGGGTTTCTAGTCCTCAAAATGTTCCAAATATGGAGGCTTTATGGACATGCATGTCCGATACATGTCCCTAGGTCAAAATGGCCAAAAGAAGGGAACTATGCCCTAAAACCCTTGCATGGTGTCCTTGCTCAACCAAAGGCCAGATCTAGCCCACCTTGGGACCATTGTGCTCTGGAGATTCATAAAGTTGCAAACTTTATGAACCCCATGCATGCAATCAACAAGAAGAGTAGGAAATGAAGAGTAAACTCAAGATCTAGCCATATTCTATGATAAAAATCGATTCTTGAAGACTTACAGCAATCCACAAGATGGTCTAGCTCAAGGATGGGTGCTTGGCTTGCTGGATCTTCACACTATCTCCTTCTTCTTAAGCTTCAAAGCCACACTAGCTCACAAAAATGGAAGAGAATGGGGATTAGGGTTAGCAAATACGTTCTTAAGGTTTGGAGGCTGATGGGAGGTCAGCCTCAAGGTTCTTAAGGAGATTATATAGGGTGCAAACCCTAAAATTAGGGTTTTATCATTACAACGTCTACTCGTCGAGTCGACCTTCCTACTCGTCGAGTAGGGTGTAGATCCCGCATCCTTGAAATGCCCTCTACTCAACGAGTTGGACTCCCAACTCGCCGAGTCCACACACCAAAAGCCTAGATTAATTTTAAATAAATTAAGTAATACCTGGAACATGTGTTACAAGTCTCCCCCACTTGAACTAGACTCCGTCCTCGAAGTCTGTCGATCCAAACAAGTCTGGGTAATGATCTCGCATCTCGTCCTCCGGATCCCAGGTCCACTCGGAACCCCTACGGTGTTGCCATTGCACCTTAACCAACTTCACTTCCTTGTTCCGAAGAACCTTAGTGTTCCTATCAAAGATGGAAATTGGCCTCTCGATGTAGTTCAGGCTCTCATCCACCTGGATGTCGTCCAGCGAAAGGACTACATACTCGTCAGTGACACACTTCCAAAGTTGTGACACATGGAAAGTGTTGTGAATTTGGCTAAGCTCATCCGACAGGTCCAAGCGATATGCCACCTTGCCCACCCGGGCTGCAATCCTGAACGGGATTATGTACCGAGGCCCTAGCTTGCCCCTCTTTTGAAACCTGACAACCCCCTTCCAGGGCGACACCTTCAGTAACACAAAGTCCCCCACCTGGAACTCAAGATCCGATCTCCGCCGGTTAGCATAACTTTTCTGACGGCTCTGCGTGACCCGCAGCCGGTCGCACACCTGCTGAATCAATCTGGTAGTCTCACTACCTCAGTGCTCCCCATGACCCAGTGCCCAACCTCATTCCAACAAACCGGGGTCCTGCACCTCTTAACATACAACATCTCGAATGGCGGTCAGTTAATACTAGCATGGTAACTATTGTTGTATGGAAATTATGCCAAAGGGAGGTATGTGTCCCAACTCCCTCCAAAATCCAACACACATGATCTAAGCATATCCTCCAGTGTCTGGATAGTCCTTAATCTCTGGCCGTCGGTCTGGGGGTGGTATGTCGTGATAAAATGTAGTTGAGTGCCCAGTTCCTCGTGGAACTTCTTCCAGAACCTAGATGTAAACCGAACATCCCTGTCAGAGACTACCAACACTGACAACCAGTGTCTGGCCACCACCTCTCGCACTTAAATATCCGATAACTTCTCGGCGGATATACTTTCAGAAATCGGAATGAAGTGGGCACTCTTCGTCAGTCTGTCCACGATCACCCATATGGCGTCCACGCCCTCGCCGTCCTCGGTAACTTCGTGATGAATTCCATAGTGATCTCTTCCCATTTCCACATGGGAATGGGTAGCGACTCTACCTTTCCATGAGTCCGTTGATGCTCGGCCTTGACCTTCCTGCAGGTCAAGCACCGCTCCACAAACTAGGCGATCTCCCGCTTCATGCAGGGCCACCAATAACTCAGTCTCAAGTCTCTACACATTTCCGTAGCCCCTGGATGTATAGAGAACTTGGACTTTTTTGCCTCCTCTAATATCCTCTGTTTCACCCCTCCAGACACTGGTACCCACACTCGGCCACACTGTGTCAACAGCCACGACTATCATTAACAAACAAAGGATATTGTCCCAGAATCCGCTCTATCTTCCAATTTTCTCTCTTCACTCTCTTGACTTGGGCCTCCTTGATCATGTCTAGCAATGGAGAGATCACCGTCATCCTCATACAAATGTTCCCAATCGGGGACCCTGCCATCTTGCGGCTCAAAGCATCGGCCACCACATTGGCCTTCCTTGGATGGTATATGATCTTGTAATCATAATCCTTCAGCACGTCCATCCACCTCCTTTGTCCTATGTTGAGGTTCTGCTGATCCATTAAATACTTCAAACTCTTGTGATCAGTATAGATGGTGCACCGTACCTGATATAGGTAGTGCCACCAGATCTTGAGGGCGAACACCATTGCCCCCAATTCCAAATCGTGAGTGGGGTAATTTTCCTCATGAGGCTTCAACTGCCTCGAGGTGTAAGCGATCACGTGCCCCCTCTACATCAGTATTGTGCCTAACACTGATGTTGACGCGCCACAGTACACCACCAAAATCATCTAACCCCTCGGGTAGTACTAGGATCGAAGCCTCACATAACCTCCGTCTCAGAGTCTGAAAAGCCAACTGTTGATCCGTGCCCCCCCGAAAAGTCACATTCTTCTTGGTCAAGCGAGCCAATGACACATCAATCTTGGAGAAATCCTGAATAAATCTTTAATAATAGCCCACTAAACCCAAGAAACTACGAATCTCTTATGCATTCTTCGGTATTTCCCACCGCATCACAGCCTCAACCTTGGTTGGATCAACTGAAATTCCCTCTTGATTGATGATATGCCCCAAAAACGGTACCTCTCGCAACCAGAAATCACACTTGGAGAACGTTGCATAAAGCTTCTCCGCCCTCAAGGTCTCTAGTACCTCCCTCAAATGCTGCTCATACTGCTCTTTGGTCTTAGAATAGACCAGGATATCATCAATAAAAACGATCACCAACCGATCGAGCATCGGTCTACACACTCTGTTCATGAGGTCCATGAACGGTGTTGGGGCATTGGTGAGCCCAAACGGAATCACCACAAACTCATAATGCCCATACTGAGTCCTGAAAGCCATCTTCAGTATATCCTCATCCCGAATCCTCATCTGATGGTACCCTGACCGAAGATCAATCTTGGAAAACCAAGATGCACCCTGTAGTTGATCGAACAAATCATCGATCCTTGGCAACAGATAACGGTTCTTCACCATTAGTTTGTTCAGCTCTCGGTAATCAATGCACATCCTGTGTGATCCATTTTCTTTATCACGAAAAGGATCGGTGCTCCCCACTTGGGGTTCGAACCCTAACCAACTGGCGCTCACAATCAATCATGGCCCCATTGGCCCCCAACCAATCAATCCCGACAATCACCTTCAGCCCTTGCAACGGTATCGGGACTAGATCCACACAAAACCTCTCGCCCAACACATTCAAGACGCAATCCTGATACACCCTCACAACACTCATAGTGCGGTCATCTGCAATCTCTACCTTGAGTGGGGAATCCAAAGTTCTCGACACGTCTCGGAACTTCTTGCTAAGCGCAAGGGACACGAACGATCGGGTAGCACCCGAATCAAACAAGACATGAGCAGAAATGCCATTGACCAATAAGGTCCCTATATAAGCATAAAGTACATATAAGTCATACAAATAATAAGTACAGAGAATAATAGACACGTACCAGCCACAATGTCTGACGCTGCCCGAGCCTCCTCGGTAGTCAGCTGAAATGCGCGGCTCTTCACTACCGAGGCATCCGCCTTAGCAGGGCGGCTATCGGTGATCCTCAGTGTGGCGGGTGCAGGCACCGCCACTGTTCCTCCCCCTCCCTGCAACCTCGGACATTCGGCCTTTTTATGGCCAGTCTGGTTGCAGTGCAAACATATCAAGCCCTTCTTGGGGAAATCCCTACTCAAATGGCCTTGCTGACCACAAGAGTAATATCCTAATACCCCTACTGTCCGATAAGCCCCACTGTGCGATTTACCGCACCTAGCACACCGGCCCCGACCCTGTTGGCCCCTGCTGGAAGTGTCTGAGGTCTTAGGCTTCTTAGCCTCACCCACCGGTGTTTGTGCCTGCTCCGGCTTCCGCTTGGTGCAGAATTCTAACTCCATCTCCAATTCCCAGGCCTTCTCCACTATCTCATTCAAGGTTTTGCACCCTATAAAGCTCATAAACTCCTGGATATCATCCCTCAGCATGGAATGGTATCTCGTCCTCCATATATCCTCATTGGTAGCATATTGTGGGATCAACAATGCTCGCTCACGCAACTTGGTAGTGATCTTCGCCATAGTCTCGGTGGTCTGTTGGAGTTCGTGGAACTCCATCACCATCCTCTGCACCTCAATGGTTAGTGAAAACTCCAAATCAAATCGCCAAAAAAACTCGGCCCATGTCATCTCATCCACAGTGGCTGCTCCCACCTGGCTAGTAACCTCGCCCCACCAATCTCGGGCCCTGTCTCTCAGCATGTAAGAAGCAAATCCCACCTTTTCCACATCCGGGCAAGAACTCGTGCGTTGGGCGTTCTCGATATCCGCAACCCAGTGTCGGCTAACAATGGGGTCCCTGACCCCGAAAAACTCTGATGCCCTGCATGCCTTGAACTCCCGGAACGAGGGATCGGGCCCCAACCTGGCCTGCAGCAATCTTGACTCTTAATGCCCTAAGCCTCTCCTCCATAATCTCCATCATACCCTCCTTGACCGTCCCAAAGATGACTGGGGTAGCATCAAGGCTGGCCTCTAGTAACCTCGGCTGCAAAAAGCTCGTGCAGCCTCTCATCGATGACATTGGTAGTGTCACCTGATCCAGCCCTGAATCCAAATCCCGATCCTGATCCCCCTGCTCCAAATCGTGTCACCACCATGCTGAACTGAAACGTCATAAATCATGATGATCAGGATACTTATAAAGGGGATCTTCCGACACTTCTACTCCTTGGAGTCGTCAGATCTAACATTGGTTCGGGTACAGTTCTTGTGCTTTCAGTAGTACGTGTCCAATACTACCATCCACACATACCTATAGCTTTCCCAATGATCTACCCAACAACTTCAATTCGTCCCAAATAAATCACATTCCACAAACTATCGCACGTCTCAAATCCTAGGTTGTCCTAAGATTTGCTCTACCAACACCAATCATAACCGGTTGCCTTTATGCATGCAAATTATACATAAAAAAGGATCCAATAGACTTTCGAATAAAAGATTCTACCCTAAGACCACAACCAAACGAGGAACAGGAAATAAGGCCAAATCAATCATTCTGAGGCTATAAGCTCCTAACTGTATACAATTTTAAAAGCATACACATAGCAAGTTCCATATGATTAACAAAGCTCAAACATCAGTATAACATGGCTAACACATTGGGGAACTACTTACTTGGCCCGACTGATCACGCGCGTTGCACTCTCATCTTTTCCTTTCCTTAAAAGCTTTTCATTTTATTTTTGAAAACAATTTTACCATTTCCTTAGTTTGAGTCCTAACATACCCAAGAGCGTGCATGAATCCCTCAAACCAAGGCTCTGATACCAACTTGTAACGACCCAATTTTCAAAAGAAAATTTTCAATTTTTAATTAATCAAACACATTTCCATAAACCATGAAATCTTAAAACAATTGTTTCCAAATCCACATTCATTACAACTTTATTTAGAAATATCAGTGTGTCCCGTAAAATGTCTGTGTGAGAGTGCACGCCGCACCATCATGCCTTGCCCTTGCCCTTGGGATCCGATGTACCTGAAACAAATCCACAACCTGTAAGCTAATGCTTAGTGAGTTCCCCAGAGCATACCCCACACATAATTCATATAACACATATCATATTAGCTATAAAGCAACACATACCACATAAGCCATGCTTACATAATCCTGTAAGGATGTCGTGGGCTCTCCCCAAGGTCTTACACCTTCGTGACATGGGCTACCCCACATGGTCTTATATCCAACTGCCATGGGCTCCCCCCGGGGTCTTTCATGCAATAACATACATAATCAACCTAGCATATCATATCACAGAAGTATCTAACATACTACATACACATACATAAACATGTAAGGATGTCGTGGGCTCCCCCCAGGGTCTTACACCATCGTGCGATGGGCTACCTCACATGGTCTTTACCTGGGAATGCCATAATCTATCCCACATGGTCTTATATCCAACTGTCATGGGCTCCCCCCGGGGTCTTCCATGCAATAACACACAATCACTAGCATACTACATATCTCTACAAACGCTAGTGTACCTCGTAAGATAAAATGGGTCGGCATTGGTGCCTTAGACCCATTGGTATAGTGAGAAGACTCACCTCTCTCGAATGTTGAAACTGATAATGCTATAACTAGATATATCTCATGTGTTGCTCCAACTCAACTGCCTGTAAGTATCATAAGATAGACTTGTCAAAATCCCAGAATTACCCTCAAGGTCAACCCTGGTCAACCTTGGTCAAAGTCAAAGTCAATAGTCCATGTTGACCTCAACTCGTCGAGTACATCTAGCCACTCGTAGAGTTCCTACCGAGTCCAGACAACCTAATCCCTAGCGAACTCGTCGAGTTGTTTCATCAACTCGACGAGTTCACTTGATATTCAGAAGGCAGGGAAACTCGATCCGACTCGTCGAGTTCCTAGAGCAACTCGTCGATTCCCCCTTCCTTTTTGCTTGTTGTGATGATTCACCGAATCCAGGGACTCTAAGGATTAGATCTAAAGCCCCAAGGTGTCTAGAAGGATAAAGTTTCCAACTTTACCTTCTAGAATCGTTCCTAAAGCTCCAAAGCCCTTAACAAAGGTTGAAAAGCTCCAAAGCTTTGCCATATGGTCCAAAACTCTAGGGATCTGAAATCCCTCCTTTCCAGAAGGGTTTCTAGTCCTTAAAATGTTCCAAAGATGGAGGCTTTATGGACATGCATGTCCAATACATGTCCCTAGGTCAAAATGGCCAAAAAGGGGGGAAATATGCCCTAAAACCCTTGCGTGGTGTCCTTGCTCAACCAAAGGCCAGATCTAGCCTACCTTGGGACCATTTTGATCTGTAGATTCATAAAGTTGCAAACTTTTATGAATCCCATGCATGCATTCAACAAGAAGGGTAGGAAATGAAGAGTAAATTCAAGATCTAGCCATATTCTTTGATAAAAATCGAGTCTTGAAGACTTACAGTAGTCCACAAGATGACTAAGCTCAAGGATGGATGCTTGGTTAGCTGGTTCTTCTCACTATCTCTTTCTTCTTAAACTTCAAAGGTCACTCTAGCTCACAAAATGGAAGAGAATGGGGTTAGGGTTAGCACAGATGTTCTTAGGGGTCGGAGGCCAATAGGAGGTCAACCTCAAGGCTCATAAGGAGATTATATAGGGTGCAAACCCTAAAATTAGGATTTTGGCATTATAACGCCTACTCGTCGAGTAGGCCTTCCAACTTGTCAAGTAGGGCGTAGATTCCATGTCCTTGAAATGCCCTCTACTCGACGAGTTGGACTCCCAACTCGCCAAGTCCATACACCAAAACCCTAGAACTTAATTAAATTAAGTAATACTTGGAACAGGTGTTACAAATCTCTAGGTCAAATAGAGCTTTTAGTGTCTTGGATCTGAATTATAATCATGTTTTGGATGTCATGCATGGGATTTTAGTCATTAAACCCTTTTTTTTTACCTAAAATGGAAAAGGCATGTATTGGACATGCAAGTCCATAAAGCCACGATTTTTAAGGTCTCTTTGGATTATGAAACCTTTCTGGAAACCTTGGAGGTGCAACTCTAAGGATTTGGTGCTTAATGAGAATCTTGATGCATTAAGTTACCATTAGTGGTTGGGGTTAGAAATTTGGCTTATGGAAGGGTTTGAGGGGTAAACTTGGAAACTTTACCTATCAAGACCATGGAAAGGACCACATATGAGCCCTGGAGATTTTGTAGTTGAAGGAAATGACTTAATGGTTTATGATGTCCAGACTCATCACCACGGCATGGTTGAGGTCGCCACGACGTGGTGACTTGGTCAAGACCCGCCTGTTTTGTCGGTTTGTAGCCACGACGTGCCGACTAGCTGGTTTGACTTTTGATTTTGACCATGATTTGACTAAGTTTGACTTAGGGGTATTTTGAGTATTTTGACTTGTAGTCTGACTTTTTGTCACTGTTATTTATAAAAGTGACCGGTAGAGTTGGTTTTTGGAGCAACGTGTTGTTGCAGCTATTTCGTCTGTCTGTGAGGTGAGTCTTCTCATTGTACCCATGGGTCGAAGGCACCAATGTCGGGCCGTTGTTGTGTTATTTAGGAGATAGTTGTTATGTAGCTTATATGTGTTTGTATAATGGGTTGAAATAGACCCCAGGGCGGGGCCAATTATTGTATGTTCGGGTTAAAAGATACCCCAGGGCAAGGCCCTAGGACAGGGCTCATATGTGTATATCGGGTAGGGTTAAGCACAATTGTATGCTTTGGTATGTGGTAGTCCGGAGAACTCACTAAACTTTGTGTTTACAATTTATGTTTATGGTTTCAGGTACTTCTGATTCGAAAGGGAATGGTCCGATGTGATAACACAACATCATCCCCTCATGATTTATGCATTTTGAATAATTGTACTCTGATGTTTTGGATATCATATTTAGTGTTGGATTTTGAAACAATTAATGAATGAATTGATAGTCTTTCAATGAAAATTTTATCTCTGTTTTTTGGGCTGTCAACCATTTACACTATATTTAACACTAATTTATTGTATAAAAGTGGCTTTTTAGTGTAGGGTTGAAGATGCCCTAAGGAAAAAAAGTCCATCTAATGTTTAAGAAAATCAATCAAAATTACATGTTATAAGAAGATACTTGCAAAGCACAACCACAACACAACAAGTGGAAGTCCAAATAAATAAATAAATAAATAAACCCACAAAACAGAAGAAAAAAAACGATGTTGAAGAGAGAATGTAGTCGGTAATATGTATAACTAAGCATCTATCAACTTCATAAAATAGTCTTGCAAGAATTCTATCCTAAGCTAAAACCCCCAGGGGAGGAGGAAGTCATTCCCTTCCAACGCACTATCACATCATTTTCTCTTTTATTTTTCTTCATCTTTCCCAACCGATAACACACGGAAACTCTATCTTTTTAAACCCACTCAACTCATTCAATTAAAAAATATATACAAAAACAATCAAGGTAAATTTTTAATTAGCAATAGAGTTACCGTCGGTACCACTCCCACTTCAGCGGGTTGTTTAATTGGTTTCACTAACCCACTTCATCATCTCTCTCTACTTTCTCTGTCTCATTTTCTCTTGTACCATGTTTTTTAAAACTTATATCTTAGTTGTTTTATATATTTTTTTAATTGAATGGGTTGAGAAAGATAGGATTTCCATGTGTTATAGGTTAGAAAAGATGAAGAAAAAAATAAATAAATAAATGTGAAAGTAGGTTCAGTAGTTTGGGAGAGAATGACTCATTCCTGCTAATAGTTAAGAAGGTTTCCAAACTAATAAGGAGTCCTCGTAATCACCTAATATTTCCTTAATAATTTCTAATATATTCTACGTGTTTTTGTTTTTTTTTTTGTATTTTTTTGTTTTTTTTTTTTTGTTTTTTCACATATCACTCTCTATAATTTTATAATTTTGTCATGTCATTTTTATTTATTTTAAATTAATTTTTTTTCACATATAATATTATGATTTTTTTTTCTATTTTATTAAATTTCACATGGTATTTAAAGATAATAATTGTTACAAATGTAATAATAAATAGCTATCAATTTTATTAATGCAAGTTTTTTTTCTTCTAATTTTAAAATTCCTAGATTGAATCCCAATTATTATCTTTGTATATTTATTTAAGTTATTTGTTTAAATTTATAAAAAAAAAAAATAAACACTTCAATTTCAATAGTTCATTTTATTCTCATTTTCTTTATAAATTCAAACTTCCTAAATATAATAAAAGAGTCTACATAGAAATAAAGAAATGTGCAACAGCTATGTATAAATACCGCATATAAAAGGACGGTCGATTCCAAAAACAGCACACAGCTAGAATTCCGTATTTTTCTGTAAAGGTGCAATACCTCAGCAGCATGCTTCAATGCATAATTATGGTTTAGGAGCATCATTAGCACAAAGAAAAAAAAAAGCATAATACTATAGAAACTCAATATTCAGGCCAACATGAGTCGATTACAAGAAATGATATAAAACCAGATTGTTTTTATGTGGACGCGGTTGTATGATGCTTGGTTTCATGTCTTTTGCACTCCTAACTGCAAGAAATGGTCCAAATGTTATTATTGGTAACAACACATGCGGATTTCAAATGTTGAAAACAGGAACATGTTTTATTGCACGAACCCACCTTTCACGAGGAAATTATCACCTAATTCATGGATTCTAAGTTTCTAACAGATCAAGTTAAAGTTCCAATTGAAGTAAGAGTGTAAGACAACTAACAGAAGACAAAGAAAGTACCTATTTAGCAAATCCACTCCATTGGCCCTGAGAGCTTCTCGGAATCATCCCTAAAGAGGAAAGAGACTACTTATGTGGGTGGGTGTCCTATTCCCAATATCACGGCTGTATGTAGCAGAAGAATTCACCTTCTGAGGTTTGTATCTTGGATATAAATTCACATGTCTGAAGAACAGCCACAGATCCAATAATACGCAGATCTTCCACTAATGAAATGCTCAGCGGAAGACGACTTATGCCTGTACCTTTTATGTTTAGCTCACTTAAACATCGTAAATGTCCAAGTTGTATAGGCAATTCCTTAACTTGATCACAAAAGGGGAGATGAAACCATTTCAGATTACTAATCTTACAGATGCTGTTTGGAATATATTTCAAAGACGTACACTCGGTTAGGATTAGCCTCTCTAAACAATTTAATTTGCCAAGATCATTCGGTAACCTCTCAAGGGACCCACAAAGTTCAAGTTTGAGAGATTTCAGACATTCCAACATGCAAATGCTATCCGGAAGACATTTAATACTCGCAGACAAAAAGTTTAGCTTCTCTAAACATACTAATTGGCCAATATCCTTGGGTACCTCCTCAAGAAGCAAACAGGATTTAACTTTGAGAGATCTCAAACGTTTCAATATACAGATGCTATCTGGAAGACGTCTGATACCCGTAGACAGCAAACTTAGCTTCTCCAAACATTCTAATTGGCCAAGATCCTTGGGTAACTCTTCAAGAAGCAAACAGGATTTAACTTTGAGAGATTTCAGATGTTTTAACATACAAATGCTATCCGGAAGACATTTAATCAGTGTAGACAACAAATTAAGCTTCTCTAAGCATTGTAACTGGCCAAGGTCGTTGGGCACCTCTGGAATACAGCCCTCCAATGTAAGGTGCCTCAGGTGTTGTAAACCACAAATGCTTCTTGAAACACTCTCAAGTTTTGTGCGAGGCTGAAGATTTAGAGAAACAAACTTCAGACCATCTCTACTTGATGAGGGTACTTCTTCGGTATAAGAACATGTAAACTCAAGCCTTGGGATATTGGTGCGCCTTGAGAATTTCTGTAGGGACTTGGCTGTCAGGTGTAAGTTAGATAAAGAAAGAAGCTTCAGTGATTCCAACCGTTTGATATAAGAAAAAGCATCAAAGCTTGAACAACCGATTAAGTCTAAGTGGAAAAGCCTTGTTGGGCTTCCAACTGGCGTGAGAAGAACCACCAAATCATGACATTCTTTGAGCTCTAACCACTCAAGCCGCGGAGTCAGCTGAAGGTTAAGGGTCGTCAACATTGAGCGACTAAGGTCAAGGAATCGAAGATTGTTCAGAACCTACAATAAGCAAAACAGAAAAAAAAAAATAATAATAAGATGAATATTGTTGTAATAACTAACTAACTAACTGGTACATGTTAACATTATAGCGAATCATTATTCTACCCTTATTTCTCCGTCTTCCCAAAGTTGTGTGATTCTGCTGCCAGGCAGTTCAAGTGAAACAAGATTACTTGCGTGGAATGTTACGGGTAAAGACAGGAAAGGGTAACAAACCCATCTCAGAAATCGTAATGCATTTGGAAGGTATTGTCTAACTTCATCAAACTCCCAATCACCGGAAAGATCGTCATTCTCATTTTCAGATTCCACGATAAGACATCTAAGTTCGTCCATGCGTCCAACACCTTCCATAATAATGTGATGACTGAGTTGCAGTTCCGACAGTAGTATACATCTTATCGCTTCAGTACCCTGTAATACAAGAATAGTGACCATGAAACCTGTGTCAACTAATTAGAATGTGTTCCATGTAAACTTGATCCTTACCAGGTCATTAGCCAATACGTCTTCAATTTCCTTCCGAATCCACAATCGGCTATGTTGGTTGGGCTGATAGGGGTGCAAACGGCGAACGATATTTCTGCCCATGCATTCTATATAAGTATCCATGCCCAAGCGGTGATCATGTGAAACAGTTAGGAGAGATTTTCTTTCAAGAACTCTTAAACCATCTGTAACACTAAGTCTACAGCTTTCAAGAATTCTAATTGCATCATTTTCCAGCAACCCCTTCATGAAGCATGCAACATCTAGGAATATGTCCTTGTTATCATCCTCCAAGCTGTTATAGCTTGATTCTAATATATTCTGACATAGCTCAAAACATTCTAGTATTTTATCGAAAGAAATTACTTTTAGATATTTTAGCACATCTCTCCATTCACTCTCGTTTTTATCACGAAGAAACGAACCCAAAAGTTTGATTGCTAAGGGGAGACCAGCAGCACAATCTACAACTTCAAGTGATAGCTGTTTGTACCCTTTAACTGGATTATCTCCCCCAAATGCAAACCAACTGAAGAGATGAATTGCTTCCTCTTCTGGTAATGCAGGGACAAGATGAATATGTTCGACTCCATGCTGTAGCAGTATTTTCTCATCTCTTGCGGAAATGATTATCATACTTCCTTTACCAAACCAATTAGGTTCACCCGCTAATGCTTGAAGTTGTTCTATGCGATCCACATCATCTAGAACAACAAAAACTTTTTGATGACCCAACTTCTCTTTAATCGTGTTCTTCCCCTCGGAAACACTACTTATGATGATGTCTTCATCAACCAAGACATCCGATAGGATTTTTTTTTGCAACGACATCAAACCGGACAGAGAGGGTTCTGAAATTTCCCTAACATTTGCCACAAAGCTTGTACCTTCAAAATGAGAAGATTCTCTATCACAAATAGCTGTAGCCAAGGTTGTCTTCCCAATACCTTCCCTCCCTGTGATCCCTATCATGCAAACATCACCATCCCTGCGTCCAGAAAATGATAAAATTTCATCTATCTGGGGCCCCATGTCTATCGATTTGCTATTGATGTTCCCATTAATGGAACGTAAGTTGAGCCAAATCTCTTTAACAATGTTTTCGATGAACTCAACCGCATTCCTGTAGATTAAATAAGATACAATTAGCTTCCTTAAGATCCCAAGTGATAAATTAACTTGAAGTATATAACATACAAACTTGCAAGTAAAAACATATGCATATTCCATGATTCCTCTTTCGACAACACTCAAATTTAAGCAGTGGCGAATCCAGGATTGAAACTTACATGTTCTGATGTGAAAAGTGACAAAAAAATGGGTCACAATATCGGGTCAGATTGTAATAAAACTATCTAAGACAAGCATAGTATTAACTTTATTATTTTTGTTTGCCTATCTCACTCTGTTATTTTTTCTCATCTTACATATTACTTTATCTTATAGTTTACAAATTTAAAAGATTTAAAAATAGATTACATATCTTAATAAAAGATTTTATTATTGTTAACTATCTCTTTTTTTTCCCAAACAGCAAGCAAGACTTCATTATGAAAATGCTAGAGAGCAACTAAGGGTACAAAAGTTTGTTAACCATCTCGTAACCTCATAATATATATATATATATATATATATATATATATATATATATATATATATATATATATATATATAAACATGACAACACATCACTTTAGAATAACTATATAAATAACTTCCATAATACATTGCTTATGAATAAAGAAATGGACAGATGTCACTTGATCATTGGTTCCATCATATATATATATATATATATATATATATATATATATATATATATATATATATATATATATATATATATATATATATATATATATATATGCATAAAAAAATTCAAAACAATCTTAAATGGTTTGTGTGTCCAGCTAGATTGTTAATAGGTGTCCATCTTGATTTTATTATGCAACAACGAAAAAGTTTCCAAGCCCAAGGGTTACTGTGGACACCCTTCAACATAGCCTCATGAATTTAAGTTATAATCTAACAATACAACATGATATCTAGATGAATTTTTTTACACCTCAGCCTTATTAGAAACAAATACTTGAAATTATATTAATGCACATGATAAATGAATTACCCATCTGCACTGCTGGCTGCTTCTGTCAAAGCCTGCCTCCATCTCCCTGACTCCATTTCCCAACCGCCTCTTCCTTGTTAAGCTTGCCAAAGGCTTTACTAACTGCACCGGTTTGTTTGTGGACTTTGAAGGGTTCCACATCAAAGAACACACGGCAGTGTGCTCGGTAGTCTTGTGGCATTCTATCTTCTTTTAAATATATATGTATTTACCAAAGGGCATATAGCCCAATGGTATTTGGTATTTGGTGTTGACATGGTTCCAGCGAGAAATTGGTTGAGATTTTGAAGTCGCGTCTAAGACAATGATATAATTTACAAATAGATTATAGAGTATGTAGCCGTTTAAAAAAAATGTAGGTTTAATTAGATCTTGATTATCCCTTTATCTTGTTTTGTATATAAATAGATACAAAAGCTTTCCAAAAATATGTTCAATTAAATAGGATTAGAGCCATGTCGGCGACCTACCCTTGCGTCGCCGGAATGTCGCCTAAACCCTAGCTGCCGACGACGACGAAACCTAGCGGTTGCCGTCTCCGCCCGTACTGAAACAGACAGCCGCCGCCGTCTCCCTTACTGAAAAATAGATCCGCCGCCCTCAGCCGTTGACGGAACCTAGCAGCAGCCGTCGCCGGATTTCTGAAACAGAATTGTTACCTTCTGTCCGGCGAACCTCCAGTCCTCATCTCCTTTCCTCCTCTGTGAGCTCCTTGTTCGATTCCAGTTTCCCGTTTGTTGGGCTGGATTTGTTCGATTCCAGTTTCCAACTTTGTTGCCGTTGAACCGTTGACCTCTGTCGCTGTGGATAACTCCTATGCAAGCTCTGTTCCTGAGTTTAGTAAAGGAAAGAACAGAGAGAAAAAAAAATAAGAGAAGAAAATCAAAGATACTGAAAAGATTGTCTTATGTTTTTGTGTTTCTAAACTCGAAAGAGAGAAAAATAAAATAGATATCTTCTTTAACTTATTCTACTAAATAAACCTAAAAGCTTTATATATCCACTTTTTAGCATGTTTTTTTTTTTTTTTTGACACTTAGACATTTTTTAGGGTTTAGACTATTTTCTTATTTTGTTAACAAATCAATTTCAATTCAAAACTAGGTGAATATACGCGTATTGCGCAGAAACACCTATATAGTCGAAATCTTTATAAATATAGGTTTTTTGTTCACTCTAAAAAGTTGCATTTATTACAGAAACGCTCCATTGGCAAATAAATTTTTAGTATTAAACACTAATATAATAAATACATATCGATTGAAGGCAAACGAGTAACAAGTTGTGTCGCTAGCCCTTTCTGGATGGCAAAACCAATTCTTTTGAAAACAATATTTATGGATCTAGGAGATATGACATTAGAATGCATGACTTGTTGGATTCTATTAATGAGCTTCACCGCCTCTGATGCGAGAAAACCAAATGTATCGAATGCAAAAGGTACAAACACATGCATTCTCGTGCTTTACCACTTTGCACGCAGCGGCTTTCAAAGCGGCATGCCTTACTATGTAACCCCCGATCCCCAAACCAACGAGAGGAGAGACCCCAGTAAGATCCACACACGCATGTTTCCCTCCTATCCATCCAAAGACCAAAATGTCAGTCGGTCTAAGTGTGGACCTTCCATCCTGTAGGTCCGTCAAAAAGTTCACCGACGCTTCTTTCTTCACAGAAATATCAGCACGCCGACAAGCATCAAAGAGAACATCCCGAACCACATCATGTATGTACTTGAAACAAGGGAGCTCTCTACAATGAACCACGTGTTCCCCAAAGGTATCCAAACATGCCTTGCGGAAAACTGGGCATATCTCGTCAATTGGGAATAGGGGAATCATCAGGCAGTAACGAAGGATAGTTCGGTACTCCACAGGAGACATATGTTGGCCAAGACCATCAATAAGGATAGTTAGCAGAAAATCCAGATCATGAGGTGCTCGCAAACACTCAAAGACTGTTTTCTGTCTGACAGTCATGTCGAAGTCGACTTCCATATCTTGGACGATTTTGCTAAAAAGGGTACACGCCAAAGTTTTTTGGGATTTAGGGGGGGCGGTGTCCTTATTAATGAAACCGCTACAGTTAAATCTCAGAATCGTATCGCGAAGACGAGTCATAGCACGTAGGTAATCCGAGTCCATACCACATACGCCACTGTCACGTAAGATGTGGTCTTGTAATGCCCAAGATTGGGCCATGGAGGCTACAAATGCGTAGGAGGAAACCTCGTATGCCTACAAACCCAAACCACCGAAATGAATAGGTGAGGAAGCCAGGCGCCACTGAATGTCTCCAAAGAAGGGGCCTCCACACACCACCATATCCTCGATTGACCTGCACAATCCTTTGTCAGAGAACAAAGTTGCCTCTTCTATGTGTACCGGCTGACATGTCCTTAAACCAAAGAAAAGTTTTGCAATGCCCATACATGATCAAAGCAAAAGGAGTTCACGCTGCGGGTCACATAGTTGTGGAAGGGCACATCTTCTTAACCTCGTGGAGAAATGTTGATCGATCCACCAGGTTAAAGGCATTCGAGAAATCCACAGCCAGCATTATAAGAGACCCACCAGCAAGGTGTTCGCTCAACACCCTATTGGCACTGTGTAACACAGCCTCAGCATCGCCGGATACACCAACCTCGAACTGAAAATCATTAAGGTACTTGGCCATTTCTTTATCCACAACTTTCATGGCAACCTTGGAAACCAGTCGTCTCCAGATAGTGCCTACTGCAATCGGACGGATCCCGTTTTCAGGTTTAAGTAGAGGTGTGGGAGGAGCAGACTTAACAAACTCTGCCAAAATGGTTGGACATCTTCTCGCTAACCATAAATTAACTACTAAAGTGATAGCATGTATGATATCTGTGGCAATAGCAGACCCTTCTCCACAAAGGGCATCTAGTAAGTGTTGAGCCCTCAAGCCATCTCGCCCCGCAAGAAGTTCCTTTAGGGAAGGATTTGATGCAACCAAATACACAGTGAAAGTCTGCTACAAGGGGAGGTTCAGAAATTATGCAGCTCGACATGGATGGGGGTGGCCTGAAAGGGTGTTTGTCCTCCAAATCTTTAACAGTATCACCATTATATGGTGCAACACCCAATGAGCATAACACTTTCACTGTTGCGATAAAATGACCATCTGCAACCTTACGGAGACACTGTCTGAATCAACCACTTATTCCCACCAACAAGATTTATGCCATAATTTAAGTTCACTATGTGTGTAGATCTGGGAATTTTGAGGCTGAAGAAATAGTTGAAGAATATAGGGTGTTTGAATCTTATAGGGTATCGAATATTGATCTGGATTCTTCGTTTGTGTATACAATAATATGAGAACAGCAAAAGGTTTTGGCGGTGGAGGTTTACGGTGGAGGTTTACAGTGGGATGATACTAGTCTTTACCTAATGTATGCTTTCTTCTTCTTAAAAGACCCTCTGTCATACCCAAGAAACTATCCATAACTATTTAGGTAGATTTGAGCCCTAATATTCAAGTATTGCTTACCTACAAGTAATGTTTTTTCATCTTGTATTATGTGAGTTCTTGATTTCTCGTTCCCATGCCTAAAATTGCTCAATGAATCCCACCTCTCATTTTTGCATTTCAATTATCCTCTCAAAAGAAACACATCATTAGCTCGGGCCTCATGTTTGGACCAAATGAATAATCACTGTTATCTTTGCTTCGCTTAAATTGATTTCTCTTTGATGTTATCGATGGCAAACGATGGTCAAAATTTTTGTTTTTTTCTCTTTGGTTTTAGTATCAAAATTTAACAGGGTGTAAATTTGTGGTATGGTTCTCTTTCTGTAGTTTTAAAAATATAACAATAACGTTGTTGTTAAATTTTATATAATAATTTTTATACTAAATTGATATAATATATTGATTATTTTGAATTATACGATAATATATACATCTATTATAACTTCATAATCTTAATTGTTTAAATGCCTTCTATCCGCGAGTTGCACATGAATAAAATTAAATATAATATATAGTTTAATGTTATTTATAGTTGTTGTTATTGTTAATTAATTTTTTAAAATTTATTTTCTTAATGTTTTAATTTCTATCATTATAATTACTTAAAACATCAAACATTATTTTTTGATTTTAAAGGTAACATTATTGATGTGTATTAAACTCTTGATCGTTTAGATCTTTCACAGGTATATTAATGAAGAACAAACTGTTAAATCAAACAAGACAAAGAACACAATATAGAATTAGTATAAAGCTTATGATTCAAATGTAGTCACGCCTGAACAGAGCTCAACAAAGAACTCCCACTGTAGAGGCCAGCTAGGGTATACAATACTTTGATAAGAAAAAATAAAAGCGTTGCTAACTAAGGATGCATGCATGCACCTTAAATACTAAAACTCTAAAATAAAATAATGCACGGTTAGACAGGACCAAACCGGCTACAAAACTGGGCTAAAAGGGACGAGCCCAAGATGCAACATCTTTATCCCAACAATCTCCCCCTTTGCGTCAATTGGGGCCAGACATTCACTTCGTTTGTGTGACCTTGACTTGCTTCACAACTTTAAACAACCGAGGAACAATAGCAAGAAGCGTCTGCCGAAACTGAATATACCAACAAAGCATATCAGTAACCAACTTCTTGTCAGCTTCACTGTTCTGATTACATCTATGGATGATCTCCAAAATATGCTCCAAGCAAGGAGTAGAGAACAAGTGTTTGTCAATAAGAGCGAACATGCATTTTTGACCTTCGCCCCTAATGAACATCATAGTATGAAACTTCATGTCAATCTTGCCCTTGATCATCATGTTTATATTGCCAGCTCTTCCAATTGATTTGACCGTAGTACGCTTATGAATAGCAACGACAATCTCTTGATCCATCTTTGTTACTTCATGAATGTAACAAACAAGCATTCGCTTGGTATGATCAATGATCGGCTGATACTCCTGAGGATTGCATAGTAGAGTATTGTTGAGGAGTATCCAGTTGTGTGGATTTAGATTTGGAAGGTCGGCTAGGGAAATGGTATGGACCGAGCTATCTGAGCCTCGGCTCACTTTGAATTTGACATTGATAAATTTCCCAGCTGAAGAGGGCTTCAATACCCTGACCTTTGTAATTTTTGTAGCACCTGGTTCCCGATACGTACTCCTTGTAATTAACATTTTTAAAATAATGCATTTTTGCCTTGGACTCGGCGAGTTGATGGACCAACTCGTCGAGTAAGAGCGGGATAAGACGCGAGGACTGAACTTTGGACTCGGCGAGTCGGTTCTCGGACTCAGCGGGTAGACCCTGTTTGGGCAAAAACCCTAATCCGGGTGTTTGCACCCTATTTAAACGCTCTAACTTGGCCTCATTTGTCCCTAACACTTCCAGAGAGCTGAAGAGCGAAACCCTAGCCCCCATTTTGTTCTTGAGAGTGATTTTGGCTTTGTGAAGAAAGTTTGGAGCTTAAAAGAAGAAGAAAGAGGTTGTAGTGTGCAAGGAGGGGAGGTAGATCCAGAATCTACACTGCAAGAGTCTTCCATTCAGGTAGAAAAGCCCCAACCTTGATCACTAGTTCTTTAGATTCCCTTTTGTCCCTAAAATGGTGGTTTTCAAGCCCTAAAACACCATACTCCTTGTGTTTGTGCTTAATGATCCGAAAGGACTTCAGATCTAGACATTATGGACGTATTAGAAGTATAAAGCTTCTGTGGTTGGAGTGATTGAGGTCCCCATTGAGTGTATGACCTCATAAAAAGCTTGTATTTGCCTTTTGGAGCTTGTAGGGCCATGCATGCAAATAAAGTTTGCAACTTTATGTGATAAGCATGCCCTAGGAACATAGATCTATGGTTTTGAAGCGTTGCATGTCTCAGATTTGGTCTATATGGGAAATGGTTCAAGGGACTCGACAAGTCCCAAAGTGGAACTCGGCGAGTTCTATGAAGATGGCCTTAGACTCGGCGAGTTGGATGAACAACTCGGCGAGTCTTATGAAGATTTCCTGGCACTCGACGAGTTGTTCTTCAAACTCGGCGAGTCAGATGAACTGTTACTGAGTGAGAGGGGTTAAAGTGTTGGAGGTCCAACCCTTCCTATCTGCACGCGGAATTAGCAATTTAGCGTGTAGTAATAGTCCCAGAAACCCAAATCCTCAAAAAAAGATGCTCTGGTGAGGATTTGGAAGCGAACAGGAGATCTGCTCGTGGGGACTCGACGAGTTGTTTTTGGACTCGGCGAGTCGGGTCGCGAGTCAGTTCAATCGTCCCAAGTAGTGAGTTAAGGGTGACTCAGTAAGTGGGAAAAAGGACTTGTCGAGTAGGACCGGGTTAGTAGGAGAAGGACTCGGCGAGTCTATGCCATGACTCGGCGAGTTCAGTCAACCGAAAGTTGACTTTGACCAAGGATTTGACCTTGGACCAGGGGAGGGTCAGTCATTTGACCTAAGGGTATTTATGAGTGTCTAATCTATGTTCATGTTTTATAGCCGGAGAATTATCGGTTCAGCAGTCAGGCGCTCAGCAAGCGGATTTTCAGCAGCTACTTTCGAGGTGAGTTACCTTCCAGTAGCAGTGGGTCTACGACCACAATGCCGGCCCACCAGTAGGAGTTGTATGATTAGATGATTGTCTCTGTGACATTCATCTAGGGTTGCTACTACCTGTGTTATGTTTATGTGCTAGTATGATATGATGCTATGTGCTAGTGACAGTATGGGAGATAGTCCCCGGTTTACCGGTCGGTAGGGCCGAAGGGGCAGTCATGCCCAGCCATGCTAGATAGATTATGTGATATGTGTTATATGGTAGTAGTAGGGGGTGAAATAGTCCCCAGCATCCAGTCAAGAGGACCGAAAGCACCCAGGTATGCTAGTTAGTATCCGATCGAGAGGACCGAAGGGGAGGCCATCACCCAAATATGCTAGCTAATATCCGGTCGAGAGGACCGAAGGGGTAGGTCGGGCACCCAGATATGCCTGACAATATATGTATAATATGTGGTTATATGGTATGTGGTAGAGTGGGGGAACTCACTAAGCTTCGTGCTTACGGTTTTTAGTTGTTGTTTTAGGTACCTCTTCAGCCAAGGGGAAGGAGTTGGCGCGGTAGCGGCATATCACACACACGCTCTTGTTTTTTCGCACTATGAGACATTCTGGGATTTGTACTCTAATATTATTATGATTTACGTTTTGGTTTACAGACACGAGACATGTTTTATAAATGATATGGTCGAATGATATTTTGTTACAAACGTTTTGCAAATCGCTTAATTAAAAATGAAAATTTTGGCCCGTATTTTGGGGCGTTACAAGTTGGTATCAGAGCCCTGGTTTGAGGGATTCGGACTCACCTTCGGGGGTGTTTGAACTCAAATCGAGGGATTAAGGAATTTTGAAAAAGAAAAAGTTTATAAAGGACTAAGTAAAGAGTTTTAAGAAAGAACGAAGTGTGTGATGTGCGCGACCGACCAAACTCAAGTAAGTATTCCCCAAAGTACCCATACAAGTTTATGTTATGTTTAACAGTTTCAGTAGAACAACATGCTAGAATAGGACTAAGGATCTAGGAGTGATGCTTTATGTGCCTGCTTTATGTGCTTCAGCTTATGAGGATTGCATGCTAGTAATGAGTAGACATTAGTAGGACAGCCTATTTAGGTTATGCCTGGTAGTATGAGCATAACATTATATGCTAGTTCAGCTTCTCACAATGAGGACATATTTGCTTGAGTAGTTTTCCTGTGTCCGAATGTTGCTTACTTTATGCTTAGTAGGACTCTGAGTGATGGGAGTTAGTCAATAGGTGAATACGTCATGTCACGTCACATATGATCAGGGTTGAATAATCTCAGAGTGCTGGATTTGGCCCTATTGCGTAGCTCTTGTTTGAGTCTAACTGTTGTAGGGACGAGTATGTTACTCGAAGGATTATCTGATCCTCATCACATGTGATGGTATTCAGGTAATGGCTAATTGGCATTACAAGGAAGCCTTCAGTAGATGAGGACCGCTTTAGGTGGAGTCATAGATTTTCCCTAGGGCAAGCCTAGGATGGGAATAGCAGTGATTAGTAGTAGTGAAAGGGATCTGGTGGAGTCGAGGTAGTCCTTAAAGAAGGTACGGATAGATGTGGAAGGTAGTATGGGCCCGTACTACTGAAAGCAGAGGATCTGTACCCGAACTAAGGAAGGCCGAGACAAGACCAGGGAACTTGAAACAGATGTGATCCCTTTAGAGGTATCAGTATCACTAATGGTTGCCTGTGTGTATTGCAGAACTCCAAAATCTATTGCAGTTTTGGAGAGGGATCGGGTTCGGGATCAGGATTCGAGCCAGTAGATGAGAGGCTACGCGAGTTCATCGCGTCAGAGATCACCAGGGGAATCCTTGAATCGACCCCCATCATTTTCGGGTCGATCAGGGAATGGATAGTTGAACTGATGGAGGACCGCCTCAGGGTATTCAGGAGTGACATGGCATCTGGCCAGTCAGGATCTCGCACACTGTCCTTTAAGGACTTTAGGGGCAGTGGTGCGCCGGATTTTCACGGGGCGAAGGACCTCATAGCTGCCAGGCGATGGATTGCAGACATTGAGTCTGCACAGTTGACTAGCTTCTGCCCCGAAGGGTCGAAGGTGAGATTTGCAGCAGGATGCTTGAGAGACCGAGCTAGAGATTGGTGGGAGTTCGCCGGTGACTCGTTGGGAGCCTCGGCTGTTGAGGCTATGACTTGGTCGGACTTTGTGACCAGGTTCAGGGCAGAGTTTGCGCCGGCTATCGAGCTTCAGCAGCTGGCTAGAGAGTTTTTGGATATGAGACAGACGACAGAGATTGTGGCGGAGATCACCGCCAAGTTTCGGGAGAGGGCATTGTTGGTGCCCCAGTACGCGGGTGATGAGGATATGAGTAGGACCCGCTATCATGACATGCTACGAGCTGATATTCGGGAGCATGTTAGTTTTTCAGCTTGCCCTACCCTGGACTCTATGATTGCCAGGGCAAGGGAGAGGGAGATAGATCTGGAGCACATCCGGAAGAGGAAGGTAGAAGAGGGGCATGTTATGGGGGCTTCGGGGAAGAAGCCTAAGGGACCAGATGCGGGGCCGAAAGGCCAACAGGGGTGGGGCCGCTACAGGAAATGCAGCAAGACGCACGAGGGAGCGTGCAAGTTGGGATCGTCAGGCTGCTATAAGTGCGGCAAGTCAGGGCACTTCAGCAGGGATTGTACCACCCCTGCACCTGTGATACAGACGTCTGAGTTGCTATGTTTCCATTGCAACCAGAGGGGCCACAAGAAGGCCAGTTGCCCCCAATTGACAGCAGCATCGGCGCCAGTGAAGGCGCCAGCTCCAGCGACCCTGCGGATCACTGATGGCCGGCAGGGCAAGGCAGAGGCTCTAGTGGTGAGGAGCCGGGCGTTTCAGCTGACTACCGAGGAGGCATGCGCCGCACCCGATGTGGTGAGGGGTGTGATTCTTTTCCTCTATTTTATTTATATGATGTTATGATATTGATATGTGCTCTTTGTTTATGCATTAGGATCGTTCCATGTGAACGATATCCCAGTTCAGGTGTTGTTTGACTCGGGTGCCACCCGATCGTTTGTTTCTCTTGCGCTTAGCAAGAAGTTTACTAAGTCTTCGAGCATGTTGGATTGCCCTCTAGAGGTAGAGATTGCCGATGATCGATCAGTGCAAGCATCAGTAGTGTTCAGGGATTGTGTTCTAAGGTTGTTTGAGGAGCGCTATTTGGTGGATTTGGTTCCCATTTTGTTGTGTGGGAACAAGGTGATCATAGGCATGGATTGGTTGAGCCCTAATGGGGAGGTGATAGATTGCGCACAGCAGCTGGTGCAGATCAGGACCCCAAGTGGGGGAGAGTTGGTGATCCACGACGAGAGGCCACAGCGTGGACCCACAGTATGTTCAACAGCGAGAGCTAGACGCTACCTTTAGCATGGTTGCGCGGGATATGTCGCGTATGTTATGGATACCCGGGAGGCGGGTAAGGTGACGGTGAGCGAGGTTCCGGTGGTGCGAGACTATGCTGATGTGTTCCCGGAGGAGCTTCCTGGAATACCTTCAAAGTGACAGGTAGAGTTCAGGATCGACTTAGTCCCTGGTGCGGCTCTGATAGCCAAGGCACCGTACCGGTTGGCTCCTCCCGAGATGCAGGAGTTGTCTACGCAGCTGCAGGAGCTGTTAGCCAAGGGATTCATTAGACCAAGCAGTTCACCCTGGGGAGCCCCGATTCTGTTTGTGATGAAGAAGGATGGGTCGCATCGGATGTGTATAGATTATCGGGAGCTGAACAAGGTAACAGTGAAGAACCGTTACCCACTCACGAGGATTGATGACCTCTTTGACCAGTTACAGGGAGCATCTTGGTTCTCCAAGATCGATTTGCGTTCAGGTTACCACCAGATGAGGGTCAGAGAGGAGGGTGTGTAGAAGACCGCGTTTCAGACGTGTTATGGCCATTATGAGTTTGTGGTGATGCCGTTTGGGCTCACCAATGCTCCTGCTGCGTACATGGACCTCATGAACCGCGTGTGTAGACCGACGCTGGATCGGTCTGTGATAGTTTTCATTGATGACATCTTGGTTTATTCCAAGACACAGGAGGAGCACGAGGAGCATCTGAGAGAGGTTTTGGAGACCCTGAGGAGGGAGAGGTTGTACGCCAAGTTCTCCAAGTGCGAGTTTTGGTTGCACGAGATGCAATTCCTTGGGCACCTTGTCAACCAGAACAGTATACTGGTTGACCCGGCCAAGATAGAGGCCGTGATGAGATGGGAGGTTCTGAAGTCTCCATCTGAGATTCGGAGTTTCCTGGGTTTAGCGGGCTACTATCGGAGATTCATTTAGGACTTCTCCAAGATAGTCATACCCCTGACACGGTTGACTAAGAAAGCCGTGGTCTTTCGATGGGGGCCTGAGCAGCAGGTAGCGTTCGAGGTTCTGAGACAGAGATTATGCGAGGCGCCAATCTTAGCCCTGTCAGAGGGCGTAGGGGATTTTGTGGTATATTTTGACGCGTCCATTTCGGGGTTGGGCACGGTACTGATGCAGAGAGGGCACGTCATTGCCTACGCTCGAGGCAGCTGAAGCCTCACGAGGCGAACTACCCGACGCATGATTTAGAGTTAGGGGCGGTGGTCTTCGCCCAAAAGATTTGGAGACATTCCCTCTACGGGGTTCGGTGTACCATTTACATGGACCACAAGAGTTTGAGGTACCTCATGGATCAGCCGAATTTGAACATGAGGCAGCATCGGTGGCTTGATGTGGTGAAGGATTATGATTGTGAGATCCTTTACCACCTGGAGAAGGCCAATGTGGTGGCCGATGCGCTTAGCCGCAAGGCGGCGCCAATCAGGGATATTTGCATGCGGATGACAGTGGTGACTTCGCTTTTGGAGCGGATTCGGGAGGCCCAGCAGGAGGACCTGAAGGAGCAACATCGGAAGAGTGAGCGCAAAGTGGGTCAAGTTTCCTCCTTCAACTATGACAGCAGGGGATTATTGATATTACACCGCAGGGTGTGGGTGCCATACTTCGGAGGCATGCGCCAGATCTTGATGGAGGAGGCGCACAAATCCCGATTCTCCATTCATCCCGGGGTAACGAAGATGTATAGGGATCTTCGTCTGGACTATTGGTGGCCCTGCATGAAGCGGGATGTGGCTTGGTACATCGAGCGGTGCTTGATCTGCAGGAAGGTCAAGGTCCAGCATCAGAGACCGCACGACAAGATGCAGCCGTTGGATATCCCGTTGTGGAAATGGGAAGATATTACGATGGATTTTATCATGAAGCTTCCTAGGATCGCGCGAGGAGTGGATTCTATATGGGTCATTGTGGATCGATTGACCAAGAACGCCCATTTTATCCCGATTCAGGAGCATCTCGGCCGAGAAGTTGGCCGACATCTATATCAGGGAGATAGTGGCGCGACACGGGGTGCTAGTATCAGTGATTTCAGATAGAGATGTGCGTTTTACTTCCAGGTTTTGGAAGAAGTTTCATGATGAGTTGGGCACTCGTCTGCATTTTAGCACTACCTTTCACCCACAGACAGATGGTCATAGTGAGCAGACCATCTAGACTCTTGAGGATATGTTGCGGGCATGCGTGCTAGATTTCTGTGGTAGTTAGGATACCTATCTTCCTTTAGTTGAGTTCTCATACAACAACAGCAACCACGCGAGTATTGATCGTCCTCCCTTCGAGATGTTGTACGGACGGAGATGCAGGACCCCAATATGTTGGGGAGAGGCTGGCCAGAGGGTCATGGGAAGCACCGAAGTGGTGCTCCAGACGACAGAGAAGATTTAGTAGGTCCGGAGCAGGCTTCAGACTGCTCAGAGTCGACAGAAAAGTTATGCCGACAAGCGCTGTTCAGACTTGGAATTCCAAGTTAGGGATATGGTTCTTCTAAAGGTGTCGCCATGGAAAGGCGTCATCCGATTCAGAAAGCGAGGAAAGTTAGGCCCAAGGTACATCGGGCCATTCAGGGTTGTAGCCCGGGTAGGCAAGGTGACGTATAGGATGGACCTACCAACCAAACTCAGCCAGATCCACAGCACTTTCCACGTCTCTCAGTTACGGAAGTGTTTGGTGGATGACTCGGAAGTGGTGCCTTTGGAGGATATTCAGGTCGATGACAGCCTGAATTACATCGAGCGGCCTGTGGCAATCCTCGACAGGAAGTCGAAGGATCTGAGGAACAAAAGGGGGGAACTCGTGAAGGTGCAATGGCAGCACCGGAAGGGATCAGAGTGGACTTGGGAGCTGGTGGAAGACATGATGGAGCACTACCTCGAGCTGTTTCAGGATCGAGCAGCAGACTTCGAGGACGAAGTCTAAGATAAATGCCTTCTATCCGCGAGTTGCACATGAATAAAATTAAATATAATATATAGTTTAATGTTATTTATAGTTGTTGTTATTGTTAATTAATTTTTTAAAATTTATTTTCTTAATGTTTTAATTTCTATCATTATAATTACTTAAAACATCAAACATTATTTTTTGATTTTAAAGGTAACATTATTGATGTGTATTAAACTCTTGATCGTTTAGATCTTTCACAGGTATATTAATGAAGAACAAACTGTTAAATCAAACAAGACAAAGAACACAATATAGAATTAGTATAAAGTTTATGATTCAAATGTAGTCACGCCTCAACAGAGCTCGACAAAGAACTTCCACTGTAGAGGCCAGCTAGGGTATACAATACTTTGATAAGAAAAAATAAAAGCGTTGCTAACTAGGGATGCATGCATGCACCTTAAATACTAAAACTCTAAAATAAAATAATGCACGGTTAGACAGGACCAAACCGGCTACAAAACTGGGCTAAAAGGGACGAGCCCAAGATGCAACATCTTTATCCCAACAATCTCCCCCTTTGCGTTAATTGGGGCCAGACATTCACTTCGTTTGTGTGACCTTGACTTGCTTCACAACTTTAAACAACCGAGGAACAATAGCAAGAAGCATCTGCCGAAACTGAATATACCAACGAAGCATATCAGTAACCAACTTCTTGTCAGCTTCACTGTTCTGATTACATCTATGGATGATCTCCAAAATATGCTCCAAGCAAGGAGTAGAGAACAAGTGTTTGTCAATAAGAGCGAACATGCATTTTTGACCTTCGCCCCTAATGAACATCATAGTATGAAACTTCGTGTCAATCTTGCCCTTGATCATCATGTTTATATTGCCAGCTCTTCCAATTGATTTGACCGTAGTACGCTTATGAATAGCAACGACAATCTCTTGATCCATCTTTGCTACTTCATGAATGTAACAAACAAGCATTCGCTTGGTATGATCAATGATCGGCTGATACTCCTGAGGATTGCATAGTAGAGTATTGTTGAGGAGTATCCAGTTGTGTGGATTTAGATTTGGAAGGTCGGCTAGGGAAATGGTATGGACCGAGCTATCTGAGCCTCGGCTCACTTTGAATTTGACATTGATAAATTTCCCAGTTGAAGAGGGCTTCAATACCCTGACCTTTGTAATTTTTGTAGCACCTGGTTCCCGATACGTACTCCTTGTAATTAACATTTTTAAAATAATGCATTTTTGCCTTGGACTCGGCGAGTTGATGGACCAACTCGTCGAGTAAGAGCGGGATAAGACGCGGGGACTGAACTTTGGACTCAGCGGGTAGACCCTGTTTGGGCAAAAACCCTAATCTGGGAGTTTGCACCCTATTTAAATGCTCTAACTTGGCCTCATTTGTCCCTAACACTTCCATAGAGCTGAAGAGCGAAACCCTAGCCCCCATTTTGTTCTTGAGAGTGATTTTGGCTTTGTGAAGAAAGTTTGGAGCTTAGAAGAAGAAGAAAGAGGTTGTAGTGTGCAAGGAGGGGAGGTAGATCCAGAATCTACACTGCAAGAGTCTTCCATTCAGGTAGAAAAGCCCCAACCTTGATCACTAGTTCTTTAGATTCCCTTTTGTCCCTAAAATGGTGGTTTTCAAGCCCTAAAACACCATACTCCTTGTGTTTGTGCTTAATGATCCGAAAGGACTTCAGATCTAGACATTATGGACGTATTAGAAGTATAAAGCTTCTGTGGTTGGAGTGATTGAGGTCCCCATTGAGTGTATGACCTCATAAAAAGCTTGGATTTGCCTTTTGGAGCTTGTAGGGCCATGCATGCAAATAAAGTTTGCAACTTTATGTGATAAGCATGCCCTAGGAACATAGATCTATGGTTTTGAAGCGTTGCATGTCTCAGATTTGGTCTATATGGGAAATGGGTCAAGGGACTCGACAAGTCCCAAAGTGGAACTCGGCGAGTTCTATGAAGATGGCCTTAGACTCGGCGAGTTGGATGAACAACTCGGCGAGTCCTATGAAGATTTCCTGGCACTCGATGAGTTGTTCTTCAAACTCGGCGAGTCAAATGAACTGTTACTGAGTGAGAGGGGTTAAAGTGTTGGAGGTCCAACCCTTCCTATCTGCACGCGGAATTAGCAATTTAGCGTGTAGTAATAGTCCCAGAAACCCAAATCCTCAAAAAAAGATGCTCTGGTGAGGATTTGGAAGCGAACAGGAGATCTGCTCGTGGGGACTCGACGAGTTGTTTTTGGACTCGGCGAGTCGGGTCGCGAGTCAGTTCAATCGTCCCAAGTAGTGAGTTAAGGGTGACTCAGTAAGTGGGAAAAAGGACTTGTCGAGTAGGACCGGGTTAGTGGGAGAAGGACTCGGCGAGTCTATGCCATGACTCGGCGAGTTCAGTCAACCGAAAGTTGACTTTGACCAAGGAGTTGCCTTGGACCAGGGGAGGGTCAGTCATTTGACCTAAGGGTATTTATGAGTGTCTAATCTATGTTCATGTTTTATAGCCGGAGAATTATCGGTTCAGCAGTCAGGCGCTTAGCAAGCGGATTTTCAGCAGCTACTTTCGAGGTGAGTTACCTTCCAGTAGCAGTGGGTCTACGACCACAATGCCGGCCCACCAGTAGGAGTTGTATGATTAGATGATTGTCTCTGTGACATTCATCTAGGGTTGCTACTACCTGTGTTATGTTTATGTGCTAGTATGATATGATGCTATGTGCTAGTGACAGTATGGGAGATAGTCCCCGGTTTACCGATCAGTAGGGCCGAAGGGGCAGTCATGCCCAGCCATGCTAGATAGATTATGTGATATGTGTTATATGGTAGTAGTAGGGGGTGAAATAGTCCCCAACATCCAGTTGAGAGGACCAAAAGCACCCAGGTATGCTAGTTAGTATCCGATCGAGAGGACCGAAGGGGAGGCCAACACCCAGATATGCTAGCTAATATCCGGTCGAGAGGACCGAAGGGGTAGGTCGGGCACCCAGATATGCCTGACAATATATGTATGATATGTGGTTATATGGTATGTGGTAGAGTGGGGGAACTCACTAAGCTTCGTGCTTACGGTTTTTAGTTGTTGTTTTAGGTACCTCTTCAGCCAAGGGGAAGGAGTTGGCGCGGTAGCGGCATATCACACACACGCTCTTGTTTTTCCGCACTATGAGACATTCTTGGATTTGTACTCTGATATTATTATGATTTACGTTTTGGTTTACAGACACGAGACATGTTTTATTAAATGATATGGTCGAATGATATTTTGTTACAAACGTTTTGCAAATCGCTTAATTAAAAATGAAATTTTTGGCCCGTATTTTGGGGCGTTACAATTTTCTTCAAGCTCCAGGTCAGGTATTGTGGTTGAGCAAATTCCATATAAAATTCCAGCAAATCCCGATCAACCTTCGGGTCTAGAGAAGGAACGACAGCAGTCGAGGCAAAGTAGTGAAAGATGAATGCCTTTCGGTTGATTGGCATGTCAAACTGAGCGTCCTTCAAGTTCTCAAGACGGAACGATAAAACAGGTTCAAGCCAATGAGTACTCGGTTCATCAATGACTTCCCTCTGGAGCGATTCAATAGTCCATTCGGGAAACATTGACTTCTTTTTATCAAGGAGTTCTTTCTCTTTCATTTCTTTTTCCAACCAATCCATCTTCTCCCGAAGCTCTTGTTCAGAAGGCTTGAACTTTGGACCAGGCTTGGAAGGAGCTCCTGTAACAATATCATCAATATCGTCTTCTTCATCTTCATCATCTTCTCCAATGATCTTCTTTTTCTTTTGACTTTTACTGGCCGAAGCTTCATTATCCTTCAGTCCAACAGTGGCTTTCGGTTCTGGAGGAGGTGGAGGTTGAGTTTTGTCATGTTTGCCTCCTTGGGATTTCTTTTCTCCCCCTTGTTTCAGAAGAACAGTAGTGTCCGAAACACCTTCAATTCGATTGAGAATATCCAAGGTTGGACGTAGCTTCTCCGCTAAGTGACGACGAATGGAGATTGTTAAGATAGAGTCATGGGCGTCCAGGAGATGATGCAGGATCGAATGGACATCACCAACAGAGCTGCGAATCACCTCTCGTTCAGATTTTAGATCATTAAGCTCTTGAGTTGCAGTACGAAGCTTTAAGTTCTGAACTTTGATCCGAGAGGTTCGCTTGTCCAACTCATCCATGACTTTGTTTTCAACTGCGAGCTTTGCCTCAAGTTGAGTTAACCGGTTATCAACTTTGGAATGAAGATTTTCATTAGCAGCTTCAATGGCTCTACAAGCTACGCCAAGTTGTGACAGCTCGGCCTCCAGGGAGCGTTTATGAGAATCAACCGAAGCATTCACGGTATGAGCATTTTTCTGAGCAGTAGCTTGAAGGGAATCGAGAAAGATTTGAGCTTCTGAAATTAGTTTTTCGACTTTTGCAGTCGCATCCTTGCTGTTTTTAGTAGAGGCTTCCACAACAAGCGAAGCCTTTAGGCATTGAGAAGTGGAGGCATCAATGCCCTTTGTTTCATTAGATATAGAGGTGTCATGCTCCTTAACTGCAGAAGAGAATAGGGCCTTGAGAGTAGCTTCTGAGTAGGGATTTGCAGAGGAAGAGGAAAGTAACTGCTCAAGCTTATCCGTTACAGCCTTGAGATGTCTCTTGCTGAGAGGAGCGTCATCATCATCGTCGATCTGAACACGATAAGGACTGAAGTAAGTAGAATCAAACTCCAAGTCCTCACCTCCAAGAATAGTATTGGTTTCGGTTGAACGGGTAGGAGATGGATGTTTAGTAGTGACAGGGGTTACGACTGGAGAAGAACAAACCCCCGTATTAGATACGTTGGTCTGAACTCCCGTGGTAGTGGTAGTAGTAGCTTCGACAAAAATGGGTGTGGGGATGGGAATAGTGGAAGAAGGTTGGGATGTGATAACTAGGAAGGTTTTGGGTAAGGAAATAGGAATAGAAGCAGGTGGAGGAGAAGGTGCTTTAGAACGAACAGGTACCTCTAGAGTCGGTGAGCGAGGAGGGGTATCACCACGAACCGAAACCTCCTCATCAGAGCTTTCGCTCTCAGATGCAGTAGGAGAGGGTAGTTTATGTCCAATAGGGACATACTCAAAATCTGAATCACTCGAGGACTGAAGAATAAGCCTTCGAGCAGGTTTCTTTGTCTTTTTCTGCTTGGGCTGTGAAGGGGCAACCTTCTCAGTCTTTCGTTTCTTTGGAGTTTGCCCCTTAGCTCCTTTGATTACCAATCCTTCATTCTTTTTATCTTGTTTCTTTCCCCTCTTGGATGGTTTATCTGCTTCCTCAATGGAACGAACCATTGCTGGTGTGAGTTCCCTTGGTCCCGAAGATGGAAGTTTCTTGTATTCTTGAATGATTGCACTTTGGTCAGATACACAAGCATACATGGATGCCGGAATCGATCCAACAAACAGATACTTGGATGGGTCAGTGACTAGAATCTTGGTTGTATGAAACATGACAATAGAAGAGAGAAGCGAATCTGCCATGGTTGGGACATGAAGACGATCCATCGCCCATTTTGTGATAATAGACCAAAGCCTTCCACAGGAAACTTCAGAATGACGTGAAGAAGAAGATAAGCTTTGAACAAGCTATTTCCATAAAACGGAGCCATAATCCAAATGTAACCCATTGTACAAGCCATAAATCATAGTCATAAATGACTTGCTTGCACCATCAGATCCGGCGCTGCGCTCAGAAAGACCTTTAAACAACAATGTGAAGAGGGTATTCCTCTGAGGAGGAAGGCAGGATTTCTTGAACTTTGTCACTATGGTTAGGGTTTCAGTGTACCCCATATTGTAGGACATTGAGAATAATTGACCAGTGGTGATGGAATCGGGGTTTACCATGGTGGGTTCATGAGCAAGACCTAGCAGGTTGCAGAAGCAATTCTTGGAAATTGAGGTCTTCTCATTGTGAATGCCGAAGTGTAATCTCTCAGCAACTTTGTCATAGTATGCAGTGGAGTAGATGTGAGAGAGGCAAGACATGAGAACAACCTCCACTAGAGATAGAGCGATAACGAGTGGAGAGTATTTGAGGCACTCCACAATTTGCATCATGTAGGGTTCATAGGCTGGTGGCGTAAGGTCGATAATGAGATTCTGGTTGGGTTTAATGACCAGAAGGTTGGAGTGAACAAAAGTATCTTGAATAGAAGACGATTCCGCCATGGATGAAGCTTGAGAAGAAGATGATGAACAGTTAGAGAAATCGCCTTTTTCTTTTAGAAGATTTGAGAACGCTAAAAGAGTAAAGTTGATCATGAGAAACCCTTTTATACGTGAGTAGGAAAGAGAAAGATCCACCTAAAATCTCGTCCTTTTGTAAAACGTTTCCTGATGCGATGGGGAGTAGACAGTTGGCAACCCCGATGATGACGCAGGAGAGAGAAAAGACGTTTCACTTTTTACGCGCCTTTCCATAGAAAGTACCTTTTTCAAATCGACGAAATGAGTGGATAAATGCTGACTCATCCATTGTGCTTTATCTGAAACGTCATCCACATAATTTACATGAACCGTCGTCACCCTTATTATATCGATTGAAAATCACCATAATGTTTTTAGAACCCAAGCTATAAAAAAAATTAGCTCATATAAAAAATAAAACCAGACTTTTGGAAAATCAAAGATATTCGTGCATAGAGTGTGAATGATAAGGAAATAAATCAAATTTTGTGGGATAGTGTGATGTCGATTAGGGCATAAAACAGTAGATCCCGGGCACGAATCTCTTCCTTTCAAGTCAAGAGAGACTTCAAAGTGTTTGTGTGGTTTCCCGTGAAAATACGATCAAGTGCCTTTTAAGAGGCAATGAAAGGCATCTTTTATATATTAGGCTTGTATGGGTGGCTTTTGCTTCAATTCAAGTTTCAGTTCTTAATATAAGACCGAAAGAGAATGAAGTACTTGTGAGACCAATCTGGCCTATTGAACAAGTAGGTTTGACATATATCCAGTGGCTGTTGAAAATAAGAAATCTCGAAAAAATAAAATAAAACTGGATCCTTGGGGAAGAAAAGTCTTGGTGATAGACAATTTCAAAAGGATTAGTCAAAATAAAAAGAGATTTCATTGGTGAAAGCTAGAACATAGTAATTGTTCACCGTCAATGCATTATGGGTAGTGAATTGTGGGTTTCACTTAGTACGTAGTGACATGAGGCTAAGATCATAAACACAAAGTGTTGTGTAGCCATAAACCTCAGTGGTAGGTGCTGAGAGTCTCAAGGGTTATGTGAATGATATGAAGTGAGATAGAGAAAAATGATGTAGGTGGTTTAAGAAGCGAATGTACCTCTGCTATAAAGGTAGGACCAAGCAGAAAACTCTAAACTCACTATGAGAAGAGTAAGGTAGCTCACGATTAGAGAGAATGTAACAACCTAATTAGGAAAACATGATTTGTATTTATCACATTATTAAGGCTTCACTCAAAATCTTTTGAGGCTTTGGTCAACATGCAGCAGCATGCATCTATAGACACTTAACTAGCCTTATGAAAAGAATTTATACCTGCTGCAGCTCCACCATTGAGAGTATCTTTTATACGAAGAAAAACATAAAAAAATATTTTTGAATTTTGTGAAGAATTTATAAAGAGAAATAAAAACAAAGAGAAAATTATTTTTGGATTTTATAAAAAAATTGGAAATGAAAAACGTAAAAATAAGTATGAAAAAGAATGTATAAAAGAATACAATCAAATTCCTTTTAATGAAAAAGAAGCGAGCGAGTTCAGAAGGACCGAACCCGAAATAGACCGAGCGTTTGGTTCATTTCGGTTCCCGTGTGAACCGAACCCGAAATGGACCGAGCGTTCGCTCTATTTCGCTTCTAACCTTTAATGAAGCGAAGGCAATTTGAGTACTGATTCTACTTCCATCATTCCTAGGCCTTGTAAGATCTTATTGAAACTTGCTTCAGGTAAGGGCTTAGTGAATATATCTGCTAATTGATCAGTGGTCCTAATGAAATGAATCTCTACGTTACCATCTTACACATGATCTTTAATGAAGTGATACCGCAGTGTTATGTGCTTTGTCTTCGAGTGTTGCACTGGGTTATGACAAATCCTAATCGCACTTTCGGGGTCGCAATATAGTGGGATTTTCTTCATGTTCAGCCCATAGTCCCTAAGCTGACTTTGTATCTAAATGACCTGAGATGTGCATGAGGCAGCGACTATATATTCAGCTTCAGCCGTGGAGAGAGAAACATAGGTTTGTTTCTTTGATTGTCAGCTAACCAATTTACCATCAAGAAATTGGCATCCTCCAGTAGTGCTTTTACGATCCAATCCACAACCCCCTAAGTCAGCATTTGAGAATGCTTGGACAAAAAATCCTGAGTTGGCTAGATACCATAGACCGAGAGAGGAGGTTCGCTTTAGATAACGAAAAATGTTCTTCACTGCCAGCATGTGAGGTTCGCGTGGGTTGGCTTGAAATCGAGCACAATAGCAGAATGAGAACATAATGTCCAGCCTGCTGGATGTAAGATACATCAGTGATCCAATCATCTGACGATAAAGCGTCATGTCAGCAGCCGGTTTGTCCAATGATGGTGTCAGCTTGGTGCCAAACGCCATAGGAACCTTCACCCTTGAATCGCCTAACATCCCAAAATTGGAAAGTAATGTCTTTGTATATGCCTCCTGATTGATAAAAATGCCTTCAGGTCCCTGTCTAATATTTAAGCCAAGGAAAAAGTTAATTGGACCCATTGAGCTCATCTCAAATTTAGTTTCCATCAACTTCCTGAATTCAGCTGTTAGGCTGGGATTCATGGAGCCGAAGATGATGTCATCAACATAAATTTGGACTATCATAAGGTGGTTACCCTCTCTCTTACGAAAGAAGGTTGGGTCAACTAAACCTTGTTTAAATTTGGACATTTTTAAGAATCTAGTGAGGGTTTCATACCATGCTCTGGGAGTCTTCTTCAAGCCATATACTACTTTGTCCAGAATATCGTTGTGATTTGGATGCTTCTCGTTCATGAAGCCTGGCGGTTGCTCTACGTACACGAAATTCTTTCAAGTTCTCCGTTGAGAAAGGCACACTTCACGTCCATTTGATAGACTTCAAAATTCTTGTATGCAGCATATGCGAGAAAGATTCGAACTGACTCTAATCTTGCAACTGGAGTGAAGGTTTCTTCATAATCTATACCTTCCTCTTGATAGTATCCTTTCACCACCAACCGGGCCTTGTTGCGAATCACATTCCCTTCCTTGTCCATCTTATTTCTGAATACCCATTTGAGACCGACAACCGAAGCATCCTTTGAAGTTGGAATTAGACACCATACTTTGTTTCTTTCAAACTAGTTCAGCTCGTCTTGCATGGCTTGAACCCAATCAGAATGATCAAGAGCTGAATTCACCGTCTTCGGTTCAACTTTGGAGACGAAAGAGTTGAACATGCAAAACTCTACTTGAGAGAATAATGCAACTTGCTTTGCTTTCAGCTGTGATCGAGTTAATACATTTTCTGAAGATTCCCCAATTATTTGACTTTGAGGATGGTCTTTGGTCCATTTAATGAGAGGAGGGTAATTTGGATCACAACAGGGATCCAGTTCTGCATTGATTTCTTCTTCAAATTTTGATTGTGTATCATCATCATTAGCATTCGTATTCTCCCCCTCGAATGATGACACGATTTCAATTTCTGGATCAAAACGCTTCCCTTCATTTGGACTTTCGGTTGAACTTGATGACTGTGATGATGGATTATCCCCCTGAAATGATGAACCCTGATTATTTGGTAGAGTCGAACCCTCCTCCTGGATAGAAGGACAATCACCAGACGGTTTGCCTGAGTCTGGCCTTTCAGTTGCCATCGGTTGTTCAACTGCCATCTTTTGTGCAGCATCGTCAATAATTTGCTTCAAACTAACGACTCGGTTATCTTCAGCCTTGGATTCAGAATCAATAGCTTTTTCTGGTTCATCGAAGAGTAGCATATATTGCTCGAAAAGATTTGAAATAGGCATAGTGACTTGACTAGACTTTGGAAAGATTTCCTGCATTGTAACTTTAGTGTTTTTCAACTTCTTGACATAACAGTCATCGAAAGTGACATAGTATGTTTCTTCAATCTTCTTTGAGCGTTTTTTCATAACTCTATATGCTTTAGAATTCAAGGAGTAGCCCAGAAAGATCCCTTCATCGACCTTAGCATCAAACTTGTTTCGATTCTCCTTTGAGTTGAAAATGAAGCATCTTGAACCGAATACGTGAAAGAACTTCACATTAGGCTTGCGGTTGTTCAAGATCTCATAAGGAGTGATTGAGAAGCGCTTGTTTAGATACGATTTATTCTGAGTGTAACAAGCAGCAGCAATAGCATCAGCCCAGAAATATAAAGGCAAGGAAGCGAAGCTCAGCATAGTTCGAGCCGCTTCGCACAGAGAATGATTTCGCCTTTCGACGATTCCATTCTGCTGTGGAGTATATGGAGTGGAAAAATTGTGATTTGTTCCCTTCTGAGCTATAAAATCTTCGAAATCCTTGTTCTTGAATCCCATGCCGTTGTCGCTTCTCACGTTACGAACCGCTTTTCGCAGTTGAACCTCTACTTGCTTTATGAAGAGCTTGAGCTTGGGAGTTGCCTCTGATTTTTGCTTCAATAAAAATACCCATGTGAAGCGAGAGAAGTCATCTACGATGACAAGTATGTACTTGTTTCCACCAATGCTTTCGATAGAGGAATGACCACATAGATCGATATGTAATAGTTCTAATGGTTCTATCACCTTTGTGTTGATAATAGAAGGATGACTTTGTCAACTTTGCTTTCCCATTTCACAAGCTGCACATAGATGTTCTTTTTCAAATTTGAGAACTGGAAGGCCTCGAACATGATCTCCAAGTACCAGCTTGTTGATATCCTTGAAATTGAGGTGAGAGAGCCTTCGATGCCATAACCAGCTTTCGTCTAAGTGTGCCTTCGTTAGCAAGCAAACAACTGGTTTCCCTCTAATTGTATTGAGATTTAAAGGGTACATTTCTCCCTTTCACTTCGACTTCAGCAGAATATTATTTGACTTCTTTTCAACAATCTCTGAGCCTTCGTCATCAAAGGAGACCTTCAATCCAGTGCCAACCACCAGCTGTGAGACACTAATGAGGTTGTGCTGCAATCCTTCAATGTATGCAACCTTTCTGATCGAAAAGTCCCCTTTTTGTAATCATTCCATAGCCTTTGATAGTTCCAAATGAATTATTGCCATACTTCACCATTCCACCATCCTTGAGAGACCGAAACTCCCTCATTTCTTCCCTTCTTCCTGTCATGTGACGCGAGCAGCCACTATCAATGTACCATTCTTCGCCAAACTACTCGTCATGAATAACCTGCAAAATATCAAGCAGAGTTAGAAACCCAAAGCTTCTTGGGTCCTTGTGAGCCTTTTACAAGAAAGAGAATAGTAAGAGAAACATCAACCAGATAAGTTATTTTTATTAGAGTTGTTTCATCTTTTCTTTTTATTGTAAAAATTTTGATTTTGTTTGACTTAGACTCATTTGATTTAGACGTAGGATTTGTGGTTTTGACGTCTGCATACTTTTGGGTCTCTTTTGGGCTTCTATCGTCTTCCGGAAAGAGCTTTCCTTTCCCTTTCGAATCTTTAGATGAGTGAGAATTTGAATAAGAATGAGAAGAATGAGTTTTAGAAGCAAGATTAGATCGTTGATTATTGCTCTTCCTTGGTTGAGTATGAAGACTTTCTTCCCTTTGGTTCTTCTGATAATTGGATTTGGGACCGAACCCATCCTTTCAGTTGCTATTATGTTGAGAGCCGAAGCCTTCCTTTCGGTTGCTTATACGTTGAGGACCGAAGCCTTCCTTTCGGTTGCTTACATGTTGAGGATCGAAGCCTTCCTTTCGGTTGCTTACATGTTAAGGATCGAAACCTTCCTTTCGGTTGCTTACATGTTGAGGACTGAAACCTTCCTTTCGGTTGCTTACATGTTGAGGACCGAAACCTTCCTTTTGGTTGGCTCTTGGTTCTCCTCGTGACTTATTTGTCTTTTTATACCTAACGTAATGAGGATTTTGGGATCGCCAAAAATGTTTTATTTATGAGAGATTCTTCTTGTATCTCAGGTTACGTTGGTGTTTTCGTTCTGCCACCTGTTTTGGATTTTTATGAATATTGGCCTTTTTCTTCGGTACTTGAGCATGGCTTTCGCTCTTTGACGAACATGTCTCACTGGATGCTATCATTGGTTCACCTAAAGATGTTTTGGTGCCGCTTGTGCTTGGCTCATCATATCGTGTAGGTTCATTAAGTGGTCCTGCCACATATCTACCCTTCACTCTCCATGAGGTTTTCTGAGATAGACCTACTATTTCATCAGCGTTATCTATCGGTGCTGACCAGAAAAACTCCTCACATCCGTTAGCATTATCTTCTTCTACCAATGCTGTCAACTCTACTCTTTGTTGAGGTGTGACTCCTTGAACTGTGTAAACTTGATTTGGAGTTGTTTGAACCTTCTGATATACAACAGCTTTTTCCTTAAGGACTTTGGTCTTGTCTATCGATGAGCGAGCGAACTCAACAGAGTTTTCAGAAATAAGATTTTTACTGGTTTCGGGTTCGCTCTTGAAAAATTCAGAGCAGTCCACCACATCCTCTACAGAGATTTCACTCATGTCATCATCCTCATTAAGTTCAGATGCATTTTCAACATCAATTTAATTTTCTGAACTTAATTTGGCATTCAACGAGTCAAATTTCTGTACAGTTTCGGTTCTCAGTTTTAATTTATCATTTTCATCTAACAGATTTTTGAGCATGTCCTTATGGTCTTTTGACTTTATGTACGACTCTATTTTGTCAAGACCAATTTTGCAGGCATGAGATATTTCATCAGAAGATACAAAATTTTCACAGTTGTAAGCTTCGGCATCGACTTCATCCTCCTTCAACTCAGGAAAGGGTAAAATCATGCGATGTATCTTCTTTCCTATTTCACAATCGAGATGTAACTGCGTGATATTAAAATATAATCTTTTCGCAATCAAACAAAAAACATTTCGTTGTTTTAATAGCTTAAGATTGTCTCATTGCAAATAGATTGACTCATCCCTAGACCTAATTAATTCCTTATCCTTCTGCTCAATCCATATTCTCCTCTCCTCACTCTTCGATGATATCCTGCTGATTTGATCATTCAGGTTAGAGTTTGTGACACGAGTTTGGGTAAGACTACTACTTAAACTAGAAAATTTAGATTTTAAGCCATTCAGTTCCTTTTCATAATTAGTAATTGGAATTTTCAGAGAAGTAAGAATATTTTGTACCTTCTTAATCAACTCATCACATTCGTTGATCTATGAACTGACAGGTTTCACAGCGAAACATCTGTCCTCTCGCTCCTTCTCATCATCCAGCCCACCATCTGTTGTGTATCCTCGCATCTGTGATACACCCTCCGTCACCATTAAACATCTTCCCCCAACCTTTTCTTCTTTCACCAGTAGAGCCTTGCCATGAGTGGGCTTTCTTACTTCTTCGTCTTCTGAATCTGTGGACCATACCTACAATCCACCAAATTCATCATTATCACCTGTATTTTGTACAATCAAAGCATTCATGTTGTTATTGTTAGCTTCTGATTTCTTTTTCTTGATCTCCTCCAATCGTCTTAGGAGGTTCGCTTCCTCATCGTCTTCATCAACTATTTCAGACTTCTTCTTTATCATACAGTCTTTGGCAAAGTGGTTCTTGCCTCCACATAATGACAGTCAAAACCTGAATCACCACCAATCTTTGTTTCCTTCTTAGATTCTTCAGATTTTGAACCCATCTTCGGTTCCTCCTTCACATTTTCAGAACTATAACTTCCCTGCCAGTTTCGATTCTTGTTGGTAGGGAACTTTCTTTTGATAAACTTTCTTGGATTGGAAACCATAAGGGCATACTCTTCACCAGTTAGATCATAGTCAGCAAGATCTAATTCTTCTTCTTCTTCAACAACACTTTTTCCTTTGGAAATAAGAGCTAATGAACCCAATTTGGAAACCACATTCGTTTCCTTTGATACTGCACTTTCATGGGACTTCAGAATTCCCACCAGCTTCGCCAGAGAGTAGGATTAGAACTATTCGTGTGCCTTCAATGTGGACACAACTGCCATCCATTCGGGTCTAAGACCGTTCATGAAGGTAACTTTCTGCTCAATAACCTTCCTTTCGATCCCATGCTTTATCATCTTACTGAGGAGATGATTAAACCGATCAAAGGCTTGAATGAGTTTCTCTTCGGGCTTCTGTTTGAAATCACAAAATTCAGAAAGCAGCAAGGTTTGAATCGAATGTTCCAGATCTTCATCAGTAGAATACAATTCCTTTAACCTATCCCATATCTCTTTTGCTGTAGAACATGAACTCACCAATCGAAACGTGTCCGATTGTAAAGCAAACCTAATCATTCTTAAGGCTTTGATGTTGCACTGAAACTTCTCTTTCTTGTCTTGAGGAATGTCTTTCACATCATTCACGAGCTGATTGTACTCCTTTTGAGTTTTGGCAATCTTTGAAGTGCTTGAGTGAGCAAACGGACCAACTGTGATTGCTTCCCAGATCAAATACCCATTATCCTCTGAACCGATTACATAATCTTCGAAGTGGTGCATCCAGAGTTCATAATCCTGAGTATATAAGATTGGAATCCTTTTTGTTGATCCAATACCGTTGGAGATGTTGATTGGATTGGATTGCGAATCATCCAATGACATTATGATGATGTTTGATCGAAAACCTGTTTAAGATCAGACTTGTAATTTATCGTTAGGACAAGTTCAACAATTAATGAGATACGCCAATTAGGAATGACGGCTCGATTAATATTAATCAATGTGGAAAACCCTAATAACTTCTTCAACAGAAGAGATGTGTATGAATTACACAGCCTCCTGCTCTGATACCAATTGATGAGTATTAAACTCTTGATCATTTAGATCTTTCACAGGTATATTAATAAAGAACAAATTGTTAAATCAAACAAGACAAAGAACACAATATAGAATCAATATAAAGCTTAAGATTCAAACGTAGTCACGCCTCAGCAGAGCTCGACAAAGAACTTCCACTGTAGAGGCGAGCTAGGGTTTACAATACTTTGATAAGAAAAAATAAAAGCGTTGCTAACTAAGGATGCATGCATGCACCTTAAATACTAAAACCCTAGAATAAAATAATGCACAGTTGGACAGGCCCAAACCGACTACAAAACTGGGCTAAAAGGGACGAGCCCAAGACGCAACATCTTTATCCCAACAATTATAATAATTTATATAGAATTATTTTTAATTATTGTTATTGTAAGTTATTTAAAACTACTTATTTGAAAACTTTTAACGTTTATAAAAATATCTTTAAGAAATATTAGTTAAATTGAGATTACAATTTAGTTTTTGAATTTATCACTACAATTTATCACTTTTAACTATTTACAAAATATTCTTTGGTATTTTAAGTGGAACTGAAAATTATATTTAAATTGACATTGTAATGCGTAGAAACACCTATATAGTTGAAGTCTTTACAAAATATGTTTTTTTTAATATAACAATAATGTTGTTAAATTTGCTATATAATTCGTATACTAAATTGATATAATATATTGATTATTTTGAATTATATGACAATATATATAATTATTATAACTTCATATTGTCAACCGTTTGAATGTCTTTTACCTGCGAGTTATACATGAATAAAATTAAATATAATGTATGATTTAATGTTAGAGTAATTTACTGAAACCGTCCCTATGGTATGGCTAAAATTGCATGTTTGGTCTCTAACTTTTTTTTACACTCGGATCGTCCATATGGTTTGATTTTGTTGTATTTTTCGTCCCTATGGTTTGGTCAAAATTGCAAGTTTGGTCCCTACCTTTATGTATGCAAGGGACGAAAAACACTATAAAATCAAACCACAAGGACGATCTGAGTGCAAAAAAAAGTTAGGGACCAAACGTGCAATTTTGACCAAACCATAGAGACGTTTTCAGTAATTTACTCTTATTGTTATTTATAGTTGTTGTTATTGTTAACTAATTTTTTAAAATTTATTTTCTTGATGTTTTAATTTCTATCATTATAATTATTTAATATATCAAACACTATTTTTTGATTTTAAAGGTAACAATATAATCATTTAAATAGAGTTATTTTTAACTGTTGTTATTGTAAGTTATTTTAAGCTACTTATTTGAAAACTTTTAATGATTATAAAAATATATTTAGGAAATATTTTAGTTAAATTGACATTACAATTTAGTGTTTTCATTTATCACTACAATTTATCACTTTTAACTATTTACAAAATATTATTTGGTTTTTAAGTGGAACTAAAATTTATATTTAATTTGAGAATGTAATGTTATATTTAAGTTAACAATGTAAGTATTTTGTCCAAACTATTCAAAAGTTGTAGTTTTAAACTGACAATGGTTTACATATAACAACATATTAAATCTAATAAATTAAGTATAATATGTTAAAAGTTAAAGACATAACTTTATAATAGAAGTAAAGATATTATTTTAAAACTGGAATTTAGTTTATTTATGATTATACTTTAGGTTTGATATTTATTTAACCTTATTAACCAACTTATAATTATTATTAGAAAGACACTACATTTTATCACTTTTAACTATTTACAAAATATTCTTTGGGTTGTTTAAGTTAAACTAAAACTTATATTTAAGTTGACCATATAATGTTATATTTAAATTAATAACTTAAGTATATTATACAAATTGTTTCAAAATTCTATCTTTAAAATGATAATGATTTACATCAAACAATATATTAAAACTAATAAATAAAGTATAATGTGTTAAAAGTTAAAAAAACATAACTTTATAAGTAAAAGTAAATATATTATTTTAATATTGGAATTTAGTTTATCTATGATTATAATTTAGGTTTGATACTTATTTAACCTAATTAACCAAGTTATAATTATTATTAGAAATAAATTGAAAAGTCATGGGAGTTTCAAATGAATGTGGTGAAAGGAAAAATACATTGGAGTTTCAAATGAATGTTGTGAAAGGAAAAAGGCTTTCTTTATAAGTATACTAGGCGAATCCCCACGCGTTGCGCGAGAATAAAATTATGTAGTTAAAATAATAACTTTTACCAAATTATTATTTAATATTTCTACTTTGAAACAAAATGTTGGTAGTAAAGCAAACATATAGTTACCATATTAGTTTTATTAAACATTATACTTTAATTTTTAAGTCATTGTGATATATACAAATATCTGATAATTTTATAAACCGTTTAAAATTGTGTAAATTATATATCAAATGAATGATAATATAACGGGTAACAAAACGTATGAACAAAAATATGAATTGCAACTTTTAAAAACATAAAAATAGAAAAACATCTATTATAACATTTGTATTAAAAATATATATATATATATATACAACGAATAATAAAAAATATGAAAAATAAACACTATAACTTTTAATCACATAAAAACACTAAAACATCTATTATACAATTTATATTAACTCTTCATATTTAAATCACAAATATCTTCAAATACATTAATGTTTTAATGAGTAAAACTTTATAACCTTACAAAGAACGGAAAATAAAAAGTTATTAGTGATTACGAATTAATAATCATAAGTTAAAAACTCTTGAGTTGTAACTAATAAATATACATAAATTAGAAAACTTTTGAGTTGTAGTGTGAGTTTCAAATGAATGTGGTACTTGGAAGTGTGTATTTATTATTATTATTATTATTATTATTATTATTATTATTATTATTATTATTATTATTATTATATTCGTCTAAATAATTGGTTTTGATGCATCATTTTATCCCTTTTAATTATTAAACATAAAAATATTTAATTATAAATTTATAACATACATAGGTGCATATACATGTTAAACAAATCATATATAATATATATTTTTTTTCGTAAATGTCATATGTAATTCTTGTCGTAGTAATATGGATAAATTACTTTCATATGAAGAACATATCATGATAAGTCTATCATAATTACATATCAAATGTTAAAAATTATGTTATCTTTTAAATATTGTCTTTTAAATATGTTGTGTAGGATAACCCAACAAAAAAAATAGAAAATAAACATAATCAGAATAGAAAAACTACAATCAAATAAATAAGAGCATTGGGTTGTTGAATATATAAATAAAGATGTTACATAAACATACATTTAAATCAAAAGAAAAAACTAATATTCATCAACTTTGCTCAAACAAAAAAAACCTATATTCGTTTTCTGAATCTTCTTTCTTCATTTAACACCATTCAACCATAGAAACTTGATGACAATTCTTCACTAACCTGCAATCAAAATATTTTTCTTGAAAAAGAAGAATCAGAAAGATATTCCAAAAAAAACATTGATGTTTGGAGAGTCACATTCAAGGTTGAGTAATACAGACAAATCACATATAACGATTAAATGAGAAACTGAATATAAAGAAAGAATAAAAAAGCTTCATTTTTTTTGTTGAAAGATATTTCAAGCAAAACATTGATGTTATGACATCCTTCTTACATGTAAGATTTTATATAACACAAAAGACACAAAAGATTGACCTTTTTATAGTAAACTTTTCACTAAAGGCTAATTAAACATAATATAAGTTATAAAACTTTTGAGTGTTAAATCATAATTAAGAAAACTTTTGAGTTGCATTAATTAAAAAAGGGGGTTTCAAATGAATGTGGTTTGAGGAAGTTAAAAAATGGGGGTTTCAAATGCATGAGATTCAAGAAAAAATGCTAGCTTTATAAGTATGTATGATACTAGGCGTAACCTTACGCGTTGCGCAAGAATGCATTTAAGTGGTTAAAATAATTATGGAAAAATATATAAATATGTTTAAATTTACGTTTTGTCATGTTCTGGACATTAAGCGAATTATTAAATAACATAAAAGTCCATCAACTTATATTTTGATATTATCTAATATAGTCAATACCTTATAAACTTCACTTTTACTTTTATAATATCCAATATATATTATAAGTTTTTATATAATCTTAATATAATCTATTTTTTTTTATGTCGGATAATATTTTTTTGGATAAAATAAGAAATAAGTTGTTTTGAATGAACTATAAATAAACAATATTGAATTAATAAACATTGTATTACACTATTTATATTACACCAAAACATCTAATGTTTCATATATGAACTTTCAAATATTAAACATTGAAATTAAGAATGAAGTCATACAAAATATATATCATTATACATAAATGTCATCAAAAGTTTTAAAATAAGTCGATTAGTAAATATGATATTTAATTTTAATTATATATTTTGCAAGACGTACGTTTGATTTTATGTTGGTGCGCCGAGAATCCTCTTACTTAATTTGTACCTAAAAAATTAAGGTGAATAGGAATATAAAATAGATATTACTAAGCATTAATATAAATAATAAAAAGGGTATGTGGATCTCCTACCACCGGTTAAAGACAACATACATCTCTAGTGATATCGATTCCTATGTGAAATTGAAGTAGTCATTCTATGTACACCTTGTTTTCTAATTACATAAACAAATATGAGTAACCAAACATACAAATGTTATCTTTATGTAGGAAAAATATTTTAGATAACTAACAAATTAAATAATATAAGTTTAAGAGTTAAGAGTTTCCAAACATTAATATTTTTATTAATCAATCAATTAAGTAACACATGTTGAAATTTTTACAATCATTAATAAAAAGTATTTAAAATATTAGATTTTAAATGAATTTTGGTTGAAGTGTTTTGACCTCTATTATAATATATATATATATATATATATATATATATATATATATATATATATATATATATAGAGAGAGAGAGAGAGAGAGAGAGGGAGAGAGAGGGAGAGAGAGAGAGATGGAAAGTATAACATATCTATTAGTTTTAATAATTATCTTTTTGAAACGGTACAATTACAAAACAAAAAAAAAAACATATTTAAAGTATTTAATTAAATGTTTTCAACATCACCCTATATAACATATGATTAATATATTAACGATTAAACCACAATATACAACGAATATATTACAATAATCTAAAAACGAAGAAAATATATAAAAGAATTAGTATAACAAACTTACAAATTAAAAACTCTAATATATTAGCATATCTCCAAAAGTGGTCATAAGACATTAACCCAACACAAAAACTTTTAAGTTTGTTTTCTTTCTGAAAATTATATATGATTTGTATGCATATCTTCCCAAAAGATTGACATTTTTATAGTAAACTTTTCACTAAATGCTAATTAAACATAATATAAGTTATAAAACTTTTGAGTGTTAAATCATAATTAAGAAAACTTTTGAGTTGCATTAGTAAGAAATAAGATGTTTTGAATGAACTATTAATAAACAATATTGAACTAATAAACTTTGTATTACACTATTTATATTACACCAAAACAACCAAGGTTTCATATATGAACTTTCAAATATTAAACATTGAAATTAAGAATGAAGTCATATAAAATATATCATTATACATAAATGTTATCAAGAGTTTTAAATAAGACGATTAGTAAATGTGATATTTAATTTTAATTACATATTTTGCAAGACGTACGTTTGACTTTATGTTGGTGCGCCGAAAATCCTCTTCCTTAATTTGTACCTAAAAAATTAAGGTGAATAGGAATATAAAATAGATATTACTAAGCATTAATATAAATAATTAAAAAGAGTATGTGGATCTCCTACCACCCGTTAAAAACAACATACCTCTCTAGTGGTATCGATTCCTATGTGAAATTGAAGTAGTCATTCTATGTACACATTGTTTTTTAATTACATAAACAAATACGAGTAACCAAACATAAAAATTTTATCTTTATGTAGGAAAAATATTTTAGTTAACTAACAAATTAAATAATATAAGTTTAAGAGTTAGGAGTTTCAAAACATTAATATTTTTATTAATCAATCAATTTAGTAACACATGTTTAAATTTTTACAATCATTATTAAAAAGCATTTGAAATATTAGATTTTAAATGAATTTTAGTTGAAGTGTTTTGACCACTATATATATATATATATATATATATATATATATATGTATATATATATATATATAAATATATCTTTATACCTTAATAAGCATTTAGCCTAAAATACTAAATTTTAAGAGGTACAAGGCATAATGCAATTTGTACAATGAATTTAAGCATGAAAATCTTATCCGGTCAAATAAAAGGAAAAGTCAAACGGGACTTTGAAGACGGGCCTTTGAATTGGTGTTCCACCAACTAACCTTTATATAACATCTCCTCTTTCGCTTCCTTTATCACTCTTAGGTCACAACTCACAAGCGCACACCAGAAATTAATAACCACTGGATCATTCACTCTTCATCATCCTTATTCTCTCGCTAAAAAGTAGAATCCCCAACCAAAACCCATTTGCCACTCACACCCCCATTCATCGGTCACCACCATCACAACATTACTTACCTGCATCAAAGACCAGGTTCATCACTGCTATTGTGGACGTTTGATCGTCCGCTTCTCCTTCCGAACTCAACAAATCACAAATCAGAAAATCGAGCAGGTAACACATTCGGTACCTTTTCTCTGTATCCATAAAACCTAGATCGAACGTTCCCACTACCACCACTTTCATCACCTTCAAATCAGTCATTGCATTGGTTGTGATCTTCTACTTATGCTTTCTTATTTATGTTTTCTTCTCCATTTTCAGGTTTCAATTTGTGTGTAATGTACTTGATTGGATATCAAACTGATGATGTAACTTTGAAAGGCATGCCTACGACTCTAATCGTTTCAAATTTCATCTTTGTTTTCCTGTTTTTTATTTGATTTTGGCCAGTTGACCTTTTTTGGAAAAAGAATTACTGATAAAATTAGTTTATCCTACTTCCATGTATGACTTCTATTATGTGTAAAGATGTCTAAGAACTCTACCATTTGACGCAAATATTAACCAGAACAAGATATGGCTCGAGATTTTATAGCTAATAACTTTGAGGTAAAACTTATCAACATAATTTTTTTCTTACAGGTGGGAGAGGAACGAGCAGTAGGAATAGAGATAGAAAGGATTTCGACGATTAGTTTGTTGCTGCAAGGTCATAATTTTTTAGGGTTAGTATTCTTTTTTTTTCTTGATTTACAAATTCTTTAGGGTAAATTCTTTTTTTCCCCTGATTTACAAATTCTTTAGGGTTAATATTTTGTCGTGAGAGATGAAGATGTTGCAACAAGAATTAGTATGAAAAATAAATTATGTCAGTAACCCATAACTTAAACCTACATCTTTTATTATATTTTTTTGTATAATCTCTTTTAAGTAGTCCTCTCTTTTGAAATTTTGGTAGGGATAAACAAGGAGATCATATAAGATTTGAGTTCCTACAATTGGTTAATGTGCCTTGCTCCTTGGTGGATGACTTTTAATTTTTTTTTTCAATTTTAATCAATGATGATTTTGTATATATCAAATAAATGATATTAATAACATAAGCAAAATCATTTTATATTTAGCAGGTCGCCTATTGCACCTGAAGATACAAATATGCCATAAGGAAGCATATCTATGATTTATCATAATTAAAGTTTTCAATTACCATGACAAGTTAGTCACCATCTTAACTTGATAGTCACTATATCAAATACATGTGTGTGTAAGTTTGTTTGTGTTTATAGGTCTTGAAATGGGTGATTTCATCTTCATCGTTAGAACAAGCTTTAAGTGGTCATTTTGACTAGGATTATAAGGTAAATCTGTTAATATAGGAATTTTTTAAACTATTATATGATTATGTTGGAAAATGTGATATGGTGTCATTTAGGTCTAATAAAAACTATGGTATGGTTATTCTCCAAAAAAAAGTTCAAGCAATTTTCTGTCAAAATGTTCATTTGTAGAATTCTGCGATTTTACTTATTTTTTTTTTCAATTTGAACTTTTTTTTTCCTTTTCAACCATTGTACTTTGATTCTTCTCAGGTGCCTGCTTCGTGTTCTCTTTAATATGCTATGTTGGTTTGAGGTAAAACTGTAAAAATTGCCATTAACACTCTAAAGGGATAAGCAACAGAGCCCTTCATTCTTCTTCTAACTTTTTTTCTCTATCTTTTAATTTGGACTCATTTTCCTCTCTTTTGAGATCGATACTGAAGAAAGTAAACAGTGAAATCTTTTATTCTCAGTGTTTTGGTGCTTCCAAGTCCCCTATGGTTGCCAACCTCTTCTCTTCTAATCTAACCACTATAGTCGAAATGCATATACATTCTCCCATTGCTCCAAAATCTTGAAAATTCCAGCACCCAAGCAATAAAAGACATGCACTTTCTCTCATTGTTACTGCTACACCTCCAATACAATGCACATATTCTAGAAGAAGGAGGGTAGAATGGGAAATCAAGACCAAGACAAAAAGGGAACATCCCTGGAGGTGGCAGTATAGAGAAGTAATGGGAGACACTGCAGGGGACAATCTGGAAAGAAGTATTACTTTTGTCTATTTCAATTCAGGAGTTACTTAGTTAGAAATAGAATAGTAGGGGAGAATTAGAGAAAAATTGGTGTTATTTTTATGGAGAACTAGCCTCTCGAACATGCTAGGGTTCTTGTTTGTCTTTAAGTGTTTGTGAAATACCATAAGTGAATTGCCCCTGTTATTTACATTCTTTTGTTCTGTGCTTAGTTACTATCGGAAGTTTAGCATTAATTTAGCAATAGCTCAGTAGTTACAATGTTTATTTCAGTTTTATACTTTGTTAATGTCTTTATTGCGTTAAGGTTTTATGTAATCTTTTTAGGTTACATCTAAAGAGACACCATACACATCGGCTGCAAGTTTAGTTTTGAGAACATGTATATTCTCAAGGCCCCCTTTACATCATCAAATTCATACCCTCTACAAATTATTGAGATTTTAGGTTAGCCCCCTGAATTTCTTCCCAACTATTCTATGTTAAACATGGCGATGATTTGTTTCATATTTCATTTGGATGAAGATTTGTGATAATAATTGAACAAATCATATATCATGAGGTTTCCTTTTTCTGCTTTTAATTACTTGCTTTTAGGATGAAGCACAATCCAATTGAAGCAATGATGGTACTCCCGTTTGAAGAGCAAGCTAGAAAAATGAGTTAAAGAAGATTAATGCTTGGATTTGAAGGTTAGTCCTACGAAATGGACATTTGTAAATAGTGGAATCTGATTTTTAATGCTGAGAACGAACATTTTTATACAAAAGATGGGAGGGAAGCACAAATTATTTCTAATTTTTACCAAGTTTATTGTTTTTTAAGCTACAGTTTCATGTTTATGAAGAATGACTAGGTTTTTATCAAAGGTTATTGGGTATCACCAGTAACAAAATGTGATTAATGTCTATTGTTTTGATTGTTGAATTGTTTGTTTTAAAAACAATTGGTTGATTAATGTAAGTATACGTAAGAGCTTTACAGGAAAGCTTGGTCCAAATATTGAACATACTTGATATTCATGTTTTTTTATCGTCGTATGCATTTATCTTTCAAAAATTGAATTTATATATCAGTTTAGTTAAGCCCATACAAATTCAAGGTGGCAACTTTTCTTGTGTTTTAATTTGTTTCCTAATCTTTTTATATTTATTTATATCTAACATTAATCAAATTTTATTTCTTTGAACTAAACTCAACGAAAAAAATAATTAATTTGTCTTTCTAATATCTAACAAAAGTCAACAATAAAGAAAATTATAATATATAACTAATAAAAAGGATGTGTAATTAATGGAGATACTAAGTGATAAATGTTAAAAACATTTTTGAAAATATAACCATCTTATTTGTAAAATTTCAATTAACATCGATTATTTATTTAACGATAGAAGTTGGTTTAAAATTGTTGAAAATTTGTATTTAAAAGCATTAGTTGATATTATTATTATTATTATTTTAAAATTGAGGTTCAAAGATAACAAAGTATACATGTCAAATGTGTTGTATAAAGAAATATTGTACAATTAATATTTGTAAATTCAACCGTTAGAAACAAATTTATGAAAAAAACGCACCATTTGCTTAGCGCGGGTAAACGATTAGTGTGTATATATATATATATATATATATATATATATATATATATATATATATATATAGAGAGAGAGAGAGAGAGAGAGAGAGAGATGGAAAGTATAACAAATCTATGAGTTTTAATTAATTATCTTTTTTAAACGGTACAATTACAAAACAAAAAAATATTTAAAATATTTAATTAAATATTTTCAACATCACCCTATATAACATATGGTCAATATATTAACGATTAAACCACAACATACGACTGTATTACAATAATCCAAAAGCGAAGAAAATATAAAATCGAATTAGTATAACAAACTTACAAATTTAAAGCTCTAATATAATAGCATATCTCCAAAAATGTTCATAAGACCTTAACCCAACACAAAAACCTTTAAGTTTGTTTTCTTTCTGAAATTTGTATATGATTTGTATGCATGTCTTCCCAAAAGATTGACCTTTTTATAGTAAACTTTTCACTAAATGTCAATTAAACATAATATAAGTTATAAAACTTTTAAGTGTTAAATCATAATTAAGAAAACTTTTGAGTTGCATTAGTTAAAAAATGGGGTTTCAAATGAATGTGGTTTTGAGGAAGTTAAAAAATGGGGTTTCAAATGCATGAGATTCAAGAAAAAATGCTAGCTTTATAAGTATGTATGACGATAATGATGATTTAAAAGTAAAAAAATCATATCCTAATAACATTTTTGAAATATATGATGAGATATTATGTTTATTTTACTTAACAAATTAATTCGTAATTACTTACAAACGACAATACACTAATATTCTTTTTTTGACATTTATTATTATTTTTATCTAATATATTTATTTTAATCATACCAACCGTGGTTTTCACGGGTTATAACCTAGTTATGTTAATAAATATTAGGAAGAGAAAAAAAATACATAATCATCGCTAATTTAACTCTATTTTGTCACATTTGTCTATCTATATTTTATATAATTTAAAAAGACTTTTGTTGAGATTAACGCAAAAAGAGCGTTGATAGGTCACATGTTGTAACATCTAGATTTTCATATAAATTATACCTCAAAATATACTTTTCTTTTTAATAATAATAATTTGGTATGCACTGACACACACTGAAATACAAGAAGCTACTACCGGAAATCATACTAGCCTCAAGTACAGATTCTAAGTCGTATGCTACTATCTCTAACCTGCAAAACAACTACAAATGAAATATTATAAGCCTCATAGTTTAGCGAATAACAAGTACAATTACATAAAACACATATATCATAAAACCTTATGTGCACATATCTCTTCAATCAATCGATTCAGGGGAAGCGGAAGTGGAAGTTCTTCTACACATTCCATCATTACTTTCAAGATTAGTGTGATCAGGGTCGCCGGTAAGCGGTACTTGCTGGGAAGCCGAGGAGGATGAAGGTTTGCAGAGCTGCGTGTCAAACTTCCCGTTGTGGTTTTGTAATACAAGAATGGCTTCAAATAATTTTGTTTCATTTTCTTCTTTAAATAGGCACAAATTATCAATTTCTTCAAGAAGTCGACAAACGTTTGAAGAACAGTTGCATCTTTCTGGGGCAATTGTAGTTGATTCACTCACTCTTATATCAGTATAAAGTCACGACTATAATACGACAATTTTTGGGTGTTCTTTACAGGAATTCTAAAGTTCTAGATTTCTAATTCCAAATTCATTGTGTCAGCTCCATGCTTTTTGGAGATTTCCGTCTAACTGGAATGCCTTTCGATTCAATATCGTGAGAAAATAAAATTAAAGGCTCTAACTAGAACGCCTTAATTAACATGAAATCGTAAAAACAAACAAAGATACGAAGAAATTGCATTTGAATTTTGATGAACTTTCTTTGAGATTATCAAATGGAAGAAGGTAGGTGATGTTTCAATGGAAGAAGATGAAATTCCAAGAAGCTATTTTTTTGCCCACCAAGTGTTTGATAAAATGCCCAAACCAAGTTTTCACTTGTTGCGACTTCATTGTTCAAGATAATGTAGTTTGTGTTGGATAGGTATCTAATCTAATAACTATAACTGGTGTGTACTTAATCTGAGAGTAGCATTGTCCATTTCGAGTTGCATATCACCAGGACAATTTGATAGGATGAATATTTGAGTAACAAGTTATTTATGATTTACTAATATATTATAAGTATAATATATTAATGAAGAAATCATATTATTTAATTAGTATTGATCAATAATTATTATGAAATTAGTTTAGTGATCAAAAGAGACCAATTAAATTAACGGGGACTGATTAAGTTAATCAGTGATACATGTATAGTTTGGGCGAATGATCCATATTGATTAGTAATGGACTAAGTTCATGTAAGACTCTATGAAGAGTTAGTCCAAAGGGCTTATCATATGGATTATTGGATTAAGGCCCAAAGGAAGTGGATTAGGGTTTAACTCTTAGAATTCTACACTATATGTGTAACCCACTAAGCCAAAAATCATACACACTAGTATTCTATGAGGCTTAACCGATTTTTAGTGTGCCTAAACTCTCTCTCAAGTCCTCCATTTGTTCATGGTGTGTTGTGAACCATTTTAGGCATCACACTTGGGGTGTTAAGTTCTTAAATGCCAAAATTCAACAAGCTACAACAAGAGGTAATCTTCTAACTTACTTTTATGATTCATATGCCAAATTGTATGCTCGTTGTAGGCTTCATGTTTTGGAAATTTTTATTGCATCTATAACTAGAGAAAACTTAGATCCAAAGCATTTAGGGTTGTATGTGCACCATAGGAGTGTTATAGTACATAAAACCCAACAGTAGTATTAGAGACTAAAGTAGTTTTATGTTATATTGTTGCATTGTATTATTTTCAAAGATGGAAAATCTGCCAATTCGATTCTGTATGATCACCACGACGTGGTGATGCATCCGATGGCAGATTTCAGATTTCTTGGCTTAATTTGGATTTGGATAATTACTATAATTTGTTTCTTGATAAAAAAATTCGAATTTTTTGTTATGAAAATAATTATCCTCATCCAAATAAAAAAAATTTCAAAATTTCAAGATTAGTGTTAGTTTATATGATAAGCTAATTTATTTGCAAATTGTTAATTAGATATTATCTTGCCTTATGAGTTAAAATAGATCAAAGATAAATTATATGATAATTTTTATTAGTTAAAAAAATTGATCTAAATGCTTTTAAAGAATTCCATAACTTGTCCTCAAGTTATGGAAAATGAAAAGTCTCATCCATAAAATGCATTAAACTCATAAGTTATAGAAACCAAAAGTTTTGAAGAGTTTCAAAACTTGCCCTCAAGTTTTGGAATTTGTAAAGTCTCATTTATGAAACATTTAATTCCAAACCCCAGAATTTTAGAAGTTAAAATTCAACCTTTATACTATATAAAATTAAAAATTTAATATATTATATATGTATAAGTAAAAGGCCAGTCTTACCATTAGTATGTCTTATTCATGAAACTGGTCTATAATGGGTGTTTAAGGAAATTGCCTATAAAATGACGATTGAATGAGTATCCACTGTTACCCACCACACTCTTGGCTAGTGGAGGGTCGTTATCCGAACGGGTAGGAAAGGATACAAGCTCTCATTAAAAGTATAATGAAATACCAAGTAACTAAATACTTTTATAAATTCCCAAATCTTAGTTACTTTAGAAAAAAATGTGAATTTGATGCTATTTCATGAAATTGCACTTTGCACCTATTGCCAAGTCGTTAGTGGAGCGTGCGTGGTTAACCGACACACTAACTTGGACTAGTAAGGGTGGCAAAGGGTAGCTCGTGGTTTGTCATAGATCAATGGAGCGTGTGTGGTTAACCGACACATTGATTAGGTAATAAATGACTTCGAGAGTACCAAACTAATTTGCATGGTTATTCACACCTTGTTTCTGATTCTCAGTATCCCAGTCACAAACTTGAAGGACATAATCGATATTAAACATGAAATTGAAAAGTTCAATAAATCTCAAAAGGTCTAGGAGTTTCATTTAAAACTTAATTCGTTTAAAATTTCATTTTTGTGGTGGAATTGGTAAATCGTCATTTACCTACCAGCAAATAGTTTACAACTGCATTACGGGATCCCTTTTTCAAATTGTAAATTATTGTGTTGGGCCTAGCCTTATTATTTCATTTGGGTGTTATATTAAGGACTTAAATCAACTAAACTTGAATTTCTCCCTTGTAGATGTCTAGTTCAGACAACTATGGTCTTCCTGAATCTTTTGGAAAAAGCTTTCCTCATGAAGATGATGTCCCATGATTGGATCGTGGAGATGGAAATCAGGTTTCACTTCCTCCACCTCCTCCAATAGTTCTCCCTAACCCACATGTTCATCGACTTGAAAAGTTTAAGGTCACTCAAGCCCTATTGGCAAGTAAACAAGAAGATGGAAGGTTTGTGTGTGCACATGTCTTGGAGACGAAGTCGCATATTGATAGGCTGAGAATGTTAGGAGTCGTTGTGTCGAGGAAGTTGGCTGTTGACTTGGTTCTTCAATCACTTCCCGAGTCGTATAGTCAGTTTGTTGAAGACTACTATATGACAGACTACGACATGATCCTTATCGATCTTACCTATGTGCTAATTGTTGTTGAATCAGAAACAATTTGGCGCATTGGTCAAACAAATTTGATTGGAAGATTGTAACACCCGCAGATTCGAGTTAGTCAATTTAGAGACAATAAGCGTTAACAATAACTTTTTTTGCTATAATATTATTTAGAATAAATAATCTTGACCAAGTTATAGTATATGTCACAAGGGTTCTGTACATATAAAGAACGCTGAAATCCAAGTTATAACAAAGAAGTTATGACCCGTCGAAGTTTTACGGAAAAACCGACACGACAACGGGAATCGTAAAAAGTGAATTTACAATAAGATAATTTCTAGCCTTAGCTATCTAAAAGAAAGTTGTAGTATATGTTAAACTGAGTGTGTGCATAAAAAGAACGTCCAAATCTGACTTCGTATGAGGAAGTTATGATTTTTCTAAGATTTAGCATTGCACTGCACAACCCGAAATTCGAATTTTAGATCGGTCGATTTTTAACCAAAACAGTCTAAATGAGAATTTAAGATCTCGTTAATAGGAGCTCAACGATAAAAAGATAGTAAAAAATGGAGCACGTATGTGAAAGATATGGACGAAACTTAGTTCCTACTCTTCAAGCCCGACAAATTCGATACAAATTTGTAAATTCGAGATAGAATGAGAATTAGCCGATGGAGTATAAATGAAAGTTGTTGTACTCATAAATACCAAAACGTGGATATGAAGAACGTCGAGAATAGAGCTCGTATGTTAATGATATGGACGAAACTTGGTCCTTACTCTTCGAGTGCGATAAATTCGATAAAGTTTTGTAAATCTGAGATGGAATGAGAATTAGCTTATGGCATCTAAATGAAAGTTGTAGTACTCGTAAATACCAATGCGTGGATATAAAGAATGTCAAAAATGGAGTTCGTATGAACGACTTATAATTTTTAATAGCACATTTACGTATTAAAATAAAGTGTAAATCATATATATATATATATATATATATATATATATATATATATATATATATATATATATATATATATATATATATATATATATATATATATATATATATATATATAGTACTAGGTTCAAATGTTTTTAGCAACTATTGTGTGCATAAATGCACCAATAGGAATTTAGGAATAATAAAATTATTAAAAAATAATATAAGGGTAATTTTGTAACTTTACATCACCTTCATTTATTAAACCAAAAATAATTCTCTTATATGGATAGAAAACTCCTTAAATAATGGAACAGTTACCATAAAAGGCCCTAAACTAACCCTAGTTGTCCAAGTCCATTGTGTGAGGACGTGTTGCGTTGGTTCCCTTTTTGCTATTGGCCGAGAAAGAGAAATCTGGAGGGGAGGGGCTGTGTGACATCCCCAAAATCACGGCCAGAAAAGACCGGTTTTGTTTATACTTTATTTCAAAATCAGAGTTATCTTTTAATAAAAGGGTTGCGGAATTTGTCCCAAAACAATAATATGATAAAGATTTATCAAAAGCATTTCCATAGAAATGTATTTCATTAAAAGACTCGGGATGTCATGTTCGTACAGATCAAAAGTATAAACAGTACAATATAAGTCTTACTACATTATTTCATATCTACAGGCCTATATCCGTAATCCCTCGTCCAAAACATCACACCTATGCTCATGCGCCACTACCTGTAATGCATAAAACTGAGTGGGTCAGGCTTGGGAGCCTGGTGAGCACATAGGGTTTTCAACCCACAATAAGTTCATTAATTTCATCAATCAACAATAACCCGATTACCCGTTCCCGTTATCCTCACTTTACGTCCCTAAACACCTATCATAAGGGACCTAGCCTAAGGATCATCATCGGGACGGACACTACTGCTAAGGGGATTCCTCAGCAATAAATGTCCTAATAGGCAACCATGTGGGGGATGGAGTACACCGGTGAACACATCGTTCACAACACCTATAGGTTGCGAACATGCTAGTGTTCCACTGGACTGTCTAGAAGAGTCCGTGGTCGTCATCTATACTCCGCTAGATGACTGGATCAACAACAACAACATCGAGGCCTCTCATCATTTTATCACACATCACCTATTACATCTACCCATGTTTTACCCCAACATTTTCGTAGATATAAAATACATATACAGTTTAAATCATTGAAAACATGTATAACAACGTTCATCTAGCATAGATAGCAAGTATTCAGATAATATGCACACATAGCACGTAATTTATATAAAATACTTCATATCTATGTGTAAGTTGAAGGTAACTATGCACTCACTGGAAAAGGTGGTGATTCCGAACTCAGACAGCGCTTCGCTTCTTAAAAAGAATTTTTCTTCGACGAAACCTAGTATTATTACCACTAGAGTTTAGTTTATTATTCGTCGAAACTAATTAATAGTCTAGCTATTATTATTATTATTATTATATAAGCGTCAAAAAAATACTTATATAACCCATAATAATAGCCCAAGTATTTATTATAAGTTCCTAATAACGTTACTATAATTAAATAAAAGTTATATTAAAAATAGCGTAGGCGTAGCTCACTTACAGCGGGTTTTATAGAAAACCGGGCTTTGCTTGGAGCAGCGTTCCCGAGCCGAAAAGCTCTTCTTCTCAGAGCCTTCGAGCACTCCGGGGCTTCCGCCTCGTGCTAGGGAGGTTCCCTAGGCTTTTCGGGGGATTTCGGGGCTAGAGAGAGGTTCTAGAGAGAGAGAGAGAGTAAAGAGAAGAAAGAATGGGAAATGTGTGAAGAAAATGAGGGTGTGACAGGTGGTATTTATAGGGTGAAATGTGGCTGAACTTGGTGCCACATGTCACCATCTGGTGGCAAGCCTTGGGGAGAAAGCAATGGCCAAGATTGTGCCACATCACCCATTTTCGCACAGCACACTTCCGACTTCTAAAATCCGTAACTTTCACATACGACCTCCGTTTTTGACGTTCTTTATATCCACGCGTAGGTAATAATAAGATCTACAACTTTCATTTTGACACCGTCAGCTAATTCTTGACCGATCTTAAATTTAACAGTACAAGGAGATTATACTGTTAAACGTCTGCGTAAAATTAATAACTTCTACATACGGACTCTGTTTTTGTCTGTCTTTTTACCGTTGATTTCCTATTAATGAGATCTTCAAATCTCATTTATGTTGCGTAAGCCAAAAACCGCTCGAACAAAATTCGAGTTTCAGGCCGTGCACTGCTAAGCCGAATCTTAGAAAAATCATAACTTCTTCATACGAAGTCAGATTTGGGCGTTCTTTTTATCGATGTTCTTAGTTTAACATATTCTACGACTTTTGTTTAGATTGCTAAGGCTAAAAAGTCTTCTATCGTAAATTCACTATTTACGTTTCCCGGTGTCGTGCCGGTTTTGTCGTAAAACTTCGGCGGGCCATAACTTCTTCTTTATAGCTCGGATTTCGGCATTCTTTATATGCACGGAAACCTTGAGACATATTCTACAACTTTATGTAGAGATATCGGGATTATCTCACACTTTAATTTTGACGCTCATTTTTATTCTTTATTAATTATACATTTATAATTAAATAATAAACACATAAACACACATAATTCACATAATACTCAAATATTTCATATTTATTACTTCAAAAAGAGTTACAATAGTTGACCTAGACTATTACATTGACAAAAATGCTTAGCCCTGAAAACCCGGGCGTTACAATTCTCACCCCCTTAGGATGATTCCGTCCCGGAATCATGCATCAACAAACATATGTGGATAGCGACTCATCATGTCATCCTCTGTTTCCCAAGTGAGATTCGGCCCATTCGAATGTTTCCATCGGACTAGCACCAAGTCGACCATCTTGCGTCGTAACTTCTTAGTCTTACGGTCAATAATTGCCTCAGGCTCTTCGATCAGCCTTTTATTCTCATCCATCCTTAATTCCGAGATTGGAATTATGTCGGGAACATCTCCCATGAATTTCCTCAAATAACACACATGGAAGGTGTTATGAATACCATTGAGTTCTTCGGGAAATTCCAACTTGTAAGCTTGGTTCCCAATCCTCTGAAGAACTTTGAATGGTCCAATAAACCTTGGACTCAACTTTCCTCGTTTCCCAAATCGTATAAGTCCCTTCCACGGTGAGACTTTAAGTAAAACGGAATCCCCAACTTCGAAGGTTATCGGTCGTCTTTTCTTGTCGGCATAGCTCTTCTGACGATCCTGAGCTGCTAACATTCTTTCCCTAATCACCTTCAATTTCTCAGCAGTCTCATGGACTATCTCGGGGCCCATAAACTGCTTCTCTCCGGCTTCAAGCCAACAAGACGGCGTACGACACTTCTGCCCATACAAGGCTTGATAAGGAGCCATCTTGATGCTCGAGTGAAAACTATTGTTGTAGGAAAATTCTACCAGAGGTAAGTGCTCGTCCCAATTCCCTTGGAATTCGAGGGTACATGCTCTCAGCATATCTTCCAACGTCTGAATTGTTCTTTCACTCTGACCATCAGTTTGCGGATGGTAAGCAGTACTCAAACACAATTTTGTACCCAACTCCTCTTGTAGACTCCTCCAAAACCTTGACGTGAAACGACTATCACGATCTGACACAATCGTAAGAGGGACACCGTGAAGTCTTACAATTTCCTTCACGTAAGCATTTGCGAGCTTATCCATAGACCACTTCTCGTTGGCGGCTATGAAGTGTGCACTCTTGGTGAAACGATCCATGACTACCCAAATCATGTCGTGACCATTCTTCGTTCTGGGCAGTTTAGTCACAAAATCCATGGTGATGTCTTCCCATTTACCCATGGGTACAGGTAAGGGTTCTAAACTCCCATACGGTTTTTGATGTTGTGCCTTAACCCTCGCACATGTTACGCACTCAGCCACATACTTCGCAACATCGAGCTTCATCGTTGGCCACCAGTAGTAGGGTTTTAGGTCCTTATACATTTTAGTGCTACCGGGATGAATCGAGTACATGGTCTTGTGTGCTTCTTCCATTAGAAGATCTCTTATTCCTCCCGTCTTAGGTACCCAAATTCGATCTTGGAATACATTCAGTCCTCGACTGTTCGTACCGAACACTAACGTTTTTCCCAAACGTTCTTCCTTTCGGTCATTCTTTTCTAAGGCTTCTTCTTGAGCTTTCCTGATACTTTCCACAATCATCGAGACGACTTCAATTCTTAACGCTCTTGGCCTTCTTCTTTCAAGATTGACTTTCCGACTGAGAGCATCAACAACTATATTTGCTTTACCTGGGTGGTAAAGTATCTCACAGTCGTAGTCCTTGAGAAGTTCTAGCCAGCGTCGTTGCCTCATGTTCAACTCCTTCTGATTAAAGAGATACTGGAGACTCTTATGATCAGTGAAGAGCTTGCACTTCGTGCCGTAGAGGTAATGCCTCCATATCTTTAAGGCGAATACTACCGCTGCCAACTCCAGATCATGAGTGGGGTAGTTCTTTTCGTGCTCTTTCAATTGTCGAGATGCGTATGCTATCACCTTTTCTCTTTGGGTCAGAACACAACCTAACCCGACTCCAGATGCATCACTATAAACTGCGAAATCTTCAACTCCATCGGGTAGAGAAAGTATCGGCGCTTCACATAACTTCTTCTTTAGCTTCTCGAACGCCTCATCATGTTTCTCACTCCATGTATACATAGCTCCTTTATGGGTCAAAGCTGTTAATGGAGCAGCTATCGAAGAAAAGCCTTGGATAAATCGTCGGTAATATCCGGCTAATCCTAGAAAGCTTCGAATCTCCGTGGGATTCTTCGGACGTTCCCACTTCATTACAGCCTCGATCTTGGCGGGATCAACCATTATTCCCTCTTGGTTAACAACATGACCCAAGAATTGGACTTCCCGTATCCAAAAGTCGCATTTGGAGAACTTTGCAAAAAGCTTCTCCTTCTTTAACACCTCCAACACTTCTTGTAGATGCTTGCCGTGCTCCTCCTGGCTTTTCGAGTATATGAGAATGTCGTCGATGAACACTATCACGGATTTATCGAGGAATGGTTTACAAACCCTGTTCATCAAATCCATGAATGCTGCAGGAGCATTGGTTAGTCCGAATGACATAACCAAGAACTCGTAGTGTCCATATCTTGTTCTGAATGCAGTCTTCTCAATATCCTGCTCTCTCACCTTCAGCTGATGATATCCTGACCTAAGATCGATCTTTGAGAAGTAGCTCGAACCTTGCAGCTGATCGAATAGATCATCAATCCTCGGTAATGGATACTTGTTCTTCACCGTTGCCTTATTCAACTCTCGGTAGTCTATGCACATCCTCATGCTTCCGTCCTTCTTCTTCACGAATAACACCGGAGCTCCCCAGGGTGATGAACTAGGTCGAATGAAACCGCTATCCAACAGCTCCTGAAGTTGCATCATGAGCTCCTTCATCTCCGTCGGTGCTAATCGGTAAGGTGCCTTTGCTATCGGTGTTGTTCCTGGTAATAAGTCTATACGAAATTCTACTTGCCTATCAGGTGGTAATCCAGGAAGATCTTCGGGAAAGACTTCCGGATAATCGCACACAACCGGTATATTCTGCACCTCTTTCTTTTCTTTCTTAGCATCGATTACGAATGCCAAGTACGATGCACATCCCTTGGACAAACATTTCCTAGCTTTCATCAAGGATATGATTCCAGAACTCACTCTGCGTTTGTCCCCGTACACCATAAATGATTCCTTTCCGGGTGGGTTTATCCTAACTATCTTCTTTCGGCATAATATCTCGGCATCGTTGGCGCTAAGCCAATCCATACCCAAAACGATGTCGAAACCGTTTAACTCTATGGGTAATAGTTCCTCCTGGAATTCGTTTCCGTTACGGGTCCTTACCATCTTGATCTATATACCGAATAAGGTGGATTTAGATCTTTATTTAGGAGAGACGTTTTAAATCGTCCTTATCACTCCGAAACGTTTACATGCTAGTTCTAATAGCGTAGTCGTACGTTTAGAATCCTAAACACATAAGGTTTCCAGATCCGGTCAGCAACATACCGTAGATCCGAACAATTTAACAGCATATCATGCATAAAGCATTTAGCACATATAAGCATTTTAGGCACAATTCCTAAAATAAGCTAGTGCTCACACCTCACAATCATCGCTTAGCATTCTAAGTTTAAGTCTAGAAATCCTACAAATTCCTAGTTCGCTTAAACTAATGCTCTGATACCAACTGTGACATCCCCAAAATCACGGCCAGAAAAGACCGGTTTTGTTTATACTTTATTTCAAAATCAGAGTTATCTTTTAATAAAAGGGTTGCGGAATTTGTCCCAAAACAATAATATGATAAAGATTTATCAAAAGCATTTCCATAGAAATGTATTTCATTAAAAGACTCGGGATGTCATGTTCGTACAGATCAAAAGTATAAACAGTACAATATAAGTCTTACTACATTATTTCATATCTACAGGCCTATATCCGTAATCCCTCGTCCAAAACATCACACCTATGCTCATGCGCCACTACCTGTAATGCATAAAACTGAGTGGGTCAGGCTTGGGAGCCTGGTGAGCACATAGGGTTTTCAACCCACAATAAGTTCATTAATTTCATCAATCAACAATAACCCGATTACCCGTTCCCGTTATCCTCACTTTACGTCCCTAAACACCTATCATAAGGGACCTAGCCTAAGGATCATCATCAGGACGGAAACTACTGCTAAGGGGATTCCTCAGCAATAAATGTCCTAATAGGCAACCATGTGGGGGATGGAGTACACCGGTGAACACATCGTTCACAACACCTACAGGTTGCGAACATGCTAGTGTTCCACTGGACTGTCTAGAAGAGTCCGTGGTCGTCATCTATACTCCGCTAGATGACTGGATCAACAACAACAACATCGAGGCCTCTCATCATTTTATCACACATCACCTATTACATCTACCCATGTTTTACCCTAACATTTTCGTAGATATAAAATACATATACAGTTTAAATCATTGAAAACATGTATAACAACGTTCATCTAGCATAGATAGCAAGTATTCAGATAATATGCACACATAGCACGTAATTTATATAAAATACTTCATATCTATGTGTAAGTTGAAGGTAACTATGCACTCACTGGAAAAGGTGGTGATTCCGAACTCAGACAGCGCTTCGCTTCTTAAAAGGAATTTTTCTTCGACGAAACCTAGTATTATTACCACTAGAGTTTAGTTTATTATTCGTCGAAACTAATTAATAGTCTAGCTATTATTATTATTATTATATAAGCGTCAAAAAAATACTTATATAACCCATAATAATAGCCCAAGTATTTATTATAAGTTCCTAATAACGTTACTATAATTAAATAAAAGTTATATTAAAAATAGCGTAGGCGTAGCTCACTTACAGCGGGTTTTATAGAAAACCGGGCTTTGCTTGGAGCAGCGTTCCCGAGCCGAAAAGCTCTTCTTCTCAGAGCCTTCGAGCACTCCGGGGCTTCCGCCTCGTGCTAGGGAGGTTCCCTAGGCTTTTCGGGGGATTTCGGGGCTAGAGAGAGGTTCTAGAGAGAGAGAGAGAGTAAAGAGAAGAAAGAATGGGAAATGTGTGAAGAAAATGAGGGTGTGAGAGGTGGTATTTATAGGGTGAAATGTGGCTGAACTTGGTGCCACATGTCACCATCTGGTGGCAAGCCTTGGGGAGAAAGCAATGGCCAAGATTGTGCCACATCACCCATTTTCGCACAACACACTTCCGACTTCTAAAATCCGTAACTTTCACATACGACCTCCGTTTTTGACGTTCTTTATATCCACGCGTAGGTAATAATAAGATCTACAACTTTCATTTTGACACCGTCAGCTAATTCTTGTCCGATCTTAAATTTAACAGTACAAGGAGATTATACTGTTAAACGTCTGCGTAAAATTAATAACTTCTACATACGGACTCTGTTTTTGTCTGTCTTTTTACCGTTGATTTCCTATTAATGAGATCTTCAAATCTCATTTATGTTGCGTAAGCCAAAAACCGCTCGAACAAAATTCGAGTTTCAGGCCGTGCACTGCTAAGCCGAATCTTAGAAAAATCATAACTTCTTCATACGAAGTCAGATTTGGGCGTTCTTTTTATCGATGTTCTTAGTTTAACATATTCTACGACTTTTGTTTAGATTGCTAAGGCTAAAAAGTCATCTATCGTAAATTCACTATTTACGTTTCCCGGTGTCGTGCCGGTTTTGTCGTAAAACTTCGGCGGGCCATAACTTCTTCTTTATAGCTCGGATTTCGGCATTCTTTATATGCACGGAAACCTTGAGACATATTCTACAACTTTATGTAGAGATATCGGGATTATCTCACACTTTAATTTTGACGCTCATTTTTATTCTTTATTAATTATACATTTATAATTAAATAATAAACACATAAACACACATAATTCACATAATACTCAAATATTTCATATTTATTACTTCAAAAAGAGTTACAATAGTTGACCTAGACTATTACATTGACAAAAATGCTTAGCCCTGAAAACCCGGGCGTTACAATTCTCACCCCCTTAGGATGATTCCGTCCCGGAATCATGCATCAGCAAACATATGTGGATAGCGACTCATCATGTCATCCTCTGTTTCCCAAGTGAGATTCGGCCCATTCGAATGTTTCCATCGGACTAGCACCAAGTCGACCATCTTGCGTCGTAACTTCTTAGTCTTACGGTCAATAATTGCCTTAGGCTCTTCGATCAGCCTTTTATTCTCATCCATCCTTAATTCCGAGATTGGAATTATGTCGGGAACATCTCCCATGAATTTCCTCAAATAACACACATGGAAGGTGTTATGAATACCATTGAGTTCTTCGGGAAATTCCAACTTGTAAGCTTGGTTCCCAATCCTCTGAAGAACTTTGAATGGTCCAATAAACCTTGGACTCAACTTTCCTCGTTTCCCAAATCGTATAAGTCCCTTCCACGGTGAGACTTTAAGTAAAACGGAATCCCCAACTTCGAAGGTTATCGGTCGTCTTTTCTTGTCGGCATAGCTCTTCTGACGATCCTGAGCTGCTAACATTCTTTCCCTAATCACCTTCAATTTCTCAGCAGTCTCATGGACTATCTCGGGGCCCATAAACTGCTTCTCTCCGGCTTCAAGCCAACAAGACGGCGTACGACACTTCTGCCCATACAAGGCTTGATAAGGAGCCATCTTGATGCTCGAGTGAAAACTATTGTTGTAGGAAAATTCTACCAGAGGTAAGTGCTCGTCCCAATTCCCTTGGAATTCGAGGGTACATGCTCTCAGCATATCTTCCAACGTCTGAATCGTTCTTTCACTCTGACCATCAGTTTGCGGATGGTAGGCAGTACTCAAACACAATTTTGTACCCAACTCCTCTTGTAGACTCCTCCAAAACCTTGACGTGAAACGACTATCACGATCTGACACAATCGTAAGAGGGACACCGTGAAGTCTTACAATTTCCTTCACGTAAGCATTTGCGAGCTTATCCATAGACCACTTCTCGTTGGCGGCTATGAAGTGTGCACTCTTGGTGAAACGATCCATGACTACCCAAATCATGTCGTGACCATTCTTCGTTCTGGGCAGTTTAGTCACAAAATCCATGGTGATGTCTTCCCATTTACCCATGGGTACAGGTAAGGGTTCTAAACTCCCATACGGTTTTTGATGTTGTGCCTTAACCCTCGCACATGTTACGCACTCAGCCACATACTTCGCAACATCGAGCTTCATCGTCGGCCACCAGTAGTAGGGTTTTAGGTCCTTATACATTTTAGTGCTACCGGGATGAATCGAGTACATGGTCTTGTGTGCTTCTTCCATTAGAAGATCTCTTATTCCTCCCGTCTTAGGTACCCAAATTCGATCTTGGAATACATTCAGTCCTCGACTGTTCGTACCGAACACTAACGTTTTTCCCAAACGTTCTTCCTTTCGGTCATTCTTTTCTAAGGCTTCTTCTTGAGCTTTCCTGATACTTTCCACAATCATCGAGACGACTTCAATTCTTAACGCTCTTGGCCTTCTTCTTTCAAGATTGACTTTCCGACTGAGAGCATCAACAACTATATTTGCTTTACCTGGGTGGTAAAGTATCTCACAGTCGTAGTCCTTGAGAAGTTCTAGCCAGCGTCGTTGCCTCATGTTCAACTCCTTCTGATTAAAGAGATACTGGAGACTCTTATGATCAGTGAAGAGCTTGCACTTCGTGCCGTAGAGGTAATGCCTCCATATCTTTAAGGCGAATACTACCGCTGCCAACTCCAGATCATGAGTGGGGTAGTTCTTTTCGTGCTCTTTCAATTGTCGAGATGCGTATGCTATCACCTTTTCTCTTTGGGTCAGAACACAACCTAACCCGACTCCAGATGCATCACTATAAACTGCGAAATCTTCGACTCCATCGGGTAGAGAAAGTATCGGCGCTTCACATAACTTCTTCTTTAGCTTCTCGAACGCCTCATCATGTTTCTCACTCCATGTATACATAGCTCCTTTATGGGTCAAAGCTGTTAATGGAGCAGCTATCGAAGAAAAGCCTTGGATAAATCGTCGGTAATATCCGGCTAATCCTAGAAAGCTTCGAATCTCCGTGGGATTCTTCGGACGTTCCCACTTCATTACAGCCTCGATCTTGGCGGGATCAACCATTATTCCCTCTTGGTTAACAACATGACCCAAGAATTGGACTTCCCGTATCCAAAAGTCGCATTTGGAGAACTTTGCAAAAAGCTTCTCCTTCTTTAACACCTCCAACACTTCTTGTAGATGCTTGCCGTGCTCCTCCTGGCTTTTCGAGTATATGAGAATGTCGTTGATGAACACTATCACGGATTTATCGAGGAATGGTTTACAAACCCTGTTCATCAAATCCATGAATGCTGCAGGAGCATTGGTTAGTCCGAATGACATAACCAAGAACTCGTAGTGTCCATATCTTGTTCTGAATGCAGTCTTCTCAATATCCTGCTCTCTCACCTTCAGCTGATGATATCCTGACCTAAGATCGATCTTTGAGAAGTAGCTCGAACCTTGCAGCTGATCGAATAGATCATCAATCCTCGGTAATGGATACTTGTTCTTCACCGTTGCCTTATTCAACTCTCGGTAGTCTATGCACATCCTCATGCTTCCGTCCTTCTTCTTCACGAATAACACCGGAGCTCCCCAGGGTGATGAACTAGGTCGAATGAAACCGCTATCCAACAGCTCCTGAAGTTGCATCATGAGCTCCTTCATCTCCGTCGGTGCTAATCGGTAAGGTGCCTTTGCTATCGGTGTTGTTCCTGGTAATAAGTCTATACGAAATTCTACTTGCCTATCAGGTGGTAATCCAGGAAGATCTTCGGGAAAGACTTCCGGATAATCGCACACAACCGGTATATTCTGCACCTCTTTCTTTTCTTTCTTAGCATCGATTACGAATGCCAAGTACGATGCACATCCCTTGGACAAACATTTCCTAGCTTTCATCAAGGATATGATTCCAGAACTCACTCTGCGTTTGTCCCCGTACACCATAAATGATTCCTTTCCGGGTGGGTTTATCCTAACTATCTTCTTTCGGCATAATATCTCGGCATCGTTGGCGCTAAGCCAATCCATACCCAAAACGATGTCGAAACCGTTTAACTCTATGGGTAATAGTTCCTCCTGGAATTCGTTTCCGTTACGGGTCCTTACCATCTTGATCTATATACCGAATAAGGTGGATTTAGATCTTTATTTAGGAGAGACGTTTTAAATCGTCCTTATCACTCCGAAACGTTTACATGCTAGTTCTAATAGCGTAGTCGTACGTTTAGAATCCTAAACACATAAGGTTTCCAGATCCGGTCAGCAACATACCGTAGATCCGAACAATTTAACAGCATATCATGCATAAAGCATTTAGCACATATAAGCATTTTAGGCACAATTCCTAAAATAAGCTAGTGCTCACACCTCACAATCATCGCTTAGCATTCTAAGTTTAAGTCTAGAAATCCTACAAATTCCTAGTTCGCTTAAACTAATGCTCTGATACCAACTGTGACATCCCCAAAATCACGGCCAGAAAAGACCGGTTTTGTTTATACTTTATTTCAAAATCAGAGTTATCTTTTAATAAAAGGGTTGCGGAATTTGTCCCAAAACAATAATATGATAAAGATTTATCAAAAGCATTTCCATAGAAATGTATTTCATTAAAAGACTCGGGATGTCATGTTCGTACAGATCAAAAGTATAAACAGTACAATATAAGTCTTACTACATTATTTCATATCTACAGGCCTATATCCGTAATCCCTCGTCCAAAACATCACACCTATGCTCATGCGCCACTACCTGTAATGCATAAAACTGAGTGGGTCAGGCTTGGGAGCCTGGTGAGCACATAGGGTTTTCAACCCACAATAAGTTCATTAATTTCATCAATCAACAATAACCCGATTACCCGTTCCCGTTATCCTCACTTTACGTCCCTAAACACCTATCATAAGGGACCTAGCCTAAGGATCATCATCAGGACGGACACTACTGCTAAGGGGATTCCTCAGCAATAAATGTCCTAATAGGCAACCATGTGGGGGATGGAGTACACCGGTGAACACATCGTTCACAACACCTACAGGTTGCGAACATGCTAGTGTTCCACTGGACTGTCTAGAAGAGTCCGTGGTCGTCATCTATACTCCGCTAGATGACTGGATCAACAACAAAAACATCGAGGCCTCTCATCATTTTATCACACATCACCTATTACATCTACCCATGTTTTACCCCAACATTTTCGTAGATATAAAATACATATACAGTTTAAATCATTGAAAACATGTATAACAACGTTCATCTAGCATAGATAGCAAGTATTCAGATAATATGCACACATAGCACGTAATTTATATAAAATACTTCATATCTATGTGTAAGTTGAAGGTAACTATGCACTCACTGGAAAAGGTGGTGATTCCGAACTCAGACAGCGCTTCGCTTCTTAAAAAGAATTTTTCTTCGACGAAACCTAGTATTATTACCACTAGAGTTTAGTTTATTATTCGTCGAAACTAATTAATAGTCTAGCTATTATTATTATTATTATTATATAAGCGTCAAAAAAATACTTATATAACCCATAATAATAGCCCAAGTATTTATTATAAGTTCCTAATAACGTTACTATAATTAAATAAAAGTTATATTAAAAATAGCGTAGGCGTAGCTCACTTACAGCGGGTTTTATAGAAAACCGGGCTTTGCTTGGAGCAGCGTTCCCGAGCCGAAAAGCTCTTCTTCTCAGAGCCTTCGAGCACTCCGGGGCTTCCGCCTCGTGCTAGGGAGGTTCCCTAGGCTTTTCGGGGGATTTCGGGGCTAGAGAGAGGTTCTAGAGAGAGAGAGAGAGTAAAGAGAAGAAAGAATGGGAAAATGTGTGAAGAAAATGAGGGTGTGAGAGGTGGTATTTATAGGGTGAAATGTGGCTGAACTTGGTGCCACATGTCACCATCTGGTGGCAAGCCTTGGGGAGAAAGCAATGGCCAAGATTGTGCCACATCACCCATTTTCGCACAGCACACTTCCGACTTCTAAAATCCGTAACTTTCACATACGACCTCCGTTTTTGACGTTCTTTATATCCACGCGTAGGTAATAATAAGATCTACAACTTTCATTTTGACACCGTCAGCTAATTCTTGACCGATCTTAAATTTAACAGTACAAGGAGATTATACTGTTAAACGTCTGCGTAAAATTAATAACTTCTACATACGGACTCTGTTTTTGTCTGTCTTTTTACCGTTGATTTCCTATTAATGAGATCTTCAAATCTCATTTATGTTGCGTAAGCCAAAAACCGCTCGAACAAAATTCGAGTTTCAGGCCGTGCACTGCTAAGCCGAATCTTAGAAAAATCATAACTTCTTCATACGAAGTCAGATTTGGGCGTTCTTTTTATCGATGTTCTTAGTTTAACATATTCTACGACTTTTGTTTAGATTGCTAAGGCTAAAAAGTCTTCTATCGTAAATTCACTATTTACGTTTCCCGGTGTCGTGCCGGTTTTGTCGTAAAACTTCGGCGGGCCATAACTTCTTCTTTATAGCTCGGATTTCGGCATTCTTTATATGCACGGAAACCTTGAGACATATTCTACAACTTTATGTAGAGATATCGGGATTATCTCACACTTTAATTTTGACGCTCATTTTTATTCTTTATTAATTATACATTTATAATTAAATAATAAACACATAAACACACATAATTCACATAATACTCAAATATTTCATATTTATTACTTCAAAAAGAGTTACAATAGTTGACCTAGACTATTACATTGACAAAAATGCTTAGCCCTGAAAACCCGGGCGTTACAATTCTCACCCCCTTAGGATGATTCCGTCCCGGAATCATGCATCAGCAAACATATGTGGATAGCGACTCATCATGTCATCCTCTGTTTCCCAAGTGAGATTCGGCCCATTCGAATGTTTCCATCGGACTAGCACCAAGTCGACCATCTTGCGTCGTAACTTCTTAGTCTTACGGTCAATAATTGCCTCAGGCTCTTCGATCAGCCTTTTATTCTCATCCATCCTTAATTCCGAGATTGGAATTATGTCGGGAACATCTCCCATGAATTTCCTCAAATAACACACATGGAAGGTGTTATGAATACCATTGAGTTCTTCGGGAAATTCCAACTTGTAAGCTTGGTTCCCAATCCTCTGAAGAACTTTGAATGGTCCAATAAACCTTGGACTCAACTTTCCTCGTTTCCCAAATCGTATAAGTCCCTTCCACGGTGAGACTTTAAGTAAAACGAAATCCCCAACTTCGAAGGTTATCGGTCGTCTTTTCTTGTCGGCATAGCTCTTCTGACGATCCTGAGCTGCTAACATTCTTTCCCTAATCACCTTCAATTTCTCAGCAGTCTCATGGACTATCTCGGGGCCCATAAACTGCTTCTCTCCGGCTTCAAGCCAACAAGACGGCGTACGACACTTCTGCCCATACAAGGCTTGATAAGGAGCCATCTTGATGCTCGAGTGAAAACTATTGTTGTAGGAAAATTCTACCAGAGGTAAGTGCTCGTCCCAATTCCCTTGGAATTCGAGGGTACATGCTCTCAGCATATCTTCCAACGTCTGAATCGTTCTTTCACTCTGACCATCAGTTTGCGGATGGTAAGCAGTACTCAAACACAATTTTGTACCCAACTCCTCTTGTAGACTCCTCCAAAACCTTGACGTGAAACGACTATCACGATCTGACACAATCGTAAGAGGGACACCGTGAAGTCTTACAATTTCCTTCACGTAAGCATTTGCGAGCTTATCCATAGAACACTTCTCGTTGGCGGCTATGAAGTGTGCACTCTTGGTGAAACGATCCATGACTACCCAAATCATGTCGTGACCATTCTTCGTTCTGGGCAGTTTAGTCACAAAATCCATGGTGATGTCTTCCCATTTACCCATGGGTACAGGTAAGGGTTCTAAACTCCCATACGGTTTTTGATGTTGTGCCTTAACCCTCGCACATGTTACGCACTCAGCCACATACTTCGCAACATCGAGCTTCATCGTCGGCCACCAGTAGTAGGGTTTTAGGTCCTTATACATTTTAGTGCTACCGGGATGAATAGAGTACATGGTCTTGTGTGCTTCTTCCATTAGAAGATCTCTTATTCCTCCCGTCTTAGGTACCCAAATTCGATCTTGGAATACATTCAGTCCTCGACTGTTCGTACCGAACACTAACGTTTTTCCCAAACGTTCTTCCTTTCGGTCATTCTTTTCTAAGGCTTCTTCTTGAGCTTTCCTGATACTTTCCACAATCATCGAGACGACTTCAATTCTTAACGCTCTTGGCCTTCTTCTTTCAAGATTGACTTTCCGACTGAGAGCATCAACAACTATATTTGCTTTACCTGGGTGGTAAAGTATCTCACAGTCGTAGTCCTTGAGAAGTTCTAGCCAGCGTCGTTGCCTCATGTTCAACTCCTTCTGATTAAAGAGATACTGGAGACTCTTATGATCAGTGAAGAGCTTGCACTTCGTGCCGTAGAGGTAATGCCTCCATATCTTTAAGGCGAATACTACCGCTGCCAACTCCAGATCATGAGTGGGGTAGTTCTTTTCGTGCTCTTTCAATTGTCGAGATGCGTATGCTATCACCTTTTCTCTTTGGGTCAGAACACAACCTAACCTGACTCCAGATGCATCACTATAAACTGCGAAATCTTCAACTCCATCGGGTAGAGAAAGTATCGGCGCTTCACATAACTTCTTCTTTAGCTTCTCGAACGCCTCATCATGTTTCTCACTCCATGTATACATAGCTCCTTTATGGGTCAAAGCTGTTAATGGAGCAGCTATCGAAGAAAAGCCTTGGATAAATCGTCGGTAATATCCGGCTAATCCTAGAAAGCTTCGAATCTCCGTGGGATTCTTCGGACGTTCCCACTTCATTACAGCCTCGATCTTGGCGGGATCAACCATTATTCCCTCTTGGTTAACAACATGACCCAAGAATTGGACTTCCCGTATCCAAAAGTCGCATTTGGAGAACTTTGCAAAAAGCTTCTCCTTCTTTAACACCTCCAACACTTCTTGTAGATGCTTGCCGTGCTCCTCCTGGCTTTTCGAGTATATGAGAATGTCGTCGATGAACACTATCACGGATTTATCGAGGAATGGTTTACAAACCCTGTTCATCAAATCCATGAATGCTGCAGGAGCATTGGTTAGTCCGAATGACATAACCAAGAACTCGTAGTGTCCATATCTTGTTCTGAATGCAGTCTTCTCAATATCCTGCTCTCTCACCTTCAGCTGATGATATCCTGACCTAAGATCGATCTTTGAGAAGTAGCTCGAACCTTGCAGCTGATCGAATAGATCATCAATCCTCGGTAATGGATACTTGTTCTTCACCGTTGCCTTATTCAACTCTCGGTAGTCTATGCACATCCTCATGCTTCCGTCCTTCTTCTTCACGAATAACACCGGAGCTCCCCAGGGTGATGAACTAGGTCGAATGAAACCGCTATCCAACAGCTCCTGAAGTTGCATCATGAGCTCCTTCATCTCCGTCGGTGCTAATCGGTAAGGTGCCTTTGCTATCGGTGTTGTTCCTGGTAATAAGTCTATACGAAATTCTACTTGCCTATCAGGTGGTAATCCAGGAAGATCTTCGGGAAAGACTTCCGGATAATCGCACACAACCGGTATATTCTGCACCTCTTTCTTTTCTTTCTTAGCATCGATTACGAATGCCAAGTACAATGCACATCCCTTGGACAAACATTTCCTAGCTTTCATCAAGGATATGATTCCAGAACTCACTCTGCGTTTGTCCCCGTACACCATAAATGATTCCTTTCCGGGTGGGTTTATCCTAACTATCTTCTTTCGGCATAATATCTCGGCATCGTTGGCGCTAAGCCAATCCATACCCAAAACGATGTCGAAACCGTTTAACTCTATGGGTAATAGTTCCTCCTGGAATTCGTTTCCGTTACGGGTCCTTACCATCTTGATCTATATACCGAATAAGGTGGATTTAGATCTTTATTTAGGAGAGACGTTTTAAATCGTCCTTATCACTCCGAAACGTTTACATGCTAGTTCTAATAGCGTAGTCGTACGTTTAGAATCCTAAACACATAAGGTTTCCAGATCCGGTCAGCAACATACCGTAGATCCGAACAATTTAACAGCATATCATGCATAAAGCATTTAGCACATATAAGCATTTTAGGCACAATTCCTAAAATAAGCTAGTGCTCACACCTCACAATCATCGCTTAGCATTCTAAGTTTAAGTCTAGAAATCCTACAAATTCCTAGTTCGCTTAAACTAATGCTCTGATACCAACTGTGACATCCCCAAAATCACGGCCAGAAAAGACCGGTTTTGTTTATACTTTATTTCAAAATCAGAGTTATCTTTTAATAAAAGGGTTGCGGAATTTGTCCCAAAACAATAATATGATAAAGATTTATCAAAAGCATTTCCATAGAAATGTATTTCATTAAAAGACTCGGGATGTCATGTTCGTACAGATCAAAAGTATAAACAGTACAATATAAGTCTTACTACATTATTTCATATCTACAGGCCTATATCCGTAATCCCTCGTCCAAAACATCACACCTATGCTCATGCGCCACTACCTGTAATGCATAAAACTGAGTGGGTCAGGCTTGGGAGCCTGGTGAGCACATAGGGTTTTCAACCCACAATAAGTTCATTAATTTCATCAATCAATAATAACCCGATTACCCGTTCCCGTTATCCTCACTTTACGTCCCTAAACACCTATCATAAGGGACCTAGCCTAAGGATCATCATCAGGACGGACACTACTGCTAAGGGGATTCCTCAGCAATAAATGTCCTAATAGGCAACCATGTGGGGGATGGAGTACACCGGTGAACACATCGTTCACAACACCTACAGGTTGCGAACATGCTAGTGTTCCACTGGACTGTCTAGAAGAGTCCGTGGTCGTCATCTATACTCCGCTAGATGACTGGATCAACAACAACAACATCGAGGCCTCTCATCATTTTATCACACATCACCTATTACATCTACCCATGTTTTACCCCAACATTTTCGTAGATATAAAATACATATACAGTTTAAATCATTGAAAACATGTATAACAACGTTCATCTAGCATAGATAGCAAGTATTCAGATAATATGCACACATAGTACGTAATTTATATAAAATACTTCATATCTATGTGTAAGTTGAAGGTAACTATGCACTCACTGGAAAAGGTGGTGATTCCGAACTCAGACAGCGCTTCGCTTCTTAAAAAGAATTTTTCTTCGACGAAACCTAGTATTATTACCACTAGAGTTTAGTTTATTATTCGTCGAAACTAATTAATAGTCTAGCTATTATTATTATTATTATATAAGCGTCAAAAAAATACTTATATAACCCATAATAATAGCCCAAGTATTTATTATAAGTTCCTAATAACGTTACTATAATTAAATAAAAGTTATATTAAAAATAGCGTAGGCGTAGCTCACTTACAGCGGGTTTTATAGAAAACCGGGCTTTGCTTGGAGCAGCGTTCCCGAGCCGAAAAGCTCTTCTTCTCAGAGCCTTCGAGCACTCCGGGGCTTCCGCCTCGTGCTAGGGAGGTTCCCTAGGCTTTTCGGGGGATTTCGGGGCTAGAGAGAGGTTCTAGAGAGAGAGAGAGAGTAAAGAGAAGAAAGAATGGGAAATGTGTGAAGAAAATGAGGGTGTGAGAGGTGGTATTTATAGGGTGAAATGTGGCTGAACTTGGTGCCACATGTCACCATCTGGTGGCAAGCCTTGGGGAGAAAGCAATGGCCAAGATTGTGCCACATCACCCATTTTCGCACAGCACACTTCCGACTTCTAAAATCCGTAACTTTCACATACGACCTCCGTTTTTGACGTTCTTTATATCCACGCGTAGGTAATAATAAGATCTACAACTTTCATTTTGACACCGTCAGCTAATTCTTGACCGATCTTAAATTTAACAGTACAAGGAGATTATACTGTTAAACGTCTGCGTAAAATTAATAACTTCTACATACGGACTCTGTTTTTGTCTGTCTTTTTACCGTTGATTTCCTATTAATGAGATCTTCAAATCTCATTTATGTTGCGTAAGCCAAAAACCGCTCGAACAAAATTCGAGTTTCAGGCCGTGCACTGCTAAGCCGAATCTTAGAAAAATCATAACTTCTTCATACGAAGTCAGATTTGGGCGTTCTTTTTATCGATGTTCTTAGTTTAACATATTCTACGACTTTTGTTTAGATTGCTAAGGCTAAAAAGTCTTCTATCGTAAATTCACTATTTACGTTTCCCGGTGTCGTGCCGGTTTTGTCGTAAAACTTCGGCGGGCCATAACTTCTTCTTTATAGCTCGGATTTCGGCATTCTTTATATGCACGGAAACCTTGAGACATATTCTACAACTTTATGTAGAGATATCGGGATGATCTCACACTTTAATTTTGACGCTCATTTTTATTCTTTATTAATTATACATTTATAATTAAATAATAAACACATAAACACACATAATTCACATAATACTCAAATATTTCATATTTATTACTTCAAAAAGAGTTACAATAGTTGACCTAGACTATTACATTGACAAAAATGCTTAGCCCTGAAAACCCGAGCGTTACAGGCTGTTCGATCGGAAGAGAAGAGGATGAAGGGAAGCGAGGCTAAAATCGAGTAGGAAGAAGAAAGGGGTGCCTGGTGGTGTCGATTTTGAGGTAAGTAGGCATTCTGTTTCATCATGTATCATTAGTTGCAAGCATGTTTTTCTTGTGTTTTGATTTTTGTTTGATGCCAGTGGATTCCAATTAACCATAGTCGCAAATATGTTTTTCTTGTGTTTTGATTTTTGTTTGATGCCAATCGATTCCAATTTTCAACCACGCTCCCATCATTGACTTATGTTGAGGTTTGTTTTATTTTCTTTCCATTAATTTCTATAGAGGGTTGTATATAAAATAGTAATCGATTTTTGTAGAAATTGCAGCTTTTCATACAAATTCATGTTCGTCGTGCAGTTACAATTCTAATCTATTGAACTCAAAATTTGATTTTCTTTGTCAATAAATTAATTTTTTGTGTTGTGCTTATGCAAAACTACAAAAGAGTACAACAGGCTATTCGGGCCAAATTTTCAGCTCAAATTGTTATTTCTTATTTTCTGATGGAGGATATGATTGTTCAAACATTCAAGAATGCCTAGAATTTTGTTTTCATGGAAGAATTCTCACATATTGTAAACGCCTAGAATTTGATTTCATGACATTCTCATAGAATATAACTTTTTATCAAAGATAGATTTTAATGGTTGTAGATAAGGAATCATTTTACTAAAATTCACATGGTTCTAAATTTCACATGGATATTGGCAAAGTGGATTTTGATTGCAAAAAAAAGTTATTTAAGTGCATTCTGTAATGTATTATGTCAGAATTTATTTATATAAACGCATTTTGTTAGAAGGTTTTTTGAGAATGTTTGAATGGTATTTAAGTGCATTCTGTAATGTATTCTGTCAGGATTTATTTATATAAATGCATTATGTTAGAATGTCTTTTGAGAATGTTTGTTAACAACAGGTATATTTGTTTAACGGGTAATACTAACTAGTAATATATCTTATTCTTTCAGAATTGCATGGAGAAGAATTCAATATTGATCATACAAGAGAAATATTTGGAATCGAGTTCAACAACAAGTATATATGCGAAGATCAAGTGCATATTCTGTTAAAATATGTATAACTATATTTAAAATGTATAAGGATTTTAGTTTGTAAGAATATGTATGAATTTGTATTTAAGTTCGGATGTATAAGAATATATTAGAATGTTTGTTATTTTCAACATCTGATTCAAGAATTTTGTTTTTCTTCAATAATATTCTATTAGAATAATATTCTGAAAGAGCATCATTATAACAAAAAATATTCTGACAGAATAAAATCGGTAAAAATTGAAATTGAATTAATTAAAAAATTCAGATTTTTTTAAATTAGGAGAATTAGTCATCCATAAAAATTCGAAAATTTCCTTTTATAAATGTTTAATTGTCTAAAATACCCTTTTTCTAAAAATTGTATGATTATATGGTACATGTTACACTATTGTAATATCATACACTCTTAAATCATGTCCATTGATTAATTTCATTCGTTGGTTTAGATCTGTGCATTCTGGCACACAATACTTAGTAAAAACAAGATAACCTAAGCCTATATATATATATATATATATATATATATATATATATATATATATATATATATATATATATATATATATATATATATCATTAGAAAGGTATCGACGATGCGACCGTTATAAGACTAATGTTGAGTACTTTCAACATTAGTTTACAACAAATATCGTTAAATCTATTTAAAATAGTATTATAAAGGGGGGTTTAGTCATTTAAGTAAATATAGAGGGTGGTTTTTGAAAATTCAATTACTATAAATAAGAGCCTCTAGGCTCTCATATTTCTTGCACCATTATCTTGATTCAAGAGTCTTTCTCTTCTTATCCCCCGAGCATTTCGGTCCCTCCTGATTCGACTTCTCTTTCTGTAGTTTTTAGTATAGTAAGGTGAGCGTTGAAGCGCTGCAAGAATCTTTCTTAGAAAGATTCAGCGATGAAGTTCTGCCCCTGCAGAGCCCGATTCCTAGCTAAGTAACTTATGCTACCCTACTTTAAATATAGCTTATAATATCGTTATTATGAACCTATAAATAAAATTTATCAGTGATTCAAAGTCATTATACTGACTGAACTACTTACGAGAGAGGTGTCTAGAATGGTCACGTTGGGTTTGGTTGTTGGATTTCAGAAAAGCTATATGCCGAAATGGTCCTGCCTCTCAACTGTCCTGCCTGGCTGATCCTTACTTGATAGATCATGCAGTAGACTCTGAGTTAATGATGAATCTAGACTAATAATTAGTCAAAATAAAAATTACACTAAAATCTAGTGATAATAATACTAGGTTTCGTCGAAGGAAATTATATTGTTAAGAAGCGAAGCGTTGTCCGAGTTTGGAATCGTCACTTTAACAAGTGAGTGTATAGTTACTTTCATTTTACTCATAGATATGAAGTATTTTATATAAATTACGTGCTATGTGTGCATATTATCTGTATACTTGCTATCTATGTTGAATGAAAGATTTTATGCATGTTTTAAATGATTTAAACTCTATATGTATTTTATATCTACAAAATATGATGGGTAAAACATGGGTAGATAAATGATGAGGGATGAAAGCTGATATAGAGGAACATTGGCAGTATGGACATAATGTCCTATATATGAACATTGGCAGCAATGGACTTAGAACCCTATAGATGAGCATTGGCAGCTACGCCACAACCTGTACATGTTTTTGATCTACAATGTACTCTAAACATCCTAGCAGTTGCACTCTGACGATTGTATTGGCAACCACACCTAATAGAGAACGTCACAACCCTGGCAGCTGCGCTTAAAGGATAATATCTATAACACCTTGTTTGAAAGTACTTGGTTGGGTTCTCGGAAACCAAAGGGTAAGGGCGATTTGGTCTTTTATGGGTACCAAGTTTTATTCGGAAGGTTTTAGACTTAGAGGTGTCGATGGGAGCATAGGGATTCCCGCCACCTTTTCGTGGATATAAAGTTCATCGAAAACGGACTTAAAATGAAGGAGTTATGACACTTTGAAGTTATTGTCAATTCTAGCCCCTAATGGAAATTAGTGACAAGAAGATCCCATGCATGCAAGGTGGCCAACACAAGAGTATGCCCAACATAGATGGAGTAAATGGTTGCGAGTGATTGGAGACGTACGCCCAACGTAGAAGGAGAGTCACTAAACCCTAATTTTTAGGGTGTTACACTATATAAAGAACATTACACCCTCTAGAGTCATCCTCATTCTCATCCTTCAACGCCTCTTCGAAACCCTAACCCTAATTGTGAGAATATGAGCTTGTAAGGCCATCTTGGAGTGCATCTTAGTGTTATTGAAGAGGAGTGGTCATCTTGGAGTCTCATTGATCAGGGAAGAGCTTTTTGATCCAAGTTCTCCAGCTTATTTGCAAGTCTTAGAAGGAAGTGGGTAGGGCAGCAGTTAAGGATTTATTTAGGAAGCTTTTGCATTCGTGGTGAGTCTTCTCACCATACCAATGGGTCTAGGGCACCAAGGCCGGCCCATTTTATGATAGTTGGTATACTGCTGTGTAGGGGTGTGTGGCATTGTTATGCATTAATATGTGGTAGAGATAGCTTTTACAACTAGTGGTAAAGATAGCATGCCGGGCTAATGTTAAAGATAGCCTTCAGGGCTAGTGGTAGAGATAGCCTTCAGGGATAATACAAGGGAAACCAGTAGTTTGCTTGCTAACGAAGGCTCATTCAGACGAAAGTTGGCTCTGGCACCGAAGACTATCCCATCTCAATTTCAAATACATCAACAAGCTAGTGCTTGGGGATCATCTTTGAGGTCTTCCTGTTTTGAAGTTTGATAAAGAACACTTGTGTGCTGCATGTGAAATGGGAAAACAAAGTCGACAAAGTCATCATTTTCGAATAAACACAAAAATTGTTGAACCACTAGAATTACTTCACGTTGATCTGTATGGTCCATCTTCAATCGAGAGCATTGGTGGTAACAGGTATATACTTGTAATAGTAGATGACTTCTCTCGATTTACCTGAGTGTTCTTTTTAAGACAGAAATCAAAGGCCACTCCCAAGCTTAGACTCTTTATCAAGCAGGTAGAAGTTCAACTACGAAAGGTAGTTTGAAACATAAGAAGCGACAATGGGTTGGAGTTCAAGAACAAAGACTTTGAAAATTTTCTTGCAGAGAAGAGGACAACTCACAACTTCTTGGCCCCATATACTTCACAATAGAATGGAATTGTCGAAAGACGAAACCGATCTTTATGTGAAGCAGCTCGAACCTTGCTTAGCTTCGCTTCTCTACCTCTATATTTTTGGGTAGATGCCATTGCTGCTGCTTGCTTTACGCAGAACATATCTTATCTCAACAAACGTTTCTCCATCACTCCTTATGAGATCTTGAACAACTGAAAGCCTAATGTAAAGTTTTTTCAGGTGTTCGGTTCAAGATGCTTCATCTTCAATTCAAAAGAGCACCGAAACAAGTTTGACGTCAAAGCAGATGAAGGAATCTTTTTGGGTTATTCGTTGAACTCCAAAGCATACAGGGTCTTGAACAAACGTTCAAAGAAAATTGAAGAGACTTATTATGTCACCTTCGATGATAACTATGTCAAGAAACTGAAGACAACCGAAGGTTCTGTGGAGGAAATATTTCCAGAATCTGGTCAAGCTACGGTACCAATCTCAAACCTCTTTGAGCATTACATGCTGCTGTTTGATGGATGAACCAGAAAAGGCTACTCACTCTGAATCCAAAGTTGCAGACAACAAGGTAGACAACTTGAAGAAGATAATCGATGATGCTGCAAAGAAAATGGCAGATGAACAACCGACAATAACCGAACAGCCTGAGTCAAGCGAACCTCCAAAAGATAGTTCTTATGTTCAGGGGGAGGGTTCGTATTCTCCAAATAACCAAGATTCACCATTCCAGGGGGAAAGTCCATCATCATCAATACCAACCGAAATTTAAGTCCAGAGGGAGTGTTGAATCATAAAAAGTGACCCTCTTGAACTTCAGCTACCCAAGTCTTCATGCCACCGCAGTCAAGTCTCTTCATCAGCAGTCACCAACCATAGTTTCTATCTACCGCAGTCTTTACTAGATTACTTTACTTTGTCTTTTTGTAATACAATCTATTGTCTAGTATGCCTTGCATGGCTACTCTTAGAGATGTAATCTAGTGATTTTTGTGAGTCTCTATAAATAGAGCTCATTCTCTTGTAAACCAATATCTATCGCATCTAATTCTAATACACATCTCTGAAGTTATCTTTTCTATCTCTGTTACTCACTCTTCTTACTTTCATAATCGATTACAATCTCTCTTCGGAGCAAGTCTTTTGTGACTTAATCACTAAGTTTGATCTCACTTATTAACTTGGCTTGAATGCATTCCTTGTTATGAATCAACTTAAGTGTATACTTGATATAACAATTGTTGTCATTTACATTTCTTTACTTTTCCGCAACTAACTCTCTAACATCTAACTCTAAATATTATTGTTGAGCTTTTAGATCCTTTGAGATTAACTATTCCGCAATATACTTGTTCTAACGTTTGTTCAAGTGTGTCTCAAAGTTTTTCTCTCAACAATTGGTATCAGAGCCATAGTGGTTGCTTTTTGAAAATCAGAACTCTGATTTTTCGAAGAGCCTTCTATACCACTGAAGCTCATTTCTAAAACAAAAAAAAACACTTCAAAATATGGCACAAACATTATCTATGAATGTTTCCAACAGTGTTGGTGGTTCTAATCGATCCCTAATACTGGTTGCAAATTGTGACAACCCGATATTTCAACTCTTTGTAACGACCAAAATGGGTCAAGTATTGTAACCACTTCTGAATAATAAAAATTTACTTTCATAATAAAATGTACAAATAAGTTCTATTTAATTTCCTTCTATGATTAAATGTCTTTGAACCATGATCGTACGTGAAAAGAACGCCCAAATCCGACTTCATATAGCGAGGTTATGATTTTTCCAAGTTCGGCTTAGCAACAGACAGCTAAAAACTCGAATCGGAGATCGAGCGACTTTTGGCCGGAATGACCTAAACGAGAATCGAAGGTCTCGACAATGGTATTCCAGCGGTAAAGAGTCTGGCAAAAACCGACATCAGATAAAGAAGTTATGAATTTTCTAAGAAATTCCTTAAACACGATGGGTTTTTAATAAATAATAAAAAAAAAAATAATTTCGGAATTTGCCGACGGAGTCTAAACGAAAGTTGTAGAGCGTAGTCTCACCTACGCGAGGATATAAAGACCATCGGAAACGGAGTTCGTATGAAGAAGATATGAATTTTTGAAGTTTATTAAATAAATTAATTATTTATTTAATTCAAAATTCGGATATTATCCGAAGGGGAGTCAGCATCCTCCTCCGAAGTACGCGCTGCGTACCCCTGTACGCCCCGCGTAACTGAGAGGATTGGCCTCTGATCGTCCACGTCGCGCTATCCGAAGAAACCGACCCATCCGACCCGTCCGAAGCCCCGACCCGTCCGACCCGACGTCCCATCCGACCCGCGTACCCAGCAACCCGTCCCATCCGAACCGAGGCAGTCGAGGCTTCGGTCATGCATGACGTACGCGTACGCGCTGCGTACGAGCGTACGCCCCGCGTACCGAGGCAGACCAGCCTTACTATAAATAGGATGCGAGGGTTTCCAAAGAAAGGGTTCATTTCTCTTCTCTCTCTCTCTCTCAACTTTGCCTCGTTTTCCGTGTCCGTTCAAACCCGAAGCTCTGGTCTTTTTGGCTCAAGTCCCGAAGGTTGATTTTACTCCCGAGATTCCCGAGAATCCCGAGGAAAATCCGTTTCCCGAGACGAAACTCTGCCCGGTTTTCCATCTCGCTATCTCCAAAACTTTCAAGTGAGTTTCATACCCCTTAATCAACCTTTTTAATTATTCTAAATACTTTTATATGCTTTCAAGGGGGGGGATTACAAGTAAAACACACGAGTATTATCGTGTGTTACATGAAGAAACTCTTTTATATACTGTTATATATTCAAATCACATGCGATTTATAAACATTTAAAGCAACTTTTATATATATATAACATATGTCACAATAGCATTTTACCCTTTTAAAATATAATGTTGTTGTAATGCATGTATAAACTAAACTGTTCTTATATTTTTCTTGTCTATCCTAGACTCTACACCAAAAATCTATACTTTCATAAATAAGTGATTCCTTTTCTCAATATTTCTAAACAAACAAGACACGCTTTTTGGAAACTATAATAGGTATAGTTTTACGAACAGATTTCTAACTCTTATGTACTAGAAACACATATTTCAAGAAGTTTACTTTCGTATACAAGAACAAACGTAACATTTTAACAAGTAGATCTGTTTTTATACCACGGTTTTGTGAGACACTAACTTCATGTACGTTCGAGTACACATTTCAAGTCCTGTATTATATACCAGAATCCCTTGGAGGGGGAGCATGGTGTTTGTGTATAGATCTATACGGGCTTGACAACCCACGCCCTGACTGTTAGCTGCAGTCCACCGTTTGGGGTGACAAACGTCATAACATTCCAACCCCTTAAGAACGTTGTGTATAGGCATTCAGAGTCAATAGTATGGTTATAAAACTCACAAGGGGTATTAAAAATGCATTGATTTACAAGGTTTTCAAACTCATTGGTTATTTTACATTTACATACATTTTGGAAACAAACATTGGTCTTGAGTGAAGGCTACTTTTATACTAGTAGAAAATATAGGATTTTCTAAACACAAACAAAGAAAGATAAAACATTTCATTTCATTCAATGTCACTTAAATACTTATGAAATTCACCAGCTTAAATGCTGATCTACTCTTTCAAAATTACTTGTATGTCCCAGGAAATCAGTAATTTCAGGTATTCATTTCGCTTTTGATGAAGGGATGCTGCGGCGCCAGTTTAATCTCGTATTTTGACATCATATTGTAGTTGGATTTTGAACATGTAACTTTTGACAAATGTAAACTTTCAATTATATATATGATGGTTGTATTGCTTTCTTTACTATGTATTCATTTGTTACGTTACCACATGAAGTCATCCGCCCCCGAACGTTTCCGCCGTTCCGGTTTGGGGGTGTGACAGATTGGTATCAGAGCAATGTTTATAGTGAACTAAGTATATCGAACCACATAAGATATACAAACTATAAATGCTTAAGGGACTAATACTCTCTGACAAAACAAATTTTCTTTTTACACTTAAGCAGCATTTCGTTCAACTTAAATTGATAGTTCATTTAAGTACACTTACATGCATACCACAGATTATTTTCATGTTATATAACTATACAAGTATTTAGACAAGTTGACACTACGATTGAGACTCGATATATGTAATCAGATTTTGGACAAATATAGCGTGATCAACTATATTTGCCCAAGATTGGACCAACATATATCGAGGAATGATCGTAGTAAGCAACAAGTCAAAACTTACCAAACCATTACAAGAATCAAACACAAGAACTTAAATATTATAGGAGTATTTGCTATCTAAACTAGTTAAACTTACATGTTTTACATGTTCCGACTTTACTCAATTCTTATAACCCTATTTCTTGTACAGTCAAATGGGTGGATTTCACCACCCTGGCGACCCCTACTTTCCCAACCAAGGCAACGGAGGATGGATCGAAGATGATCCCGAAGAGGACGAGGAACCCATAGAAGTGGGTGATGACTCCGGTACCGACTCAGAGCCGAAAGTTATCGATCCACCACCCATTCAGCCTCCCGTCTTCGTAAGGAACTCTCAAGGACCGACTCCCGTCTGGGGAAGTCACCTCCACCATTGGAGCCAACAGCAAAACCTACGCCCTCCCTACGACATGTGCCGGGACTTCTATGATGTCCGCGGCGGAGGTTCGGCTGATCGAGCACTCCCGGTAATGGTGGGTAAGTTAGCCAATCAGTCCTATCAGTCTGGAGTACAAGCTAGTCGACTCCGGGATATCAACGTGGAAGTGCAGGTTCACACTTCTGACATCCGTAGGCTGGACAAGATGCAAGACAACGCCCAATTCCAAGCTGAAGCGTTTCAAGCGCAAATGATTGCAGCCCTCGCCGAACTAAGGGAACAACAAGCCGCTTTCGATAGGCGTCTAATGGAGTCAAAGCAATCAGATACGGAGTCAAGCTCCAAGCGCAACCTTTGACGCAAGTAGTGCTTGTCTAGGACTCAAATTTTGTTATAGCTTAGGACCTCGGCTAAAAGTCTTTAAATTTCTCGAACTTTGTAATCGGAGACCCTTATAGGGGTCAAATTTTCATAATCGTTGTAACAACTTTTATATTAATATAAGTGGCACTATTACTACTATGTTGAGTATTTCGTTCGAACCTTGAATGGTCTTTGTGAACCCAAATACTTGTTTCATACCTTCAGTCTTACAAATAACTTTCATTCTTCTATTTTAAGACTCATACTATCATCTGTTGTTGAACTATAGCGATTTAGTTCATGAGACACATACATTTTCCATTCTATGAAATTCTTATCCTTGTCTTTTCAATCTATAGTTGAAGGATGCCTCCGCGTAGGAATCCAAGGCGAAACAACGGTGAGGAAGCACCTATACCACCACCACCTCCACCACCCCAATTTGATGCTGTAATGTTTCAAGCAGCAGTCACCGCAGCGGTGGCAGCTACCATGTCACAGATCAATAACTCAAGTGCTTATGGCTCGGGATCTGGCACACACCCATCCAACCATGGCGAGAGTCATGGACCACCTCGAGAATGCACCTATAAGGACTTCACTAATGCCAAGCCCCGGATGTTTTATGGTACTGGTGGTGTGATGGCCCTGAGGCAGTGGATTGAAAGGACGGAGGCAGTCTTTGAAATTTGCTCCTGCCCCGAGCACAACAAGGTCAAATTTGCAACTTTCACCCTTCTCGATAAAGCTTTAACTTGGTGGAATGGCCACGTTAAAGTACTTACCCTAATCATGGCAAACTCCATAAGCTGGGAGAGCTTGAAGGCCATGATGATGAGAGAATACTGCCCACGGGGAGAAATTCAAAAGCTTGAACACGAGCTATGGACTCTCGGAATGGTGGGTACCGACATCGCTACTTATACCAACAGATTCTGCGAACTGGCAATCCTTTGTCCAGATATGATTGCTCCCGAGAGAAAGAAGATAGAAAGGTACATCTGGGGACTGACGCCCCAAATGCGATCAAGCGTGTTAGCTTCTAAACCTGACACCTTTGAAAGTGCTAAGGAACTGGCACAATCTCTGATCGACTACGGAGGTCATCAGAACTCAACCACTTCTGCACCAGCACCACAGAAAGGAAACAACAACAACAACAACTACAACAACAACAGCAACAACAACAACAATGGCAGGAAGAGAGCGTGGATTAAAGGGAAGGGTGGGTCTTCCCAAGAATCCGCAAAGAAACAACTGGTATCAGTAAATGCTGCCATTGTACCTGCTACAGCCCCTATAAATACCTACCCAACAAAGCCTTATATAGGCAACCTGCCAAAATGCACCAAATGCAATTACCACCACCATGGACCTTGTCGAGATATGCAGTGCGCCAACTGCAACAGGAAAGGACACACAACCCGTTTCTGCAAGGAACCCGCAAAGCTGATCACTCAAGTTCTCGGTGCGGGTGTAGGGCAGGCTTGCTACGGTTGTGGCGAGGTGGGCCACTACAAGAGAAACTGTCCTAAGGCAGCAGGCACCGGAGGTGTGGGACGAGTTTTGGCAATAGGCCACGACGAAGCTGTAGCTGACCCAACTATAGTTGCTAGTACGTTCCTTCTCGATAATTCATACGCATGCATATTATTCGATAGTGGAGCGGAGAGAAGCTTCGTGAGTCAAAACTTTATTCATTTACTTAAACCTAAACCTAGCAAGTTAGAAAATTCATTCACTGTAGAGATGGCCAATGGAAAAACCGAAAACACAAATTGCATATACATGGGCTGTACGTTAACATTAGACGGCCATTCTTTCCCAATCAATCTCATGCCGGTTCAAATTAAAAGTTTCGACGTCATAGTCGGCATGGATTGGTTGAGTCTTCTTCGCGCCGACATCATGTGCTTTGAGAAAGCAGTCCGTCTTAACCTCCCAAACAACGAAACATTAGTTATCTACGGCGACAAATCTAGTGCAAACCTTCGCATCATTTCGTGCATCCAAGCTCGAAAGTGCTTGCGGAAGGATTGTCGAGCATTCCTAGCGCACATCGTCGATACAACTCAAGAACTGAAGGACATCAAGAGCATCTCGGTAGTACGCGACTTTCCCGATATCTTTCCAGAAGAACTACCAGGATTACCACCGCAACGCCAAGTCGAGTTTAGAATCGACTTAATTCCAGGAGCTACCCCAGTAGCGAAGTCGCCTTATCGTCTTGCACCAGCAGAGATGCAGGAACTTTCCAGTCAACTTAATGAACTCCTTCACAAAGGATTCATAAGACCAAGTTTCTCACCTTGGGGAGCACCGGTCTTGTTTGTAAAGAAGAAAGACGGATCGTTCCGTATGTGCATCGACTACAGAGAGCTGAACAAACTTACTGTCAAGAACCGCTATCCTCTACCCCGTATCGACGACCTATTCGATCAACTTCAAGGGGCGAACTACTTCTCCAAAATAGACCTGCGATCCGGATATCACCAATTACGAGTTCTAGAGGGGGACATTCCAAAGACAGCCTTCCGAACTCGTTATGGACACTATGAATTCGTGGTGATGCCGTTTGGATTAACCAATGCACCAGTAGTATTTATGGACCTAATGAATAGGGTATGCCGCCCTTACTTGGATCAGTTCGTCATCGTCTTTATCGATGATATACTTATCTACTCTCGAAGTGAGGAAGAGCATAGTCATCACCTACGAAAAGTCCTAGAAACACTGCGAACGGAGAAACTCTATGCGAAGTTCTCTAAATGCGAATTTTGGATTCGAAGAGTCGAATTTTTAGGTCACGTTGTTAGCGAGGAAGGTATACACGTGGACCCCTCCAAAATTAAGGCTATTGAGAACTGGTCGGCACCAAAGACACCTACAGAAATTCGTCAATTTCTAGGTCTAGCTGGCTACTATAGCAGATTCATAAAGAACTTTTCGAGCATTGCGAAACCTCTTACTTCATTAACCCAGAAAGGTGTGGCCTTTGATTAGGAAGCGAAAAAAGAGAAGGCATTCCAGACACTAAAGCAGGCCTTGTGCACCGCACCGATACTATCCCTCCCCGAAGGGATAGAAGACTTCGTAGTGTATTGCGATGCTTCAAATCAAGGACTTGGTTGTGTTCTTATGCAGAGAGGGAAGGTTATTGCTTATGCCTCCCGACAGCTTAAGACACACGAAGTGAACTATACGACACACGATCTCGAATTAGGAGCAGTGGTATTTGCTCTGAAGATCTGGAGGCACTACTTATACGGAACAAAGAGTACTATTTTCACCGATCACAAGAGCCTTCAACACATTTTCGTTCAGAAGGAACTCAACATGCGACAACGACGATGGGTCGAGTTACTGAATGACTACGAATGCGAAATTCGTTATCATCCTGGCAAGGCCAACGTAGTAGCCGACGCCCTCAGTCGAAAGGAATACACTGGTTGGAGGGTCAAATCTCTGACCATGACTATCCATTCCCACTTATCCACACAAATTAAGGAAGCACAAATGGAAGCTTTGCAACCTGAAAATGTGGCGGGTGAATCCCTGCGAGGAATGGAGAAGAATTTAGAAGTCAAGGGTGGCGGAGCCTACTATCTCATGGACCGAATCTGGACCCCAAATCATGGTGGTTTCAGAAACGTAGTCATGACCGAGGCTCACAACTCAAGATATTCCGTTCACCCGGGTTCAGATAAAATGTATCTGGATCTTAAGAAACTGTACTGGTGGCCTAACATGAAAGCAGAAATTGCTACCTTCGTGAGTAAATGTCTTACTTGCGCTAAGGTTAAGGTCGAGTATCAGAAACCGTCAGGACTTCTACAACAACCAGAGATACCGGAATGGAAATGGGAGCGGATTACTATGGACTTCATAACCAAGTTACCCAAGACGACAAGTGGACTCGATACCATATGGGTCATTGTCGACAGATTGACCAAATCCGCACATTTCCTACCCATCAAGGAGACTGACAAAATGGAGAAGCTTACAAGAACTTACTTAAGGGAAGTAGTGCGACTGCATGGTGTTCCGATATCCATTATCTCCGATCGAGATAGTAGATTCACTTCAAGATTCTGGCAGTCACTACAAAGTTCCCTGGGAACTAGGCTAGACATGAGTATAGCCTACCACCCACAGACAGACGGACAAAGTGAGAGAACAATACAAACTTTAGAAGACATGCTGAGAGCCTGCGTGATTGACTTTGGAAAGGCATGGGATATTCATTTACCCCTTGTCGAATTTTCATACAACAATAGTTATCATACAAGCATAAAGGCTGCTCCGTTTGAAGCCCTCTATGGTCGAAAGTGCAGATCCCCTCTGTGATGGCGATACCCAGTTAGCTAGAGGAAGAGTTCCTGAAAGCACTCTCACAGGTCCGGAGATCATACGTGAAACAACAGAGAAGATCGTTCAGATTCGTGAACGATTGAAAGCCTCAAGAGACCGACAGAAAAGCTACGCTGACCAAAGGAGGAAACCTTTGGAATTCCAGGTAGGAGACCACGTCTTATTAAAGGTCTCACCGTGGAAGGGTTTAATACGTTTTGGAAAGCGTGGGAAACTAAATCCAAGATACATAGGGCCTTTCGAGATTCTTGCCAGAATCGGCCCTGTGGCTTACAAGCTTAACCTACCGCGCGAACTTAGTGACATCCATCCAACCTTCCACGTCTCAAACTTGAAAAAGTGCCTGTCCGACGAGACTCTTGTTATTCCACTCGACGAGATCGAGATCAACGAGAGCCTCAACTTTGTGGAAGAACAAGTAGAAATCATGGACCGAGAGGTCAAACAAACAAAACAAAGTCGCATACCCATCGTGAAGGTTCGCTGGAACGCCAAGCGGGGACCCGAATTCACATGGGAACGCGAAGATCAGATGAAACAAAAGTACCCTCATCTCTTTCATGTTCACTAGTATCTTTACTACTTTAAATTTCGGGACGAAATTCTCTCTAACGGGGGGATGATGTGACAACCCGATATTTCAACTCTTTGTAACGACCAAAATGGGTCAAGTATTGTAACCACTTCTGAATAATAAAAATTTACTTTCATAATAAAATGTACAAATAAGTTCTATTCAATTTCCTTCTATGATTAAATGTCTTTGAACCATGATCGTACGTGAAAAGAACGCCCAAATCCGACTTCATATAGCGAGGTTATGATTTTTCCAAGTTCGGCTTAGCAACAGACAGCTAAAAACTCGAATCGGAGATCGAGCGACTTTTGGCCGGAATGACCTAAACGAGAATCGAAGGTCTCGACAATGGTATTCCAGCGGTAAAGAGTCTGGCAAAAACCGACATCAGATAAAGAAGTTATGAATTTTCTAAGAAATTCCTTAAACACGATGGGTTTTTTATAAATAATAAAAAAAAATAATTTCGGAATTTGCCGACGGAGTCTAAACGAAAGTTGTAGAGCGTAGTCTCACCTACGCGAGGATATAAAGACCATCGAAAACGGAGTTCGTATGAAGAAGATATGAATTTTTGAAGTTTATTAAATAAATTAATTATTTATTTAATTCAAAATTCGGATATTATCCGAAGGGGAGTCAGCATCCTCCTCCGAAGTACGCGCTGCGTACCCCTGTACGCCCCGCGTAACTGAGAGGATTGGCCTCTGATCGTCCACGTCACGCTATCCGAAGAAACCGACCCATCCGACCCGTCCGACCCGACGTCCCATCCGACCCGGCGTCCCATCCGACCCGCGTACCCAGCAACCCGTCCCATCCGAACCGAGGCAGTCGAGGCTTCGGTCATGCATGACGTACGCGTATGCGCTGCGTACGAGCGTACGCCCCGCGTACCGAGGCAGACCAGCCTTACTATAAATAGGATGCGAGGGTTTCCAAAGAAAGGGTTCATTTCTCTTCTCTCTCTCTCAACTTTGCCTCGTTTTCCGTGTCCGTTCAAACCCGAAGCTCTGGTCTTTTTGGCTCAAGTCCCAAAGGTCGATTTTACTCCCGAGATTCCCGAGAATCCCGAGGAAAATCCGTTTCCCGAGACGAAACTCTGCCCGGTTTTCCATCTCGCTATCTCCAAAACTTTCAAATGAGTTTCATACCCCTTAATCAACCTTTTTAATTATTCTAAATACTTTTATATGCTTTCAAGGGGGGGATTACAAGTAAAACACACGAGTATTATCGTGTGTTACATGAAGAAACTCTTTTATATACTGTTATATATTCAAATCACATGCGATTTATAAACATTTAAAGGAACTTTTATATATATATATAACATATGTCACAATAGCATTTTACCCTTTTAAAATATAATGTTGTTGTAATGCATGTATAAACTAAACTGTTCTTAGATTTTTCTTGTCTATCCTAGACTCTACACCAAAAATCTATACTTTCATAAACAAGTGATTCCTTTTCTCAATATTTCTAAACAAACAAGACACGCTTTTTGGAAACTATAATAGGTATAGTTTTACGAACAGATTTCTAACTCTTATGTACTAGAAACACATATTTCAAGAAGTTTACTTTCGTATACAAGAACAAACGTAACATTTTAACAAGTAGATCTGTTTTTATACCACGGTTTTGTGAGACACTAACTTCATGTACGTTCGAGTACACATTTCAAGTCCTGTATTATATACCAGAATCCCTTGGAGGGGGAGCATGGTGTTTGTGTATAGATTTATACGGGCTTGACAACCTGCGCCCTGACTGTTAGCTACAGTCCACCGTTTGGGGTGACAAACGTCATAACATTCCAACGCCTGAAGAACGTTGTGTATAGGCATTCAGAGTCAATAGTCTGGTTATAAAACTCACAAGGGGTATTAAAAATGCATTGATTTACAAGGTTTTCAAACTCATTGGTTATTTTACATTTACATACATTTTGGAAACAAACATTGGTCTTGAGTGAAGGCTACTTTTATACTAGTAGAAAATATAGGATTTTCTAAACACAAACAAACAAAGATGAAACATTTCATTTCATTCAAACATTGTCACTTAAATACTTATGAAATTCACCAGCTTAAATGCTGATCTACTCTTTCAAAATTACTTGTATGTCCCAGGAAATCAGTAATTTCAGGTATTCATTTCGCTTTTGATGAAGGGATGCTGCGGCGCCAGTTTAATCTCGTATTTTGACATCATATTGTAGTTGGATTTTGAACATGTAACTTTTGACAAATGTAAACTTTCAATTATATATATGATGGTTGTATTGCTTTCTTTACTATGTATTCATTTGTTACGTTACCACATGAAGTCATCCGCCCCCGAACGTTTCCGCCGTTCAGGTTTGGGGGTGTGACACAAATGAATATCATCACTGGTCACAAAGAATGGAAAGATACTTAAGGAGACTTGGTAGAGATGTATGGCGATCCGTAGAAGAAGGACCACATGTCCCAGTCCTTACACCAATCCAAAATGATGGAGCCACAACAAGACTAGGAGGAGGTCAACCAGCTTTGAACCGTCCCACCAAGGATGATCTCGAAAAATGGAAAATGATGTTGTTGCCTCTTATGAAATCTCCTATGGAATTGCTCCTGACAACTTCGATATTATCATAAATTGCAAATCAGAAAAAGAGATCTGGGATGTTCTCAAGTATCTATACGAAGGCTCAGAACAAGCTCAAGACAAGAAGCTTACAACTGCACTCAATGAGTTCAACAAGTTCAAAGCTCACACTGGTGAAAGTTTGGAAGACTCCTTCAAAAGATTCAATCTGATTGTCACCAAGTTATCCAATACGGGCACCATCCGCAGTAACCATGAAACAAATCTCCAGTTTCTCAATGGCTTGTGAAGACATTGGACTACTGCAAAGATGATAGTTCAAGGTGATAGAAAGATTCACTCCTTGTCACTCTACAAACTCTATGGGGAACTACATGCACAGGAATCCACCGTACTCAAAGACTGTGCTGACTTCGGAGGACCTCTTGCACTCATAGCACAAACCTCACATAATCAATCTTACTCTCCCTTGTATGACACTTCACCGCAGTCATACGAAGCTGATTCAGAGTACGATGATGAAGAAGAATTTCAAAAGACAATTGCTATCGTCAACAAACAATTCAATCAACTACCACCTCACTCTTTTCACAAAAACCAACAATTCAACAAACCACCCTTCAAACGTAACTTCAACCCATAAAAAAATCACTCACATTATCCTAAAAGTTCTCATACACCACCGCAATCTCACAATACTCAACCTAAGGAAGCACCGCAACCTACTCAAACCTCTGACTCCGGTACTCCCTCAGAAGACAAGACTGATGTTGTAGTTTGTCACAAATGCAACAAAGAGAATCACTTTGCAAGAGATTGTAAGGCCAATGTAGTTAAAGACAGAGCATTCTAACTTAGAATGGCTCAAGAGTTGGAAGAAAAGGAGAAAGCAAGGGCATACGTAGCCCATTTCAAAAGAGACCATCAAGTCTGATCATCCGAAGATGAAGATGAAGCCATCAACAGTGTAAATGGCAAAGGAAAAATCTGCATGTTGGCGACTGCGGATGATGATGGGTATACAAAGATGAACAAAAACTACTTCTACATGGCAAAGGATGGAACTCTAAGCATCGTCGAACAGGTAAAACTCATGATCCAAACTCTAAACTATAGCTTGCATGATTGTCAACCTTACATAGATAATCTTAATGACACATGTGCTGTCGTCCTTACAGACTATAACAAAGCCTTAGATGAGAAAAACATTGCTTCCCAGGAGATGTTCCATGTGAGAGGACGACTGGACAACAAAAGACTCAAAATGGCTATGTTAGAAAGAGATTTAGAGTAAGAAAAAGATGCAAGAATGTTAAGTGAAACCCAATTAGAAATAGCTTTGAACCAGAGAGATTTAGCTCAGAGTGAAATTGTACGCTTAAATCTTTTAATCGAAAAGTTGTTCAATGAAAGTGAAGCTATTGAAAATTTGGTAAATAATGGAACCGTGGACAACACATACAATTGGGGTTGTTCGAATGGATATCCTACCGCAATGGATTCCTCACCCCGGTTCAACAAAGGCAGACTGTATGTCCCTCCAGACCGAGAATTTCATTTCCCAGTCAATGACAAGACCTTTCCCGAAGATATCAAAACTCACTTCGGTAGACTGCATAGTCTAAGTAACAATTGTGTCATTGAGGAAATTGTGCCTGAGGTTTTGGGTCACACAGGTGATCAAATTCCTATCTATGGCACTACTCACCCAAATTCTCAAAACTCATTTGTAGTTGATGAAGAAATTGTCATTAAGGACACTGAAATCTCAAAAGAATTTCCATCCTTGTCCTCAGACTGCAGTGTTCCTCACTGTAGTCAAAAGTCCCACAAAAGTCTCACTGAAGTCCCAACTAAGACTTACTATGCGGTAGTCAAGTCATCCCTACCGCAGTCTTCGAACAAAAGTTTTGCCACTCTTCAAACAATTCATCATTAATTACCCATAGAAAACTTTGAAGTGGGTCAATGTTCTCAAATCCTAGAATCTTCAAGTTCAGATGACTCAAGCCCACGTTTTCACAAAATTTCAAAGGATTCTAGGAAATCGCAGTTGAATAATAGAGACTGCGGTTCACCAAAATCCTTAGCTAAAAAGGCTTTCAAAGAAGAAATTCGCCCCCAAGGCACAAATAGACAAATGTTTTCAAAAAACAAAACGCATGTCAAATCCCAAAAATCCAAAAGTCCAGAAAAATTTGTTTTCTCTCATTATTTTTTCAAAAAAACCTACCCCCAAGAAAACATCCAAAAAGGAATGTACAGTTTCAACAGTCATTCCTAATTCATCTGACTCAATTCAAAAGAGTGCAAAGTCTTTTCGGAACAATGTTTTTCAAATCTATTCCTCAGATGATCCGAAATGGAAAGGTATTTTATCCAATCCAACACATTTAAAGTCACGTCAAAATTTTAACAAGTGGAAGGGTATTCTACCAAATCCAACAAAAAGGACACAAAGATCTACACGTGCTAAACCTTTTTCAAAACAAACTTTTCAGAAAACTAACAACACTCATGTCAAATCTTTTCAACCTCGGTCTAGTCAAAAGCCAAAGAACTCTTCCTTTAGATCGCTGACCAAACGTAGAGTCAGAACAAAAGACAAAATCTCAACCTGTGAGTGTTAGTGTAGTTGCCAAAATTAGAAACCTCGTAACTTTACAAAAACACACAACACTCCAAACTTTCACAAACACTCAGGACTAGGTTTAAAAGTTGACACGAAACCACTCCCTGCAACCTCGGTCCATGCATCACTTAGAAACTCACCTGTTGTTCCAGGCTACAAACTAGTTTGGATGCCTAAACTAACCATGTAATTCTCAGGCTTTGTGCAAGGAGGAAAAAGAAGATGAATGGTTAATTGATAGTGCCTACTCCTTGCACATGACCGAAAGGTTAGAATACCTTTTGGATTTCTGGCCAATTTGCAATGGTGGAAATGTTACATTCGGCAACAATACGAATGGAATCATCCGAGGTTACGGTGTACTCACTACGGGGAACTTCTCAATTCAAAAGGTTGCTTATGCAGAAAGCCTTAAACACAATCTCATCAGTGTTGGCCAGCTATGTAAGGCAGGCCATCGAGTTGAATTCGATGATCAATTCTGTTACGTAATGACAAGTGATAGGAACACCTGCTTGATCAAGTCACGATCTGAGGGTACCATGTATCCTCTAGATCTCTCTCTCATAATTGGGAAACCACAACCATGCTTCCTTTCCAAAGCTATATCCGAAGTCAGCTGGCTATGGAACCGCAAGCTCGCTCATCTCAACTTCAGATATATCAACACTTTGGTCACTGGAGAGCTGGTCAGAGGACTCCTTATTCTCAAGTTCAGCAATGACACTCTATGTCCTGCTTGTGAATGTGGTAAACAGTCCAAAGCAAGTCACCCCATGGTGATTGACTCTTCAATATCTGAACCACTTGAGCTTCTGCACATTGATCTCTGTGGTCCATCAACCGTAGCCAGTCTCCATCATAAAAAGTATATAATGGTTATAGTAGATGACTTTACTCGCTTCACATGGGTTTTCTTCCTCAGACTCAAATCCGAAACACCGCAAATTCTCATCAACTTCATCAAAGAAATAGAACTTTAGATCAAGCTGCCAGTAAGACGCATCCGCAGTGATAATGGAACCGAATTCACTAATCATCCACTCAACAGCTTCTTGGTGTCTAAAGGTATCACTCACAACTTTTCAGCTTCTTATACACCCAACAAAATGGAGTAGTAGAGAGAAGGAACCGTACACTAGTAGAAGTAGCCAGATCCATGCTTAACTTCGCACACCTTCCACTTTACTTCTAGGTTGAAGCTGTAGCAACCGTATGCTTTGTTCAAAACCGATGCATTGTGTGCAAACACCTCAATATAACACCATATGAGGGCCTTAAGAACAGCAAACCAAATGTTCGCTTGTTTCATATCTTTGGGTGTAGATGTTTTGTGATCAACAAATGAGATCAACTTAAGAAATTTGCACCGAAGTCTGATGAAGGCATATTTCTTGGCTACTCTACAACAAGGTTGCTTACCGGGTTCTCATCAGACATACAAGGCTAATCATTGAAAGCTTCGATGTGAAATTCGATGACTCTTACATCCGTAACGCCCCTCCATCCACTGAAACCACCACAATCATGGAAAGTGACATTCCAGCTTCTTCAGGTCCTTTAAATCTAGTTGAAGTTAATTATGAAGATCTTTTCGATCCTGTTGAAACGGCAAAACTATTCGAAGTTCTTGTGTCACTGGCCGCTCAACAACAACACGCTGATGTTTCTGGTCCATCTTTATCGGAAGTAGCATCTCTCAATACTTTCACCACTCTGGTTGAGGGGGAAAGCTCTACTCTGGGTCAAGCAACAACCAATAAGGTTCCAGTACTTGATGATGCTCAAGTTCCTATCCATAGAAAATCATTACCATCAAACGTATCTTCTGTGACAACCCAAAAGTTATTCCGTTATATTACCCCGTTTCCGTTATTGGAATATTCCATTTTATAAAAGTCCCGTTAATGTGAGGTCAGCAAATAAATAAATGTTTTATTTATTTATTTATATCTTATGTCGTATCGTCGTGATAAAATAAATAAAGACAAGTAACTTACATTTCCATTAATTTGGAAAAAGTTAATTTTATTACGACCACTAGATCGGGTGCGACCAAAAGCCCCATTTAACGGCAGTATCGGGTGGATTCCCATAGAGCCTCAACTCAAGCCACTATATTAGGGGGAACGGACTTCATTCCACCCTTTTCACCCTCTCTCTAAACTCTTTCTCTCATAAAAGTTCGATTTCGTCTAAAAACCCGCGAATTTCTGCATCCAAAACATGAGTCTCCTTACCCTAACTTATTCTAAACATCTTGGCTTGTTGTTATAGCTCAAAAATCAAACATATAGGCTATTAAAGAGGAGTTTACGGCCAAAGAATCTCCTTAGGCCGTAAACCCCTTAAATGAGGCCAAAATGACCCAAAATTGTCCCTTCGAGCTTAGAAACCAATTAGGGATTTAGCCTAGGAGTGTTGGAACCCCAAAACAACAAGATTTATGGCATAAAAGAGGGTTTACGGCCCAAGCACATTCTTAGTCCGTAAACACCCTCTAAACTTGTAAAATCAAGTTCCAAACACTCCCAAACCACCCTTAGGCTTAAGACATAAATTAGGGACTTGCTATTTCGGGTTTGGAGCAATTAAACACAAAGAAATGAGGGGTAAAAAGGAGTTTACACCCCAAGCACATGCTTAGGCCGTAAACACCCCCAAACCATGCCAAATGATAGTATATGTCCCCTAAATGGCCTTATACCTTCAGTAGAAAATGCTAGGGTTGAAACAAGGGATTAAAATCAAAGTTTAAAGGGGTGCATGAGAGTTCACGGCCGTAAACTCCCAAGGAGTGGTCATTTGGACCATAAACTCCAAGGGAGTGCACCCTTGGAACCCTAAACACCCCTATAGCCTTGAATAATTACTTAAAGCCAATTCTTGAAGCACTTGGGACTTGAAATTAACCTAAAACAATCCTCCCATGAGTTTACGGCCGTAAACTAATGGGGAATATGGCCTCCCAACCATGAACTCATATAAAGTGAGTTTTAGGAGAGTAAACTCCTTATTCAAGCCATACACACCCTTAGATGTTACCCGGGACACCCCTAACGCTTAATTAAAAGTGTTTTCGCACTTAGGAAGCGTATACTTGTTTAATTAGTATTAAATGTACTAATTGTATGTGAACATATGTTATCATATGTTAAATAGGTCACTAAGGGTGTTCAAGCCTTTACTTGACACCGAGCACCCAACCGGCACCTTCGTCGGATCCACTTACATCAGGTGAGTTCATACCCCTGAATGAACCTTTTTAATGTTTTTACACGTTTTATAGGGGGGGGGGGAATACAAGTTAAACATGCCAGTTATCATATCAATCACATGTGATTGATAACCCGCATGCACAAGGATTTACCACATTGTAAACTGTTTTACCGAGTAGGATACTATAAATGGTTTTCTAAAATGTTTTCACGTGTTCAAATCTCTTACTTATATTGTTTTATCAAAGTTTCATTAAAACTGGTTTATGAAAGGTTTCCAAAGAATTTCTAAAGGTTTTCAAACTTATTTTACCAAAGAATACCAAGTTGTGAATTTCTTAAGTATAAAGGTTTTTCCAAGGTTTTCATCAAAGTTCTCTTTCATGTCGTATACTCTTACTTGTTAGATACCGCTGCTTCGCTTTTACTTAGTTTAAACTCCTACTTGATAATGCTTTCACTTCGTGATGCGTTTATACTTGTTTACACTCTTACTTAGTGATTTGCTTCTACTTCACTCATACCTGATAGACGCTCTTACTTCACCTGTTGTCGCTTCCACTTTGTGATACACTTATATTAGTTGACGCTTATACTTCACGATTCGGTTATTCCACACTGTACGCTTATACTTCATGATTCGGTTATTCCACACTGTACGCTCATACTTCACGATCTGGTTATTCCACATGATTCGGTTATACGTCACGATTTGGTTATACTTCACGATATGTCTTTACGTGTTACACACTCAAGCGCAGTTTGGATGTATGCCTATGCTTGTATAGATGCATATAAATAATGGTTGAAGGACTTAGGAAGGTTTGTTCGCCCTATTTCCTTTTCTTCGTTGAGATGTGGTCTGGTGGGATCGGACGTCCGTCCAAAGGTCATTTGATTTATTAGTTATATATATTATGTATACGAGCATAGACATATAGGTATGCACTAGTCAGTTCAGTTATGAGTCTCTACCTCTAGTTCAACACTTATATTGGAAACACACTACCCAATATTTGGGATGCATCTTCAGGACACAGCCTTCTCCGTCGTCTAGTTGGTAACTAGAGTCTCCTGTAGGGAGAGCGAACATTGTGTGTATAGATCTATACGAGATTGACACCCCCGCACCCTGACTGCTAGCTACAGTCCACGACCTACCAAGCCAAGGGGTGACAAATGTCACATTTTATAGACGCTTGCAGGGCGTCAGGTACTCTAGTGTCAGTTAGTATGGTTACGAGTATCCCGGGTTACCTTATAATTCATGGCCTTAAGGTAACGGTATTTCACCACCATTTTACACTGTATGATGGAACCCACTCTCAAAGTCACACTGTTTTTAGACCTTGCTAGCTGTATCTTTCATTTGATACTGTCTGGGGTCTGTATTCTTTGTTTTTAGACCTTGCTAGCTGTATCTTTCATTTGATACTGTCTGGGGTCTGTATTCTTGGTTTTAGACCTTGCTAGCTGTATCTTTCATTTGATACTGTCTGGGGTCTGTATTCTCTATTTTTTTGACCTTGCTAGCTGTATCTTTCATTTGATACTGTCTGGGGTCTGTATTCTTTGTTTTTAGAACTTGCTAGCTGTATCTTTCATTTGATACTGTCTGGGGTCTGTATTCTTGGTTTTAGACCTTGCTAGCTGTATATTTCATTTGATACTGTATGGGGTATGTATTCTCTGTTTAGAGACCTTGCTAGCTGTACCCTTCATTTTGGTACCGTCTGGGGTCTGTGTCTCTTTTGTTAGACTGAGTCAGGCGTGTCGTTCATTCGATACTCTCCTGGAGTCTATGATTCCTCTTGCCTTAGTCAGCAGTCTTCACTGCTGAGGCATATGTTATTTTCCCTGATTTCTCCTGCTTTCTTTAATAATCAAATTATGTATTTTGATAATGATAGCGATTAAGGGAAAACTACTTTTTACCACATAACTCTGACCAGTCTTGGTAGAAGACTGCTTTTCGATAAAGAAAATATAGGATTTTCTGGAAAGGACTCTATTTCACTGTATGCTTAAAAACTATTACTTATATAAAGTTATTTGTATAAAATGTCACTAAATGCTTATGAACTCACCAGCATTTGTAAAAATGTTGATACTCGCTTTTCAAATAACTTGTATTCTCAAGTCAGCTTTAGACAGGTACATTCCAGGAGCTTCAGTTGAAGACAGTTTAGTACCAAGCTGCACTTATGTTATTACTTGTATTACTTTAATGATTCTATACAATGTAAACTATGTAAAACTATTATTATTAATGCAATGGTTGTTGTACTTTGATTACTATACTGCATATGTTGTGATACTTGACATGACGTCATCCACCCCAGAACGTTTCCGCCGTTCCGGTTTGGGGGTGTGACATCTTCGGATTCGGATGATGAACTCATAGAGAATATTGACACTAGAACCGATTCAAGGATCATCACTCTCCCATCAGCAGTCCAAGGGGAACCTTCTCAGGTTCCAGAGGAAGTCCCATCAGCAATCCAGGGGGAACCTCTCCAAACTGCTCAAGAAAATTTCATTCTTGCTCCAATAAGCCAAGATGATTCCATAGGATGTTCTCAAATCCAGGAGGAACTGCCATCTCCAACCGCAAAAACTTCTAAGATTGAAGACATTCCCTCTACCGTAGCCACTGATCATCTGATGCCTCATCTACATGTATAGACGAAGGACCACCCACCAGTTCAAATTATTGGCAACCCATCCGCAGGTATCCAGACTCGATCTGCCAAGGACCTATCTGATCATTGTCACTACGCAACATTTATGTCCGCAGTCGAGCCACGATCGATCAAAGAAGCATTATTGGAACCTGATTGGATTTCTGCAATGCAAGAAGAACTAGAAGAATTCAAAAGGAACAAGGTGTGGCAACTTGTTCCCATACCGCAAGGCCATACAATTGTTGGTAAAAGATGGGTGTTCAAGAACAAGTTTGATGAATCTGGTGCGGTTATCAGAAATAAGGCAAGATTGGTTGCAAAGGGGTACAGTCAACTTGAAGGTGTTGACTACGATGAAAGTTATGCTTCAGTGGCATGAATGGAAGCCATCCGAATCTTTTTAGCATATGTTGCCCACAAAAACATCAAGGTACACCAAATGGACGTTAAGAGTGATTTTCTCAATGGGTAATTGAAAGAAGAGGTTTATCTTCAGCAACCTCCCGACTTTGAAAGTATTGAATTCCCTGACCACTGCTACAAGCTTCAAAAGGCAGTATACGGTCTGAAGCAAGCCCCAAGAGCTTGGTATGAGACTCTTTCTGAATTTCTAGTCTCTTCAGGTTACAAAAGAGGAGTGATTGATCCCACGTTATTTAGAAAAGCAAATGGTGACCACCTTATTCTTGTACAAATATACGTGGATGATATCATCTTCGGATCGACTGACCAAGGAATGGTGGATGAATTTGCTAAGCTCATGACAAACAAATTCCAAATGAGCATGAATAGAGAGACTAATTTCTTTCTAGGTCTTCAAATCAAACAAATTCAACAAGGGATATTCATTCATCAAGAGAAATACACCACTGAATTATTGAAGAAATACTCTATGGAGAACTGTTCCTCGGCTAAGGCCCTATGGCCTTCGGTTATAAGATCTCTGCTGATCCCTCTGGTGAATCTGTGGATCACAAGACTTATAGAGGTATCATTGTCTCTCTTATGTACCTCACCGCAAGCCGACCTGACATTGTCTTTGCAACTGGTGTATGTGCAAGGTATCAGGTTGACCCAAAAGTGTCACATATGACCGCAGCCAAACAAATTCTCTGGTACCTGAAAGGAAGCAAATCTCTTGGTCTATGGTACCCTGCAGGGAATGATTTCAGTCTTCAAGCATTTACCGATGTGGATCATGCCGGATGCAAACTTGATCGAAAAAGTACCTCTGGTGGATGTCAAATTTGGGAGGTAGACTCGTTAGCTGGTCCTCAAGAAAAGAAAGTTATGTTTCATTGTCTACCACAGAAGCCGAATATGTGGCCGCAGCCAGCTGTTGTTCTCAAGTTTTATGGATGAAGACACAACTGTTAGACTACGGATACAAAATGCTGCGGATACCAATTTACTGTGACTCTGAAAGTGCCATAGCGATTTCTCATAATCCTATTCAACACTCCAAGATGAAACATATTGAACTACGGTATCACTTCATCAAAGACCACATTCTGAAAGGTAACATTGAACTCATCTTTGTCCCTACTCATGAAGAGATTGCTGATGTATTTACAAAAACACTTGACTCTACCAAACTCAATGTGTTCTTACAAATGTTAGGGATGATGAATCCGGACCCTCAATTCTTTTTGAATTGATAGGTACCGCAGACCATTCTTGGTCTCCATTGCGGTCCTAACTGAAAGTTATTTATAATAGATGGTTTTGGTATATCCTGTATACCACAGTCTATGTACCGCAACCATATATTATATTTATCCTTCACTGGTCTTTCTTGTTTGTTAATACTAACTTCTTGTACAAGTGCTCTTCTCAGTTTCTCCCACTGCAGTCATCCGCAATGGCAAAGGAACCATCCACAATGATGTGTCCATCCGCAGTCACATTAATTGATTTTCAGACTGTTCATTCTTTTGAAAAACAAAAAAAAACATGGTGTGCTATTTAATGATTCTTCATTAAATAAAAAATTAAATAAAAAACATTCCTTGGGAAACTGTCACATTCTTTTTCGTCTAAACCTTGTGTCAGACCTATTTTAGGTATGATGACAAAATAAAGATTTTCCAAATCAAATCCTTTTTAATATGTCTTTTCCTATTACCCCCAAACCATCACATCCGTTACAACTTCCCCTTTATCCAACAGATTAATCTCTCCCCCACCACACGTTCACCAGACGTGATACAAAATCTGAAGTTTCATTAAGTGCAGAGCCCTTTTTTGGTTAATCCCAAATTCAGACTTTATCCCTCTTTTGTCAATATGTGGCTGAGATTAAAGACGTTAATTCAAAAGATAAACCCATACGTTTTTACCTAAATTCACTTAGGTCAAAAACGTTTCCCGCTCCTTTAAGCCACTATAAAACCCCTTTCTTCTCCACAAAGAAAAGTTTACGCTCTCTAAACCTTCAAGCCTTTTTTGCATTCTTCAAAGCATTCTCAAACTCATAATAATGGTGAAATCCGGTGTCTCGAAGAAACAATTCAAGGCTTCTGGATCAGTGAACCCAACTGGTTCAGACTCTCCCACAATTGCTTCAAGCAATTTCAGAGCGATATTTGAAGAACAACCTTCTTACAATGCTCCCACAAAACCCATGATTAAATTCCTGAAAAATCACCCTCTGTTTGGGCCATTCGATGCATTCACAGATGTTGTTCCAATTTCAACCCTCTTCAAATGTGCCTTCTCCGCCTATCGCCCACTCGATAACCCCCAAGAAGTTCATCTAAACCTAATCAATGATTCTTTGGTCATTCTGTCCAAAGAAAAATTTCTCACCACCATTAACCTCCTTGTTCATCCCTCTATCAAGATTTTCACTCCATCAAAGGCAGACATTACTTCGGCACTCTACCAGATGGGTTATCAGAAAAAGATCAAGGGAATCGGTGAATTCAAGAAGAACCAATTGCCTGCGGTCTGGCAATTTGTGTGCCACTTCGTAATCCGCAGTCTATCCGACAGAACCGGAGGCACGGATAACATGGGTCTCAAACTGTTGGAACTGGTATGGAGCATATTCACAGGACACGATGTGAACTACGGACAGATCCTTTGGGATGATTTTCTACAATACATTCCCAAAGAGAGCCCAAGGGAGAACCCAACCGAACTTACCTTTTCTAGGTTCCGGTCCCTCTGCATTTCAGACCTACATGTGGACGTAGGGATAGACATGGGCAGTGACATCAACTTCTTCGTCACCAAGGACCTCAAAAGGTACAATCCTTCTTCTGATCAATCAGTTTTTGGTCCAATACGCAGACTTCTTGTCCATATTCTTTCTACCCTCGGCCTTGAGACTGCTGATGTCTCAGACCATATTGAGGCTACGGAAGGTATTGACCCATACCTTCCTACCCCGCCTCTTCCATCCGCAGTCGCTAACCCGGAAGGCACCGTAGTCCCTTCCTCCATAACTCTTTCCGATATTTCTCATTCCCAAAGATGTAAGCACAAAGTTTCTACTCTTCATGGCCGCCGCAACACCAAGAAGTCAGGAACTCCTAAAAAGGATGCTTCCAAAGCCTCCAAGAAAAGGAAAACACCACCCGTAATCACTACTGTGGAACCAAGTCAACATGAGTCCAGCAGTGACTCAGATGAGGATGATCAACCCATTTCACTCCTCAAGAAACGCAAAACTGATCCCTCTAGCCATATGCATGACCGGACTGATACCTCAACCTCTCTACTGGCCCCGATAGTCCTTGGGATGCCTGCACATCCATTCGAAACTACCATCTTCTTTCTTTCAGACTCAGAAAGTGAGTCTGATTCACAACAACGAGGAGACTCCCCCCAGTTCAATCCCAAGGGGATAATACTGGTTCTCGCCCTAAAGTCTCCAGGGCTTCCCGACTGCATATTTTTTCTCATGAGGAGTTGAACTCCATCCTTTTGAATGTCACCCAAACACTACAAACATATTCCCAAACGCAGGGCACTTCTTCCGCCCATGCCAGAACTGAGTCGAGGCCACACTTGACCACGGGTCAAGGAGACCAAGGAGGCTCAGGAAATCGTACTCTGCTTACATCTGTAATAGGTGGTTTAGGCACGGTGAGCACAAATGTGTAAGCATCCGTGAACCCGAGGGACACCTCGGTGCGATTTCAAGGAATTGACGGTGATAACTCTAGCGATTCATGCAGCAAGTATCAACCCACCAACGAGGCTGAAGCAAAGAAATATGCTACTTTTCGTAGGGCATTCCAAGCACGCAAGGATCAACAAATCAAACAACAGCAGTTGAAGGAACAAGAAATCCAAGCAGTGGCTAAGTATTGGGCAGATGCAATTAATAATGCCAATACCGTAGCCACCATTCTTAAAGTTCAAGACTGGATGAATGAAATGGTCGAAACCTTCCACAAGACTCAGGAAGCAACTGCTTACCAACATGCTTCCAAAGTCCCTCCCACTCCCACTGCTGAAGGATCACAAGACGAAGGAACTGAAATAGAAGTGAGCTCTGCTCCCATCTTCGGTTTTGATGATGCTGAATTACAAGAGGTAAACAAACCCTCTCCTTCTGATGACAATCTCATGATGTTCGATGAAGAAGAAGAATCCAGTGGCTCTCATCATTCAACTTCAAAACCAAAAGAGAAGAAGAAGAAGAAGAAGAATGCTGTTACCAGGAAAGAATTTCTAAGTCGTCAAGCCAAGGTTGATCAAATCTTTGCTGCGGTCAAGCCAAATCAACCGCAACCAGAAGTTATCCCTGGACCGCAGTCACTGATAGAAAGGATTGAATGTCAGGAAACACGTGAGAGAATGGTTGCGAAGCGTATCTCTCTAAAGGTTGAAATGGGGATCCGATCCCTTGACAATAATCGTTAAGCTGACTACAAAGAATTCATGGCTACTGTGGAACGCCTCATCTCTGAGGTAACCACAATCAAGAAAGATCTTCAAGCAGCCGTTGCGGATCAAGCCTCCCACACTGACAAACTGATTGCTGAGACTCACACTGCTTATGAGTCCGCAATCTCAATTCTTCAAGCTACAATCAATCGTCTGCTGCGATGCTTGTCTGCAAATTTCCATGGTCCTGAAATCCTTCACCTCACCAAGGAGATCCACATGCTACTCTTCAATCCCACCATCCCCACCGATCAACAACTGGCCGAAGCCCTCAAAGCTCAATTCCAAGAAGTTTTTGCCAGAGTTGATGGCCTTCGTCAATGGCTTGAGGAGGCTCCGGGTCTGAACTCCTCAAGAGGGGGAAGTGAAGAAGAAGAAGTCCATCACTCCAAGCATTCCATGTCACAACATCAAACTCCCCCTATCACTACAGAAAAAATTCCTACACCACAACATTCACCGCAACCATCTCATCACACACCACCTCATAACTCTCCAGTGCAACAGGAAAACACTCCTGAGAAACCAGAGACTCCCCCTCACTTCAAAAACCTTGTGGAGTACATGTCCTCTCCGAGTTGAAATGACTCTCCTGCCACCACTCAAAGGAAAAAAGATTGGAGGGCAGCCAAACTTGCTGAAGAAGTATGGAAACTATGTGGCTTTGATACTATCATGGATGAGTCCCTGATAAATTCTTGGGTCAATCCCCACTGAAGATTGCTTAATGAAGACTACACTCCCCACCTCACCTATGCGGAACCCCCTTCAGATGGCTACTAGGATGTCCCAATCTCTTCCAATGCCAGATACTTCACTGTATTTGAGCAGTTCGACCACAACCTTCCAGACGCCAAAAGACTGCCAATGGAATTTGAGAGACTTAGTCAGTTTTATGCTAAGCATGCCTCTCCTGTTGAAAGCATATGGTATAACGATAGACCATCCACCGTCAAGAACTACAAAGTCAGGAAGTTCATGAAGGCTGACTTCATCCAATACACTCTGACTAGAAGGGAACACGATTATATCCGCACCCAGACTGATTTTCCCTGTATGAATCCGAAAGAAGTCTTTCTCATCGCTAAGGTGCTTCAACATAAGTCTGAGAAGCACCCGAAGATGAAGATTGCACTTGAAAGGGCTAATAATTTCTTAAAGGAAACAGTCTATGAATTTTCCAAGATCGACGCAGAAATTTACCCTACCATTGCCAAGAAAGTCAATCTACCACCACTTGACCCCGCACCAATGCCTACCGAAGGCTATGAAGAAAGATCCTTAGGTGCAACCAACTACCCTAAACTTGGAGTCATTTTCAAAAGGAAGACTGATAATGTCAAATACTTCATTCCTATGACTTCCATGCATCGTCTCACCAAGAAGCAACTTGATATCTGCCGAAACGCAGTTGAAAAATCAAAGCACACTACTGCAGAAGTCAAGTTCGAGATCTTAAGAAGAATCAACTGGTTGGAGAACATCAGGAAGTTTTGGTGGATCTTGATCAAGTTTCTCAAACTTGATAGCTGATCAAAAGTTAAAGAGGTCACTTAGGGGGAAATTGTTGAATCATAAAAAGTGACCCTCTTGAACTTCAGCTACCGCAGTCTTCATGCCACCGCAGTCAACTCTCCTCATCAGTAGTCACCAACCATTATTTCTATCTACCACAGTCTTTACTAGATTACTTTACTTTGTCTTTTTGTAATACACTATATTGTCCAGTATGCCTTGCATGGCTACTCTTAGAGATGTAATCTAGTGATCTTTGTGAGTCTCTATAAATAGAGCTCATTCTCTTGTAAACCAATATCTATCGCATCTAATTCTAATACACATCTCTGAAGTTATCTTTTCTATCTCTCTTACTCACTCTTCTTACTTTCATAATCGATTACAACCTCTCTTCGGAGCAAGTCTTTTGTGACTTAATCACTAAGTTTGATCTCACTTATTAACTTGGGTTGAATGCATTCCTTGTTATGAATCAACTTAAGTGTATACTTGATATAACAATTATTGTCATTTACATTTCTTTACTTTTCCACAACTAACTTTATAACATCTAACTCTAAATATTATTGTTGAGCTTTTAGATCCTTCGAGGTTAACTATTCTGCAATATACTTGTTCTAACGTTTGTTCAAGTATGTCTCAAAGTTTTTCTCTCAACAGGGAGAATTCTGAGCCTGAAGCTGAGGAAGTATCATTATTCGAGGGGGAGAATACAAATACATACGATGATGAAACTCAGTCAGAATTCAAAGAAGAAGTGACTGCTGAACTGGATCCCTTTTATGATCCTAATTACTCTCCTCTCTCTCTAAATGAACCAAAGATCATGCACAAACACAAATCATTGGTAAACTAACAGAAAAAGTTCTCACACGATCACAACTGAAAGTGAAACAAACTGCACTATTCTCTAAAGTGGAGTTTTGCATGTTTAATTCGTTCGTCTCCAAGGTTAAACCAAAGACAATCAAAACTACACTCGATCATTCTAATTGGGTACAAGTGATGTAGGACGAACTCAATGAGTTCGAGCAAAACAAATTGTGGAGACTGATCCCAACACCTAAGGATGCTTCTGTGGTTGGACTAAAGTGGGTTTTCAGGAACAAGATGGATAAGGAAGGAAATGTGATTCGCAACAAGGCAGGATTGGTTGTGAAAGGTTACTGTCAAGAAGAAGGCATTGATTACGAAGAGACTTTCACTCTAGTAGCAAGGCTAGAATCGGTTCGTATTTTTCTCGCCTATGCTGCACACAAGAACTTTGAAGTATTCTAAATGGGTGTGAAGTGTGCCTTCTTAAATGGAGAACTGGAAGAGACGGTGTATGTAGACCAACCACCGGGTTTCGTGAACGAGAAGTTTCTAGATCACTACTACATTCTGGACAAGGTAGTCTATGGTCTCAAGCAATCACCAAGGGCACGACAGGGACCCGAAGGCATTTTCATTAATCAAGAGGCTTACACAAAGACCTTGCTTGCCAAGTTTGGAATGATGGGAGATTCAAAAGTAAAGGTTCCTATGGAGTTTGGCACAAAGTTAACACCTTCTCTCGACAAACCAGCTGCTGAATTGACCCTCTATCGTCAAATGATAGGGTCCCTAATGTATCTAATAGCCAATAGACCAGACATAATGTTCTCTGTTTGTTATTGTTCTAGGTTTCAGGCCAATCCACGCGAACCTCACTTGCTAGCTGTGAAGAATATCTTTCGATACATGAAGCGAACCTCATCGCTTGGTCTATGGTACCCAGCCAAGTCAGGGTTCTTTGTCCAAGCATTCTCAGATGCTGATCTAGGAGGATGTGGACTGGACCGAAAGAGTACCACTGGAGGATGCCAATTTCTGGATGGCAAAATTGTTAACTGGCAGTCAAAGAAACAAACCTGTGTGTCTCTCTCCAATGCTGAAGCCGAATATATAGTCGCAACATCGTGCATATCTCAGGTCATTTGGATACAATGTCAACTTCGAGACTACGGCCTGAACATGAAGAAAATCCCACTATATTGTGACTCAGAGAGTGCAATTCGGATTTGCCATAACCCAGTGCAACACTCAAAGACAAAACACATAGCACTGAGGTATCACTTTATCAAGGATCATGTGGAAGATGGTAATGTTGAAATTCATTTCGTTAGAACCACTGATCAATTGGCTGACATCTTTACTAAAGCCTTGCTTGAAGCAAGTTTTAATAAAATCCTACAAGGCTTAGGAATGATAGAAGCTGAATCTGTAACGAAATCACTTTCGCCTCAATAAAAGTTGGAAGCGAAATAGAGCGAACGCTCGATCCATTTCGGGTTCGGTTCTTTTAGGAACCTAAATGAATCAAACGCTTGGTCCATTTCGGGTTCGGTCTTACTGGGCTCGGTTCGCTTTTCATCTTCCTGTGATGGTTTCGGTTGTATAGTTTGTACACTCTCTTTTCTCGTAACTTATTTTATGCTTTTCCTTTTATTTTCATAAAATTCCAAAAATATTTTTCTTTTTGTTTTTAATTCTCTTTCAAAAAAACTTATAAAATCCAAAAATATTTTTCATTTATGTTTTTATTTCTTTTCAGAAAATGCAAACCATAATTCAAAAATATTTTTTTATTTATCTAATCCATGTATAAGGGTCGTTCTCAATAATGGAACTGGTGCAAGTATAATTCTTTATCTTTGTATTAGCTAAGTGTCCCTTGAAGCATGCTGCTGTATGTTGACCCAAGCATCTAAAGATTCTGAGTGAAGCCTTAATGACTTGATAAATACTAATCATGTCTTCCCAATTAGGCTGTCAAATTCACTCTAATCATGAGCTACCTTACTCTTCTCTGAATTGAGTTAAGAGTTTTTCTGCTTGGTCCAATTTTATAGTAGAGGTACATTCGTTCTTTTACCATCTCAATCTTATTCTCCATTAATCATTCGTTTCATAATTATAACCCTTGAGACTCTCAGCACTACCACTGTGGTTTATGGTTACCCAACTTCTGTGTTAATGATCTTAGTTTCGTGTCACTACGTGCTAAGTGAAACCCAACATTCAATACCTATAATGCATTGACGGTGAGCAATTTAATGTTCTAGTTTGCACTTTGAATTAAGGAAACCACTTTTGTAGAAGTACCTTGAAATCTCTTTTTATTTTTGAGAGATCCTTATGAAAATGTCTATCACCACGAATTTTCTTCCCAAAGGATCCAATTTTTATTTTTCTTTGAGATTTCTAATTTACCTTTGTCAACAAGTCACTGAATATGTTCCAAACCTACTTGTTTAATAGGCCACATTGGTCTCACACGTACTTCGTTCCATTTTGGTCTTATGTCAAGTACCAAAACCTGAATTGAAGTGAAATCCACCCTTAATAGACTTATATACAAAAGATGCCTTTCAATGCTTCTTAACAAGTACTTGATCGTATTTAACGGGAATCCAAACAAGCACTTTGAAGTCTCTCTTGACTTTGAAGGAAGAGATTCGTGTCCGGGATCCACTGCTTGGTGTGTTAAATGACATCACAAAATCCCATAAACAGTTTGATTTATTTCTTTATCTTTGACACTATCTTGCATGGAAATCTTGGATTTTTCAAAAGTCTAGTTCAGTTACTCATAAGCTATTCACAAATATATAGCTTCGGTTCCTTATTGTGTAATGCAGTCATTTGCAAACGAAGGGATGCATCGGTATAAAGCCTTGGTTACTTATGGCGATGACGATTCTATTAAAGATTCAAGAGATGAGTCAGCAGGAAGCTTAATCGATTGGTAATTTGAAAAGAGGATAAGTATGGAAAGGCGTATGAATTTGAACCGTTACCTAATCATGCGTCATCAGCTTCTTTATCGGGGTTGCTAGTTGTCCAATCACGCCTTTTTAGGCGTCGTTTCCCAAATTGGTGGAATCATTACTCCTGATTTTTCTCTCTGCACAAAATCATATATAAGGGTTTTGATTACCGTGATCTTACTCTTCACCACACTTTTACTCTCTCAAGCAAAAAGACGATTTCAGGCGACTTGGTGCTCACTGTTCATCTTCCTCTTCATCAGGCTTCAACAATTGCAGAGTCTTCTTCCGTTCAAGAAACTTCTGCACGCTCCACTCTTCTTGCAATCAACCTGAATCAAAACTTGACAATCGATCTCACAACATTTCTCTACGATACTTACATGTATCATGTGGTGGAATGTCTTAAGTATTTGCCACTCATCAAAGCTTTATCAACGGTGTAAGTCGTACCAATGGCGTACCTCTCTCAGCTCTATTCCACTGCTACTTACGACAAAGTTGCAGGAAAGATTTATTTCGACATTCTCAACCAGAAGGCCTCAATCTCCAAGAACCGATTTTGCTCACTGCTAGGGCTCACTTAAAAAAAATTCCTGGTGAATCCTGATTCCGTCTCCATAGGTCATCTTTTCTCGATGATTTACAACATGGGGTACTCTGAAACCCTAACTATTGTGACCAAGTTCAAGAAATCATGCCTTCCTCCTCCATGGAATGGCCTCTTCCCCTTCTTTTCAAAGGGCTTTCAGAACAAAGTGCAAGATCAGATGGTGTTAGCAAGTCTTTCATGAATCTACTTTATGGGTTGTACCATGGTATCAACCTTGATTATAGTTTGGTTTTATGGCTTCAACTAGTCCAGAGTTTGTCATCTTCTTCTCGCCACACATAAATTTCTTGTGCCCGTTTTTGGACCATTATCACTCAATGGATAATGGAGCGTTATCATGTTCCCATCATGGCAAATTCCCTACTCTCCTCCATTGCTACATTTCATACCACAAATATCATTATCACTCATTCCTTGAAGTTTCTCATCGTTGGATCAATTCCAAAGTCAATGTATGCTTGTGTGTCTCCTGCAAGCAAGCTTATTCAGGAATACAAGAAGCTCCTTTCCTCTGGTCCAAGGGAACTTACTCCAGAAATGTTAAAGTCTATTGAAGAAGTAGACAAACCTGATAAGAGGGGAAAGAAGCTAGAAGCGAAAAAGGGAGAAAAGGGAGGTAGAGTATCAAAGGTTCACTCTCCAAAGAAGCGAAAGTATGAGAAGGCAGCACCTTCCCAGCCCAAGCAGAAGAAGGTCAAGAAATCTTCTCGGAAGCTTATTCTTGCATCATTAAGCGACTCCGACTCAGAGTACGTGCCTACTGGTCAATAACCCATCATTCCAAGCGAATCTGAGAGTGAAAGCTCAGATGATGAAGGTTCGGTTCGTGGTGGTACACCACCTCGTTCGCCCACACCAGAGGTATCTGTTCGCACCCAAGAACCTTCTCCTCCACCTGTTTCCATTCCTATTTCCTTTCCTCCGATTTCCCATGTCATCACATCACAACCTTCCTCCACTATTCCCATTCCCACACCTATATTTTCTGAAGCTACAACCACAACCACCACTGGAGTTCAGACCAACATATTTGATACGGGGGTTCGCACTTCAGCACTCGAAACCCCTGTTACTACCAAAAATCCATCACCTACCCAATCAATAGAGACCAATACTGTTCTTGGTGGTGAAAATGTCGATTTTGACATCTTCTACTATAGTCCCTACAGGGTGCAAAGCGACGATGATGAAGATGCCCCTTCCACCAAACGCCATCTCAAGGAGTTGAATGAGATGCTAGATAAGTTTATGGCCTCTTCCTCTACTTAGGATTCTTCTTCTGAGTCTGCCATTAAAAGCTTGATGGCCACTTGGGTTAAAGAACATGAAGTGTCAATCACCAAAACCACTTCAACAATTGATTCTTCAATGAAAGTTTGCACGGAAGCGACCGAAAATTTTGATAAACTAATTTCTAACGCAAATATTTTCCTTGAGTCTTTACAGGGTGCTGCAGAGCAAAATGTCAACAAGGTCAATGCCTCGGTTGAGACCCTCACTCAATCTCTTCAACAAGAGAAAGAGCTCTTTGAGGTGTTTTGCAAGAACCTCACCTCTGATCATGTTAAACATCAGGCATTTGTCTCTAAACGTTTGGATAAACTTCAATCAGATCTTGCCATCGAAAGCAGAGTGATGGATGAACTTGCTCTGAAGACCACTCAACTCAAAACCCAGACTATGAAGATCAATCAAGCGAACAAGGAGCTTGAAGCACTGCGTTCGGAGCGGTCTGTGGTAAAAAGCTCTGTTGGTAATGTTCACTCCATTATTGTCCATCTTCTTGAAGCCTATGATTCAGTTCTTACCATCTCAGTTAGATGTCATTTAGCTGAGAAGTTACGGTCTGATCTTCATATTCTAAGCCGGATAGAGGGTGTTCCGGAGTCCGTTGCCTCTCAACAATAAGGGGGAGAAGCAACGAAGTCTTCATCCCAACCACCGAAACCTCAACAACCGAAACCTCAACACCCGAAACCACAACAACCGAAGGTGGTTTCTGAACCAAAAAGGAAAGAAGCTTCGGGTTTGGGTATGCAGGATAAGGGTAAAGGAATTGCTGATGATATTGATAATGAGGATGATGTTGATGATCTTGAAGAAACGGTTCCTAAACCAAGTCCTCTCAAAGCCAAGCCCAGTCCTCAGGAGATTAAGGAAAAAGTTACTGAAGTGATTAATAAGGAGAATGAGAAGAGAGAAGGGAATCTGCTTAATCAAAGGAAATTGAAGTTTCCTCTGTGGTCGTTGGAAAGGCTTCGAAAGGAGGTTATTGAAGCTCCAAGTTGACATTGGCTAGAGCCCGTTCTTTCCTTCAATGTCGAGAATTCTAAAGATTCTCAATTCGATACGCCAATCACTCGTAAAGCTTTCATCTTTCACTACTTTGAGCCTACAGTGGTGATTCCTTCTCCTGACCCGAAGGTTGATCAAGACTTGTTTGAATACTATCATGAATTCTATCAACCTCAGTACCTAAACTGGAGTAACAAGAAGATCACAATAGTCAAGGTGCTGAAACCTACTACAACAGGAAAGTTCATTAATCTCAAGTTCAAAGGGACCCGAGGATCAAATGGTTCGATCTATACGGTTTTGCTTGCCGATTTGCCAAATCTGAATCCACACAATTGGATTCTCATGAACAACATTCTAATCTCCAATCAGAAGGAACATGAGCCAATCATAGATCACATCAAGCGTATGCTAGTGTGTTACATTCATGAAGTGGCAAAGATGGATTAGGAGATTGCCGCTGCTATACGCAAGAGGCCCTTAATCAAGCCAGTCGGGAAGGCAGGCATCACTTAGCTGATGGTGAAGGGAAAAATTGATCCACAGTCTCACACCGTCTTGTTTCATAGAGGCGAAGGTCAAAGGTTCTTATTTGCTCTGGCTAACAAACATCTATTCTCCAGTTCCTGCTTGGAGCACATTCTTGAGCTTATCCATGGGTGTGATCAAACTAGTGAGGCAGACAAGAAGCTGTTCTCAGATATGCTTTGGTGGTATATAACTTTTAGGCAGACTCTTCTTGCCATTATTCCAAGACTGTTCAAGGTTGTGAAGCTAACTCCTCAACCTCCACCGAAGTGAAGTCTTTCCCCAATTGACGCAAAGGGGGAGATTGTTGGGTCCAGAAGTGTTGTGTCTTTGGGCTCGGTCCTTAGCCCAGTTTTGTTACCAGTTTGGGCCTGTCCAACCGTGTTTGTTTTGATTGGGGTTTTAGTATTTAAGGTGCATGCATGCATCCTTTGTAAAAAAAGCTTTCATTTATTATTCTAAGTATTGTACTACAAACCCTAGATCGCCTCTACAGTGGAAGTTCTTGATTGAGTTCTGCTGAGGCGTGCCTACATTTGAATCATTAAGCATTACTTGATTCTATATCGTGTTTATTGTGTTTGTTTGTTTTTATTGATTAACCTGTTGAAGATCTAATCGATCTAAGAGTTTTTCAACTCATCAAAATTATCCACAGTCGATCATACTTTGGAAGTAGGTATTGAGGCAAGACTGTCATGAATCCGACTGTAGACTGTCTAAGTGTTTTAGACATATCACAAGTTTGTTGTAGTGTTCATGAGTACTCCTGTAATAGGATTTGAGTATTGGATTAAACCCACGCTCATCTAATCACTTCATGTATTTTATCACGAGTGATTAGTGAGATGGTAATATCTTTTGTTCTTGAAACGGAGACATATAGTTGCAGTTTACAAGTCGGTTGCACATTGATAATATGTAAATACACCAATAACTTGGTGTTATAAAACATATTATTGTGTGTGATTTGATGAGTAAATAGAGCATGCATATGAGTCGAATTTTATCCATTCCTTTTACCCTTAGGGGGACAAAGGTGATATATGTGGGCCCCTTGATTATAATTCATGTCTCAGTCAATATGATATTTAGAATGGAGGCATCCATTATCTAATGGCCGCGTCACTGACTAGGTCAGAGTTCGACAGCGCCTTTTAAGAGCTACGATTGCTAGTCAGGATTTTGGAGTCGTATTTGCAATAATAGTTATTAGACTTATACAAGTGGGAGACCGTTGGATTAGGTGTCTAAGCCCATAACTACAATTGGTATATACTTGACCCGAGAGTAGCATGGTCCATTTCGGGTTACATATCACTAGGACAATTTGATAGGATGGATATTCGAGTAATAGGTTATTTATGATTTACTAATACATTATAAGTATAATATATTAATGGATAAATCATATTATTTAATTAGTATTGGTCAATAATTAATTTAGAATTAATTTAGTGACCAAAAGAGATTAATAGACTGATTAAGTAAATCACTGATACTTGTATAGTTTAGGCTAATGATCCATATTGATTAGTAATGTACTAAGTTCATGTAAGACTTGTTGAAGCAAGAAGTGACCCTCTTGAACCTCAATCCGAAGCCCTTCTCTCTACCACAATGCTGCTGCTGCTACCGCAACGAGAAGCGAGGACGTCATCCGCAACCTTCATTTCAGAACAAAGACTTAGTGTCTTTAACTTATGTATTTACCATGTATTGTCCAGTTTACCTTACATGGACACTTCTTTTAGTCTTTGTTTATTCTTCTGTAATGTTCATGGAGCTCTATAAATAGAGTCTTTCGCTCCAGTTTGCAATACACGTCTCTCTTTCATCTTGTATCTTACATCTCTCATTACTCTCTTACTCTCAAGATCTTACTAAACTTAAAACTTTTATCTTAAGATTGTAATCTCTCCTTCGGAGCAAGTCACTCTTGACTTAATCACTTTAAGATGATCACACTTATTAACTTGGTTTGTTTGCAATCCTGTTACGAATCAGCTTAATGTTTACTTGATATAATGCTTGTTGTCATTTATATTTCCTTATATATTCACATTTAATTATCTAACTTTCTAACTCTAACTTATTATTGTTGAGCTTATGATCCTTTGAGTTAAACGTATTCCGCATTATTACTTGTTCTAACATTTGTTCAAGTGTGTTTCTCAAAAGTTTTTGTCTCAACAATTAGTATCAGAGCCAAAGTGGTTGCTTTTTGAACAAGAACTCTGATTTTAAAAGGTCTTCTATACCACTGAAGCTCGTTTCTTTCAAAAAAAAAAAAAAAAACAAAATCTTTCTCAAAATAAGGAAATATGGAACAAGCATTATCACTCAATGTTTCCAACAGTGTTGGAGGTTCAAATAGAGCTCCAATATTGGTGGCAAATTAGTGTCATCACTGGTCCCAAAGAATGGAGAGATATCTAAGAAGACTTGGACGAGATGTGTGGAGATCTGTAGAAGAAGGACCTCATGTCCCGATTCTTACTCCAGTTCAAGCCGACGGTGCCCAAGCCAGACTTAGAGGAGGTCAAGTTGCCTTAAATCGTCCCACGAAGGATGATCTTGATAAAATGGAAACTGATGCAATTTCCTTTTATGAAATATCTTGCGGAGTTTCTCTCGACCACTTCGACATTATCATCAATTACAAATCTACAAAAGAGATCTAGGATGTTTCAAGAACCTGTATGAAGGTTCTGAGCAGACACAAGATAAGAAGCTCACTACCGTACTCAACGAATTCAATAATTTCAAAGCTCATGCAGGTGAAATCCTTGAGGACTCTTTCAAAAGATTCAACCTCATTGTTACTAAGTTGTCAAACGATGGCATTGTTCGCAACAACCATGAAACCAATATCCAATTTCTTAATGGTTTGGCGAAACACTGGACTACAGCAAAGATGATAGTCCAAGGTGACAGGAAGATTCACTCACTCTCTCTTTTCAAACTATACAGAGAACTCCAAGCACAAGAATCAACCGCCCTCAAAGATTGTGCTGACTTCGAAGGGCCACTTTCCCTCATGGACCAAACTCTACAAAACATAACTCCTTAATCCTACTCTCTCTCCTATGAAAACCCACCGCAGTCTTACGAAGCTGACACAGTGTATGATGATGAAGATGAATTCCAGAATGCCATTGCTCTTGTCAGTCAGCAGTTCAATCGATTACCTCCAACCTCCTTTCACAAAAATCAGCAGTTCACTAAGCCTCCTTTTAACCGAAACTTCAACCCTCAAAACAATCACCCTCGATACCCAAAACACTCTCATCAATCTCCGCAACCTATAAACTCTCATCAAGCCAAGGATATACCACAACCTGCTAAATTAACTGACTCCGGTCCCTCGACTGAAGTTAAAGAAGATGTTGTCATATGTCATAAGTGCAACAAAGAGAATCATTTTGCTAAGGACTGTAAAACAAATGTTGTGAAAGACAAAGCCTTTTATCTCCAAATGGCACAGGAGATGGATGAAAAAGAAAAGGGAAGGGCATATGTGGCCCAGGTGAAAAGAGATCATCAACTGTGGTCTTCGCGTGATGAGGATGAAGAATTCAACATCAAAGGCAAGGGTAAAATTTGCATGCTGGATACTGCAGACGAAGATGGATTGACCAAGCTTGAAAAGAACTACTGCTATATGGCCAAGGACGGAACTCTGAGCATAGTTGAACATGTAAAACTTATGATTCAAACTCTCAATTATAGCATGCATGATTGTCAACCATTCCTTGACAACCTTAATGACACATGTGCTTCCGTCCTTTCAGACTATAACAAGGCCCCAGATGAGAAGAACATAGCGTCCCAGGAAATGTTCCATGTAAGAGGACGTCTAGAAGACAAAAGACTCAAAGTGGCCATGCTAGAGAGAGACTTAGGATTAGAGAAGGATGCAAAAATGTTATGTGAAAACCAATTAGGAATAGCGTTAGATCAGAGGGATTTAGCACACAAAGAAATTGTACGTTTAAACTTGTTAATTGAAAAATTGTTTAATGAAAGTGAGGCCATATAAAATATTGTAAATAATGGAACCGATGACAATATGTACAATTGGGGTTGGTCCAATGGGTACTCCACCGCAAAGGACTCATCACCCCGGTTTAACAAAGACCGTTTCTATGTCCCTCCTAACCAAGAGATTCACTTCCCAGTGAATGACAAGACCTTTCCTGAAGACATTAGAGCCCAGTTCGGTAGACTTCACAATCTGAGTAATAATTGTGTCATCGAGGAAATTCTTCCTGAAACCTCAGATCATCCATGTGATCAAATTCCAATCATTGCCACAATTTATCCTAACTCTCATGCCTCATCGGTTGTTGATGAGGAAATCCTTGTGGAAGGACCCGAAGCTCCTGTGCATTGTCCAACCTTGTCCTCAGACCACGATCCTTCTAACAGTAGTCTCGAACCAAAATTACCATCTATAAAGTGTCCCACCAAAGAACCATCTCTGACTTACTCTGCGGTAGTTCAATCTTCTTTACCACATACTGAAGTCAAGAGTACTATGACCATTCAACCAATTCTTAATGAATTGCCCATCGATAATTTTGAATATGGTCAATGTTTTCAAAGTCCTATTTCTTCTAGCTCAAATGAATCAAGTCCTCATTTTCAAAAATAGTCAAAATTTTCAAGGAAACCGCAGTTAAACCTCCATGACCGCGGTTCCCCAAAACACAGGCAAAATAAGCTTTCAAAGAGGAACTCAAAACTCGTGGGAAAAAGCAAGAAAGTTTTTCAAAAAAGAAAACCAAAATCTCTAAACAAAAGGGTCCTGAAAAACATGATTAGATTTCAAAACACACTCCAATCGAAAAAACAGACAAAAAGGAATGTACAATTCCTAAAGCTTTTCCAAAATCTCCTGACAAGTCCCAAAAGAGTATCAAATCTTTTCATAGATATTGCTTTCAAAACTATTCCTCAGATGACCCAAAATGGAGAGGAATTTTTCCAACTCCTACACTTTCAAAGTCATGTCAATTTGACAAACAAAAAAAACCTAGGAGGAAATCAAATGCAGACAAAAGATCTAAACCTAGGAGGAAGTCTACTGCCCAAAATTTTTCAAAACCCAAGGGAAACTCTGTCAAATCTCATTCTTAAACTGGTCACAAGCCTCACACCACACCCTCTGGACCGTTGACCAGGTACAATGTCTAACTAAATGAGAAAAATCTTACCTTTGGATTTTATCATCATAAAAGACCATATCAAGTCCAACCTCATAATCCTCCAAAACCTTGTAATCATCGTAAACCTTATAACTTCCAGAAACCTCGTAATCCTTAAAGACCTCAAACACCCAGGTCTAGGTCTGAAAGTTGATACGAAACCTGTCCCCAAAGTCTCCTCTCATGCATCCAAGAAAAATTCTTTTGTAACCCCGGGCTCCTAAATTGTTTGGGTGCCCAAACTAACCGTGTAATTTCCAAGCTTTGTGCAAGGAGGAACAAGAAGAGGAGTGGCTGATTGATAGTGCCTGGTCCTTGCACATGACTGGAAGGTCAAAATACCTTTGATATTTAAGTCCTATCAACAAAGGAGGAAATGTTACAATTGGTAACAACTCTAACGGTATCATCCGAGGTTACGATGTATTAACAATAAGGAACTTCTCAATACACAAGGTTGCTTATGTAGAAGGCCTCAAGCATAACCTCATCAGTGTAGGCCAACTATGCAAATCAGGTCATCGGGTTGATTTTGATAATGAATTTTGCTACATCATGACAAGCGATAGAGGCACCTGCTTGATCAAATCCAAATCCGAAGGGACCATGCATCCTTTGGATGTCACATTGATCCATTAGAAAACCGCAACTATGTTTTCTTTCCAAAGCCATATCCGAAGTTAGCTGGTTGTGGCATCGCAAGCTAGCTCATCTAAACTTTTGGAACATCAAAACCCTTGTCACAGAAGAACTCGTGTGAGACCTCCCAATTCTGAAGTACAACAATGAAACACTCTGCCCTGCTTGTGAGTGTGGAAAACAATCAAAGGGAAGTCACCCACTGGTTATTGATTCATCAATTTCTGAACCTCTAGAGTTGTTGCATATTGATCTTTACGGTCCATTTACTGTAGCCAGTCTCCATCACAAGAAGTACATACTGGTTATAGTTGATGAGTTCACTCGTTTCATATGGGTCTTTTTCTTGAGACTCAAGTCCGAAACACTGCGGGTTCTAATAAACTCCATAAAAGAAATTGAACTCCAAATCAAGCTACTAGTTTGCAGAATCCGAGGTGGCAACGGAACCAAGTTCACTCACCATCTCTTGGATAGTTTCTTGGTTTCCAAAGGTATCAGTCACAACTTCTCTGCTCCCTACACACCATAGCAAAACAGAGTAGTAGAGCAAAGGAACCGTACTCTGGTAGAAGCAGCCATATCTATGTTAAACTTTTCAAACCTTCCTCTATACTTCTGGGCCGAAGTAGTGGCAATGGCATGCTTTGTCCAACACCGAAGCATTGTCTACAAGAGTCTCAGCAAAACACCTTATGAGGGCCTCAACAACCGAAAACCGAATGTTCGATTCTTTCATATATTCGGGTGTAGATGTTTTTTGATCAACAACAAGGATCACCTTAACAAATTTGCATTGAATTCAGATGAAGGTATATTCCTTGGCTACTCAACAGACAAGGTGGCATACATAGTTCTTATCAGACACACGCGACTAATAGTTGAAAGTTTTGATGTCAAATTCGACGACTATTACATCCGCAATACTGCTCCTTCGAGTGAAACGAAAGCAATCCAGGAAAGTGATATCCCAGCCTCTTCGGGTCCTCTCAACATAGTTGAAATTAACTAGGACGACCTCTTTGACCCTGTAGAGACTGCTCAACTGTCCGAAATTCTTGTGTCTCCGAAAGCTCAGCAATAACACGCAGAAGTTTCTGGACCCTCCATATCTGATGACTTGTCTCACGGAACTTCGACCTTGCCGGTTGAGGGGGAAAGCACTAGTTTGGTTCTTACGACAACCATCAAGGTTCCAGTGCTTGAAGACACAACTCCAGTTTTCATCCGCAGAGTCTCTAATCCATCAAATGCTTCCTCTGACTCGGATGAAGAAGAAAATATTCACAAAAGAACTGATCCACGGGTTATCACGCATTCTTTATCCCAGGGGGAACCATCTTCAGTTCAAGAGGGACTCCCATCCGCAATCCAGGGGATCCTCATTCTGATCCTACTCCTTCAGTCCAAGTCCATGATACTTCTGTAGGTTGCTCACAAGTCGAGGGGGAACTGCCTTCTCCAACTGCAGAATCCTCTGATGTTGTTGACATTCCTTCCACCGCAGCTGTTGATCATCAACAATCTTGTTTACATTTTTGGAAAAAAGAACACCCTCCAGGTCAAATCATCGGAAACCCATCTGCAGGCGTACAAAATCGATCTTTTCATGATGTTACGGACCACTACCACTATGCAGCCTTTATGTCCGCAGTCTAGCCCCGATCCATCAAGGAAGCTCTTCTGGAGCCTGACTGGATCTCTGCCATGCAAGAAGAGTTAACCGAATTTGAAAGAAACAAAGTGTAGAAACTCGTTCCGAAGCCTAAAGGCCACACTGTTGTTGGAACAAGATGGGTGTACAAAAACAAAATCAATGAATCCGGTGCAGTCATTTAAAACAAAGTAAGGTTAGTTGCCAAGGGGTATAGTCAATTAGAAGCTGTTGACTACGATGAAACACATGCACCCGTAGCCAGGATGGAAGCAATACGCATCTTCTTAGCATATGCAACACACAAAAATATCAAAGTACATCAAATGGATGTAAAAAGCACTTTCCTGAATGGTGAATTGAAAGAAGAAGTCTACTTGCAACAACCTCTAGGCTTTGAAAGTCAATATTTCCCAGATTATTGTTTTAAGATTAAGAAAGCAGTTTATGGTCTTAAGCAAGCACCAAGGGTATGGTATGAGACTCTTTCTGAGTTCCTTGTCATGTCTGGATATAAAAGAGGTGTGATTGATCCCACATTGTTTAGAAAGGTAAATGGTAATCACCTTATGCTTGTATAAATCTATGTGGATGATATCATATTCGGGTCAACAGATCAAGGTATGGTGGATGAATTTGCATTGCTCATGACCAAGAAGTTCGAAATGAGCATGAATAGAGAGATTAACTTCTTTCTAGGACTTCAAGTGAAACAAGTCCCTCAAGTGATATTCATTCATCAAGAAAAGTATACCTCTGAACTGCTGAAGAAATACGCAATGGATAATTGTTCCTCAAGCCAAGGTTCCAATGGCCTTCGGATATAAGATTTCTGCTGCTCCTTCCCGAGAATCAGTGGAACACAAGACTTATAGAGGAATGATTAGTTCTTTGATGTACCTCACCACAAGCAGACCATATATTGTCTTCACAACAGGCTTATGTGCTAGGTACCAAGCTGACCCCCAAGTATCGCACTTAACCGCAGTCAAATAGATCTTCAGTTACTTAGAAGAAAGCAAAGCTCTCGGCATATGGTATCCTGTAGGGAAAGACTTCAGCATTCAAGCATTTACAGATGCGGATCATGCCGGATGCAGATTGGATAGGAAAAGCACTTCCGGTGGTTGTCAATTTCTTGGAGGAAGACTGGTTAGCTGGTTTTCATGAAAATGAAATTGTGTCTTTTTATCTACCGCAAAAGCCGAGTACGTGGCCGCAGCGAGCTGTTGTTCTCAAGTCCTATGGATGAAAACACAACTGATGGACTACTGATACAAAATATTGTGAATACCGATTTATTGTGATTCAGAGAGTGCTATAGCGATTTCTCATAATCCTATTCACCATTCGGAGACGAAGCACATTGAACTTCGGTACCATTTCATCAAGGACCATATACTCAACGGTAACATTGAACTAATTTTTGTCCCATCTCAGGAAGAGATTGCGGATGTGTTTACAAAGGCACTTGATGCAATAAAAATCAATAGTTTTCTACAAATTTTAGGGATAATGAATCTGGATCCTCAATTCGTTATAAATTGATACGTACTGCTGACCACTTCTGGGCTCCGTTGCGGTCCTAGTTAAATATATCTATCATACATGTTTTCAGTATACTTTGTGTACCGCAACCATATATCATATCTATATTTCCTGGGTCCTTTTTGCCTGTTATTTATGATATTTTGTCAAGTGTTCCTCAGTTTGTACTACCGCAATTGCATGTCCATCCACCGCAGTGAAGAATCAATCTGCAATCACATTGAATGAATTCTCAACAACTACTTCACAAATTCCCCAAAACATTGTATGCTATTTACTATTTCTCATTAAATAAAAATTCTTCCATATTAAATTCAAACATTCATTTTATAGCATACAATGTTTCAGTTCCTTTTCAAATAAACTTTTGGTGTTAGACCTATTTTAGGCATGATGACAAATAAACTAGTTTTCCATAAAAGAAGTCTTTTAAGAAATATTTTTCCTTAAACTGTCAAATCGCCTTTACCCCAAGTTGTCAAATCCGTTCCAAATTCCACCTTTATTCAACAGGTTCTTACCCCTCACCACACGTTCTCTAAACGTGTGATAATGGGCCCGACATTTCATTAAATGCCCCATTTTTGGAAAAACAAAAAAATAAAATAATTTCTTTTAATTTATTTTATTTGTGGTTGATAATGGTTAAAACCCAAGGGTTTTTACCATTAACAGCTGTAGATAGGGTAAATTCAATAAATGTTTCAGATCCGGAACTATATAAACCCTTTTTTCCCTCCCAAGAAAAACTTTACGCTTTCTGAACTCTTAGACGATCTTCATCTTCTTGCACTCAAAAAATTTCTACAAGTTCTTCAACTTTTTCAAAATGGTGAAATCTGGTGTATCGAAGAAGCAATCCAAAGCATCAGGGACAGTGCAACCCACTGGTTCTGAATCCACTATGAGGAATCAATCATAATGAATTGCTTCGAGCAATTTTAGCGAAATATTTGAAGATCATCTATCCTATAACGAATCCATTCGTCTGATGATCAAGTTCATACCTTCTTACCCACTGTTTGGAGCTTTTGATTCATTCACTAATGTTGTTCCACGTTCAACCCTCTTCAAATCCGCTTTCTCGGCGTTCCGCCCAATCAACAATCTGGAGGAAGTTCATCTAAATCTGGTTGATGATTCTTTGGTCGTCTGGACTAAAGAAAAATTTCTGAATGCAATCAACCTTTGTGTTCTTCCGTCTACAAGGTTTTACACTCCTAGCATGAACGACATCATCTCATCTCTCTATGAAATGGGCTATCAAAAGAAACTCAAAGGGATTAGGGAATTTAAGACAAACCAGCTGCCTGCGGTCTGGAAATTTGTTTATTACTTCATAATCCGGAGTCTCTCTGGCAGAACCGGAGGAACTGACAACATGGGTCTCAAGCTACTCGAACAGGTGTGGAGCATCTTTACTGGGAACAATGTTAACTACGGGAAAATCTTATAGGATGACTTTCTTCAATATATTCGAAAGGAGAATCCGAGGGCAGGCGCAACAGAACTCACCTTTACATGCTTTTGGTCCTTGTGCATTTCAGACCTCCACCGTGATGCAAGAATCAGCATGGGCAACGACATCAATTTCTTTATCACTCATGATCTTAAAAGGCACGCACCCTCTAAAGATCAATCTATCTTTGGACCTCAAAGACGATTACCCATATATATTTTGATGTCTGTTGGACTTGAATCTAAAGAAGTCACAGAACATATAGAGGCTACTGAAGGTATTGACCCATACATTTCTACCTTGCCTCTACCCAGTTAGTCCATATTAGCCTCCACATAACCACATGGTCCAGTAAATACCGCAACCCCAACTACGACTACATAGTCAAGTTAACCATTAGCTTGAAGGCTAAAGAAGCTGGTATCTTCAAAGAATGCCCTCTGCCGCAAGTTAAAGAAAGGTGAATCCTCAAAGTTACGTAAAGCTGTTGTGTCCTCGGATGAAGCTCCTGCTCATACACAAAACTCCCTTGTCAATATTGAAGAAGAGTCAGACAGTGACTCCAGACCAACACTTCTTCACTAGAAATAGAAAAAAAAACCCAAGTCCTAGCCAAATGAACGACCAGACTGATACCGAAGTCTCTTAAAAGATTCCGGTAGTCATTGGGGTCCCCACAGACCCATTCGCTTCAACCCTCTCTAGCCACTCAGACACAGTAAGTGTGTCTGTTTCATCAAGTAATGGAGACTCGACTCTAATTGAATCCCAAGAGGATATAGTTGGTTCTAAATGCCCTAAGGTCTCCAGGTCTTCCCACCTCCATTTCTTTGAAGAACAGGAGTTGCGCTCCACCCTTCTTGCCATCACACAAACACTAGAAACACATTCCCAACCGTAGGGCAATTCTTCAGCCCTATCCAGAACTAAGCCGAGGCTACACTTGACTACGGGTCAAGGAGACAAAGGAAGCTCATGAAATCCTACTTTGCTTACCTTACAATCAGGTGGTTTAGGCATGGTGAGCACAAATGTGCAAGGATCCATGAACCTGGGGGACACCCCGGTGCGACATCAAAGATTTGAGGGATACGATTCTGATGACTCTTGGGTTTGGTATCAACCAAATACTGAATCCCAAGTACAAAATTATGAAGCTTTCCGAAGGGCATTCCCGACCCGCAAAGATCAACAAACCAAACAATAGCAACTAAAGGAACAGGAAATTCAAACAATTGCCAAGTACCGGCGAATGCAATCAATAATGCAAACACTATCAACACCATCCTCAAAGTTCAAGTCTGGATGACCATAATGGCTGAAACAATCTAGAAAGCCCAACCTCTTAAAAGTGGTGCAGGTCCTTCCAAGCTCCCTGCCGAAATCCACGAATCTAATGAAGATGGTACCACAATAGAAGTTAGCTCCGGACCAACCTTTGGTATGGATGATCTGGATATGATTGAAGTTAATCAACCAACTCAGTCAAACTACTTTATGATAGTATTTGATGATTAAGACTCAAGTGGTTCTCAGCACTCCACTTCCAAACCAAAGGAGAAGAAGAAAAAGAAGAAATTGGTTGTCACTCGCAAGGAATTTTTGAGTCTTCAAGGAAAAGTCGATAAAATCTTAGCCCCAATTTTAACCCCTCAACAAATGGAAGCTGTTGGTCCGTAGTTTATTGCTGAGAGACTTGAATGCTTAGTGACAAGGGAACATTTGGCTGCAGAAAGGATAACACTCAAAGTTGAAATAGGAATTCGAGGCCTGGATAACAATAGAACCGCAGACCACAAGGAGTTCTTAGCAACTGTTGAACATCTCATTCAAGAGGTCATTGCAATCAACACAGAACTTCAATCATCGATTGTGGACCAGGATATTCAATCCAGGAAGCTTGTTGAGGAAACTCACAATGCTTACGAGTCAACTATTTTAGTCCTTCAATCAACGATCAACAATCTTCGACGCTCCCTGACGACAAGCTTTCACGGTCAAGAAATCCTCAAGCTCACAAAAGAAATCCATCAATTTCTGTTCAAAATGAAAATCCTCGATAATCAGCAACTATCTGATCTCCTCATGTCTCAATTCAACAACGTTTTTACCAAGATTGATGGTCTTCATCAATGGTTTGAGGAGCAACATGTTACTTCCTCAAAAGAGGGAAGTGAACATTCTGAACCGCAACTCCATCAATATCAATCAACAATCCCCATACCAACCTACGGCCCATCTCACTTCGCTCCTAAACAGCCACAAATTGAACCTGAATAGCCACAGATTGAAACTCCAATATTCACTTATGATCAAGAAAAAATTCCCACTCTGATGCCTTCGCTTCCCAAATCTCCTACGCAACAACAACAAAATCTAGATGAAGATGATTCTCCCCGTCAAGAAACCCTTCCTCAATTTCAAAACATAGAGCCAACCATGTCATCAGAACACTCTGACGACTCTCCCGCAACAAAGCAAAGGAAGATTGACTGGAAGGCAACTATGTTTGCGGAATAAATTTGTAGAGACCATGGGTTCGACACCACCATGGATGAAAACCTTATCAAATCATGGGTTAATCCAACCAGCATGCTTCTCGATGAAGGCTACATACTGGTGTTGACATATGTTGAACCTCCTGAAGACAGCTACTAGGATATTCTCATCTCTCCAAATGCTATGTTCTTCATAGGTTTTGAACCTTTCGACCTAAGCCTCCCTGATGATCAAACGCTGCCTCTGGAATTTGAATGTCCTTACAAGTTTCATGGAAAGCATGTGATGAGATTATAGAATCTTTTAATCTATAGAGATCGATTAGATCTTGAACAAGTAAATAAACAATGATGGTTCAAACACAGTAAAATAATAGAACAAGGATGAATCAAACGTGTTGAATGATTAAAACAAAATCCTCAGAAGAGCTCGATTAAGAACATCAACTGTAGAGGATTGGAAGGTTACAAGTATGATCAAAGAAACCTTTAGTCGTCTGGAAAATATTGTATACTCAGATCTCTAAAACCTTAACCTAATATGCATGCAAGCATAAGCTTATATACAAAGCATAAAAGACACACGGTTGGACAGGCCCAAACCGTAATACAAAGAATTATAAACAAACGAGCCCAAAAGACGCAATCTTCTAAGCCCAACAATCTCCCCCTTTGCGTCAATTTGGGGCGAGATCTTCACTCTGTCTTCAAAGCAGATGGCTTCTTTACCGTTTGAAAAATTTTCGGTATCAAAGCTAGAATATGATGCCTGAAGGTAATATACCAACGAAGCATATCTGTAAAGTTCTTCTTATCTGCTGTTGTATTCTGTTTGCATCGGTGAATGATATTGATGATGTGCTCCAGACACTCTGTAGAGAACAGATGCTTGTCTACCAACGCAAACAGAAACTTGTGCTTATCCCCCTTGTGAACATAACTGTCAGATTGGAAGAATCAATCTGCCCCAACTTCATTTTATGGACATCTCCGGTTTTGGAAGTGGGCTTGACAGTCGGTTTCTTATTCATCACCTTTGCTATTTCCTGATCCATAGTGGCTAGCTCATGGACATAGGAAGCCAACATTCTTTTAAGATGAGAAAGTATTGGTTCATATTCTCTCTGGTTGGAGAGAAGAATGTTGTATAGCAGGATCCAATTGTGGGGGTTCAGACTGGGAAGATCTGCCAGAGAAATAAGATGTTCGGTGTTGGCAGTTCCTCTGTAGATTTTGAAATTGACGTTTACAAATTTCCCAGCCTGGGTTGGTTTCAGTACCTTGACTCTTATAATTTTCTGGGCGCTCCAAGTCAAGTACTGAGGTTGACCGAATTTCAGATAGAAATCGATAAGCTCCCTGTCAACCTTCGGGTTCGGATGAGGGACGTTTGCAGTGACATCAAAGCAGTGAAAAGTGAAGGCTTTACGCGTAATGGGCATGTCGAACTGCGAGTCTTTGGAGTTCTCACACTCAAAAGATGCAATCGGTTCCAACCAATAAATAGAAGGAAACTCAATTGCTTGAGTGATGAGTGTGTCTCTGTCCCAATCTGGGAACAGAGTCTTTTTAGCTTGAATTGCCTCCTCATCCTCCCGGATTTTCCTTTCTCTGGCTTCTGCCTCACGAGCTATCTTCAATGTTTCATCAAGCTCTCTGTCCGGTTTCTTGCGTTGAAGAGCTTCAGTAATGGTTTCATCTGATTCTGATTCGCTCTCAACTAGGACATGTTTACCAGAACCCGAAGCTACATTACCCTTCGGTTCTTGTTTGGACATACCTTCCTCTCCCCCTTGTCTCGGAAGAACATGCTTCTCCGAGACACCCTTCATTTCACTTAGGATAGTGATCGCCGGAAGGAGTTTCGCCTGGAGATGCTGACGAACAGTGAGGGTTAGGAAGGGATCATGGGAGTCAAGAACACCGGTTAACATATTTTTAACGTCACCAGCGCAACTCTGAAGAACTGCCCTTTGAGTTTGAAGTAAAGTGATTTTTTGTTGTGCCTGGGCCAGTTGAACTTTCTGTAAGTCAATAGTTGCCTGGTGCTTGATAACTTCTTCCTTCAGGGTGCTCTCGGCTGCTAAAGAGGCAAAACGTGAATCCAAAGATTTGAGAATTGAAGTGGATTCAGTTTTGAGGTCAGCACGCAGAGCCTCAAATTTCCTGGTTTCTCCCTGAAGGGTGGCTGCGAACGAGTCTACTGACGCTTGAAATTTGGAAGCATTAGAATCAGCATGAGCCTTGAGAGAATCAAGAAAGATCTGAGTTGTATGAACAACCTCAGAAACTTCCTTAGTGGCTTTGGAGCATGAGGCTGCTGAATTGTCTACAGCGTCAGTAGAGCGATCCAAGGCTTCGGTGTAAGTCTGGATTGCTGACTCGATGAAAGCCTTCAGCACAGCACCCCCATATGCTTTACTGTCAGCCAGCAGACTGTTGAGTTTTGCGTGAATCTCTTGAAGTTGCTGACTTGACACAGGGGTATCTGTATCGGTGTCGGTAGGGATCCGGTAAGGGCTGTAATAGATGGAATCAAATTCATCATCATCACCCCCTAGGGTAGCACCGGAGTTGGAAGATGGAGAAGGGGAGGATTGAGGGTTGATGACCGGGGTTTCAACCACAGAAGCAGCCCCCGTATCAGATACGTTGACCGTTACTGGTGGTTGGGTTGTGGTTATGGTGATAGATTCTGTGATAATAGGTTGGGAGATAGAAGATGAAGGTTGAGAAATGGTGAAGGGAATAGTGGTTTCGGTTGAGGTTTGGGGAATTGATGTTGGAACAGAACTTGAGATGTTCTGTTTGGGTGATTGGGTTGGGGTTGGAAATTTTGGGGAAGTAGGAGGAGAAGGAGATTTGGTAATTTGGGGAGATTTAGGTGGGGTAGGCGAGTTTTGTGGAGACGAAACGGGTAGAGTTTCGGTTTGAGGATTAGTGTCTGGTGGGGTAGGAGAGTTTTGTGGAGTTTCGGATGGTGCATTCTGTTTTGATTCAGAAGGAGATCCTTTGGCTCTTTTAGCCATCTTCTTGACCTTTTTCGATCTCGGCTGAGAAGGTGCCTCTGCCTCGGATTTGCGTTTGGAGGACCTTCTCTTTTTCTCCTTTTGGGGTGCGGGTTCCTTCATCTCAACCTTCTTCTTTTTGCTCGCTCTTTTGCCCCGGTTAGCAGGCCGATCCAGAGCCTCAAGAGCTGCACGTTGTTCCTCGGAAAGAACCCTAGGAGGCAGGGGGGTTCTGGAGCTGTAGTCCGCCATAATCTTGCTGTGGGGCGTGACACATCTGTACATGGACTCAGGGATTAGTCCATAGTGGAGGAACTTACTTGGATCTGAGAGAATGATTTTCTTGGTGTGGTATGTCGCAATTGAAGCCATAAGAACATCCTTCATGACAGGGATGTCAAGAGAATCAATGGCTCTCCTGGTGATGAGGGTCCAAAACCTGGCGCATGAAATTTCTGAGTGCCTTGCGGTAGAGTTGAGACTCTGAACCACTTGAGACCAGAGAATCGACCCATAGTCCAGATTGATCCCGTTGTAAAGCCCATACAGCATTGTGAGAAATCCTTTGCTAGTGGTGTCGGAACCACCACATCGCTCCGCTAAACCCTTAATTAAAAGGGTAAGCAATCCATTGCACTGAGATGGAAGACATGATTTCTTGACTTTGCCAACAGATGTTAGAACATCTGTATACCCCATCTCGTACATCATCTTAAAGATTTGGGCGGTTGTGATGAAGTCTGGTGAAATAACAGAAGTATCTACGGCAAGCCCTAGAAGAGAGCAAAACCGTGCTTTGGAAACGGAAGTCTTCTTGTCATGAATAGAGAAGTAGATACGGTCTTTGTGTTTGTCATAGCTTGTTGTGGAGTAGACTTGAGATAGCAGGGTCATAGGAACTGCCTCCACCTTCGTTAATGCCAATACCAATGGGGAATATGTGAGGCATCCCACCACGTAGAGCATATATGAGTCATAGACGTATGGAGACAACTCTATGATCATGTTCTGATTTGGTTTGATTGCAAGAAAAGAAGAAGAAGCAGACTGATAGTGAGTTGTAGAAGAAGTCGCCATTGTTGAGTTTTTTTGAAGAAGATGAACAGGGGCAACTTTTTCAGAGAGATAATGCTTTGAGAGGTAACTGCCAAAGAACACGATCACGTCTTATTTATACCGTTCTCAGGAGAGAGAAAATCGTGATGATTAGGAACCCAAAACGTCGCCTGAAAAAGCGCGATTAGAAGTTATGGTGTATTCAATGAAGACGTCAGCATACGAGGGGCTGAAACGAATCCTTTGCACGCGCCCAAATCTTTTTCGTACCGTTTGAAATCCCTTGTGCCCTTGTTTGGTTACAGTTGAGACTTAGAACCATGTGCCAAACAGTAATTAGAATGTGGGAAAACAATTCCGTGCATAAGAGTGTGAAAGACAAGGAAATAAATCTAATGTGTTTGGTAGTGCGTGTTGTCTAAATAAAAGACAGAAGGCAGAAGATTCCGGGCAAGAATCGCTTCCTTCAGAGTCAAGAGAGACCTGAAGTGTTTGTGTGGTTTCCCGAGAAATACGATCAGTTGTTTTTAGAGAAACAATGAAAGGCGTCTTCTGATGATGGCTAAGAGGTGGCTGAACTCAAACCAAACATTAAGTCTTGACATAAAACTAAGTGTTGGTAGAGTTACCTGTGAGACCGATGTGATCTGTTGAACAGGTAGGTGGGAAGTATTCTGTGATGGGAATGATATAGACAGAAATCTCAAAATAAATTAAACTGGATCTCTTTGGGAAGAAATGTCTTAGGACGAGACAGTTTCATAAAAGATCACTCATAAAGAAGATTTCCAAGTAAAAGCTTGAGTTAATAACTCATCGTCAATTCTATTTGGGTGTTGGATTTTGGGTTTCACTCAGAACGTGGTAATCGAATCTAAGATCATGAACTCAGATGTTGTGCAACCATAAGCCTCAGTGGTAAAGACCGAGAGCATCAAGGGTTACTTTGGGGAGTGAATGTAAGTGAAGAAGTTGAAGAGATGGTTAAGAGACCGAACGTACCTTCTGCTACATAAATGGGACAAAGCAGAGCAACTCATGTTTCAGATGAGTAAAAGAAGGTAGCTCTAGACCGAATATGAGAGAATAGCCTGATTGGGAAGAAACGATAGGTATTGATCGAATCATTAAGGCATGCTCGAGGTCATAGAGGCTTGGGACAACATACAGCAGCATGCTTCTAGGGACGTCTAACTAGTCTTATAAGAGAAAAACATACCTGGATGAACGTTCCATAAGGCCATACTTGTATTCACTTGAGCAAGAAGTACATATAAAATATTTTTGAAATTTTGAAATTTACTTAGAGATAAATAAATACTGAAAGACAAAATATTTTTGTTAATTTTTAGTTTTCTGAAAAAGAAATAAAAACAGAAAGATAAAATATTTTTGTTAAATTTGAAGTTTCTGAAAAAGAAAAAAAAAACAGAAAGATAAAATTTAGACAAGGAAAAGAAGTAGAGATTAGGAAGAACCGAGCGGTTTGATTGAATGAGTGCCTATCTTGTAGAGACAGAGAGAGACCGAGCGATCTGGTTGATTTGGTTCCGTTATGTTACTAGAGCAGAGAGCAACAGAGCGTTCTGCTAGGTTCGGTTCTTTGATTTTGCCAGAGCAGAGAGTAACCGAGCGGTCTGGTTGATTCGGTTCCGTTATGTTACTAGAGCAGAGAGCAACAGAGCGTTCTGCTAGGTTCGGTTCTTTGATTTTGCCAGAGCAGAGAGTAACCGAGCGGTCTGGTTGATTCGGTTCCTTGATTGTACCAGAGCAGAGAGTAACAGAGCGGTCTGTTAGGTTCGGTTCTTGAATTTGACCAGAACAGAGAGTGACCGAGCGGTCTGTTAGGTTCGGTTCTTGAATTTGACCAGAACAGAGAGCAACCGAGCGGTCTGTTAGGTTCGGTTCTTGAATTTGACCAGAACAGAGAGTGACCGAGCGGTCTGTTAGGTTCGGTTCTTGAATTTGACCAGAACAGAGAGCAACCGAGCGGTCTGTTAGGTTCGGTTCTTGAATTTTTTTTTTTTTTTTTTTAAATAGAGACATGAGGATTTGGGACCGATTCAGCAACCATCATGCCTAAGCCTTGCAATATCTGATTGAATGATGCTTCAGGAAGAGCTTTTGTAAAGATGTCAGCCAGCTGATCAGTGGTTCTTACGAAGTGAACTTCGACATTTCCATCTTCCACATGATCTTTGATGAAGTGATACCTTAGTGCTATGTGTTTGGTTTTGGAGTGTTGCACTGGGTTATGACAAATCCTAATTGCACTTTCGGAGTCACAATATAGTGGGATCTTCTTCATATTGAGTCCATAGTCTCGAAGTTGACTTTGGATCCAAATCACTTGTGATGTGCATGATGCGGCTGCAATGTATTCTGCTTCGGCTGTAGATAGCGACACGCATGTCTGTTTCTTGGATTGCCAGCTAACTAACTTCCCGTCAAGAAATTGACATCCACCGGTCGTGCTTTTTCGGTCGAGTCCACATCCTCCAAGGTCAGCATCAGAATAGGCTTGAACGAAGAAGCCTGAGTTGGATGGATACCAAAGACCTAAGGAGGTGGTTCGCGTGAGATATCGGAGGATGTTCTTCACTGCAAGCATGTGAGGTTCACGGGGGTTTGCCTGAAATCGAGCACAATAACACACAGAAAACATGATATCAGGTCTGCTAGCAGTAAGATACATTAACGATCCAATCATTTGACGATAGAGCGTGATATCAACAGCTGGTTTGTCTAGAGATGGGGTAAGCTTAGTGCCGAATGCCATTGGGACTTTGACTTTTGAGTCTCCCATCATACCGAACTTTGCTAGGAGAGTCTTTGTGTAAGCTTCCTGATTAATAAAGATGCCTTCGGGTCCCTGTCTTATGTTTAAACCAAGGAAAAAGTTAATAGGACCCATTGAGCTCATTTCAAACTTAGTCTCCATCAGCTTTCTGAATTCAGCCGTTAAGCTTGGATTTGTGGAGCCAAAGATGATATCATCGACATAAATTTGAACTATCATAAGGTGGTTACCTTCCTTTTTGCGAAAGAAGGTTGGGTCAACCGAAACTTGTTTGAATTTAGACATCTTTAAAAATTTTGTAAGCGTTTCATACCAGGCTCTCGGAGCTTGTTTAAGGCCGTACACAGCTTTATCCAGAATATAGCAATGATTTGGATGCTTTTCGTTCACGAATCCAGGAGGTTGCTCTACGTACACCGTCTCTTCAAGTTCTCCATTGAGAAATGCACACTTGACGTCCATTTGGAAAACTTCAAAGTTCTTGTGAGCAGCGTAAGCTAGGAATATTCTAACAGATTCTAGCCGAGCTACTGGAGCGAAAGTCTCTTCGTAGTCTATCCCTTCCTCTTGACAATATCCCTTGACCACCAGACGAGCCTTGTTCCGTATAACATTACCTTCCTTGTCCATTTTGTTCCTAAAGACCCATTTGAGACCAACAACCGAAGCATCTGGAGGAGTTGGAATTAGGCGCCAGACTTTGTTTCTTTCAAATTCGTTCAACTCGTCTTGCATTGCTTGAACCCAATCAGAGTGGTCGAGAGCAGTGTTAACTGTCTTTGGTTCAACTTTTGATACGAATGAATTGAACATGCAAAACTCTACCTTTGAAAATAAGGAAGTCTGTTTTGCCTTCAGTTGTGATCGGGTCAGAACCTTTTCAGATACATCCCCAACTACCTGAGAGACAGGATGATTTCTGGTCCATTTGATAAGAGGAGGGTAATTTGGATCAACGGTTGGGTCTAAGTCGGCATTGATTATTTCTTCTAGTTCAGATTGACTATCATAACCGAGTGTCACATCGTCATGTTCTACCTCAGTTGGTGTACTTTGGAAGATATGAGGTTCGTGTGATTCTAGTGGACCTGAGCTTGCTGGTGTTGAGACCTCTTCGGTTGAAGTTGTGGAATTTGGCTCCCCCTGGACTTGAGCGTTTGGCTCCCCCTCGACTTGTGTGCATGGCTCCCCTTCGACTTGTGTGCATGGCTCCCCCTCGACTTGAGCACTTGGCTCCCCCTCGATTTGAGCTTCGTTGGAAGGAGAGTCGATACAGATTGATTCTTCTTCATACATTCTCCTTGCAGCATCTTCAACAATCTGCTCCATGTGATCAACTTTGTTATCTGCTGCACCAGCTTCAGAAAGTGAAGCATTCTCTGGTTCGTCAAAGAGCTCCAGAAATGTCTCGAATAGATTAGCAACCGAGACTGTAACCATGCCATTTGGAGGAAAGATATCCCCAGTGATATTTTCTTTAGCCTGCAGCTTCTTGACATAGTTGTCGTCAAAGGTCACATAATACGTCTCTTCAATTTTTCTTGAACGCTTGTTTAGGACCCTGTATGCCTTGGATGTGAGAGAGTAACCCAGGAAAATTCCTTCGTCGGCTTTGACATCAAACTTGTTGCGGTGTTCTTTGGAGTTGAAGATGAAACACCTTGAGCCGAACACATGGAAAAATTTCACATTTAGCTTCCTGTTGTTCAATATCTCATATGGGGTTAGTGTGAACCTTTTGTTGAGATATGACCTGTTCTGTGTAAAACAAGCAGCACAAATAGCATCAGCCCAAAAATAAAGAGGTAAAGAAGCAAAACTTAGCATAGTTCGGGCAGCTTCACACAAGGATCGGTTTCGTCTTTCGACTATTCCGTTCTGTTGTGGAGTGTAGGGAGCTGAGAAATTATGACTAATTCCCTTCTCTGCAAGAAACTCTTCAAACTCCTTGTTCTTGAATTCGAGACCATTGTCGCTTCGGATGTTGCGGACAACCTTTTTGAGCTGTACTTCAATTTGCGTAATAAACGTTTTCAGCTTTTGAGTCGCTTCAGATTTGAGCTTTAGAAAGAACACCCATGTAAATCGAGAAAAGTCATCAACGATAACAAGAATATACTTGCTACCACCGATGCTTTCGATAGATGAAGGACCACACAAATCAATATGAATTAATTCGAGTGGTTCAACAACTTTTGTATTGATAATAGATGGATGACTTTGACGACTCTGCTTTCCCATTTCGCATGCAACACATAGATGATCCCTGTCGAACTTGAGTAATGGAAGTCCCCTTACATGACCCCCTGTAACAAGACGATTGATATCTTTGAAGTTAAGATGAGATAATCTTCGGTGCCACAACCAGCTTTCATCGGATTGTGCTTTTGACAATAAGCATACAGCTGGGTTTCCTTTGATGGGTTTCATGTTTAAGGGAAACATTTCACCCTTTCGCTCTGACTTGAGAATTATTTTATTTGACTTTTTCTCTATTATTTCTGAACCTTCATCATCGAATGAGACTTTGAGACCTGTACCTCCAACCAGTTGAGATACACTAATGAGCTTGTGCTGGAGTCCTTCCACATATGCCACCTTCCTTATTGAGAAATCCCCATTGGTTATCATTCCGTATCCCTTTATGGTGCCGAAAGAATTGTTTCCGAACTTGACGTTGCCACCATTTGCAAGCGATCTGTACTCCCTAAGCTCTTCTTTCCTTCCTGTCATGTGGCGTGAGCAGCCACTATCAATGTACCATTCTTCGTCGAACTGCTCGTCACTTATAACCTGCAAAATTTAGAGAGATTTAGGAACCCAAAGTTTCTTGGGTCCACGTGAGCTTTGCATGGAAACAGGAGCAATGAGAGAGATATCAACAAGAAAAGTTCTTTTTACGAGAGTTGCTTTATCTTTCCTTTTAATGGTGTACACTTTTATTTTGTTAAGATTAGTAGTGTTAGATTCGGTCTTTGGAGTGGATTTATCGACTTTCTGCTTCCACTTTTGCTCAGTTGATGAATGAGAGTTAGAACGAGATTGATATGAAACTGAGGATGAAGAAGAATTGGAAGAATGAAAAGAATTACACTGAGAAGGAGACTTTAGGTGACCCTTTTGTTTTTGATCATTGGAGGGACCGACCTTAGAGTTTTGAACTCTTTTGTCTTCAGAACCGAACCTTTGTGTTTGGTTCGAGCCACTTTTGGAACAGAACCTTTGGTTCTGGTTGATATCCTTTTCAGAACCGAACTTCTGCTTTCGGTTGTTGTCCTTTTGTGAACCGAACCTCGGCTTTCGGTTTTTGTGACTTTCAAGCTTTTCTTCAGGAATGTCTTCATACTTTAGATTCTTGTCTTGATGAGTGAAGTATGCATTCTGGGAACGCCAAAATTGTTTCCTTTCCGAAAGGTTCTTCCGGTATCTGATGTTCCTTTCTATCTTCCTGTTCCGCATCTGAGATGGTTGATGATGAACATTTGCTTTTGTTTTTGCTGACCCCTTGATTGGTTCCATTTGAACTGCAGTGGAATTACTTTGAGCTGAAGAAGCCGAAGGAATGGTTTCTGTTGGTGAGTGAACATCCTTCTGAGGAGTATCTTTTGTACCACTAGTGCTCGGCTCACTGAAGTTGTTTGGCTTATTCAAAGGTTCGGGTATATATCTTCCTTTGCTCTTCCATGAAGTTCGTTCAGATAAACCAATGGTTTCGTCTGCATTATCAATAGGAGCTTCCCAGAAGTATTCATCACAGCCATCAGCATTGTCTTTGTCTACAATGGCTGCAAGTTCGGCTGTTTGATGTTCAGTTACTCCTGTTACCTTGTACACTTGATTTGGAGTAGTCCTGACCTTTTGATACACAACAGCTTTCTCAACTAATTTCGGGGACTTTTGATGGGACAACCGAGCGAACTCTACCGAATTTTCAGAAATAAGATTCTTGTGATTTTCTGGCTCGGTTTTAGTAAATTCTGAGCAATCAACCGTGTCCTCTACAGAAATTTCACTCATATTGTCATCCTCATCAAGCTCAGATGCATTTTCAACATCAATTTTGTTTTCTGAGCTTACTTTGGTGTTTAAAGAGTCAAATTTTTGCATGGTTTCGGTCCTCAGTTTAAGTCTGTCATTTTCATCCAAAAGAGTTTTAAGCATGAGCTTGTGGTCTTTAGATTTAATGAAGGACTCAATTTTGTCCAGTCCATACATGTAGGTGGGATTTATGTCATCAGACGATATCACACTTTCACAGTTATAAGCTTCGGCATCGATTTCATCTTCCTTAAATTCCAGGAAGGGCAAAATCATGCGGTGAATTCTTTGGCCTATTTCACAATCCAAGTGGAGCTGAGTAATATTAGAATACAGACGTTTAGCAATTAAACAAAAAACATTTCGTTGTTTTAACAATTTCAAATTGTCTCTTTGCAAATAAATGTTTTCATCTTTAACTCTGACTAATTCCGATTCCTTTAACTCTATCCACATTCTCCGCTCCTCACTCTTCGACGCGGCCCTGCTCAATTGATCAGTTAGGTTAGAATTTGTGACCCGAGTTTGAGTTAAGCTACTATCTAGATGAGATATTCTTGAATTGACACTTTTTAGTTCTTTCTCATAAGAGGATGATGGTACTTTGCATGAAATAAAAACAGATTGTACCTTCTTTATCAGTTCATCCAGCTCATTGAACTGCTGGCTGAGTGGTTTGGCTGTGAAGCACATGTCCTCCTTTGCATTCTGTCCATCATGACCTCCATCGGTGTTGTATCCCCTCAATTGAGATACGTCAGAAACCATAAGGCATTTACCACCACTGCCTTCTTCCTTAGACACGAACGCCTTTCCATGAGTAGGCTGCCTCACTTCCTCGTCTTCTGAGTCAGTAGACCAAACTTCCGTGCTACCGAACTCATCACCTGGAGCAGAACCCTGCACAATAAGGGCATTACAAGGCGGGTTAGCATCAGACTTCTTCTTTCTCAACTCATCTAGCCTTTTCTGTAACACAACTTCCTCATTGTTTCCATCATCTTTCTCAGCCATTTTCTTGAGGACACAGTCCTTAGCATAATGGTTTTTCCCACCACAGTAGAAACAGCTCACTCCAGAGTCGCCGTCAACTTTCGGTTCCTTCTTGTGCTCCTCAACTTTCGGTTCATTAACCACCTTTTCAGAGCTGTAACTTCCCTGCCAGTTTCGGTTTTTGTTGCTGGGAAATTTCTTCTTTATGAACCTTTTGGGATTGGATACCATCAAGGCATAATCTTCTGATGTGAGATCATATTCTTCCAGGCTGAGGTCTTCATCCTCCATAACGGCTTTACTTTTTGACAAGAGAGCCAACGAATCGAGACCGGAAACGACATTCTTTTCTTGCACCACATTTTTCTCTTGAGACTTGAGAATTCCCACCAGTTTCGCCAAAGAGTATGATTTAAATTGCTCATGGGCTTTAACTGTGGAAACTACTGCTCTCCACTCAGACCTTAGACCATTCAGGAATGTAACTTTCTGTTCGATGAGCTTCCTTTCAATATCATGTTTGATCATCTTGCTGAGAAGATGATTGAAGCGATCGAATGTCTGGGTTACAGATTCTTCAGCCCCTTGTCTAAATTCACCAAACTCAGATAGAAGCAGAGTTTGAATAGAATGTTCGAGATCTTCGTCTGTAGAATACAATTCACGAAGTCTGTCCCATACATCCTTCGCCGTCGTGCAAGAGCTAACCAATCTGAATGTATCGGACTGAAGGGAAAATCGGATCAATCTTAGTGCTTTGATATTACATTGGAACTTGTCTTTTTCATCTTGTGCAATGTCTTTCACGTCCTTAAGCAGATCATTGTATTCTTTTTGAGTTTTAATGACTCTGGACGTTGCAGAATGAGAAAACGGTCCGTTGGTGATGGCTTCCCAAATCAAATACCCATTTTCCTCCGACCCAATAACGTAGTCTTCGAAATGATGTGCCCATACTTCATAATCGTTGGTGTATAAGATCGGAATCCTTGTCGTCGAACCAATGCTGTTTGAAATATTGATAACGTTTGATTGTGTCGCGTCCATTATGATCGTAAAAACCTGTTCAAAGATCAGACTTGTAATAAAGCGGATTAGGGCAAAATAATAAATATCAAGATACGTCAATAAAGATGACGGCTCAATAAATATTAATGATTGCGGAAAAACCCTAATGAAAATCTTTTTCACAGAAAAGATGTGTATCAATTACACAGCCTCCTGCTCTGATACCAATTGATGAGATTATAGAATCTTTTAATCTATAGAGATCGATTAGATCTTGAACAAGTAAATAAACAATGATGGTTCAAACACAGTAAAATAATAGAACAAGGATGAATCAAACGTGTTGAATGATTAAAACAAAATCCTCAGAAGAGCTCGATTAAGAACATCAACTGTAGAGGATTGGAAGGTTACAAGTATGATCAAAGAAACCTTTAGTCGTCTGGAAAATATTGTATACTCAGATCTCTAAAACCTTAACCTAATATGCATGCAAGCATAAGCTTATATACAAAGCATAAAAGACACACGGTTGGACAGGCCCAAACCGTAATACAAAGAATTATAAACAAACGAGCCCAAAAGACGCAATCTTCTAAGCCCAACAAGTTTATTAAAATGAAGACTCTTCATTTTATGTAACCTATGTGTTCATTAATGGACTTTAAAAGGAGTGACTTTTGGTAATCCATAACTTGAGGACAAATTATGGATTCCATTAAAACACATCAAGATCAAGAATTAAACTAACAAACTATTTTTTAATAATTCCTATGATCTACTAAAACTCATAAGTTCATGAACATTCATGTCAACAATTTGAAGAATCATATAAACACATACAAAACTTGAAATTTTGACAATAACCTTTGAAATTGGATTAGCATAATCATTACAATATCAAAAACAAGTTTTATAAGTCCAAAACAGTTTAGTGTAATGATTCTAGTCCAATTCCAGCTTAAAAACTTGAAAAACTGCATTCTGGGGCTCCTACTCGTCGAGTGCATGAACCTACTCGATGAGTAGGATGAAAAAACTCATGGACTCGTCGAGTCCCCCCGTGTACTTGGCGAGTTCACTGAGCAGAAAGCAGTTTTAATGATTTTTTTTAAGAAGTTTGCATCAAGTATCAAGAAAACAAACCTAGGCTCTGATACCACTGAAGGGTTTTGAGCATTCTAACACTCCTATGGTGTACATGCAACCCTAGAAACTTTGGATCTATGTTTTCTCTAAAATACATGCAAATAATAATTTTCCATGGTTTACATCCTAACTAGCATGTTATGGGGTACTTGAATCATAAAACACAAGTAGAATTACATACCTTTTAGTAGTGGTTGATTGCTTGGAGTTTGAGAGCCTAGCACCAATAATGTGGATGCCTCAAATGGAAATCACAAATCACCATAAACTTTGGAAACTTGAGAGAGTAGTGGTACACTTCTAGAAATCGGCGACACCTTAGTTCTCATACACACTAGTGCTCAACAAGTGAGATGGTTAAAGATGTCACTTAGGGGGAAATTGTTGAAGCAAGAAGTGACCTTCTTGAACCACAATCTGAAGCCCTTCTCTCTACCGCAATACTGTTGTTGATACTGCAACGAGAAGCGAAGTAGTTTCAAAACAAAGACTTAGTATTTTTTAATTATGTATTTACCATGTATTATCCAGTGTACCTTGCATGGACACTTCTTTTAGTCTTTGTTTATTCTTCTGTAATGTTCATGGAGCTCTATAAATAGAGTCTTCCGCTTCAGTTTTCAATACACATCTCTCTTTCATGTTATATCTTACATCTCTCATTACTCTCTTACTCTCAAGATTTTACAGAACTTAAAACTCTTATCTTAAGATAGTAATCTCTCCTATGGAGGAAGTCACTCTTGACTTAATCACTTTAAGCTGATCAAACTTATTAACTTGGTTTGTTTGCAATCCTAGTTACGAATCAGCTTAGTGTTTAATTGATATAATACTTGTTGTCATTTATATTTCCTTATATTTCCGCATCTAATTTTCTAACTTTCTAACTCTAACTTATTATTGTTGAGCTTTATGATCCTTTGAGTTAAACTTATTCCGTATTATTACTTGTTCTAACGTTTGTTTAAGTGTGTTTCTCAAAAGTTTTTCTCTCAACAAGACTCCATGAAGAGTTAGTCGAAAGGGCTTATCATATGGATTATTAGATTAAGGCCCAAAGGAAGTGGATTAGCGTTTAACTCATGGAATTCTACACTGTATATGCAACCCACTAAGCCAAAAATCATTCACACTAGTATTCTATGAGACCTAGCCAATTTTAGGTGTGCCTAACCTCTCTCTCTCAAGTCCTCCATTTTTTCATGGTGTGTTGTGAACCGTTTGATGCATCACACTTGGGGTACTAATTTATTAAAGGCCAAATTTCAAAAAGCTACAATAAGAGGTAATCTTCTAACTTACTTTTATGATTCATATGCCAAATTGTATGCTAGTTGTAGGCTTCATGCTTTGGAAATTTTTATTGTGTAACGCCCCGATGCTTAGGTATTGTTTAAATAAGATTTATTAGGTTAAACTCTACTTGACGAGTTGGTTGACCTACTCGTCGAGTAGCAGTGAGGCGGGATCGCGTGTTAAATGACCTACTCGACGAGTCCATATTGGGACTCGATGAGTAGGAGCTAGCAGATGAAACCCTAAATCCCAGGGTTTGCACCTCTATTTAAAGGAGCCTCAGCCTCCTTTGGCCTCTTTGCAGTCTTTGAGAGCCCTTTAAAACCCTAATACGCGTGTGTGTGTGTGTGCCATTGTGTGTTTGAATCATGAAAAGAGGATCTTTGGAGGGAGAAGGCTTGGAGGAGAATGAGATTGGAGCAAGTAGAGTGTAGGAATCAACTCTTATCTTAGTTATCATCTTTTGGATGTAACCACACCGCCTTTTCCTTGTGAATCTCTTCTATTGGTTGAGTTTTATGGTTTTAGTGAGATAATAAGTTGGAAAGATGAGCTATGGGCTAGATCTGAAGTTGTAGCTTCAGGTTTGGACCCTCCTTGGATTCGAGAAGCATAAAGTTTCAGTGTTGGTCATGATTAAGGTCCCTCTTGAGCATGAAGTTCCATTAAGAACTTAAAATAGGCATTTAGAGCCTTTATAGCCATGCATGCACGTAAAGTTTGCAACTTTACGTGATAAGCATGCCCTAGAAGCTTGGATCTGTGATTTGGAGCCGCTGCATGGCTCAAAACAAGTCTGTATGGAAAGAGGACTGAATGGACTCGATGAGTCGCAAGGTTGACCCGGCGAGTCACATGAAGATGGCCGTGAACTCGACGAGTTTGATGAACAACTCGGCGAGTCCGATGAAGATTACCATAAGACTTGACGATTTGAAGAACAACTCGGCGAGTTGGATGAGTTTTTCCTAGAATATGTATGCGTGTGTATCCATCGAGTTGCAAGGTGGGAACTCAACGGGTGGCCTTAAAGTTTGAACGAGAATCGAAGGAACTCGACGAGTCACCCGATGACTCAACGAGTTGGATTGTACTTTAAGGAACTCGGCGAGTTGGGGTCAACATGGATTGTTGACCTTCACTGAGGACTTTGACTTTGACCAGGGGTTGACTGGTGGTTTATGGAGTACCTTTATAAGGTTAAGGACTTATGAGTATATTGTACTATGATCATAGGTGGTGGAGCCTGTGTCAAGTGATCCGAGAGTTGGTGTTTATCTTCCGTGTCGAAATTTGCAAGGTGAGTTATCCTCACTATATCGATAGGGTCTACGACACCAAGGCCGACCCTTTAGTTGTTAATGTTATGGTATGCTACATGTGGTTGTGATCCGTTAGATCAGAATCACGGTAGAAACTATGTTATGCTCTTATGATCCGTAAGGATTGGTATGTTAGTGACCTGCTAGGTTGGTACTATAGTACGAGAGAACTCTATGATTGATGATCAATGTGATAGATATGTTTGATGTTTGTATATGCCAGTATGTGATAGTTATGCGTGTGTGGTTATGTGTTTGATTGGTTGGGTTGAGGCGGTCCTGTTTGTGCTGAAGGACAACATACCCTATGAGCGGTCCGGGGAGACTGCAGGCCCACGCGGCGGACCAGTCATGCCGAAGGCTCGAGATAGATTCAGATAGACTGTAGGCCAGTAGGGCAGTCCAGTCAGGCTGATGGTGTCACACCCCAAAACCAGAACGGCGGAAACGTTCGGGGGCGGAGGACGTCATATTCAGTATCATAACAGTTCATAGAAAGGAAAGTACACACCACCATATATATTAAGTTTTTCAAAATGTTTACATAATTGTATTCGTTACATGTTCAAAAGATAAATACATAAACATCTTTCAAAAGAAGTAATTAATGTCAGCACGTTAATCCCCAAAAGTTGATTTCCAAACCTGCTTAGCGGTTCCCTGAGAATACAAGTTATTTCAAAGAAAACGTGTCAACAATTAAGTTGGTGAGTTCATAAGTAGTGTTTTGAGAAAATGTATGCCATTCAAAAGTTCGTGTATGTTTTCCAGAAAAGTCGGTATTTTCAACTGAAAAGAGTTATGATTCGTTGTGTTGGAAAATGAATGTATTAGATCCAGAAAATCCCATATTTTCCCTAATAGTTGAGATATGATTGTTGTGTTTTCCAAGAAAAACCCTTATTTTCTTATAAAAGTGTGAAATTCATATGAATGTTCGTGTTATATGTTGTAAATAGTTGTACCAGTAAAATCCCTTATTTTCCTATTAGTTGTTTGTTTGTATTCAGGAAAAACCCTTATTTTCCTAACATAACTGGCAGTCTCTAAGACCGAAAATTGCAAGCAACCGACGTGCTTAAAAGGTGTAGCATAGTTTTATATAATAAAGGTATACGAAGATCGCACTTATTAGATGAAGAATAATTTTAATAGCTACTCGTTCATAAAAGCATAATACCATATTAATTGTATATCCGGTGAGTTTTATAACCATACTAAACATAATATGCCTGTAGCGACGTTCTTCAGGCGTCGTAGCATTATGACAAACTGTCACCCCAAAAGACGGACTGTAGCTAACAGTCAGGGCGCGGGATCATGAATTCCCGTATAGATCTATACACATTTGACACGTTCTCCGAACGGGAGACTCTGGTTATAGACAGGACTTGTAGCGATACCTTTTAGCAAAAGGCAGTGTTTGAAGATGTACACGTCTCATGGATTCTCAACTAAGTCTGTATTAAAGTAGTAGTTTTGTATGCAAAGTTTATCCTTTTCACAATATTTGACAAAGCGTAAGTCGTAAGTTCTTTGAATGCATAAAATGGTTTAACAACGATGGTTACCCTTGATATGATGTATTTGTATGTAAACGTATAAATAAATCATATTTCTATTTATATAACATATTGTACCCCAAGAGGGTAAAGTTGTGTTGTGAGGTATTTTGCATGATAATAACTTCATAAGATAGTTAAAACAACAGTATGAAAAGTATAGCAAAAGGTCGATGTTTCACACGATTTTAGTCGTGTGTTTACTTGTATTCCCCCCCTTAAAAGTGTTTAAAAAGCATTTACAAAGCATTTAAAGTGTGGTTGTAGGGGTATGAACTCACCTGATAGATTGAAGAAAGCGAGACGAAAACTGAGCAGAACTTCTACTCGAGAAAGCAGATTTTCTCGGGATTCTCGGGAATCTCGGGAGTCTCGGGAGTGTGAAACTTTCTTCCCACCTTGGATATGAAAACCGGGCCTTTGGGATGACTCCGAGGGTTGAAACGCAGAGCTTCAGCGCAAGAAAGGAAGGAAATTAGCAAATTTGGCCGGCACCCTCGCATTCCTTTTATAGGGGTGCTGAACCGCCTCGGTATGCTGGGCGTACGAGGGTACGCAGCGCGTACTGGGGCGTCATCGCTTACGTACTTCGGATGGGAGCGCATAGAGGAGTAGGGGCGACGTGGATGGACCGAGGCCCTTGATTTGAGTACGCGGGGTGTACGAGGGTACGCAGGGCGTACTCCGGTCCTATCTGCTGACTCCTCTTCGGATATTACCAAGAGTTTATATTTAAATTTATATTTATTTTAAATAAACTTCTAAAATTCATATCTCCTTCATATGAACTCCGTTTTCGACGTTCTTTCTATCCACGCGTAGGTGAGACTAAGATCTACAACTTTCGTTTAGAATCCGTTGGCAAATTATGAAATTATTTTTATTATTTATTTATTAAAATGACGTGCTTAAGGAATTTCTTAAAAAAATCGTAACTTCAATATACGAAGTCAGATTTGGGCATTCTTTTTACGTACGATCCCGGTTTAATGATATTACACATAGAAGGAATTTAAATAGATACTTTTTGGGCATCTTATTGAAACTTTGCGTTTTTACGTAACTTCGTATTGCCGGTTTTTGTCGGAAAACTTAGAATGGTCATAACTTGTTCGTTATAACTCGGATTTTAGTGTTCTTTATATGCTTGGAAACCTTAAGACGATATCTACTACATAGCGTACTCCAAACAGAGCTTTTGAATACTTCATTTTTCGATGATATTCTAATTACTTTTTCAAAGAGGTTACAAGACTCGAATTTCAAGGACCTGAAATGACGGGTTGTTACATCATCCCCCCGTTAGAGGGAATTTCGTCCCGAAATTAGAGTTCATGCTACGGATAGGAGTTTTATTTGCTTCTCATGTTCCTAATTGAACTCGGTTCCTCGCTTGGCATTCCAGCGAACCTTTCACTATCGGGATACGACTTTGCTTCCTTCGTTTGACTTCACTGGCATGATAACTCTTCTTGGTCGAACGTATGTTGAATGTTTTTATGGACCGTGAGAGTAGTACATCTTGTACCCTACAAGTAGTGTCTCCAGATCTTCGAAGTAATTACCGATGCTCCTAACACAAGATCATGTGTTGTATAGTTAACTTCCTGTGTCTTAAGCTGTCTTGAGGTATAGGCAGTGCATGAGAACACAACCAATTCATACTGATTATGATGTCAAAATCTTGGAAGTGGGTTAGATGTCATGAAGATCTAAAAGAAAGTATGATTACTCCCGAATTAAGGAAAAAGGATGGGTATTTTTTTCTATCTGTCTCTCTTGTACCAATCGATAGAAAGGGGCATGTGTTGCGCTTCTAAGTTTATTTGTATGGCAGCATGATCACTCGTAGTCTTAGGCAGTCTCCGTCCTGAAGTTCATATTAGAAATTCATACATGGTTCAACGATCATAATCTCGTGTATACGAGTTGTATATAATTAAGATTGAAAAGGTAGTCGAATAACTGGTTCTTCTTTAAGCTGACATCCCATCGAGGAAAAAGAAGTTAAAGTGGAATCGTCAATTCTAAACCTGTAGAACCTTGATTATATATCACCCCTATGTATACATTCATCAGTGGCAGATCAACCGTATGGATCTTTCGATTTGAACTTGATGTACTGTACGAGTGGCACTTCAGGGATTTCTTCGGAAAGGAAAACAATTATGAGGTACTCCATTAATGAGTAATTTGTTTTCTGATATGACGGCTTCGCTGGAAAGGCAATTTCAAAGAAAGAGATGTACGTATGAAACTGTTTTTGTGAGAATCAAACTGAATCAAGTCGTATGATAATGTCGGAATCATAAGGAAACTTAAATACATTAGATTTGAACATAAGACGTTTACCGACAAAACACAACCGTGCAACCATCAACAGAGTTACTGTACTTTAGACTACTACAAGACTATTGCTGCGAATAAGGTATACTACAAAGGCAAGTATACGCAGCATGAGTATCCCTATACCGACGGGATCCCGCAAAAGACAAGGCTCTGGTTGCACTAGTTTTGGATGGTTTATAAGTCTGCTACAACGAAACGCCTAAATTACATTAATGTGGGTTCGGAGTAGGTTCTCCTACAACTGTGGTCCTGAGAATCCTACTGTCTATGCCAAAATTCTTTGCGATAGGACAATCCTTCTTGAGGTGCCCTTATCTCCTCGCATTGGTGGCATGATTGGCTAGCGCTAGCCTTAGTGGTGGGAGTGAGGTGTTTAGCCAGTGTTATGTGGACACGAGTGCCTTCCTCATTACCCCACCTTGGAAATTGCTTCCTAAAGCGTTCTGCAGGAGTTGCCACTTGTTGGTTTCCCGGTTTGGTACTACCATCAGAACTCTCGACTCCTTTGTCGGTCTTTCTTGTGTTGCCTGAGTTGATGTGTGTAAGGAAAGTTGTCACAGCAGCTGCTACTGCAGCTTGTAATGTAGCAGAGGATGGGGGTTTCGTTGCTTGGCTGATTGTTTTCGGAGTGAGTGCTTCTGGTCCATTTGTTCCTCTTGTTCCTTTATGAATCTAGATCCTAATGTGCGTGTTTCAGTGGAACTTCATTACTCCGCCTACCACTTCGACCGATCGGGATCGTGCGGTTTTGGGTTTAATTACTTATGTTCTTCTAAATGTTAGCATATTCACTCAATGCATTAGGGCAGCTACGTTTTGAAGTTCATGGTTGAATTCACTACTAGTTTCTGAGCTTGGATTTGACTTGTTGTATCCATGGTATTTCTAAATGATCTGTTGGGGGATACTACGGGAAGGTTGTAAGGATTCCTCATATGAGTACTTCGGGGTTTTAAAACTAGAAACCAATTGGGGTTTGTGTCGGGTTTGTCATTATGAATCGATCGTGTTTCATTAGTCGATGGTTAAAGTGAAAGGGTCTTTTATAACACATGGAACTGGTATGGGTAGGGCCACACGAATCCACGTCGAATGCTTATGTCGGTACTTCTCTTTGTAAGACGTTCGCTAGTGGAATAGTGCATTCTACGTGTGTGTTTTTAGTGCTTTTTTTACTCTATCTCCATTATTACTACTATGAAAGTTTTGTTTAATGGTTGCGGTGTTTGTTCGAGTAGATTTTTAAACTTGTGACTCACGGAACTCCTCTGCGTTCCTAATATCAATTAGAATGTATGCAAATAAGTTATCAAGGAGAAATGTACCCAGAATAACCGTGGGGTCTGCAATAGCCTCCTCTTGGCCCATTGCGAATACTTGGCCTTTTCAACCAGCATTCATGATGATTGACTCCAGGCAGTCCCTTCGGAAGTGTCCCGTTTCTCCGCACTCATAACAAGCACGGTCTACTCCTACATTTGTGGGTAGAGCAGTTGGTTGGGCTAGTTCTCTGCAGTAGCGGACGGTGTGTCCCTTTCTATTGCACCTAACGCAATACATTTCACAGCAGGATCCGTGATGATGAAAGTTGCATCGGTTGCACTTAGGCTGGTTACCGTTGTACGACCTTTTGGGAGTAGGGGTATGGTTTGTTGACTGATTTTTGGCGTTTCTTTGAGTTGATTGGCCTCCCCTCTTGCTCTAGGGTTTTCATTTCATGATCTTGTGTTCGCACCTTGCGGTATTCTTGTAGGTATCTACTGGTAGGTGGTTTCGATTGTTTCTTTGATTAGGATTTTTGATATCGTTTCCTTCCCTGCTTGAGTTGACAGAGTTATTGTATGCTACAATGGCTGCCACCGTGGCTATAACTATAGCTTGCAAAGTGGCGGTGTCCAATCGTAGGAATGGGGTTGCGTTGGTAAGTTGATTATTTCCAGTCCTTGCTGCGCCGCTAAAGTTTGCTTGAGACAGTGTAGCTGTTACTGCCGCAGCGATAGCATATTGCACTATGTTGGGGTCATATTGAGGGGGTGGTGGTGGGGTTGCATTTCTACGTGCTGATCTACGAGGAGACATTGTTCTGATAAGGAAATAACATGAAAACTATAAGTTTTAATGATTCGTAAGTCGCGCATTAGTGATTTGCTATATCAGAAGTTTGGCTTACCCCTGAATAGGGTTTTGAGTTCGACTCATGAGGAGAGTAGATAAACTCATGAATTTGAGGGGTATGCAAAGGGTTTAACAAAGGAAATACATCATATATTATAAAACATGGTGTGTTACATTTTGTAGTTAGGAAAATTTGACCTATCTAAAGGTCTCCGATTACAAGGTTAAGAAAAGTAAGGACTTTATCCGAGGTCTTATGCTATGACAAAATTTTGGAATTCAGACAGGTTTTATTTGTTACGTGAGCTGGCTACAGGGGCCTTAGATTCTGCCAACTGACGCTCCATCTCGAGCATACGTAGTTCATGTCTTGCCTGGCGTGCCCGAAGTTCTATCACTTCAGTTTGAGTTGCCATTAGCTCTCTCTGCAACGCTTCATTTCGATTTACGATTCTCCCGTGAGCTAATCCTAACTGTCGGATGCGAACTGTGTTGACTCCAGTGTTCACATCATTTTCCTCAGTTCGATGGATGGTCGTCCGTCCTTGTTCGCCAATGCGAGAAATCCGATGAACCAATATAGGAAGGGCTCTATCTGCTGAGCCTCCCTCGGTTAGGTTGTAGAAGCTTCGGTCTCCGTTGAATGGAAGGGGTTGATCCTGTTCGCGGCTCCACCTATCCAGGTTAGTTGTCCAAAGGGGCGTCGAGCCATGAAATTTCGGTCGAAGATTAGGATTTTGAATTGGAGCCGTTAAGGTAGGTTATTGTTCTCTGGATCTGAGTCTGATTCTTCTTGCATTCCTTCTTTAGGATCATTCTCTATCCCTTCTCCATTACCTTGGTTGGGGTAGTAGGGGTCACCGGGGTGATGGGATCCAGCTATTGGAGTCTATACGAGAATAGGGTTAAGAATTGACTATAAGCTAAAGCACATGGAATTTACCCTTAAGTTTAATGGTTGTAGGTACTCAAATACTCCCTTAGTATTCTTTAACGATATGCTTTTGGTAAGTTTTAAATTTGTTGTCCATTGCAGACACTCCTTGGCATACGTTAGTCGGCTCTTGGACAAATATAGTTGATCAGGCTATATTCTTCCGATTACATGTCCCAAGGCATACCTGCACTGCACAACTTATTTATAATACTTCTATATTGTTTTAATTATGATACTGACCATGTTATTTATATGAAATGAATGTATGCCTACTTTACAAAAACTAAATAAATTTAATTTTAAAAGTATGACTCTTACTCAGAGTGTTTTTGCCCAGTTGTGTTTATAGTTGTATACCAAAATGGTTTTGATATACTTAATTCACTATAAACAATGCTCTGATACCAATCTATCACACCCCCAATCCAGAACGGCGGAAACGTTCGGGGGCGGAGGACGTCATATTCAGTATCATAACAGTTCATAGAAAGGAAAGTACACACCACCATATATATTAAGTTTTTCAAAATGTTTACATAATTGTATTCGTTACATGTTCAAAAGATAAATACATAAACATCTTTCAAAAGAAGTAATTAACGTCAGCACGTTAATCCCCAAAAGTTGATTTCCAAACCTGCTTAGCGGTTCCCTGAGAATACAAGTTATTTCAAAGAAAACGTGTCAACAATTAAGTTGGTGAGTTCATAAGTAGTGTTTTGAGAAAATGTATGCCATTCAAAAGTTCGTGTATGTTTTCCAGAAAACTCGGTATTTTCAACTGAAAAGAGTTATGATTTGTTGTGTTGGAAAATGAATGTATTAGATCCAGAAAATCTCATATTTTCCCCAATAGTTGAGATATGATTGTTGTGTTTTCCAAGAAAAACCCTTATTTTCTTATAAATGTGTGAAATGCATATGAATTTTCGTGTTATATGTTGTAAATAGTTGCACCAGGAAAATCCCTTATTTTCCTATTAGTTGTTTGTTTGTATTCAGGAAAAACCCTTATTTTCCTAACATAACTGGCAGTCTCTAAGACCGAAAATCGCAAGCAACTGACGTGCTTAAAAGGTGTAGCATAGTTTTATATAATAAAGGTATACGAAGATCGCACTTATTAGATGAAGAATAATTTTAATAGCTACTCGTTCATAAAAGCATAATACCATATTAATTGTATATCCGGTGAGTTTTATAACCATACTAAACATAATATGCCTGTAGCGACGTTCTTCAGGCGTCGTAGCGTTATAACAAACTGTCACCCCAAAAGACGGACTGTAGCTAACAGTCAGGGCGCAGGATCATGACTTCCCGTATAGATCTATACACATTTGACACGTTCTCTGAACGGGAGACTCTGGTTATAGACAGGACTTGTAGCGATACCTTTTAGCAAAAGGCAGTGTTTGAAGATGTACACGTCTCATGGATTCTCAACTAAGTCCGTATTAAAGTAGTAGTTTTGTATGCAAAGTTTATCCTTTTCCACAATATTTGACAAAGCGTAAGTCGTAAGTTCTTTGAATGCATAAAATGGTTTAACAACGATGGTTACCCTTGATATGATGTATTTGTATGTAAACGTATAAATAAATCATATTTCTATTTATATAACATATTGTACCCCAAGAGGGTAAACTTGTGTTGTGAGGTATTTTGCATCATAATAACTTCATAATATAGTTAAAACAACAGTATGAAAAGTATAGCAAAAGGTCGATGTTTCACACAATTTTAGTCGTGTGTTTACTTGTATTCCCCCCCCCCCCCCCCCCCCTTAAAAGTGTTTAAAAAGCATTTACAAAGCATTTAAAGTGTGGTTGTAGGGGTATGAACTCACCTGATAGATTGAAGAAAGCGAGACGAAAACTGAGCAGAACTTCTACTCGAGAAAGCAGATTTTCTCGGGATTCTCGGGAATCTAGGGAGTCTCGGGAGTGTGAAACTTTCTTCCCACCTTGGATATGAAAACCGGGCCTTTGGGATGACTCCGAGGGTTGAAACGCAGAGCTTCGGCGCGAGAAAGGAAGGAAATTAGCAAATTTGGCCGGCACCCTCGCATTCCTTTTATAGGGGTGCTGAACCGCCTCGGTATGCTGGGCGTACGAGGGTACGCAGCGCGTACTGGGGCGTCATCTCTTTCGTACTTCAGATGGGAGGGAATAGAGGAGTAGGGGCGACGTGGACGAACCGAGGCCCTTGATTTGAGTACGCGGGGCGTACGAGGGTACGCAGGGCGTACTCCGGTCCTATCTGCTGACTCCTCTTCGGATATTACCAAGAGTTTATATTTAAATTTATATTTATTTTAAATAAACTTCTAAAATTCATATCTCCTTCATACGAACTCTGTTTTCGACGTTCTTTATATCCACGCGTAGGTGAGACTAAGATCTACAACTTTTGTTTAGATTCCGTTGGCAAATTATGAAATTATTTTTATTACTTATTTATTAAAATGACGTGATTAAGGAATTTCTTAAAAAAATCGTAACTTCAATATACGAAATCGGATTTGGGCATTCTTTTTAGGTACGATCCCGGTTTAATGATATTACACATAGAAGGAATTTAAATAGATACTTTTTGGGCATCTTATTGAAACTTTGCGTTTTTACGTAACTTCATATTGCCGGTTTTTGTCGGAAAACTTAGAATGGTCATAACTTCTTCGTTATAACTCGGATTTTAGTGTTCTTTATATGCTTGGAAACCTTAAGACGATATCTACTACATAGCGTACTCCAAACAGAGCTTTTGAATACTTCATTTTTCGATGATATTCTAATTACTTTTTCAAAGAGGTTACAAGACTTGAATTTCAAGGACCTGAAATGACGGGTTGTTACAGATGGCCAGTATGCATGTTGATTGATTGATTGTTACTGATATGGCATTGTCAGTGTGGTATTGGTATTTTGGTGGTTGCTAGTTTTCAGTTTATTGTTTCAGGTACTCATCCTTATGTTATGATTTTGGGGCACTCTGACAGATATTGATTTGAAAACATTTTTGTAAACATTGATTTTGATTTTTATTTATGATTGAAAAGTTTAAATTTGGCGTAAAATTTATGGATGTTACTTATTGCATGTATAACTAGAGAAAACTTAGATCCAAAGCATTTAGGGTTGTATGTGCACCATAGGAGTGTTATAGTACATAAAACCCAATAGTGATATCAAAACCTAACGTAGTTTTCTGTCATATTGTTGCATTGTATTATTTTCAAAGCTAGAAAATCTGCCAATTTGATTCTGCATGATCACCATGACATGGCAATAATTACCACGATGTGGTGACGCATCTGATGGTAGATTTCGGATATCTTGGCTTAATTTGGATTTGGATAATTACTATAAATTGTTTTCTTGATAAAATATTTTATTTTTATGTTATGAAAATAATTATCCTCATCCAAATAAAAGAAAATTGTCAAAATTTCAAGATTAGTGTTAGTTTATATGATAAGCTAATTTATTTGCAAATTGTTAATTTGAAATTATCTTGCCTTACGAGTTAAAATAGATCAAAGATAAATTATATGATAATTTTTGTTAATTAAAAAAAATTGATCTAAATGCTTTTAAAGAATTCCATAACTTGTCCTCAAGTTATGGAAAATGAAAAGTCTCACCCATAAAATGCATTAAACTCATAAGTTATGGAAACCAAATGTTTTGAAGAGTTTCAAAACTTGCCCTCAAGTTTTGGAATTTGTAAAGTCTCACTTATGAAACATTTAATTCCAAACCCCAGAATTTTAAAAGTTAAAACTCAACCCTTATCCTATATAAAATTAAAAGTTTAATATATTATATATGTATAAGTAAAAGGTCAGTCTTACCATTAGTATGCGTCATTCACGAAGCTGGTCTATAATGGGTATTTAAGTAAATTGGCTATAAAATGACGATTGAATGGGTATCCACTCTTACCCACCGCACTCTTGACTAGTGAATGGTCGTTAGCCGAATAGGTAGGATAGGATACAAGCTCTCATTAAAAGTATAATGAAATACTAAGTAACTAAATACTTTTATAAATTCCCAAATCTTAGATACTTTAGGAAAAATGTGAATTTGATGCTATTCCATGAAATTGCACTTTAGACCTATAGCGAAGTCGTTAGTGGAGTATGTATGGTTAACCGACACACTAACTTGGACTAGTAAAGGTGGCAAAGAGTAGCTCGTGGTTTGTCATAGATCAATGGAGTGTGTGTGGTTAACCGACACATTGATTAGGTGATAAATGACTTCGAGAGTACCAAGCTACTTTGCATGATATTCATACCTTGTTTGGGATCCTCGGTATCCCAGTCACAAACTTGAAGGGAGTAATCGAGATTAAACATGAAATTGAAAAGTTCAATGAATCTCAAAAGGTCTAGGAGTTTCATTTAAAAATTATTCGTTTAGAATTTCGTTTTCGTGGTGGAATTGTTAAATCGTCATTTACCTACCGACAAATAGTTTACAATTGGATTACGGCATCCGTCTTCTGAATTCTAGATTATTGTGTTGGGTCTTAGCCTTAATATTTCATTTGGGTGTTATATTAAAGACATAAATAAACTAAACTTGAATTTCTCCCTTGTAGATGTCTAGTTCAGACAACTATGGTCTTCCCGAATCTTTTGTAAAAAGCTTTCCTCATGGAGATGATGTCCTACAATTGGATCGTGGAGATGGAAATCAGGTTTCATTTCCTCCACCTCCTCCAATAGTTCTTCCTAACCCACATGTTCATCGACTTGAAAAGTTCAAGGTCACTTAAGCCCTATTGGCAAGTAAACACGAAGATGGAAGGTTTGTGTGTGCACATGTCTTGGAGATGAAGTCACACATTGACAGGCTGGGAATGTTATGGGACAATCCTATATTTTCCAAAAGCATTGTAACACTCGAAAGCCAAATACAACGGAATTAACCTCAAAAATAAAGTGTTCAAGTATCTAAGTTGGGATGCCTCAAATATTTGATATCATGCCAAGGTTTCCAAAAACATAAAGAACGCTCAAAACCGGGTTATATTGAAGAAAGTATAACCACTCGTATATTTACGACACGACATTAAAACATTATTTGACGTAAAAGGGTAAAATCTCAATAAAATACATTCTTGCCTTATGTATCTAAACAAAAGTCGTAGATCTCATTGAAAGGTGAGCGTGCATAAAAAGATCGCCCAAATTGGACCTCGTATGAAGAAGTTACGAATTTTCAAAGTTTCGTAACAGTAGTAGAGGGCTAAAAACTCGAATTGAAGATCGAGTGTTATTTAGCTATCGCCACCTAAATGGAAGTTGAAGATCTCCTTAGTGGTAATAAAACGATAAAAAGACAAACGAAAACCAACGTCGAATAAAGAACCTATGAATTTTTAACGAACTTTAGAAGACCCGGACTATTAAAAATATATCATTAAAAATAAAGTCAAAACTAGCCGACGGAGTCTAAATGAAAGTTGTAGAGCATAATCTCACCTACGCGTGGATATAAAGAACACGAAAAACGGAGCTCGTACACGAAAGTTACGAAATTTAGAAGAGGACAGACCAGATTACGCCCCGCGTTCTCTGGGAGTACGCCCCGCGTACTAGACCCAGAGTCGAGTCCCATCGGCCCGCCCAAGCTACGCTTAGCTAGCCAGGAGTCGTAAGCCATGACGCCATATTACGCCCAGTGTAACGAGGAACGCGCCGCGTACTCCAAAATTACGCCCCGCGTACTCACTCTTCCAGCACTATAAATAGATTTCATAAGCTTCGAGTTTTTGCACATCTTCACAATTCATCAGTCATTCTCCCATACTTCTAAGCCCCAGAGACCACTCCCGATGACCTTGATTTCCGCACTCGAGCCCCCGACGAAGGATCTACGCTGTAGAGATTCCCGAGAACCCGAAGACGCGACTTTCCGCGGTCGGAACTCTGCTCAACTCTAGCCTCTCTCTTAAAACTTAACGGGTGAGTTCATACCCCTACTTTTTAATTCTTTTCACGCTTTAGGGGGGGGGGGGAATACAAGTACATTACAAGTCAAAGTATCATTTCATAAACATAATTATAATATCGTTCTTATAGGGTTTTGATACAAAAATAACGTTATGTTTAAAGGGCTAATATATCACCAAGTTGTTCTTACTAAATGGAAACATACTTTTGAGAAACTATAATGAGTGTAGTATTCAAGTGATTCATACATTTTACATATACATCACGACAAATGAAATGCTTTCAAAAGAAGTAAAGTCTTTATTATCGTAAATCTGTTTATACCAAGTAATGTGAGACATTTAAACTTCAACGTACTCGTATGTATGCATTTCAAGTCCTGTATTATATACCATAATCTCTTGGAGAGAGAGCGTGATACTCGTGTATAGATCTATACGGGATTGACAACCCCGCACCTAAACTATTAGCTATAGTTAGACCGGCAGGTCTGGGGTGACAAATGTCATAACACTACAACACCTGAAGAATGTTGTTACAGGCCGTCAGTGTCAATAGTATGGTTATAAAACTCACATAAAAGTATAAAAACAAGTTTGATTTACGAGATTCATCTATGCATTTCAGTTTTCCATTTTATTGTTAACACGAATTTTATCACTATTATTCAAGTATGGAAAACACTAACGCACTCCAACACGGGAAACTTTTCAAATCATTTATAGAAAATATTGGATTTTCTGAAAACCTCGTTCATCGATTTACTATCAAAAAGGACATACTTTTCAAAGCAAAACTCTTATGAACTCACCAACTTAATTGTTGATACTTTTTCGAAACCACTTGTATTTCTCAGGGAATCACTAATACAGGTAACCACCAGCTTTTGGAGAAGGAAACACTAAGGATGTTTTATTATTGAACATTTATCATCTTATTGTAATATTCTTTTGCTAATATGTATAACGCAACAACATACGTTTTCATTATATATGTGATGGTTGTGTTACTTTCTTTACAATATTCAATGGTTGTGATACTACGTGAAGTCATCCACCCCCGAATGCTTTCGCCATTCTGGTTTGGGGGTGTGACAGATTGGTATCAGAGCATTGTTTATAGTGAACTAAGTATATCGAACCACATACGATATACAAACTATAAATGCAAAGGGGACCGAAAACCCTCTGACGAAATATTTTCATGAACAAAATACCTTCTTTTAAAGATATACATTTTTACAAGCATGCATTAATCTCGTATCATAACAAGTTTTACTAAAAAGTATTAAGGCAAGTTACGACACTACGATTGAGCCCCGGGGGTATGTAATCAGGTCGAGAATAAGTATAGCCTGATCAACTATATTTATCCTGGATTTGACCAACGTACGTCGAGAAATGGTCGTAGTGGACAACAAGCCAAAAACTTACCAAATACAAATTACTTTAGTCTCGCCAAATTGAAATATTATAGGAGTATAAAAAAAAAATAGTTGTACAAATTATAGTTAAAAATAGTAAGTCGTTAAATAGAATTTTCTTTTCTTATAAATGTTCTCATACATCTATCCTAGTACAGACAAATGGCCGGATTCCATTTACCAGGAGATCCCTACTACCCAAACCAAGGCAACGACGGTTGGATAGAAGAAGACCCGGAGGAAGACCCAGAGGAAATCGAAGAAGAGGTCGAGGAAGAACCCGTAGGGGTTATCGAGGGAGAATTCGAAGTCGAAGTCGGAGAGGAATTTGAAGTCGACGAAGAGATCGAGGAGATTTCTAGCGGGACAGACTCCGAGCCAGAAGTGTTCGACCCTCCCATCCCTCATCCTCCCGAAATCAGACCATATCAACCGGGGCCCATTCCCATGTGGGGAAGTCACCTCTACTACTGGAGCCGCCAGCAAGGTGTACGCCCTCCTTTCGGCATGTGCCGAGATTTTTACAATGTCAGTGGGGGAAGCTCAGCTGATCGAGCACTTCCTGTTATTGTGAATGCTATAGCTACCCAGAACTACGAGACAGACAGGCAAGCAACCAGAGTTCGCGAGGTCAATGCTGCTACCCAAGGTAACGCCGCTGACATCCGCCGTTTGGAAGGACTACATGAGAATACCCAAATCTACACGGGGACACTTCAGAACCAAATGATAACGGCTCTAGCATATATAAGAGAGATGAAGGAACAACACGCAGATCTTGAGAGGCGACTGATGGGAGTCAAACGGTCGGATGCCGAATCTAGCTCCAAACGCCGCAAGTAGAACTTGTTCGAGCCCCAACAATTTTGTTATAGATTAGGATTTCGGATAAAAGTTTTTCCCTTATTTCCCTTGTTTTTTTCCCTATTGTATCCGTAATCGGAAATCTCTAGGAGGATCAAATTTTCCAAACCAAAAACATGTAATGTAACACACCTTAGGTGTGACCTATATGTATGAATATGAAGTATTTCTTATACCTCTCAAAAATTACAAGTTTTAAATTTCTATGCCTACCTTGAAACCATAAACTAAAGCCAAAACAAATTACAAGATACAACTAACACACGATTGTCAAAATATTAGAAACTTATAGTATTCATTCTTATTTTTCTCCACCAGAACATGCCTCCTCGTAGATCAACACGCAGAAACTCAACTTCAACACCACCTCCACCACCTCCTCCAATTATGGACACCGTTATGTTCCAGACTGCTGTAACTGCTGCTGTAACTGCAGCAATGGCACAAATGAGCAACAACGGATCGGGGGGAGGAACAAACAGTTTTACAAACGGCCAAGGACAAAGCCGTTCAGGGGTATGCACTTACAAAGACTTCACCAACGGAAAACCTATTCCCTTTTACGGGACTGGGGGAGTATTGGCTCTATCTCAATGGATAGAGAAAACGGAAGCTGTATTCGAAATCTGTGCATGTCCTGAAGAAAGCAAAGTAAAGTTTGCCGCTTTTACTTTCTCTGAACGCGCCCTGACATGGTGGAACGGCCACGTCCAGACACTAACCCTGGTGGTGGCGAACTCCATGGGTTGGTAAAACCTGAAAAGAATGCTCCTTCGAGAATACTGCCCAAGAGGCGAGATTCAGAAGCTTGAACAGGAACTGTGGAACCTCTCGATGGTAGGTTCGGATATAGTAGGTTACACCAACAGGTTCAGTGACTTAATAACACTTTGCCCAGGAATGTTAACCCTAGAAAGCCAAAAGGTCGAGAGATACATCTGGGGACTATCACCCCAACTTCGAGGAAGTGTGCTAGCTTCCAGACCCTTGACCTTCGCCAACGCCAAAGAACTAGCGCAATCTCTTGTTGATCATGGTGTCTGTCAAGGAGTCACGGCTATCATGGCTGAACCAACCAAAGGGAACAACAACAATGAGATCAATGCCAACAACAACAACAAGAAGAAATTTTGGAACAAAAGGAAGGGGCAAACTTCGCAAGAACCTTCAAGGAAGCAAATGGTTGCGGTTTATGCTGCTACTACCCCCACCACAACTCCTGCTACCTCTGCACTAACAAAACCATATGCGGGGAATCTGCCCAAGTGCAGCAAGTGCAACTACCATCACCATGGTATTTGTCGCGAGATGCACTGCAAGAACTGTGACAGGAAGGGGCACACAGCCCGTTTCTGTAAAGCACCGGCACGACCAATCACTCAAGTTTCTGGCACTGGAGTAAGTCGGGCGTGTTATGGGTGCGGGGAGACTGGACACTTCAGGAGGGATTGTCCCAAGGAAAGGAATATTGGCGGTGTGGGGAGAGTGCTGGCAGTAGGACAGAATGAAGCAATAGCGGACCCCACGGTGGTTACGGGTACGTTCCTACTCAACAACACTTATGCATGCATACTTTTTGACTGCGGTGTGGAGAGAAGTTTTGTGATTCATAAATTCAAACACCTACTTAATCAAAAACCCCAACCACTCAATAAAATATTCACTGTAGAAATGGCAAACGGTAAAACAGAACACGCAAACGATTTGTACGTAGGGTGCACACTAAATTTAAACGAGCACTTGTTTCGAGTCGATCTTATGCCCATTTCCATAAGAAGTTTCGATGTCATCATCGGTATGGACTGGTTGAGCCTTCACCATGCCGATATCCTTTGCCACGAAAGGGCTGTTCGCCTAAATCTGCCAAACGGCGAAACTCTTGTCATTTATGGCGACAAACCTAGTTCAAGTTTACAAATCATTTCCTGTATTAAAGCACAAAAGTATCTTCGTAAGGAATATCATGCCTTTCTAGCCTACGTAGTAGACAAGAAACGAGAATTTAAAAACATTAAAGATATTCCGGAAGTCTGCAACTTCCCGGATATTTTCCCAGAAGATCTTCCAGGAATCCCACCGGAACGTCAAGTCGAGTTCAGAATCGACTTAATCCCCGGAGCTACCCCTGTAGCAAAGTCACCTTACCGTTTAGCCCCAGCCGAGATGCAGGAACTATCTAGTCAATTAAACGAGCTTTTGAGTAAGGGATTCATCAGACCGAGCTTCTCACCATGGGGAGCGCCAGTCCTATTCGTGAAAAAGAAGGACGGATCCTTTCGCATGTGCATCGATTATCGGGAACTAAACAAACTCACGATCAAGAACGGATATCCCTTACCGCGCATAGACGATCTATTCGACCAACTACAGGGAGCAAGCTACTTCTCCAAGATCGATCTAAGATCTGGTTATCACCAACTGCGAGTGCTGGAGGGAGACATCCCCAAAACGGCTTTCCGAACACGCTATGGTCACTACGAATTTGTAGTAATGCCCTTCGGATTGACGAATGCTCCAGCAGTGTTCATGGATTTGATGAACCGAGTATGTCGTCCCTTCTTGGATAAATTCGTTATCGTATTCATAGATGATATACTCATCTATTCAAGAAGCCAGGAAGAACACAGCCAACATCTCCGCCAAGTACTGGAAACATTAAGGGCAGAGAAACTTTACGCAAAATTTTCCAAATGTGAATTTTGGATTCGGGAAGTGGATTTCCTAGGACATGTTGTAAGCAAAGAAGGAATACACGTGGACCCCTCCAAGATAAAGGCAATAGAAAGTTGGACTACTCCAAGAACCCCTACAGAAATCCGGCAATTTTTGGGACTCGCGGGGTATTACCAAAGATTCATACCGAACTTTTCAAGGATTTCCAAGCCACTTACCACCCTAACCCAGAAGAATGTGACCTTCGACTGGGGAGAAAAACAAGACAGCACATTTCAGACACTAAAGCGAGCCTTATGTAGTGCGCCCATCTTAACCCTGCCAGAGGGAATGGAGGACTTCGTGGTCTATTGTGATGCATCAAACCAAGGACTTGGGTGTGTCTTAATGCAAAGAGGGAAGGTCATCGCCTACGCCTCAAGGCAACTAAAGACGCACGAAGCAAACTACACAACGCATGATCTTGAGCTAGGAGCAGTCGTCTTCGCTTTGAAGATATGGAGACACTATCTCTACGGCACAAAATGTACCATCTTCACTGATCATAAAAGCCTCCAATGTAACAGCCCGGAATTTCAAATATTGATATAATTATGATTTGGGGGTGTTTTAAGAGGGGACTCAGCGAGTTGGAGCCTAGACTCGCCGAGTAGGATCGCAGACTTGGTCGCGGGATCGCGACTGGACTCGACGAGTCCAGATATGGACTCGGCGAGTCGACGCTGTTCAGCAGAAACCCTAGCCGTTTAGTTTTGGGACGTATATAAGGCACTTATAGGCCGTCATTGTCCGTCTTTAGTCGACTGAGTAGAACCCTAAGCGGCTGTGGACATCTAGAGCAAGATTGAAGGCCATTGGTGATTTGAAGAGATTGTGGTGCAAGGAGGAGGGGAGTCTTGGCTAAAGGAACTGCAAGGGATTCAAGTTCTGAGGTTTGGGGACACAGAGAGTGTGTTATTCAGGTAATATTTGGGATCATTTATGTTATATTGATGTGCGTATGGATCTAGGGTTTATGGAACCCATTCGGTGATTAGATGGATTATTGCCTTGTTACCCAAACGACTATAACCCTGTATTAGGACCTTTAGAGGTCCAGAAGGTCCCATGCTTGTGTATTAGGGACAAAACTTATCTTAGGAAGCAGTTTGATCGACTGCATGGCATGGACTCGCCGAGTCCGATGAACAAACTCGGCGAGTAGCTTGGAGATTGACGGGGACTCGTCGAGTTGTTCTTCAGACTCGACGAGTTGAGTCGGGTTGGCCCCGCGATTCTTCCAGGAGTAACTCGTCGAGTAAAAAGGGGATACTCGACATGTAGAAAGGGTGTCTTAAGGAATCGGTGAGTTAAGGGCGAGTGGACTCAGAGTCGTTGAACTCGGCAAGTCTTGGGGTGACTCGGCGAGTTAGGTCGCGGGTTGAGTGAAGTTCTGAGTATGGGGACTCGGCGAGTCATAGGGTTGACTCGGCGAGTAGGGTCAGTCAGGGGTTGACTTTGACCTTGTATTGACCAAGGATTTACCAGTGGTTCCAGGGGTATTTTGGTAATTGTTGTTATTGTTTGAGTTCAGTGCATTGGTGACTGTCCAGAGGTGGAGATCGTATCAGTGATCGGAGCAGCTTGAGCTATCTGTTCAGTCGGCAGTTTCGAGGTGAGTTATCCTCACTATATTGCTAGGGTTTATGGCACCAATGTCAACCCTTTTACTGGATGGAAATCCGGGTAGTTGTCATTATATGTTACAGGCCAGAAGGCATTACTATGTGGACAGAAAGGTCATGGCCTGGAAAGGCGTATGTATGCATTTAGTATGTTGACTGACTCATAGAGTAATGTTATGAAAGTGACCGGCTAGACCGGTATCTTGTTAGAGTAATGCTATGATATGTAATCTGTTGATCGATTGTTGTCTATGAACTGCTATATGATTATTCATTATGTTGTATATGCAATTTATGCTTGTGGGCCGGAAGGCAATATATGTTATGGGCCGGAACGCAATACGTTATGGGCCGGAAGGCATTACTATATGGACCGGAAGGTCAGGGCCTGGAAAGGCGTATATGTGGTTGGTATTCTGGGGGTATCTCACTAAGCTTTCGGGCTTACAGTTGTGGCTTTATGTTTCAGGTTCTCAAGAGTCTGTGGCAAGGCAAAGGCATGATCGTACCGTTCCACGCGTTGGTGTTTTATGATATGAACCTGGGAAATTACTCTGTTTAATAATGTATTGAAAACCTTTTTGCAACAATGTTAATAAAATGGGTGATTTTGAAAAGTTTTAATTGTTTTGAAATTTTGGATGTTACAAGTTGGTATCAGAGCCTTGGTTTGAGTGAATTGGGGAAACATTCGTGTGACTCCAGTCTCAAATCGAGTAAGATTTTAAAATGAGAAATTAAAATGGTTTTCAAATTTGGTAAAAGGAGGACGCGGAGGTACGATCAGCCGGAGCCAGTAAGTAACCCCAAGATACCATGCATGACATTTGTTTATTTGAGCTTGATAGAACAGCATGCTAGAGTTAGGCTAGGGATCTTCAGGAATTCATGATAATGTTGCCTAATCTGTGATGCCTATAGCCTAAGGTCCCTTATGGGATGTTCTCAGTGTTCCTCTAGTGGTGAGGGTTGATAGTTGCTATGCATGTTCCCTAGGGTATTGTGGTAGTACTTCATACAAATATGGGTAGGTGTGGAAGGTAGTATGGGCCCGTACTACTGAAAGCACAGGACCCATACGCGTATCAGGGAAACCATGGTCTCTAGGGTAGGGTTGCGAGAGTTGGATCCCAGGATTTTGGGAAGTGTCTGAGATTGGCAGGGTGTCTTCATTATGGAGATCTCGAGGCATGATGATAGTGGATCCGGATCAGGATTGGGAGCTGGAGAGCGAGTTCCGGGTGGATCAGTGCCGTCGAAGGTGATCGACCGGACGAGCACGAGCGAGCGGGATGCGAGGATTCGTGAGATCCTGCGTGATGAGGTTGCTGCATTGTTACGGGCTGACTTGCCAGAATGGTTTGGGTCGATCAGGACCGCCATGGTTGAGTAGTTTGATGAGCGATATGCGGCTCTCGCAGAGACGGCTGCCGCGACGGTTACAGCGGCTGTAGCAACGGCAAAGAGAGGAGCTAGTCGGGGTTTTCAGTATCGAAACTTCTATTATACGAAGCCTCCCATATTCGATAGGGTTCAGGACCCGATTGTTGCTATGAGATGGTTATCAGACGTGGAGGGGTATTTCTCCACGGGTTTATGCCCTGCTGATCAGAGGGCGAGGTGTGCTCTGGACCTATTGGTGGAGATTGACCATGGGGTCATATTCAGACGCACAGAGGGCTGCGGTTTCAGGGGATCAGTTCAGAGAGATGTTCAGTACTCGCTATGTTCCGCGAGATAAGATGGAGAGATTGGCTCAGGAGTTCCTTGAGCTGAAGCAGGATTTGGAGTCGATGACTGAGAGCACCGGGATGTTTATTGAGAGGGCGATGTTTTGCCCTGAGTTCGCTTCGGAGCAGGCTCAGATGTCCCGAGCTCAAGGGGGATATCAGACAGTTCGTGTCTGCGCAGAGGTGTGAGACCTTGTTGGTGTTGTAGGAGGCCGCCATGTGGCATGAGTTAGAGGTTGAGTTGCAGTTACGTAAGTTGAGGCAGGCCCCGATGCAGTCGTAGCCGGCGCCGAAACGGTTCAGGACCGTAGATGTTAGAATGGGGGATCGGAGCGGCCACACTTGTGGGAAGTGTGGGAGGGGTTACACCGGAGCTTGCTGGTCCGGTGGTGCATGCCGCAAGTGCGGAAAGGAGGGGCACTGTGCACGGGATTGTCGGCAGTCAGTGCCAATTCGGGATTTGAGGATTTATTATCAGTGTCGGCAGGTTGGATATTTGAGGGTCAACTGTCCACAGCTTCCTGCCGAACCGGTGCAGGCTCTAGCACCGGCCACCTTGAGGAGTTCAGGAGGAGGACAGGATGGAGCGGGCCCCAAGGGCTCAGGGTCGTGCTTATCGGCTTGCGGCAGAGGGAGGCGGAGCAATGCCGGAGGCAGCTGCGGGTATGAGGCTTTCTTGATGTCTTGATTGCCTTGCGTTGATTGTGGCGCATTGTTCGTGCTGGGATCTTGTGTGGATTTCGATGCGGTATTCGTTGTTTTGCGGGTTTGGCATGGTTATGGATTGGTGCTTCAGGCTTTCGCTTTGGCATTCGTTGTTCCCTGATGGTTTGGTATGGTTATAGTTGGTGTTTTGGTGCCGGTAGTCTTGTGCGGTCTTCGATGTGGTATTCATCCTTTGGCAGGTTGTGGGTTGGTTACGGGTTATTGTTGGGAATTCCGTTGGTTATCGTTCGTGAGAGTCGATAGTGGTAATGCGGCACTGGGTTAAATGTCGGGTAGCATCTGCAGTCGTGGAGTGGATAATTGAAAGACCAGATTCTTTTGAGCGGATTGATCAGGGAGGAGATGTGCTTTGCTGAGGGTTGCTTATGCTTGTGGGAAGCAGTCAGTGGCTAAATGTTCTCTTGTGCAGGATTGTTCTGAAAGGTCGTTAATGACGATCGGTGGCAGTTAGTCAGTGCTTTAGTGGGGGAGAATTGGAGAATTCTCCGGGAGATCGATGAGTATGTGAGGGTGCTTAGCTGTTGGGATTCAGCAGTGTTTGTCAGCTTAGAGTACAGGCCGACGAGAGCGAGTGTCGGGTATGTGGGGCGGGATACAGACCTAGGGCATTTGATTGTGGAGACCTGAGAGAAGGCCGGGATCAAGCTTGAGTAAGCAACCGGGGTTATGCGATCAGAGTATTGGTATGTTTGAGGTACGTGATGGGTTGTACTGCATTAATCCCACGGGATTATGTTGTGCATGTTTCTAGAGCTGGAACCGGAAGGTTCCCAGATTTAGAACCTGAGGGTTCGCAGAGTTTGGGTGTACGGACCCACAGAGATATAGCCTCGAGTGGCTAATATGTGTTATGAGAGTCGGTCCAGTCATGCTGGAGACTTTGGTGGTATTGCTGGATCAGTTTGAGATTGCGGATTCTGTATGTTGCAGTGTGATTGCATTGGAAGGTCTGGCCCTGGGTTAGTGATCTTGTTTAGCTGAGGCAGTGATTTTGATGAGTGAAGAGAGTGCATGAGATTGAGAGCCCCTGCAATGAGAGCCAGAGTATGTGAATAGCGGTTACGCAAGAAGGGTGGTGTCGCTTTGGGCGAGCACCGTGACACTGGTTGGAGTGGCATTATGGCCAAGAGGGTTCATTGGAAAAGGAAAAGAGAAAGGTGTGTAACTCCGAAGGGGAGTGCAAGTTCACGAAAGTGAAAGCTGCAGAGCAGAAGTTATGGTTAGAGTATTTCGAGTATGGCTTTGAGCATCGTGTTCGCGGCAACGAAGTAGGAACCCATCCAGTTTGGGATGTCTGTCGAGGCTCAGAAGGGAGGCAGGGAGAGAGAGAATCTTGAATTCTCAGTGTGATTCTAATCAGAGTGTAGGGTGGATGTAGTGGTTCATCTTGGTAGATGTTCGAGGATATCATCAGTGTGTCGGGTCTTCCAACCTGCGGGTTTTGGAGGCTAGTTCAGCAGGTGTAGGTGATTGCAAGAGGAGAACTCGTGAGAGTTGCTCTAAGAGTGAGAATGGGTCTCTCAGTCGGTCCGGAATGGACAAAGTGGGCTTTGGATCGGGGATCCGGTGGTTCATGTTGAGATTTAGAGCAGGGTTGCATCTTGGGTAATTTTCGGTTACAGAGAGTGATGTGCAGTACAGAGATCGTGCTTCAGTCGACAGAGCAGATTCAGCAAGTTAGGCAGAGGTGATTGACTGCCCAGAGCCGACAGGGAAAGTTATGCAGACAGACGCCGGTCCGAGCTTGAGTTTCAGGTCGGCGACTTCGTTCTCTTGAAGGTTTCTCCTTGGAGAGGAGTGATTCGGTTCAAGAAGAGGGGCAAGTTGGGTCCCCGGTACATTGGGCCATTTCGGGTGATTGCAAGGATAGGCCGGGTAGCCTATCGATTGGAGTTGCCATCGGGGTAGGGAAAGATCCACGACACCTTTCATGTGTTGCAATTGAGGAAGTGCTTAGCCGATGAGTCGGCAGTGGTCCCATTAGAATACATTCAGGTGGATGCGGGCCTGAATTACGCTGAGAGACCCGTAGTCATCAGAAATCGGAAGATTAAGGCTATGAGGTATAAGGAGATACCTCTAGTGTTAGTTCAGTGGCAGCACCGGAGGGGATCGGAAATGAACTGTGATTTGGAACGTGATATGTGGGGGCAGCATCCGGAGCTATTTTCAGAGTGAGACTTCGAGGGCGAAGTCTAGTTCTAGTGGGGGAGAGTTGTAATAGCCCGGAATTTCAAATATTGATATAATTATGATTTGGGGGTGTTTTAAGAGGGGACTCGGCGAGTTGGAGCCTAGACTCGCTGAGTAGGATCGCAGACTTGGTCGCGGGATCGCGACTGGACTCGACGAGTCCAGATATGGACTCGGCGAGTCGACGCTGTTCAGCGGAAACCCTAGCCGTTTAGTTTTGGGACGTATATAAGGCACTTATAGGCCGTCATTGTCCGTCTTTAGTCGACTGAGAAGAACCCTAAGCGGCTGTGGGCATCTAGAGCAAGATTGAAGGCCATTGGTGATTTGAAGAGATTGTGGTGCAAGGAGGAGGGGAGTCTTGGCTAAAGGAACTGCAAGGGATTCGAGTTCTGAGGTTTGGGGACACAGAGAGTGCGTTATTCAGGTAATATTTAGGATCATTTCTGTTATATTGATGTGCGTATGGATCTAGGGTTTATGGAACCCATTCGGTGATTAGATGGATTATTGCCTTGTTACCCAAACGACTATAACCCTGTATTAGGACCTTTAGAGGTCCAGAAGGTCCCATGCTTGTGTATTAGGGACAAAACTTATCTCAGGAAGCAGTTTGATCGACTGCATGGCATGGACTCGCCGAGTCCGATGAACAGACTCGGCGAGTAGCTTGGAGATTGACGGGGACTCATCGAGTTGTTCTTCAGACTCGACGAGTTGAGTCGGGTTGGCCCCGCGATTCTTCCAGGAGTAACTCGTCGAGTAAAAAGGGGATACTCGACGTGTAGAAAGGGTGTCTTAAGGAATCAGTGAGTTAAGAGCGAGTGGACTCAGAGTCGTTGAACTCGGCGAGTCTTGGGGTGACTCGGCGAGTTAGGTCGCGGGTTGAGTGAAGTTCTAAGTATGGGGACTCGGCGAGTCATAGGGTTGACTCGGCGAGTAGGGTCAGTCAGGGGTTGACTTTGACCTTGTCTTGACCAAGGATTTACAAGTGGTTCCAGGGGTATTTTGGTAATTGTTGTTATTGTTTGAGTTCAGTGCATTGGTGACTGTCCAGAGGTGGAGATCGTATCAGTGATCGGAGCAGCTTGAGCTATCTGTTCAGTCGGCAGTTTCGAGGTGAGTTATCCTCACTATATCGCTAGGGTTTATGGCACTAATGTCAACCCTTTTACCGGATGGAAATCCGGGTAGTTGTCATTATATGTTACAGGTCGGAAGGCATTACTATGTGGACCGAAAGGTCATGGCCTGGAAAGGCGTATGTATGCATTTAGTATGTTGACTGACTCATAGAGTAATGTTATGAAAGTGACCGGCTAGACCGGTATCTTGTTAGGGTAATGCTATGATATGTAATCTGTTGATCGATTGTTGTCTATGAACTGCTATATGATTATTTGTTATGTTGTATATGCAATTTATGCTTGTGGGCCGGAAGGCAATATATGTTATGGGCCGGAAGGCAATACGTTATGGGCCGGAAGGCATTACTATATGGACCGGAAGGTCAGGGCCTGGAAAGGCGTATATGTGGTTGGTATTCTGGGGGTATCTCACTAAGCTTTCGGGCTTACAGTTGTGGCTTTATGTTTCAGGTTCTCAAGAGTCTATGGCAAGGCAAAGGCGTGATCGTACCGTTCCACGCGTTGGTGTTTTATGATATGAACCTGGGAAATCACTCTGTTTAATAATGTATTGAAAACCTTTTTGCAACAATGTTAATAAAATGGGTGATTTTGAAAAGTTTTAATTGTTTTGAAATTTTGGATGTTACATCCAACATATCCTCAATCAGAAGGAACTCAACATGAGACAAAGACGATGGGTAGAATTACTAAGTGATTACGAGTGCGAAATTCGATATCACCCTGGAAAAGCTAATGTAGTGGCTGATGCACTCAGTCGGAAGGAGTACTCAGGTCGCCGAGTAAAATCCCTAACTATGACGATCCAATCACACCTGTTCATGCAAATCAAGGAAGCCCAAATAGAAGCCTTGAAATCCGAAAATGTGACAGGAGAAGCCCTAAGCGGAATGGATAAGAACCTTGAGACCAAGAGCAACGGGATTCGTTATTTCATGGATCGAATTTGGATACCGAAGTTTGGTGGATTCAGAGAAATCGTTATGGACGAAGCCCATAAAACACGATACTCCATACATCCCGGCTCCGATAAGATGTATCTCGACCTCAAGAAGTTGTACTGGTAGCAAAACATGAAAGCCGAAATTGCTACCTACGTGAGCAAATGCCTGACATGTGCCAAAGTCAAGGTGGAATACCAGAAGCCCTCGGGTTTATTACAACAACCAGAAATACCCGAATGGAAGTGGGAACGGATAACCATGGATTTCATAACAAAATTACCCAAAACAACAAGCGGACTCGACACCATTTGGGTAATTGTCGACAGGTTAACTAAGTCAGCGCATTTCCTACCAATCAAAGAGACGGATAAATTAGAGAAGTTAACAAGGACATACCTCAGAGAAATTGTACGACTGCATGGTGTGCCCATATCCATTATCTCGGACCGAGATAGTAGATTCACCTCAAGGTTCTGGTAGTCGCTACAAAAAGCTTTGGGGACAAGACTAGACATGAGTACCGCTTATCACCCACAAACCGACGGTCAGAGCGAGAGAACTATACAAACCTTGGAAGACATGCTGAGAGCTTGCGTAATCGATTTTGGCAAGGCATGGGACACACATCTACCCTTGGTCGAGTTCTCGTACAACAATAGCTACCACACTAGTATCAAAGCTGCCCCGTTCGAAGCCCTCTATGGCCGCAAATGCAGGTCACCTTTGTGCTTGGGCCGAAGTGGGGGACATACAACTAGCAAAAGGGCAAACAACTGATAACACACTCACTGGGCCAGAAATCATAAGGGAGACTACGGAGAAGATTGTTCAGATCCGAGAACGTCTAAAAGCATCAAGGGATAGACAAAGGAGTTACGCAGATAAGAGACGAAAACCCTTGGAATTCCAAGTTGGAGACCATGTCCTACTCAAAGTCTCGCCTTGGAAAGGTTTAATACGCTTCGGAAAACGTGGAAAACTGAACCCTAGATACATCGGACCATTCGAGATCCTTGCCAGGATCGGTCCAGTGGCTTACAAACTTAGACTACCTCAGGAGCTCCACAACGTACACCCTACCTTTCACGTATCGAATCTAAAGAAGTGCTTATCCGACGAGACCCTTGTCGTCCCTCTAGACGAAATTGCAATAAATGAAAACCTCCAATTTGTGGAGGAACCAGTAGAGATCATGGATCGGGAAATCAAAAGGACTAAACAAAGCCGCATACCCATTGTAAAGGTCCGCTGGAATGCCAAGCGAGGACCTGAATACACCTGGGAACGCGAAGATCTTTTTCCTAAAACTGTAAACTCTATCTTAGATTAAATTTCGGGACGAAATTCCCTTAACAGGGGCATGATGTGACAATCCTATATTTTCCAAAAGCATTGTAACACTCGAAAGCCAAATACAACGGAATTAACCTCAAAAATAAAGTGTTCAAGTATCTAAGTTGGGATGCCTCAAATATTTGATATCATGCCAAGGTTTCCAAAAACATAAAGAACGCTCAAAACCGGGTTATATTGAAGAAAGTATAACCACTCGTATATTTACGACACGACATTAAAACATTATTTGATGTAAAAGGGTAAAATCTCAATAAAATACATTCTTGCCTTATGTATCTAAACAAAAGTCGTAGATCTCGTTGAAAGGTGAGCGTGCATAAAAAGATCGCCCAAATTGGACCTCGTATGAAGAAGTTACGAATTTTCAAAGTTTCGTAACAGTAGTAGAGGGCTAAAAACTCGGATTGAAGATCGAGTGTTATTTAGCTATCACCACCTAAATGGAAGTTGAAGATCTCCTCAGTGGTAATAAAACGATAAAAAGACAAACGAAAACCGACGTCGAATAAAGAACCTATGAATTTTTAACGAACTTTAGAAGACCCGGCCTATTAAAAATATATCATTAAAAATAAAGTCAAAACTAGCCGACGGAGTCTAAATGAAAGTTGTAGAGCATAATCTCACTTACGCGTGGATATAAAGAAAACAAAAAACGGAGCTCGTACGCGAAAGTTACGGAATTTAGAAGAGGACAGACCAGATTACGCCCCGCGTTCTCTAGGAGTACGCCCCGCGTTCTTTGGGAGTACGCCCCGCGTACTAGACCCAGAGTCGAGTCCCATCGGCCCGCCCAAGCTACGCTTAGCTAGCCAGGAGTCGTAAGCCATGACGCCATATTACGCCGAACGTAACGAGGAACGCGCCGCGTACGTGAGTACGCCCCGCGTACTCCAAAATTACGCCCCACGTACTCACTCTTCCAGCACTATAAATAGATTTCATAAGCTTCGCATTTTTTCACATCTTCACAATTCATCAGTCATTCTCCCATACTTCTAAGCCCCAGATTCCACTCCCGACGACCTTGATTTCCGCACTCGAGCCCCCGACGAAGGATCTACGCTGCAGAGATTCCCGAGAACCCGAAGACGCGACTTTCCGCGGTCGAAAGTCTGCTCAACTCTATCCTCTCTCTTAAAACTTAACAGGTGAGTTCATACCCCTACTTTTCAATTCTTTTCACGCTTTAGGGGGGAAGACAAGTACATTACAAGTCAAAGTATCATTTCATAAACATAATTATAATATCGTTCTTATAGGGTTTTGATACAAAAATAACGTTATGTTTAAAGGGCTAATATATCACCAAGTTGTTATTACTAAATGGAAACATACTTTTGAGAAACTATAATGAGTGTAGTATTCAAGTGATTCATACATTTTACATATACATCACGACAAATGAAATGCTTTCAAAAGAAGTAAAGTCTTTATTATCGTAAATCTGTTTATACCAAGTAATGTGAGACATTTAAACTTCAACATACTCGTATGTATGCATTTCAAGTCCTGTATTATATACCATAATCTCTTGGAGAGAGAGCGTGATACTCGTGTATAGATCTATACGGGATTGACAACCCTGCACCTAAACTATTAGCTATAGTTAGACCGGCAGGTCTGGGGTGACAAATGTCATAACACTACAACACCTGAAGAATGTTGTTACAGGCCGTCAGTGTCAATAGTATGGTTATAAAACTCACATAAAAGTATAAAAACAAGTTTGATTTACGAGATTCATCTATGCATTTCAGTTTTCCATTTTATTGTTAACACGAATTTTATCACTATTATTCAAGTATGGAAAACACTAACGCACTCCAACACGGGAAACTTTTCAAATCATTTATAGAAAATATTGGATTTTCTGAAAACCTCGTTCATCGATTTACTATCAAAAAGGACATACTTTTCAAAGCAAAACTCTTATGAACTCACCAACTTAATTGTTGACACTTTTTCGAAACCACTTGTATTTCTCAGGGAATCACTAATACAGGTAACCACCAGCTTTTGGAGAAGGAAACACTAAGGATGTTTTATTATTGAACATTTATCATCTTATTGTAATATTCTTTTGCTAATAAGTATAACGCAATAACATACGTTTTCATTATATATGTGATGGTTGTGTTACTTTCTTTACAATATTCAATGGTTGTGATACTACGTGAAGTTATCCACCCCCGAATGTTTCCGCCATTCTGGTTTGGGGGTGTGACATGTTAGGCGTCATTGTGTCAAGGAAGTTGGCTGTTAACTTGGTTATTTAATCACTTCTCGAGTCGTATAGTCAGTTTGTTAAAGACTACTATATGACAGACCACAATGTGACCCTCATCGATTTTACCTATTTGCTAATTGCTGTTGAATCAGAAATGATTTGGCGCACTAGTCAAGCAAATTTGATTGGAAGATCTACCCCCCAAACTTCCATGGATATTGATAATGGAAACATTTGAAGTCCAGAAAAGTCTTCTCTTCCCGATGGAAAGGGGTTGGCCATGGTTAAACCTTTTTGACCTAATGGTAAAGAGAAAGATTAAGTCTGAGATTGTCTCGTGTGCCATTCCCAAGGTTCTAAATGGCGTGAGGCATGGCGTGGCGGCAAGGCCAAGCCTCAAGCTTAACGAGCCATGGCGAGCTATGGCGTTTTTCAAGGCGTGATGTAAGGTGGCGATTTTGTATTAATTTAAAAATTATATTACCACATAAATATAAATTTATATTAAATATAACTACTTTTAGAAGTGTTAGATCAATAACTAATAACAAAAAGTTAACAAAAACCACAATACCTGTATCTCCGATTAGAAAAAACATAACAAAGAGCAAAAAACCATGTCTCAAACAAAAAAACACACCCCATAACACGCCATAACGCGCCATGACGCGCCATATCACGCCTTGCCACGCGCCACACCTAACAGCAACGTTATGAAGCTTTTCATAACGACGAAGCCACGCCTCACGCCATGGCGCGCGCCATGGCGCACCTTTCAGAACACTGGCCATTCCAAAGGAATCTTTTTGCTTCTACTGCTAAGAAAAGGGGCATTGGATGTGAAGCTGCCATATCTACCTGAAGGACCATAAGGATGGTAAAGTCAAAGTGTATGACTCTGCTTCAGGTAAGCCCACTATCTAACTCTATTAAGTTCCTAGTTGGAGATTCTTAAAATATGATGTAATGTAGTTACATTTTGATATTTTGTAGGTTCGAATAAAAGAAAGGAAGCTTAAAGGAAGAGTAAGTGGAATATGATCGGGAAGAGATAGATTTTGATTGCATGATTCGATGATCGGATTTTTGAGCTGCTACTTAGGAGTTATGATAGATTGCTTAGAAATATGTTGTAACATAGTTTACTTTTGTAATTGCATTGTAAGGAAAACATTTTCCACAATTTTATAAATAAAGAATTTTTTTAATCTTATTTTAGAATTCCTTGTAATAACATTTATGAAAATTGATGTTTGTATATTTATGTTGTTAGCGATATTGGAAAATGGATTTGATTCTTTCGTTTGTGGTATTGTCTAAATTTACCAATTAAGGAAAGATTCTCATCACCAATGTTTCAGTTGGACAGAAACTTGGAATCATGCAACTTGTATTCCATGATGAATGAGAATTTTCGTCTTTGGGAAATTAAGACTAATTCATTGTTCACATGCATATGTGAGTCAAGTGAAGGACTAGGGAATCTAGTACAAATTGTTGTGTACTAGTCCAGGTCCACCACAAAGAACGATAAGACTATTCGTCATGATTTACTAATGTTAGTAAATATGGTTTTACTTACAAGATTAAGTGTAATTCTGAATCATTAAAAAAGTTTCAATGTATAGCGGAACGAATAAGAAAAATCAATTAGGTAGAAAGATACAGTTTCTCCAATCTTAAAGGAAAGGAGAGTACTTTAGTATCGTGTTTTACGAACATCTTAATGATTATGAAAACATATCACAATTGATCCTCTAAGGACACCTTAGTGCATTTGAATTGCTAAGAAGAGGAATAAGGAATTGTTGAAATGGTTAAATCAATTAAGGTGAGTCATACTTCGTTCCAAAATCGAGTCTTAGAGTCATTCTCCCAGATTATGCCTTGAGTGACATATACTAAGTAGGTTTGTAGCACATTTGAAATTGGTAGTTGGGATGTTTTGGATAAAACAAAGACTAACTTGGACTAATTGTATGAAGTGTCATTCTTGATAAGAATCCGCACTCACTCTTGAATATTTGTTTGTCAAGAAAAGTTTCTTGAGAAGAGAATCTTATATGTCAAGAGGTTATTGGAAGTCTTAAAGATCCTGAAAAGTTTCAAGAACTAATCAGGAATAAACCTATCATTTATCACTAGCACACAACTTGAAGTTTGTAACCTATCGTGTTGACATATTCTTGGTTCTGTGCCCATTCCAGTTAAAGCTGACTATACATGTGAGTTCTATGAGTTCTCAATTTTTTGCATAAGGCAAAGCACCTTGATCAATGAAAGTTCATTGATCAGTAAGGGTGATTTGCTCAACAACTTGGAAGAAATGGTAGGCCCTTGTGCTGCCAAGTGGCAAGAAATTAAGATTGAATAAGTTCATTCCATATGAGTTTGATTTTGTCGTAGACCTTGTCTTATGATAATGGTTAGAAATAACAAATTTACATGGATAGGAACATATACACCATAAAATCTAAGTGTCATAAGGTTTCACTCCAATTCATAAAATATATTGTGAGGAAACGCTTTCACTAATTAGATTTTAAGGAGATAGCATTTGTGTTAGTTGCATTCTCAAATTCGATTATGGTTACAACATCCCTCTTCATAGTTCGAATTGTGAGAAATGGCAAATAGTTTGAACATTCATAACTTATTGTTGTAATTTCTTAAATAGTTTAGACACACATATGAGCTTTCTTATAAAAGGGTGTATGAGCTTATATAAAGGCTTATCGAAGCATCTCGTATCGGAAATCTAAACTTTGGAAAGAAATTCAAAAAGTATTGAAGTCCAGCTGATTTCTGGGTACATGTCAAAGCTAGACGGAGCATAAGTGTTATGAAAACAAGTATGTAATTATTATGCTAGTGGGAGCGTAATTGTTATACTAAGTATTGCGAGTCGACAATGCTATTTACAGGAAACAAAGTTCTATTTTGCAAACTTTGGAAAGTTGTTTCGCTATAATAATGGAGAGGATACTTATACTTTATTTCGAATCTAAAAGTTTAGATTAAAGTGTTAATCAAGCCGTGAGAATCGACAAGCTTCTGGTCAAGTCAAAGCCGAGTCAAGGTCAACAAGTCAACTTGGTCAACTCAACTAGTGTTATGTGTTAGGGATTTCTTTATGTTTACTAATGTACAACTATAAATCTTAATGCAAAGTAACACTTGAAAGTCCCAAATGTTCAAAATTTAACACCCTTATTTGATTTGGGGAAGTAACAACTTTAGAAAGTATTATTAAGTACCCTTCAGGGGTGTAAAGCACACCAAATGAGATGTAACTAAGTCTAAAGTCCTTACTATACGAAGAAAAACATTAATAAGGACTCCCGATAGAGTCTCTCTCAATCTTTCCTACTATATATCTCTCTCTTAAAAATCTCTCTAAGTATGTGAAATCTCTCCCAAATCTCTTCAAGTATGTAAAATCTCTCCCAAATCTCTCCAAGTATGTGAAATCTCTCCAAAATCTCTCCATGTATGTGAAATCTCTCCCAAATCTCTCTATGTACCTTCCTCAGTCAAAAACAGCCCAAAAACCGAAGGAGAAAACCCAAAAGGACCCTCTTGGTTCGTAACCCTCTTGGTCCTGAACCTCTCATCCGGAACCCTCTTGGTCCTAAACCTCTTATCCGGAATGCCTTCTAAGGGCCAGGGGAAGCATCTTCGAAACCCCCCACCCCTTCAGAATACTCTATAACCACGGAAGTGTAGAGCTCCAGAAGAGCCTGGTACCGAACCCTGTCGCATCCCGGAAGCCTCCTATCCGGACCATTTCATAGCTCCCGAATCCACTTACCACGCTTCGGTTCGGAAGCACCTGGTCGGTCTAGACCGCTGATTCGCTCCTGACTTCGGAATCCGAGAGAAAACTTCCGGAAGTTCCTGTTTCCTTCGGAATTTACTCCTCTACTCCGAAAGTTACACCTTGACTCCGGAGCTCGCCTTTTGACTTCGGATTTGTGCCATTTCCGGACCATTTCATCATTTAAGGTATTTTTACGCTGAAAATCACACCAAACTTGTATTTTTCATGTCCTAAACCCCTTAAACCCCTATTTTATGCCAAAATTAATTATATTAAACATATTTATATAAAATAATATCCAAGATTTTTAAGGGGGTTTCTAAGATGATAAGGAGTTTGACTTTGTGATGTGATGCAAATCCTCCATTTTCCCATGAAAATCTCAGTTAAACACACATTATCCTTAGAAAATAAGCTTTACCCACCAACTTTCCATGAAAATGTCAAGTCACCCTTATTCTCCCCTTTAGATACATGAATCTCCTCCCCCACATTACACATCTCACTTCCATACTCAACAAACTCCTAAGAAATCCTCTCAACACCTTCAAGCTTCAAGTTCATCCTTTGAAAGGAAATTCCCAGATTCCTTTGGTGAGTATTTTATCCTCTTTGAATAATAATTCTTTACATTACTCTAAGATTTCACTATGTTTTATCCTATCCAAAGTAGTATCCGAAGTCAGCTGGCTATGGCACCGCAAGCTAGCTCACCTTAACTTCAGATACATCAACAATTTGGTCACCGGAGAACTAGTCAGAGGTCTTCCAATCCTCAAGTTCAGCAATGATACTCTCTGTCCTGCATGTGAATGTGGAAAGCAATTCAAAGCAAGTCACCTCATGGTGGTTGACTCCTCAATTTCTGAACCGTTGGAAATCTTGCACATTGATCTCTGTGGTCCATCTACCTTAGCCAGTCTTCATCACAAGAAATACATACTGGTTATAGTTGACAAATTCACACGATTCACCTAGGTTTCTTTCTTACGAATCAAATTAGAAACTCCGCAGATATTGATCAATTTCATCAAGGAAATTGAACTTCAGATCAAGTTACCAGTTCGACGTATCCGAAGTGATAATGGAACCGAGTTTACTCACCATCTTCTAAATAGTTTCTTGGTTTCCAAAGGCATTACTCACAACTTCTTACCTCCCTACACACCGCAAAAAAATGGGGTAGTAGAGCAAAGGAACCACACTCTAGTAGAAGCTGCCCAATCCATGCTCAACTTCGCCCACCTTCCTCTCTACTTTTGGGCTGAAGCAGTGGTCACAACTTGTTTTGTACAGAACCGAAGCATTGTGTGCAAACGTCTTTGCAAAACACCGTATGAGGGCCTTAACAACTGCAAGCTAAATGTCAGTTTCTTCCATATTTTTGGGTGTAGATGTTTCGTAATCAACAACAGAGACCATCTCAACAAATTCGCACCAAAGTCTGATGAAGGCATCTTCCTTGGCTACTCCACTAACAAGGTTTCTTATAGAGTTCTCATTAGACGCATAAGGCTGATAATTAAAAGCTTCAATGTGAAATTTGATGACTATCACATCCCTAACACCGCTCTATCAACGGAAACTGCAACAATCCTACAAAAGTGATATTCCTGCCTCTTCGGGTCCATTAAATCCAATTGAAGTAAACTATGACGATCTCTTCGACCCTCTAGAAATAGCCAAGTTATCCAAAGTTCTTGTGTCCCTGGAAGCTCAGCAGCAGCATGCTGACGTATCTGGTCCTACATTGTCCGATGAGGTATCACTAAATACTTCCACCTCGCCAGTTGAGGGGGAAAACTCAACTCCGACCATACAATAACCATCGAGGTTCCAATACTAGAAGATGCAACACCAATCATTATCCGTAGAGATTTTCAACCATCAAACGTTCCTTCGGAATCGGATAATGAAAACATAGAGCACATTGACAAAAGAACAGATTTGAGGATTATCACACCCCCACCCGCAATCCAGGGGGAACCTTCGCAGGTTCAAGGGGAACTCCCATCTGCACTCCAGGGGGAACCTTCACCATCTGCCTAAGAAAACTCTGATACCACCTTCCCAACTCAAGACAATTCAACAGGATGTTCTCTAGTCCAGGGGGAACTGCCATCTCTAACCGTAGAGTCTTCTGATATTTAAGACATTCCCTCTACCACAACTGCTGATCATCTGCAACCCCGTCTACATGTATGGAGGAAAGACCACCCACCAGGTCAAATCATCGGCAACCCTTCCGCAGGTATCCATAATCGATCATCCAAGGATTTATCTGATCACTGTCACTACACAACATTTCTGTCCTTGTTCGAGCCCCGAACGATCAAAGAAGCATTACTAGAACCAGATTGGATATCCGCAATGCAAGAAGAGCTAGAAGAATTCAAAAGAAATAAAGTATGGAAACTCGTTACGAAGTCGCAAGGTCACACCATTGTTGGTACTAGATGGGTGTACAAGAATAAGTTGGATGAATTCGGTGCGGTCGTAAAAACCAAGGCAAGACTAGTTGTCAAGGGATATAGTCAACTTGAAGGTATTGACTATGATAAAATGTATGCCCCAGTAGCACGAATGGAATGCATATGAATCTTCTTAGCATACGCAACTCACAAGAACATCAAGGTTCATCAAATGGATGTGAAAAGTGCTTTTCTCAACGGTGAGTTAAAAGAGGAGGTTTATCTTCAGCAACCTCCGGGCTTCGAAAGTCTTGAATTCCCAAATCACTGCTACAAGCTTGAAAAAGCAGTCTACGGTCTAAAACAAGCCTCAAAAGCCTGGTATGAGACTCTCTTTGAATTTCTTGTCTCCCCCGGATACAAAAGAGGAGTGATTGATCCCACTTTATTTAGAAAAGAAAATGGTGATCATCTTATGGTTGTACAAATATATTTGGATGATATCATGTTCGGATCAACTGATCAAAAAATGGTGAATGAATTCGCTAAGCTCATGACCAACAAGTTCCAAATGAGCATGAATAGAGAGATTAACTTCTTTCTAGGACTTCAAGTGAGACAAGTCCCTCAAGGGATATTCATTCATTAGGAGAAATACACCTCTGAACTGTTAAAGAAATATTCAATGGACAACTGTTCTTCAGCTAAGGTCCCCATGGCCTTCGGATATAAGATATCTGCTGATCCCTAAGGCGAATCAGTTGATCACAAGACTTATAGAGGTATTATTGGCTCATTGATGTACCTAACCGTAAGCCGAACATATATCGTCTTTGAAACAGGTGTATGCGCAAGGTACCATGCTGACCCAAAAATGTCACACATTACCGCAACCAAGCAGATTCTTGGCTTATGGTACCCTACAGGGAATGACTTCAGTCTACAAGCATTCACTGATGCAGATCATGCCGGATGTAGACTAGATCGTAAAATCACCTCCGGTGGATGTCAATTTCTGGGTGGAAGACTCGTTAGCTCGTCATCAAGAAAACAAAATTGTGTATCAATGTCTACAGCATAAGCTGAATATGTGGCCGCAGCCAACTGTTGTTCACAAGTCTTATGGATGAAAGCACAACTATTAGACTACAGATATAGAATGCTGCGGATACCACTTTACTGTGACTTTGAAAGTGCTATAGCTATTTCTCACAATCCAATTCAACACTCCAAGACAAAGCATATTGAACTACGGTATCAGTTCATCAAAGACCACATCCTGAAAGGTAACATTAAACTAATTTTTGTCCATACTCATGAAGAGATTGCTGATGTATTCACAAAGGCACTTGACTCTACAAAACTCAACAATTTCTTACAAATGTTAGAAATGATGAATCCGGACCCACAATTCTTTTTGAATTGATAGGTACTGCAGACCATCCTTGGTCTCTGTTGCGGTCCTAACTAAAGTTACTTATGATAGATGGTTTATTTATGTCATGTGTACCGCAACCATATATCATATTTATCCTTCAATGGTCCTTATTGTTTCTTATTACTAATCTTTGTTCAATTGTTCTCCTCAGATCTTCTACTACAGTGATCCAACCACCCATCCACAATGACAAATGATCCATCTGCAATGAAGTCTCAATCCACAATCACATTAATTGATTTCTCAACTGTTTCATTAATTCTTGAATCATGGTGTGCTATTTAATGATCCTTCATTAAATAAAATAAAAAAACATTCCTTGTGTCACTGTCCCATTCTTTTTGATTAAACCTTGTGTCAGATCTATTTTAGGTATGATGACAAAAAGAACGATTTTCCATAAACAAATCCCTTTTAAACTGTCCCTTCCTATTACCCCCAAAATTTCCAATCCGGTACATCTTCCCTTTTACCCAACGGATTAAACTCACCCTCACCCCCACGTTCTTCAGACGTGTTGTTGTAGTATGACACTTCATTAAATGCTAACCCCTTTTGGTAAATCTCGAGAAATATATTAAACCTTTCTTAATCTATGGCAGAGATTCCCTCTCCTAACCAAAGAAAACCCCTAAACGTTTTTTTCTCTATCTAATTTCACTTAGGGAAAAATCAATTACCGCTCCTAATCCACCACTATAAAACCCCTTCTTCCCCAAGAAAGGTTTATGCTTTCTGAACATCAAACTTATTCTCATTCATCTTCTTGTACTCTGTTTTCTTGCAAGTTTCTTCAACTAAAAAAAATGGTGAAATCAGGCATCTCGAAGAAATACTCCAAGGCATCTGCCTCAGCAAACCCATCTAGTTCAGACTCTACATTAAGGCACCAAATGCCAATGATTTCTTCAAGCGTATTTAAGGCTGTGTGCCTCCTATAATGCTCCGATCAAGTTAATGATCAAATTCCTGTCCAATCACCCACTGTTTGGTCCCTTCGATTCATTCATAGATGTGGTTCCTCTTTCAACTCTCTTCAAATGTGCTTTCTCTGCATATCGACCCCTGGAAAATCTTCAAGAGGTGCATCTGAATCTGGTGAACGATTCTTTGGTCATTCTGACCAAGGAAAAATTCCTTACTTCTATCAATCTGTTAGTTCATCCTTCAACCAAGTTTTTCACTCCAAGCATGGAGGACATTCTTTCTGCACTCTACCAAATGGGTTACTAGAAGAAGATCAAAGGAATAGGCGAATTTAAGAAAAATCAGTTTCCTGCGGTGTGGCAGTTTGTTTGCCATTTCGTGATCCGCAGCCTGCCAGACAGAACCGGAGGCAATCATAACATGGGTCTTAAGCTATTGGAGTTGGTGTGGAGTATTTTAACTAGTCACGATGTTAACTACGGTCAGATCTTGTGGGAGGACTTCTTGCAGTACATTTCCAAAGAGAGTCCAAGAGAAAACCCTACCGAACTCACATTTGCCATGTTTTGGTCTTTATACATCTCAGATCTTCATGCGGATGCAGGACTTAGCATGGGCAACGACACCAACCTCTTCTTCACTAAATATCTTAAAAGGTACAATCCCTCTACTGATCAATCTGCTTTTGGACCTATCAGACGGCTACCAGTCCACATTCTATCTACCCTTTGTCTTGAAACCACTGATGTCACAGACCATATAGAGGCTACAGAAGGTATTGTCCCATACCTTCTTACCCCACCTCTACAAGCCACATCCGTACTCACCATCCTTGGTAGTACCACAGTCCTATCCTCTACCACTCTATCAAACCTGTCTTTATCAAAAAGACACAAGCAATTAGCCTCAACCCATCAAGGCCCCCGCAACATCAAGTAGCATGGAACCCCAAAGAAGAAAGATGGTCCCAAGAAAACAGGACCATCAAAGAAAAGAAAACTAAAACACAATATGCCATCAGATGACGAATCCAATGACAATCAATGACAATCTTTTTTTAGAGATTCTGATGATGATGCACAACCCATCTCTATTCTCATGAAAAGAAAAAATAACCCCACAGACCAAATGCATGACCGGACTGATGTCGCAGCCTCTCAAAAGGCTCCCGTAGTCCTTGGGGGTGGCCGCACACCCATTTAATACCACCATCGAATTCCACTCAGACAAAGAAAGTGTGTCTATTTCACCTCAACGTGGAGACTCAACCCCAGCTCAATCCCAAGGGGAAGGAACTGGTTCTCGCCCTAAGGTCTCCAGGGCTTCCCGTCTACACTTCTTTTCCCCTGAGGAGTTGAAATCCATCCTTTTGTCTGTAACCCAAACACTGCAAACACCTTCCCAACTGTATGGCAATTCTTCAGCCTTTGCTAGAATTGAGCCGAGGCCAGAGTTTACCACTGGTCAAGGAGACCTTGGAAGCTCAGGAAGTCCTACTCTGCTTACATCTTTTACAGGTGGTTTAGGCACAGTGAGCACCAATGTGCAAGGATCCGTGGACCCGAGGGACACCTCGGTGTGATTCCAAGGATTTGATGGTGATGATTCGAATGATTCATGGTTACATTACATTTCGGTCTCTGAGTCCGATATCAAGAAATATGCCGCTTTTCGTTGGGCATTTCAAGCAAGGAAGGATCAGCAAATCAAGCAACTTTAACAAAAACAACAGGAGATTCAATCCGTAGCCAAGTACTAGGAGGACGCAATCAACAACGCTAATACCGTATCCAACATTCTAAAAATTCAAGAGTGGATGTCCAAAATGGCTAAGACAATCCGCAAGGCTCAGTCCACTCATGGTGGTGAAGGTACATCTAAAGTCCGTCCAGCTCCAACTACAACTGCTAGAGATTCTGAAGACGAGGGCACTACAATTGAAGTTAGCTCCGCCCCTACCTTCGGATTCAATGATTTTGATCTCAATCAGGTAAATCAGCCTAACCCTTCTGATGATGATCTGATGATGTTTGATGAGGAAGAAGAATCGAGTGGATCTCAACACTGAACCTCCAAGCCTAAAGAGAAAGAGAATAAAAGAAGATGGCTATTTCCAGAAAAGAATTTCTGAGTCTCCAAGCCAAAGTAGATCAGATTCTTGATGTGGTTAAATCCACTCAACCGCAATCTGAAGACATTCCAAGACCGTAGTCCTTAATTGAACGAATCGAAAGATTGGAAACCCGTGAAAAATTGGCTGCTGAGCGCATCTCCCTGAAAGTTGAAATGGGGATTCTTTCATTGGACACAAGTCGCCAGGCTGATCATAAGCAATTCATGGCTACTGCGGAGCGCCTCATCTCTAAAGTATCCGCAATCAAGGTAGATTTACAAACAACCATTGCGGACCAGTCAACTAACTCACAAAAGCTGATATTTGAGACTCAGACTGCCTATGAGTCAACTATCTCAGTCCTTCAATCTACCATCAACAGAATTCAACGATGTTTATCTTCCAATTTTCATGGCCTCGAGATTCTTCAACTTACAAAGGAGATTCATCGACTACTCTTCAAATCTGCCATCCTAGACAATCAGCAACTGGATGATGTTCTTAAAGCTCAATTTCAGGAGGTGTGTGCCAAAGTCGATGGTCTTAACCAATGGCTTGAGGAAGCTTCGGGTTTGCATTCCTCAAGAGGGAGAAGTGATGAAGACCATCACTCAAACAACGTCTCTCATCATAGGAGCCCTCCATCATAACTGGAAAAATTCCCTCACCGCAACCATTTACTCATCAGAGACCACCGCAACATCTGTCTCCCCCGCAACAAAAAATCACCCAAGAAATTTCTCCTGAGCGACCTAAGGCTCCTCCTTACTTCAAGAATCTAGCATCCAACATGTCATCCAAACACTCCAACGACTCTCCCGCGACGAAACAAAAGAAAGCAGATTGGAAAGTAGCCAAATTTGTTGGACTCATCTGGAGAGAAAACAGATTAGACATCACCATGGAGGAATCCTTAGTCAATTCCTGGATCAATCCCCACCGAAGATTGTTGGATGATGATTTCAAACCCTACCTTACTTATGCTGAACCCCCTTCTGACGGTTACTGGGATGTTCCAATCTCCTCAAATGCTAAATACTTCACTGTATTTGAGTAGTTTGACCGTAGCCTACCTGATCACAAGAGACTGCCCATGGAATTCGAAAGACTCAATCGATTCTATGCCAAACATGCTTCTTCCATAGAGAAAATCTGGTCTAATGATAGACCATCCACAGTCAAGAACTTTAAGCCCTGAAAATTCATCAAAGCTGACCTCATTCAGTATACTCTTACAGGAAGGAATCAGGACTACGTCCGCACCCAAGCTGATTTCCCATGTATGAATCCAGAAGAAGTCTTCCTGATAGCAAAGGTGTTCCAAAACAAAAGCGAAAAGTATCCAAAGATGAAGGTAACACTTGAAAGGGCAAGCACATTTATGAGGGAAACCGTCTGTGACTTTGCAAAGATTGATGCAGACATCTACCCTACAATTGCCAGAAAGTTCGATCTACCACCACTTAATCCTGCATCGATGCCTACCGAAGGTTATCAAGAGAGATCCCTAGGTGCAACAAACTTCCCAGAACTTGGAGTCATTTTAAAAAGGAAGGTCGATAAGATCAAATACTTCATTCCCATGACTGCCATGAATCATCTCACAAGGAAGCAACTTGAAATTTATTGAACCACAGTAGAAAAATCAAAACATACGACTGCCGAAGTCTAGTTCGAGATTTTAAGAAGTATCACCTGGTTGGAAAATATCAGAAAGTTTTGGTGGATTCTAATCAAGTTCCTAAAACTTGATAATTGATGAAAAGTTAAAGAGGTCACTTAGGGGGAAATTGTTGAATCATAAAAGTGACCCTCTTGAACTTGAGCTACCGTAGTTCTCAAGAATCCACAGTCAAACCTTCATTAGAAACCTCATCCGAAGTCATTATCAACCACAACTTCACTTGCTACTTTACTTAGTTTAACTTTATCTACTTTTATTGTAATACTCTCTATTGTCCAGTATGCCTTGCCTGGCTACTCTTAGAGAATTGATCCAATGTAATCTTTGAGTCTCTATATATAGAGCTCAATCTTTCTGATTTAATATATCTTCTGAGACTATCAATTACATCTCTCAATTACGCGTATTAAATCTCTCCTTACTCTCAAAGTTCACCAGAACATAACTGGATATTATTTCTCTTTAGAGTAAGTCATTCTTGACTTAATCACTAAGTTTGATCTCGCTTACTAACTTGGTCTGAATGCATTCCATGCTATGAATCAACTTATGTGTATACTTGATATATAACCTGTTGTCATTTATATTTCCTTACAATTCCACAACTAACTTTCTAATTATCTCACTCTAACTTATTATTATTGTTGAGTTTTCATGATCCTTTGAGATTAACTATTCCGCAACTATACTTGTTCTAACGTTTGTTCAAGTCTGTCTCAAGTTTTTCTCTTAACAAGAATGTCGCGCATCCCTTGCTCATGTTATAGATGTAAGCCAAGAGATGAAGGACATTAAGAACATCCAAGTAGTATGCGATTTTCCCGACACCTTTCCAGAAGAACTCCCAGGATTACCTCCACAACGTCAAGTCGAGTTCAGAATCGACTTAGTTCCAGGGGCTACCCTAGTAGCCAAATCGCCCTATCGTCTAGCACCTATACAGATGCAAGAACTATCCGGTCAACTTAATCAACTACTCAGCAAGGGATTTATAAGACCAAGCTTCTCACCCTGGGGAGCTCCGGTCTTGTTTGTCAAGAAGAAAGACTGATCGTTTCGTATGTGCATCGACTATAGGGAACTCAACAAGCTTACCGTTAAGAATCGTTACCCGCTGCCTCGAATAGATGATTTGTTCGACCAATAGCAAGGGGCAAATTACTTTTCAAAGATAGATCTGAGATCCGGGTATCTCCAATTACGAGTGCTAGAGGAGGATATTCAGAAGACAGCCTTCCGAACTCGTTATGGACACTACGAGTTTGTAGTGATGCTATTCGGATTAACAAATGCTCCCACAGTATTCATGGACTTAATGAATAGGGTATGCCGTCCTTACCTGGATCAGTTTGTCGTCGTCTTCATAGATGACATATTTATCTACTCTCGTAGTATGGAAGAGCATAGTAAGCATCTACATCAGATCTTGGAAACATTACGATTAGAGAAGCTCTACGCGAAGTTCTCTAAATGCGAGTTTTGGATCTAAAGATTCGAATTTCTAGGTCACATTGTTAGTGAAGAAGGAATTCATGTGGACCCTTCCAAAAGTAAATCTATTGAGAACTGGTCAGCAACGAAGACGCCTACATAAATTCGTCAATTTCTAGGCCTCGCTGGCTACTATCGTAGGTTCATTCAGAACTTCTCTCGAATTGCGAAACCTCTTACGACTTTGACCAAGAAGGGCATGGCCTTTGACTGGGAAGAGAAGCAAGAGAAAGCGTTCTAAATGCTGAAACGATTCTTATGCACGACACCGATACTATCCCTCCCAGAAGGAATAGAAGACTTCATGGTCTACTGCGATGCATCCAATCAAGGGTCGGTTGTGTTCTGATGCAATGAGGTAAGGTCATTGCCTACGCCTCAAGACAGCTGAAGACACACGAGGTCAACTACACCACACACTATCTTGAGTTAGGAGCAGTTGTGTTTGCTCTGAAGATCTGGAGACACTACCTATACGGTACGAAGAACACTATCTTTACAGACCACAAAAGCCTACAACATATATTCGAACAGAAGGAGCTCAACATGAGACAACGATGGTGGGTCGAGCTACTTAGTGATTACGAATGCGAAATTTGTTATCATCCCGGCAAGGCCAACGTAGTAGCTGATGCCCTAAGTCGGAAAGAATACTTTGGTTGTAGAGTCAAATCATTGACTATGACTATCCATTTACACTTGTCCACACATATCAAGGAGGCTGAGCTCGACGCTTTGAAACCTAAAAATGTGGCAAGTGAATCTCTGAGAGGGATGGATAAGAACTTGGAAGTCAAGGGTGGTGGAGCCTTATATTTCATGGATCAGATCTGGACACCAAAACACGGTGGCTTCAGAGACTTGGTCATGACCGAAGTGCACAACACTCGATATTCCGTCCACCGAGGTTTGGATAAGATGTATCTGGATCTTAAAAAGTTATACTGGTGGCCTAACATGAAAGCAAAGATTGCTACCTTCGTAAGTAAATGCCTTACTTGCGCCAAGGTTAAGGTCGAATACCAGAAACCATCAGGTTTACTTCAACAGCCGGAGATACCTGAATAAAAGTGGGAGTGAATCACGATGGACTTCATAAACAAGTTGCCCAAGACAACGGGTGGTCTCGCTACCATATGGGTTATCATTGACAGGTTAACCAAGTCTGCACACTTCCTACCTATCATAGAGACTGACAAGATGGAAAAGCTAACAAGAATATATATTAGGGAGATAGTACGACTGCATGGTGTTCCTATATCCATTATCTCTGATAGAGACAGTAGATTCACTTCGAGGTTCTAGCAGTCGCTACAAAGTTCCCTAGGAACCAGGCTGGACATGAGTACAACCTACCATCCACAGACCGACTGACAAAGTGAGAGAACTATCCAAACCTTGGAAGATATGTTGCAAGCCTGTGTGATCGACTTTGGGAAGGCATGGGATACTCATTTACCCCTTGTCAAGTTTTCCTACATGAATAGTTATCACATGAGCATAAAGGCTGCTCCATTCGAGGCCCTCTCTGTCTGAAAGTGCAGATCCCCTCTGTGCTGGGCTGAGGTGGGTAACACCCAGTTAGCTAAAGGATGACATCACTCTCACAAGTCCGGAGATCATTCGGGAAACAACAGAGAAGATCGTTCAGATTCGTGAACAATTGAAAGCCTCTCGACACCGACAGAAAAGCTACACAGAAAAACGAAGGAAACCTTTGGAATTCCAGGTGGGAGATCAAGTCCTTTTGAAAGTCTCACCCTGGAAGGGCTTAATACGTTTCAGAAAGCGTAGGAAGCTAAATGCAAGATACGTGCGGCCTTTCGAGACTCTTGCTAGAATCGGCCCTGTAGCTTACAAACTCAACCTACCTCACGAACTAAGTAACGTACATTCTACTTTCCACGTCTCGAACTTGAAAAAGTTTCTATACGAAGAGACTTTTGTAATCCCACTCGACAAAATCGAGATCAATGAGAGCCTCAACTTCGTGGAAGAACCTGTAGAAATCATGGACCGATAAGTCAAGTGAACGAAGCAAAGCCGTATCCCGATAGTGAAGGTTCGCTGGAATGCGAAGCGAGGACCTGAATTCACTTTGGAGTGTGAGGATCAAATGAAACTGAAATATCCTCATCTTTTTACTTAGTTATTTCTAATAACTCAGTTTGTTAAACTCTAATTTTGGGACGAAATTATCACTAATGGGGGGATGATGTAACAACCCGAAATTTCTAGCTTGTATAAACATTCAAATCTATCAAAGTTAGACTTGTGTTGCTATCTTTTAGCACTGTTTAGGGTCTATTTTGAGTATTCTGAGACTAGTGCATCAAAGGAATCAGTGTTTGGATTTGTCAGTTAAAGTTCCAAACCATCTAGCAAACCGTAAACCTCCTCAAAAGAGTTTACGGTCAGGACATTAGAGCTTACGGTCATGGTGACCGTAAACTCCCTCCTATATATATAGTTCATGGTTATTTTTGATCATTTCTTCCATTTCAAGCCTAGAAATTGAAATTCTCTCCTAAGGATCATAAGATTTTACTTCCAAAACTCCAATAATGTAAGTGATTCCTGTTGGATAAGGTGTCTAAGTCTATAACTATTTCTGGTAAGTACTTGACCCGACCCGGCATGGTCCATTTGGGTTGCATGGCACCATGCAATTGGATAGACTGAATGAGAGAAATAACACTTGTGGAGTATTAATATATTATAAGTTCTAATATATTAATAATATTATTTAATTAGTTTGATCAAGAATTAATTTAGAATTAATTAATTGATCAAAAGATAACTAATTAAATATATGGGTTGATTATGTAAATCATCCATAACTTATATAGTGGGCTACGAGGCTCCATGGATTATCAAGTTGGGTTCCACCCATAGGATGCTCCATGGGAGTTACAAACCCCTGGGTCATAGAAATGAAGAGTCATGACACATTAGGGTTTACATGGTGTAACCCTAGATGTGTCAACACTATATAAGGAACCCATTCTCCACCAAAATCGGCTACACATAAGAAACAAGAGGGCTAGGCCAATTTTAGAAGTGTGTATTCTCTCTAAAGCCATTCCAAAAGCATTTGGTGTTATGTGAAGCTTTTGAGGCATCACACTTGGGGTGCTAGGCTCACAAGGTTTCAAGGATCATAAGCAACAACAAGGTAAGTTATTCTATCTTTCATTCAAGTTAAAAATTGTTCTTCATGTATGCTAGATAGGAATATAACCTTGGAATTCAACTTTGCATGATAATTAGCAAACATAGATCCAAGGATATTAGAGTTGCATGTACACTTAGGAAGTGTTAGAATGCTCAAAACTCGTCAGTGGTATCAGAGCCTAGGCTTGTTTGTTTGTTATTTGTGCAAAATTGTTGAAAAAAGTCGATTGTGTGTTATCTGCCTGCTGAACTCGCCGAGTCCATGGGGGGACTCGCCGAGTTCATGTGTAAATTCATCCTACTCGCCGAGTAGGTTCGTGCACTCGACAAGTAGGAGCCTTAGAATGCAGATTTTCGACTTTTGTTGCAGGAAATGGACTAGAAACATTACCCTAAACTGTTTTGGTACTTGAAAACTTGTTTTAGATGGTGTAATGATTATGCTAATCCATTTTCAATGGCAATTATCAAAATTACAAGTTTTTAAGTGTAATTTTTGATTCTTGAAAGTGTTCATATTCATGTTCTTGAACTTATGAAGATTAGATGATCATAGGAATTGATTGTAACCTTCATGGTAGTTTAATTCATGATCATAATGTGTTTTAATCGAGTCCATAACTTGTCCTCAAGTTATGGAAAATCAAAAGTCACACTTTTATTAAAGCCATTAAAAGAACACTAGAGTTATAAAAATGAAGAGTCTTCATTTTTATTACTCAATTAACTCATAAGTTATAAGAAATGAAAAGTTTTGAAAGTTTACAAAACTTGCCCTCAAGTTTTGGAACAAGTAAAGTCTTGATTAAAACTTTAGTTCCAATCCTTAGAATTTTAAAAGTTAAAATTCAACCCTTATACTTTATAATAGTATAAGTTAATATATATATATATATATATATATATATATATATATATATATATATATATGTATGTATGTATAAGATCAAGTCATCTTACCGCTAGTACGCCTCATTCACGAAGCCGGTCTATAAGAGGGGTATAAGGTTGTTGCCTATAAAATGGCAACTTAATGGATGTCTACTCTCACCCACCGCTTCCTTGATTGGTGGAGGGTCGTTAGCCGAACGGGTAAGACAAGGACTTATAAATTCTCATTAAAAGTATGATGAATATTATAAAGCAACTAAATGCTTTTATTAAATTCCCAATCTTAGTTACTTTAGGAAAAATGTGAATAAGGTGCTAATCCATGAAATTACACTTTACACTTTGCTTAAGTCGTTGGTGGAGCATGTGTGATTAACCGGCACACTAACTTGGACTTAACAAGGTAGGTAAAGGGTGACTTAAGGTTTATCATAGTATCGGTGGAGCGTGTGTGGTTTACCAGCACATCGATTGAGTGATAAACTTGAAGGGTACCAAGTGATTTGCATGGTTACTTCACACCTCGTTTTGTGATCCTCGGTATCCCAGTCACCAAACTTGGAGGGCACACTCGAGATTGAAACATGCCTTTGAAAATTTCATTGAATCTCAAAAGAATCTAGGAATTTCTAAGAACCAATGAAAAACCTAATATTTAATATTTCGTTTTTCATGGTGGAAATCGGTGAATCGTCATTCAGCTACCTTTCAAATATGTTATATCTTGGATTACGACATACCTCTTTTAAGTTATAATGTATTATGATTGGATCCTAGCCTTAATATTACATTTGGGTGTTTTATTAATGTGACAACCCGATATTTCGAGACAATGTAATGTAAAACCAATCAAATTTAGGTCAAAATATAACTTTCCTAAAATCTTATTTGGGTTAAATAAAGTAGTAGGAATCGTATCAAGGTTTTCGTACATATAAAGAACCCTAAAATCCGAGTTATAACAAAGAAGTTATGACCAACCGAAGATTCTCGGCAAAACCGGCAACACCGATTAAATGAAAAACGCGAAGTTTCAATACAATAGTTTATAGCCTTAACTATCTGAATGAAAGTTATAGATAACATCAAACCGTGAGCGTACATAAAAAGAACGTCCAAATCTGACTTCGTATGAGGAAGTTATGATTTTTCCAAGGTTCGGGTATAGCAGTAGACAGCTAAAAACTCGAAATAGAGCTCGAGATACTTTTGACCAAAACAACCTAAATGAGAATCGAAGGTCTCAATGTTAGTAGCGCAACGGCGAAAAGTCTGACGAAAACGGACATCGGATGAAGAAGTTATGGAATTTTAACGGACTTTTCGTGTCCCGGCCCGTTAAAAATTAATAATTAAAAATAAAGTCAAAATTTTCCGATGAAGTCTGAACGAGAGTTGTAGATCATATTTTTAGCTACGCGTGCATATAAAGAACGTCAAAAACGGAGCTCGTATGCGAAAGTTATGGATTTTACAAGTTCGGGGTCCAAAATCCGAGGCTGTCAGGCCCCACGACGTGGCACACCCCAAAAATGCCCCTATAAGTAGATTTCAAGGGCTCCGAGTTCCATTGTTCAGTTCCTTTCTTTCTCGCGCCGAAACTCTGCGTTTAAGCCCCCGAGACCCTCCCAAAGCCCCGGTTTTCACCTTCAAGTCCCGAAGGAAGGTTTTGTGTTCCCGAGATTCCCGAGAGTCCCGAGATTTTCCCGCGTTTTCAACTCTTCCTGTCGAAGTTCTGCTCGATTCTTTTCTCGACTACTTCAAATCAACCACTTCAATCAAGTGAGTTCATACCCCTGCAAACACACTTTAAATACGTTTTTAAATGCTTTTTATACTCTTTTAGGGGGGGAATACAAGTAAACACACGACTAAAATCGTGTGAAACATCGATCTTTTTATATACTTTTCATACTGTTGTTTTAACTGTCTTATGAAGTCATTATCATGCAAAACACCTCACAACACAACTTTACCCTCTTGGGATACAATATGTTTATAAATAGAAATATGTTTTATTTATACGTTTACATACAAATACATCATATCAAGGGTAACATTCTTTACTAAACCGTTTTATACATCCAAAGAACTTATGATTTATGCTTTGTCAAACATTGTGAAAAAGGATAAACTTTGCATACAAAACTACTACTTTAATATAGACTTAGTTGAGAATCCATGAGACGTGTACATCTTCAAACACTGCCTTTTTGATAAAAGGTATCGCTACAAGTCCTGTCTATAACCAGAGTCTCCCGTTCGGAGAACGTGTCAAATGTGTATAGATCTATACGGGAAGTCATGATCCCGCACCCTGACTGTTAGCTACAGTCCGTCTTTTGGGGTGACAGTTGTCATAACGCTACGACGCCTGAAGAACGTCGCTACAGGCATATTATGTTTAGTATGGTTATAAAACTCATCGGATATACAATTATTATGGTATTATGCTTTTATGAACGAGTAGCTATTAAAACTATTCTTCATCTAACAAGTGCGATCTTTGTATAGCTTTACTATGTAAAACTATGACACAACTTACGAGCACGTCGTTTGCTTGCGATTTTCGGTCTTGGAGACTGTCAGTTATGTCAGGATAATAAGGGTTTTTCCTGTATACAAACTAAACAACTAACAGGAAAATAAGGGTTTTTCCTGTATACAAACCAAACAACTAATAGGAAAATAAGGGATTTTCTTGGTGCAACGATTTACAACTTATAACACGAACATTCATATGCATTTCATACTTTTATAAGAAAATAAGGGTTTTTCTTGGAAAACACAACAAATCATATCTCAACTATTAGGGAAAATATGGGATTTTCTGGATCTAATACATTCATTTTCAACACAACGAATCATAACTCTTTACAATTGAAATACTGCGTTTTCTGGAAAACATACACGAACTTTCGAATGGCGTACATTTTCTCAAAACACTACTTATGAACTCACCAACTTAATTGTTGACACTTTTTCTTTGAAATAACTTGTATTCTCAGGGAACCGCTAAGCAGATTTGGAAATCAACTTTTGGGGATTTATGTGCTGACGTTAATTACTTCTTTTGAAGGATGTTTATGTATTTATCTTTTGAACAAGTAACGAATACGATTATGTAAACAGTTTGGAAACATTAATATATATGGTGGTGTGTACTTTCCTTTCTATGAACTGTTATGATACTGAATATGACGTCCTCCGCCCCCGAACGTTTCCGCCGTTCTGGTTTGGGGGTGTGACAGATTGGTATCAGAGCATTGTTTATAGTGAATTAAGTATATCAACCCATAAAAAGATATACTAACTATAAATACATAAGGGATTAAAAATACTTTGACCAAGAGTTTATACTTTAAATAGTAAAATATTTAAGTAAGTATACGTGCTGCATTCATACTAAAATCAGTGTCACTAGGACAGTACAAAAGACTTATGATTGTTGGGCAACACAAGTGGGCTTAGAGACATATGGTCAAAACTGGGAAGATATAGCCTGATCACCTATATTATCCGAGGGTTGACTAGCATGTGCCTAAGTTTTAATTGGGTGGTTGCAACAATGCTAAAATCTTGCCAACCCTACCACAATGAGAACAATAGAACATAATAATAAATTTAAAATACTATAGGTGTATTTTGGTGTTACTATATGTACTTTATACTTGAGAATTAAAACGGGATCCTCATTACTAAGTTGATAGTTGCTAAGTGGATACACTAAGGCTACATGTAATTAGGATGTTATAGACTTAGAATCAGTGATAATTTTGCCTTACCCCTATTCTGTGTGAATTTGGAAATAAGGTCACTTATTCGAAGGTCTATCCTGTTTAGATTACACATAGCTGGTATGCACTTCACAAATAGCGATGTAACTAATGAGGGTTTTCTAAATAATTATCTAGATAGTTCGTCTAATAATTATCCACTTACCCTAAATTCTCGCATAGAAATCATAGCTGGACTCCATCCCCTTGACAACCAGTATCTTCCGAATGAAGTCATAGCTGGTTGGTTTGGAGAAGAACCAGAGAATGATCATCCTATCCCCTTGGATGATCACCGTGATGAAGACTTTTCGTATGATGCTAACTCCGAACCAGAGGTTGAGAACCTACCCCAAGCAGCTCCTTTCCAATTCCTAACCCTCGTCCGGCTTTTCATGGCCCGATCCTGAGTGAGTGGAATGCTTGGAAACAGGAGAGCCTACTCCGGAACCACGTTAAATGTAATTTGGGCGTTTCGTTATAACAGACTTATAAACTATCTAGAACTAGTGCAACTAGAGTCTTATCTGTTGCGAGATCCTGTTTGTATAGGAATTCTCGTGCTGCGTATACTTGTCTTTTGTAGTATATCTTATTCGCAGCAATAGTCTTGTGGTAAATCTAAAGTACTGTAACTCTGTTCATGGTTGCACAGTTGTGTTTTGTCTGTAATCGTCTATGTTTAATTCTAATGTCTTTAAAGTTTCTGTATGATTCCGACATTATCATACAATCAGATTCAATTTGATCGACGCCAAAACAGCTTCATACGTACATCTCTTTCTTCTAGATCACTTTTCCAGCGAAGCCATCATATCAGAACACCGTAGTACTCATGCCAGGAGTACCACTTAGTTATTTTCTTTCCAAAGAAATCCCCGAAGTACCACTCGTGCAGTACGTCAAGTTCAATCCAAGGATTTATACGATTGATCTATCACTAAGAAATGTATGCATAAGAGTGATATATAATCAAGGTTCTACAGGTTTAGAATTGATGATTCCACTTTAACTTCTTTTCCCGGATGGGATGTGAGGGTAAGGAAGAATCAGTTATTCGACTACCTTGTCAATCTTAATTATATACGACTCGTATACACGAGATTGTGATCGTGAAGCCCTATATAAATTCTAAAATGGACTTCAGGACGGAGAACTGCCTAAGTATACGAGTAATCACATCGACATGTGAACAAACTTAGAACCCAGTACGACTCCCGAAAACAGATCGCCCTATAGTTTAAACACCCTCAGAGATGCCAGAACAGTACAAAACACTTGACGAACTACACAGAAAGAGAACTAGAAGACTAGGCTTCTCACCCTAGAGAACCCCGGTCATATTCTCGCGGAGATCGACGGATTGCAACGTATGTGCCTCGGATATCGAGGACTCCGTCAAGATTTTCATAGAAATCATTATCTCTGCCTCGCATAGTCAAAATGGTTGAGCAAACGCAAGGAAAGAAACTACTTCCAGGAATGGATCTGGAATATGAATATCACCAGTTCGAGTGTTTGGTGAGGACGTCCGGAAGACTATCTCCTGAACTCGATGCGGACACTTCGAGTTCGTAGTGATACCTTTCGGATAGGACCAATACGCCCATAGTTTTCATGAGCTAAATAAATAGAGCTACGTCTTTCTTATTGGGATCAGTCATCATTTCTCCATGTAATGACTTACTTGTCTACCCTCGTAGTAAGAAGAAAGCCCATGGTAACATTCCTACAGAGGAACTTTTAGCAAAGTTCTCTAGGCACGAGTTTTGAAATTGAAGAGTCAAATTTCTAGGACACACTGTTAGTAATGTGAGAAATTATGAGTACTCTTTCAATTTGTCAAAACCGTTGAGCATTTATCGACACCAGAGACGCCGACAGTTTTTCGCCAGATTCTAGGTCTTACCGACCTAACGCCTTAGCTCATTCAGAACTCCTCGCAAGCTACAGAAACTCGTACGACTTTGACCCAGCAAGGGGTGGCCTTTGATTGGGAAGTTACGTAAGAAAAGGAACCTTTGAGATTCCAAGTGAGTGACCAAGTTCTTTAGGATAAGTCACTCTGGGAATGGCTTAATACGCTTCGTAAAGCGTGGAAAGCTAAATCCAAGTTAGACAGGACCTCCGAGATTCTTATCAGAATCGGTCCTGTGCCTCACACAAACAAGACCTACTCCGCGAACTCAGTAACATACTTTCTACTCTTCGCATCTCGATCGTGAAACTATACCTTTCCGTTAGGACTCTTCCAAGTCCACTCGTCGAGATCCTCGTCTTCGTATTAAGAACCGTAGTGACCCTCGACCGAGAGGTCAAGCGGACGAAGAAACGCCATTGCTAGTTAGTGAAGGTTCGTTGGAATGCCAACCGAGAACCCGTGATCACTTAGGTGCACTAGAGCCAATCGATTAGGAAGTTTCCTCCTCACGACTCGATCATTCGAGCATACTTCCTTGCTTAAATTCTAATTTCGGGACGAAATTCCTTCTAACGGGGGGATGATGTGACAACCTGATATTTCGAGACAATGTAATGTAAAACCAATCAAATTTAGGTCAAAATATAACTTTCCTAAAATCTTATTTGGGTTAAATAAAGTAGTAGGAATCGTATCAAGGTTTTCGTACATATAAAGAACCCTAAAATCCGAGTTATAACGAAGAAGTTATGACCAACCGAAGATTCTCGGCAAAACCGGCAACACCGATTAAACGAAAAACGCGAAGTTTCAATACAATAGTTTATAGCCTTAAGTATCTGAATGAAAGTTATAGATAACATCAAACTATGAGCGTACATAAAAAGAACGTCCAAATCTGACTTCGTATGAGGAAGTTATGATTTTTCCAAGGTTCGGGTATAGTAGTAGACAGCTAAAAACTCGAAATAGAGCTCGAGATACTTTTGACCAAAACAACCTAAATGAGAATCGAAGGTCTCAACATTAGTAGCGCAACGGCGAAAAGTCTGACGAAAACGGACATCGGATGAAGAAGTTATGGAATTTTAACGGACTTTTCGTGTCCCGGCCCGTAAAAAATTAATAATTAAAAATAAATTCAAAATTTGCCAATGAAGTCTGAAAGAGAGTTGTAGATCATATTTTTAGCTACGCGTGCATATAAAGAACGTCGAAAACGGAGCTCGTATGCGAAAGTTATGGATTTTACAAGTTCGGGGTCCAAAATCCGAGGCTGTCAGGCCCCACGACGTGGCACACCCCAAAAATGCCCCTATAAGTAGATTGCAAGGGCTCCGAGTTCCATTGTTCAGTTCCTTTCTTTCTCGCGCCGAAACTCTGCGTTTAAGCCCCCGAGACCCTCCCAAAGCCCCGGTTTTCACCTTCAAGTCCCGAAGGAAGGTTTTGTGTTCCCGAGATTCCCGAGAGTCCCGAGATTTTCCCGCGTTTTCAACTCTTCCTGTCGAAGTTCTGCTCGATTCTTTTCTCGACTACTTCAAATCAACCACTTCAATCAAGTGAGTTCATACCCCTGCAGACACACTTTAAATACGTTTTTAAATGCTTTTTATACTCTTTTAGGGGGGGAATACAAGTAAACACACGACTAAAATCGTGTGAAACATCGATCTTTTTATATACTTTTCATACTGTTGTTTTAACTGTCTTATGAAGTCATTATCATGCAAAACACCTCACAACACAACTTTACCCTCTTGGGATACAATATGTTTATAAATAGAAATATGTTTTATTTATACGTTTACATACAAATACATCATATCAAGGGTAACATTCTTTACTAAACCGTTTTATACATCCAAAGAACTTATGATTTATGCTTTGTCAAACATTGTGAAAAAGGATAAACTTTGCATACAAAACTACTACTTTAATACAGACTTAGTTGAGAATCCATGAGACGTGTACATCTTCAAACACTGCCTTTTTGATAAAAGGTATCGCTACAAGTCCTGTCTATAACCAGAGTCTCCCGTTTGGAGAACGTGTCAAATGTGTATAGATCTATACGGGAAGTCATGATCCCGCGCCCTGACTGTTAGCTACAGTCCGTCTTTTGGGGTGACAGTTGTCATAACGCTACGACGCCTGAAGAACGTCGCTACAGGCATATTATGTTTAGTATGGTTATAAAACTCATCGGATATACATTATGGTATTATGCTTTTATGAACGAGTAGCTATTAAAACTATTCTTCATCTAACAAGTGCAATCTTCGTATAACTTTACTATGTAAAACTATGACACAACTTACGAGCACGTCGGTTGCTTGCGATTTTCGGTCTTGGAGACTGCCAGTTATGTCAGGAAAATAAGGGTTTTTCCTATATACAAACTAAACAACTAACAAGAAAATAAGGGTTTTTCCTGTACACAAACCAAACAACTAATAGGAAAATAAGGGATTTTCTTGGTGCAACGATTTACAACTTATAACACGAACATTCATATGCATTTCATACTTTTATAAGAAAATAAGGGTTTTTCTTGGAAAACACAACAAATCATATCTCAACTATTAGGGAAAATATGGGATTTTCTGGATCTAATACATTCATTTTCAACACAACGAATCATAACTCTTTACAATTGAAATACTGCGTTTTCTGGAAAACATACACGAACTTTCGAATGGCGTACATTTTCTCAAAACACTACTTATGAACTCACCAACTTAATTGTTGACACTTTTTCTTTGAAATAACTTGTATTCTCAGGGAACCGCTAAGCAGATTTGGAAATCAACTTTTGGTGATTTATGTGCTGACGTTAATTACTTCTTTTGAAGGATATTTATGTATTTATCTTTTGAACAAGTAACGAATATGATTATGTAAACATTTTGGAAACATTAATATATATGGTGGTGTGTACTTTCCTTTCTATGAACTATTATGATACTGAATATGACGTCCTCCGCCCCCGAACGTTTCCGCCATTCTGGTTTGGGGGTGTGACAATTAAGGACTCTCTTAATATCTAAACTAATCTTGTCCTTTTCTTTCAGATGTCTTCCAACAATGCTGCTTCTGGCTCTAATCATAATGGCTCCTTTACTCTTATGGATCCAACTTCAATGAATGGATCAGAAACATCTGGATGATTACCCGCTATGAGGACAAAGAATATGTCCTCGATAAGGAGCTTAAGGAGATTGATGAGACCACTGCAACTCCCCAGGAGATCGCTGACTTCTAGGCACATGAAAGGGATGCTACCAAAGTAGCGTGCATCATGTTGGCCACGATGACAGCAGAACTCCAAAATTCCTACGAGGACTTCTACCCTTTTGAAATGCACCAAGATCTGATGGAAAGATACCATCAAAGTGCACGACAAGAGAGGTATGAAATCATCTGCTCAATGATAACAACCATGACGAAGGATGGAGAGTCTGTCACGGGCTACATGAAGAAAATGCAAAGGTATGTGGATCGGTTGCTGAAACTTAATGTGAGCATCCCTGAGGAGCTTGCAATAGATATCATTTTGCACTCCTTACCATCATGCTATGATCAATTCCGCATGAAATATCACATGAATAAGGAAGAGGTCACACTCAACAAATTTCAGGGACTTCTCAAGACTGCAGAAATAGGTCTTAAGGGGAACTCGGTTGTTAACATTCCTACTCCAAACTCCGCCGCGGATTTGGCAATCGGGAAATGTCGAGGGAAGAAGAGGAAGAGCTCTTCGAAGAGTACCAAGGCTAGGACTGTTGATGGCTCTTCTTCAAGTGGAACCAAGAAAGGTTTCGTCACTCCTTCTTCTGACCCAAAAGAGGCTGAATGCTTCTATTGCCATGAAAAGTCACATTGGAAGCGGAAATGCCCCAAGTACCAACAATATGTGAAGGATGGGAAAGTTAAACCCAACCATGCAGGTATTTACACTATCTTATCTAATAACTCACCCCATTCTAACTCTTGGGTCCTTGATACCAGTTGTGGTATTCATATCTGTTTTGATTTGCATGGACTAAGAAGAAGTGAGAATGTGGAGCAAGGAAGAATAAACTTAATCATGGGGAATAGGAAAGCTATACCTGTCACCAAGATTGGAGTTTATACTTTATCGCTAAGTAGTGGGTTTAGTTTAGATTTGAATAAGTGTTGTTATTCTCCAGAAATGGCAAGAAGCATTATTTCCTTTCATGTATTATATAAACAAGGTTTTACCGTTTCATTTGATAATGAAGTTGGTTCGATTAATGCTTTCTTTAATAAAGTTCTTTATTTTAAAGCATTACCTTGTGATGGTGTGTATGAAACTGTATCTGTGGTTGATAACTTAGGGAATAATGTTTTTTGTATTGATTATGTAAATGATAATAACTTGGATAAAGCATCATTATGGCATTGTCGTCTTGGACATATAAGCAAGAAATGCATAGGCCAACCCCAAAAGGATGGAGTCTTGGAGTCATTTGACCTAAAGTCAGATGATAGTTGCGAATCATGCTTACTTGGAAAAATGACAAAGTCACCCTTCACAGGTACTTGTGAGAGGGGTGAAGGTTTGTTGGATCTTGTACACACGGATGTGTGTGGACCCTTTAAACATGCCACAAGGGATGCTAATCGTTATTATTTGACTTTTACGATTGTCGTTTGGTTCCTGAAGTATTACAGTTATAGTTATTAGACTTATCCAAGTGGGAGACTGTTGGATAAGGTGTCTAAGTCCATAACTATTTCTGCTAAGTACTTGACCCGACCCGACATGGTCCATTTGGGTTGCATGGCACCATACAGTTGGATAGACTAAATGAGAGAAATAACACTTGTGGAGTATTAATATATTATAAGTTCTAATATATTAATAATATTATTTAATTAGTTTGATCAAGAATTAATTTAGAATTAATTAAGTGATCAAAAGATAACTAATTAAATATATGGGTTGATTATGTAAATCATCCATAACTTGTATAGTGGGCTAAGAGGCTCCATGGATTATCAAGTTGGGTTCCACCCATAGGATGCTACATGGATGCTCCATGAGAGTTACAAACCCATGGGTCATGGAAATGAAGAGTCATGACACATTAGGGTTTACATGGTGTAACCCTAGATGTGTTAACACTATATAACAAACCCATTCTCCACCAAAATCGGCTACACATAAGAAACAAGAGGGCTAGGCCGATTTTAGAAGTGTGTATTCTCTCTAAAGTCATTCCAAAAGCATTTGGTGTTGTGTGAAGCATTTGAGGCATCACACTTGGGGTGCTAGGCTCACAAGGTTTCAAGGATCATAAGCAACAACAAGGTAAGTTATTCTATCTTTCATTCAAGTTAAAAATTGTTCCCCATGTATGCTAGATAGGAATATAACCTTGGAATTCAAGTTTGCATGATAATTAGACAAACATAGATCCAAGGTTATTAGGGTTGCATGTACACTTAGGAAGTGTTAGAATGCTCAAACCCGTCAATTCCTTCCTTTTGTGAGTTAATACATCTCTTCTTCTTGATTCACTCTTAAATTCATCCTCGAATCTCATCTTTTGAGTCTAGATCTTCAATATCCTCAAGAACATCAAGAACACTTTAGTGTTTTTGGCTGAAAACACCTTCTTTGCTTCGAAATTGTAAGTATCTATCTTCTTTACTTGTTATCTAGTTAGAATAATTAAGGCCTTGAAATCATCATTTATCCAAGAACAAAAGGTGTTTACGGTCTAGTGCATCTCCTTAGACCGTAAACCCTTATAAATGGTGCATTGTGACCATTAAACCCTCCTGAAGCCTAGAATGGAATTTAGAACCCTTCGAAATGCTTGGAAATCATCCTATGCACAAAAGGATGCGAGTTTATGGTGGTAAACTCACTAGACCGTAAGCCTTATGATTGTAAGGTCATATGACCGTAAACACATGGGACCGTGAACCCATTGGACCGTAAACCATTGGATCGCAAACTCACTTGGTCATGCCATTTGGACCGTAAACCCTTTAGGGTGGCCATACACCCTAAGTGTGCAATCATATGTGATTGTATCCCTTCAAACTAAGAATTTCCTAGTCTATTAGGGCGTTATCCCTTATGATTAGCTGTTTATACACTAATCAAATACACATACATGTCATTATCTGTTTATTAGGATCTTTGTGTGCTCAAGGTTTCACCTGACACTCTACATCCTTTTTCCAAACGTACTTTCGTATCACTCACTACAGGTGAGTTCATACCCCTTAATCTATCTTTTAAATGAGTTTAAATACTTTTATGGGGGGGATACAAGTTGAAACATTATAGTTATTATATCAATCACATGTGATCAATAACTATCAAACAAAGGGATTTGCTATACTTTTAGCTATTTTATCAAACAAACTACTTCAAAATGTTTATCAAACTCTTTTACATGCTAAACTCTTTATCAAACTTGTTCTTACATGACAACCCTTTTCCTTTAACTCTTTTAAACTTATATATTGTCAAAACCATGTCTAATGCAGGTATAGTTATATAAGTAAGGTTGGAAGGACTTAGGACTGATAACACACTTTATTTCCTGTTCCTTGTTTGGTTGTGGACTTAGATTACCCTATTGTTTGTCCGAGTGTCGTTTGATCCTTAGTTATATATTATGTATATATGTATAGACATAAAAGGTTTTATCTCAGTTCAATACACTTAGTTATACAAACAACTCTACTAGTACAATTATAATAGGTATAGTTTAGGAAGACACTACTCATTACTGCTAGTACAATGAAACTTACAAAGAGCCAGTTCATACATGAGTCAATACATACTATTATGAGAAACTAAGAGAACATACTATTATGAGACACTAAGAGAGCATACTATTATGAGAAACTAAGATAACATACTATAATGAGAAACAATACATACTATACATTATACAAGAGAACATACTATGATGAGAAACAAAGAGAACACACTACATAGTAGACAGAGAGAACATACATTACACTAGTACATACAATACATATACAAGAATACTATAACATAAATGTGAACCATTATTTTGGGGCATGACATCACTGCCATGGCTCGTTTTGTATCCAGAGTCTCCTAGAGGGAGAGCATGAATTTGTGTAAAGATCTATACTGGATTGACTATCCTACACCTTGTTGTTCGGTACAGTGGGACTTGCAAGTCTACGGGTGCCAAATGTCATTTCTTCTGACGTATTTCATCGTCGTGTTATTAGTCGATAGTATGGTGCAATCATATCACATTATACCTTAAATAACAATTGGTTTAAGGTAGTTGGTACAACAGTAGTTACTATAATACAACACTACAGTACTTTATTATTTCCCCATTGCATTCACATTGTGATCTTCTCACATAAACGGTAATGTAAAACTATATTTTTGGTTAATGATAGTCACACTTGGGAAAATACACACTCCTACAAGAAACAAACATACAGAACATTTCATGCCTTGGTAGAAGGCTACGTTTAGTAGAAAATATAGGATTTTTCAGGAGATACAAACATTTACTACAAACACCTACAAACTTATACATCAAACACTTACAAACATTTTCATACAAACAATGAAACTAAAATGCTTATGAACTCACTAGCTTTAAAGCTGATAAACTCTTTCAAAATAACTTGTAATCTCATGTCATCAGTAAACAGGTACCGATGCTAGGTTTTGAGAAGATGGAGCACGTTCAAGACTCATATCTTATTTTGATTTATATTATTAGTGTCTTATAAACTATACAAAACACAGTTGTATTAAATTATATTATTAATTCAATGGATGATGTTGTTGCTTCTTTACTATTATGCTTTGTTGTGATACTGTACATGACGTCCTCTGCCTCAGAACGTTTCTGCCGTTCCGGTTTTGGGGTGTGACAGATAATTTGAATCACACATAGTCTTTTATATTGAAAAAGGGGATGTTTTCCGGTTTTGATAATATGGGGTCATTTTGATAAATATTTCAAAGCGAATTGATTCCAATAAACGAAACGAACGAAACGAAAGATCTAGTTGCAACTACAACTATTATTATCATTTATTTAGTAAATAATGATTTTCACGATTTGCTCAGAGATCTGTTAGTATTCTAGTCAGACAAAATTCTTCACAGTACATATATTAATACAATATTGTACACTTTAATTATTGTAAAAGTTATAACTAGAGTCTCCTGGAGAGAGAGCAGGAATCTGTGTATAGATCTATACGGGGTTGATACCCCACACCTTCGGCATTCGCTACAGCTAGACCGGTCAGTCTAGGGTGACAAATGTCTTGAACAAAATTGACTCCTGAAGAACGTCATAACAGACACTCCGTCATATTAGTATGGTTATAACGACTCACTAGAATACATCAGAAATGTATTTATACAGATTTCACACTCGGTTGAAAATCAACTATTTTTGACTATCTCAATGAGACTTTTCCACAAAGGTGTTATGTTTTTACCAAAACTACTATTTTACAAATCAGAAAATATAGGATTTTCTGGGGAAATGATTTGTACGATTTTGAAAACAATGCTATAAGACACAGATGTAACTATACTCGATTTGAAACAAGAACTACAACTATTTTATAAGAAAATATTGGATTTTCTGGATTTCAAAGCTATCATCAAAGTTTTTATACATAAATGCTTATGAAATCACCAACATATTTTATGTTGACGCTTTTCAAATGACTTGTATTCTTAGGAAATCAATAAGCAGGTTATGGATCGAGGACTCAAGATTATTTTGCTGTATTTTGGAAATTAGCTTACTGATGTTTCTTTTGTGTAAACTTGAAAACATAAACATGATGTAAAACAATGTAATCTTGTTATATTGATGTATGATGTTTGGATTTTGCTATGCTTCAATTCTATACAATTGTTATGATACTGCACAATGACGTCACACGCCTCCGGACGTTTCCGCCATCCAGGTTTGGGGTGTAGCAGATTGGTATCAGAGCATTGTTTATAGTGAACTAGTATATCCAACCATCCAAGTTATACACCTATAAATACAATGGGACTAAAACACTCTGACTAAAAGAATACATAATTGCTAGGATAATATCATAACAAGAAGTAAAACAAAACAACTCAGAGGTTAAACACTATAGTCAAACCTGGACAATTATGTAATCATATCTAGGATAAATATAGCCTGATCAACTATATTTATTTGAGATATGACCAACATGTGTTCGGGAGTGGTAGTGGTGTTGCAACAAGTCAAGAGTTTCCAAGCTTGCTATCCAAAAGTCTTAAGAACCAACACTAAAATAAGTAAAATACTATAGGAGTATTTTGACATTCTATCTATTTTATCGTACTAACTTATTCTTGCACAGACGACATGGAAGGCTTTCACCACCTTGGAGACCCCTACTTTCTGAATCAGGGGAATGGAGGTTGGATTGAGGAAGACCCAGAAGAAGACCCAGAAGAAGACCCCGAGGAACCCATGGAGGATCCCGAAGAACCGATAGAGTCTGCGGAAGAGGACGTTGATAACAAGTCGAGGAAGATGACGAGGAAGAGGTTGAGGAGGACGAGGAATCGGACACAGAGTCCGAGGTTATCAATCCTCCCTACATGGAAAGATTACCACCGTATAGGATGGGGTACAATGGCCCTATACCTCCTTGGGTTGACGATATCGAGAGATGGGGTCGACGCCAGGGTCAACAACCACCATTTGGGATGAACCGAGGTTACTAGGATCATGGACATGGAGGACCAGCAGATCATATAACATGCACGTTTTGAAATTGTGTTTTAAGTAAATAATATTATGAAATATCATGTGAATTCGAATGTTGAGTTCTAACATATAGTTTTTACTAGAATTGAAGTAAAACTATGCTTAGAATCATTCAGAAGGTATTGGAAGTCTTATGAGATTCCAATCAAATGTCAAATAGTGAAATTTAATGAAAATATAAAATTTGGAATAAGTAAAATTTTATTATTGAAAGTTGTAGATAATCTCGTTAGAAACATTTAGGTGAAAACCTCATCGAAATCCGAGTTATAACGAAGAAGTTATAACCAATCGAAGATTCGCGACAAAACTGGCACGACGCCGAATGACGTAAAAAGTGAGTTTTTGATAAACTACTTTTTAGCCTTAGTAATCTAAATGAAAGTCGTAGTATTCGTTAAATTGAGAAGTTCGATAAAAAGAACGCCAAAATCTGACTTCGTATGAGGAATTTATGATTTTTCGAAGTTTCAGCTTAGCAGTAGACAGCTAAAAACTCGAATTTTAGATCGAGGGATTTTTAGCCGACACAACCTAAACGAGAATTGAAGGTTTCGTCATTGGTAGTACAACGGTAACAAGTCTGATGAAAACGGAAGTCGGATGAAGAAGTTATGAATTTTTAACGGATTTTCCTGTCCCGGTCTGTTAAAAATAATAATATATAAATTAAATTCAGAATTAGCTGACGAAGTCTAAAACGAAAGTTGTAGAGCATAATTTTACCTATGCGTGCATATAAAGAACGTCAAAAGCGGAGCCCGTTTGAGAAAGTTATGGATTTTACAAGATTTTGCACATTTTTCGAGAAATTTTGCATGAATAGTGTTTCCACGTCATCCCTCACATACAGCCTCCACATGTCGCCTTTTGATAGGACCAAGGTTGTTGTGTCGCCTTCTAATTGGACTAAGTCTAAGGTCCACTAATCTTGGGACACCTTCGCATGAGACACCCCTCGGATGACCCTCACACCAACATGGAGCCCGCCCATTGGACCGAAGTTGGGTCCAATCCGAAGCTGCCGTCTGCGAGCTTGCTGTTCCGACCTATGCCATCCGACCAATGTGAAGTGAGCACCTATCCGTCTGAGCCTTGCCCTGCTGCCAGCTGGTCCGAGCCTCGCAGCCACTTGCCCTCTTCCCCTCGCTTCGGATCGGAACCTCGGCCCTATATAAGGGTGCGAGACCTCCCGGGTAAATGTTAGAAATTTGCCACTTCTTACCCCTAAACTTATATTTCTTCTACTTCCACTTCCCCTGAAGCCCCGGTACTAATTCCAAAGCCCGAAACATGCCTTGAGACTCCCGAGAAGCCCGAAAAATTTATCTTTTTGGTTTTGAAGCTCTACCTTCGCAGAGCCCAATTATCAAGACAACTTCCGGTTTTCAACGAAGAAAGTGATCTTTAGAGCCGAACTGCTACCCAAATTAATATTTTATCCCCCGGTTATTTCACAGTGAGTTTACTATATAGAAATAATTGTATGTTATGTGTTATATGTGCTACGTGCTTTTCAGTGTTATTATTCCTGTTTATTTTCCCGTGTTATTTTTTTTCGCTATTTTTAATAGCAAAGCAATACCTTTGACCATGTGATTAGTGAAAGGACTTAGATTCATGTTGGTACTGGTATGTAGCCTCTGGCCATGTAGAACATGTCTCCATAAGAGAATGATTTCTATTCTATGGTATTGGCAGAAGGTTAGACAGGGCTATAAGCCTGAAATCTACTAAAATGTTAAATCCGAAGTTGTATGTTTTTTGTGCCATTTGGGCCAAAGCTTTATTGATGTATATCAACTATGGAAATTGTTATGTCTCATTGATTGTATATATTTGAATCAAATCAATGATTGTTGTGGAAAGTTTGTCACATGATTCGCATATGCCCTTGTTGTTCCTTGTTCCTCTTTGCTTCTGCTATATATATATATATATATATATATATATATATATATATATATATATATATATATATATATATATATATATATATATATATATATGGCATAACGTTATATTGTATCTATTATTGAGCTCAGTAAGCGTCACCACTTACCCTCTCAATGTTTAAAAAATTGCAGGAGATAAGCATCCAATATAGTTATATACTGGTATAAGATTTTTGAATAGTTTGAAACTATTGTATCGATAGAAGCTTATTAATAGTTTGAAACTATTGTATTTTGCACTCCCATATGTATAAAACTATAGAATCCTGGGAAGTTATGTAATATATAACACTTTAAAATAGTCGGTTTGTAACCTCTTTATTAATGTAAAATATCGTTTTTATGAATATTCAAGTAGCATGTTTTCGAGTAACTATATTGTCAAGTATGAAAGTTTGGGTCTTTCATAAATATGAAAGTGAGGGTCTTTCAATCATGGTATCATAGCAGTAGTTTGAGTGAACTAAATTCCACAGATTGGTATTTAGACATAAACTATTGGAAGTTCAATATATGAACTTAATCATTGTAAGTATAGGGATACAAACCATAGGAAATATATAAGTAAAAGTATTAGGTAATAATAAACCCTAATATTCTAAAATACAATGTTACTCCGTATTGCAGAGCAATGGCTGAACAGGTTAGTGGCCATACCCCTAAGGTTGGTGGAGGTCCTCAACCCGAGGAAGTGAATACTCCAGTATCTCCTCTTGGGTAAACTTACCGGTGTTATTCGACAGACTCTCGAAGAACACAAAAAGAATGGTGATAAGGGAAAAGAGAAAGCCATTGGAGAATCTTTAAAAGGAGAGTTGAAGCGTCCCTCTGAAAGGCCCAATTGGTGGTTTGGTCTAGGCTTTGTGTTGTAATAGTGGTTGTGTTTTGATAGAGTATTGTGGGTAGGTTTACCGAGTGTTTACGTGTCTGTAATGAGTTTACTGCCGTAAACTCCTTACGACCGTAAACTCTTGTCGGTCGTAGTTCCCTAAATATAGAGGGTTAGTCATTCGTGTTTTGTTGTTGATGCCTAATAGTTCACGGTCATATATCGAGTTTTACCAGACCTTTTCAGTAATAGAACGTGTGCAATCTTGATTTCTTTTCTTTTCTACTCTTATTCTCGTTGCTGTGATTGTGTTTGCTATTGATCACTGGTAAGATCCATTTACAGGACCTTACAATTGGTATCAGAGCAAGACCAGCGTCAAAGGCACTCTACAATCGATCTTGGAGCGAGTTTTCATTGGTTGGAGAATAAAATTCGTGATTTCTGCAAAAAGGGTTTTTAGTCTAGTCGAAAAACTGCAAATTTCAAGCTTTCGGCCTGAGCTTACGGTCGTAATCACTGTTTACGGCCGCAAACTCTTTAAGATTCTTGGACCGTAAATCGCATTCTTGAGCCGTGAATAAGGAATATTCATACACCGAAAACTGTTTATTCTTGGACCGCAAGCTTAAGACTGTGAACTCCTTTCGACTGTAAACTAGGAGTTTACGGCCGTAAACTGTCATCTAACCGTAAACGGCATTTATGGTAGTAAATTTTTTTAACTGTGTTTGACCAGAACTTGATTTAATCATAATTAATTTAATTTCTGTTTCACATTAATTAAATAATAAAAATGGATTCTCAAAGTCAAACAAACCACCAAGAGCTGGATTCAGTCATGGGCACAACCACCCGAATTCCTAGACTCCTATCCGCTGAAGGCTTCCTAGAATGTAAGTATAGAATTGAGCAGTACATAAAAATAAAGGACTTCAAAATCTGGAGAAGCATAATAAAGATTCCTGTCAGAATAACCACTACTGTTGCAGGGCAATTGGTTTAGAAGAAGATGGAAAACTACACTGATGAAGACTTCGAGAAGATTGAAGAGCAAGAAAAGGCATTGGCCATCTTGACCATGGCATTATCTCTAGACATTGCTCAAGGTTTCAGGGAGTACACTTTTGCTAAGGCCTTGTGGGAAGCCCTAATTTAGGTCTATGAAGGAAACGAAGATATGAGGGAGAGTCACCAAGATATGCTGCAACAATGTTTCAATATGTTCAACTATGTTCCTAGAGAGACTCTTGAGGTACAGCTGCAGCGGTTCACATCTCTTAACACTGAAATGACTATAGCCGGGATTTTCTACTCAAAGTCGGAGATAAACAAGAAGCTACTGAATGCTCTCCCAAAGTCTTGGTACATGAATGTAGCCGTCATCAAGAAGACTAAGGATCTTAGCCATCTCTCTCTTGCTGAAGTGATGGTTGTCATCAAGGCCTATGATATTGATGACAAGCAGCGAGAGATCACCCAGGTGAACTCATACTCAGCTGCGAACCTTGGAATCACTACTAACAATGATCTTTCATCTTCTTCTCTTTCTCTTCTTTCTGCAGGTCAATCCTTTACTACTCCCACTCCATCAGCTTCCTCTGCATCAGCCATGTCTTTCTCACAGAATCAATCGTTCGTGGCTAGTCAAGTTGCTTCATCCTCAAATGTGGATTCTTCTTCAAGACGAAAGGAGGGTGATGAAAATCTCGCACTTGCTTCAGGGCTTGTCAATTGCTACAATGCACTCGTAGCCGGGGATCTTCCACCCCAACTATCCTTTGCCGATCTGGATTAGATTCACCCTGAAGACGTTGAGGAGATGTATATTACATGGCAAATTGCCATGGCAGTTTTAGGGCGAAACAATTTGCCAAAAAGACTGGAAAGAACAACTGGGGGATGAGTGCTGACAAGAAAGTTGGGTTCAGCAAGGGAAAGCTGCAATGTTTCAACTGCCACGAGCCAGGGCATTTTGCTCGTGATTGTCCACAACTAGATAGAAGACTAAATAATGATAGGACAATAGTTGCAGTTGGGAACAATCAAAGTGGTGCTCAGATAAACAACGAGAAGTTTATGGTTGCACAGTCATTCGACTGGGAGGATCAGATGCAGGCCCTGAACTTGTCTAGACCTGAAAATGCCCACCTGGCACAGGTTAGAGATGATGCTCCGGCATAGATTGTGTCAGCTGAAGATAAAGGGATGGAGCTACAGTTTGCGTTGATGGTATCTTCTTCTCATGAACCTAATACAACCGAGGTAAGTTTACCATCATGGTCTCAAGTCTGTATTGATTATGTTAAAACTCTGCATGAGAAAATTGAGAGATTAGGTAGTGAAGTAGAAAACCTTAAAATTCTCCGTGAACTTAACGACTCACTAAAAAGGGAAGTAGAAGACCTTAGATATGAAGGTTACCAACTAAGAAAAGGTCAAAAACCACTTAAAGCCCAATTGGAATCTAGAATAAAAGACTTTAGGAGACTTCAGGAAGACTATAGTAATAAATGCGAAAGTTATGATTATGTAATGAAACAGAACGCTGAACTAGTGGCTGAAATTGAGTCTTTAAAGGGCAAATTTGAAATCGCTGATTTTGATTTTAGGAAATTTGATGTATCGAGAGAGGTAGTTACAAATATGATAGACCACTGCATGCAATTTAAACAAAATCAATCAAAGGGTCTAGGTTATAATCAAGTGCCTCCTCCTTTCAATCATTCATATCAGCATAAGCCTTTGTCCAAAGAAGAGATTACAAATGAACCATTCATGGTTTATGGCAAGCCATCTGGTTTTGTTTTGGGAGGATTTATTAATGTTGAAAGTACTAACATTTCTACTTCTCCTGCAGATCAATCCTTGAACCATCCAAAGCATGAAGTTGAAGGATCTGTTTCCGAAAATAAAACTGAGTCTAAACCTGAAGCTTTAGTTTTAAATAAAGACAATATTTTTTCTGATGTTTCAAATGACAATGTTTTTTGTGGTGGTGTTTCTATTGTTTCTGATATTATTTTGAATGGTTTAAAAGTGTCTACTTTGAACAATTTTGTTGACAATTCTGATGTGTGCGATAATAAGTTTGAAGAACCACCAGTTTCACAATCTTCTCCATCCAATGTACCCTCACTTGCCTCACAACCTAAATCTTATTCATGTTCTTGTGAGAGAAGTAAGGGTGTTGGGATGGAAAACAAATATGATCAATGTAGTTCAAGTTATAATAATAACAAACAAATTTGTTTCAATTGTGGAGTTGGTGTCTATATAGCTAGAAATTGTCAAAATCGTATGTTTGTACATTTTGAATTTCCAAGAGGAGAGAACGAATTCAGAGGAAGGTATTTAACTAGAAAGTCCTCTAGAAATCATTCCCGAAATGATGATTGGAAAGATGACTGGAGTGGAAAACGGGCCGTTTTTCAAAAACATAAAAGGGTTTCTCATCACAAAGTCCCAGGCAGTTTGCCAAAACTGAGCATGGTCAAGTCAAGGTCGGTTTCATCTAGAAGCAGCAGTGGGTCTTCAACCAACTCTGGTAGAAAACCCACATGCTTCAAGCAAACTGATAAACATTCAATCTCAAAATCACTCAGGACTATTAGAAAACCTAATTATCATTGGCTGCCCAAACTGGCTTCCAATTCATCTTTTGTGTCCTCTAAAAAATCCGAAAATCATCAATCTGAAAAGACATCGGGACCACCCAGGAAAATAATGATCTGGGTTCCCAAATCTAATTAAACCCGCACATTTTGCAGGGACAGTTGCGGAGGAATGTCGTCTGGTTCGTCGACAGCAGCTGTTCCCGACATATGACAGGATATATCGCCCAACTACACAACATTCAATCATTTAATGGGGGATACATCTCCTTTGCAGGTGGAGAAGGTGGCTAGATCAATCAAAGAGGAACTGTCACAAATGGGGTTTTAAGTTTCGAGAATGTTAATTTTGCTCCCGAACTGAAGCATAGTATGTTAAGCGTATCTCAGATTTGTGACAAGGGCTATTCTACGCATTTCACTGATAAGGAATGCATGATTCTCAAGCCAGGCTTTGTCATCCCAGAAGAATGGATACTTGTAAGATCTAAAAGGGATGGGAATGCCTATATCATTGATATGAATAGCAATCTTCCAGAACAAGTTACGTGCCTTTTCTCAAAGATCTCCGAACAAACTGCAATGCTGTGGCACAGAAGACTAGGTCATGCCAATGCCAAGAACATGAATCGTCTTGCGAAAAATGAGATGGTCCATTGATTTCCTGTCAAAGACTTCATCACATTCGAAAAGTGTGTGTCATGTGCCCAAGGAAAGCATCATAGAGAACCACACCTGCCAAAACAGGTCAACTCAATTAGCCAGGTGCTTCAATTGCTACATATGGATTTTTTTGGACCAGTAAATGTTCTCAGCATCAACATAAACTCTTATTGCCTGGTTGTGATTGATGATTTCTCTCGGTTTACGCGGGTTTTCTTTCTATCCAACAAAGTTGGAGTTGCTGATTTGATTAAGAAATTCATACTATTAATTGGGAGCCAGACTAACAATCGGGTGAAGGCGCTTCATACCGACAACGAAACAGAGTTCAAGAATTCTGCACTCGATCACTTTTGCGCAGAAAAGGGTATCATGCGTCAATACAGCTCTGCTCACACACCCCAACAAAATGGTGTTGCTGAAAGGAGAAACAAAACGTTAAAAGACGCCGCAAGGACGATGTTATGTGATTCAAAACGACCAGTTTTCTTTTGGGCCGAGGCGATAAACACTGCCTGCTATGTTCAGAATCGCGTGTTGATCAACAAAGCTCAGATGAAGACCCCGTATGAAATTTTATATAGTCACAAGCTATCAGTTAGTTATTTCCATGTATTTGGCTGTCCTTGCACCGTTCTTCACTTAGATACCAACCCGAAGTTTAATGCCAAGGCCGATGACTGTTACTTCGTAGGGTATGCTACTCGCACTGCCTATAGGGTCTACAATAAGAAGACAAAACAGATTGTGGAATCTTATGACATGCGTTGGTTGGAAGAAAATGAGACGGGCGCTAGAGTGGGTCCGGATTGGTTGTTTGATTACACATCGCTGTTCAAATCAATCAATATGTCTTCAAGTGGCTTATCTAGATCTGTTTCTGGTTTGAAGAATATTTATGAAGATGAAGACGAAGATGTTGTCTATAGACCTCCATCTGCATCCTCTTCATCATCCAAGGGGAAGTCCTCGGTTTCGTCTGCGGGGGAGTCCTCTGCTATGCCTGAGGGGGAGTCCTCTGCTATACCTGAGTGGGAGTCCTCTGCTATACCTGAGGGGGAGTCATCTGTGCAACATGATAGTCCTAAATGTCCAGCCCAAAATGATACTCCTGATGTAGAAGCTACGCCATTTACTCCTATGGAAAGAGAGTTCATGCCTAATGACGATTCCGCTGCCTCTTCAACCTTTATGGAAGTACTCTTTCCTAAACTTATCTCAGATGAGTTTGTAGCAGAGCCCTCTGGAGCAGCTCAATCAGCAAATGAAGTAGGTATCAACATTCACACTCTTCCTGTCTCTCTCAATGATATCAGCCAAGAGATACCTTCAAGGATTCAACGCGATCATCCGATCGACAACATCATTGGTCAGCTGGGTGATGGTGTTAAAACTAGAAGTCAGAGTGGAGATGTTAATACTTGTCTTTACTCTTGCTTTATCTCTCAAATAGAGCCCAATAATGTTGAAATGGCTCTGAATGAGCCCAGCTGGGTAGATGCAATGCATGAGGAACTGCATCAATTTGAAAAACTCGGTGTTTGGAAATTAGTTGAGTTACCAAAGGCCAAGAAGTCTCTTGACACACGATGGGTTTATCGCAATATGAAGGACGATTTAGGGGTTATTGTTCAAAATAAAGCTCGATTGGTGGTTCGCGGGTTTCGAAAAGTCGAGGGTCTTGATTACACTAAAGTTTATGCTCCAATAGCTCGCCTAGAGGCCATTCGTATCTTCCTAGCATATGCTTCGTACATGAACTTTACCGTATATCAAATGGATGTCAAGACTACCTTTCTTGTATGGCAAGGTGAAGGAAGAAATCCATGTTGATCATCCTCCTGGGTTCGTTGACTCAAAATTTCCTAATCATGTCTACAAGTTGGACAAGGCATTATATGGGTTACATCAAGCTCCTCGAGCATGGTTACTCTCGTGGAACTATCGATCAGACTTTGTTTATCAAGCATGTTGGCAATGATCAGATAGTTGTGCAAATCTATGTTGACGACATTATCTTTGGGTCGACTAGTCCGCAACTCTGTAAAGAATTCGAAGGTGTAATGAAGAAGCGGTTCGAAATGAGTTTGTTGGGAGAAATGACCATGTTTTTGGAGCTTCAGGTTAAACAGAATTCAATCGGAATCCTGCTACATCAAGCCACGTATGTGGAGGATATTCTTGAGAAGTTTGGGTTTCACGACGCTAAATCTGCTTCAACACCAATGGCTGAACGACCTCTTCTCACTCTAGATCCTGACAACGAATCTATAGATCAAACCCACTATCAATCGATGATCGGATCACTGATGTATCTTACTGCAAGCCGACCTGACATCATGTTTGCATTTTTTCAATGCGCACGTTATCAGACTAATCCTAAATTTTCACATCTTATTGCTGTCAAAAGAATTTTTCGATATATCAAAGGGAGCCCGAAATTGGGTCTTTGGTATCCGAAGAATTCTGAATTTGATCTATATGCTTTTGCTGACAGTAATTATGGAGGCTGTGAGCTTCACAGGAAATCAACCGCAGGAGGGTGTCAATACCTAGGTGACATACTAGTTTCGTGGCAATGCAAGAAGCAACACACTGTCTCAACTTCCACAGCGGAGGCGAAATACGTTGCTGCATCGGCCTGCTGTTCTCAAGTCATCTGGATCCAACATCAGTTGTTGGATTACAATTTGAATTATTTAGAAACCCCTATTTACTATGATGATGAGGCCGCTATTCAAATTGCCAAAAATCCAGTCCAACACTCTAAAACCAAGCACATCGACATTAAAATTCACTTTATCAGAGACTGTTATGAGCGTTCACTAATCCGACTGGAACAAGTCCCTACTGCTAATAATGTGGCAGATTTGTTCACAAAGCCATTTAATAAAGCTCGTTTCGATGTGCTTGTGGGTTTTCTGAAAATGATTCGTTTTGAGGATTAAGTTTTTTATTTTTTATTTTTCTTAATTCTTCATTTTTTTATTTTTTTATTTTTTTTGTAGGATAGATTAAATTTGCGCATGTTATTTTTATTTTATTTTATTTTATTTAATTCTCACCCATGCACAAATTTAGGGGGAGAAATAATCAAAAATCCAAAAACAATAAAAAAATAATAATAATCCAAAAACATTAAAAAATCCGGAAAATTAAAAATGTTGTTGTTAGTCTTGTTTGCAGGTGTTGTGATGGGAAATGAAATTAGCAAGTGATAAAGGGCAATCTGAATCTGTGTAACATACCTAAGTTGAATCGTCTATGCTCTGTGCTCGATGCGCAGGTAGACACGAAAGATTTTAAATGGACTTGACTAGGGAAAGTTGAACCTAATGAATTTAAGGACTTGACAAACTTTGACCGCCATTTAGCCTGATATCACGACGCTCGGATAGGGTGAGCAGGGAGATATACATGGGAATCTACTAGTCACATTGAATAACCCGTATCTAGAACTGTGGATTCACTTTTCCTCGATGTGCAGATTCTGTCCTTCATTCCGGTTGGATGGGGTGACTGGGGAATTTCGATAAACTAGGTCTGTAAAAGGTTATTTTCTTTCTTTCTGTCTGTTAGTCATATGTTGCCTCCTTTGCGTGATCGAGAGATCCGACCTAGACTGTAGCATATGCAACTCTATCTCTCTGCATCTTCTATCTATGCAATTCTTTCCATCTGTTAGCCATATACTATCTCCTCTGCGTGACTCAAAATCCGACCTGGTACACAGTATATGCAACGTTCTCTTCTCAATCCCTCTGAAACTTTAGTTAGCCATATGTTTCATCCTTTGCGTGATTGGAAGAGATCCGACCTGGATGTACAACATATGCATTCTAAATCTATATTCTCTCTTAATAATTGTCTGCTCACCTGGTGTAAGGAGTATTTTGGAAGTCCTTGATGGCTGGGGCATGCCAAGAAGCAGGAAACACGTTCTAGTACAATTAAAATTGAACACATACAGGTTGTCTGTAGATCTCGCTGCCCAATTTAGGTGGACAACAATATCCCTGGTTGTAGTCAGTTAAATGGTCATAAGAAAATCTTATTTAAGAATTAGGGTCAATCATGATAAAGAAGAATTATAATCATCTATATAAGTATGTGTCATGTTATTGGTAAATTGTCCTAAAATTGTCACAAATTTCTCGTGTTTAAGTGGACCACAATACTAGCGATCCATCAGACGAAGATGTGAAGATAAGGGTACCGACGAGTGGAATAAGGTTGTCCAACAACTTTGATCCCAGCGCCACAAATACATTCTCAGTAATTAAATTTTAAGATGTGCATTTTAGTTGGAGCTAAATTATTTTATTTTAATTTTACTTTTATTTTAATTTTTGTTTTTATTTTTATTTTATTTTATTAACTGTTAAAGAATTTATAAGCTATTTTAAATTTTTGCAAAGTTAATTTTATTTTATTTTATTTTTAATTTTAGTTTTAATATTAATCCTCAAAAGGAATTGTTTTAAAATTTTTAAAATATTTTGGACTGTGTTGGACTCTGCTTTATACTGTGTGGCTATCAGTTAAATGTAAAATGGGTATAAATAGGAGTTTACCACCGGAATCTTCATCAGTTTTCTGATTCCGGCCGCAAACACCCTTCCACTCTCTCTCTCTCTTCAAAAAAAATTTCTTCAAATCTTGCAAAATTAATTCGATAGTCTCAAAGGTAATGAGTTTTAGACCAGGAATATGTATCTTGTTGCGTGATACACTGCGTTTTTGAGGCAGAAATCGAAAAAAGAAGATCGTCGGAGCTTGCGGCCCAAGCTTACGACCGTAAGATGCTTGCGACCGTAAACTCTGCAGATGGTCCATAGTACACGGTCAAGGGTTTACGACCGTAAACCCCTGTTGACCGCAAACTCATGTGTTGACCGTAAACATGATTGTTGACCACAAACTCCGATGTTGACTGAAAAATTTGACTGTTACCTAATTTTAAAATTGTTATTTCATTATTGGGATCAAAATTAAATCATTTAAAACTTTTTTTGCTTGTTGGTTTTTCTTATCTTACTTAACATGGTTAGTGCAGGTCAATGGCGAACCTCAAATTTGCAGACATGCATAATCTGGCTATTGTTCTGGCGGATCCTCCAGCTGTTCATTCGGACATCAAGTCGATGATCCACAGACTCAGGGAATGCTGTTTGTCATCAGCTATCACTGTGAATCCAGTTGTTTACCAGAATTTGATCAGAGAGTTCTGGGTGACTGCTAAGATGGAAATGGATGATGTTGGTGTTGTTGTTATTGAAGCTGCTGTAAAAGGACGCAAGATAGTAATCACTGAGAGCTTCATCAAAGATGCGTTGCTGATTGGTGATTAACCAGGTTTTCCCACGGAGATTAGGATTGAGGATGTTCAGAAAACTCTAAGGAGGATGGGATATGAAGGCACTTCACCTCCAACTTTGAAGAAGCTCTTACCTCCATATTGGAGATTTTTAGCGCATGTGTTTTTTAGCTGCATTTCAGGAAGAAGATCAGGAGCTGATGAAATTTCTCTGAGGAATACTGGAGCGATTGTTTCCCTTGCTGCTGGAGTAAAGTTCAACTTTTCAAGATTTATCTTGGATGAGTTTGTTGTAAACATCAGAGCCTCAACCCGGGATACTTTCTTATTGTATCCCAGGTTCATTCAACTATTTATCAATACTTAATTTCCGGATATGGTGAAGGAAGGAGATACTCTTGATATGAAATCTTTGGGTCCTCACACTGTAGGGCTCATCAAGCAGAACTGGAAAGGAAAAGTTATTTTTCAAGGAAAGTATCCTCTAGAGAAGTTTGGAAAGTTTGCCAAACTGAATGAGTCCTCAGAATCTTATGGATCTTCAAACGATGATGTTATTACAGTATCTGATGATGAGAATACCGAAAAAGAAGAGACTCCGACTCCTGAAGATCATGTGGCGGAAGAACATGGTGTCTGCTCATCCTCAAAGTGATTATGAAGGAATGAATGTGGAAACTGAGACGGAAGTTGAGGGAGATAAAAATGATTCTTTTGATGATCTTGATCTTACTGGATTTGACAATGATGATATTGCTGCATCTCTTGCAAGTAGTTCTAATTTTATGACAAATGAGAACCTTGACACGATTTTCAACAACGTCGATGAAGTTGCTCCTTCAACAACAGAGACAAGGGAGCCTGATGAAGTTCTTGAAACTACACCTGCTACCACAAACCAAATGGCGAATACTCCCATTCCAATGGAGACAGTTATTGGATTTCCTCCTCCTGTTTCTGTTCCTCCTACTATAGAGCCATTTGTGAGTGATCTTACAACAACGCAGACCGGTCAACCCCCATTGAAAAGAAGAAAAAGGGATCTAAGGAAAAGTGATCTAATTACAAGTCTTGTTAGTGGCCTTCCAGTACCACCCACCACCACTCCTAGTCTTACTACAACCAAGCTCTTTACTGTAGGACCAAACACCACTTTTGAAGTCGGTGGATCTTCTTCTCCACTAGGGTTTTCTCTTCCTCAATCTGATCATGATGATGCTTCAGCAATATTAGCCATTCATTTGGCTGAGGAGCAACTTCTAATGCCTCCCCCTCATGGTAAAGGTATTTCTATTGGGGACGGCGGTTCTGGAAGAGACAATCTCACTATCCCTGGGTTGCATAAGGAGATCTCAGTGCTCAGTCAGAAGAATATTGAGCTTCACATTCGTGTTTCAGATCTTCAAGTTGAAAATACAAAGATTAATGTTCAAGTCTCTGAACTTCAATATGACAATTCAAAGCTCGGTGTGCAAGTAGCTGATCTTCTTAAGGACAAAGCTCTAAAGTTAAAGCAGATTTCTGATCTTCAAGACCATTTCAATCTTTTGACTTCAAGTTATTTTGAGCTATATAAGAAGCTTGAGGAAGACTTCGGTGATAAATATCAAACGTCTGCTGATGAATACAAAATTAATCTACATACTCAAGCCTTTCCAGTTACCATGCCAACTAGTCAGACATCAGGGGTTGTTGATCGCATTGAGAATGAGCCTCCCTAAGCCCCTCATGTCTCAACAATAATACATGATGCGCAGGAAGAAGCAGCTAAGAAGGGACAACTATTGTTTAAAAGGAACCCTAACCAGAATGCTTCTTGGGATGAACCTACAATTACAGTTACTGATCTTGAGGTTGTTCGATTTAGGGATACATTTGGCGATAGATCTGGAATTGTTTCTTGGGAATTTCATGATCATCTCAAGATGTGGATTGTGCTAAGAAAGAGTGGCAACTCTGAGCTTTACAAAGATAGTCATTATTTCAACTCATGGACTAGGATAGATTTGACAGAATTGTCACGAGCTCCTTTTTCTAATCTCACAGACAATCCACAGGCGATCCAGTTCAAGAACTTCCTTGAGGATCAGGTTAAAAAGGGTTTTCCTTCCATGAGAACTGTTGAGTCCATTATGTTGGAGCATCCTGATATTATTGATCCTAAAACTGACAAACCTCTGCAAGTTGTGATGTGGCCTGCAACCAAACAGGTTAAACAGTTCCCTGTGCTTCTGAATTATCAAGATGGATCTCTAGACTCAATGGAGTGTTGGGTTTTCGATGAGATTACATCAGCTGCTGTAATCAAGCTCAAGAATGGATGCATCCATCTCTATGACCGAAGAGATCCGTTACAATTCCGAAAGTGGGACATTCATCACCTAAGCAATTTTCAGATATTGGTTGCGGAGGATATTTTTGAGGATGCTGCGAAAGTATATACGACCATGGTTGTTGAGATTCTTAATAAGCGTATGTGGAATGGGGCGATGGGGCAAGCAAACGTTATGGTAGTCAATAAAGGATAACTTCAAGATAATACCAAACCAAGGGGAGATTGAAAGGTACAATTGGTGGTTTGGTTTAGGCTTTGCATTGTAATAGTGGTTGTGTTTTGATAGAGTATTGTGGGTAGGTTTACTGAGTGTTTATGCGTCTATGATGAGTTTACGGCCGTAAACTCTTATCGGTCGTAGTTCCCTATATATAGAGGGTTAGTCAGTCGTGTTTTGTTGTTGATGCCTAATAGTTCACGGTCATATATCGAGTTGTAACAGTCGTTTTCAGTAATAGAACGTGTGCAAGCTTGATTTCTTTTCTTTTCTACTCTTATTCTCGTTTCTGTGATTGTGTTTGCTATTGATCACTGGTAAGATCCATTTGCAGGACCTTACACCCTCGTTAAAAGATTTCAAGAGTAGTGGTGCTACTGAGTTTTCCGGTGTTCTCAATCCCATTATTGTTCTTACTTGGATCCAGAACATAAAAAAAAGTGTTTCGTATTTCTCATGTGGATAATGAAGATAAAGCTAATTATGCTTCTGCAATGCTCATCAGAGAAGCCTTGGTCTGGTGGGAAGCAACATATGAAGCTCTCAACGGGTTTGACCAGGAGAATTTAGCCTGGGAAATGTTTAAAACTCGTTTGCTAGAGAAGTATTGTCCTCTAGACACAAGGAGGAGATTGGATAAGGAATTCCTCAAGCTTAAACAGGGAGGAATGACTGTGAATGAGTATGAAACTCAGTTTAATCAAAGAGCAAGGTTTGCTACAAAGTATATTCCAACTGAAGACGAGAAAAATCAGTTATTCATGGAGGGACCACGACACGAAATCCACGATTTCGTTGCCAATCGAGAAGTTCTGTCATTCGATAAAGCCGTTAAGTATGCTCGAAGACGTGAGCATAACTTAGAAATATGTGGTGCCACTTTTACTGTTCCGAAGCATCTACAAACTGAAAGGACTGTTCCTGTTCCTTCGTTTCTACCAGCTCAATCTATTCGGACTGAACCTGGTAATCAAGTTCAAACTCAAAATGTCTTTCATGGACACGGTACATCACAATCCTTTTCTATGCAATCGCCTTCATGTCGTATTTGTGGAAGGAATCATCAGGGCCAATGCAAAATAGACAAGGAATCTATTGTCTGTTATGGATGTTGAGAAAAGGGTCATATAAAGCCAGCTTGCCCAAGAAAGGATGTTACGTGCTATGCATGTGGTATTACTGGCCACACGAAGCGTTTTTGCCCTACTCTTACTAGTCATATGACGGGAAGTCAAGCTTTTGTTCAACAACCTGCGAGAAGTCAAGTCCCTGTTCAACAATCAAAGGGTACTCCAACTAAAAAGGAGGAGGTTCCAAAAGCTAAGGGTCGTGCATTCCAGATTACCTCAGAGGAGGCACGCGAGGACCCGAATGTTGTGATGGGTACATTTCTTGTCAACTCTGGACCTGCTCACATCTTATTTGATTCTGGTGCCTCAGAGTCTTTTGTGTCTTATGAATTTGCACATTCCTTTCAAATTGCTTGCTTTGTACTCACGCAACCATTTCACGTAGATACTACGGGAAGTATATCATTACTTGCTAATAAATTCTATAGGGATTGTGTTATAGAAATTTAAGGCTATACTTTTCTTGCTAACCTAATCGTTATCTCCTTGCCCAACTTTGATATTATTCTCGGCATGGATTGGTTATCAAAGAACCATGCAGAACTCTTGTGCTATGAAAAGATAATACGCATTCCTATTGAAGGGGAGAATCCTATCTATGTCTACGGTGAACAAAGACTCTTAAAAATAATCTCTTTCCTTAAAGCTCGTAAATTCATATCGAAAGGGTGTTCTATCTATCTGGCCTACACAATTCATGTCTCAAAAAAGGAGAAGAAAACTGTAAATGATGTTCTCGTTGTTAACGAATATCCTGATGTTTTCCCTGATGACTTGCCTGGCCTTCCACCGGATAGGCAAGTAGAATTCCAAATTGACCTTGTGCCTGGTGCTGCCCCGATTGGAAAGACTTCTTATCATCTTGCACCAGCTAAGATGAAAGAAATCATGAGCCAACTGCAGGAATTACTTGACAAGGATTTCATTCGAACGAGTACCTCTCCCTGGGGGTGCTACGGTACTGTTTGTCAAGAAGAAAGATAGATCGATGCAAATGTGCATTAATTATCGTGAGCTGAATAAGGTGACTATCAAGAACAAGTACCCACTACCTCGCATCAACGATTTATTCGATCAACTTCATGGTGTTAGCTATTTCTCAAAGATTGATTTAAGATCTGGCTATCATCAGTTGAAAGTTCAAGAGCGGGATGTACCGAAGACTGCTTTTCATACTCGATATGGGCATTATGAATTCCTTGTTATGCCGTTTGATTTGACAAATGCTCCTGCTATATTCATGGAAATGATGAATCGGGTATGCCGCCCAATGCTCGATAAATCAATAATTGTATTCATTGATGATATTCTAATCTATTCCAAGTCTGAAGCCGATCATGCCATTCATATTCGTGCGGTATTGGAACGTCTTCGAAAGGAGAAACTATATGCTAAATTCTCGAAATGTGAATTTTGGCTTCGCCAAGTTCAATTTCTCGGCCATGTTATTTCTAGTGACGGTGTATCCGTAGATCCTATCAAAATCGAATCCATTCAAAATTGGGAAGTGCCCCGTAATGCTTCTGAAATTCGTAGTTTCTTGGGTCTCGTGGGATATTACTGGACATTCATTAAAGACTTTTCTCATATAGCCGTACCTCTCACGAGTCTTACACAGAAGGAAGTGAAGTTCGAATGGGGTGAAGCCCAAGAAAAAGCTTTCTCAACTCTAAAAGATCTTTTGACTCGTGCTCCAATCTTATGACTCCCAGAAGGTGATGATTATTTCTCCATGTATAACGATGCTTCAAGATTAGGACTCGGTTGTGTGTTGATGCAACGTGGCAAAGTGATAGCCTATGCCTCAAGACAACTGAAAGATTATGAAAAGAATTATCCCACTCATGATCTCGAACTCGCTGCAGTGGTATTTGCCCTAAAACTTTGGAGGCATTATCTTTTTGGTACAAAATGCCAATTATTTACCGACCACAAAAGTCTCAAGTACATATTCAGTCAGCAAACTTTGAATATGAGACAACAACGAGCCATGGGGCAGATCAAAGATTATGATTGTGAAATCCTATATCGTCCTGGAAAAGCCAATGTCGTTGCCAATGCACTTAGCTGAAAGGTTTATCGCAATAGTATGTGTTATGCTATTACTCATACTACAGTAAAATTCACTATTTTAGATGAATTAGAGAAATGGAAAGAAGAGGCCCTAAAGCCAGAAAATGTGAAGAAAGAAGGGATGATACATTATAATGATGCTTTACTTGATGATCCGTGAGGATTAAAAGTATTCAAGAATCAGCTGTGGATTCCAAAGATTGGTGGATTGAGACAGAAGATTTTAGATGAAGCCCATAAATCTAAACTGTCAATCCATCCTGGTATAAGTAAAATGTACTATGATGTAAGAGCTGATTATTGGTGGCCTGGATTAAAGAGAGACATTGGAAGATATGTACATGAATGCTTAGTATGCTTACAAGTCAAAGCAGAGTACCACAAGCGTTATGGAACCCCATAAAGTCTTAGTGTTCCTGTATGGAAATGGGAAGAACTGTCCATGGATTTCATTACCAAATTGCCAAAGACTGCTAGACAACATGATAGCATTTGGGTAATCGTCGACAGCCTGATTAAAAGCGCACATTTTCTTGCCATGCGTGAAACGACTCCCATGGAGAAATACGCACAAGTATACTTGGATGAAATTGTTGCAAGACACGGTGTGCCACTAAAGATCATTTCCGATCGTGATACTCGCTTCACTTCTCACTTTTGGGCGAGTATGCAACGTGAATTAGGATCTCGAGTTGCTCTCAGCACAGCTTATCATCCCCAGACAGATGGTCAGACGGAAAGAACAATCCAAACAGTTGAAGATATGCTTCATGCATGTGTTTTGGAGTTCGGTGGTAATTGGGATAAATACTTACCTCTTGTCAAATTCTCGTACAATAACAGTTACCACGCTTCAATCAAAATTCCACCATATGAGGCATTATATGGTCGCAAGTGTCGTACTCCATTGTGTTGGTGAGACATAGGACAGAAGATCCTTGGAGGCCTTGAAATGATTCAAGACACCACCGACAAGATTCAAATCGTACAAGAAAGAATGAAAGCAGCCCAGGATCGACAGAAGTCCTATACAGAAAAGAGGACACGACCCATAGAATTCCAGGTGGGTGATTTCGTAATGCTAAAAATATCCCCATTGAAATGCATTATGCGATTTGGGAAGAAAGGAAAACTAAGCCCTAGATTTGTTGGTCCGTTCAAAATCATCCAGAGAATTGGAAAACAACATAACGCTTAGAATTGCCTGAAGATTTGGCAGGTATTCATGATGTGTTTCATGTGAGCTATCTGCGCAAATGCTTGAGCATCAATGATGACACAGTTCTATTATCCGAGGTGAAATTGGAAGTAGAGTTGGTGGTTGTCAAGTGGAAACACCAGCGAGGCCCAAATTATACTTGGGAAAATAAGAATGAGATAAGAGCAAAATATCCCCATTTATTTTATTCGATGTAATTTCGAGGACTAAATCCTCAAAAGGAGGAGGTATTTGTAACATACACGTTTTGAAATCGTGTTTTAAGTAAATAATATTATGAAATACTATGTGAATTTGAATGTTGAGTTCTAACAGATAGTTTTTACTAGAATTGAAGTAAAACTATGCTTAGAATCATTTAGAAAGTATTGAAAGTCTTATGAGATTCCAATCAAATGTCAAATAGTGAAATTTAACAAAAATATAAAATTTGGAATAAGTAAAATTTTATTATTGAAAGTTTTAGATAATCTCGTTAGAAACATTTAGGCGAAAACGTCATCGAAATCCGAGTTATAACGAAGAAGTTATGACCAATCGAAGATTCGCGACAAAACCGACACGACGCCGAATGATGTAAAAAGTGAGTTTTTGATAAACTACTTTTTTGCTTTGTAATCTAAGTGAAATTCGTAGTATTCGTTAAACCGAGAAGTTTGATAAAAAGAACACCAAAATCTGACTTCGTATGAGGAAGTTATGATTTTTCGAAGTTTCAGCTTAACAGTAGATAACTAAAAACTCGAATTTTAGATCGAGTCGTTTTTAGCTAACACAACCTAAGCGAGAATTGAAGGTCTCGTCATTGGTAGTACAACGGTAAAAAGTCTGACGAAAACGGAGGTCGGATGAATAAGTTATGAATTTTTAACGAATTTTTCTGTCCCAGTCTGTTAAAAATAATAATATAAAAATTAAATTCAAAATTAGCCGACGAAGTCTAAATAAAAGTTGTAGAGCATAATTCTACCTACGCGTGCATATAAAGAACGTCAAAAACGTAGTCCGTATGAGAAAGTTATGGATTTTACAAGATTTGGCACATTTTTCGAGAAATTTCGCATGAATAGTGCTTCCACATCATCCCTCGCATACAGCCTCCGTGTGTCACCTTCTGATAGGACCGAGGTTGTTGTGTCGCCTTCTGATTGGACCAAGTCCGAGGTCAACTAAGCTTCGGACACCTTCGCATGAGACACCCCTCGGATGACCCTCGCACCAACGTGGAGCCTGCCCATTGGACCGAAGTTGGGTCCAATCCGAAGCTGCCGTCTGCGAGCCTACTGCTCCGAACCGCGCCATCCGACCAATGCGAAGCGAGCACTTGTCCGTCCTAGCCTTGCCCTGCTCCCAGCTGTTCTAAGCCTCGCAGCCACCTCGGATCCGAACCTCGGCCCTATATAAGGGTGCGAGACCTCCCGGGTAAATGTTAGAAATTTGCCACTTTTTACCCCTAAACTTATATTTCTTCTACTTCCACTTCCCCCGAAGCCCCGATACTAATTCCAAAGCCCGAAACACTCCCCGAGACTCCCGAGAAGCCCGAAAAATTTATATTTTCGGTTTTGAAGCTCTACCTTCGCAGAGCCCGGTTATCAAGAAAACTCCTGGTTTTCAACGAAGAAAGTGATATTTAGAGCCGAAGTGCTGCTCAAATTAATATTTTAGCCCCCGATTATTTCACAGTGAGTTTAATATATAAAAATAATTGTATGTTATGTGTTATATGTGCTACGTGCTGTTTAGTGTTATTATTCCAGGTTATTTTCCCGTGTTATTTTTAATAGCAAAGCAATACCTTTGACCATGTGATCAGTGAAAGGACTTAGATTCACGTTGGTACTGGTATGTAGCCTCTGGCCATGTAGAACATGTATCCATAAGAGAATAATTTTTGTTCTATGGTATTGGCAGAAGGTTAGACAGGGCTATAAGCCTGAAATCTACCAAAATGTTAAATCCGAAGTTGTATGTTTTTTGTGCCATTAGGGCCAAAGCTTTATTGATGTATATCAACTATGGAAATTGTTATGTCTCATTGATTGTATATCTTTGAATCAAATCAATGATTGTTATGGAATGTTTGTCACATGATTCACATATGCCCTTGTTGTTCCTTGTTCTTCTTTGCTTCTACCATATTGAAGTATATATATGGCATAACGTTATATTGTATCTATTATTGAACTCACTAAGCATCACTGCTTACCCTCTCAATGTTTAACAAATTGCAAGAGATAAGCATCCAGTATAGTTATATACTGGTAGAAGAGTTTTGAATAGTTTGAAACTATTATATCGATATAAGCTTATGAATAGTTTGAAACTATTGTATGTTGCACTCCAATATGTATAAAACTATAGAATCCTGGGATGTTATGTAATATATAACACTTTAAAACAGTCGGTTTGTATCCAGTAGTTTGTAACCTCTTTATCAATGTAAAATATTGTTTTTATGAATATGCAAGTAGCATGTTTTGGAATAACTATATTGTCAAGTATGAAAGTTTGGATCTTTCATAAATACGAAAGTGAGGGTCTTTCAGATCGCGCACTCCCTGTCATGATCAGACGTATTAGGGACATCGGTGCCTAGGCTCAAGTGACCGCCGACCGAGTAATGCAAATGCGGGCAGCTATGCAGATCACAGATACTCGCACGCAAGACCTAGAGCGAGACCTCTATCCAGTGTAACGACTCGTGGAGGATCTTGCCACTACACGAGCAGAGGTCAGAGAATACCAGGAGCGCGTACGGATCACCGAACACAGGTTAGCTGAGCTCTAGGGCGCGTCCACCTCATCGTCATCACCTCCATAACCGACTCGTCACGGCTAGTATCTGTTCACTAGCTACCATATCGAATTCCTTCTATGCACTACCCTATGTATTTTCGTATTAGTTTTATTTCTCTGTCTATATTGTATGCCATTATAAGGCAAAATTTTCATGTACTCAAGAAATCAGTATCAATGAAAAGCGGATATATATTTTCTTATGATGTATTACCCATTGTGTTCTTTATTGCTACTATTACATGTTGAAATTATACACGCACTTGATCATATGCACCCAATGCACCAATACCATTCTATAATCAAGAAATCGTGAAAGTGAAATGCATTGAATACTCATTTTCCTTCTGATCCACGACAAAAAGATGCCGAGGAGACCAATCCGAAAGAACAACAACACAGCACCACCACTGCTGCCCCCGCCGGAGATAAACTCTGCAACTTTTCAAGCGGCTGTTTCAGCAGCAGTAACAGTAGCGTTAGCCCACATCCAAAGCAGAAATAACAGTAGAAATGGTCAAGGATCGGGAAATTCCCACCAAGGGATGAATCAAGGACCTGTAAGGGCCTGCACTTATAAAGATTTTTCCAATGCATGACCCCGTACATTCAACGAGATTGGAGGAGTGATAGCTTTAAAATGATGGATCAAGAAGATGGAATTGGTGTTCGAAATATGTGAGTGTCCGGAAGAAAGTAAGGTCAAATTCGCTGCCTGAACCTTCATTGATTAAGCACTCTCATGGTGGACCGGTCACATTGAAGCCATGACACTCCCTGTCGCAAACACCACGTCCTGGGAGGAACTCAAAGAAATGATGATTGCTAAATACTTTCCTCGAGGGGAGGTGCAAAAGCTTGAGCAAGAATTTTGGAACCTTATGGTACAGAACTCAGATATTGACGCATACATCTCAAGGTTCAACGAGCTATCCCTCCTGTGTCATGGCATGATTACATCAGAAGGAAAGAAGGTCGAATGATTCATCTGGGGGTTGATGCCTCCCATTCAGCGCAACGTAATTGCCTCAAAACCCGAGACCTATGACAGTGCAAAGCGCATGGATAAAAAGATTTACGATCACAGTGACAAGAAAAGCATGAAAACAACCGGGGGAGAAAGCAAGAAAGAAGGAGGAAACAAGAAGAGTTAGGATAACAAGCGAAAGGGACGGCAGGATGCAGGGTCATCCAAGAAACCACAGACATTAGCAGTCCATTCTGCTACCACTCCAACCGCACCAGCTCCATCCGTCCCAGCCTCAACTACAACAACGCCAACCAAGTCATACGCGGGATCCAATCCCAAATGTGACAAGTGTAATTATCATCACTACGGGGCATGCAAGGATTTCCAATGCACCAAATACAATCGAAAGGGGCACACTGCTCGGTATTGCAAGATGCCCCCGCAACAAAACAAACAATCCAATGACAACAACGTCGGAGCCAGCTGCACACTCTATGGATGTGGGGAAACCGTCCATTTTAAATGCAACTTTCCCAAGAACAAAAATTAAAATGCAGGAAGGGTCTTAACCATGGGGCAATGAGAATCGGTCCAAGATCCAACAATGGTGACTCATACGTTTCCCCTCAACAAATTGAACGAAACTTATATGGTTGAGATGGCCAATGGTAAAATAGAATCAACCAACGATGTCTATGTAGGGTGCACACTAATGTTAAATAATCACTCCTTCCCATTCTGTTTGATGCCTATTAATATTAGGAGTTTTGATGTGATTTTTGGCATGGATTGGTTAAGCCCCCACCATGCTGAAATTAAGTGTCACGAGAAGGAAGACGAAGCCAATTATCTTATGGACCGAATCTGGGCACCGAAGTTCGGTGGAATCCAGGACGTGATAATGAATGAGGCTCATAAAACGAGGTACTCGATCCATCCGGGTTCCGACAAGATGTACCTGGATATCAAGCAACATTATTGGTGGCCAAATATGAAAGCATAGATTTCTACTTACGTTGGTAAGTGTTTCACTTGTGCCAAGCTTAAAGTGGAGTATCAGAAGCCCTCAGGTCTACTTCAGCAACCCGAAATACCTGAGTCGAAATGGGAGAGGATAACAACGGATTTTATAACCAAATTACCCATGACGGCTGACGGTCTGGATGCTATCTGGGTGATCGTTGACCGATTGACCAAATCTGCCCATTTCCTGCCAGTAAAGGAGACACACAAGATGGAAAGACTAACGCGAATTTACCTGAAAGAGGTGGTAAGACTTCACGGAGTTTCCATATCTATTATCTCGGATCGGGATAGTAGGTTCACCTCTCGTTTTTGGTAGTCACTCCAAAAGGCATTGGGAATTCGACTGGATATGAGCAATGCCTACCACCCCCAGACAGATGGTCAAAGCAAGCAAACGATTCAAACTTTAGAGGACATGCTCCGAGCATGCGTAATAGATTTTGGCAAAGCCCAGGATACTCACTTGCCCCTCGTTAAATTTTCATACAACAACAACTACCACACAAGCATAGGAGGCACCCCCTTCGAGGCCTTGTATGGTCGGAAGTGCCGATCGCCCCTTTGTTGGGCCAAGGTGGGTGACACCCAGATGGCAAAAGGGCAATTACTGTATAGCACTCTCACCAAGCTTGAGATCATCCAGTAAACAACCGAGAAAATTGTCCAGATCAGATCACGACTTCAAGCGTCCCGGGATAGACATAAAAGTTATGCTGACAAAAGGCGCAAGCCGCTGGAGTTCCAAGTAGGAGACCGTGTGTTACTAAAAGTCTCTCCTTGGAAAGGGACAATCCGGTTCGGGAAGCGAGGAAAGTTAAACCCGCGCTACATCGGACCATTCAAGATTATTGCCCGAATTGGTCCAGTGACCTATAAGCTACAGTTACCCTTTGAGCTCAGCAACGTGCATCCCGTGTTTCATGTATCAAATTTGAAAAAGTGCTTATTAGATAAAACCCTTGTAATCCCAATAGAAGAGATCAAGGTAAACGAGAATCTCTTGTTCATGGAAGAACCATGGATAGATAAGTGAAACGTACTAAGCAAAGTCACATCCCAATTGTAAAAGTTCGTTGGAATGCCAAATGCGGGCCTGAATTCACATTTGAACGTGAAGATCAAATGTTGCACAAGTATCCCCACCTATTCGCTAAACCTTGAAGGTTACTTCAAAGCAAAATTTCGAGAAGAAATTCCCTCAAGCGGGGGATGATGTGACAACCGACAAGCTTCTGGTCAAGTCAAAGCCAAGTCAAGGTCAACATGTTAACTTGGTCAACTCAACTAGTGTTATGTGTTAGGAAATTCTTTATGTTTATTAATGTACAACTATAAATCTTAATGCAAATTAACACTTGAAAGTCCCAAATGTTCAAAATTTAACACCCTAAGTTGATTTGGGGAAGTAACAGCGTAAGTACTATTAAGTACCCTTCGGGGGTGTAAAACACACAAAATGAGATGTAACTAAGTCTAAAGTCCTCACTCTACGAAGAAAACCATTAATAAGGACTCTCGGCAGAGTCTTTCAATCTCTCCCACTATATCTCTCTCTCTCCGAAATCTCTCCAAGTATGTGAAATCTCTCCAAGTATGTGAAATCTCTCCCAAATCTCTCCAAGTATGTGAAGTCTCTCCCAAATCTCTCCTAGTATGTGAAATCTTTCCTAAATCTCTCCAAGTATGTGAAATATTTCCTAAATATCTCCAAGTATGTGAAATCTCTCCCAAATCTCTCTATGTACCATCCTCAGTAAAAAACAACCCAAAAACCAAAGGAGAAAACCCAAAAGGACACTCTTGGTCCGGAACCCTCTTGTTCCTGAACCTTTCATCCGGAACCCTCTTGGTCCTAAACCTCTTATCCGGAATGCCTTGTAAGGGCCAAGAGGAAGCATCTTCGGAACCCCCCACCCCCTTCGGAATCCTCTGAAGTAACCCCGGAAGTGTGGAACTCCTGAAGAGCCTGGTACCGAACCCTCTCGCATCCTGGAAGCCTCCTATCTGGACCATTTCGTAGCTCCGGAATCCGCTTACCTCGCTTCGGTTCGGAAGCACCTGGTCGGTCCGGACTGCTGATCCGCTCCTGGCTTCGAAATCCGAGAAAAGCCTTCCGGAAGTTCCAGTTTGCTTCAAAATTTACTCCTCTACTTCGGAAGTTACACCCTGACTCCGGACCTCGCCTTTTGACTTCAGATTTGTGCCATTTCCGGACCATTTCATCATTTTAAGGTATTTTGACGCCGGAAATCACACCAAACTCGTATTTTTCATATCCTAAACCCCTTAAATCCCCTATTTTATGCCAAAATTAATTATTTTAAACATATTTATATAAAATAATATCCAAGATTTTTAAGGGGGTTTCTAAGATGATAAGGAGTTTGACATTGTGATGTGATGCGAATCCTCCATTTTTCCATGTAAATCCCAGTTAAACACACATTATCCTTAGAAAATAAGTTGTACCCACCAGCTTTCCATGCAAATGTCAAGTCACCCGTATCCTCCCCTTTAGATACGTGAATCTCCTCCCCCACATTACACATCTCACTTCCATAATCAGCAAACTCCTAAGAAATCCTCTCAACACCTTCAAGCTTCAAGTTCATCCTTTCAAAGGAAATTCCCAGATTCCTTTGGTGAGTATTTTATCCTCTTTGAATAATAATTCTTTACATTATTCTAAGATTTCACTATATTTACACACAAAAATTATTCTTAGAATCCTCTAGAGATTTAAGAATCTTCCAAGTTTTGGAGTTGGAAACTTCCTCACCACTCTTCAAATCCACCCGGCAAACAAACCAAGGTGAGCTTCATACCCCACATTTTTCAATATTTTAGTGTTTTTGGGGGAGAGTACAAGTCAAATCTTGTCTAAATACTTGGATAATTGCATGTATACGTATGTGTGGATGTGTTTGTGAAATATTACTAAAATATTATTTTAGTGAAATTCTTATGGACGTAAGTTTTTTTTTTCTTTTTTTTTAAATATCATGAAGAACTGTAGGTAACTAAATCATCCCACAAAGGATACTTTAGGTACAAAAGAGCCTCCCAACTTTTGAGTATGTCCAACTTAACCCCTTTAACTATACTTTCATGTCCAAAGATAAAAGTATAAAAGGGGACCTTGATTAGTTGACACAATTTCTAGTGAATTTCAAAAATGGGAACTTTGTGACTATTTGCAAACTATTAGGGATTATTTATGAACATTGATAAATAATTTTCACCAAGGAAGTGCAAAAATGAAGCCTTTATGAAAGAAAATTTTGCATGTCGTAAAGCTGCTGTCATAAACTCACACATGCCAAAGATACATATATAATTCACAACCAGGCTTTTTCCGATAATTTGAATCACACATAGTCTTTTATAAAGAAAAAGGGGTTGTTTGCTGGTTTTGATATTATGGGGTCATTTTGATAAATATTTCAAAGCGGATTGATTCCAATAAATGAAACGAACGAAACGAAAGATCTAGTTGCAACTACAACTATTATTTTTATTATCATTTATTTAGTAAATAATGATTTTCACGATTTGCTCAAAGATCGGTTAGTATTCTAGTCAGACAAAATTCTTCACAGTACATATATTAATACAATATTGTATGCTTTAAGTCCTGTAAGAGTTATAACTAGAGTCTCCTAGAGGGAGAGCGAGAATTTGTGTACAGATCTATACGGGGTTGACACCCCGCACCTTTGTTGTTCGCTATAGCTAGACCGGCCAGTCTAGGGTGACAAATGTCTTGAACAAAACTGACGCCTGAAGAACGTCATAACACACAATATGTCATATTAGTATGGTTATAACGACTCACTAGAATACATCAGAAACGTATTTATACAGATTTCACCCTCGGTTGAAAATGAGCTATTTTTGACTATCTTAATGAGACTTTTCCACAAAGGTGTTATGTTTTTACCAAAACTACTATTTTACCAATCATAAAATATAGGATTTTCTAGGGAAAAGATTTGTACGATTTCGAAAACAATGCTTTAAGACACATGCAACTATACTCGATTTGAAACAAGAATTATAACTATTTGATAACAAAATATTGGATTTTCTGGATTTTAAAACTATCATCAAATTTTTTATACACAAATGCTTATGAACTCACCAACATATTTTATGTTGACGCTTTTCAAACGACTTGTATTCTCAGGAAATCAATAAGCAAGTTATGGATCGAGGACTCAAGATTATTTTGCTGTATTTTGGAAATCGCTTACTGATGTTTCTTTTGTGTAAACTTGAAAACATAAACATGATGTAAAACAATGTAAGCTTGTTATATTGATGTATGATGTTTGGATTTTGCTATGCTTCAATTATATACAATTGTTATGATACTGCACAATGATGTACATGCCTCCAGACATTTCCACCGTCCTGGTACGGGGGTGTGACACAAGGTTAGTCATAAGCATATATGAATACCATGCTGAAGTTTTTCAACATTGGAAATTCTATATATGGAAATATTATAGTAAAAGACTGTTCAAGTATCATGTCTTTATGTAAGACATTATGAATCGTGTCCCATATACTTCAGTTATAGGATCGATTGCATGTGCTATAATATTCACATGTTCTAATTTTCCAAATGCCTAGGGCATTAAGAGGGAAAAAGGACTAGAACGAGATAGGATTAAAGTGGTTAAACAATGGTCAAGGACAATCTAAGGTTTGCCAAGGATTGGTTACTTAAGGACAGTTAGAACTTTAGTAATCGATGGTCCATATTGACATTATTATGAGTAGACATGATTCTATTAATAGTGAGTTGTCATATGGAATATATGGAAATGCTTCCATAATGGGAGATAGATATTAAGAATCTATTTGTGCATGAAGGATGTTCAAAGGAATGTACTTTGAATTTGAGACTTCGCTTCCTTGGAATTATTTTGTTATCAATCTCCAGTGGAAATGTTTTGTAATATCGTTGGCAAAGTCTCTGTGATTTTGGTACCTCGACATTACAAAAGTTATGTTGCGTGATAGTTTAGAATATAACACATTCTAATAGTGGCAAAAATTTGGAATTCTTACACTTGCAATAAGGATTTGGATTTGTGAATGATCATCATTGGAAATATTTTCAATTGATCTATTTCACAAAGAAAGGACCATATGCATACATATTTTGCATGCTTGGAGCATGGAATAACTATTGTTTTAATTCAAGTATTAAGTTGATTAATCCAAACATTATACAATGAATAAGGTGTAATCAATATGGTGATTAAATAAAAGGTGTTTTATTTATATTCAAAGTTTTGAGACCATATTGGATTCAATTATTATTGTGTTTCACTTCACATGTTTTGACTTCCCGAATAATAAGATTATTCAAACTATCCACAGTCGATCATACTTTAGAAGTAGGTATTGAGGCAAGATTGTCATGAATCTGACTGTAGACTATCTAAGTGTTTTAGACATAACACAAGTTTGCTGCAGTGTGCATGAGTAATCCTGTAATAGGATTTGGGTAGTGGATTAAATCCATGCTCATCTAATCACTTCATGTATTACTAAGAAGATAATATCTTATATTCTTGAAACGGAGACACATAGTTGCATTTTACAAGTCGGTTGCACATTGATAATATGTAAACACACCAGTAACTTGGTATTATAAAACATATTATTGTGTGTGATTTGATGAGTAAATAGAGCAAGCATATGAGTCGAAGTTTATCCGTTCCTCTTACCCATAGGGGTACAAAGGTGATATATGTAGGCTCCTCGATGATTTAGTGATGACAACCCTAAGCGCTTGGCCAAGCCTGGACTGATTTGATTTGTTTAATTTGTTGTTCGTCATAAATCGAAAATTGGGAAACAACATATGGATAGAGAGAATGATTTAATCCATGCAGTCCATACGATATCTAGAATGGAGGAATATATGATCCATTATCTGATGGAAGTGTCACTATCTAGGTCAGAGTTCGATAACGGATTTTAAGAGCTACAATTGCTAGTTAGGATTTTGGAGTCGTATTTACAATAATAGATATTAAACATATCCAAGTGGGAGATTGTTGGATTAGGTGTCTAAGCCCATAACTATAATTGGTATGTACTTGACCTAAGAGTAGCCTAGTCCATTTCAGGTAGCATATCACTAGGACAATTTGACAGGATGGATATTTGAGTAATAGGTTATTTAGGATTTACTAATATATTATAAGTATAATATATTAGTGGAGAATTCATATTATTTAACTAGTATTGATCAATATTTAATTTGGAATTAATTTAGTGATCAAAAGAGACTAATTGAATTAACGGGGACTGATTAAGTAAATGAGTGTTACATGTATAGTCTGGGCTAATGATCCATATTGATAAGTAATGGACTGAGTTCATGTAAGACTTTGTGAATAGTTAGTCCAAAGGGATTATCATATGGATTATTGGATTAAGGCCTAAAGGAAGTGGATTAGGGTTTAACTCTTGGAATTCTACAATATATATGTAACCCACTAAGCCAAAAAGCATGCACACTAGTATTCTATGAGACCTAGTTGTTTTTTGGTGTGCCTAACCTCTCTCTTAAGTCCTCCATTTGCTCATGGTGTGTTGTGAGCCGTTTGAGGCCTCACACTTGGGGTGCTAAGTTCTTAAAAGCCAAAATTCAACAAGCTACAACAAAAGGTAATCTTCTAACTTACTTTTATTATTCATATTCCAAATTTTATGCTAGTTGTAGGCTTCATGCTTTGGAAATTTTTATTGCATGTATAATTAGCGAAAACTTAGATTCAAAGCATTTAGGGTTATATGTGCACCATAGGAGTGTTATAGTAGATAAAACCCAACAGTTTGCATAGTTTGGATGGTCCTTGTGCACACCAACAGTGTTTTGGTGTGCCATTTCCTTCACTTCCTTGTTAAATATTTCTTCATAGCTTAAGATTCATCTCGAGGCTTGTTCTCTTGTATGGCTTCTTCTTCTACAAGTTCGAGTGATATTTGTATGTGCCCGTTCATATGCTTCCATTGTTGCCCAAATGATGAAGTGGGAAGTAAGGGGATTGGTCGTATGATTTCACACATCAAAAGGCATCATTTACATACTAAAGATCGTAAATATGTTTTACGTGAAGCTCTTTCTAGTGGTGTTGGTTTATTTATGGTGGTGGAAGACAATTTGAAGGATTTTGGTCAATAGATGTGTGGGAAGTGTATGGCTTTGCATTCTGTTAGCCATTATTGTCATCACCCGGATGGTTGTGCGAGTTTTGTTACGGGGGCTGACGACTCGAGTCGTTACATTGTCAGTATTTTAAAGCCGTCTACTAAAGAGTCAGTGACAAATGTTCTTGGAGGTTTAATTTTTGATGTTGGGTTCCTTGATCATGTTTTTAAAGAGCCTATCATTACTGTCAATAGTATCCCCCATAGTTGCCACCTTGCTTTCTCTCAAACTTTGAAAACTATGCTTTACAAGGTGATTACCCAACCTGGCTCGGTTGATGCATGGATTTGTTTGTTACTTCTTCCTCGTTGCACACTGCAGTTGTTTAGGCCTAAAAATAGACAATAATGTCGGTCTGTGAAAAGGAAATCCTTAAAAAAAACTCCATCTTGAAGGCCTTGGATACATGGGGGAAAGAGGATGGTATCAGGAAGTTAGTTCAAAATATGTGAGACAATCCCGAGGTTAGGGCCATGGGACAGCGTGGAGGTATCCTTCAGAAGGAGTCTACATCAAGTAACACCAACATCAGGCAATACCTCCGTAAGGTTTCAAATGGGCATTTTACCGCATCTATGAAAGTGTTATGCTCATCGGGTGTTACGCCATATAATGGTGATACTATTAAAGCTTTGGAGGATAAACAACCTTTTAGGCCACTCCCATCCATGCCGGGCCCCATAATTTCTGAACCTCCCCTTATAGCAGACCTTGACTGTGTATTTGGTTGCATCAAATCCTTCCGTGAAGGAACTTCATGCGGGAGAGATGGGTTGAGGGATCAACACTTCCTGTATACCTTTTGTGGAGAACGGTCTGCTATAGCAACAAATCTCATACGTGATGTCACTTCAGTGGTTGATTTAGGGTTAGTGGGAAGATCCCGACCATTTTGGCAAAGTTTGTTGCATCTGCTCTTCTCACGCCTCTGATTAAACCTAACAACGGGATCTGTCCAATTGCAGTAGGCACTATATGGAGATGTCTGGTTTCCAAGGTTGCCATGAAAGGTGTGGGAAAAGAAATGGCCAAGTACCTTAATGAATTTTAGTTCGGGGTTGGTGTGTCTGGGGGTGCTGAGGCTATGTTACACAGTACCAATAGGGTGTTGAGTGAACACCACTGTGATGGGTCTCCTGCAATGCTGACAGTGGATTTCTTGAATGATTTTCACCTAGTGGATAGATCAGATTTACTCCATGAGGTTAAGAGGATGTGCCCTTTTATTTCTTTATGGATGGATTTATTTTAAGGGCAAGTTGCGAGACTTTATATCGGAGACCAACATATATGGTCTTACACTGGGGTACAGCAAGGCAACCCCTTGTGCCCTCTTCTTTTTGCCCTCGTTTTGTACCCGCTTGTATACAAGATTAGAGACAGTTGTAAGCTCCTTCTCAATGCTTGATATCTACATGATGGGACTGTCATTGGGGATTCAGAGGAGGTGGATAGGGTGTTAAACATTATTCGGGTGAATGGTCCAGGCTTGGGTCTTGAGTTGAACATCAAGAAAACAAAGATTTTTGGCCCTCTTGTGATGGTAGGAAGCTTCATGTTGATTTATTCCCAACAGATATAGAGAGACCTTCTTTGGAGGTGAAGCTCCTTAGGGGGGCTATTAGCAGAGACATTGGGCTTATTAGCGGGCTGGCCATGAAGAGAGCACTCAATGTTGTTGATTTGATGGGTATTCTATAACTACGTAACCCGTAGAGTGAGCTCCTTTTGCTTCGATCCTATATGGGCTTTACAAAACTTTTCTTTGGTTTAAGTACATGTCAGCCGGTGCACATAGAAGAGGCAGCTTTGTTTTGACATAGGATTGCACAGGTCTATCAAGGATATGGTGGCATGTGGAGACCCTTTCTTTGGAGACATTCAGTGGCATCTGGATTCCTTACCTATTCATTTCGGTGGTTTGGGTTTGCACTCGACATACGAGGTTTCCTCCTACGCATTTATAGCCTCGGGGGTCCAATCTTGGGCATTACAAGACCACATCTTACATGACTGTGGCATATATGGTATGGACTCTGATTACCTGTGTACTATGAATCGTCTTCGTGATACGATTTCGGGATTCGATTGTAGCGGTTTCACTAATAAGGACACCGCCCCCCCTAAATCCCAAAAATAATTGGTGTGTGCCCTTTTTAGCAAAAGCTTCAAAGATATGGAAGTCGACTTCGACATGGATATTAGACAAAAAGCAGTTTTTGACTGTCTTCGGGCACCTCATGCTCAGGATTTTCTGCTAACAATCTTTATTGATGGCCTCGGCCAGCATATGTCTCCTATAGAGTACCGAACTATCCTTCGTTACTGCCTAATGATTCTTCCATTACCAATTGAAAAGATATGCCCAGTTTGCTGCAAGGCATATTTGGACACCTTTGGATAACATGCGGTTCATTTTAGAGAGCTCCCTGGTTTCAAGTATAGACATGATGTGGTTAGGGATGTTCTCTTTGATGTTTGTCGGCATGCTGGTATTTATGCGAAGAAAGAATCGCCAGTGAACTTTTTGACGGACCCGTAGGACGGAAGATCCACACTCAAGCCGACTGACATTTTGTTCTTTGGATGGGTAGGAGGGAAGCAAGCGTGTGTGGATCTTACTGGGATCTCTCCTCTTTTCAGTTTGAGGAGCAAGGGTTTCATAGTAGGGCATGTCGCTTTGAAAGTCGTTGCGTGCAAAGTGGCAAAGTATGAGAATGCATGTATAGAAAATCAACATGTGTTTTTTTTTTTTTTGCATTTGATACATTTAGTTTTCTTGCACCAGAGGCGGTAGAGCTCTTCAACAGAGTCCAACGGGTCATGCATTCTAATGTCATATCTCCTAGATCCATAGAAGTTGTTTTCAAAAGAATTAGTTTTGCCATCTAGAAAGGGCTTGCGGCGCAACTTGTTGCTCGTTTGCCTTCCATTGATATTTATTGAACTATATTATTATTTAGCCTACTAAATTCTACCAAATAATTACATTTTCAAATCCTCTTAAGAGATCTAACAAAATATCACCACAATGGTTATTGCCTAGTTATACATTAAGGCTTAACCAATTAATCACCATTATCACCACACCCATCTTTAGCATACTCTATTTACAATTTACACATAGCCACTTGTTGTATTTTCAATTCACATAAACGTGTATACCATTTTTCTGGTATATGCATATCCCTACAATACCATAGTATTCACTTATATGATATTTAATCATTTAATTCACTACATATATATACGTATCCCACATATTGTGCAATGCATCTATCACAAAAACAGATATTAGAGTAGTATACTCACCTAATTAGCTGTCAGATACATTCCAACCTCGATTCTCGACCTACTCTATATGCCAGCTTGTCACATATCAACACCTACCCAGAAATTATGAAGTTCCTCAAAACTTGTCATAATTAATTTACTACTAGCCACTCTACGGGACTATTTGTCCCCAAACTCAACATACTCGATAATGCAATCGAAATAGGCTTGACCCGTAATCCATTGGCTAAATTCATTATAAGAGGTAACTCCAATAAACTAGTATTTATAATCCCCACCGTGTTGACTAATTATTTCACCGTAAGATTTCTTTACAAATCTTACCAACGGGTTCGTAACAACATCATATCACGAATTCTCGCAACACATATTTGGGTCCAATAAATCCTGACAATTATGTGATAACATAATCACATAAATACTGGATAAATACACCTCAATGAATCTCGTAACCCATCCTCGTATCTCCCTTACACTAGTACATCACTCTCATATAAGCTCCCGAGAATGTTTCCCAAGCAGCACCTCTGATCATGTGTGAAAAAATATCCTAAACGCAAGAAAATACACATATATATGGTGTAAGATCACTCCACGATGATTAAACAGTTGTGCCATGGTCTCAACCTAGAATCCATCGTTGCCACGTGGCGTGGCCTTTTGCTATGTGTCACTCTCCGGTTGATACGTGTCCCTATGACTCGTTATTTTCATGCCATGGTAAACACTACACCGTGTCACGGTAGCCGCAATTTGACTGTTTAACTTTGACTTTCATTGACCTTCACGAAACAACAACATACTTTCACCCCAACTTCAAACAGTCATAACTTTCTCATACGAACTTAGTTTCCGACGATCTTTATATCCCCGAAATCATCTTTGGAAAATCTAAAACTTTCCTCAATTGTATTTTTTTAAATAATGATGCATAATTTAAAGGAATTTCATGCTTTATTTCACCTACTCATCTCACAAAATTTAGATTTCTTGAAAACATAGTTGTTCTGAAAAACTCTTGTTACAACTCTCTCCCCCTTAAGAAGATTTCGTCCTCAGAATCTCGTCGACATGCTATAACTAGGTTATAAAAACCTATTTATCACTCCTTATAATCTCATATAAGTGTAATCACTTCTATATCAATAGTTAATATAACTCCTAGCATGCTTACAACATCCAACATACCTTTCCTTATTCTTACTCTACTATCATACATATTAATCAATGGTATTGTAGTCACTAAGACTACTATGATCAACAATTTCTGTCACTGTAGTATTTCAGTCACTAAAACTACCACTCAATCCAATAATTTCATATACGGGATATTACGGTCACTAAGACAACCTTAAAGATTGAAATCGTTGTGGACCTTAGCATTACAATCATCAAGCCTACTATGTTCTATCCTCCATATAAGTTTATCATACGTATCAGATCAACCAAATTCATATCCAACTAATCATACTTGGGTCGCATTATGATTTAGGATCAATCTCATTCATAACAATCAATCATTCCCAATTAATATATAGTATTCGACTTACGGCTTACACTTAGCTACAAATCAATAACATATACAACCCACACTATATGGCATAAGTTCCTTAAGATTTCATCTTGATGCTTTATACCCAGACTTAGAATGAGATTCTTATGAGAACTAACTTTAAAGGATGGTAATCATTTAAATATTTTCTACTTCATAACATAAATATTCATCCAAGTTATCCCCATCCTTTCCAGTTCTTAGGAATCGAACATTGACAAGGCGTACATGTCAAAATTATCACATACATCAACATATGCAATTTATTTTCTGTGTCAAGTATTCCTAACACTTCTTAATTGCTACTAAAGGTTTTGTTAAGAAGATTATAACAATTTACTTTTTCCCCGTGTCGCGGTCATTCTTTCTGTGTCGTGTAATCCCCCAATGTACTTTGTCTCCTCTATTCATTTTACCTCAAACAATTCTTGCCTCTAGCACCACATCCCTTAAATTTCCATGCTACGCTTATAAATGCAAGTCACACTTTCTAGGTTTATGATATTAGCATTTAGGCTACATACATTATTCACTCCAATACTTGGTCTTGATATTCTCCATGAGTCTACTTGACTCACCAATCCCTTCTCATAATTCAAACACTAACCAATATTGGGGATATATTCCTACATTTCATCATAAGATTATCACTACAAGAAAAAGTCGATATTGCTAGGGAAGGAATCCATTGCAAAAAGCTAAATTCCATTGCAAAAGACGAATTGCTATCGAATTTGCAACGACCCATTTCCGTCCTTAAAAACCTCGTAGTGATGGTTTGCATCAAAAACAATAACCTCGTCGTAAATATGACAACAAAATTAAATCCGTTGTAGATGGTATTCCGTTGTGTATTCCATAGTAGACTTCATCATGGTACATAGACACTAGGGCTACATCTCATTTGGATAGGACATAGGTAGACTCCGTTCTCTAAGTAATAAAAGTAAAACAAATTTTGTTCTTAGTGGAAATGGTTCACCCATTCCCTCCACACACTCTGGTCATTCCTACTGACACACTTCTCACCACCCTCTTCACCTTCACAATGTCCTGGTCACACCTAACATCATCAAAAATCTTATTTTTGTTCAAATATTCACCATTGATAATAATGTCACCATTGAATTTGATAAAATTGGTTTTTATGTGAAGGATTTTCGAACTTTTTATGTTCTTATGAAGTGTGACAGCTCGAGCGATCTCTATCCCGCTTTTGAGAAGCCCAAATATCATATCGCTCTTCTTGCTTGCAGTCCAACATTTTGGCATTAATATCTTGGCTACCCCGACCCACGTGTCCTTCAGTTTTTATTTTTGAATAAATTTATTGCATGTAATAAAGACTCTACGTCTGTTACATGTAATTTGTGTAGTCTTGGCAAACAAGTTAGGTTGCCTTTTACTTATTCTATTTCGGTTGTTTCTAATTCTTTTGACATTATTCACTCTAATATATGAATTTTCTCCTATATCGAGTACTTCTGAAATAAACTATTATGTGTTATTTTTGGATCATTATTCACATTTTTTATGGGTTTACCTTTACTCAACAAATCTAAAGTCATCAATAAAGTCTTTTGATTTTCGTATGTATGTTAAAACCCAATTTAAGACTGACATAAAAACTTTTCAATGTGATCAAGGGGGAGAATTTGAACCGTGAATTTCACTCCCTATTTGACCAAAATGGCATCACCTTTCATTTCTCTTGCCCGGAAACTTCTCAACAAAATGGGTTGTTTGAGCGTATGATTCGCACTATAAATAACATCATCTGTACCCTTCTATTTCAAGCTTACATCCCACCTCAATATTGGGTTGAGGCATTACACAGGTCATCTCACATTCTCAATATCACACCCTCAACATCCATCAAAAATGACACTCCTTTCTCCAAACTCTGTCACAAAAAACCCACATACTCTCCCCTTCGCGTGTTCTACTGTCTATGTTATCCATATATTACTCCACCTCAAAAACTAGCCCCTTGATCTACTCCTTGTGTATTTCTTAGTTACCCCACTCATCATCGGGCTTATCGATGTCTCAATCTTGCTACCCGTAAGATCATTATCTCTCATCATGTAACCTTTGACGAGACCTCCTTTCTTTTCCTCTCGGTCACTCCGAATCAACCACCGTCCTATCCTTTCCTTGATGATCCCTCTCTTGTTTTCATCTCTCAGATCATCAAATCTACAGCTTCCACCAGAGTCCCTGACTCTTCTAACGATCCCTTTACCAACTCCTTTACTTCGTCTCCTTACAATCATACAAACAACAAGGCATCTCCCACTCTGTCGGAACCTTCACCAGCCGTTACGACACCTCCACCTCCACCCATTCATCCTATGGTCACACACGCAAAATGTGGCATTACTAAACTTATGTCTCGTCTCAACCTCCACACCACCACTAAGTCTCTCATGCCTAAGTCTCGTCTTCATGCTCTTTGTGACCGTAATTGGACCATTGCAATGCAAGACGAATTTAATGCTCTTATTACCAGTGGTACTTGGAAACTTGTCTCTATGCCTCAAGGGGCTAATCTTGTATGTTCTATGTGGTTATTTAAAAAAGAAATATAAGGCGGATGGTTCTTTTGATAGGTAAAAAGCTCGGTTGGTTGCTAATGGCAAATTTCAAAGAACCGATATCGACTGTGATGAGACATTTAGCCAGGTTGTAGAACCAGCCACCATTTGTGTAGTTTTGATCATTTCCACCTCTAGAAAGTGACTTATTCACCAGCTAGATGTCAAGAATGATTTCTTACATGGCCAGATGAATGAGACTAGTTACAAGCATCAAACTCTGGGATTTCATCACCTAAAACACCTAGATTATGTTTTCCACTACAAAAGTCTTTATACGGTCTAAAACAAGCCCATCGAGCATGGGTCCACCGGTTTACAAAATTTATTTCTCAGATGGGCTTCATCCACAAAAATCAGTCTCTTCCTTGTTCACATTCAAGCATGGTACCTCTACCAACTTTTTATTTCTCTATGTTGACGATATCATTCTGACAGCATCCTTCATGGAGTCGATCCAACACATCATATCCCTCATTTCCATATAGTTTGCTATGACAGATATGGGTTATCTTTCATTTTTTTTGGGCATTTCTACTATATGAGACTAGTCATGATTATTCTTGTCTCAATGCAAATATGTGTTAGACCTTCTAGAGAGGGTAAAAATTTCTTCGTGTAACCCTTGTTGTACACCAGCTAACACTTAGACAAAGTTGGATCATATGGGCACACCTATTAAGGACCCAACTCTCTATCGAAACCTCGGAGGCGGGCTATAGTATTGGACCTTCACTCGCCCCGACATTGTATATGCCGTTCAACAGATTTGTCTCTCCATGCATGATCCCTACGAGCCTTACATTCAACACTTTTTATTTATTAACTAAACATGTTCAACACTGTAACACTAGTCAAAATAGGTCAATAGACAATCACATGCGATTATGCCAATCATGTAATGTGATTATGTTAACCTAGTAATGTGGTAAGAATGTTACGTATTTCATGATAAATTCTAATACAAATATGAACTTCCTTTATGATACAACTCAAAATATACGTCCATACGATTCCAAAAATATAGAGAACGTCTGAATCTGACTTCGCATGAAGAAGTTATGATAAATCAAACACTATAAATCTCTATAATAAGAGGAATTTAAAATAGACTTAGAATTAGCTATTTAAGTCTAAAAGAGAGTTGTAGTACTTGTAAATACCTACGCGTGTATATAAAGAACGTCAAAAATGGAGTTCGTATGCATAAGTTATGGCATTCCGAAGATTTAGCTTTTAAAAACCCTAAACTAGCTAATTCACGACATGAGTTTTATGACGCTCATGACATTCTGTCATAATTCGGAATCTAGAAGCTGCGAGAGGATAAGATCCAATTCACGACGTGAGTTTTATGACACTCACGACATGAGGAGTCATTTATCCATATCTCAGAATCTAGAAGGTGTGACGAGGCTGCGAGGGGATAGAATCAAAACTCACGATGTGAACAAAGAGTTATTCACGACGTGAGGAGTCACATGGCCACCTTCCGAAGCTAGGGACGCAAATGGCAAGTCTACGGGATGAGCATGCAAGACTCACGACGTGAGTTTTATAGAACTCACGACATGAGAATCCAAAATTCTTACTATAAATAGCAGGTCCGACCTCAACTATTCCTTACACCATTTCCCTTTCTCCTCTCTCCCTTGCTGAAGCCATCTTGCATCCTGAGCCCCGACGATCTCGCACGCTGACCGTTTCGCTTAGATATCATAAAATCACACTACTAGAGTGAGTTTCACGGCCCCACTTTCTAATATTTTCAGGGGAAAACGCATGCTAAATATTGTATATATGTTATTATTATGTCTATATGATAGTATATTAGTATCAATATAGATAGTTATAATAACCGGAATATAGTTATTTCGTATATGAAAATATACAACTATCGTAACGTTGTTAACATATTATTGTTATAATAGTATATTAATGTAGATCTTGAGTTATACTTAGGATTCTATATATATGTTGTGTGCGATATAGTTCTGATGTTATATTCGGAAGTTCTATATGTTAAGTTATAAAGTATCTTGCTATTAATAGTTTTATGTCAAGATAAAACTGGATATGTTATATATTGTTATTGTTAGTTTTATGTTAAGATAAAACTTGGTATTTTTATTGATAGTTTTATGTCAAGATAAAACTAGAAACATTATATGTTGTTATGATTGGTTTTAGGTCAAGATAAAACCTGGCTTTTACTTCAAGATAAAACCTGGCTTTTACTTCAAGATATAGCTGGTATTTTTATTGATAGTTTTATGTCAAGATAAAACTAGAAACATTATATGTTGTTATGATTGGTTTTAGGTCAAGATAAAACCTGGCTTTTACTTCAAGATATAGCTGCTATACTGCCTAAATATTATGAATTTAGGAGTAATGTTTAAAAGCATAGTCTAGTAACTTAAGGTTTTAGACATGAAAATGCTTTTGTTGTTAGAGCTATAGGAAGCCGTCAAAGTCTACATGAGTAATTGTATTCATCAACTAAGATTGCGGATCTTAGCGAAAATCCTCTGAACTGTAACTGTTAATCCCGTGTGAGCGAGTAAGTCGTGTATAATTAGTATATGGGCTGAACACCCTATTTGTGACTGTTAGATACAGTCAACCAAAAACAAGTGATAAACTATCCTTTTATTTGTTATTGTTTCGGCGTCGATGAAGCGTACGGTGTTGTTTCTCATGTTAAATCATGAGTGTATTTGTTCTCATGGTAAATCATGAGTGTATTATTCTATCAGAGGTATTATGTCATAGCAGTGGTTACAGGCTCATGGTAGCAAATTGTAGAAACATTATACCTTGTTGTATACAAGTATTAATGTTAAGTATAAGTTTTCCCCTACGTATACCTTAAGATTAAGAAATGTTTAGGTATAACACTTAAGAAGTATGTCAGAGTCGGATATTATGTAATAAATACTAGGAAAACAATAATGTAACTTTCAAACATCAATAAAGGTATTTATTTTCTTTAAACATTGTTCAATGTATGTTATATAACTGTGATACGAAAAATGACGTTACACTACCCGGTGTTTCCGCCGACGGCCTGGGTGTGACAAACACCAATGAACAAAGCATATTGAAATTGACATCCACTTTGTCTGGGGTGAAGTCGCAACTAGGCAAGTCCGTGTTCTTCATGTTCCCTCCAACCTTCTGTATGCAGACATTTTCACTAACGGACTGCCATCATCCCTTTCATGGAATTAAGATCCAATTTGAAAGTTTGATCTCCATCTCTTGCTCATACTGCGGGGACATATTATTGCATATTACGTGTTGTATTATTAGCCCACTTAGATTATCCTAGTTTGTAACGACCCAAAATTTACGACCCAAAAATTTCATTTTTCAATATAACCAAAAACCATAATCTGTAATAAAACAACACTGTGCGGAAACTGTATCATAACCAGGTCATATAAAAATCAAAAACTAAATCAACTCCCAGGATAAAAGCTGAAGCTGTGGTGTGTGCAATGCCATCATCCCGAGCTCTTCCCTCTGCTAGCGGAAGTACCTGAAACCAAAACTAAAACTGTAAGCACGAAGCTTAGTGAGCTCCCCCAAACTACCACATACCATACAATACATATAAAGCACATACTGGGCCTTGCCCACTGTATCAGACCGAAGTCTGGAACTAGTTGCATCGGACCGAAGTCCGAAACTGACTGGGACCTTGTCCCCTGCATCGGACCAGAGTCCGGAACTAACTGCATCGGACCAAAGTCCGGAACTAACTGCATCGGACCGAAGTCCGGAACCGATCGATCATGGCATAGCATAGAACATAACAACTATTATAATCACATATACCGCACACTGCATCGGACCGAAGTCCGGAACACATATCACAAATATGCTTGAATCACAAAGACATCAAGCACTCTAGCTACTGCATCAGACCAAAGTCCGGAACTACTGATAATTACACGGGCCGACATTGTGGCCGTAGACCCGTTCCTACTGAAGGGAAACTCACCTCGTGAACTGGCTGCTGAGTGAATAGCTCTGAGGGCTAACTGCTGCTGCTTCGGTACCACCGATACCGGCACTCCATGTCGTGCCACAATCTCTCGCACATAGATATCGGCTAACTTCTCCGCCGATATACTCTCCTGGATCGGGATAAAATGGGCACTCTTCGTCAACCGATCCACTACTACCCAAATCGAATCCACTCCACGTGCGGTCCGGGGAAGCTTGGTGACAAAATCCATGGTGATATCCTCCCATTTCCACACGGGAATGTCTAACGGCTGCACCCTGCCGTGAGGTCTCTGGTGCTCCGCCTTGACCTTCCGGCAGGTCAGGCATCTCTCGACGTACCAGGCAACGTCCCGCTTCATGTAGGGCCACCAATAATCAGGTCGAAGATCTCGATACATCTTCGTCGCCCCTAGGTGGATAGAAAACCGAGACTTATGAGCCTCATCCATCAACACTTTCCGTACTCCACCCCAGTACGGTACCCACACTCTCCCGTGAAGCGTCAGCAAACCACGGCTATCATAATCAAACGAGGCTACTCGACCCACGATCCTCTCACACTTCTATCTCTCCTCCTTGAGGCCCTCCACCTGAGCCTCCTTGATCCGCTCCAACAACGGAGTGATCACTGTCATCCTCAAACATAGATCTCTGATAGGGGCCGCCGACACTTTGCGGCTCAAGGCATCGGCCACCACGTTGGCCTTCCCTGGATGGTAAAGGATCTCATAGTCGTAATCCTTTAGCACATCCAACCACCTCCTCTGCCTCATATTCAGACTCGGCTGATCCATAAGGTACCTCAAACTCTTGTGATCTGTGTAAATAGTACAACGGACCCCATAAAGGTAATGCCTCCAAATCTTGAGGGCAAACACAACTGCCCCCAGCTCCAAATCATGGGTAGGATAATTAGCCTCGTGAGGCTTCAACTGTCTCGAGGCATAAGCTATCACATGACCTCGCTGCATCAAAACTGCTCCCATACCGGTGATCGAGGCATCACAATAGACTACGAAGTCCTCTACTCCCTCTGGCAAGGTAAGGATCGGAGCCTCGCACAACCTCTGCCTGAGGGTCTCGAACGCTGCCTGCTGCTCAGGCCCCCAACGAAATACCACCAACTTCTTGGTCAGTCGGGTGAGCGGCACTGCTATCTTGGAGAAATCCTGAATAAATCTCCGATAAAACCCTGCCAACCCTAGGAAGCTCCGAATCTCAGATGGGGACTTCGGGACCTGCCACTGCATCACGGCCTCTATCATGGCCGGATCTACCAAAATACCCTTTTGGTTGACGAGGTGACCAAGGAACTGCACCTCGCGCAACCAGAACTCACATTTGGAGAACTTTGCGAAAAGTCTCTCCCTCCTCAAAGCCTCCAGCACCTCGCGCAGGTGCTCCTCGTGCTGCTCATGCGTCTTGGAATATACCAAGATATCATCTATGAACACTATCACTAACCGATCCAGCATCGGCCTACACACGCGGTTCATGAGATCCATGAATGCGGCTGGAGCATTGGTGAGCCCAAATGGCATCACCACAAACTCATAATGACCATACCCAGTTCTGAAAGCAGTCTTCTGAACATCCTCATCTCTAACCCGCATCTGATGATAACCGGAGCGTAGATCGATCTTGGAGAACCAAGACGCTCCCTGAAGCTGATCAAACAAATAATCTATCCTCGGAAGTGGGTAACGGTTCTTCACCGTTACCTTATTCAACTCCCGATAATCTATACACATACGATGCGACCCATCCTTCTTCCTCACAAACAGGATCGGCGCTCCCCAAGGCGAACTGCTCGGCCGAATGAAACCCTTGTCTAACAGCTCCTGCAGCTGTGTAGACAACTCCTGCATCTCAGGGGGAGCTAGTCGATACGGTGCTTTGGCTATCGGAGCCGCACCAGGAATTAGGTCGATCCTGAACTCGACCTGTCTCTCAGGAGGTATCCCCGGCAAATCCTCGGGAAACACGTCCGGGTAGTCTCGAACAATAGGAACATCATCAACTGTCCTCTTGCCCTTCTCCCGGGCATCCAAGACGTAAGCTACAAAACCGGCGCAACCCTGCTGAACATAGCGCCTCGCCCTTGCGGCGGAACAAAAGGTCGGTCCCCGCTGTGGCCTCTCACCCTGAATCACTAACTCTCCCCCACTGGGAGTGCGGACCCTCACTAGCTGAAGCTCACAATCAATCACCGCCCCATTGGGGCTTAGCCAATCCATGCCCACAATAACCTTATTCCCTCGCAGGGGAATAGGTATCAGGTCCACTGAAAACTGCTCATCAAACAACTGAAGGGAACACCCTCTATGCACTCTGCCAACCCTCACGGTCCTATCCGCTGCTATCTTAACCTCTAATGGACAATCACTCCCCTGGAGCTCTACTAAATCTCTTGCTAAGCGCAAGCGATACGAATGATCGGGTAGCCCCCGAATCGAATAATACCATAGCAGAAATGTCGTTCATAGAGAACGACCCTGAATAAAACATACAATCATAAGTAATACTCAAACGATAATAATAATAAAGAGATGAAGGAAGATACATACCCATCACCACATCAGGAGTTGCCCGTGCCTCCTCTGTTGTCATCTGAAACGCCCTGCTCTTCGCCACCGGCGTCTCGGCTCGGCCCTGCCGGCATCTGTAATCCTCAAGGTAGCAGGGGCAGGTGCAACCACCTTCCCTACTGCAGCTAAACTCGGACACTGGCACTTTTTATGTCCCCTCTGATTGCACTAAAAGCAAATCAGATCTGATGCTGCGACGGCAGTAGCAGGGGCCGTGCAATCCCTACTCAAATGCCCAATCCGACCGCACTTGTAGCAGCCGGAACTCCCTGCCTTGCACGCTCCCTCGTGCAATCTCCCAAACTTGCCACATCGACCGTGGCTCTACTGACTCCTAGATCTGTGATCCGAAACCTTGGGCTTTTTGCCCGAACCGCCTGTACCTGAAACCGCCTCCGGTTTCCTCTTCACTTCCATCTCGAGATCAATCTCCCTCTCCTGAGCCCTAGCAATCATATCTTCCAGCGTTTTACAGCTGGACCGGCTCACAAACTGGCGGATATCGCTCCGCAACATCTCATGATAACGGGCCTTCTTCATTTCCTCATCAGCCACGTACTGAGGAACGAGAAGAGCCCTCTCCCTGAACTTGGCGGTGATCTCCGCCACTGTCTCTGTAGTCTGGGTGAGGTCCTGAAACTCCCTAGCTAGCTGCTGCACCTCAATAACCGGTGCAAACTCCGCCCTGAACCTGGTAGAGAAATCAGCCCAGGTCATGGCGTCCAATGCTGCATCATCTCCAATGGCATGCCCGACCTCCTCCCACCAATCCTGTGCCCTGTCCTTCAGAAGACAGGACGCCAGTCTGACCTTGTCCCCCCTCGGGACATCTGCTAGTGCGGAAAGCGTTGGCCACATCCGCCAACCATCTGGTACTCGCTATGGGGTCCCGTGCCCCATGATAGTCCGGAGCTCCACATGCCCTGAACTCCCTGAAAGTAAGGGTGCGCGACCCCATCATGGCCGCCACCTCGGCACGGAAGGTGCCCAATCTCTCATCCATCAGCTCTAAAATCCCCTCCTTGATCGAACCAAAGATCACAAGAGTCTGCTCTAAAATGATACGAGTAATCTCTAAAGAAAGAAACTCTCTGGTCTGCTCATCCATGTGCTCGCTCCCCGAGCCTGATCCTGCTCCCTCCCCGGCGCCTCCACTGCCGGCTGCTGTCCTTGGACGCAAAACCACCATACTGAAACACATCATAGCAATATCGTAAAACTGAATTATCTCAAGGGATCATTGATACTACTACTAGCTTCCTGGCCTTGTCTCGGCCTTCCTTGATTCGAGTACGGATCCTCTGCTTTCAATAGTACGGGCCAATACTACCTTCCACATCTATCCGTACTTTCCTCAAGAACCGCCTTGACTCCACCAAGTCACTTCTACTACTGCTGATCTCTGCTACTCTCATCCTAGGCTTGCCCTAGGGAAACCTCAGACTCAACACAACTAGTCCTCAGCTGCTGAAGGCCTCCTTATAATGCTAATTAGCCACCACCTGAACACCATCACATATGACGAGGCTCAGATAATCCTTCAAGTAAAAGACTCGTCCCTATAACGGTTGGACTCAAACAAGAGCTGCGCAATAGGGCCAAATCCAGTACTCTGAGATTATTCAACCCTGATCACATGTGATGTGACGTATTCACCTAATGGCTAACTCCCACCATTCAGAGTCCCACAAAGCACAAAGCAAGCAGCATTCGGATAAGGAAACATACTCAGGCAAAACTATCCTCATAACGAGAAGCTACTCTAGCATACAATGCTAAGCTCTTACTATCAGGCATAACCTAAACAGGCTATCCTACTGCTGTCTACTCAATACTAGCATGCAATACTCATAAAGCTGTCACACATAAAACAGGTACATAAGGTATCCTCCTAGATCCTTAGACCTATACTAGCATGCTGTTCTACTGAAACTGAAACTGAACAATTAACTTGTATGGGTAATTTGGGAGTACTTACTTGAGCTCGGCTGATCGCATGCACCACACCCTTATCTTGTTTAAAAATTTCTTTCCTTCTAAGTGCTTTCAAAACTCTTTAGAAAAAATTTTCCTTTTTAGAAAAAATCTTTTTATTTCCCCTTAGTTTGAGTTCAGATACACCCGGAAGTGTATCCGAATCCCTCAAACCAGGGCTCTGATACCAACTTGTAACGACCCAAAATTTACGACCCAAAAATTTCATTTTTCAATATAACCAAAAACCATAATCTGTAATAAAACAACACTGTGCGGAAACTGTATCATAACCAGGTCATATAAAAATAAAAAACTAAATCAACTCCCAGGATAAAAGCTGAAGCTGTGGTGTGTGCGATGCCATCATCCCGAGCTCTTCCCTCTGCTAGCGGAAGTACCTGAAACCAAAAATAAAACTGTAAGCACGAAGCTTAGTGAGCTCCCCCACACTACCACATACCATACAATACATATAAAGCACATACTAGGCCTTGCCCACTGCATCAGACCGAAGTCCGTAACTGACTGGGACCTTGTCCCCTGCATCGGACCAGAGTCCGAAACTAACTGCATCGGACCGAAGTCCGGAACTAACTGCATCGGACCGAAGTCCGGAACCGATCGATCATGGTATAGCATAGAACATAACAACTATTATAATCACATATACCGCACACTGCATCGGACCGAAGTCCGGAACACATATCACAAATATGCTTGAATTACAAAGACATCAAGCACTCTAGCTACTGCATCAGACCAAAGTCCGGAACTACTGATAATTAAACGAGCCGGCATTGTGGCCGTAGACCCGTTCCTACTGAAGGGAAACTCACCTCGTGAACTGGCTGCTGAGTGAATAGCTCTGAGGGCTAACTGCTGCTACTCCGGTATCTCCCCGGCTACAAGTCCATAAACACACTCAATCAAATACTAAACACTGCATTGGGTAAAATGACTCTTTTACCCTTGGTCAAAGTCAACACTCAGACAAAGTCAACTCTCGGTCAAAGTCAACTCACAGTTGACCTGACTCGCCGAGTTGGGCCGCCAACTCGCCGAGTCCCTATTCTCACTCCTCGACCCTACTCGCTGCTACTCGTCGAGTATGGCATCGTCTCGATGAGTACTCATTCGATCCAAGAACTCAGACAATCTTCATCCGACTCACCGAGTCATATGAACAACTCGACGAGTTGTTCTTGAGCTTAAGAAGATTACCTTGGACTCGCCAAGTTGTATGAACAACTCGCCGAGTCCCTCCATTACTGAGTCTACCCTCAAACTCGCTGAGTCCACTCCACTACTCATTGGTCCCAGTCGACACCGCTCAAAAGGAAGAAATCGGGGACTCGCGACTCGACTCGCCGAGTCGTTCCTCCGACTCGCCAAGTCACCGCCATGCAACTATTCTACACTCGATTCTGCTCGAATCCAAAACATACAAATGGTAGATCTGAGTCCAATAAGCTGATTTACCACGTAAAGTTTCCAACTTTACGTGTACAAACACATGAACAAGGAAATAAAGGCTAAAAGATGCTTAAAAGGGGTAGATCTAGGGTTAAAATGCAAAATAGCTCCATAAAGGCAATAGATCTGGGCTCTACAACTCCTAAATGAACAGATCTAAGGTTATCTCGGCATAAGAGATCTTCCATATCAACATAAAGCTTTGAGAAAGGCATTAACAAGATCTAGAAAGGGTTTTAAGGCATAAAAGAGAGGTAAAACGGAAGAATACCTCAAAGAGCTCTTGCTTTCCCTTGAATCTCTGCTCTACAGTCCTTCTCCTTGCTCCTTCCTTCTTCTCCTTCTTCAAGCCTTCACAATAGCACACAAAATCACTAGAATCACTCAAGAACGAATTAGGGTTTTCTCACAGCTTTTGAGGGTGAAGGAGGCGAGATTGGGGGCTATAAGGTGGCTTAAATAGTGGGCAACCCGGGGATTTAGGGTTTCTCCCAGACGGACAGACTCGCCGAGTCGCCAGCTAACACGTGCTCGAAATCCCGACCCTACTCGGCGAGTCAGGCTATGAACTCGCCGAGTCCCTCTTTCAAAACTTCAAAATAAATACCAAGGAATTATCATACCGGAGACGGGTCGTTACAAGGGCACACAAAACAAGCTTGAGTGGGGGAGACAACGATACCGTATCTAAGATTTTGATTAAGCGATTAGTGGCCATGTCGGTGATTTGAGGTTGGAGAAATCAACGATTGCTCAAGTGAGGGAGAAGAACTCTCTTTGGGATAGGTGAAGATAAGGGCTAACAGGCAATATGATGTTGTCGGGATGAAGGGGCGGAGAGGGATCAATGATCTCATGAGAGAACAGACATGAACCCAAAAAACAGGATCCCTAGCGGTTGAGAAGGCATCGAAAGTGTGGCGAATTAAAATGTGAGTATATGTGAGTGAGGAAATTTTGAAATTTTGAAACTTTTACTTCATTTTTAAAATTTTTAAGTTTTGAATATATATATATATATATATATATATATATATATATATATATATATATATATATATATATATATATAATTATCCTAAAGCCCACATAAATTTTAATCTTTATAATCTATTTCTTCAAATAAAAATATCAATATTAATTTGTATAAGTATGTATGTGTGTGTATTATATCTATATGTGCATTATAATTTCAAATTTTGAAAATAAAAATGAATTTGTTTGTATATATATATATATATATATATATATATATATATATATATATATATATATATATATATATATATATATGCATGTAAGTATATACATGTATGAGTATTCATGTATGCATGTATGTGTACTACAAAAATCTACATACTAAAATGATTATTTGAACTGAGGATGAAAATTTTGCATAGAAGTAGAGGTCTGATGAAATTCCAAATAAATTTTATGGTTTAGAGTTTATGATTTAGGATTTATAATTTAGGGTTATGGGTTTAGTTGCTAGGACATAAGTTATAAGCCTTAAGACCTAAGTCATAAGCCATAAGCTATAAATTGTAAACCCGGAGTTGTAAGTCGTAAACCAAAAGCCATAATCATAAGCCCTAAGTCATATGTATTAATCCTTAAGTTATGATCTAGAAGCCTTAAGCCTTAAGCCCGAAGGACTAAGCCTAAAGCCTTAAGCCCGAAGGCCTAAGCCTAAAGCCTTAAGCCCTGAACAATAAGTCATAAGCGATAAGCAATGAGCTATAATCATATATCAAAAACCCTAAACCATAAATCACAAATCTTATGCCCTAAGCCATAAACAATATTCTAAAAATAATCATAAATCCTAAGCCTTAAGCCATAACCCATAACTCATACTCTTTAAGCTCTAAACCATAAGCACTAAACTCAAAACCCTAACACAAAAGCTTAAATCTACAAGGCTTAATCCCTAAGCATTAAACCACAAGTATGAAACCCTAGGCATTAAGCCTTAAGATACATACCATAATCTATTAGCCTTTAACCCGATGACATACGCTCTAAAACATAAGCCCTATTCCCTAATCCATAAGACATAAACCATATGCCCTAAGAATTATCCCTAATCCATAAGCCATAAGCCCTATGTTTCAGGGTTTTAGGCTTAAGACTTATTTCTTAGGGCTTAGGGCGTATGGCTTAAGAATTAAGGGAAATGGCTTATGGTTAATGCATTAAGGCTTATGACTTAAGGCTTATGGCTTAAGGTTAAGGGCTAAGGGAATTTAACTTACAACTTATGGTGTAGGTTTATGAATTATTTCTTAGAGCTTATGGCTTATGGCTTAACACTTAAGATAAGTGGCTTATGGTTTATAAATACAGGCTTAAGGCCTAAGGCCTAATGCTAAGGGCTTAGGGATTATGGCTTATGATTTAAAATATTGGGCCACAAGGCGTAGGGATTATGCCTTAGAGTGTTTGGCTTAAAGACCATCATCATCACCACCACCTCCACACACCATCACCACCATCACCACCTACCTCCACCACCACAACCACTACCACCCACCACCACCAGCAACATTACTACCTAATGTCACCATCACCCACTACCGTCACCACTACTGTCACCACCACCACCACCACCACGATCTACCACTGCCACATCCACTCACCCACCAGTACTCAGTACCACCACCAACACCAACACCAACACCTACTACTACTATCATCACCACCATTACTACCTACCTCTACTATCATCACCACCACCTATAACCACTACCACCACCACCACTAACATCACTACCCATTGTCACCACCACCCACCACCATCACCACTAATGTCACCACCACCACCACCTACCACTGCCACATTTACCCACTCATCATCACTACCACCACTACTTAGTACCACTACGAACACCGACACCCACTACTACTATCATTACCACCATTACCATCATTTACTAATTTCATAATATATATATATATATATATATATATATAGTTAGTTAGTTAGGTTAATCTATGAATTATAATTATTTTGTGAGTGTATGGCTAATTTTGGACATATATTCTAAACATAGATAAATTAGCGGTTGTTTGTTTACCTCCATTTACATAACTTTTTCTATACTTAATATGTTCTATATATATATATATATATATATATATATATATATATATATATATATATATATAAAGAGAGAGAGAGAGAGAGAGAGTGTGTGAGAGAGGCAGGATTAATGGCGAACCACGATGAAGGAGCGAAGATGCAAACCACAATGACCGAACCAGCAAGCATACAAATTAATTTAGTTAAGAATATCGTTTAAGATTTTGATTAATAGAAATTAAAGGAAAATCAAACAAACTAATTGTCGTTCAATTATAGATATTGAAACTAATGTACTACCGATTACAAAACTTAAAAATAATCTTATGCATTTGATTGATCCATTGTCTTTTTTTCTTATTTCATTCACAGAAGCATGGCTGAACTTTTCAAACTCTGTTTTTTATGAAGATCAATAGAAACAATATATGAAAAATTATACACAACAAACATGTGTATTAAAAAAATGAAAAAAATCCTTACTAGAATCCGGAAAGCAAGGAAGTAATCAGTTAGAAGCATTGATAATCAATTCCTTAGACGACTTGCACTTGAAACATATCACTCAGGAAGCATATTGTGTGCATTACAATCAGAAGTATTAATGTGAATGAATCAATTCATGGTCATTATGACCTAATTAAAGTAAGAAAATAGCTATCTGCCACAAAACCAGTCGCCAAGATTCCAGTGTCGTTTGTTAATTTTGGTATTCTTGAAACTGAAACTCATTATATGAAGAGGGTGAGTATCGTTATACTCATAATTAAAGGAAAAACTGAAAAAACGATTACTCAATCATTGCTTGGTAATAGCGATTTCTATTGTAGATTATAGAGATTAAAAATAATCTTACCCATTTGATTGAGGCATTTTATTATTTCTTTCACACAAGCATGTCCATATGCACACGTGTAAACATGTATACATGAATTACGCATGTTCATATGTATATGCATATATCTATATGAATATGCATAAACATATATACACGGACTTATATAAGTGCATATCCATGTGCACTTATGCATGTATATATGCATATTCATATGGACATATGCATATGTGTATGGATTCATGTATGTTCATATGGATATATACATATGCATATGTTCATGCATATTCATATGGATATAAAATGTATATGCGTATGCATATAGGTATATATACATATATTAATATACATATATATATATATATATGATGCATATTCATATGCATATATGTATATCAATGTATACATATACATATGATGCATATATATACATCTAAATATATATACATATGCATATGATACATATGCATATATACATATACATATGATGCATATGCATATTAATATGCATATATATATATATATATATACATATATATATATAAATACATATGCATATGTATATTAATATACATATGAACATATAAATATATACATATAGATATGATGCATATGCAGATAAATGTATACATATGCATATGATGCATGTTGTTAGGGCCAGGATCCTTACGATATTCAGGATCCTCAAATATCCGGGATCCTCAGCTACATCAGAATCCCGACTAATTACCGTTATTATTTTCATTAATATTTATAACGATCATATATGTCTATGATTAACACATGTGCAAAAGTTGTGAATGGAAGACCAATTCTCATCGAAAAATCATCTCAACAATGCTGAAGACCCGGAATACTAGGTCAAATAACGTTCATGAAGTTGGTCATAGAGGATCCGGGAAATATAGGACATCTTGTTGGCTAGTTGGACTATAAATTGACACTTGTAATCTGCACACAACACACTGTTTTTTAGTCTAAGCTTACTCTACAAAATTCTCTATTTATTCTGACTAAGAACTCACAGTAATCTTCATTTTATATCAATAAAGTCATCAAGGCAGGTGGTGATTATCACCTCCTAAAGGTTTTGTGTCGGAGATCCTAGCAAGGATCAAGGGATTTCCTTGTAAAGCATTGTGTCACTTTCTTTTACCATTTGCTATTACAGAATCTGAACAACATAGCCTCTCATTCAATTTGGTTGATTAGTACTTGTGTAATTTTTGACCAAAACAATTTGGCACCCACCGTGGGGCCATGGTGTTCAAAATCCTCGAAAAAATAAAAATCATGTCCACGCAACCGATCCTCTCTTCATCCTTTGATCGTTCCATTCCAACCAAAAACCAACCACCTACTCTAAGTGGGCCCCTTACTCAGAGGAAAATGCCTAACACTTCCAAGAAAAGCACACCCCCCCCCAGTTGCTCATCCAGGAAGTTTGGGATCCTCAAGGCTATAGGATCCAACTGCCTCAGTTATTATTGCAGAACTTTTCGCAATGATGAAGAAAATGACACAACAGGTGACCTAACAATAGGAGGATAATAGAGGACTACACAAAGAAATGGAGAGGATGTAGGTGGAATTTCAGAAATCCCAGGAAACAATGTCCACAGTTGTGCAATAATTTTAATGAGCCTTTCAACACTCCTAGAAACCTTGATTCTAGTAACTTCTTATATATTTATACTATTAATAGTAACTATACTAATGTTGATGCAGTATAAACCCATACATGGCTAGGGAACTTCAACAATTAAGACAAATGATCTCTAGTGTACCTGGAGTGGTACAACCAATAGCAGAAGCATCTCCTACAAGCCACAGGATCTCGAGATTCCCTCCTGCGATAGCCATACCAAAGTTCCTAAGCATTTTCCAAACTCCTAGAATGAAGCTATACGATGGAACCAAGGACCCTGAAGAGCATATAACCCAATATAAAGAAAGGATGGAGATGATTCCCATCAGGGCACTTGAAGGAAGCTTGCCTATGCAAAGGATTTAGTTCGACCCTTACAGGATCAACCCTCCAATGGTTGCTAAATGTTCCCCCATGCTCTATTAATTCATTTTCACACTTAGTCAATATTTTTAATAGCTGGTTCTCTTGTAGCAGAACCTTCGAGAAGATCATTAGTGATCTCTACCAGGTGGTTTAGGATCATAAGGAAAAACTTAGGGACTTTGTTAATAGGTTTGGCAGTGAAGCTCTGAGCATTCCTAACATCGACATGGCCACTGCTGTAGAAGCCTTTAAAATGGGACTAAGAAAGGATTCACCCTTCTATAATGACCTTGTAATGACCCCATGCAAAAGATTGGATGAAGTTAGGTGCCGAGAATTGAGGTTCATAAGGATCGAAGAGGATCGAGAGATCTACAAGAGAATCAACCCTTCGGAACAATATGAGAACCGTAACAGGAAGGCTGAATCCATGACTCAAATATCCTACAAAGCAAAGCCCTATTCCAAACCGGATCATCACCTGGTTAATTCCCTTGAAGATGGAGGATGAGAAGAAGAGCTTCCTCAAACTACTGACTGTTGTTTTTCTGTGGATGTTTTAGGTGTAATTCATGCTATGCAGGATCTTGGAGACAAAGCAAGATGGCCAAAGAGAGACAACGAACCCACCGCTAGGAAAGACAAGTCCAAATGGTGTGCTTACCACGAAGAATTTGGCCACATGACGGAGGACTGCACATCCCTAAGAAAAGAAATCAGCTCCCTCCTTAGTAAAGGACACCTTAAAGAGATCCTTGGGTGATCACAAAACCCCGGAGAAACTAGTTCTCCACCCTCTGACGCTAAGATAATTAATGTTATCTTAGGCAGATCTAACATTTGTGGTACCTCTTATTCTTAGGCTAAAAGGCACACCAACGTCTTCAAAACAGAAGAGGAATATAGACCTCAGAAGAACACCACGATTAGCAGTGAAAAAGAAATCACATTTCACGAGATGGACAGGGAAGGACTTTAGGATCCTGACCATGATGGACTCGTGATAACACTGTACATGACCAACTCTTTTTTATCGTAAGGATCCTTGTTGACGGAGGATCCTTAGTCAATATCGTGCTCCTAGACGCACTGAAAAGAATGAACATCTTAGAATTAGAGATAGTCAGGAGATCCTCAGTCATCACAGGATTTAGCGGGGAAACAAAACACACAATTGGAGAAATAAAGCTACCAATATACATAGAAGGGGTAAACTCATACAAAATTTATGTGTTATTGAAACCTTATCTTCTTATAATGTGATACTAGGTAGACCATGGATCCACGAGATGAAACCGGTTCCATCAATATACCATCAATGTGTGAAGTTCGCATTCCATAGCGAACAGTGAAGATCATGGGAGATCAACAAGAATCAAAAGAATGATACAAAAACTATATGAAATATACGACCAAACCCCAACAAGCATAGCAATTAAGGCATGGGGCACGACATGTTCTAGAGACAAAGGAATAAGATATAAAGGAAGTGCCCCTAGGCATCGAGGATCCTGAAGCTAAATTCCTCATAGGATCCTTAATGCCTGAGCAGATTAAGCAAGATCTATTGAATTTCTTAAGAACCAGAAGCAAGACATTTGCATGGAAACACGAAGATATGATAGGTATAGACAAAATTATTATTACTCATAAACTTAATATTAATCCTTCTTTTAGAACAATACACCAAGAGAGAAGAAAGTTTGCACCTGAAGGAATCATATCATCCAAGAAGAAGTAGAGAATCTCCTCAAAATAGGGATGATCAAGGAAGTAAAGTTCCCAAGATGGCTAGCTAATGTGGCTGTCATACAAAAGAAAAATGGCAAATGGAGAGACACAGATCTTAACAAGGCTTTCCCTAAGGATCCTTTCCCTTTACCGCATATTGACTCTATGATAGATTCAACGGCTGGCCGGGAACTCCTGACCTTCATGGATGCTTCAACATGATTCCAACAAATCCAAATGGAACCATCAAACCAAGAAGATATTGCATTCATAACACCAACTGATATATATTGTTACATAGCAATGCCTTTTGATCTTAAAAATGCAGGTGCGACATATCAAAGGTTGTGGAATCGGATGTTCAAAGACAGGCTAGGGAACACCATGGAAGTTTATAATGACGTCATGGTAGTGAAGTCAATGAAAGTCGAAGATCACCTCAGAGATCTTAAGGTAGCATTTGACATCCTGGACAAATACAATATGAACCTGAACCCACTCAAATGCCACTTTGGAATGAAGTCAGGCAAGTTCCTTGGATACATGGTAACCAAAAGAGGGATAGAAGCAAGCTTGAAACGGATCAAAGAAATCATGGAATTAAGATCCCCATCTTCAACAAAGGACATCCAAAGGCTAACCGGAAGAGTAGCAACACTCAATAGGTTCATTTCAAGATCCTCAGAAAGGGGTAAGCCCTTTTACAGTATCTTAAAAAAGAACAAGAAATTTGAGTGGAAGGAGGAACACGAGAAAGCCTTCCAGGAACATAAAAAATATCTAAGCTCAGCTCCACTACTAGTGAAGCCTATAGATGGAGAACCACTTATTCTCTACCTCTCAGTATCCTCAAATGCGGTAAGTGTCATTCTGGTTAAGGATCTTAACGGGGATCGACATCCTGTCTACTATGTAAGTAAAAGTCTCCTGGATCCTAAAACCAGATACTCTCACCTCGAAAAATTAATTCTTGCCTTAGTAACTGCTTCTACCAAATTAAAACACTATTTCAAAACACACACTATACATGTAAAAATTAAATATCCTATCAAGAATGTCATGAGAAAACCAGAAATGTCAGTAAGGATGGAAAAATGGTCGGTGAAGTTAAGCACATTTGACATCAAATACGAACCAAGATCCGCTATAAAATCACAAGCAATAGCAGACTTTGTGGTTGACTTTAGTGATGATCTACAAAACGAAGTGGACATGGAATCCAAGCAACTCCTAGAAGATGAACATCTAGGAAAATGGACATTGTTCACAGAAGGAGCTTCAAATCAGAAAGGAATAGGACTAGGGATCATACTAAAGTTGCCACAGGGGGACATCATACCCTAGACAGTTAGTTGTGAATTCAACGCTACCAACAATGAAGCAGAATACGAAGCACTCATCATGGGACTAAAATTGGCTAAGGATCTTCAAATCAGGGATATTCAGGTATTTGTTGACTCTTTTATTACTAGCAATCACTATAATGGATCTTATGCAGTGAAAGGTGAAAAATTAGCACTATATCTAGAGGTCCTCAATAAATTAGCTTCTAGCTTCGAAAACTTTAGCCTAACCCAAGTTCCTAGAGAAGAAAACACAGAAGTAGATGCATTAGCCAATTTAGGATCCTCCCTTAGGATCCCACTAGAGACAAAGATTCCTATAACCCATATAATAACCCCAGCCTAAGAAACCCTCTCTGATAAATCAGAAAACCCTAAACATCTGAAAAGCGTAGCAATTATTGAAGATCCTGACTCTAGGATCCTTCCTCAAAGAGATCCCGACGGACAGGATCCTCGAAGGAGTTCACGATCATGGACCCAACGCATTGTGGAGTATCTAAAAAATAACACAATCCCCAATGAAGAAAAAAGTGAAAGAGCATTCAGGACAAGAATCTCAAGATTTCTGTTAATCATAGGCAAACTTTACAAAAAAATCTATGATAGGTCCATACCTTAGATACTTGGAAGATCCTAAAGCTGCAGAAGTCTTAAAGGATATACACGATGGTGATTAAGGCAATCACACTGGGGGCAGATCCTTATGCTCCAAAATACTAAGAACATGATACTACTGGCCAACCATGAAGAAAGACTCCTTTCTACATGCTCAAAAGTGTGATGCTTGCCAAAGACATAACAACATCCTTATCTACCGGCAGAACCTCTACATCCTGTTGGGCTATATTTAGTGGTTTATGCTTTGTTTTGAATGTTTTATATGGTTCTCGGTTTTGGACCGAAATCACCTAGTGATTTCAATGGGCTTATTATGTATGGGCTTTACATTAATCGGTTTAGTATATATAGTCTGTGTATAGCCATTTTGATGGGTTTTGAGCATTCTAACACTTCCTAAGTGTACATGGAACCCTAATAAACCTTGGCTCTATGTTTGTCTAAATACATGCAAAATATGATTTCAAAGGTTCATAATCCTATCTAGCATACATGGGGAACTTTATCCTAAAAGGATGGCTAGAATTACATTCCTTGTAGTTGATTTTGATCCCTTGAAACCTTGTGAACCTAGCACCCCAAGTATGATGCCTCAAATGCTTCACACAACACCAAATGCTTTTGGAATGACTTTTGAGAGAATACAAACACTCTAAAATCCGTCTAGCCCTCACTTGTACTTGTGTAGCCGATTTTGGTGGAGAAGGTGTTCCTTATATAGTGTGACACATCTAGGATTACACCATGTAAACCCTAATGTGTCATGGCTCTTAATTTCCATGACCCATGGGTTTGTAACTCCCATGGAGAATCGTATGGGTTTAACCCATCTTGAAAATCCATGGAGCCTCTTAGCCCACTATACAAGTTATGGATGATTTACATAATCAACCCATATATTTAATTAGTTATCTTTTGATCACTTAATTAATTCCAAATTAATTCTTGATCAATACTAATTAAATAAGACTATTAATATATTAGAACTTATAATATATTAATAAACCACAAGTGTTATTTCTCCCATTTAGTCTATCCAAATGCATGATGCCATGCAACCCAAATGGACCATGCCGGGTCGGGTCAAGTACATACTAGAAATAGTTATGGACTTAGACACCTTATCCAATAGTCTCCCACTTGGATAAGTCTAATAACTATAACTGCAAGTATGAATTTAGGAACCAATCAGTAATCGTAGCTCTTTCAAGGTCTCTCGAAACGGAGAAGATGATGTTACACCATTTAAGATAAGTGATCATATAATCCTTTGTTCTAGATATCAGCCGGACAAATACATGTAACACTGTCTTACCTATTGTCCAGCAGTTTGTTTTCCGATTTCCGATTTGTTTGACATATAACTAAATTGAACACATCAATTCGGTTCTGATCGGGCCCAATACATAGGTCAAAACAAAATCATCGAGGGGCCCAGATATCCGCTTCTAATCCAAGAAGGAACAGATAAACTTCGACTCATTTGTTTGCACTACTACTTGTTGAATTATACACAAAAGCACGTTTTATAACATCGAGTTACCAGTGCATTTTCGTACAATCAATGCATAACCAACTCATAGGCAACAAATCATATCTCTAGGTTTGAAGACTTATATTGTGACAACCGTCAATTTTCGGTCAAATCAAAGTCAACTAAAGTCAACAAGCCAAACCGATAAAATAATGTTGCATACTCATCGGGAGCATGCAAGATCCTTAAACAGGGCTTAACCGGGTTTACGGACCCTGCACTGCGAAGCCAGACACTCACATTCGTCGCACACAAAACCGCTCTCAATTGTTTTCAATCCATCTCTTCTTATCGGAAATCTCTTCCAAATCCCTCTAAGTATGTGAAATCTCTCCCAAATCTCTCTAAGTATGTGAAACCTCTCCCAAATATCTCTTTGTATGTAGAATCTCTCCAAGCATGTCAAATCTCTCTCTAAATGAGAAATCTCTCCAAGAATGTCAAATCTCTCCCAAATCTCTCTAAAAATGTGAAATCTCTCCCAAATATCTCTTTGAATGAGAAATCTCTCCAAGAATGTCAAATCTCTCCCAAATCTCTCTAAAAATGTGAAATCTCTCCCAAATATCTATTTGTATGTGAAATCTCTCCCAAATATCTCTTTGTATGTGAAATCTCTCCAAGTATGTCAAATCTCTCCCAAATCTCTCTGAGTATGTGGAATCTCTCCCAAATATCTCTCTGAGTATGTGGAATCTCTCCCAGATCTCTCTCTGAATGAGAAATCTCTCCAAGAATGTCAAATCTCTCCCAAATCTCTCTAAGTATGTGAAATTTCTCCCAAATCTCTCTCTGAATGAGAAATCTCTCCAAGAATGTCAAATCTCTCCCAAATCTCTCTAAAAAATGTGAAATCTCTCCCAAATATCTCTTTGTATGTGAAATCTCTCCAAGTATGTCAAATCTCTCCCAAATCTCTCTGAGTATGTGGAATCTCTCTCAAATCTCTCTCAAAATCTCTCCCAACTTTCTATAATCACTCGGGGCATCCCGACCCTCGAATTTGGCGAAAACAACCCAAAAACGGGAGTCTACGCGAAAAACGGACTTAAGGAACCGAAACCCCTCTTAGGACCCGAAACCCCTCTTAGCAACCGAAACCCCTCTTAGGAACCGAACCCTTCTGAGCCGAAGGCTGCTCAACCGAACCTGAACGTTCGGCACCTTTCGGTTCTGACCATTTCCTCTTCTGATGACTAACCGAACCCTCCCTTCTGATGGCTTGCCGAACCTTCTCTTCTGAGGACCGAGGACCGAACCTTCGCTTCTGAGCCTCGCTTCTAAGCTTCGGACCGAACCCTCGGCCTAGGACCCTTCGCTTCTCGCTCCTAGTTCGCATCTCGCATCCGGCTCAGCAACCACCATGACCGAACCTCGGCCTAGGGACCGAACCTCGGCCTAGGACCGAGAGGCCTCGCTGGGAAGCCTTTTTCTCCCGGTTTTCGATTAAATTTGCGTTTTAAGCCCGTTTTTAATTGTTTTAACACGGGATTTTCACCCAAAACTTTATTTTAACATATAAGGCCCCTAAACTATTAATTAATCACGTTTTTAAGGATAAAACCTTATCCAAAAGGGAGTAGGTGAAGTACAAAGATGGAGTGTTGACTTCCCTCTATTTTATGACACAAGCAACCTCCATCACGCACTCCATGTCACTATTCCCCATCAGCCCATACCTAATCACTTCATTGTACTTTTCCCACCTTTTTCCAACCCCACAATTGGTCAAAGGTTAGAAAAGCCTCCTCTCTCCTCATTTTTCTCATTTTCTCTCTTTTCACCAAAAAGAGCAAACTCTTTCCTCTCTCATTTACCCTCTCTAGAACTCGAGATTCGAGGGCTGATCTTGGGATTTTCCTCCACATTTGGTAAGAATAATCCCTTCTCTTTATGATTATTTCACTTCTTCCTACTCGAATCATGGATATCTTACACAAACTCTCTCATAATTGTGTTAGATCTTCAAATCTTCAAGTGATTCTTCAAGTGTTCTTGGGTTGAACACTTCTCTTCTTCAACACTTACCTACTGAAACCACTCAAGGTGAGTTCATACCCCTACATTTTCATGTTTTCTCAATTTTTTAGGGGGGGGGGGGGGATACAAGTAAAACAACAAGAACAAAACTAAACTTTTCTAACAGCTTACATTAGAAAAGTTGGACCCCATTCACGGACTGTTTTGGACAACTTTAACATTTTAGTTTTCAAAACTGTTTTAGGTGCAAATAGTTCCACTTCTTAGCGGTCCCTAAAAATTATGGAAATAGTTTCCACAATTTATGGTGATTTTTACAAAACTGTCTATCATCTCAAACACCAATCCGGACCAGTCTATGATTATGGACTTGGTTACACAAGTTAGAGGTCCCTAAAAATTATGGAAAAATTTGTGAACCAAGTAGACTTGTTTTCCAAACTCTCAGAAGTTACAGAACTTGATTTGGACTTTTTATGATTTTTCTACAATTTTTCCAATAACAGTTACAGAAATTGTCATAAATAGAAAAACACAATAAATTTCATATCACCTTGTAACATGTTGAACAAGGTATATATCATTATATGATTATGTAATATTGTAGTATGTGACATTTTTGTATCCATATCTAGATATACACCAGTTAACAAATGAATTGTTACTAGATAATACATAGAAATAACCAAGTGTTATAATTAAAGTACACAATTACATACAAATGCATTATTAAATTATGTTAAGTATAGTTTATGTACTTTACTATTTCTACCCTTGTTTTTTTTTGATAAACTATAATTGGTATAATTTATGATACTTTACATAATACAAATATATATTTTCAGAAGGGTACATTTGTACAAAAGGGAACTTCCATTACGATAAGTGTAAATTCATTACAAAAGCGTTTTCATGTAGAGTATCACAACGACGAGTATAATAGTGCTCAAAGTAAATACAACCATCATAATATAATTTGAAAAGTTACACCAAAGTATATGTTTACATGATTCGAATCAATTACATTGTGATACAAAATGAACTGTTTGACGATTTATCGTCCCATCCTCAAAACGTGGTTGAATTCCTGATTCATTGAATTCCTGAGAATACAAGTAGTTTGAAAAAGTGTCAACACAAAGGTTGGTGAGTTCATAAGCTTTTGACAGTAAGAGTTTGAAAATCGATCTTTGTAAGAAGATGTATATCACCAAGAAAAATCCAATATTTTCCTTATAGAAGTTATGTGGTCCTAAATACCAGAACCGAAATGAATATGTATTTTGTCATACTTAAAGATACAATTGTGGTTTTAAATCAACATAAAACCCCTTTTAGATTTGAGAAAAATCCCGTAATGAATGATGTGTGGTCTTAAATACCAAGACTGAAAATATACCATAATATCTGTAATTATTGATATAAAAAGTGATTTTAAATAATCGTCAAACCTCTTTTGATTTATGCAATTCCTGTAAACTTATGTCGTTAGATCCCTATGTGAGCCGCTATAATCATACTAATGACCTGTATACCTGCTACGACGTTTCTCAGGCGTAGCGAATATGAAAATGACACTTGTCACTCGTAGACCTGCAGGTCCGGCTGTAGCTAGCAGCGAGGTGTGGGGTGTCAAACCCAATATAGATCTATACACAACTATCACGTTCTCCCTCCAGGAGACTCTGATTATAACTAGTAGGAATTAGATTCCGTACTCGGACGTACAGACGAGAATGTCTCACAATTTAGGTTAACAAGTTTACGTGTGGTGTGCATAAGTGTAAAACCTTTTCCTGTGGGAATAAAAACCTTCTGAAATGTGTTTGTTGTGTTAATGGAAACATAAATCAAACCTATTATAGTTTATCCCAAAACGTTTGTAAAGTATGAAAATTCTTTTATGAAAACGCTTTTGTAATGAATTTACACTTATCGTAATGGAAGTTTCCTTTTGTACAAATGTACCCTTCTGAAAATATATATTTGTATTATGTAAAGTATCATAAATTATACCAATTATATTTATCAAAAAAAAACAAGGGTAGAAATAGTAAAGTACATAAACTATACTTAACATAGTTTAATAATGCATTTGTATGTAATTGTGTACTTTAATTATAACACTTGGTTATTTCTATGTATTATCTAGTGAAATTTCATTTGCTAACGGGTGTATATCTAGATATGAATACAAAAATGTCACATACTACAATAACACATAATCACATAATGATAATTACCTTGCTCAACATGTTACAAGGTGAAATGAAATTTATTGTGTTTTTCTATTTATAACAATTTCTGTAGCTGTTATTGGAAAATTTGTAGAAAAATCATAAAATGTTCAAATCAAGTTCTGCAACTTCTGAGAGTTTGGCAAATGAGTCTAGTTGGTTCATAAATTTTTCCATAATTTTTAGGGACCTCTAACTTGTGTGACCAAGTCCATAATCACAGACTGGTCCTGATTGGTGTTTGAGATGATAGGCAGTTTTGTAAAAATCACCATAAATTGTAGAAAAATTTTATGGAGATGTGCAAGTAGTCATTTTAAAGCTAAGAACTGGAACTACTTACACCTAAAACAGTTTTGTAAACAAAAATGGTTAAGTTGGCCAAAACAGTCTGTGAATGGGGTCCAAATTTTCTGATGTAGGCTGTTAGAAAAGTTTAGTTTTGTTCTTGTTGTTTTACTTGTATTCCCCCCCCCCCCTAAAAACTTGAGAAAACATGAAAATATAGGGGTATGAACTCACCTTGAGTGGTTTCAGTAGGTAAGTGTTGAAGAAGAGAAGTGTTCAACCCAAGAACACTTGAAGAATCACTTGAAGATTCGAAGATCTAACACAATTATGAGAGAGTTTGTGTAAGATATCCATGATTCGAGTAGGAAGAAGTGAAATAATCATAAAGAGAAGGGATTATTCTTACCAAATGTGGAGGAAAATCCCAAGATCAGCCCTCGAATCTCGAGTTCTAGAGAGGGTAAATGAGAGAGGAAAGAGTTTGCTCTTTTTGGTGAAAAGAGAGAAAATGAGAGAAATGAGGAGAGAGGAGGCTTTTCTAACCTTTGACCAATTGTGGGGTTGGAAAAAGGTGGGAAAAGTACAATGAAGTGATTAGGTATGGGCTGATGGGGAATAGTGACATGGAGTGGGTGATGGAGGTTGCTTGTGTCATAAAATAGAGGGAAGTCAACACTCCATCTTTGTACTTCACCTACTCCCTTTTGGATAAGGTTTTATCCTTAAAAACGTGATTAATTAATAGTTTAGGGGCCTTATATGTTAAAATAAAGTTTTGGGTGAAAATCCCGTGTTAAAACAATTAAAAACGGGCTTAAAACGCAAATTTAATCGAAAACCGGGAGAAAAAGGCTTCCTAGCGAGGCCTCTCGGTCCTAGGCCGAGGTTCGGTCCCTAGGCCGAGGTTCGGTCATGGTGGTTGCTTAGCCGGATGCGAGATGCGAACCAGGAGCGAGAACCAAAGGGTCCTAGGCCGAGGGTTCGGTCCGAAGCTCAGAAGCGAGGCTCAGAAGGGAAGGTTCGGTCCTCGGTCCTTAGAAGAGAAGGTTCGGCAAGCCATCAGAAGGGAGGGTTCGGTTAGTCATCAGAAGAGGAAATGGTCAGAACCGAAAGGTGCCAAACGTTCGGGTTCGGTTGAGCAGCCTTCGGCTCAGAAGGGTTCGGTTGGTTCCTAAGAGGGTTTCGGTTCCTAAGAGGGGTTTCGGGTCCTAAGAGGGGTTTCGGTTCCTTAAGTCCCTTTTTCGCGTAGACTTCCGTTTTTGGGCTGTTTTCGCCAAATTCGAGGGTCGGGATGCCCCGAGTGATTATAGAAAGTTGGGAGAGATTTCGAGAGAGATTTGAGTGAGATTCCACATACTCAGAGAGATTTGGGAGAGATTTGACATACTTGGAGAGATTTCACATACAAAGAGATATTTGGGAGAGATTTCACATTTTTAGAGAGATTTGGGAGAGATTTGACATTCTTGGAGAGATTTCTCATTCAGAGAGAGATTTGGGAGAGATTTCACATACTTAAAGAGATTTGGGAGAGATTTGATATTCTTGGAGAGATTTCTCATTCAGAGAGAGATTTGGGAGAGATTTGACATTCTTGGAGAGATTTCTCATTCAGATAGAGATTTGGGAGAGATTTCACATACTTAGAGAGATTTGCGAGAGATTTGACATTCATGGAGAGATTTCTCATTTAGAGAGAGATTTGGGAGAGATTTGACATTCTTGGAGAGACTTCTCATTCAGAGAGAGATTTGGGAGAGATTCCACATACTTAGAGAGATTTGGGAGAGATTTGACATTCTTGGAGAGATTTCTCATTCAGAGAGAGATTTGGGAGAGATTTGACATTCTTGGAGAGATTTCTCATTCAGAGAGAGATTTGGGAGAGATTCCACATAGTCAGAGGGATTTGGAAGAGATTTCCGATAAGAAGAGATGGAGTGAAAACGATTGAGAGCGGTTTTGTGTGCGACGAATGTGAGTGTCCGGCTTCGCAGTGCAGGGTCCGTAAACCCCGTTAAGCCTTGTTTAAGGATCTTGCATGCTCCCGATGAGTATGCAACATTATTTTATCGGTTTGGCTTGTTGACTTTAGTTGACTTTGATTTGACCGAAAATTGATGGTTGTCACATCATCCCCCCGTTAGAGAGAATTTCGTCCCGAAATTTTGAACTTAGGCAAGGAGTGGGCATGAACAATTGATCCATGATGTGGGGATACTTCCTAATCGACTGATTCTCGCGCCTCCAAGTGACTCCAGGTCCTTGGTTAGTATTCCTGCGAACTTTCACTAATGGGGAGCAGCGTTGCTGCGTTCGCTTAACCTTTCGGTCCATGGTCACTATGGTTCTTTCACAAAGGTGAGGCTCTTGTGGAACTCGATTTCGTCGAGGAGGATTACAAGAGTCTCGTCGAATAGATACTTCTGCAAGTTCGGGACACGTCGGGTAGAATGTCCTTTACCAAACTCGCGGGAGTAGATTGAAGCTGCGATTACAAGGTTGATTCTTACAAGAATCTCGAAAGGCATAATTATCTAAGGTTTTGGCTTTCCACGCTCTCCAAAGCGTACTAAACCTGCCCAGAGTGAGGTTTCCAGAGGAATTTGGTCTCTTATTCTGGAGTTCCAAAGGTTTCTTCCTTTTGCTTTTCTTTCCAGTCAAGGGTTGCTCCTTTATGGTCAAAGTTGTAAGGGGATTCTGAAATTTACGAGAAGTCCCAAAGGGGCTAAGACGGTAAGTCAGCGAGACTCGAAAGTTTTTGGGTATTCCTGCTGCGTCTTTTGCGCTGACTGTTTTCTCAACGATTTCGATCAATTGAAAGAGTCCTTAAGGATTTACACATTGATAAGGATGTGTCTTAGGAATTTGAGTCCTCAATTCCAAAACTCGTATCTAGAGAACTTCGGGTAAAGCTTCTCTGATCGCATTGCTTTCGCGGTTTGTTGTAGCTGCTCTCCCTGGTTTCCTTCTTACTATGAGGGTAGATAGTAAAGGTTTCCACTGAAGATATCGACGGGGCCTCTGAAGTTAATGGAACTATGAGCAATTTGCCTTTCTATATGAAGAATAAGACCAGAGCTATCCAAGGTATGAAGCTTGGTTCTTCCATTTCACTGTTGGGTAGTTTGACAGGTTCGGACCTGATAGTTTTTGTAGCTCGGTAGGAAGCATGTGGGTTTGGTTTGCGCGACTAGGCCTTTTCGGATGGTAGGACATTTACTCGTCCCTCTAGGCAATCTTGGCCTGAAGCTCATGGAAGGACTCATACCACATTCGTCCCAAGTTTCCGTGCTTGAACCTTGTCTGCTACATGCGTTACATTCCCAAAGGTCTCCTGTAAATGCTTGTGATAAGGTTTCGGGAAGTATAACACTCCTCTGATGCGTGTTTTGGGGTTCCACAGCAAAAGATGATCCGTAGGTTCGTGCTGGATGTTTATGAGAGACGAAGGTTTCGATGTTTGGGGGGGGGGGGGGGTTAGGTGAAAGGTCCTTTTGTAGATGTTAAATCGGGAAGATGAGGGCTATATCTATGAAAATTGGATGATGACCACAATATCTTTTTAGATAACATGAGTTAGGCTGCGTTCGCAAGAAGAGATCACTAGAGTGATAGAGTATCATGTGTTTCTTTTTAGGGTGATACACTTGTTTGATGTTATCATTATTGTAGATAATTCATATCCTAGTGTCTAGCACTGGTTGTGGGCGTGTTTCGATAGCCAGTAATGATACTTGATATCATGATCCCTGACAGGTCTCCCTACGATCGAGCGGTATACGAATGTCGTATGTAAGTTGATGTTGGTGAAATCGTCGAGTGGGTGGCCCACTCAATTCTTACTACTAGACACGGATTAGGAGTCGGGATGAAATTATTTGTTTCAAGACTTCAGTATTTTGATTATAATTAACCCCGGTGTATGTACAAAGTCATCACATCTTACAGGTAATGATCCTAAGATCATATATGAATGTATTTGGTTCGATTTAAACGAGAGAGTATTTTAACTACTTTTAGAAAGACGGTGACTTTAGCAAGCATAACAATTTCATTACAAACATATGGTACTTAAACGTTTTTGTCGTTGGAAACATTACAAAAGTCCTAATATGGTTTCCTACTGTTCCTGCCGGTTCGTTTGTTACATTCCTCCGGCTCCTCCGTCATTCTTCTCGGTTGGACACTCTCTCTTGAAGTGTCCCATTTCACCGCATAAGTAGCATACTGGGTCCGCCCTGGTGCTGGTGATTGAAGGGAGATGTTGGGTCGGGGCCTTAGAGAAACAGGAGGTATGTCCTTTCCTATTGCAGTTATCACATTGTAAAATTCGGCAAGCTCCTGTGTGATGGTAATTACACTTGTTACACTTCGGGAGTGACCCCTTATATGGTCTGGCCGACGTTTGGGTGGCAGACCCCATGGCTAGTGTCGAGGCATGTGTCATGACTGCTGTTGTAATGGTAGGGGTGGCCATAGGTTGTTGTCTTTTAGTGAATCTTTGAGATTGGTGGCGCTCTTTCATGTTCCAAAACTTTCTCTTCTTGTTCATAGGTTTGTGACCTGAGGTATTTTCGCTGGCGGACACCCGTTGGTGTTCCTGAATATTACCACTATCTGTATTGTCAGTACCGCTTCCATTTCTACTGGCGTTGTTAGCATTGAACTATGCCATGACGGCTGCCACGGCTGCCATGACTACAGCCTGAAAAGTAGCAGAATCTATCTGCAGGGTTGGCGTCTTGCTAGTTGGTTGATTTCCCCTTGGTGAAGACATAGCTCTGTTCCACGATGAAAAACAACTTCATTAGTGGGGATAATTATCTCAAGTGCATTCTTACGATTTATATTCATATATATAAATTTAGGCACATTCATGTACTATTCTTAGTGTTTCCGCTAATGCTCCCAAGATGGAGTTTTGGCAGTGGGTAGGAGTAGGTTTCATACGGGCGTTAAGCTTTACTCATCTTAGAATCATGTTTGTCCAAACACGCTTGGCTGAGGAGTTTTGATGGGACCCGGTGCATTAGTGTTGGTATGATCGCACCCATAAGTTTATGAAGAAGGAACTTCCCAACAAAATGTTTAAAGGTGAAATGATAATGAGTTTCTAGAATGGCTATACTTCGTGATTTTCTAACTAAGTTTTATCTTATATCGATTTATAACGCAATTCGGTCGTTAAGGGCGTTCTGAAAATAATTCATAACGAGATTCTTTATATGGCATACTCATGTATTTCAGTAGTTCTGTATCCAAATGAACCCTTATACTTGACCCAAGCTAGGTCCTTATTATGACCAATTAAAGTATGCTTAGTTATATAACTAAGACCAAATAGACCTTCGAGTCTGTTAGGTATATCCTATGCCCATCTTGTTAATTATGATTCTAGTAATTATGGTTTCAACGAATTTTTTTGACTTAGATGTAGGTTTACCTCACATCCGTGCATGGAAAAGTTTTGATAGCAACTAGATCCCTCGTTTAGTATGACCGCTTAAATTCCAGTGTCGTGCTTACGCCTAGAATATAGTAGCACCAACGCATACTCACGAATCTAATTTTACAAGGTCTTGTGAGCGGTATGAACTCTACTTACGACGATCTGTCCCTGGCGATGCCTAAGGCAAAGTCGATGCATCTTGCAGCTCTGTCAATCAATGCTTGGCTGCAATCCTCCTCTCTCTGAATGTCGTGTGTCTACCCCGTTACTCTCTTGCCTTTGCTTGAGTGGCGATAAGGTCCTAAACAGAGAGTTGGTCTCCGAATAGTAGTCTCTTTCCGAGTCTCGGGTACGTGAGACAGTAGGGCCTGTAGTAGCGTGCAGTTTCCGAACTCGGGTTGTAGTCTACCTGCTTTAATCCCCAATGTTCGCGATTTGCCGGGTCTTCGCCGGTAGGGCTCTGTCAGTCGGTCCCCCGTGGTTGAGGTCATAGCACCCTCGTTGGTCTCCACGTGGTGGTCGTTGCCATTGCTATCGACATTCAACCCTCGATCACGATTGCCCAACGGGGCACATGTTCAATGTAGTCGAAACGATTCGCGGAAACCCTTGCTATGCATGGAGGTTTGATTACCTCCGGTTCCGCTTCTGATTCTCCTCATAACCATTCACCATTTCTTGGGTTTGGATTGGGAAAGTAGGGGTCGTCCGGTAAGTAGGATCTTACTATGTTGTACGTGCAAGAATAGGAGTGGAAGAGATAATCTCTAGGCGTCTAACTCTATAATTAATTACTTATAGGGGTGATCCTTATTAGTTACTTCTATAATGACATAGTGCATACTAATTACATATAACAAGATATGATAGCCCTTTGAATAAGTGATCCTACCCTAGATCCACATCCAAACAAGGAAAAGGAAGTAAGGCAATGACCACAAATTCTAAGTCTATGATTTCTAAGTTATATAATATCTTAGGGTATCCACTTAGGGACTATAGACCTATTATTAAGGATCTATTTAGTTTTCATATAAGTTATGATATTACAAAATACTCATATAGTATTTTAATCACGTGTTCTGTTCTAATGTTCTCATGTTGGTAGTGTTGGTAAGTATTTAGACTTGTTGCCCTATCACAACCATTCTTGAACATGTGCTAATCACTCCTCGGACCAGCATAGTTGATCAGGCTATGCCACTCCCAAGACTGACCATACATCCCCGAGCTTACCTGTGATAACCAACAATCATTACTTTTGTTTTGTTCTAGAATGATGCTGACCTTAGTATGTATGCATGCCTGTATACTTTTAATAAGAAACTACTTATTTCTAAAAGTATAGTTGTTTTGAAAACTTAAAATCAGAGACTCTAGTCCCAATGCATTTATAGTTTGTATATCTTATGTGGTTCGATATACTGAGTTCACTATAAACAATGCTCTGATACCAATCTGTCACACCCCTAAACCAAGGATGGCGGAAACGTCCAGGGGTGGAGTACTTCATGTAGAGTATCACAACAACGAGTATAATAGTGCTCAAAGTAAATACAACCATCATAATATAATTTGAAAAGTTACACCAAAGTATATGTTTACATGATTCGAATCAATTACATTGTGATACAAAATGAACTGTTTGACGATTTATCGTCCCATCCTCAAAACGTGGTTGAATTCCTGATTCATTGAATTCCTGAGAATACAAGTAGTTTGAAAAAGTGTCAACACAAAGGTTGGTGAGTTCATAAGCTTTTGACAGTAAGAGTTTGAAAATCGATCTTTGTAAGAAGATGTATATCACCAAGAAAAATCCAATATTTTCCTTATAGAAGTTATGTGGTCCTAAATACCAGAACCGAAATGAATATGTATTTTGTCATACTTAAAGATACAATTGTGGTTTTAAATCAACATAAAACCCCTTTTAGATTTGAGAAAAATCCCGTAATGAATGATGTGTGGTCTTAAATACCAAGACTGAAAATATACCATAATATCTGTAATTATTGATATAAAAAGTGATTTTAAATAATCGTAAAACCTCTTTTGATTTATGCAATTCCTGTAAACTTATGTCGTTAGATCCCTATATGAGCCGCTATAATCATACTAATGACCTGTATACCTGCTACGACGTTTCTCAGGCGTCGCGGATATGAAAATGACACTTGTCACCCGCAGACCTGCAGGTCCGGCTGTAGCTAGCAGCGAGGTGTGGGGTGTCAAACCCAATATAGATCTATACACAACTATCACGTTCTCCCTCCAGTAGACTCTGATTATAACTAGCAGGAATTAGATTCCGTACTCGGACGTACAGACGAGAATGTCTCACAATTTAGGTTAACAAGTTTACGTGTGGTGTGCATAAGTGTAAAACCTTTTCCTGTGGGAATAAAAACCTTCTGAAATGTGTTTGTTGTGTTAATGGAAACATAAATCAAACCTATTATAGTTTATCCCAAAACATTTGTAAAGTATGAAATTTTTTTTATGAAAACGCTTTTGTAATGAATTTACACTTATCGTCATGGAAGTTTCCTTTTGTATAAATGTACCCTTCTGAAAATATATATTTGTATTATGTAAAGTATCATAAATTATACCAATTATAGTTTATCAAAAAAAACAAGGGTAGAAATAGTAAAGTACATAAACTATACTTAACATAGTTTAATAATGCATTTGTATGTAATTGTGTACTTTAATGATAACACTTGGTTATTTCTATGTATTATCTAGTGAAATTTCATTTGCTAACGGGTGTATATCTAGATATGAATACAAAAATGTCACATACTACAATAACACATAATCACATAATGATAATTACCTTGCTCAACATGTTACAAGGTGAAATGAAATTTATTGTGTTTTTCTATTTATAACAATTTCTGTAGCTGTTATTGGAAAATTTTTAGAAAAATCATAAAATGTTCAAATCAAGTTCTGCAACTTCTGAGAGTTTGGAAAATGAGTCTAGTTGGTTCATAAATTTTTCCATAATTTTTAGGGACCTCTAACTTGTGTGACCAAGTCCATAATCACAGACTGGTCCTGATTGGTGTTTGAGATGATAGGCAGTTTTGTAAAAATCACCATAAATTGTAGAAAAATTTTATGGAGATGTGCAAGTAGTCATTTTAAAGCTAAGAACTGGAACTACTTACACCTAAAACAGTTTTATAAACAAAAATGTTTAAGTTGTCCAAAACAGTCCGTGAATGGGGTCCAAATTTTTTGATGTAGGCTGTTAAAAAAATTTAGTTTTGTTCTTGTTGTTTTACTTGTATTCCCCCCATAAAAACTTGAGAAAACATGAAAATGTAGGGGTATGAACTCACCTTGAGTGGTTTCAGTAGGTAAGTGTTGAAGAAGAGAAATGTTCAACCCAAGAACACTTGAAGAATCACTTGAAGATTCGAAGATCTAACACAATTATGAGAGAGTTTGTGTAAGATATCCATGATTCGAGTAGGAAGAAGTGAAATAATCATAAAGAGAAGGGATTATTCTTACCAAATGTGGAGGAAAATCCCAAGATCAGCCCTCGAATCTCGAGTTCTAGAGAGGGTAAATGAGAGAGGAAAGAGTTTGCTCTTTTTGGTGAAAAGAGAGAAAATGAGAGAAATGAGGAGAGAGGAGGCTTTTCTAACCTTTGACCAATTGTGGGGTTGGAAAAAGGTGGGAAAAGTACAATGAAGTGATTAGGTATGGGCTGATGGGGAATAGTGACATGGAGTGGGTGATGGAGGTTGCTTGTGTCATAAAATAGAAGGAAGTCAACACTCCATCTTTATATTTCACCTACTCCCTTTTGGATAAGGTTTTATCCTTAAAAACATGATTAATTAATAGTTTAGGGGCCTTATATGTTAAAATAAAGTTTTGGGTGAAAATCCCGTGTTAAAACAATTAAAAACGGGCTTAAAACGCAAATTTAATCGAAAACCGGGAGAAAAAGGCTTCCCAGCGAGGCCTCTCGGTCCTAGGCCGAGGTTCGGTCATGGTGGTTGCTGAGCCGGATGTGAGATGCGAACCAGGAGCGAGAACCGAAGGGTCCTAGGCCGAGGGTTCGGTCCGAAGCTTAGAAGCGAGGCTCAGAAGCGAGGCTCAGAAGGGAAGGTTCGGTCCTCGGTCCTCAGAAGAGAAGGTTCGGCAAGCCATCAGAAGGGAGGGTTCGGTTAGTCATCAGAAGAGGAAATGGTCAGAACCGAAAGGTGCCGAACGTTCGGGTTCGGTTGAGCAGCCTTCGACTCAGAAGGGTTCGGTTGGTTCCTAAGAGGGGTTTCGGTTCCTAAGAGGGGTTTCGGGTCCTAAGAGGGGTTTCGGTTCCTTAAGTCCGTTTTTCGCGTAGACTTCCGTTTTTGGGCTGTTTTCGCCAAATTCGAGGGTCGGGATGCCCCGAGTGATTATAGAAAGTTGGGAGAGATTTCGAGAGAGATTTGAGTGAGATTCCACATACTCAGAGAGATTTGGGAGAGATTTGACATACTTGGAGAGATTTCACATACAAAGAGATATTTGGGAGAGATTTCACATTTTTAGAGAGATTTGGGAGAGATTTGACATTCTTGGAGAGATTTCTCATTCAGAGAGAGATTTGGGAGAGATTTCACATACTTAGAGATATTTGGGAGAGATTTGACATTCTTGGAGAGATTTCTCATTCAGAGAGAGATTTGGGAGAGATTTGACATTCTTGGAGAGATTTCCCATTCAGAGAGTGATTTGGGAGAGATTTCACATACTTAGAGAGATTTGGGAGAGATTTGACATTCATGGAGAGATTTCTCATTTAGAGAGAGATTTGGGAGAGATTTGACATTCTTGGAGAGATTTCTCATTCAGAGAGAGATTTGGGAGAGATTTGACATTCTTGGAGAGATTTCTCATTCAGAGAGAGATTTGGGAGAGATTCCACATACTCAGAGGGATTTGGAAGAGATTTCCGATAAGAAGAGATGGAGTGAAAACGATTGAGAGCGGTTTTGTGTGCGACGAATGTGAGTGTCCGGCTTCGCAGTGCAGGGTCCGTAAACCCCGTTAGGCCTTGTTTAAGGATCTTGCATGCTCCCGATGAGTATGCAACATTATTTTATCGGTTTGGCTTGTTGACTTTAGTTGACTTTGATTTGACCGAAAATTGACGGTTGTCACAGCTGGCACAACTCCAAGGTCTCCAATGAAGTTCTTCAGCCATATCGCCTCCTTTGCTGCCTCGCTTGCTGCTATATACTCTGATTCGCAAGTTGAATCAGCCACTGTTTCTTGCTTGGAACTCTTCCAAGAAATTGCTCCTCCGTTTAAGGTAAAGACCCAGCGTGACTGAGAGTGGAAATTATCCCCATTAGTCTAAAAGGTACCATCACTATACCCTACAACTCTCAAGTCATCATTCCCACCGACGGTAAGAACCCAGTCCTTAGTCCTCCGTAGGTACTTGAGAATATTCTTTACTGCAGTCCAGTGTGCCGTGCCAGGGTTCCCCTGATACCTGCTAACCATGCTCAAGGCAAAGGTTACATCAGGTCGAGTACACGTCATAGCATACATGATTGATCCTACAGCCGAAGCATAAGATATTCGACTCATTTCTGCTATCTCAGCCTCAGAACTAGGGCTTTGTGTCTTACTCAATCTGGCGTTACTCTGGATGGGTAACTCTCCTTTCTTGGAGTCCTACATGCTGAATCTCTTCAGCACCTTATCCAAGTAGGTACTTTGACTAAGTCCAATTAGTCTTTTACTCCCGTCTCTCAAGATCCTTATCCCTAGAATATAGGCAGCTTCTCCTACGTTCTTCATAGAGAAACACTTCCCAAGCCAGGACTTAACTTCCTGCAGAGTTGGGATGTCATTTCCTATGAGTAGTATGTCATCCACATACAATACCAAAAAGCTAACTATACTCCCACTAGCCTTCACATGTACAAAAGATTCATCTTCACTCCTAGAAAAGCCAAAATCTTTGATTTTCTCATCAAAGCAAAGATTTCATCTGCGAGGTGCTTGCTTTAATCCATAAATGGATTTCTCAAGATTACACACTCTATTAGGGTAATCTGTACTGACAAAACCATCTGGCTGACTCATGTAAACATCCACAACCAACTTTCCATTAAGGAAGGCGGTTTTGACATCCATTTGCCATATTTCATAGTCATGAAATGCTGCTACGGCTAACATAACCCTAATAGACTTAATCTTGGCTACTGGAGAAAAGGTCTAATCAACTCCCGGAGTTTGTGAGAAGCCCTTTGCAACCAGTCGTGCCTTATAAGTGTGTACATTACCATCCATGCCTATCTTCTTTTTGTAGATCCACTTGCACCCAACTGTCTTACGACCTGGTACATTGTCAACCAAGATCTAAACTTGATTGTCATACATGGACTGTATCTCGTTGTCCATTGCCTCTTTCCATTTGGCTGACTCAGGGCCTGCCATGGCTTCCGTGTAAGTGTTAGGTTCATCCAGACCTATCAGTGTCCCATCACTGATAAGTGTATCACCTTCCACAGTAATATGGAATCTGTAGTAATGCTCAGGTACATTCCTAACTCTCGTGTAATGCCTCAGAGGTACAACATTGTGAATTGGCTCAACAAGAGTTTCCTCCTCAGGTTGAGTGGTAGGGTTTGAAGTTCCTTCACCACTTGACTCTTGAATTTCTTCAAGGTCAACTTGCCACCCACTGGTTCCTTGGCTTATAAACTCTCTCTCTCGAAAGATAGCCGTCCTAGCTATAAAGACCACATTTTCACTAGGTCTGTAGAAGAGGTAACCGAAGGATTTATGTAGGTAGCCGATGAAAATACACCTCTCACTTTGACGTTCAAGCTTATCATGAGTCTTGCGTCTAACGAAAGCCTCGCAACCCCAAATCTTGTTGTGGTCTAGTTTGGGTACTTTTCCAATCCACATCTCATGAGGAGTTTTGGCAACTTTCTTTGTAGGGACTAGATTAAGGATATGGGCGGCAGTCTCTAAGGCATACCCCTAAAATGAGATTGGTAGCGATGCTCGACTCATCATGGAACGAACAATATCTAACAATGTTCTATTACGCCTCTCAGCCACACCATTCAACTACGGTGTCATAGGAGGTTTCAATTGTGAGACAATCCCGCATTCCCTAAGATAGTCGAGGAACTCTGAACTAAGATATTCACCACCTCGATCGGATCGAAGCATATTAATGTTCCTGCCCAATTGATTCTCGACTTCCTGTTTAAACTCTTTAGACCTTTCAAAAGTCTCTGAGTTATGCTTGATTAAGTAGACATATCCATATCTATTGTAATCATCAGTAAAAGTCAAATAATAACGATTAGCATCCCTTGTGGCATGTTTGAAGGGTCCACACACATCCGTGTGTACAAGATCCAACAAACCTTCACCCCTTTCACAAGAACCTATGAAGGGTGACTTTGTCGTTTTTCCAAGTAAGCATGATTCGCAACTATCATCTGACTTTAGGTCAAATGACTCCAAGAATCCATCCCTTTGGAGTTGGCCTATGCGTTTCTTGCTTATATGTCCAAGACGACAATGCCATAATGATGCTTTATCCAAGTTATTATACTTAACAGAATCAATACACAATACATTATTTCCTAAGTTATCAACCACAGATACAGTTTCATACACACCATCACAAGGTAATGCTTTAAAATAAAGAACATTATTAAAGAAAGCATTAATCGAACCAACTTCATTATCAAATGAAAAGGTGAAACCTTGTTTATACAATGCATGAAAGGAAATAATATTTTTTGCCATTTCTGGAGAGTAACAACATTTATTTAAATCTAAATTAACCCACTACTTAGCGATAAAGTATAAACTCCAATCATGGTGACATGTGTAGCTTTCCTATTCCCCATGATTAAGTTTATTCTTCCATGCACCACATTCTCACTTCTTCTTAGTCCTTGCAAATCAGAACAAATATGAATACCACAACCGGTATCAAGGACCCAAGATTTAGAATAAGGTGAGTTATTAGATAAGCAGTGTAAATACCTGCATGGTTGGGTTTAACTTTCCCATCCTTCACATCTTGCTGGTACTTTGGGCAGTTTCGCTTCCAGTGCGACTTTTCATGGCAATAGAAGCATTCAGCCTCTTTTGGGTCAGAAGTAGGAGTGACGAAACCTTTCTTGGTTCCACTTGAAGAAGAGCCATCAAGGATCCTAGCCTCGGTACCCTTCGAAGAGCTCTTCCTCATCTTCCCTCTACCTTTCCCGATTGCCAAGATAGGGGTGGAATATAGAGTAGGATTGTTAACAACCGACTTACCTTTAAGACCTGTTTCTGTGGTCTTGAGAAGTCCCTGAAGTTTGCTGAGTGTGACTTCTTCCTTATTCATGTGGTATGTCTTGCGGAATTGATCAAAGCATGAGGGTAAGGAGTGCAAAATGATATCTATTGCAAGCTCCTCAGGATAGTTCACATTAAGCTTCAGCAAACGATCCACATACCTTTGCATTTTCTGCATGAGGCTCGTGACGGAGTCTCTGTCCTTCTTCGTGGTTGTTATCATGGAGCAGATGATTTCATATATCTCTTGTCGTGCACATTGATGGTATCATTCCATCAGATCTTGGTGCATTTCAAAAGGGTAGAAGTCCTCATAGGACTTTTGGAGTTCTACTATCATGGTGGCCAACATGATGCATGCCACTTTGGTAGCATCCCTTTCATGTGCCCGGAAGTAAGCGATCTCCTGGGGAGTTGCAGTGGTCTCATCAATCTCCTTAAGCTCCTTATCGAGGACATATTCTTTATCCTCGTAGCGGGTAATCATCCTGATGTTTATGATCCATTCATTGAAGTTGGATCCATCAAAAGTGACTTTCCCACATAAGTTCATAAGGGTAAAGGAGCCATTAGGATTAGATCCAGATGCAGCATTGTTTGAAGACATCTGAAAGAAGAGGACAAGATTAGTTTAGATATTAAGAGAATCCTTAATAGACACCCAAATGTAATATTATGGCTAGTATCCAATCACAATATATTATAACTTAGAAGAGGTATGTCGTAATCCAAGCTATAATATATTTGAAAGGTAGGTGAATGACGATTCACCAATTTCTACCATGAAAAATGAAATATAAATATTAGGTTTTTAATTGGTTCTTAGAAATTCCTAGATTCTTTTGAGATTCGATGAACTTTTCAAAGGCATGTTTCTATCTCGAGTGTGCCCTCCAAGTTTTGTGACTGGGATATCGAGAATCAGAAAACGAGGTGTAAAGTAACCATGCAAATTACTTGGTACCCTTAAAGTTCATCACTCAATCGATGTGTGGTTAACCACACACGCTCTACCGATACTATGATAAATCTTAAGTCACCCTTTACCTACCTTGTTAAGTCCAAGTTAGTGTGTCGGTTAACCACACACGCTCCACCAACGACTTAAACAAAGTGTAAAGTATAATTTCATGGATTAGCACCTTATTCACATTTTTCCTAAAGTAACTAAGATTGGGAATTTAATAAAACATTTAGTTACTTTATAATATTCATCATGCTTTTAGTGAGAATTTATAAGTCCTCGTCTTAGCCGTTCGGCTAACGACCCTCCACCGATCAACGAAGCGGTGGGTGAGAGTGGACACCCATTAAGTTGCCATTTTATAGGCAACAACCTTATACCCCCTTATAGACCGACTTCGTGAATGAGGCGTACTAGCGGTAAGACGACTTAATCTTATACATATATATATATTATTAACTTATAATATAAAGTATAAGGGTTGAATTTTAACTTTTAAAATTTTAATGGTTGGAACTGAAGTTTATTAAGTGACTTTACACGTTCCAAATCTTGAGGGCAAGTTTTGTAACTTTACAAAAGCTTTCACATTCTTAACATAGGAGTCATTAAAATGAAGACTCTTCATTTTATAACCTATGTGTTCTTTTAATGGCTTCTAACACAAAGAGACTTTTGGTTATCCATAACTTGAGGACAAGTTATGGACTCCATTAAAACACATAAAGATCATGAATTAATCATATAAACAACTAATTCCTATGATCTATCAAGAACTCATAAGAACATGAATATTCATATCAAAATTTCAAGAACATATGAACACATATAATCATGAAAATTTGATATTAGCCATTCTAAATGGATTAGAACAACAATTACACCATCTAAAACAAGTTTTATAACACCAAAACAGTTTAGGGTAATGTTTCTAGTCCATTTCCAGCAGCCAAGCTCCAGAAACTGCTCACTGGATGACAAACTCGTCGAGTTCATCAGGGAACTCATCGAGTTCAAGCTATAACACACAAACACGCCGAGTTTTTGGCCAAAACTCATCGAGTTCTCTTGTCTGGACAGTTTTTGGCTTTTGAAAAAACAAGTTTGCATCAAGTATTTAACAAACAAGCCCATGCTTTGATACCACTGATGAGTTTTGAGCATTCTAACACTTCCTAAGTGTACATGAAACTCTAATAACCTTGGATCTATGTTTGTCTAAATACTTTCAAAATATGATTTCCAAGGTTCATAATCCTATCTAGCATACATAGGGAACTTTATCCTAAAAGGATGGCTAGAATTACATACTTTGTAGTTGATTTTGATCCCTTGAAACCATGTGAGCCTATCACCCCAAGTGTGATTCCTCAAATTCTTCACACAACACCAAATGCTTTTGGAATCACTTTTGAGAGAATACAAACACTCTAAAATCGACCTAGCCCTAACTTGTACTTGTGTAGCCGATTTTGGTGGAGAAGGTGTTCCTTATATAGTGTGACACATCTAGGGTTACACCATGTAAACCCTAATGTGTCATGGCTCTTCATTTCCATGAACCATGGGTTTGTAACTCCTATGGAGCATCAATGGAGCATCCTATGGGTTTAACCCAACTTGATAATCCATGGAGCCTCTTAGCCCACTATACAAGTTATGGATGATTTACATAATCAACCCATATATTTAATTAGTTATCTTTTGATCACTTAATTAATTCCAAATTAATTCTTGATCAATACTAATTAAAAAATACTATTCATATATTAGAACTTATAATATATTAATAAACCACAAGTGTTATTTCTCCCATTTAGTCTATCCAAATGCATGATGCCATGCAACCCAAATGGACCATGCCGGGTCGGGTCAAGTACATACCATAAATAGTTATGCACTTAGACACCTTATCCAACACGTTTTAAGAGCATGCGTTTTTTGAGTGAACAAGAGTTATTCACGGTTGAAGGGTGATTCATTTGGAACATGTGCATTCATTTGGAACGTGTTCTTGATATATCTTATAGATTGTTTCGTATCATTGTTTGATTAAGATTCCGCATTAAATCAAACAATTGCATTGATATATTGATAGATCCGAGTTCAAGGACTTACAAGTGGTATCAGAGCCTTAAACCCGACTTAAGGCTGTTTTGATATCAATTGATTTCGAAACAATAATTTGTTTGTGGTGTTTTTGCGTTGTTTTTAAAAAAAGGGATTTTACTATTCTTCGTGTTCATCTTTTTCTTGGTGTTCCTCATCAATTTTGGAGGATATTGTGTTAGGGATCGTTTTTGTTAATTTACCAAATTTGGGATTCATTGGATAAGGAAACACAATCAAAACCTTGATTTCCGCTAGGTCTTAGCATTTTCGGCGGCTGAATAACGTTTCCAGTAAAAAGACTTGGGGTTCTCGGCTTGGAAGAGTTCTCGGCCAATATATATAGTTCTCAGTAAACTGTTTTTGGTCAAACAGTTAAACTTCAAGGTTCTTTGTCAACAGGGTGTTGACTATTGGTGTTTTCGGTTAAAGGGTATTTATCATGGTTTTCGGTTAAAATCAATCTACACAATCAGATTCCTTTTGTTGGTAAATAATGAGTTTTTACAACAGTACCAAGGAGGTTAGCGAAGCCTCATGCTCTCAGTCCTGTCAAGGTAAAGTAAATAAATACCATGAACGAAATGAATTATTAGTTAGAGAGGTTTTTGACCTTAAGAATGAAATATATGAAATCAAGAAAGTAAATAAACCAGTTAAAGAAAAACTAGAAGCACAAACTAAAGATTTAAGCAGGATTAAAGAAGAATACAAAACCAAATGTGTCACTATCGCTTTGACAAGGAGAAAAATGCAAACTTAACTACTGAACTTGATGAATTAAAGGCTAAATTTAAGGATTCTGACTTTAGTTTGAAGAAATCCGGTGTGTCAAGTGAGAAAGTTGAGTCAATGATAGAAAAACAATTAATGTGGAAAGAAAAATAGTGTGAGGGTCTAGGGTATCATAGTGTTCCAGCTCCTTTCAATGGTAACTATTCTTCGCCCCTTGAAACCAAAGAGATAAAGACACCTACACAATATGGCCAGCCCCCTGTAAATGCCTCTATCAAGATTAAACAATCCGACCCACATGAGAGTATTAATATGAACAATACTAATGTTTCTAATTCATGTGCAGATAACGTAACTATGCAAGATGGGTTTGAACTGAACAAAAATACTTCTAGTTCTACTAAAAATGCTTCAAAAACTTGTGATGATGATAATCCCACTATTGAAAAATTCAAGCCACAAAAATCTATTAAACAGTCTAATAAATGTGCTTGTGCTTGTGGAAGTTCTTTGAAACACACTTCATTTGGACAAGGACAAAGTCACAATATTATTTATTTGAAAAAGAAACTTGTTTTAACTATGGGACTCCCGGTTACATTGCTAGAAATTGACCACATCGTTCATATCTTCCCTACTTTGAACAAGGTTGGCAGAATGTGCCAAGGGGGATCTTCCAAAAGAAATCCTTCGAGGTCACATTCAAGCAATGGTGATTGGAATGATAAAAAAAGACCAAAAATCAGACTCTCAAGAACAAAAAGGTCATGTCTGACAAGAGATCTGATTTGAGAAATAGTTTAGTCAAACCAAGATCGATAAGGTCGAAGTCATCTCGGCGATCGATGTCAAGCTCCAAAACAAGTGTTGAAGCATCCATAGGATTAAATAAGAAAATGGTTAAAACTGACTACAAATGGGTACCAAAAGTTTCAACTCCTAAATCATCTGAAAATTCTAACATCTCTTCATTCTCTGTGTTTGATAAACAGGATATGACTTGGGAACACGTATCACGCGTAGATGGCAAACTTCAACCCAATTTCAAAATGGACTGGGTTCCTAAAACCAATTAATCTCGCGCTTTGTGCTAGAGCAACTATGGAGGAATATCATCAGCCTTCAGTATGTTGATAGTGGTTGTTCCTGACACATGATAGGGGACATCTCTCTTATGCATGACATTCAAAATTTTAATAGAGAGCATGTGTCCTTTGCGGGAAAGGAAAAGGAAAGATCACAAATGAGTATTTCTTCAATTGTTGAATTACGGTTTGAATTTTATGACTCTTCTATTCTCTATGATAATAATGCTGATTTTTGATCGTCCAAAAACCTAATTTAAAAAAAAAACAAGTTCGTGCTTATGGGATTTCTTAACATGATATGTTTCAAAGACAATAATTTCTTTTCATTTTTATTTAGTATTTCTTATTTTCTTCCATTTTGTTTTATATTTAGAAAAGGAAATTTTGTGACAGTCTTTTGGGAAGTGATATGAGTTAGTGATAAAGGGCAAACGAAATATGTGGAAAGCCTTAAAGCTAAATTGTCTAAACTATGTGTTCAATGTGGTGGTAGGCATAAAGGACTAAGAATAATGAACTAGACAATGTGGATTCATTTGTACTTAGAAAACCTCATTTGGACTAACAATACGACAGTTGGATAGATTTAACAATAACATACACAAGGAGGCCTCTGACATAAATTGAAACTAACTATCATCTAGATTCGTGGCTCAACACTTCATTGCGTATGGACTTGTGTCCTTAATTATTGTATTGACAGGGGGTGACTGAGGGGTTCTGATAAATTGGGTCTGTTTAAAATCGTTATTCTTTCTTTCTTAGTTAGCCATATGTTGTCCCTTCTGCGTGATTGGAAAATCCAACCTGGGACACAACATATGCACTCAGATGATGTTCACTGCTTTTAAGTCACTATATCGTCTCCTACAAATATCAAACATCATACTCTCTATGTTAGTCATATGTTGCACCCTTTGCGTGATCGGTAGATCCGACCTAGGACACAACATATGCATTCCACAATGATTATCTACTCACCTAAAGTAAAGGATTCCGAAGAAATTTCCTTGATTACTGGGGTATGTCATGAAGTGGGGAACATGTTCTAGTGCACTAACACTAACTACACCCATAACTAAAGGCTGACTGGTAGATTTTACTGGCTAAATTTAAGTGGACAACAATATCTCTGGTCATCATTAGTCAAAATGTTCTATCTAAGAATACAATAGCTATATATCGTCACTCATGATCTGTCCTGAAAAATGTCATTTGTGTTTAAGTGGATCACAATATAAATGATTGACCAGAGCTTTTCATGAACATGTGCGCCGAAAAACCTCATTAATTTGCTCCATAACGTTTGACCCCAAAAAGTTTTTGTTCTGGATTACATTTTTTTATTTAAATTTGCACATATTTTCATTGTTATGCACAAATTTAGGGGGAGAAATAATAAAATAAAAAATAAAAATATTAAAATAAAAAATAATAATAATAATAAACAAAAAATAATAAATAATTAAAAAGGGTGTTTAAATTTTTTTAATTTTTATTTTCATTTTTGTTTTTGAAATGTAAAATCGAAAGAAATCATTTTTATTAAAATGTGGGTTACTGTTCATGGGCCGAAATCGGTTAAGTGGGTCGTCTGGGATTTTTCGGTTATATATATACTTTGTTTTCGGTTGGTTAGCGTTTTTCAACGAAAAACCTCAAACAACCATCGTCGTCGTTTTTCTCTTTTCTCTCTTCGAGTTTTTCTGCTAAAACCTACTAAATGGTTATTTTTGTTAAAAATTGTTCGGTGTATCAGGTATTATTTGGGTTTTCGATCATGGAAATGTTATTATTTAAAGTTGTTTTGGTGTACTCGATTTCATATATTTGCAGGTTTTTGAGTAAATTTCTCAAGGTTTTTCGAAGAACTGAGTTGGAACAGCTTCCGATGAGATGTTGGGTTTTCGGTGTAACCCGGATCTGACCGAATTCAAATGAAGACTTGACCAAAAGTTGGGTCTCAGCCGAAATTAACCAATGTTGACCGAAATCATTTTCTCAACAAGTGTTTGACCGAAATCAATCACCTTTGACCGAAATCAATCTTTTTGACCGAAATCGACTAAAATTTCGACTTTAACCGAAAACGACTGAAACTTTGTCTTTGACCGATATCGACTAAAACCTTGACTTTAACCAAAATCAAATTTTAGACTCAATTTAATTATTTTTAAATTAATTCTGACTTGGCTAGTTTGGTGCAAATAAATGGCAGAGAAACTAAAATTCTTAGACTCTCACAACATTGCTGATATCTCTTGGATCCACCTACTGCTCATCAAGCATTCAAATCCATGACGGTGGGTTTGAACAACTCCAGAATTTCTCAAGCCCTTCGTGCTAATCTAGTTATCCACAGAGACCTGATCACTAAGTTCTGGACAAATGCTTCGATCAACAAGCTAGGAGCAGATGGAGCTGGCACATTTGAACCGATGATGAAAGGAACACAAGTGATTATTTCTAAAGAAGTTATCCTAGAGGTACTTAAATTTGTTGATGCATCTTCATTCCCAATTGAGTACTCTACCGATCAAGTCAAGGAGGTTCTAGAGAAGATGTGTTTGATGGGTTTTGAGCATTCTAACACTTCTTAAGTGTACATGCAACCCTAATAACCTTGGATCTACGTTTGTCTAATTATCATGCAAAGTTGAATTCCAAGGTTATATTCCTATCTAGCATACATGGGGAACAATTTTTAACTTGAATGAAAGATATAATAACTTACATTGTTGTTGCTTATGATCCTTGAAACCTTGTGAGCCTAGCACCCTAAGTGTGATGCCTCAAATGCTTCACACAACACCAAATGCTTTTGGAATGACTTTAGAGAGAATACACACTTCTAAAATCGGCCTAGCCCTCTTGTTTCTTATGTCTAGCCGATTTTGGTGGAGAATGGGTTCCTTATATAGTGTTGATACATCTAGGGTTACAGCATGTAAACCCTAATGTGTCATGACTCTTCATTTCCATGGCCCATGGGTTTGTAACTCCCATGGAGCATCCTATGGGTGGAACCTAACTTGATAATCCATGGAGCGTCTTAGCCCACTATACAAGTTATGGATGATTTACATAATCAACCCATATATTTATTTAGTCATCTTTTGATCACTTAATTAATTCTAAATTAATTCTTGATCAAACTAATTAAATAATATTATTAATATATTAGAACTTATAATATATTAATACTCCACAAGTGTTATTTGTCTCATTTAGTCTATCTAATTGCATGGTGCCATGCAACCCAAATGGACCATGCCGGGTCGGGTCAAGTACTTACCAAAAATAGTAATGGACTTAGACACCTTATCCAACAGTCTCCTTCTCGGATAAGTCTAATAACTATAATTGTAATACTTCAGGAACTGAACGGCAATCGTAGCTCTTTCAAGGTCTCTCGGAACTGAGAAGATGATGATACACCATTTAAGATAAGTGATCATATAATCCTCTATTCGAGATATCAGTAGGAAAAATACATGGAACAATGTCTTACTTACTGTCCAGCAGTTTGTTTCCCGATTTCCGATTTGTTTGACCAAGAACTTAATTGAACACATCAACTTAGTTCTGACCTGACCCGGTACATAGGTCAAAACAAAATCATCGAGGGGCCCAGATATCAGCTTCTAATCCAAGAAGGAACAGATAAACTTCGACTCATATGTTTGTTCTACCACTCATTGAATTATACACAAGGGCACGTTTTATAACATCGAGTTACCAATGCGTTTTCATACAATCAATGCATAACCAACTCGTAAGTAACAAATCATATCTGTAGGTTTGAAGACTTATATGATATTACCGTCTCACGATCACTCAAGATAAATTCCATGAAGTGATTCCAGCGAGCGTGGGTTGAGTCCAATGCTCAGAACATATGAGCACTCATGATTGTTGTAGCCATGTCCAACACCTTAGACCTCTGCAACCAATCATGACAATCTTGATTCATACCTACTTCCGACATATGACCGAATGTGGAGGTTCGAATAATATGATATACAAAACATAATTATTCTGGAAGTCAAAAATGCAAAAAGAAATATAGTAAACGATCGACAAGAGATAGCAACACTTTACTCATAAATAAAACACGTTTTATTCATCATCTAATGTCAATTACACTTTACAAATTTCAAGGTTATCTAACTACTAAATCTAATATCATTTCCTAGAATCCAAATTAGAGAATATTCTCAAGTACCTACGGAGGACTAAGGACTGGGCTGAGATAGTGAATATTCTCAAGTACCTACAGAAAAGAACTAGGGCTTTGTGGCTTTGTGTCTTACTAAATCCAATTAGTCTTTTACTCCCGTCTCTCAAGATCCTTATCCCTAGAATATAGGCAGCTTCTCCTAAGTTCTTCATAGAGAAACACTTCCCAAGCCAGGACTTAACTTCCTGCAGAGTTGGGATGTCATTTCCTATGAGTAGTATGTCATCCACATACAATACCAAAAAACTAACTATACTCCCACTAGCCTTGACATATACACAGGATTCATCTTCACTCCTAGAAAAGCCAAATTCCTTGATTTTCTCATCAAAGCAAAGATTCCATCTACGAGGTGCTTGCTTTAACCTATAAAAATGGATTTCTCAAGCTTACACACTCTATTAGGGTACTCTGTATTGAAAAAACCCTCTGGCTAACTCATGTAAACATCCTCAGCCAACTTTCCATTATGGAAAGCGGTTTTGACATCCATTTGCCAAATTTCAGAGTCATGAAATGCAGCTATGGCTAACAGAAACCTAATAGACTTAATCTTGGCCACTGGAGAAAAGGTCTCATCATAATCAACTCCCGGAGTTTGTGAGAAACCCTTTGCAACCAGTCATGCCTTATAAGTGTGTACCTTACCATCCATGTCGGTCTTCTTCTTGAAGATCCATTTTCACCCTACAGTCTTACGACCTCGTACATTCTCAACCAAGTTCCAAACTTGATTGTCATACATGGACTGTATCTTGTTGTCCATTGCCTCTTTCCACTGGGTTGACTCAGGGCCCGCCATGGCTTCCGCGTAACTGTTAGGTTCATCCAGACCTATCAGTGTCTCAGCACCGATAAGTGTATGTAACACTTGTGTTTCTAGCCTAGACATTTATATTGAGTTGATAGTCTAGGGTACCCTTTGTAACTCATTTTGAAGAAATGAAAAGGAATTATGTGAATATTATGGGAATTATGTGTTTTATGCTTAATTATTAGGGCTTAATTAATTAAGAATAAAAATAAGCGTCAAAATTAAAGTGTGAGATAAGCCCGATATCTTTACATAAAGTTGTAGTGGTCGAAACAAGGATTTTAGGGATATAAAGAATACCAAAATCCGAGTTATAACGAAGAAGTTATGACCTGTCGAAGTTTCGCGACAAAACCGGCACGGTGCTGAATGTCGTAAAAAGTGAGTTTTTGATAAACTACTTTTTAGCCTTAGTAATCTAAACAAAAGTCATAGTATTCGTTAAACCGAGAAGTTCGATAAAAAGAACGCCCAACTCTGACTTCGTATGAGGAAGTTATGATTTTTCGAAGTTTCAGCTTAGCAGTAGACAGCTAAAAACTCCAATTTTAGATCGAGCGCTTTTTAGCCGACACAACCTAAACGAGAATTGAAGGTCTCGTCATTAGGAGCACAACGGTAAAAAGTTTGACGAAAACAGACGTCGGATGAAGAAGTTATGATAAACTTTTATCATGTTTATATGAAATGAAACTATACATTTCTTAAAGATGGTAAACTCCAATTTCCTGTCCCGAGGTTTTGATATGAAATGAAACTATACATTTCTTAAAGATGGTTTTGATAAACTTTTATCATGTTTTGTTTTGTGAACAAATTTCGCAACATCTTTTAAAATGATTTCTCTGATTTTATTTTAAAAAGCATAAATTAAATCGGTCTTTTCTGGCCGAGAAATTAGGGGATGTCACAGTTGGTATCAGAGCATTAGTTTAAGCGAACTAAGAAATTGTAGAATTTCTAGACTTCAACTTAGAATGCTAAGTGATGATTGTGAGATGAGTGTCTACCATATTTTAGACATGAGCACTAGTTTATTTTAGGGAAGATGCCTAAAATGCCCTTATGTGCTAAATGCTATGTGTTTGCCATGTGTGCCATTATTTGTTCGGATCTATGGTTTGTTGTCGACCGGATTTGGAAACTTTATGTGTGTAGGATTCTAAGCGTATGATTACGATATTAGAACTAACATGTAAATGTTTCGGAGTGATAAGGGAATTGACATGTCTAACAAGAATAAAGACCTAAATTCACCTTATTCGGTATATAGATTGAAATGGCAAGAACTCGGAGTAGAGCTGGAAATGCAAACAGAAACCAACAACCTCAACCTCAAGTGGTGGAAAAGGTGCCTATAGTAGGAGCTGTACCCGAACCCATCACCATGGCTGGAGTACGAACCATGATTCAGACCATGTTGGCTGAACAGAGGGAGGAATTAAGGCAAATGTTGCTGAACAACAGGGAAGAACCTTCAGTTCCTGTTGAACAACGTGAACTAAATGACGATCGATCCAAAGAAGGGAACAACAACAGATCGGTTGGTCATAGTGAACCACTTGTGGTTGGGAGGAATAACCACGAGGGTAGAGTGGAGAGAAATGGGTGCAAGTATAATGACTTTATGACTTGCAAGCCCTCCACCTTCAATGGAAAAGAAGATACTGTCGGAGTAATGGACTCGATCTCGGAAATGGAGTTGGCTTTCATGACTTGTGATTGCCAAGGCAAGTTACAAACTACCTTTGCACTTCAAGCGCAAGTACTGCTCGGCCCAAAACGTACTTGAGTTAGAAAACCAATTTCTAACGTTGCAGAAGGGGAGTATGACCGTTGACGAATATACGAATAACTTCACAGACAAAATGGAGTTTGCTTTGCGTATTATCCCAGATGAGTTGGCAAAAATTGACAGGTACGCAAAGGGACATCCATGGGAGTACGCAGTGCCAGTACATCAGACACTTACTTTGGAGGCAGCTATCTGGGATGCCAAGTCTGTTGAAGATATGATAAAAGGGAGAACCGCCAGCAAGGTTGAAGTTGGCGAAAAGAGAAAGTTTGAAGGAACTTCAGGTTCCAATAAAAAGAACAAGTTCTCGAAGACTGGTTCGAGAAAATTTGGAGGAGGAGCCGAAGCCAAGTGGTGTGACAAGTGTAAGAAGAAACATGTTGGGAAGTGCAGCGTGGAAGTCACTTGTTACAAATGTGGAAAGCCAGGGCATTATGCCAATGAATGCACCTTCAATAAGAACGTATGTTTTGGGTGCAATGAAGAAGGGCATATTTTGAGGGAATTCCCGAAGAAGAAGGACGTAGCAAAACCCAATCTACCACCAAAGCCGAAGGCGAGAGCCTTTCAGATGACACTCGAAGTTATGAAAGAAGAAGCTGATGTTGCTTCAGGTACCTTTCTCGTAAACGAATTGCCTGCCCAAATTTTGTTTGATTCTGGAGCCAATTACTCCTTTATATCGCATGAATTTGGTAGAAAGCTAGCTTTGCCTATAGATATAATAGTTAATGCTATCATAGTCGAGATTCCTAGTGGCAAGTTTGTACCTGTTAGCCATCGTATGAAAAACATCCTCATTGACTTGGATGGGAATAAGTTCCAAGAGGAATTATTGCCTATCGAGTTAAATGGATTCGACATAGTTTTAGGAATGGATTGGCTTAGCGCCAACGATGCAGAAATATTATGTAGAAAGAAGATAGTAAAAGTAAATCCGCCAGCGAAAGAGTCGTTTATGGTGTATGGAGACAAACGCAGAGTAAATTCTGGAATCATTTCCCTAATGAAAGCCAGAAAGTGTTTGGCCAAGGGATGTACATCATATCTAGCATTTGTGATCGATGCTAAGATGGAAAAGAAGGAGGTGCAGAATATTCTGGTGGTGTGTGAGTATCCGGAAGTCTTTCCCGAAGATCTTCCCGGATTGCCCCCTGATCGACAAGTAGAATTTCGTATTGACTTGTTACCAGGAACGACGCTGATAGCAAAAGCACCTTATCGATTAGCGCCAACCGAAATGAAAGAACTTATGACACAACTTCAGGAGTTATTGGACAAAGGTTTCATTCGACCTAGTTCATCATCATGGGGAGCCCCTGTGTTATTTGTAAAGAAGAAAGACGGAAGCATGATAATGTGCATCGATTATAGAGAGCTGAACAAAGTGACGATAAAGAACAAGTACCCGTTGCCAAGGATCGATGGCTTGTTCGACCAGTTGCAGGGTTCGAGCTATTTCTCGAAGATGGATCTTAGTTCGGGATACCATCAACTAAAGGTGAGAGAGCAGGATATCGAAAAGACTGCCTTTAGAACGAGATATGGACACTATGAATTTTTGGTTATGTCGTTCGGACTAACCAATGCCCCAACAGCTTTCATGGATTTGATGAATAGGGTTTGTAAACCATTCATAGATAAATCTGTGATAGTGTTCATAGACGATATCTTGATTTATTCGAAAAGCAAGCAGGAGCATGAAAAGCATCTGCGTGAAGTGCTAGAAGTCCTGAAAAAGGAGAATTTGTATGCAAAGTTCTCCAAATGTGAATTTTGGATTCAAGAAGTCCAATTTTTAGGTCATGTGGTTAACCAAGAAGGAATAATGGTTGACCCAGCAAAGATTGAAGCTGTAATGAAGTGGGAACAACCAAAAAGTCTTATGGAGATTCGAAGCTTTTTAGGATTAGCTGGATATTACCGAAGGTTTATCCAAGGATTTTCTTCGATTGCTACTCCATTAACAACTTTGACTCACAAAGGAGCCACTTATGCTTGGAATGAGAAGCATAAGGAAGCCTTTGAGAAGTTGAAGAAGAGATTGTGTGAAGCACCAATTCTTTCATTACCTGAAGGAGTTGATGACTTCGCAGTTTACAGCGATGCGTCTGGAGTTGGGTTAGGTTGTGTTCTGACCCAAAGGGATAAAGTGATAGCGTATGCATCGAGGCAATTGAAGGAACATGAAAAGAGCTACCCCACTCATGATCTGGAGTTGGCAGCGGTAGTATTTGCCTTAAAGATATGGAGGCATTATCTTTATGGCACAAAGTGTAAACTTTTCACTGATCATAAGAGTCTCCAATATCTCTTTAATCAGAAGGAATTGAACATGAAGCAACGACGCTGGCTAGAGTTACTCAAGGACTACGACTGTGAAATACTTTACCACCCTGGTAAAGCAAATGTGGTTGCTGATGCTCTCAGTCGGAAGGTAAACCTTGAAAAAAAAAGGCCAAGAGCGTTGAGAATTGAAGTTGTCTCGACAATAGTGGAAAGTATAAAGAAAGCTTAAAAGGAAGCTTTAGAGAAAAGTGACCGAAAGGAAGAACATTTGGGCAAAACGTTAGTGTTCGGTACAAACAACCAAGGGTTGAAGGTATTCCAAGATAGGATTTGGGTACCTAAGACGGGCGGAGTAAGAGATCTTCTGATGGAAGAAGCTCACAAGACCATGTACTCGATTCATCCCGGCAGTACAAAAATGTATAGGGACCTAAAACCCTATTATTGGTGGCCGACGATGAAGCTCGATGTTGCTAAGTATGTGGTTGAGTGTGTAACTTGTGCTAGGGTTAAGGCACAACATCAGAAACTGTATGGGAGTTTAGAACCTTTACCCGTACCCATGGGTAAATGGGAAGACGTCACCATGGATTTTGTGACTAAACTGCCCAGAACAAGGAACGGTCACGACATGATTTGGGTCGTCGTTGATCGCTTCACTAAGAGTGCGCATTTCATAGCAGCCAAAGAGAAATGGTCTATGGATAAACTTGTGAATTCTTACGTGAAGGAAATTATGAGGCTTCACGGTGTTCCGCTAACGATTATATCTGATCGTGACAACCGTTTTACCTCAAGGTTTTGGAGGAGTCTACAAGAGGAATTGGGTACTAAGTTTTGTTTGAGTACAGCTTACCATCCGCAAACCGATGGTCAGAGCGAACGAACGATTCAAACATTGGAGGATATGCTGAGAGCATGTACCCTAGAATTCCAAGGTAACTGGGATGAACACTTACCTCTAGTGGAATTCTCCTATAATAATAGTTTCCACTCAAGCATTAAGATGGCACCTTATCACGCTTTGTATGGGGAAAAGTGTCGAACACCATCATGTTGGCTTGAAGCTGGAGAAAAGCCGTTTATGGGACCTGAAATAGTCCGTTAGACTGCCGAAAAGTTGAAAGTGATAAGGGAAAGGATGTTAGCTGCTCAAGATCGACAAAAGAGTTATGCTGACAAGAAAAGACAACCGATAACCTTTGAAGTTGGAGATTCGGTTTTACTTAAAGTCTCGCCGTGGAAGGGACTTATAAGATTTGGGAAACGAGGAAAGTTGAGTCCAAGGTTTATTGGGTCGTTCAAAGTTCTTCAGAAGATCGGGAATCAAGCTTACAAGCTAGAGTTACCGGAAGAACTGGAGGGTATTCATAACACCTTTCATGTGTGTTACTTGAGAAAGTTAACAGGAGATGTGCCCGACATAATTCCGATTTTTGAGTTAAGGCTGGATGAAAACAAGAGGTTGATCGAAGAACCTGAGGCAATCATTGACCGTAAGACTATGAAGTTGTGACGCAAGATGGTCGATTTAGTGCTTGTCCGTTGGAAACATACGAATGGACCAAATCTCAATTGGGAAACAGAGAGTGACATGATGAGTCGCTACCCGCAGTTGTTTGGTGATATGTGATTTCGGGGACGGAATCATCCTAATGGGGAGAGAATTGTAACGCTCGTGTTTCTAGCCTAGGCATTTATATTGAGTTGATTGTCTAGGTTAACCTTTGTAACTCATTTTGAAGAAATGAAAAGGAATTATGTGAATATTATGTGAATTATGTGTTTTATGCTTAAATATTAGGGCTTAATTAATTAAGAATAAAAATAAGCATCAAAATTAAAGTGTGAGATAAGCCCGATATCTTTACATAAAGTTGTAGTGGTCGAAATAAGGATTTCGGGGATATAAAGAATACCAAAATCCGAGTTATAACGAAGAAGTTATGACCTGTCGAAGTTTCGCGACAAAACCGGCACGGTGCTAAATGTCGTAAAAAGTGAGTTTTTGATAAACTACTTTTTAGCCTTAGTAATCTAAACAAAAGTCGTAGTATTCGTTAAACCAAGAAGTTCGATAAAAAGAACGCCCAAATCTGACGTCGTATGAGGAAGTTATGATTTTTCGAAATTTCAGCTTAATAGTAGACAGCTAAAAACTCCAATTTTAGATTGAGCGCTTTTTAGCCGACACAACCTAAACGAGAATTGAAGGTCTCGTCATTAGGAGCACAACGGTAAAAAGTCTGACGAAAACGGACGTCAGATGAAGAAGTTATGAATTTTTAACGGATTTCCTGTCCCGGTCTGTTAAAAATAATAATATAAAAATTAAATTCAAAATTAGCCGATGAAGTCTAAACGGAAGTTGTAGAGCGTAATTTTAGCTAGGCGTGCATATAAAGAACGTCAAAAACGGAGCTCGTATGCGAAAGTTATGGATTTTAGAAGTTTTGGTGCGAAAATCGAGAAAATTCGCATGGTCACGATTTGCCACATCAGCCTCGCTGAAAAAGTGCCACGTGTCCTGCTGAGTCACCAGGCTGCTGAGTCACCAACCTGCTGAGTCAACGAGCTGCTGATTCATCAGAAGCCGTGGCACATCCGAGAAGCGATGCGTGTGCAGCCTAGCTCCGAGCCTCGCAATGCCTGCCGCGTGTTCCGAGCCTCGCATAGCCTAGCTCCGAACCTCGTATGTGCACCAGTAGACTCCGGTCCACTTAGAAGCTGCCAGCGAGCCTTCGCAGGTGCGACCCATGTGCGAGCCATGCGCAACCCTCGTGTGAGCCACCTCCTCTGCGAGCTTCGGATCTGCGACGCGTGTGTTCCTCCTGACCATCCGATCAGAAGCCTCGCCCCTATAAATAGAAGGGTGCGAGACCTCCCGGGTAATTTTTGAAATTTGCCATATTTAACCCCTAAACCCATGTTTTCTTCATCTTAACATTCCGTAAAGCCCCGGTATCGATTGTAAAGCCCGGAATACTCCACGAAGTGCTCGAGAAGCCCAAAAAATTTATCTTTTCAGTTTCGAAGCCCGACTTTTACAAAGCCCGGTTTCTCAATAAAACTCCCGGTTTTATTAGAAACGATCATTTTAGGAAACGAATTGCTGCCCGATTATCATCAAATCATGTGAGTGTGTAGTTACTTTCAATTTACACATAGATATGAAGTGTTTACCTTGAATTACGTGTTATGTGTAAATATGTTAATTGTTTATTCAAGGTGACTGTTGAATTGATGTTTTATAGAATTTTTAAACTGTATATGCTTTTATCTACATAATATGTTGGGTAGAACATGGGTAGATGAAATAGTTGATGTGTGTTAAAAAGGTGAGAGGCCTCGATGTTGTTGTTGTTGTTGTTGTAGTCATCTAGCGGAGTATAGATGACGACCACAGACTTTTCTAGACAGTCCAGTGGAACACTAGCAGGTTCACAACTTATAGGTGTTGATGAATTAAATGTTCATTGGCATACTCTATCCCCCTCATGGTTGCCTTAAGGACATGTATGGATGAGGAAACCCCTTAGCAGTAGTGTCCATCCCGATGATATTCCTTAGGCTAGGTCCCTTGTGATAGGTGTTTAGGGACGTAAAGTGAGGACAACGGGAATGGGTAATCAGGGTTATTGTTGATTGGTGAACTTAATAAGTATATTATTAATGTGGGTTGAAAACCCTATATGCTCACCAGGCTCCCAAGCCTAACCCACTCAGTTTTATGACCCCGAGCATAGCTGGTGGACGATGAGAGATTTTTGGATTATAGGCCAGTAGTTGTAAATAACTGTTGAAAGGCTTATAATGTCTTGTTTATGCTTTTGATCTGTATCGGAACATGACATCCCGAGGTTTTGATATGAAATGAAACTATACATTTCTTAAATAAGGTTTTGATAAACTTTTATCATGTTTTGTTTTGGGAACAAATTCCGCAACATCTTTTAAAAAGATTTCTCTGATTTTATTTTAAAAAGCATAAATTAAATCGGTCTTTTCTGGCCGAGAAATTAGGGGATGTCACAGTGTATCACCTTCCGGAGTAATATGGAATCCATAGTTATGCTCAGGTGCATTCCTAACCTTTGTGGAACGCCTCAGAGGTACAAACTTGTCAATTGGCTCAACAGGAGTTTCCTCCTCAAGTTGAGTGCTAGGGTTTGAAGTTCCTTCACCGCCTGACTCTTGAATTTCTTCATGGTCAACTTGCCTCCCACTGTTTCCTAGGCTTATGAACTCTCTCTCTCTCTCAAGAACGCCCTTCTAGCTACAAAGACCACATTTTCACTAGGTATGTAGAAGTGGTAACCAAAGGATTGTTGTGGGTAGCCGATGAAAATACACGTCTCGCTTCGAGGTTCGAACTTATCATGAGTCTCGCGTCTCACGAAAGCCTCGCAACCCCAAATCTTGATGTGGTCTAGTTTGTGTACTTTACCAGTCCACATCTCATGAGGAGTTTTGGCAACTTTCTTTGTAGGGACCAGATTAAGGATATGGGCGGCAGTCTCTAAGGCATACCCCCAAAATGAGATTGGTAGCGAAGCTCGACTCATCATGGAACGAACCATGTCCAACAAGGTTCGATTACGCCTCTCAGCCACACCATTCAACTGCGGTGTCCTAGGAGTTGTCAATTGTGAGACAATCCAACATTCCTTAAGATAGTCAAGGAACTCTGAACTAAGATACTCACCACCTCGATCGAATCGAAGTATCTTAATGTTCCTGCCCAATTGATTCTCGACTTCCTGTTTAAATTCCTTAAACCTTTCAAAAGTCTCTGACTTATGCTTGATTAAGTAGACATATCCATATCTACTGTAATCATCATTAAAGTCAAATAATAACGATTAGCATCCCTTGTGGCATGTTTGAAGGGTCCACACACATCCGTATGTACAAGATCCAACAAACATTCACCCCTCTCATAAGTACCTGTGAAGGGTGACTTTGTCATTTTTCCAAGTAAGCATGATTCACAACTATCATCTGACTTTAGGTCAAATGACTCCAAGACTCCATCCTATTGGAGTTGGCCTATGAGTTTCTTGATTATATGTCCAAGACGACAATGCCATAATGATGCCTTATCCAAGTTATTATCATTAACAGAATCAATACACAAAACATTATTTCCTACGTTATCAACCATAGATACAGTTTCATACACACCATCACAAGGTAATGCTTTAAAATAAAGAACATTATTAAAGAAAGCATTAATCGAACCAACTTCATTATCAAATGAAAGGTAAAACCTTGTTTATACAATGCATGAAAGGAAATAATGTTTCTTGCCATTTCTGGCGAATAACAACACTTATTCAAATCTAAACTAAACCCACTACTTAGCGATAAAGTATAAACTCCAATCTTGGTTACAGGTAGAGCTTTCCTATTCCCCATGATTAAGTTTATTCTTCCTTGCTCCACATTCTCACTTCTTCTTAGTCCCTGCAAATCAGAACAGATATGAATACCATAACCGATATCAAGGACACAAGAGTTAGAATGGGGTGAGTTATTAGATAAAATAGTGTAAATACCTGCATTGTTTGGTTTAACTTTCCCATCCTTCACATCTTGCTGGTACTTTGGGCAGTTCCGCTTCCAATGTGACTTTTCCTGGCAATAGAAGCATTCAGCCTCTCTTGGGTCAGAAGAAGGAGTGACGAAACCTTTCTTGGTTCCACTTGAAAAAGAGCCATCAAGGGTCCTAGCCTTGGTACCCTTCAAAGAGCTCTTCCTCTTCTTCCCTTGAGTTCTCCCGATTGCCAAAACCGGGGCAGAGTTTGGAGTAGAAATGTTAACAACCGACTTCCCCTTAAGACCTGTTTCTGTGGTCTTGAGAAGTCCCTGAAGTTTGCTGAGTGTGACATCTTCCTTATTCATGTGATATGTCATGCGGAATTAATCATAGCACGATGGTAAGGAGTGCAAAATGATATCTATTGCAAGCTCCTCAGGGATGTTCACATTAAGTTTCAGCAACCGATCCACATACATTTGCATTTTCTGCATGTGGCTCGTAACAGACTCTCCGTCCTTCATCATGGTTGTTATCATGGAGCAGATGATTTCATACCTCTCTTGTCGTGCACTTTGATGATATCTTTCCATCAGATCTTGGTGCATTTCAAAAGGGTAGAAGTCCTCGTAGGACTTTTGGAGTTCTGCTGTCATGGTGGCCAACATGATGCATGCCACTTTGGTAGCATCCCTCTCATGTGCCTGGAAGTCAGCGATCTCCTAGGGAGTTGCAGTGGTCTCATCAATCTCCTTAAGCTCCTTATCGAGGACATATTCTTTGTCCTCGTAGCGGGTAATCATCCTGATGTTTCTGATCCATTCATTGAAGTTGGATCCATCAAAAGTGATTTTCCTACACAAGATAATAAAGTGTGACTTTTGATTTTCCATAACTTGAGGACAAGTTATGGACTCCATTAAAACACATTATGATCATGACTTAAGCTACCATGAAGGTTACAAGCAATTCATATGATCTTCTAATCTTCATAAGTTCTAGAACATGAATATGAACGCTTTCAAGAATCAAAAATTACACTTAAAAACTTGTAATTTTGATAATTGCCATTGAAAATGGATTAGCATAATCATTACACCATCTAAAACAAGTTTTCAAGTACCAAAACAGTTTAGGGTAATGTTTATAGTCCATTTCCAGCAACCAAAGTCGAAAATCTACATTCTGAGGCTCCTACTCGTCGAGTGCACGAACCTACTCGGCGAGTAGGATGAATTTACACATGAACTCGGCGAGTCCCAACATGGACTCGGCAAGTTCAGCAGGCAGATAGCACAAAATCGACTTTTTTCAACAATTTTGCACAAATAAAAAACAAACAAGCCTAGTCTCTGATACCGCTGATGAGTTTTGAGCATTCTAACACTTCCTAAGTGTACATGCAACCCTAATAACCTTGGATCTATGTTTGTCTAATTATCATGCAAAGTTGAATTCCAAGGTTATATTCCTATCTAGCATACATGGGGAACAATTTTTAACTTGAATGAAAGATAGAATAACTTACCTTGTTGTTGCTTATGATCCTTAAAAACTTGTGAGCCTAGCACCCCAAGTGTGATGCCTCAAATGCTTCACACAACACCAAATGCTTTTGTAATGACTTTAGAGAGAATACACACTTCTAAAATCGGCCTAGCCCTCTTGTTTCTTATGTGTAGCTGATTTTGGTGGTGAATGGGTTCCTTATATAGTGTTGACACATCTAGGGTTACACCATGTAAACCCTAATGTGTCATGACTCTTCATTTCCATGACCCATGGGTTTGTAACTCCCATGGAGCATCCTATGGGTGGAACCCCACTTGATAATCCATGGAGCATCTTATCCCACTATACAAGTTATGGATGATTTACGTAATTAACCCATATATTTAATTAGTCATCTTTTGATCACTTAATTAATTCTAATTTAATTCTTGATCAAACTAATTAAATAATATTATTAATATATTAGAACTTATAATATATTAATACTCCACAAGTGTTATTTGTCTCATTTAGTCTATCCAATTGCATGGTGCCATGCAACCCGAATGGACCATGCCGGGTCGGGTCAAGTACTTACCATAAATAGTTATGGACTTAGACACATTATCCAACAGTGTTATGAAGGAACCTATTCTCCCATTATTAAGAAGATACTGCCACCTTACTGGAGGTTCTTGGCACACTCCTTTGTGATTTGCATTTCTGGAAGAAAAGGAGGTTCTGATCAAATTAGTCAGACTGTGACCTCAACCATTGTCGCTCTAGCTATGGACTGGGATTACAACTTCTAAAAATTCATTTTTGAAGAGATGAAGAGCAACCTTCTGGGAAAGAAAAAGGACCTAATTTTATGTACCTTAGGTTCCTTCAAATGATCTTTAATGAAAAATATCCCCAAATTGAAAGGTCATCAAATACTTTGGATATGAAAGCTTTGGGTCCCAACACCTTTGGACTCATGAAGCAATCAAGAAAGGCTGCCAAAGTTGCTTATCAAAGATTGAAGGAGTTAGTTAAATTTGGAAAGTTTGTTGAGGTTGAAGACACTCCTGCTGTTAGTTCCATAAATATTGAGGTTGCCGAGGAACACGTGGCACCCAAACCAATGTTTCAATTTGCCTTTGAAGAGGTTGAAGTATCTGATGATGAAGAAGATCAAGAGGATCAAGGAAATGAATTCTTAGAAAATGAGTTTGAAAATTTTATTCAGCAAAGTATTTCATTCCCAGAAGAGGATGTAGCTGTTACACCTCCGATCATAACTGAAAGTGAAAAATGATCTAATGGTGTAATCTTCCTCACCAACCCCTGAATACATGGATGTTCTTATTGTAGAACTTCTGCGAACTGTAAGGAAGCCTCCCGAAACAATTCATGTTTATACTGAACCTCCATCTGAAAGTGATCTAGAAGACTCCACCCACGCTTTACTCCCAAGGAACCGAAAAAGAAGAGATCCAAGGTCGGGAGTACATATCATAGACCCCGTTCAAAAGAAATCTACACCGACTGAGCCTGATTCTATGGCTCACAACATACCAAGCCCGTTCACTGAATCCATTCCTATGGATCAAGATTTTGAAAGCCCAATTGTTGAAGAAGAAGTCATACCTTCGGAAGGAGCTCAAGCTTCAAGAGCTCATTTGAAACACCTGAGCTGGACATCCACAAAGGTAAAAGCAAACTGCCTAAATCTAAATTGGTTGATGTGGTTTTACTTTAGAATAGAGTCTTTGATCTAGAACAAAGCTCTGTAGAAAAATATTTAATAATTGGAAAGCAGGACATTCGTATCAGCGAGCTTGAGAAAGAGAACTCCAACAAAGCTTCAAATATCTTACAACTTCAAGCAGATCTTGGTGGTCTAACGACTCTATTCTTTGACCTAAAACAGTTCCTATTTCAAAAGTTTGGTGATAAATTTCAACCTTTGAGCGTTGAAGGAGAAAAGATCACTGCTTCTAGTTCTAGTCCAGCCAATCCAACTTCTCAACCTACAAGTAAAAGAGCTGCAAGACCTGCTCCGGATGCTAATATTGATATATTTTTATCTTTTGGTCCTCCTTCTGCTCAAGAAAGAAAAGAGAAGAAAATCAAGGTTGAGCAGCTGAAAGGGAAGCTGCTCTTGATGAATCATTCAGACCAAAATGCTCCAAGTGATCACCCTAAGATGTTTTTCAGGGAAACTGGAAAGAAATTCAAAGATAAATAGGGGGATCGTTTGGCATCACTATAACGCTCGTGTTTCTGGGCTAAACATAGACCTGACAATTCGTGTATTCATGTCATGAAAACATGTCAGCCACGAATTTGACATGATACGATTACACGATGAGAAATAAGCTTTATCTCAATTTTTAAGATGTATTCGTGTCGTGTATTCGTGTCGTGTCGTGTCTCTCATAGATTCGTGTCTTCGTGTCTTAAATTTCCAGGTCTAGCTAAACATTAAAGATAATGTAATAGTATAGGTCAACCTTTGTATCTCGTTTTAAAGTAATAAAGAGGAATTATGCGAATATTATGTGAAATATGTGCTTATTTGCTTAATTATTATGATTTAATAAGTTAACGATAAAAATAAGTGTCAAAATAAATATTAGATAATCCCAATATCTAAGATTGAAGTTGTAGTGGTTGAAACAAGGATTTCGGAGATATAAGGAATACCGAAATCCGAGTTATAACGAAGAAGTTATAACCTGTCGAAGTTTCATGACAGAACCAGCATAACATTGTGTGACGTAAAAATTGAATTTTCGGTAAAGTTCTTTTTAGCGTTATCAATCCAAATGAAATTCGTAGTGTTCGTTAAACCGAGAGTGTGCATAAAATGAACGTCCAAATCTGACTTCATATGAGGAAGTTATGGTTTTTCTAAGTTTCAGCTTAACATTACACAACTAAAAATTTGAATTTTAGATCGAGTCATTTTAGCCAATACAAACTAAACGAGAATCGAAGATCTTGTCAATTGTAGTTCAACAGTAAAAAGACAGACGAAAACGAACGTCGAATGAAGAAGTAATGAATTTTTAACGAACTTTTCCTGTCCCGACTTGTTAAAAATATAACTTTAAAAATAAATTCAAAATTAGCCGACAGAGTCTAAACAAAAGTTGTAGAGTATAATTTCACCTACGCGTGGACATAAAAAACGTCAAAAACGGAGTTTGTATGCAAAAGATACGAATTTTTGAAGTTTATGGCACAAACTTCGAGGCTAGTCCGAAGGGTACACCCAGCGTACGGAAGTTATGCCCAACGTTCACATGGTAGGGCTTCGGATTGACCATGTCGCCAGATCTTCGCATGTTGGCCACGTAACGGACACGTTCGAGCCACGTGCCCTCCCTTCCGAGAATCGGACACGTAACCTCGTACGCCCCACGTACAACGAGACTAAGCCCCGCGTAGTAAGTTGCTTCGGACCCTATATAAGTGATGCGAAGGCAGCCGTATTTTGTTTACTTCTTTACACCTGTACACCCCTAAACTCTCTTTTACTTTGCAAGAAATACCTCTGAAGTCCTAGTATCAATCCCAACACCCGAAACAAGTCTCGACGCTTCGAAGTTCCCGAGAAAAATAGTTTTTCGAGGTGAAACTCTACCCACATGAAGCCTAGTTTTTGAGAAAAACACCCCAGTTTCATTAGAAAAGATTATTTTTATAGACGTGGTGCTGCCCAATTATTGTCTTAACAAGTGAGTGTGTAGTCACTTTCATCTTACACAAATATGAAGTATTTTCTACAAAATACGTGCTATGTGTGTGTGTGTGTCTATATATATATATATATATATATATATATATATATATATATATATGTATATATATATATATATATATTGTTTGTTTATTTAAGATGGTGTTGAATGAATGATTTATACAAGTTTTGAAATGATATAAACTGTATATGTATTTTTATCTACAAATATGTTGGGTATAACATTGGTAGATGAAATTGTTGATGTGTGTTAAAATGATGAGAGGCCTCGATGTTGTTGTTGTCGGTGTCATCTAGCGGAGTATAGATGACGACCACAGAGTTTTCTAGACAGTCCAGTGGAACGTTAGCAGGCTTGCAACCTGTAGGTGTTGGTGAACTATATGTTCGTTGGTGTACTTCATCCCCCTCATGGTTGCCTTAATGATATGTATGGCTGAGGAATCCCCTTACCAGTAGTGTCCATCCCGATGATGATCCTTTAGCTAGGTCCCTTATGATAGGTGTTTAGGGATGTAAAGTGAGGATAACGGGAACGAGTAAACAGGGTTATTGTTGGTTGATAAAATTAATAAATTTATTTTGTATAGATAAATTTGTTGTTGGGTGATGAAATTAATAAATTTATTTTTGTTGATGAATTTAATAAATTTATTATTTGTGGGTTGAAAACTCTATATCCTCACCAGGCTCCCAAGCCTGACCCACTCAGCTTTTTATATTACAGGTAGTGGACCCAGAGCATAGTTTGGATGATGAAGAAAGATTTTTGAATTATAGACCATTAGATGTATATATCTGTTGTAAGGTCTATATTATGTTGTTTATGCTTTTGGTCTGTATCGGAACATAACATCCCGAGGTTTTGATATATAATGAAAAAATATATTTCTTTAGATGTTTTGATAAATTTTTATCATGTTTTGTTTTGGGGACAAATTCTGCAACATCTTTTAAAATATTACTTTTATTTTATTTGAAATGCATAAATTAATTCGGTCTTTTCTGGCCGAGAAATTTGGGGATGTCAAAGTTGGTATCAAAGCATTAGTTTAAGTGAACTAGAATTTGTAGGATTTCTAGACTTAAACTTAGAATTCTAAGTGATCATTGTGAGATAAGCATCTACCATATTTTAGACACGAGCACTAGTATATTTTTGGGAAGCTGCCTAAAATGCTTTTATGTGTTAAATGATATATGTTTTCCATATATGCCATTATTTGTTCGGATCTGTCGTCTGTTGCTGACCAGATCTAGAAAGCTTATGTGTTCAGGATTCTAAACATACGACTACGATATTAGAACTAGCATGTAAACGTTTCGGAGAGATAAGGAGAATTTAAATATCTATCGTGAATGAAGATCTAAATTCGCCTAATTTGGTGTATAGATCATAATGGAAAAAACTCGAAGTGGAGATGGAAATGCAAACAAAAATCAGCAACCTCAACCCCAAGTGGTGGAATAGGTGCCTATAGTAGAAGTTGCACCTGAGCCAATCATAATGAATGGAGTGAGAGCCATGATTCAAGCCATGATGGCCGAACAAAGGGAGGAAATGAGACAATTGTTGTTGAACAACAGGAGTGAACCTTCAATGCCTATTGACAACTGGAATTAAATGACAATCAGTCTGAGGAAAGAAATTATAGTATATCTATTGGTCAGACTGAACCTCTTGTGGATAGGTGGAATAAACAAGACGAAGGAGTCGAGAAAAATGGATGCAAGTACAAAGACTTTATGACTTGCAAGCCATCAACTTTCACTGGAAAAGAACATCCCATCGGAGTAATGGATTGGATCTCGGAGATGGAATTGGCCTTCATGACATGTGGTTGTCAAGGCAAGTTACAAACCATATTTGCAGTGCGTCAGTTTAGAGGTGGAGCTGTTCACTGGTGGAACACTCTGGGGAAGACCCTAAGCCCTAATGAGCCACTGCAACTGACTTGGGCAGAGTCCTTTGTGCAATTCAAGCGCAAGTACTGCTCGGCCCAAAATTTGCTTGAGCTGGAAAACAAATTTCTAACACTAAAGAAGGGAAGTATGATCATTAATGAATACACCAATAACTTCACAGACAAAATGGAGTTTGCTTTGCGTATTGTCCCAGATGAGCTGACAAAAATTGACTGGTACACAAAGAGACTTCCATGGGAGTATGCAGTGCCAGTGCGTCAGACACTTACTCTGGAGGCAGGTATTTAGGCTGCCAAGTCTGTTGAAGATATGATTAAAGGGAGAGCCGACAGCAAGGTTGAAGTTGGCAAAAAGAGAAAGATTGAAGGAAATTCATGTTCCAACAAGAAGGGAAAGTTCTCAAAGTCTGGTTCGAGGAAATTTGGAGGAGGAGCCGAATCAAAGTGGTGTGAGAAGTGCAAGAAGAAGCACTCTGGGAAAATTTGACGGAAAACTCATATGTTATAAATGTGGAAAGCTTGGGCATTATGCCAATGAATGCACATTTGTTAAGAAAGTCTGCTATGGGAGCAACGAAGAAGGGCACATTTTGAAGGATTGCCCGAAGAAGAAGGAGGCAACAAATCCCGATATTCCACCAAATCCAAAAGCCAGAGCTTTCCAGATGACACTGGAAGCCGCAATGGATACAACAGATGTTGCTTTAGGTACCTTTCTTGTAAATGGATTGCATGTCAATTTATTGTTCGATTCCAGAGCAAATTACTCCTTTATATCACATAAATTTGGTGATAGACTAGCATTGCCTATAGAAAAGCTAGATGATGCCCTAATTGTAGAGGTTGCTAGTGGCTAATTCATACCTATTAGCGATTATATTAAGAACATTTTCATCGACTTAAACGGATACGAATTCCAAGAGAAGCTGTTACCCATCGAGTTAAATGGTTTCGACATCGTTCTGGGGATGGATTAGCATAGCACCAATGATGCCGAAATATTATGCAAGAAAAATATTGTGAGGGTAAACCAGCCAGGAAAAGAATCATTTATGGTGTATAGAGACAAGCACAGGGTGAATTCTGGAATCATTTCCCCGATGAAGCCAGAAAATGTTTGTCTAAGGGATATACATCATACTTGGCGTTCGTGATCGATGCCAAGAAGGAAAAGATGGAAATGCAAAGCATACCAGTGGTGTGTGACTATCCAGAAGTTTTTGCCAAAAATCTTTCGGGATTACCCCTGATAGATAAGTGGAGTTTAGAGTAGACTTGTTACCAGGAACAACACCGATAGCAAAAGCCCCATATCGATTAGCACCGACGGAGATGAAGGAACTTATCACACAACTTCAGGAGTTGTTGGACAATGGTTTCATTAGACCTAGTTCATCACCCTAGGGAGCCCCGATGTTATTCGTAAAGAATAAAGATAGGAGCATGAGAATGTGCATAGATTACAGAGAGTTGAACAAGGCAACAATAAAGAATAAGTACCCATTACCAAGAATTGATGACCTGTTTGATCAGTTGCAAGGTTTGAGTTATTTCTCAAAGATCGATCTTAGGTCAGGATATCATCAGCTAAAGGTAAGAGAGAAGGATATTGAGAGGACAACGTTCACAACAAGATATGGACACTACGATTTTTTGGTTATGTCGTTTGGACTAACCAATACTCCTGCAACCTTCATGCATTTGATGAACAGGGTTTGTAAACCATTCCTCGATAAATCCATGATAGTGTTCATAGATGATATTTTGATTTATTCAACAAGTAAGCAGGAGCATGTCAAGTATCTGCGTGAAGTGCTAGAAGTTCTAAAAAAGGAGAAGCTATATGCAAAGTTCTCCAAATGTGATTTTTGGATTCAAGAAGTCCAATTTTTGGGTCATGTGGTTAACCAAGAAGGGATTATGGTTGACCCAGCTAAGATTGAAGCTATAACAAAGTGGGAACAACCAAAGAATCCAACAGAGATCCGAAGCTTTCTTGGATTAGCTGGATATTACCGAAGGTTAATCCAAGGCATTCTTCGATAGCTGCTCCATTGACAACTTTGACCCACAAAGGAGCTACTTATACTTGGAGTGAAAAGCATAAGGAAGCCTTTGAGAAATTAAAGAAGAAATTATGTGAAGCATCGCATCTTTCATTGCCCAAAGGAATTGAAGACTTCGCAGTTTATATCGATGCATCTGTAGTTGGGTTAAGTTGTGTTCTGACCCAAAAGGATAAGGTGATAGCATAGGCATCGAGACAATTAAAAGAGCGTGAAAATAACTACCCCACTCATGATCTGGAGTTGGCAGAAGTAGTTTTTGCCCTAAAGATATGGAGGCATTATCTTTATTGAACAAAATGTAAACTTTTCACTGATCATAAGAGTCTTCAGTATCTCTTTAATCAGATGGAATTGAATATGAGGCAACGACGCTGGCTAGAGTTGCTCAAGGATTATGAGTATGAGATACTTTACCACCCTAGTAAAGAAAATGTTGCTGCTGATGCTCTCAGTCGGAAGGTAAACCTTGAAAAGAAAAGGACAAGAGCGTTAAGAATTGAAGTTGTCTCGACAATTTTGGAAAGTGTAAAGAAAGCTTAGGAGGAAGCCTCAAAGAAAAATAACCGAAAAGAAGATCGTTTGGACAAAACGTTAGTGTTCGTTACAAATGGTCAAGGACTGAAGGAATTCCAAGATATGATTTGGGTACCTAAGATGGGAGGAATAATAGATCTTTTGATGGAGGAAGTTCATAAGACCATGTACTCAATTCATCTCGACAGCGTGAAAATGTATAGGGATCTAAAACCCTATTACTGCTGGCCGACAATGAAGCTCAATGTTGCAAAGTATGTGCCGGGTTGTGTGACATGTGCGAGGGTTAAGGCACAACATCAGAAACCGTATGGGAGTTTAGAACCTTTACCTATACCCATGGGTAAATGGGAAGACATCACCATGGATTTTGTGACTAAACTGCCCAGAACGAAAAGCGGTCACGACATGATTTGGGTAGTCATTGATCAATTTACAAAAAGTGCACATTTCATAGCAGCCAATGAGAAGTGGTCTATGGATAAGCTTGCAAATGCTTACGTAAAGGAGATAGTGAGACTTCACAGTGTTCCCCTAATGATTGTGTCAGATCGTGATAGTCGTTTCACATCAAGATTTTGGAGAAGTCTGCAAGAGGAATTGGGTACGGAATTATGTCTAAGTACAGCTTACCATCCGCAAACCGATGGTCAGAGCGAACAAACGATTCAAACATTGGAGGATATGCTGAGAGCATGTACCCTAGAATTCCAAGGAAATTGGGATGAACATTTACCTTTGGTAGAATTTTCCTATAATAATAACTTCCACTCGAGCATTAAGATGACACCTTATCTAGCTTTGTATGTACAAAAGTTTTGAACGCCATCATGTTGGCTTGAAGCTGGAGAAAAGCAGTTTATGGGACTTGAGATAGTCGATCAGACTGCTGAAAAGTTGAAAGTGATTAGAGAAAGGATGTTAACAGCTTAGGATCGTCAAAAGAGTTATGCTGACAAGAAAAGAAAACCGATAACATTCGAAGTTGGTGATTCGGTTTTACTTAAAGTCTCACTATGGAAGGGACTTATAAGATTTGGTAAAAGGGGAAAGTTGAGTCTAGGGTTTATTGGACCGTTTAAAGTTCTTTAGAGGATTCGGAACCAAGCTTACAAGCTAGAACTACCAGAAGAACTAAATGGTATTTATAACACTTTCCATGTGTGTTATCTGAGGAAATTCATGGAGAAGTTCCCGACATAATTCCAATTTTTGAATTAAGTTTGGATGAAAGAAAGAGGCTAATAGAAGAACCAGAGGCAATCGTTGACCATAAGACTAAGAAGTTGCGACGCAAGACGGTCGATTTAGTGCTTGTGCATTGGAAACATATGAATAGGCCATATCTCACTTGGGAATCAGAGAATGACATGATGATTTGCTATCCACATTTGTTTGCTGATGTGTGATTCCAGAGACAGAATCATCCTGATGGGGAGACAATTGTAACTCCTGTGTTTCTAGGCTAAGCATTAAATATAATGTAATAGTTTAGGTCAACCTTTGTATCACATTTTAAAGTAATAAAGAGGAATTATGTGAATATTATGTGAATTATGTGCTTAATTATTATGATTTAATAAGTTAAAGATAAAAATAACTGTCAAAAATAAATATTAGATAATCCCGATATCTAAGATTGAAGCTATACTGGTTGAAACAAGGAGTTCGGAGATATAAAGAATACCGAAATCCGAGTTATAACGAAGAAGTTATGACCTGTCGAAGTTTCGCGACAGAACCGGCATAACGCTGTAATTTTCGGTAAAGTGCTTTTTAGCTTTAGAAATCTAAACGAAATTTGTAGTGTTCGTTAAACCGAGAGTGTGCATAAAAAGAACTGTAACATCCTGTTTAAAATAGAATAATTAAATAATAAATCCGGAACCCTGAGAAGTAATTATTATAATTATTTTATATTATTATAGTCAAAACTCAAATGATAATTAGCTGGGTGTTTGTTTCGAGAAGCCAAATGGCGATATTTGAATTTCTGGGGTTAAAGTATAATTTCGGGATTTATTTTACAAAGGATTTTAGAAGTCAGGGGCTATTTGGTATCATTTGGACTTAATATAAAAAAATTTATGGAAGCAGGGGTTAAAGAGTAAATATCGGACTTAAATTGAAAGATCTTGGATGATGGGGGCTGATTTGTAAATTCTAGCCTTAGTATGAAAAGAATTGGGAAGGAGGGGCCAAAGGTGTGCATTGAAGGAAAATTTGGTTATGATCGGGTATTTAACCCGTCAACATGCATCGGCCACAAACCCTAACCCTAAACCTCATGTGCAGCCGCCATCTTCTTCCCCATCGTCCAGCCGCCACCTCCCTTCCTCATATCGCTACTCCGACCGCCCAAGGCCATCGACGGACATTGCTGCTGGATGAGGTAATCGACTTAGAGAGAGACCGTCGGAGATCTTTTTTTGAAGTTGTGAACACCGACGTGTGTGTATTAGCGTTTGAAGTCGTCATCTCCGTTGCTGTCGTTCGCAAATCGTAATTGTCTTTTTCGTTTCTCCGGTGCGTCGTTCCAGCTTTGCTCACCGCCGCTCATAGGACACTTATTTCGAACTCCGGTCGACATCCACCACCCCCAAGGGTGGCTGTCATGTGTGTGTTTCAGCCATGTGTCGCAATGATGGGTGTGTTCTTGGTATTCATCTCGTGTTAGTGGCTATAGTTCGTGGTTGCAGTGAGATTTCGGGTGTGTGTGGTTTTTATCGATTGGGAGCCGTGAAGAACCACCATGGCAGCCGCCCATGGTGGCTGCCGCCGACGACACTGCTGCTGCTGTCACCTTATATACCGTCAACACACGCCACTAGGTAGGTGGATTGACTCATAGCGAGTATTAGAGTTTGGGTGTGATTTTTTGGCCTAAATCGAGGGGACCACCACCACCACTGTGAGGTGGTGGCTAGCACTTCCGACCACCGCCTGCCGCCACAGAGCGGTTGTGGGTGTGTATGTTTTTATTTGTGTGTGTGTGTGTGTGTTATTTGGATTGTATTGTAATGTATTGTAATCGGCCGAAATAATAATAAAAAGCTTATAACCACCACCGTGAGGTGGTCGCTGCCGCCTCCTACCGCCACCGGCTGCTGTGTAGGGTGGTGGTGTGCTTTGATTGCGTTTGGATCTTGTTTGGGGGATGTTTGGACAATGTGGGACCAACGAAACCCTAGTGGGCCCAAAGAAACCCTCCCAATGAGGCCCAAAGTGACCTAAAAGCCCAACCAATTTATTAATGGCTAAGATTGGGTAGGAAACCCTAATTAGGGTTTGGAAAACCCTAATGGCATAAAACCCTAATTTGGGGGAAATGGTCGGGACACACACATACGAGAATTATTTAATAAACTTGAAATATTAAATATAATTATTGGAAAATTAATTTAAGGCAATAATGGACTTAATGGATTAAGTCCTTAGTGGGTTAAGTGAGAAACACTTAACCCTGATTGTCATTTTATGTGAAACCCTAATTTCACTTGGGCTTTGTGTTGGGCCTTTCCATTGGGTTTTGGTAATTAGGTTATTAATGGACCATCCAAGAATAATCATATTGATTAGAATATGTTGTTGGGATTTAGGGTAAGGCCCATATAAGAGTTGGGCCCAATTTGGAAAATTGGGCCATATGTTGGGCTTTGGCCCATTACTTGACTTTTGGGCATTTGGTGTGTGAGTTAGATTTTGGGCTTGGAACCAATTATTAATTAGGTATTGTTTGATGCTGACAGTTCGGGAAGATGTCAACCAGCAACTGGAGTTTTACCTGCGGGACTTCAGCAGTGCCAGGTGAGTTCTCCTCACTATATCAACAGGGTCTAAGGCACCAATGTCGGCCCTTATTGGATTTGTATTCGAGTTTATTGCATGATATGCTTATTGATTTGCATCATGGTAATTAGGATGATGATATGTTTAATGACCTGGTAGTTAGGGTGTTGTTATGCGGTTATGCTCTGCTAGATTGGTACCCTGGTAGTTAGGTTGTTGTCATACTATTATGATTTGTTAGATCGGTATCCCGGTTATAGTATGATTATATGCTGTTATGATATGTTAGATCGGTATCTTGGTAGATAGGATGTTGTATGCTATTATGATCTGTTAGATCGGTATCCTGGTAAATAGGATGTTGTTATGCTATTATGATTGTTATATCGGTATCCTGGTATACAGGATGATACTATGTTAGTGACCTGGTTAGGTCGATATCCTGGTTATAGGATGTTGCTATGATTGATGATTTGTTAGATTGATATGACTATTTTATATATATATATATATATATATATATATATATATATATATATATATATATATATATGCAAGTGTATGATATTTATGTACACATGTTTGTTTGATTTGGCGTTGGGTTGAGGCGGTCCTGCCTTGTGCTGGAGGCCAACATACCCAGGGTGGTCTGGATAACCTGAAGGCCCTGCAAAGGGATTCAGTCAGACCGAAGGCCTGACAAGTGGTCTGGATAGGATGTAGGCCCTGCGAGGCGGTCTAGACGTGTCGAAGGCTCGGAGAGCAGTCCAGATAGACTGAAGGCCTGTGAGGCGGTCCAGTCAGGCTGACGACTCATTATGCATGTTGTTCTGTATTGGTTATATGATTTTGGTATTTTGGGGGAAACTCACTAAGTTTTGGGCTTACAGTTGTTGATTTTGTTCCAAGCACTTCTGATGATTGCGGGAAGGCAAAGGCGTGCTCGTGCACCTCCTCATATTTTCATGGTTGATTCTGGGGATACTCTGATGTCTAAACTATTTTGAAAAAAACTGTAATAACTTAATGGTTTTAAAATTTATTAAAAAGTTTAAATTTGGCTTGAATTTCATGGGTGTTACAAGAACGTCCAAATCTGACTTCGTATGTGGAAGTTATTGTTTTTCTAAGTTTCAGCTTAGCAATAGACAGCTAAAAGCTCGAATTTTAGATAGAGTGATTTTTAGCCGAAACAATCTAAACGAGAATTGAAGATCTTGTCGATTGTAGTTCAACGGTAAAAAAGACAGACGAAAATGGACATCGAATAAAGAAGTTATGAATTTTTGACGAACTTTTTCTATCCGACCTGTTAAAATATAACTTTAAAAATAAAGTCAAAATTAGCCAACAGAGTCTGAACGAAAGTTGTAAAGTATAATTTCACCTATGCATAGATATAAAGAACAACAAAAACGGAGTTCGTATGCAAAAGATACGAATTTTTGAAGTTTATGGCACAAACTTCGAGGCTGGTCCGAAGGGTACGCCTAGCGTACGGAAGTTACGCCCAGCATTCGCATGGTAGGGCTTCGGATTGACCACGTCGACGGATCTTCGCATGTTGGCCACGTAACGGACATGTCCGAGCCACGTGCCCTCCCTTCCGAGAATCGGAAACGTAGCCTCGTACGCCCCGCATACAACGAGACTACGCCCCACATAGTAAGTTGCATCGGACCCTATATAAGGGATGCGATGGCAGGCGTATTTTGTTTACTTCTTTACACCTTTACACCCCTAAGCTCTCTTCTAGTTTTTAAGAAATACCTCCGAAGTGCTAGTATCAATCCCGACACCCAAAGCAAGTCCCGACGCTCCGAAGTTCCCAAGAAAAATAGTTTTTCGAGACGAAACTCTTCCCACATGAAGCCCGTTTTTTGAGAAAAATACCCCGGTTGATGGGCTTTATACAAACAATCCTATGTGTGCATGTAACCCTAGAATTTGGATCTATGTTTTCACTATTAGATAGACAACATTATGAACACATGAAGAACCCTATCATGCTCCTAGGTATTTCAAAATTGAGATAAGATAAGGGATTACATACCTCTTGTTGTTATATTGTAATAACAACTCAAATCTTCAATCTTCTTGTCTTTGAAAGCATGTACTACAAGTGTAGTACCTCTAATGGCTCACAAACACCAAGAGCAAATGGAGAGGCAAGAGAGAGAGGGAGGAGGGTACAAAATTCGGCCCTAGGGTTCTCTTAGAAGCAAGTGGTCGAATTCTGTAGCCTAGGGTCCTGATTTATACTTGTGGACAGCTAGGGTTTCCTCCAAAACCCTAATGGACAGCTTAGACATTAAGCAGCCTATGGAACCTTCTGGAATAAGGCCCTGGACGAAAATATGATGGGATCCCATTATAATTTCGTTCATCCCTTTTGTCCCATTGGGTTTCCCAGCCCAAAATCCAACTATCACGCATTTGACAGTTTAAGTCCCTTTATTTAATTAATTCCTTTTAGTTACCAAATTAATTCTTAATTAATTTATGACTAATATTAATTAAATAATATGATTTCTACTTTAATATATTATTCTTATAATATATTAATAAATCATAATAACCTCTTTCTCTATTATTTCTTCAGTCAAGTTGCTTCGGTGAAGGCAACCCAAAAGGACCATGAACAACCGGGTCATGTACTTACCAAATATGGTTACTTGCTTAGACACTAATCCAACAGTCTCCCACTTTGATAAGTCTAGTAACCATAAATTCAAGTAGAACCCGATTAGTAATCGTAGCTCTCAAAGACGCTGTCGAACTTTGATCTTATCAAGATCCTGTCCTTTAGATAAGGGTTCGAATGATCCTCTGTTCTAGATATCGAGTGGACAATCACATGGAACATATTCATACTTATTGTCCAGCAGTTTGTTTCTCGATCTCAGATTCTTTTGACATAGAACTTAATCGAACACATCAATTTAGTCCTGACCGGGCCCGACACATAATTCAAACTAAATCATCGAGGGGCCCTGATATCGCTTTTACCCTCTTAGGATAAAAGGAATAGATAAACTTCGACATATATGCATTTACTATTCACTAATCAAATCATACACAACAATGTGTTTATGACATCAAGTTACTGATGTGTTTTCGCATTATCAATGCGCAACGAATCAACAAACAATAAACCATATATCTAGGTTTTAAGACCATACGATATTATCGTCTTGCGATCACTCGTGATAAATTCCATGAAGTGATTCCAGCAAGCGTGGGTTTATTCCATTGCTCAAAACTTGTTCATAAGCACTCATGAACATTGTAGCAAACCTTTGCTATGTCTAATACCTTTCAGACAATCTACACACCAATTCATGACAGTCTTCATTCATACCTACTTCCAACATATGAACGACTGTGGACCGTTCGAATAATTCGATTATTCTTAAATAACTCAATTATTTAGGAAGTCAAAACATGCAAAGTGAAACAATAAATAAACAATTAACATAAGACAGTAACTTTACTTATAAATAATACTCCTTTATTTAATCATCAAATGTCAATTACATTTATCTATTACACGTTTCTAAACTATCTAACCTAAACTAATATTGTCCTTCAGCCCAATGCTCTTAGCGTGCTGCAAGTGCTTAACCCTACTCAATCCCTTCGTAAGCGGATTTGCTGGGTTATCCTCTGACGATACCCTCTTCACTACGAGGAGTCCTTCTTCTACCCGATGTCGAATAAAGTGAAATTTTTTGTCGATATGTCAAGATCTACCATGATCCCTCGGTTCCTTGGTCAAGGCAACCGCTCCTTCATTATCACAGAAAATTTCCATGGGCTCTGGTATGGCTGGCACAACTCCAAGGTCTCCAATGAAATTCTTCAGCCATATTGCCTCTTTTGTTGCTTTGCTTGGTGCAATGTACTCTGATTCGCACGTTGAATCAGCTACGGTTTCTTACTTGGAACTTTTCCCAGTCACTGCTCCTCCATTAAGGGTAAAGACCCAACCCGACTGCGAACGGTAGTTGTCCCTGTCGGTCTGAAAACTGGCATCATTATACCCTCGCACTTTTAAGTCATCACTCCCACCGAGGACTAAAAACCATTATTTGGTCCTCCGAAGGTACTTCAGAATATTCTTGACTGCGGTCCAATGTGCTTTGCCAGGGTTCCCCTGATATCTGCTGACCATGCTCAAAGCAAAGGCCACATCAGGGCGAGTACAAGTCATAGCATACATGATTGACCCAACTACGGAATCGTAAGGTACTCGACTCATCTCTGCTATCTTGCTTCGGTACTCGGACTTTGAGTCTTACTCAATTTGGCATTACTTTGGATTGGTAACTCCCCTTTCTTGGAATTCTCCATACTAAAATGCTTTAGTACCTTGTCCAAGTAAGTATTCTGACTAAGCCCTATTAGTCTTTTTCTCTTGTTTTTCACTATCCTTATTCCGAGAATATATGCAGCTTCTCTGAGGTCCTTCATAGCGAAGCACTTCCCGAGCCAGGATTTAACTTCCTACAAAGTCGGGATGTCGTTTCCTATGAGCAGTATGTCATCGACATACAATACAAGGAAGCTCACAATACTCCCACTGGCTTTTACTTATACACATGATTCATCCTCGCTTCACAGAAACCCAAACTCTTTGATTTTCTCGTCGAAACAAAGATTCCGTCTGTGAGACGCTTGCTTAAGTCGATAAACGGACTTCTCAAGCTTACACACTGTATTGGGATGCTTCTCATTGACAAAACCTTTTGGCTGAGCCATGTAAACATCCTCAGCCAACTTCCCATTAAGGAAAGTGGTTTTGACATCCATTTGCGATATTTCATAATCATGAAATGCATCAATGGCCAGCATCACACTAATAGACTTTATCTTCGCAACTGGTGAGAAGGTCTCATCATAGTCAACTCCGGGAGTTTGAGTAAAGCCCTTCGCAACCAATCACGCCTTATACGTGTGCACATTCCCATCCATGTCGGTCTTCTTCTTGAAGATCCACTTGCACTCGATCGTCTTACATCCGGGCACATGGTCAACCAAATTCCAAACTTGGTTGTCATACATGGACTGAATCTCACTGTCCATCGCCTCTTTCCATTTTGCAGACTCTGGGCCTGCCATGGCTTCCTTATAGCTGTTAGGTTCATCCAAATTCACTAGTGTACTATCACTAATTAACTTATCCCCTTCCATAGTAATATTAAAACCATAAAATTGGGGTTGAACCCTAACTCTTTCGGAACGTCTAAGAGGTAAGGACTCATTAATTGGCTCAGCCGGAGTTTCCTCGTCGGGTTGAGAGCCAGCGTTAGGGGTTCCTTCATCACTCGACTCTTGAATCTCTTCAAGATCAATTTTCCTCCCACTGTCCCCTTGGCTTATGAGTTCTCGCTCTCGGAAAATCCCTCTCCTTGCAACGAAGACAACATTGTCACTCGGTCTATAGAAGAGATACCCAAAGGACTTTTGCGGGTAGCCGATGAAAATACATCGCTCACTACGAGGTTCGAGCTTGTCGTGAGTCTCTTGTCTTATGAAAGCCTCACAACCCCAAACCTTGATATGTTCCAAAGATGGAGCTTTCCCTGTCCACATCTCATGAGGTGTTTTGGCAACCTTCTTTGTAGGTACTAAGTTAAGGATATGGGTGGCAGTCTCTAAGGCATACCCCCAGAATGAGATAGGCAGTGAAGCACAACTCATCATGGAACGAACCATGTCTAGCAAGGTTCGATTACGCCTCTCAGCTACACCATTCAACTGTGGTGTCCTCGGTGGCGTCAATTGCGAAACTTTTCCGCATTCCTTGAGGTAGTCGTGGAATTCAAGACTTAGGTACTCTCCTCCTCTCTCAGATCGAAGCATCTTGATTTTCCTACCCAATTGATTCTCCACTTCTTGTTCAAACTCTTTGAACTTTTCAAAGGTTTCTGACTTGTGCTTGATTAATTAGATATACCCATATCTGCTATAATTGTCAGTGAAAGTCACATAGAAGTGGTTCGCATCCCTTGTGGTGGATCTAAAGGGCCCCCACACATCGGTGTGTATGAGATCCAATAGACCCTCACCCCTCTCACAAGTGCCAGTGAAGGGTGACTTGGTCATCTTTACAAGTAAACAAGACTCTCAGATGTCATCGTCCCTAAGGTCGAATGACTCCAACACTCCATCCTTTTCGAGTTGGGCTATGCTTTTCTTGTTGACATGTCCAAGACGACAATGACACAAGCATGCTTTATCCATACTATCGGAAGAATCGATACACAATACATCATTTCCTAGGTTATCTACAACCAACACATTTTCATAAATTCCATTACAAGGCAATGCTTTAAAATAAAAAACACCATTTAGATAAGCATAAATAGAACCTTTCTCATTATCAAATGAATATCTAAATCCTTGTCTAAACAAACCATGAAATGAAATGATGTTTCTTGCCATATCTGGCGAATAGCAACAATTATTTAAATCTAATCCTAATCCATTACTAACCACTAGAGAATACACTCCAATCTTGGTGACAAGAGACGATCTTCTGTTCCCCATGATTATATTTATCCTTCCACGCCCCCACATCCCTATCTCTTCTTAGTCCCTGCAAATCAGAACATATGTGAAAACCACATCTTGTATCAAGAACCCAAGAAATAGAATGTGATGAATCATTAGATTTAATTGTGTAAGTACCTGCGAAAGATGGCCTGATCTTCCCATCCTTGATGGCTTGCAGATATTACGGGCAGCTTCTCTTCCAATGCCCTATCTTGTGGCAGTGGTGGCACTTTGCCTCCTTCGGGTTAGAGTTGGGCTTAGCAGAACCAACTTTGGTTCCACTAGAAGAGGTACCATATTAGGATTTTCCCTTGTGGTGGCTCTTTGAATGAGCCTTCCTCTTCTTGCCCCTCCCTTGACCTATTGCCAAGATAGGCGCAATAGTGGGAGTGGGAGTCGATGCAACAGACTTGTCCTTGAGATTGCTCTCAGCAGTCCTTAACAAGCCTTGAAGCTTGCTCAAGGTGACCTCTTCCTTATTCATATGGTAGGTCATGCGGAACTGGTTGTAGCAGGGAGGCAAGGAGTGAAGGATAATGTCAATCGCCAGCTCTTCATCGAAGTTAACATTCAACTTCAGCAGGCAATCAACATATCTCTGCATCTTTTGCATATGAGCGGTAAGGGACTCTCCATTACCCATTTTGGTAGTGATCATCGAAGTGATGATCTCATACCTTTCTTGCCATGCACTTTGGTGGTACCTTTCCACCAAGTCTTGATGCATCGCGTAGGGATAGTAGTCCTCATAGGACTTTTGAAGTTCAACATTCATAATCGATAGCATGATGCAATGGACTTTCGTGGCATCATGCTCATGGGCCTCAAAAGCAGCGATTTCTTCAGGAGTAGCAGTGTTGATGTTCACCTCTTTTAGCTCCTTATCGAGGACATACTCTTTGTCCTCGTAACGAGTGACCATTCAGATGTTACAGATCCAATCATTGAAATTGGACCCGTCAAAGATCACTCTCCCATAAAAGCTCATGAGTGAGAATGAGCCGGATGAGGTTAAGCCTGAAGCGTTGTTGTTTGAGTTCGACATATGAAGAAGAAAAAGAAGAAAGTTTGATTAGAAATGAATCCCCAATTAAATACCCAAATGAAAAATTAGGGCTAGGATCCAACAACATTATTTACAAATTAAAAGAGGGATGTCGTAATCTAACATGCAAATAATTTGAAGGTAAGTGAATGACGATCTAATTCTCCTCCATGAAAAACAAAAAGGAGATTAAGTTTTAAACGTATTGAAAACTCCTAGATTCCTTTGAGATTCATTGAACTTTTCAATGGCATGTTTGAATCTCGATGTGCCCCTCTAATTTGTGACTGGGATGCCGAGGATCACAAAGCAGGTGTGAATAACTATGCAAATGTACAAGGTGCCCTCATTGTTACAGTCACCTATTCGATGTGCCGGTTAGCCACACACGCTCCATCAAACTATGACAAACAATGAGTCACCCTTTGCCACCTATGCTTAGAATCCAATTAGTGTGTCGGTTAACCACATGCGATCCACGAATGTCTTAGCAAGGGTGCAAAGTGTAATTTCAAGGAATTGCACCAATTCACTTTTCCTAAAATAACTAAAATTCGGAATTGTTGTAAAAACATTTAGTTACTTTTATAATTCATTATATATATATATATATATATATATATATATATATATATATTGTAACATCCCGAAACTCAAGTAAAGCTATTTAACCCTTCTCCTTTTCCAAAGTTGTCAAGTTAAGTCCCTTTGATAAAAGAATTAGGCTAGTGAGTACGTTGGGCGTATAAAGGAGTACGCTGCGCGTACTCACATGCTTAAATTGGACGTGGACTCGCCTGGGTACGCTGGACGTAGCGATCCAAGGTGTAAAACCTAATTTGGGGCTTGTGCACTATAAAAGGAATGTTATGGCTTTGACCTCAGCCTCCATTCCAGAGAGGAAAACCCTAATAGAGACTCCTCCTTCATTTATAGCTAGTGTGTTGGTGTTCTAAGCTTCTAAGTGTCATGTCAAGGTGGTGGAAGAGAAGAAGAGGTCATTTTGGAGGCTAGAAGTTTGTGGGAAAGAGTAGATCCGAGCTTTTCAGAGGTTTGAGCTTCTTCCTGAGGTAAAAAGATCAAAATTTGCCTTGTCATTTGTGTTGTGTGCTTCTTGGACCAATTTCTAGGGTGTTCGGTCCCAAGATGGAGACTTTATGAGCAAATGGTCTCCATTGGCCTAGATCTATCATATTTCAGGACTATAAGAGTTGTATGTTCATAAAAATGCAATCTTGGACGTAAATATTGAGCCATGCATGAGATCTAGACCTTTGGAGGAAAAAGGAAAGGTGTTAGAAGATGTAGGGAGCTCTACAGCCATGCCAAGGCTTAAAGGTTCCGACTTTATGGGATAAGAGGCTTAAGGAGAGCCAGATCTGGAAGTTGAAGGAGTGTCTTAACCGTTTAAGACCAAAATCCATGGAATGGTTGAAACTGAGATTTACGCTGGGCGTAATTCTCACTACGCGCCGGTTGAGACCCTGATTGTGGTTTGCCGATGTACGCCCCGCGTACAGAGAAGGTACGCGCCGCGTACTGCCTTTTGTTGACTTTCGTTGACTTTTAGGGTTTTGGTCAACCTTTGACTTTTGGGTCAGAGAGGGGTAAAATGGTCTTTTACCCTTCTGTGGAAATTGTATAGTGTATTTAATCTAGCCTTTGAGAGCCGTCATTCATTGGAGAGTATTGTTATGTGTTTAGGCGTAGGCTAGACCAGTGCGTTCAAGTTCGAGACTATTCGAGATACCGAGGAGAGTCTTCTCACTATATTGTACCTGGAAGGGTACCTATGTGTGACCGGAAGGTCTTATATGCTATGAGATATATGTGCTACATGCTGATATGTGATATGTATGTGTTATGTATGATATGTATGATATGGACCGGAAGGTCAAGATGACATGGACCGGAAGGTCAGGAGGTTACGGACCAGAAGGTCGATGCGGGTAGGACCGGAAGGTCTACCGGGATATCGGGACGGAAGTCCCCTAAGACACTTGAATCGGAAGGTTCCACAAAGTTATGGCCTGGAAAGGGATATGTGTTGTATGTGGTATTTTGGGGAACTCACTAAGCATTTATGCTTACAGTGTTGTGTTATGTGTTTCAGGTACCAGTGAGGATCACGGGAAGGTGCCGGCTTGATCAGTACACACATGAGGAGTTATATATATATTATGATCTTGGGATGTGATGTTATGGATTGTTATGTGATACAATGGAATTTTTATAACAATTATGAATGAAAGTGTGTTTTAAAATGTGAAAAATTGTTTTGAAATTTACGTCGTTACATATATATATATATATATATATATATATATATATATATATATATATATATATATATATATATTAATTTTGTAATAATATAATAGTATAGAATGTATTTTAAAGATTTCAAAATACTAGGGTTTTAATTTCAATTTTAAAATTTTCGACATTTAAAACTTTCAAATTTTAAAATTTTAAATATTAAAACTCTTGATTTGATAATTCTCCTTAAATTAAAAAAATAATTTAAATTATCAAATCTAGAAGGATTATCTTTTAAATTAAGCAATTAATTTAACCTAATCCATTAAATCCCCTAAAATTCGAAAATATGGGATGAGATAATTCAAAATCTTTAATTACCATATTTAAACTATTAAAAGATAATTACAAGATATGGGATTATCCAAATCCCTAAAATTTAGGATCTTATCTTGGGGAGGAGGCAAATTTCGAAAACCCTAGGGTTTGCAAACCCTAGATTTCGAGATCATGGGGCTAAGAAAAGGGTTTGAAAAAGCCCTTATCAATTCGAAAAACAGGGTTCAAGAACCCTAATTTCGAAATCCTTGCCTCCTAGGGTTTATTGGCTATAAACCCTAAAGTGTCAAATTCATACAATTGTATAATTCTAATTGAAAATAAAAACCATAATCTCTGATACCACTGATGGGTTTATACAAAGAATCATATGTGTGCATGCAACCCTAGAATTTGGATCTATGTTTTCACTCTTAGATACACAACATTATGAACACATGAAGAACCCTAGAATGCTCCTAGGTATTTCAAAATTTAGATAGTAGAAGGGATTACATACCTCTTGTTGTTATATTGTAATAACAACTCAAATCTTCAATCTTCTTATCTTTGAAAGCAAGCACCACAAGTGTAGTATCTCTAATGGCTCACAAACACCAAGAGCAAATGGAGAGGCAAGAGAGAGAAGGAGGAGGCTACAAAATTCGTCCCTAGGGTTCTTTTAGAAGCAAGTAGTCGAATTCTGTAGCCTAGGGTCCTTATTTATACTTCCGGACAGCTAGGGTTTCCTCCAAAACCCTAATCGACAGCTTAGACATTAAGCAGCCCATGGAACCTTCTGGAATAAGGCCATGGACGAAAATATGATGGGCTCTCATCATAATTTCGTTCATCCCTTTGTCCTATTAGGTTTCCCAGCCCAAAATCCAACTATCACACATTTGACAGTTTAAGTCCCTTTATTTAATTAATTTCTTTTAGTTACCAAATTAATTCTTAATTAATTTATGACTAATAGTAATTAAATAATATAATCTCTCCTTTAATATATTATTCTTATAATATATTAATAAATCATAATAACCACTTTCTCTATTATTTCTCTAGTCAAGTTGCTTCGGTGAAGGCAACCCAAAAGGACCATGCACAACCGGGTCAAGTACTTACCAAATATGGTTACGGTGTTAGACACTAATCCAACAGTCTCCCACTTAGATAAGTCTAGTAACCATAAACTCAAGTAGAACCCGATTAGCAATCGTAGCTCTCAAAGACGATGTCGAACTCTGATCTTATCAATATCCTGTCCTTTAGATAAGGGATCGAATGATCCTCTGTTCTAGATATCGAGCGGACAATCACATGGAACATAGTCAGACTTATTGTTCAGCAATTTGTTTCTCAATCTCAGATTCGTTTGACATAGAACTTAATCGAACACATCAATTTAGTCCACACCGGGCCCGACACATAAGCCTTCACTAGAATGGTAGCTACAATAATTGACAAGAAGCTGTGGGAAAGGGCTTTTGACCAAGCAGATGTGCATCTCGTAGAGAAACCTTGAAGAGAACATAAAGCAATAAACCACGAGGGAGATTGTTGGGCTATATTTAGTGGGTTATGCTTTGTTTTGAATGTTTTATATGGTTCTCGGTTTTAGACCGAAATCACCTAGTGATTTCGGTGGGCTTAGTGTGTTTTTTCAGTGGGCTTATTATGTATGGGCTTTAGGTTAATCGGTTTAGTATGTGTTTATATATATATATATATATATATATATATATATATATATATATATATATATATATTATGTGTATAGCTATTTTACGAGGATATGTTTTTTGAGTGAACAAGAGTTATTCACGGCTGAAGGATGATTGAATGTACTTGACAGTTACTTAATAGAATTGTGTGCATTCATTTGAAACGTGTTCTTGATATATATTATCGATTGTTTTGTATCATTGTTTGATTAAGACTCCACATCAAATCAAACAATTGCATTGATACATTGATAGATCTGATTTCAGGGACTTACATATCCTATTATCTCCCCATAGTCATTCATGAAATGGGGAATGGATATAGTAGGAAAATTACCAGTGGCCCCACGAGGAAAAGTCTTCATGCTGGTGATGACTGATTACTTCTCCAAATAGATCAAAGTTGAAGCTTTCGTACAACACAGGATCTTGACACTATTGACAAGCTTAGGGATCTTTCCAAAATACGCATTGCAGCTCATCAGCAAAGGATCACCAAAGCCTACGATAGGAATATAAGAGTCAGAAGTTTTCAAATAGAAGACTTGGTATTAAGGAAAATATTCCAAAACACTAAAGATCCCAGTGCAGGAAAATTGGCTCCTAAGGGAAAGACCAAATCTTATAGATGTTGAAGCAGGAAAAGGAGCATATTTGCTAGCAACATTTGAAAGAGACGTTCTACCAAGATCCTGGAATGCTATACAGCTCAATTCATACTACATGTAAGTAGGGTCGAATGATCTGCTACATAACCAAGGTACACGTGTTCTTTACCTTAAAATTTTTATCACTGGTTTTCTCCTTGAATACGTTACTAACTTAAGCATTGGAGGGGCATTAGCTAGACTAATGCCCACCCCTAGTTAACGTTTTCTATGCAGAACAACATACAGATCCTTAAGATTGAATATCCTGAAGCTTCAGGATCCTCAGAATCGAAGATCCTGGAACATCAGAATCCTCAAGTTTGAACACCCTGAAACACCAGGATCTTGACAGATGAAGATCTCAATACTTGGTGAAATCCATTATATTTAACAATGTAATATGTAAATTATCATGTACATAAGCTAGAGACTGATCATCTCTCCTGGACGGATGATATCTAACTTTGGGATATGGGTAAAGGGATCATTTCACGATTCAATGGCTTGGCAACCCTCTTATCTTTGAACACAAGTTAAGATCCTTAAGGTTTATAACATTTTCATGTTATCCAGAAACAGGGATCAAACCCCAATGATTACTTAAGGTTTATAACATTTTCATGTTATCTAGAAATTAGAATCCAACCCCAGTGATTATTTGAGGTTTATAACATTTTCATGTTATCAAAGATTAGGATCTTACACCAGAAATTACATAATATCTTCATGTTATCACTGTTGGATTTGGTGTCTAAGCCCTTAACTATAACTGGGATGTACTTGACCCGATAATAGCATGGTCCTTTTGGGTTGCCTTCACCAGTGCAATTTGATAGGGTGGATTTTTCAAAATAAGATTATTTGTGATTTATTAATATATTACAAGTCTAATATATTAGTATTATTTAATTACTATCGATCAAGAATTAATTTGAAATTAATTTTGTGATCAAAATAGACTAATTGAATATATCGGGATTGATTATGTAAATCAATGGTTCTTGTAATGTGGGCCAATGATTCATGATTATAAGCTAAACTAATCCATGGATAGTCCATGGAGGTTAAACCCATGGAGCATGAGAATGTGGAAAGTCATGGGTTATTAGGGTTTACAAAGTGTAACCCTAGCATTTGCCACCTTATAAATAGTGACCACATAAGCCAAAATTGGGGACACACTCTTTAGAATCAAGTATATTATTCTCTTAAAGACTCCTCTTGCATATTGGTGTTCGTGAACCATTAGAGGCATCACACTTGAGGTGCTCAAGCTTTATAATGTCAAGAACTCTACCCTACTCAAGATGTAAGCATCCAAACTAGGTTTTATAATATATAGCTTCAGTTGTATGCTAGCTAGGGTGAATGATTTGGAGAAACAAAATGCATGTATAATTAGAGAAAACATGGATCCATAGCATTTAGGGTTGCATGTGCACCATAGGAGTGTTATAGTGCTCAAAACTCAACAGTGGTATCAGAGTCAGGTTTGTTTTCCATTATATTTGATGCTCACTAGTTTTTCAAAGCTGAAAAAGTCGAAATTTTGGCCTCTGATGGGTGAACTCGCCGAGTCCATAAATAGACTCGACGAGTCCACTCAGTAACAGAGCAACTCGCCGAGTTCAGTTCATGCACTCGACGAGTTGAAGGCTCTGTGTGCAGAATTTCCAGTTTCTTGGCCTGGTTTGGATTTGGAACACTACCACAAACTATTTTGGATCATTGGAAATGTTTTTTTATGACATGGTAGTGCTTGTACTTATCCGGCCACAAGATTATTGTCAAAGTTTTAAGAAGTTGTTGTTTTATATGATAAACATAGTTGCTTGTAAATTGTTGACTTGGCTTATCTTGTTTATGAGTTTAGTTAGATCATCCTTGAATTATATGATAATTTTAGGTGTTATAAAATTATCTAAATGCTTTAATGGCCTCCATAACTTGTCCACAAGTTATGGAAAATGAAAGGTCTCATACATTAAAATCAAATTAAACTCATAAGTTATGAATGTGAAGAGTTTTGACAAGTTTCAAAACTTGCCCTCAAGTTTTGGAATTTGTAAAGTCTCATCATTGAAACATCAATTCCAAACCCTAGAGTTTTAAAAGTTAAAATTCAACCCTTATACTATAATATTATAAGTTTAATAATATATATATATATATATATATATATATATATATATATATAAGACTAGTCAGTCTTATCGTTAGTAGGCCTCATTCACGAAACCGGTCTATAAGGGGGGTATAAGGTTACTACCAATAAAATGGTGGTTTAATGGGTGTCCACTCTCACCCACCGCTTCCTTGACTGGTGGAGGGTCGTTAGTCGAACGGGTAGGATAGGACATTAATTCTCCCTCATTAAAAGTATAATGATAAATATAAAGTAACTAAAATTTTATTAAATTCCCAATCTTAGTTACTTTTGAAAAAATGTGAAAATGGTGCTAATCCATGAAATTACACTTTGCACCTTGTTAAGTCATTAGTGGAGCGTTTGTGGTTAACCGACACACTAATTTGGGACTGACAATGTGTGGCTTGGTGTTTATCATAGATCAATGGAGCATGTGTTGTTAACCGGCACATTGATTAGGTGATTTGTAACATTGGGTGTATCAAGTTAATTTGCATGGTTATTCACACCTTGTTTGTGATCCTCGGCATCCCAGTCACAAACTTGAAGGGCACAATTGAGATTTAAACATGTCATTGAAAAGATCAATGAATCTCAAAGATCTAGGAATTTCAAACCAATTAAAACTTAATAAACTATTTTGTTTTTCATGGTGGAAATTGGTAAATCATCATTTACCTACCTTCAAATACTTTACAATTGGATTACGACATCTCTCTTCGCAATTGTAGAATATTGTGTTGGGTCCTAGCCTTAATATTAATGTTGGGTGTATTATTAAGGATTCTCATCTAATCTAAACTTTGTTCTTCTTCTTTTTCAGATGTATATCCCAAATAATGCTTCAACAACAATTACTTGAGGCTCTTTCTCCCTCATTAACCTATGTGGGAGAGTCATTTTTGATGGCTCAAATCTCAATGACTGGTTTCGTAACATCAAAATGGATATTTGTTATGAGGATAAAGAATATGTCCTTGATAAAGAGTTAAAGGAGATTGATGTGACCACTACAACCCCTAAAAAAATCGTTGAACACACTACTCATGAGAGGGATGCAACAAAGGTGTCGTGTCTTATGATTGAAACCATGACTGCAGAGCTACAGAAGTCCTATGAGGACTACTATCCTTATGAAATGTATCATGATTTGATAGAAAGATACCATCAAAGTGCTCGGTAGGAGAGGTATGAGATCATTGCCTCCATGATCACAACCAAAATAAAGGATGGTGAACCCATCACGGCCTACTTGCAAAAGATGCAGAGATTCGTGGACCACTTGCTTAAGTTTAATGAAGTTGGCCACGCATATAATTCTAAACTCTTTGCCTTCTTTTTATGATCAATTTCGTATTACTTATCATATAAACAAGGAGGATGTAACAACCAAAATTTTTAATTAACTTTTCACAATTTTAAAACATACTTCCATTCACAAAATAGTAATAAACATAGTGTATCCACTGTCATCATAGAAAAACATATCCCAGAATCATATAAACAAAAGCTCCATGAGCGAGTACAGATCATGTCGGCGCCTTCCCGTGATCATCACTAGTACATGAAACACATACACAAAACTCTGTAAGCATAAATGCCTAGTGAGATCCCCAAAATACCACATAAACACATATCAGCCACTCAAGGCTGTAACTCTGATGACCCTCTGGTCGAATATCTCTGTAGGACCCTCTTAGTTCCATAACTCTGTGGACCCACTAGTCCTAACTCTGTAAACTCTTAATCATGCATATGACATATCACATAGAATCACAACATATAAATAGCATACAAGATACACTGTCACATAGCTCTGATTACCACTCTAGGTAAAGTATAGTAAGAAGACTCACCTCGGGAATCTCGGTAAAATCTAGATATCAGAATACTGCCCTAGCCTCCGCCTAGTCACAATAATAAATTTCACTAAATAAATGTCTCTTCATATTTGGATATTCTCTCATGCAAATCCCTGGAAGGGTAAAAGACCATTCTACCCCTCTACAGGCCCGAGGCCCATTTGTTCACAACCCTAAAAGTCAACCCAAAAGTCAACTGTTCATTTTGAGCAGATTCGTCGAGTGCATACGACGACTTGGCGACTCCCATCGTACCCACAGACTTTTCCTTTCTCAGCCTCACTCGACTCACTGAGTCACCCCTCAACTCACCAGGTCGCCACTAGAGTCAGACCCGAGGCAACCCGGTCCGACTCGTCGAGTGTACATATGGACTCGGTGAGTTTCCTCCATGGACTTGCTCATACAACTTTCTGAGGTCAGATCTGCTTAGCCAAATCATAGATCTAACCCTTAAACACTCAAAAGTCATGTAAAGGTGCAACTTTTACGTGCATACAACCCAAAACAAGCCTCAAATGTAGAAATAACACTAGAAATGGCAACCTAGTCTCCAATTGCTTATTTGCTTGCAAAAAGCTAGAAGGTAATGACTCTAGGGACATCTCATGGTCCAGATCTGATGTCATAATCCCGAAGAGGACCTCATACTCACTAGATCTTGCATAATATGAGGGTAAAAACCCTAAAATCAAGAAGTCCAACCAATATAACACAAAATGGAAAGGATTATACCTCCAAAGATGATATCACGAGATGATTAGCTCAGATCCAGACTCCTTCACACTCTAGATTTGTGCTCCTATCTTCCTTCAAGCAAAACCACACAAAAAGATGAAGAAATAGCCTCCTCTTGCCCTCAAACTCACTATCTCGGATCTAGGGTTTCTCTGGAACAAGGTGGCCACAAATGAAGGCCATAAAGGTCTTTAAATAGGCTCCCAAACCCGAGGATTAGGGTTTTCCTAATCAGCACCGACTCGACGAGTCGGGTCCCAACTCGTCGAGTCCGTTCGCGAAAATATTCCAATAGATCAGAGTCTACTCGATGAGTTGAGGCATCAACTCGTTGAGTTCCTCAATAAAACACTGAATAAATAATTAAATTAGCATACCCGAATTCAATATGTTACAAAGGAGGTCACTCTCAGAAAGCTTCAAGGTCTTCTCAGGACTGCAGAAAGCAACCTTAAAGGCAAGTCGGTTGTGTCTACTCCTACTACTACTTCTGCCCCTGTTCTGGCAATGGGACATGGAAAGGGAACGAAGAGGAAGGCTCCCTCCAAGAGCCACAAGGGTAAGTATCTTGATGGATCCTCTTCTATTGGGACCAAGGTTGGTTATGCTAATCCCTCCTCCAATCCGAAGGATGCTGACTGCATCCATTGTCATGAAAAGGGCACTAGAAACGAAGCTACCCCAAGTAATTGCAGGACATAAAGGATGGGAAGATCAAGCCCTCTTTTGTAGGTATTTATACTATTCAATCTAATAACTCATCACATGCTAATTCTTGGGTCCTTGATACAGGTTATGGATTTCACATATGTTCTGATTTGCAGGGACTAAAAAGAAGTAGGGATGTGGAGCAGCGGAAGATAAACTTAATTCTGGGAAATGGGAAAATGCCGCCTGTGACCAAGATTGGAGTTTATTCTTTTTTGCTTAATAATGGTTTAAATTTAGATTTGAAAAATTGTTGTTACTCGCCGATATGGCGAGAAATATTATTTCCTTTCATAGCTTATTGAAGCATTGCCTTGCAATGGTGTATATGAAACTGTGAATGTTGTAGATAACCTAGGAAATAACGTGTTGAATATTGACTCATCCAATGTTTTTCACAAGGCGTGCTTGTGGCAAATTCGACTTAGACATCTCAACAAGAAGCGCATAGCCCAACTCCAAAACGATGGAGTCTTGGAGTCATTCGACTTAAAGTCGGATGACACTTGCGAATCTTGTTTACTTGGAAAGATGACCAAGTCACCCTTCACGGGTACTTGTGAAAGGGGTGAAGGTCTGTTGGATCTCATACATACTAATGTGTGTGGACCATTCAGAACTGCCACAAGGGATGCTAATCGCTTCTTTGTAACTTTTACTGATGACTACGGTAGATATGGCTATGTCTACTTAATCAAGAATAAGTCAGAAATCTTTGAAAAGTTCAAACAGTTTAAGCAATAAGTGGAGAATCAATTGGGCAAGAAGATAAAGATGCGGCGATTCGATCGAGGAGGAGAGTATCTTAGTATCGAGTTCCTTGACTATTTTAAGGAATGTGGAATTTTTTCACAATTGACGCCACCTAGGACACCACGGATTAATGGTGTGGCTGAGAGGCACAATAGAACCTTGCTAGATAAGGTTCGTTCCATGATGAGTCGATCTTCGTTACCTATCTTATTCTGGGGGTATGCCTTAGAAAGTTCCGCCCATATCCTTAATCTAGTCCCTACCAAAAAGGTTTCCAAAATACCTCACGAGATGTGGACAGGGAAGGTTCCCTCGTTAGACCACGTCACAATTTGGGGTTGCGAGGCTTTTGTGAAACATGAGACTCACGACAAGCTCAAACCTCGTAGTGAGCAATGTATTTTCATCGGCTACCCACAGAAGTCCTTTGGATATCTCTTTTATAGATTAAGTGACAATGTTGTCTTCGTTGCGAGGAGAGGAGTCTTTCGTGAGAGAGAACTCATATTCCAACAAGACAGTGGGATGTAAATTAACCATGAAGAGCTTCAAGAGTTAAGTGATGAAGGAACCTCAAAGACTAGCACTCAACCCGAGGAGGAAACTCCCATTGAACCAATTGACAATTCGGTACTTCCAAGGTGTTCGAGTAGAGTTAGTGTTCCACCTATGTTATATGGTTTTCATATAATAGCTGAAGGTGATACATTTATCAGTGATAGCACACTGATAAATTTAGATGAACCTAACAACTACAAGGAAGCCATGGCAGGCCTCGAGTCTGCTAAATGGAAATAGGCTATGGACAGCGAGATTCAGTCCATGTTTGACAATCAAGTTTGGAACTTGGTTGAAAATGTACTTGGTTGTAAGACGGTCAGGTGTAAATGGATCTTCAAGAAGAAGACCGACATGGATGGGAATGTACACACATATAAGGCATGACTAGTTACGAAGGGCTTTACTCAAACTCTGGGAGTTTACAATGATGAGACCTTCTCACCAGTAGCGAAGTTTAAATCAATAAGGGTTATGCTAGCAATAACTGCATTGCATGACTATGAAATATGGCAAATGGATGTCAAAAACACTTTCCTTAATGGAAAGTTGGCTGAAGATGTTTACATGAGTCAGCCAGAGGGTTTTGTCAATGCAAAGTACCCTAATAGAGTGTATAAGCTTGATAAATCCGTATATGGGTTGAAACAACCATCTCGTAGATGGAATATTTGTTTTGATGAGAAAGTCAAAGAGTTTAGATTTTCGAGAAGCGAAGATGAGTCTTGTGTTTATGTTAAAGCTAGTGGGAGTATAGTGAGCTTTCTGGTATTATATGTCGATGACATACTGCTCATAGGAAATCACATCCCAACCTTGCAGGAGGTCAAGTCCTGGCTTGGGAAGTGTTTCGGTATGAAGGACCTCGGAGAAGCTGCTTACATCCTAGGGATAAGGATATTGAGAAACAGAAGTAAAAGACTAATTAGACTTAGTCAAAGTACCTACTTGGACAAGGTGTTGAAACATTTCAGCATGGAGAACTCCACGAAAGGTGACTTACCTATCAAAGGCAATACCAAACTGAGTAAGACTCAGAGTCCGAGTACAGAGGCTGAGAGAGTAGAAATGAGTCATATACCATATGCTTCCGCAGTTGGTTCGATCATGTAGGCTATGACTTGTTCTCGTCCTGATGTGGCCTTTGCTTTGAGCATGGTTAGAAGATATCAAGGGAACCCTGGTAATGCCCATTGGAATGTTGTTAAGAATATTCTTAAGTACATGTGGAGGACTAAGGACTGGGTCCTTACCCTCGGTAGGAGTGATGACTTGAGAGTAACAGGATACAGCGACGCAAGCTTTCAGACCGACAAAGATAATCTCAGTCGGGCTGGATATTTACTCTGAATAGAGGAGTAGTGACATGGAAAAGTTCCAAGCAAGAGACTGTAGCTTATTCAACGTGTGAATCATAGTACATATTATCAACCGAAGCTTCGAAGGAGGCAATATGGTTTAAAAACTTCATCGGAGACCTTGGAGTTATTCCATCCATAAAGGAGCCTGTGGAAATTTTCTGCGATAACGAAGGGGCGGTTGCCTTAACTAAGGAACCAATAGATCATGGAAGATCCAGGCATATAAAAAAAGTACCACTTTATAAGATATCAAGTAGAAGAAGGGCACCTCGTTGTGAAAAGGATACCGTTAGAGGACAACCCAGTAGATCCCCTACAAAGAGACTGACAAGGGTTAAACACTTTGTGTAATATCCTAATAATTGTTATTCGTAGTCCTTCAGGATGGAAGGGTAAAGTCCTAAGAGCCCAAGGGCTAAGTTGTAATTTTTTGGACCAGGAGGAGTGCGTTGCTCATACATAAGGGTACGCTGAGCGTCCTAGGGTGCGCCCTAGTATGCTGGGCGTACTCATAAAAGATGGAAACCCTAATGTCCTGGTTTGACAGCTATATAAACATCCTTATGGTTCATTTTCTCTCATCACTCTTAGCCTCCATCCTTTCAGAAATGTCCCAAAATCTAGTTCTTGTGTGAGAGTGTGAGTTGGTGGGTATTTTGAGCTCTTGGAGGTGAAGGCATTGCACCAAGAAGTTGGAGAAGAAGATTGCATTGTAGATCTGAAGTTAGTTTGTGTCCTTGAAGCTCCAGAAGGTAAAAAGCTTCAAACATTATGCTTGTATATCATAGATCTAGCCATTCTAGCATTTTGGAACCCTTTCTTGTCCCAAAAGTTCCAAGATGAGGTATGTTGTGTTTTAGACGAAATGATCTGTCCTTTTAGACTCTTGATGGGGTGTGAGTGATAAAAATTAGGTCCCAATGGCTTATGAGGTCCCATACAAGTAGTAGAAAGGTCTTAATAGATTAAGACCTTGGATTAAGAACTTTCTGGACATCGAAAGTGATAAAGTTCGAGGCTTTATGAGTCCTAGGCATATTTGGTCAATGGATCTGAAGTTTGGGCTTAAGTGCTTAAGCCATTAAGCACTTAATAGGACTTTTGTGAAATTCGCGTACGACCCGCGTAGGAAGCTGTATGCCCAATGTACAGGGTTAACGTCCCCGTTTTCCAGTCAACATGAATCGGAGTACACCCTGCGTACCATAGGAGTACGCCCCGCGTACTTCCTCTGTTGGGCTTATTTTATTTGGGCTTCGAGTGTTGGGCCGTTTAAGGACTAGCTAGGCTTGGACCTTTGCTGGACTTTATGGATATGGTATTTTGGGCCAAGTCTTGGTAATGGATCTTGGGTTTAGGTCTAATTAGGTGGTTGGGCCCAATTTGGAAAGTTGGGCTAATGATGTGCCTTGTCATATGAACTTGAGGATAATGGATTCGGTGTTGGGCCTTGGCCCAAATTAGAGGAAAGGAAAATTGGACTATTGTAATATGTGGGATTCGTGGTCAAGATTTATATTCCCGTTCATTGCCTTCTTTTTCACTATTTTGGATAGTTTGGGATTGTCGGTGAGGCGGTGGTTCGTGAATCTGCTTCTTCGGTTCAGATTGGCATTTCGAGGTGAGTTATCCTCACTATAACAACAAGGACTAAGGAACCAAGGTCGGCCCTTTCTTGTATTGTATACTTGTACTTGTTTGATATGCTTATTGATCTGTTAGATTGGCGTCCTGGTAAATAGGACGGTATTATGTTAGTGACCTGGTTTAGGTCGGTATCCTGGCATATAGGATGGTATTATGTTAGTGACCTACTTTAGGTCAGTATCCTAGTATATAGGGTGGTACAATGTTAATGACCTGTTAGTGACCTGAAAACACATGCATTTAAAATACGTCAACATAAAGTTGGTGAGTCCATAGGTTTTGACTCCATATAAAAATAATACATTTTCCAAGTTCAAAAGTATAGTTTTGAAAGTATCATTTTGACTCTCCAACGTTTAGTATATATATCCTAGGTATAAAAGTTTACTTACCAAATAAGTAGTTTACCTATAAGTCTCATATACTATGAATATAAGTGTTTGTAATTCCATACAAACGAGAGTTGCTATGTATAAATCTTATTTCAATTCTATACGAGTAAAACCACTACGTACAAATCTATTTCAATTCTATACGAGTATGTGTGTTAGGTATAATTATCTACTTAATATACAAGTAGTACCTAGGGTATAAGTAGGGGGAAACTTATACTTAACATTAATACTTGTATAACAAAAAAGTATAATGCTTCTAACAATTTGCTACCATGAGTCCGTAACCACTGCTTGACAACAAAACCTCTGACAAAAACAATACACTCATGATTTACCATGAGAAACAATACACTCATGATTTACCATGAGAAACAATAGACTCATGATTTACCATGAGAAACAAACACCACACGCTTCATCGACACCAGAATAAAAATAAAAGGAACGAATCGTCACTCGCTTGTCTTGGGTTGTAATCAACCAAGAGTGGGGTCATGAACCCGTATCTTACACATACACGACTTCCTTGCTCACACGGGATTAACGGTTATAGGTCAGAGGACTTCCACTAAGATCCCCAATCTTAGTTAATGAATGAGGTAGCTCATGTAGACTTTGATGGCTTCGTGTAGCTCTAACAACAAAACCATTTTCATGTCTAAAACCCTAAGTCACTAGACTATGCTTTTAAACATTACTCCTAACTTCATAACATTTAGGCAGTATAACAGCTATATCTTGAAGTAAAACCAGGTTTTATATTGACCTAAAACCAATAATAACAACATATAACGTTCCTAGTTTTATCTTGACATAAAACTATCAATAGCTATACTAAGTTTTATCTTAACATAAAACTAATCAAAAACAACATATAATATATCCAGTTTTATCTTGACATAAAACCAATAACAACACCATATAACAAACATGGTTTTATCTTGACATAAAACAAATAATAACAACATATTTATCGATTAACATATAGGACTTCAGAGTATAACTCTGGAACTATATCGCACATATAATATATATAGAATCCTAAGTATAACTCAAGATCTACATTAGTATACTACTATAACAATAACATACTAACAACTTTACGATAGTTGTATAATTTCGTATACGAAATAACTATATCCCGGTTATTATAACTATCTATGTTGATACTAATATACTATCATATAGACATAATAATAACGTATATATAATATTTAGCATGCGTTTTCCCCCGAAAATATTAGAAAGTGGGGCCGTGAAACTCACCTTAGCAGCGTGATTTTATGTAATCTAAGCAGAAACGGTCAGCGTACGAGGTCGTCGAGGCTCGGGATACAAGAGGTAGGACAGTATTATGTTAGTGACCTGGTTTAGGTCGGTATCCTGGCATATAGGATGGTATTATGTTAGTGACCTAGTTTAGGTCGGTATCCTAGTATATAGGGTGGTACTATGTTAATGACCTGTTAGGTTGGTATCCCGGATAGGATGTTGCTATCTGTTACACCCCGGCCGTCGGCGGAAACACCGGGCGGTGTAATGTCATTTCTCGTATCATAGTTATCAAATTCCTGATTACACATGCATTTAAAATACGTCAACATAAAGTTGGTGAGTCCATAGGTTTTGACTCCATATAAAAATAATACATTTTCCAAGTTCAAAAGTATAGTTTTGAAAGTATCATTTTGACTCTCCAACGTTTAGTATATATATCCTAGGTATAAAATTTTACTTACCAAATAAGTAGTTTGCCTATAAGTCTCATACACTATGAATATAAGTGTTTGTAATTCCATACAAACGAGAGTTGCTATGTATAAATCTTATTTCAATTCTATACGAGTAAAACCACTACGTACAAATCTATTTCAATTCTATACGAGTATGTGTGTTAGGTATAATTATCTACTTAATATACAAGTAGTACCTAGGGTATAAGTAGGGGGAAACTTATACTTATCATTAATACTTGTAAGGAGATCAGGTGTAAGAATGGCTGGGGTCGATCTTGATATTTATAGTAAGATTTTTGGCCCACACGACGTGAAAAACTCATTGTTCACGTCGTGAGTTTGGATCTTATCTCTTCGTAGACTTGCCATCCGTCTTCTAGCTTCCGAAGGTGGCAAAATGAGCCCTCACGACGTGAAAAATGCCTTGTTCACGTCGTGAGTTTGGATCTTATCCCCCCGTAGCCTCGTCACACCTTCTAGATCCGAAGTATGGCGGTTTGCCTACTCACGTCGTGAGTTTTTATGCTCACCTCGTGAATTCAGTCAAATTAGGGTTTTCTGACAGCGACATCTTCGGAAGGCCATAACTTTTGCATACAAACTCCTTTTTGACGTTCTTTATATCCACGCGTAGGTATTTACGAGTACTAAAACTCTCTTTTAGACACCAATAGCTAATTCTAAGTATACTTTAAATTCCTCTTATTATAGATATTTATAGTGTTCGGTTTATCATAACTTATTCACGCAAAGTTAGATTTAGACATTCTCTATAACTTTAAAATCGTATAGACGTATACTTTGAGTTGTATCATAAATTATTTATGAAAGTTCATACTTTAACATTAATTAAATAGTAAGTTTATCACATTACTAGTTTAACAAAATCATAATACATTATTGGCATAATCACATGTGATTGTTATTGACCTAATCTTGACGGGTGTTACATTCTCCCCCCGTTAAAGAAATTTTGTCCCGAAATTTATCTTGTGGATGGGGAACGGTTAATTAGTTGGGTAAAATATTATGTATACGACTTATCTCTTGAGGTAACTTGAGTCGGTATGCGACAGAACCAATTCTTGCTAGAATTTCAAAAGGTCCTATATACCGTGGGTTTAGTTTGCCTAGTTTCCCGAATCGAATCACGACTTTCCAAGAATAGACATTTGACATAATCCCTATCTCAAAAATAGAATTCCAAAGGCTTACGTCTTACGTCAGCATAGCTCTTTTGACGATTACATGATGCCTTTAAATCGATCCTGAATTTGCACAATCTTTTGAGTTGTCTCGTGGATTATTTCTAGCTCGGCACATAAGGTATCACCTATATGTTCTCTGGCCATTTGTGTATCTCCAACTTCTGCCCAACATATTGGGGAATGACATTTTTGTCCATAAAGAGCCTGAAACGGTGCTGCCTTGATGCTGGTGTGATGACTATTGTTGCAGGAAAACTCAATTAATGGTAAATGAGTATCCCATGCATTTCCAAAGTCAATAACACAGGCTTGGAGCATATCTTCTAAAGTCTAAATGGTTCTCTCACTCTGACCATCAGTCTGTGGATGGTAAGCTGTACTCATATCTAGACATGTTCCTAAGGATTTTTGTAATGATTGCCAAAATCATGAAGTGAATCTACTATCTCGGTCAGAAATAATAGAATTTGGAACTCAATCTGACAATTTCCTTAAGATAAACTCTAGTCAGCTTCTCCATCTTGTCGTTCTCCTTAATTGGTATGAAATGGGCGGACTTAGTCAATCTATCGACTATTACCCAAATAGTGTCGAACCCATTAGGAGTTTTAGGTAACTTAGTGATGAAGTCCATTGATATCTGCTCCCATTTCCATTCACATAAGTGGCAATTTCATCCTTCATGTTTGGCCACCAATAATGTACTTTTAAATCTAAGTACATTTTGTCAGAGCCTGGATGTATGGAATACCTAGACTTGTGGGCTTCTTCTAAGACCAAGTCCCTGACTCCACCGAACTTAGGCGTCCAAATTCGGTTCATAAAGTGTCGTGTTCCGTCATCTTTTTGTATAAGTTGCTTTTCCATTCCTCGCAAAGCTTTGTTCTTGATGTTTTCTTCTTTTAGAGCCTCAAGTTGAGCTTCTCTAATGTGTGCGGTAAATTTAGAATGGATAGTTATGGTTAATGTTGGTACCTGACGGGGTTTAATATATTATTTCCGGCTCAAGGCATCTGCTACCACGTTTTCCTTTCCGGGATGATAACGAATCTCACATTCGTAGTCATTCAAAAATTCGACCCATCTTCGTTGTCTCATATTAAGGTCTTTTTGGTCGAAGATGTGCTGGAGACTCTTGTGGTCGGTAAAAATAGTACACTTAGTACTGTATAATGTCTCCAGATTTCTAGTGCAAAAATTACAGCTCCCAATTCAAGATCATGGGTAGTGTAATTATTCTCATGCACCTTAAGTTGTCGTGATGCATAGGCGATAACCTTTCCTCTTTGCATCAACACACATCCCAATCCATGATTTGATGTGTCGCAGTATACGATGAAATCTTATGTCCCCTCTGGAAGGGATAGGATTGGTGCACTACACAACATTTGCTTCAGTTTCTGAAAAGCAGCTTCTTGTTTTTCTTCCCAGTTGAACTTTGTATCCTTCTGGGTTAGTGTTGTAAACGACTTGGCTATTTTGGAGAAACTCTCTGTGAATTTACGGTAATAGCCATCAAGTCCTAAGAATTGACGCACTTCTGTTGGCATCTTTGGTGCTTCCTAAATCTTAATTGCTTCAATCTTGCAAGGTTCGACATGAATCCCTTAGTTGCTAACTACATGTTCTAAAAATTGTACTTCTCTAATCCAAAATTCACATTCGGAGTGTAGGGTTTCAAAGCACTCCATGGATGATGGCAATGGGCCCCTTTGATGAATTCTAGGTTAAAAGCCCAAGACTTGTCTTTTCCCTATAAATAGTCATGTATTATTCCCAATTAGGGTTAAGAGAGTGAGGCAAAATGTAGCCGCCACGTTGTGAGGTTTCTTGTAGAGTTAGATTCTTATTTCTTAAGTGTAATTTGTTCCTCACAATTCAATAAATCGAATGATCATTCGACATAATCTTCATATTTGTATTTGTTCTTATTTTCCGCATCTTGTTCATCAAATCTCAATTAGGGTTTTAATCCCAACAAGTGTTATCAAAGCGGGTCTTTGAAGATCTATTGATTTTTGAAGTATCGGTTCTTGGTTTGGTGATTTTCTGCACATATATTGAAGATTATTGGTGTTTTGGCGGTATCGAATCAAAATTCTGTTCATGGGGATTGTTCATCCACTGTTCATCTGGGTAATTCTTTATTAATCATGTTCGTATTTTTTTTTGGATTTGATCGATTGTTTGATCCAAAATCGATCAATAATATCTCTTTTGATTTAGCCCAAAGAATCATGTTCCTGTTCATCATATTCACTGTATTTAGTTTTGGATCTGAAAATCGTCTATTTTGTCAATAATGGCCCAATTGTATTTTTATTTTTATTCATTTAGCCGAGTTCATTGGTATAAGCCCTTAACTTGTTCTTTGACATCGCACGTTCTGGTTCACGCAGTCGACACATCTCAAAATTGTGAATGTTGCATCTCGATTTCGCAATTCGTTCTTATATTCTGATTGAATTCATGATTCACGACTCTTATTTAATCATTTGTTCTAATTTGATTTACTAATCGATTTCTGTTCTGGAGTCAAAATTTCTAAATAGTTTCATTCTCAAAATCGTTTTTGATTTTATTTGATTATGGTGTTTGAATCAATTTGCTTAATCTGTTCCACATGTCGATTGGGTGTTTGTTCAATGGAAATTTCAAATTCTAATGATGAACGGATGAACAACGTATCTCGATTTGGAGGGTCAAACCATAGAAAGTCAAAATCGGATTGTAATCTTAATCAGATTCGTGACTGGATGTGTAATGCGATCGAATGAAACTGAAATTGTGAAAACTTTGTTTGGAACGGTGAATGTGATCGGAACCATGTCGATTGGAATCAGAACAATGAAAAGCGAGATGAAAGCATCATTTTTTTGGAATCGGAACTGAATGAATGATGACAAAAGTGAATGCTCTTGAATTGAAAAGCCCTGATATCGGAACGAAGGAATTATATGCGACGGAAGTTTTGTAATTGGAATTGATTTCCTTGCTCTCGCATATTAGGTCTCATTGAGTTATGTTGATCTCGCAATTTTTCTTGGTTTTGCATCAGATTGTGTATCAGTGTTGGAGGGTCTCGTACATAAAAGCTAATATCGTATTGTAATGAATGGTACTCAGAATCAGGACTCAAGTCTCGCAATCAATTGAACAGATGTCCTTACAATTCAAACCTGAAAGTCAAAATCGGTTTGAATGTACTTAGTTGCGAACGATTGAAATCGAATCTCACTAGGAACGAATGAAATTGGAATTGGAACTCAATTGGAAGAACACCAGTCAAGGCAAAAAGTCAAAATTAACTATTGGAGGTGAACCACAAACGAACCTGGAACGATTTAGTGTTCGCGTGTTTGTGCTAGAAACGAAAAACGAACCTGTTATCTCTATTCGCTTTTCACAAACGTCTTTGTTCTCGGAACGAATCTGTGTTCATGTGTTAGAACTCGGATCTAAAGGGCTTGAAGCAAAAGTAGAGTGAGAACAATAAGCGAACCTGTGAGTGGGTTCGCCTTGTGGTAAAAGCTGATGAATTAGGACCGAACCTGGAACAACGACTTTGGGTTCGCTTGTTAATGGTTGGAGCGAACGGAGGATGAACCAAAAGCGAACCTGTGCTCGGACCGAACATGGTTTTGGTTCAATGAACCTGGACCGAACTTGGTTTTGGTTGCTTGTACTCAGAGCGAACCTATTGCAGTCGATGTTTATATGTGCCAATTTCAAGGTTTCGCGTCTAGTTTGAATCATCATTGAAATATCAACTGGAGTATGATGTTGTGCTCTTTCATCTACGTCTAAATGGGGAAGAAGATAGTAAAGTTTAACCTTTGGTCCCTGCTGTTTTCACAGACTGGTATTTTTGGATCATTTCAAGTTTTTGTTTTAAATAAACGGATATATTGATGCTGAATTACCATTCCAACCCCTGTCTTTCAGCAAGTGACAGTTTCGGCCCAATATTCAGAAAAGTTTACTACATCGAGGGCCGGTGAACAGTTTTGGATTTTTCGACGCTCATATTTTTTCGTGAACAGCAAAATAATGATTCCATCAAGTCTTGGCAATTCGGAAAGTCATTTTTCGTGATAATGACAATTTTTCACGACTTTTTCGGATTTTATACTTCATTTATATATCATTTTGTCGCGGGGGAGCATAGTAATTTTTTATCCATTCAAGATCATTCTCATGACCATTTGAAGGCTTTATAATCATGTTTTTGATTATAAATCGGGGGAGAATTTGGTATGGCCATTCGAAATTGGATTTGTGACTTTTCAAAGTTGATGATTTTTTTTAAAGCTTGTGGTAGAATTATGAAGGTAGCTTTTACAGTGGAAGTTCTTCATCGAGCTCTGCTAAAGCTTTTACAGAGAAGTATCCTTTACAGCGGAAGTTCTTTATCGAGCTCTGCTAAGGACTTGTTATATCTCCGACTTCTTGTATTTTCTCGATCAAGTGGCGTTACGAATCTTAAAGTTTGGGTTGTTACATGATATTTTTTGATGGCTTATATCATTAGCTTATTTGAAGATCATTGTGACTTGGAGGGGGAGCTCTTCAAACACAAGAAGTGATTCGGTCTCTTTGTTCTGAAATGGGTTTTTATGGCGGGTTTGGTTTTCATGAAGATTCTTTGGGATTACATTCAAAAATGAAGTTTAAAGACATTACTTCAGTGCTTGATTTATATATCCTAGAGCCCGTGTTTGAAGACTATTGAAGAATCAAGATTCGTGGATTGCTTCATATATTCCTCGTTGCAGATCTTTTTATTTGCTAGATGCTTGTTTTGGAAGTTAAAGCATTGTCATCCATTCCATACTTTGAGGGGGAGATTGTAGGGTTTCAAAGCACTCCATGGATGATGGCAATGGGCCCCTTTGATGAATTCTTGGTTAAAAGCCCAAGACTTGTCTTTTCCCTATAAATAGTCATGTATTATTCCCAATTAGGGTTAAGAGAGTGAGGCAAAATGTAGCCGCCACGTTGTGAGGTTTCTTGTAGAGTTAGATTCTTATTTCTTAAGTGTAATTTGTTCATCACAATTCAATAAATCGAATGATTATTCGACATAATCTTCATATTTGTATTTGTTCTTATTTTCCGCATCTTGTTCATCAAATCTCAATTAGGGTTTTAATCCCAACACGGAGAATTTGGCGTACAACTTTTCTTTTCTTAGTAGTTCCAAGAATATTTGCAACTGTTGACCGTGTTCTTTCTTGGTTTGTGAATATATCAATATATCATTGATAACTACTATCACAAATTTATCCAAGTATTTGCAAACACTATTCATGAGGTCCTTGAACATTGTTGGAGCTTTGGTCAATCCAAAGGTATAACTAAGAACTCTTAATGACCATACCGATTCCTAAATGTTGTTTTCATAACATTGTCTTCTCGTACTCCGAGTTGATGGTATCCTGATCTGAGATCTATCTTGAATCTTCTAAAATCTTCTTGTGTTTTACTCTATCAAACACCATATCCAAGTTGCGCATCGGTCTGACCATATTTAAACATAGGTGATCAGTCTACGTTTAGTTGTGGTTCGGCCCATGTACAATAAAACTCGACTAAGTAGTTTGACCTAAAACCTTGGGTTGAATTCTTATCGAGGGTTTGGGTTTTCTATATTTTTGGGTTATACATGTGTTCTCATCGTGGGACTGAGTTCATACATAACTCTATATCTTTATGTTTGTTGTATTCATGGGTATTATTAATTATTGTTTGTTACTTCAGGTCTAGCTGATAAGGCACCGGCTAGTTAGGATAGTCGGTGGGCAGGATCATTTTAGCATATAACCGTTTCGAAATCCAGCAACCCAAGCAACGTGTCAATCCTGTCACCGCTCCCGTAAGTAGTCCTTCAGTAGTATAATTTAATAATACTTTTATTTGTAGGTTAAGGGATATAACTAAACCTAACAGAGTAAGCCCTAAACTATAGTCGTGCTTTCCTAAGAAAGTACAAATTCACTATAGTTAATAGCTCTGATACTAATCTGTCACACCCCGGCCGTCGGCGGAAACACCGGGCGGTGTAACGTCATTTCTCGTATCATAGTTATCAACTTCCTGAAAACACATGCATTTAAAATACGTCGACATAAAGTTGGTGAGTCCATAGGTTTTGACTCCATATAAAAATAATACATTTTCCAAGTTCAAAAGTACAATTTTGAAAGTATCATTTTGACTCTCCAACGTTTAGTATATATATATCCTAGGTATAAAAGTTTACTTACCAAATAAGTAGTTTACCTATAAGTCTCATATACTATGAATATAAGTGTTTGTAATTCCATACAAACGAGAGTTGCTACGTATAAATCTTATTTCAATTCTATACGAGTAAAACCACTACGTACAAATCTATTTCAATTCTATACGAGTATGTGTGTTAGGTATAATTATCTACTTAATATATAAGTAGTATATAGGGTATAAGTAGGGGGAAACTTATACTTAACATTAATACTTGTATAACAAAAAAGTATAATGCTTCTAACAATTTGCTACCATGAGTCCGTAATCACTGCTTGACAACAAAACCTCTGACAAAACAATACACTCATGATTTACCATGAGAAACAATACACTCATGATTTACCATGAGAAACAAACATCACGCGCTTCATCGACGCCAGAATAAAAATAAAAGGAACGAATTGTCACTCGCTTGTCTTGGGTTGTAATCAACCAAGAGTGGGGTCGTGAACCCGTATCTTACACACACACGACTTCCTTGCTCACACGGGATTAACGGTTACAGGTCAAAGGACTTCCACTAAGATACCCAATCTTAGTTGATGAATGAGGTAGCTCATGTAGACTTTGACGGCTTCCTATAGCTCTAACAACAAAAGCATTTTCATGTCTAAAACCCTAAGTCACTAGACTATGCTTTTAAACATTACTCCTAACTTCATAACATTTAGGCAGTATAACAGCTATATCTTGAAGTAAAACCAGGTTTTATATTGACCTAAAACCAATAATAACAACATATAACGTTCCTAGTTTTATCTTGACATAAAACTATCAATAGCTATACTAAGTTTTATCTTAACATAAAACTAATCAAAAACAACATATAACATATCCAGTTTTATCTTGACATAAAACCAATAACAACAACATATAACAAACATGGTTTTATCTTGACATAAAACCAATAATAATAAACATATTTATCAATTAACATATAGGACTTCAGAGTATAACTCTGGAACTATATCGCACACATAATATATATAGAATCCTAAGTATAACTCAAGATCTACATTAGTATACTACTATAACAATAACATACTAACAACTTTACGATAGTTGTATAATTTCGTATACGAAATAACTATATCGCGGTTATTATAACTATCTATGTTGATACTAATATACTATCATATAGACATAATAATAACGTATATATAATATTTAGCATGCATTTTCCCCCGAAAATATTAGAAAGTGGGGCCGTGAAACTCACCTTAGCAGCATGATTTTGTGTAATCTAAGTAGAAACGGTCAGCGTACGAGGTCGTCGGGACTCGGGATGCAAGAGGGCTTCAGCAAATGAGAGAGGAGAAAGGAGATCAGGTGTAAGAATGGCTGGGGTCAATCTTGCTATTTATAGTAAGATTTTTGGACCTCACGACATGAAAAACTCATTGTTCACGTCGTGATTTTGGATCTTATCTCTTCGTAGACTTGCCATCCGTCTTCTAGCTTCCGAAGGTGGCAAAATGAGCCCTCACGACGTGAAAAATTCCTTGTTCACGTCGTGAGTTTGGATCGTATCCCCCCGTTGCCTCATCACACCTTCTATATCCAAAATATGGCGGTTTGACTACTCACGTCGTGAGTTTTTATGCTCACCTCGTGAGTTCAGTCAAATTAGGGTTTTTTGATAGCGACATCTTTGGAAGGCCATAACTTTTGCATACAAACTCTGTTTTTGACGTTCTTTATATCCACACGTAGGTATTTACGAGTACTACAACTCTCTTTTAGACTCTAATAGCTAATTCAAAGTATATTTTAAATTCCTCTTATTATAGATATTTATAGTGTTCGGTTTATCATAACTTCTTCACACGAAGTTAGATTTAGACGTTCTCTATAACTTATGTATGAAAGTTCATACTTTAACATTAATTACATAGTAAGTTTATCACATTACTAGTGTTACAAAATCACATTACATGATTGGCATAATCACATGTGATTGTTATTGACCTAATTTTGACGGGTGTTACACTATGCGATATGATCTGTTAGATCGGTTTGTTATATATGGACTATTCTGTGATTATCTGTTTATGTGCACATGATTATTTGGTATGGGGGTTGGGTTGTGGTGCGTCCTGCTTTGTGTTGTAGGCCAACATACCCAGGGCGGACTCGATAGACTGCACACCTGGGAGGGCACATAGTCAGGCCGAAGGCCCGACGAGCGGTCCAGATAGGCTGAAGGCCCCGTGAGGGCGTTCCATACGTGCCGAGGCTTAGAGAGTGGACTAGATAGACTAAAGGCCGGGTGCGGGCGGTCCAGTCATACTGTATACTCAAAGAGTGGACCAGGTGGACTGAAGGCTTGGTGCGGGTAGACCAGTGACTTTGTAGACTCGAGATGCATGGCTGTTCGATGCTTGTTATATGATATGCTTATGGTTATATGAGGTTGGTATTTTGGGGGTAACTCACTAAGCCTTCGAGCTTACATTTGTCGATTATTGTTTTAGGTTTGGCGGATGACCACGGGAAGGCGAAGGCGTGACCGTACACTTTCCTTGGTTTATGATTATGATTTCTGGGAACACTGATATGAAACTGTTTTGGTTTTGTAATAACTATTGGTATTTTAAATGCTTTTAAAAAGTATAAATTTTGGCATGATTTTATGGATATTACAAGTTGGTATTAGTGCCTTGGTTTGAGTGAATTAGAGGAACACTCGTGTGAATCCAGTCTCAAATCAAGGAAAAAGACTTTAAACAAATGATTTTCGAAATGGTTTTCAAAATAAATAAAGGAGGATGCAGAGTGTATGATCAGCCTGAGCCAGTAAGTAGACACTAAAATACCATATTATTATTTGACATGATGGTTTGTTAGAACAATATGCTAGTACTGAGCTAGGGATCTTCATGAATTGCATGATATAATTGCCTGATTACATGATGCCTAGTAGCCTAGGGTTTTCCTTATATGAAATTGACATAATTACTGTAGTTACTTAATGTATGCATCACGGTTGTTCATAATTAAGATTTTATAGCCTGAGAATGTTTGGTTCAGCCTTTTGTTCTATTCTTGTATGATTGCGGGCTTAGGTTAGAGTCAGATATTCGAAAGTCTATAGGGTCCAGCATTATGTATGGCCAACATACACTATTGCTGCAGGGGTTGGTGGAAGCTTCATGGATGGGTTGTGAGAGGCCGAGAGGCCAGTTATGAGATAGTAGTTCCCTCCAGGGGTGAGGATTGAGTGCTCGATATAGTTGTATATATTGTTAGGGTGTTGTGGTGATACTTGAGACAAATAAGGGTAGGTGTGGAACGTAGTATGGGCCTGTACTACTGAAAGCACAGGACCTATATGCGTAGCAAGGAAGTCACAACCCCTAGGGTTTGTTTGAGTGTTGATTCTGGTATTGTTATATGGAATATCTGATGTTTTCCTGGTATATTTCAGCATGGTAGTTACGACGCGTTTCGTGACCGGATCCGGGTCAGGATCAGGAGAGGGAGATCAGGATGCACCAGTGCCCGAGACCGTTGTTCAGATGGGGACGGATGAGTTGGACGCCAGGATTCAGGAGATCCTGCATGATGAGGTCACTACACTGTTCCGGGAACAGTTGTCGGAGATGTTTGGGTCTATCAAGATTGCCATGGTTGAGTACTTTGATGAGCGCTATGCAGCCCTTTCGGAGGCGGTTGTCGTGGCAGGTACTGCAACTGTATCAACGACATGAGTGGGAGCTGGTGGGGCTTTTCAGTATCGGGACTTCGATAATACGAAGCCCCCAAATTTCGATGGGATTCAGGACCCGATCATAGCCATGAGGTGGCTATCAAACATTGAGGGATGCTTTTTCACATGTTCTTGACCGACTGACCAAAAGGTCAGGTGTGCCCTGAACATGTTGGGGTCCGGGGTGAAGAATTGGTGGAGGTTGATGATGGGATCTTATTCGGATGAGCAGAGAGCTACAGTTTCTTGGGATCGGTTTAGGGAGATGTTCTACTCCTACTACATTCCTCGGGTCGAGCGTGAGTGGCTAGCTCAGGAGTTCTTGGAGTTGAGACAGGGTACGGAGTCGGTGACGGAGATCACCCGTATGTTCACTGAGAGGGTGATGTTTTGCCAGGAGTTCGCTTCCAAGCAAGCTCAGATGACGCGTTATTTGAGCATGCTCAAGGATGACATCAGAAAGTTTGTTGCTACCCAGCGATTTGATACATTGCTGGACTTACAGGACGCCACTAGGCAGCGTGAGCTGGAGATTGAGTTACAGTTGAGAGAGTAGAGACATGCCCCGGTGCAGTCGCAGCCGACGCCAAAGCGGTCCAAGAACGTTGATTCTAAGGTTGAAGGACAGAGCGGATGCACTTGTGGGAAGTATGGGAAGGGGCTTTCCAGAGTTTGTAGGTCCGGTGGTGCGTGCTGCAAGTCCGGAAAGGAGGGGCACTATGCAAGGGATTGTGGCCAGTTGACCTCGGTTCAGGACATGAGGATTTGTCATCTCTACCATCAGGTTGGCCACATAAATTCCAATTTTCCACAACTTGTTGCGAGACCGGTGCAGGCTCCAGCACTGGCTACATTGAGGATTACTGGCGGGGGTCAAGGTGGAGCAGAGCCCTCGAAGGCTCAGGTACGTGCCTTCCAGCTAACAGCAGAGGAGTCCAGGGCAGCACAAGATGCAGTTGCTGGTATGTTGCTATCTTTTATCTTATTATTATGATTATATTGTGCATTGTTCCTGAATGAGACATTAGAACATAGGAGAATTTGAGGAATTTAGTATCAAGGGGTTGTAGACGATCAGTATCTATGAGTGTTGACAATCAAACTTAGGATATAGGATCGCTATTCCAGAGCTAGTAGTTGTGCATCGGAGATGCAGAAGTGTTCAACTGGGATTCGGGTTCTTTTGAAATTCGATTGATCCATGCCGGGAAGGTTGGTGGTGGTTCACTCCAAGGTTAATCGATCGGTAGTCAAGGATGATCAAACCTAGTAAGGGCGGTTGAGTTGTGTTTGGTTTCACCGCCAGTAAGCGGTGGTTAGTGTCCCAAGTGGGGGAGAATTGGAAATTCTTAGACGGAGCATCAATCATTGAGGGTTCGATTAACTGCCATGGTCAGGAAGTACCTCAACATGCGTATGCGGGATTTAGCGTATGTGGTAGATATGCGGGTTAGGGATCAGACCACAGGTTTCTGAGAGGGTGGACGATCAGCATAAGGCCTCGGGTTAGGCTGGGGATATAGTCCACAGAGTAGATCCGGAGTTCGAAGACCTAAGTGGGGGAGAACGGAATGCATGGGAGAGAGCATCAAGAAGGGGGTCCATGGAGATGCTCAACAGTTTAGAGAACGGTCCAGACAGGCTGAAGGCCCAGAGAGGCGGTCCAGACATCCTGAAGGTTTCAAGAACGGTCGAGACAGGCTGAAGGCCCATAGAGGCGGTCTAGACATGCTGAAGGTTCAGGGAGTGGTCCAGATAGGCTGAAGGCTTGGCGAGGCGGTCCAGCTATGCTGAATACTCTGGTGTATTTCTGGTTTGATCAGAATCGGTTATTTAAAGTCAGATTGAGTGCAGAGGATCTTGGTGATCTCATCAGTTTGGAGTATCTCCGAGGCTTCATCTTCTTGGATCGAGTAATACTGCAGTTGGGGACTGAGAGTGGATCTGAATGGGTATTCGTCAGTTTTGGGATGAGAATATCCTGTCATTCAAGTTCTGGGAACCGGGTTAGATCTATCTCATGATCGTCTATAGGATTTGGTTAGGGTTAAGGCGGTCTTGCTCTATGCAGTAGGCCAAGACACCCGGTGCAGGCCAACTGTAAGTCATAGGCACAAAGGCTCGAAGGGAGCGGTAGGGTTGAGGCGGTAGGCCAACAAACCTTGAGGATTTCGACGTGATAGTTGAATTGATTAGACATGTTCGTGTTCTAACCCGAAGGGGGTGATATGGGCTAGATATGAGTGCCATACTGGTTGGTCAGTAGTTATAGGAATGTTGATAATGGTTTGAGTTGTTGTGATGTGTATTGGGATTCCTGTGTGGTAGTAGTTTTGTATCTTTATGTTGTCCGTTGATGAGAGAAGCGTCGATTAGGCCCTTCGAGTGGCGGAGGAAAGTGGATATTTGCAAGGTCAGAGTGTTGGGTAACTGAAATGACGATAGTAGTGTCGATTGGTCATCGGGAGTATTCCAGTCTTGAGTTGAGGGTCGGGGAGGGAATACCAGACTCATGCTGTGGGCTCAGAGACAATCCAGACCTATGCTGAGGACCACGTAAGGGTATTCCAGTCATAGGCTGTGGGCATAGAGATTATGTTGGTTATGTCTGTTGTAGGAGCGCATTCGGGTTGGATGTATTGTTGAAGATTCGTGGGAGTTGCACCCAGTTGGCGAATCTAAGGGTGGTGGATAAGGCGCAAGGATAAATCCTTGGATCTCTGGTTATGTGTAGACCCCAGTTATGTTCATGGAGGTTTTCTAATCGAGGGTATTCCATCCTATGGATGATTAGAGCCGTCGTAGGCTTGCCTGGTATCCCAGCCCGAGGCTGTTTGGGGTAGGAATGAGTGTTCGTATTCATTGGTGCATTTTCTATATATGATATTCTGAGAGCTGAAGGATGCATAGTTCTATCAGAGCAAAGGGTTCAGTTGGCTTCACATCATCTTTCACGTTTCGTATTTGCAAAAGTGCGTCATGGATTAGAAGGCGGTAGTATCATTGGATGACATTCAGGCTGGTGAGCGTCTGTGTTAGGTTGAGAGGCCTATGGCCACTCTAGAGAGAAATGGGTAAAAGGTTCTGCGGAACAAGGTGGTACCTTGGAGAGATGTAGTGGGAGCCACAAAGATGGTCCGATTAGCATGGGAGCCGGAGTCCGAGTTACGAGAGCGTCATCTGGAATTTTGCTATAGAGCGCTTCGAGGACGAAGCCTTGCTTAAGTGGGGGAGAGTTGTAACATCCCAATAATTGTTATTTGTAGTCCCTCGGGATGGAAGGGTAAAGCCATAAGAGCCTAAGGGGTAAGTTTTAATTTTAGGGACCAGGAGGAGTATGATGCACATACATAAGGGTACGCGGAGTGTGAGTTGGTGGGTCTTTTGAGCTCTTGGAGGTGAAGGCATTGCATCAAGAAGTTGGTGAAGAAGAGTGGCTTGTAGATCTGGAGTTGTTTTGTGCCCTTGAAGCTCCAGAAGGTAAAAAGCTTCAAACTTTATGCTTGTATATCATAGATCTAGCCATTCTAGCATTTTGGATCATTTCTTGTCCCAAAAGTTCCAAGATGATGTATGTTGTGTTTTAGACGAAATGATCTGTCCTTTTAGACATGTGATCGGGTGTTAAGTGATAAAAATGAGGTCCCAATGGCTTATGAGGTCCCATGCAAGTAGTAGAGAGGTCTTAATGGATTAGACCTTGGATTAAGAACTTTCTGGACGTCCAAAGTGATAAAGTTCGAGGCTTTATGAGTCCTAGGCATATTTGGTCGATGGATCTGAAGTTTGGGCGTAAGTGCTTAAGCTATTAAGCACTTATGAGGATTTTTGTGAAACTCGCGTACGCCCCGCGTAGGAAGCTGTACGCCCAGTGTACAGGGTCAACTGCCCCATTTTCCAGTCAACATGAATCAGAGTATGCCTCGCGTACCAGAGGAGTACCCCCCGCGTACTTCCTCTGTTGGGCTAATGTTATTTGGGCTTCGAGTGTTGGGTCGTTTAAGGACTAGTTGGGCTTGGACCATTGCTGGACTTTATGGATATGGTATTTTGGGCCAAGTCTTGGTAGTAGATCTTGGGTTTAGGCCCAATTAGGTGGTTGGGCCCAATTTGGAAAGTTAGGCCAATGATGGGCCTTGTCATATGAACTTGAGGATAATGGATTCGGTGTTGGGCCTTGGCCCAAATTAGAGGAAAGGCAAATTGGACTATTGTAATATGTGGGATTCGTGGTCAAGATTTATATTCTCGTTTATTGACTTCTTTTTCGCTATTTTGGATAGTTCGGGATTGTCGGTGAGGCGGTGGTTCGGGAATCTGCTTCTTCGGTTCAGATCAGCATTTCGAGGTGAGTTATCCTCACTATAACAACAGGGTCTAAGGCACCATGGTCGGCCCTTTCTCGGATTGTATACTTGTATTTGTTTGATATGCTTATTGATTTGTTAGATCGGCATCCAGGTAATTAGGACGATATTATGTTAATGAACTGGTTTAGGTCGGTATCCTGGTATATAGAATGGTATTATGTTAGTGACCTGGTTTAGGTCAGTATCCTAGTATATATGATGGTACTATGTTAATGACGTGTTAGGTCGGTATCCTGTATAGAATGTTGTTATGTGATATGATCTGTTAGATCGGTTTGTTATATATGGACTGTTCTGTGATTATCTCTTTATGTGCACATGATTGTTTGGTATAGGGGTTGGGTTGAGGCGGGTCCTGCTTCATGCTGTAGGCCAACATACCCAGGGCGAACCGGATAGACTGCAGACCCGTGAGGACACATAGCCAGGCTGAAGGCCCGACGAGCGGTCCGGATATACTGAAGGCCCCGCAAGGGCGGTCTAGACGTGTCGAGGCTCGAAGAGTGGACTAGATACACCGAAGGCCCGGTGCGGGCGGTCCAGTTATACTGTAGACTTAGAGAGTGAACCAGGTGGATTGAAGGCCCGGTGCGGGCGAACCAGTCACTCTATAGACTCGAGATGCATGGTTGTTCGATGCTTGTTATATGATATGTTTATGGTTATATGAGGTTGGTATTTTGGGGGTAACTCACTAAGCCTTCGAGCTTACATTTATCGATTATTGTTTCAGGTTTGGCGGATAACCGTGGGAAGGCGAAGGTGGGACCGTACACTTTCCTCGGTTTATGATTATGATTTCTAGGAACTCTGATATGAAACTGTTTTGGATACTTTTTGTAATAACTATTGGTATTTTAAATGTTTTTAAAAATTTTAAATTTTGGCATGATTTTACAGATGTTACAACTTGCAGCATGCGAGGGGCGTTGGGCTAAAGGGCGATATTAGTTTTAGTGATTAGATAAACTAAAACTTGTAATAGCTAAATTGTAATTGACATTTGATGATGAATAAAAGGAGTTTTTTTTTATAAGTAAAGTTACTGTCTTGTGTCAATCATTTACTATTGTTTCACTTTGCATGTTTTGACTTCCAGAATAATAAGATTTATTCACACTATCCACAGTTGATCATACGTTGGAAGTAGGTATGAAAGAAGATTGTCATGAGCTAGATTTGTTGGATTGTCTAAGGAGTTAGACATAGCAACAGGTTTGCTACACCATTCATGAGTACTCCTGAAATAAGATTTAAGTATTGGATCAACCTACGCTCACTTGAATCACTTCATGGAATTTATCACGAGTGATCGTCAAATGATAATATCATATAAGTCTTCAAACCTAGATATATGACTTGTTGACTATGAGTTAGTTGTGCATTGATGGTACAAAAACACATCAGTAACTTGATGTTATAAAATGTGTCCTTGTGCATGATTTAATGAGTAGTTAGTACAAGAATATAATGTCGAAGTTTATCTGTTACCTTTTATCCTAAGAGGATTAAAAGCGATATCTTGGGCCCCTTGATGATATTGTTTTGACTTATGTGTCGGGCCCGGTCAGAACTAAATTGATTTGTTCAGTTATGTTCTATGGCAGTCGAATCGGAAATCAGGAAACAAACTGTTGGACAATAAGTATGACGTTGTTCCATGTATTTTTCCAACTGATATCTTGAGAACAAAGGATTATACGATCCCTTATCTAAAGGATGCATCACTGACTAGGTCAGAGTTGACAGCGGCTTTTGAAAGCTTACGATTGCTAAGTCGGATCCTAAAGTCACATTGGCAGATATAGTTATTTGACTCATCCAAGTGGGAGACTGTTGGATTTGGTGTCTAAGCCCTTAACTATAATTAGGATGTACTTGACTCGATAGTAGCATGGTCCTTTAGGGTTTCCTTCACCAGTGCAATTTGATAGGGTGGATTTTTGAGAATAAGGTTAATTGTGATTTATTAATATATTATAAGTTTAATATATTAATATTATTTAATTAGTAGTGATCAAGAATTAATTTGGAAGTAATTTTGTGATCAAAAGAGACTAATTGAATAAATGGGGATTGATTATTTAAATCAATGGTTCTTGTAATGTAGGCCAATGATCCATGATTATAGGCTAAACTAATCCATGGATAGTCCATGGAGGTTAAACCCATGGAGCATGAGAATGTGGAAAGTCATGGGTTATTAGGGTTTACAAAGTGTAACCCTAGCATTTGCCACATTATAAATAGTGACCCCATAAGCCAAAATCGAGGAAACGCTCTTTGGAGTCAAGTATCTTATTCTCTTAAAGCCTCCCCTTGCATATTGGTGTTTGTGAACCATTAGAGGCATCACACTTGAGGTGCTCGAGCTTTCAAACGTCAAGAACTCTACCCTACTCAAGAGGTAAGCATCCAAACTAAGTTTTATATTATATAGCTTCAATTGTATGCTAGCTAGGGTGAATGCTTTGGAAAAACAAAATGCATGTACAATTAGAGAAAACATAGATCCAAATCATTTAGGGTTGCATGTGCACCATAGGAGTGTTATAGTACTCAAAACCCAACAATAACACGTTGGAAATTTTCCCCATAGAGTACAATCAAATTGTAACATTTTCATGTTATTTTAAATAAATATCTCTCCCACGAATTGTATCAAGGGTTGGGATCCTCCCCAGAATATAAAATTAACATGTAATCTGTTTTGTTAAAGTCTATAATCTAAACAGGTTATCCTAAGGGGAAATTTCCCATATGAGATCTAAGATCCTTATTTTTAAGGATCTCTGACAGTATGGATCCTTGCCCTTAAGGATCCTCATCGAGCTTCGATTGGATCCTAACCAAGTGAGGATCTTAGTATCGTGTTATGCAAGTAGATCAACCATTATATTCGAAAAGAAGGAGGCATAAAAGAAATTAACTATTATGATAAACAGGGCCTACATCCTTAAAAAAAGTCACATGTTCGCATCAAAAGATCATACTACCCTAATCACCTAAAAGGCCTAGACCTTAGCCTGGTCATCATCGGCCTTCTTCTCTTCCCCCCCCCCCCTCCCCCCGGTGAGTCGCAGTACAGGATCCTGGCTGGTGGTAGCAGGCTTCCTAGTTAACTTGGTCAGTGCCTCGTGCCAACCAACCATGTCCCAGGAACCTGTATTTTTAAGATCCTACACAAGATGGATCTTGGCCTCCTAAACAGCCACCGCATCGCTAACCTTCGCATCTGATATCCCCTCCTCCATCTCATGGACATGATCCTCCTCTCTCTCGGCCTTCTCCTTGCTGAGTAGCTACATCCTCCTCAGAAGATCTTGACTGGTCACCTTCCACATCTTCTCTTGACCCTGGAGGGCTTGTTCAACCCTCTCCAACTGGATCCTAAGATTAGCGGAACATGATCAGAGACCTATGACAAAGATATATGGTAAATCTGCAAAAATTCAAAATGCATGAAGCGAGAACAAAATCAAGACTTACAACTTGAGAAAAAGAGACCAACTTTTGGAGCGCTTCGTCAGCTCCAAGGCTCTCTAAAGATAACCCTGTGGATTCAACAACTTCCCTTTTTCGGGATCCCAAAGTCTTCACTATCAAATCCATGGATGATCTTTTAGGAGGAAGAGAGGATGAACTCTTCTCCTTCTTCACTACTAGCTGATCTCCTGAAATGGCCGTATCGAGATCAACAAGAGTAAAGCGGGCACCGGAGCAAGTGACCTTGGATCCTGTATACAACAAAAGATTATTAAGGATCCTCACCACAAACAAGAAAAAATTAAGGATCCCTACCCATTGAGATGAGGTCAGTAGCGTAGGAGCTTTCCCGCGGGATGGCTTGATCGAATCGGAAGGATCTCTCGACTTCAGACAAGGTCAATAACTTTTCAATATTCTCTTCAGAATCCTCAGTGACGGAGACAAGTTCCTCGAATTTGAAGGCTACAAAGAAAAAAATAAATAAGAATAAGATTCTAGGATCATAAGAAAAAGCATTGAAATCCTACACTTCTTAACCCAATCTATGGGTAAGAGATCCCAATTGGGAACAGAGTCACGTCTCACGAAGAGGTATCTCCACTTCCAAGCTCCATCATTGTGCTTGGTTTTCAAGACTAGAGGGAATCTGAGAGTTTTGACCTTGAGGAGGAAACGGGAATTCCCAAAGGTGGTGAGATTGTATATGCAGGCCAATTCGGAAGGGCCTATATCCAGACCTTTTGACTCATTTATTTGGTCAACCCAATAGAGGGTCCTCCAAACAATTGGCATGGCCTGGATATATGAAATCCCGGTTACCCTAAAGCACACCCAAGTGGGAGAAACGAAGTTCGGCTGAACGAGAGGATCGAAGGGCCTGAATACAGCTTTAGGAGGAAAGGCTCCATTGAGTCTTAGAGACTCATTGTCATCATCGCCAAAATGAAATGACCCAAAATTCATGACTAAAAATTTCATTTGAATAACATTACTTAAACCATGATTGTCAAACCATAACATAATTCTTAACATAAAATCAGAGTATTAATTCAAAACATAATCTTATTATCAGAGTGAAACATCCTAGGCTGACTAAATATGGTGCATGTCATGCGATCATCACGAGCTCTTCCCTCCACTACCGGAAGTACCTAAAACCAAAACTAAAAACTATAAGCACGAAGCTTAGTGAGCTCCCCCAAACTACCACATACCATACAATAACATATAAAGCACATACTGGGCCTTGCCCACTGCATCGGACCAAAGTCCGGACTAACTGGGGCCTTGCCCCCTGCATCGGACCGAAGTCTGGCTAACTGCATCGGACTGAAGCCCAGACTAAATGGGGTCTTGCCCCCTACATTGGACCGAAGTCCGTCTAACTGCATGGGACCGGAGTCCGGACTAACTGGGGCCTTGCTCCCTGCATCGGACCGAAGTCTGGCTAACTGCATCGGACCGGAGTCCGGACTAACTGGATGAACATAGCATAGCATAATCATAACTACTAGCATAAATCCATATACTTCATATTGCATCGGACCGAAGTCTGGACCATATAACAAAAAAAACATGCTTGAATCACAAAGACATCAAGCACACTGAACTACTGCATCGTACCGATGTCCGGAAACTACTGCTAACTAGACGGGTCGGCATTGTGGCCGTAGACCCGTTCCTACTGGAAGGAAACTCACTTGAATTGCTGAACTCGGCCGATAACCCTCTGGCAGCTAACCGACAACTCTCCGAAATGCTACTCCTATAGCTCCCTGAGCAACCAATACCAATAACAACACTTAGACTGAACTGTCCTCCTGGGGTCAACTAAGTCAACTTTGGTCAAAGTCCTGGTCAAAGTCAACCTTCCTGATTGACTCTACTCGCCAAGTCAACCCGTCGACTCGTCGAGTTCTTATACTCAGAAAACTTTCATAACACGACTCAACTCGCCGAGTCGCCCCAGGACTCATCGAGTTGAACGATCTCTGATTTCCGTCTTGACCAACTTACTGAGTCGCCAACTGACTCACAGATCCGAAGCTTAACCAAAAGAGGTTGGGGGTCTATGACCTGACTCGCCGAGTCCAAGAACAGACTCGCCAAGTCCAAGGCAATCTTCAACAGACTCGCCGAGTTGTTCTTCCAACTCGTCCAGTCCATGCCCATCTTCATATGACTCTAAGGCTAGGGCTTAAGACAATGGGGCTTTACCAATAACTCTTTGACTGATGCTTTATGACATTTTAGACCAACACAAGTCTAGATCTGAAGTAGCAACCTCATATCTAAACTCCAAACCCAAAATAAATCTCAAACATACCAAAATGGCCCCAAAACTTATCCATGAATAGATCTAGATGCAAAAGAGGGAAGGTGACAGCTTATTACCTCCAAGATGTGCCCAAACTGAAGTAGATTCTGGATCCACACCACTCTCTTGATGCAAGACCTTTTGATCTTCAAGTTTCTTCCACTAGAAACAACTTCCAAAGCTTCAATCTTCCTCCAAAGGCCTCACACACACGAGCTTAGGGTTTTCTGGTTCTCAAGGGCAATAAGGAGGTTGAGAGAAGGACATAAAGTCCTTTAAATAGGGTGCAACCCTCGATATTAGGGTTTTTCTCATTCCAGCACCAACTCGTCGAGTCCAGCTTCCAACTCGGCGAGTTGGTCACTTAATTCGCGACCCAAAACCCGCTCCGACACGGCGAGTAAGTATATCTACTCATCGAGTCCCTTCTTCAATTTACACTTTAAGCCCTTAACTCAAACTTCTGAATTTTGGGATGTTACAACTCTCCCCCACTTAAATTAGGCTTCGTCCTCGAAGCCTACTTCAGTATACGCTTCCGAACTAACCACTTGCACTGCAGACTCCGAATTCCTAAATAACTCAGGTCCTTCCAGACCCTACCAGTGCACCCCTTTTTAAAATAACTTCTTATTGCGTGGCATCCTTGCCAAAACTCCATGCCGACCACCGGCCTCAATGTCAACACATAACAACCCAGTATCACTCGATGATATTGTCCCCTTCCTGACAGGAACACACTTTCGTGACTTGCGAAAGTTATATACCACAATAATTCACTGGGTCCTCTTCCAGTGCCAAACTATCCTCCCTGTTTCCATATATAACGATAACCCGAGCAACTCGCAAGGTTGGAATTCATTATTTCCTCTTCTTGAATCCATTCCTTTCATGCTAACTACCCCAGGTTCCCACTAGAATAACAGATTTCACAGATCCACTTATCCCTATGATTCACTTATACTTGGCCATAACTCAGATAATCGTGCTATGAGTGACTTGCCACACCACAAGCTATCCATGAAAATCCAAAATACCATTACTGTTGGAGACCCAAGACTGTCTGAAAACACTGAACTTCCTGAAAACACTGAACTGCCTGGAACACTGATTGCCTGAAACACTGAACTGCCTGAACATTGAACTGCCTGAACACTAAACTGCCTGAAAATTGAACTACCTAAAACACTGAACTGTCTGGAACCCTGATTGCCTGAAACACTGAACTGCCTGAACACCATGCTGCTACATGGATGCTTTCCAACATCTCTCGACACCTTCCTGGTCTAAATTTATTCGTCAGCCATCTGAAATATCGGGTTCCAACCCGATTGCGGAGCCAAAGGACTCCTTATTTTAGTCGCCTCACACGACCTCCGAACAAAACCTCCCCTGGAACTAGTTGCCACTAGTTATCATGTCACTGAGGCTATAACAACCTCCTAATCCAACCGATCGGGTCCGAGCATCGAATCTTGATGTTACCAACCCGCAGCTAAATGTCATTGTTTCATGACCAATTGTAGCCTTATATAACAAGTAACCTGAAGCAATCCATTGCTTCCTCGATCTCAAAACTGCAGCGGCATTCCTACAGTCTTATCACTGGCGCAACTAGGTTTAGTCCATCCAGATAATTCTGAAATCCACTTCGTGGATTTCCACATCCTTACTGCTATGCCTGAACTGGGGGCTAATGTTTCTTCCGTGTCCTAACAACGCGCTCATGTTGTCTACCAGCCAAGTGTATGCTACGCCCACAATCTCACAACACTCTAGCACTATATAACTGCTAGTGAATGCTACGGCTACACCCGCAGACTTACAACACTCTGACACTATCTGGCGGCTAGTGAATACTACGGCTAGCCCCACAGACTTACAACACTCTCACACTATAAGGCTGCTAGTGAATGCTACGGCTACACCCGCAAACTTACAACACTTTGACGCTATCTGGCTGCTAGTGAATTCTACGGCTACACCCATAGACTTACAACACTCTGACACTATCAGGCTGCTAGTGAATGCTACGGCTACACCCATAGACTTACAACACTCTGACACTATCTAGCTGCTAGTGAATGCTACGGCTACACCCGTAGACTTACAACACTCTGAAACTATCTCATTCGCTATTTACTGATCCGAACACATCCGACGACGAGTATACACACGACCTATCATCCGATACTGAACCCATCTCCTGACTGGAATCCCCAACCTAGTTCCCTAAGGCTTGCTAGCAAACATTACAGGAACGCGATCTCCTTACTGGCAAGTTTTTCCAAACTTCCATCTCACACTATCCTCAAACCACACAGTTGCCTGGACCATCTTCCTTTCTGATAAGGATGCGAAACTTATCCTAGTTTCAAAACTACTCCTACTTCTAAATCCTTGGATGATTCTCCCCCACTTTGATTCAACTAACGTCTTACAACACACAATGCTGAAAGGATTCTCAATCCTTCTTACCATTCTATGCGCAATCTGCTAAAAACCACGCTTACCATTGGTAGTGTGTCAATACTAACCAGTCCAAAAGATCACACCACTTCCAAGAATCTGAATACATCTCCGATAAATACCTGCTAGACCCAGGAAGCTCTGAATCTCAATTGGAGACCTCGGAAACTCCCACAGTATCGCGGCCTCTAACTTAGTCGGGAGGACTAGAATACCCTTCTGATTGACAAGGTACCCAAGACATTGCACCTTACACAACCAGAACTCACATTTGGAGTACCTTGCAAAAAGTCTCTCCCTCCTCAAAGTCTCTAGCACCTCCTTCAGGTGCTCCTCGTGCTGGAATATAACCGATCTATACCCGAACGACACTGTCTCGAAGGTAGTGAGATACTACCGAGTCTCACTCATACTTTCTATAGTTACTACATCCGTAGGAACCTGCTCTACAGGGGACGACCTCCAGCTATCACTCCAAATCCAAGATATGAAATGGCATATGACTCACTCGCAAGTAGGTAATATAATATTCTAATATATGTACCTACTAAATCAGTGCAGTAACATAACAACAACATAAATAATAATAATAATTGACAGGAAGGTAAAAGATGTGTACCTCCAACATCTCGTGCTGCTCGAATCCTTGCTGAAATCAACCAGAATGCTCTGCTCCGAGCCATAGGCGCCCTGGCCCAACCCTGACGTCTGCTGGCGGTTCTCGAAGTCACAGGGGCAAGAGCTATCACCTACCCTCCTAAACAAAAACTCAGATAGTGGGCCTTCTTGTGGCCCCTCCGACTGCAATGGAAACATATTGGGTAAAGTTCTTGGGCGATGGTAGCAGTACAATCTCTGCTAAAATGACCAGTCCGGTTGCACTTGAAACAGCCAGGATCGTCACCTCTACTACTCCTACACGCACCCCCGTGCGTCCTGCCACACTTACCGCATCGGCTGCGGCCCTGGAAGTCTCTCGATCTCGAAGTTGGCCCTTTGGTTCTTTTAACCAAACCTGTGGGCCACTGAACCGCATCTGGTTTCCTCTTCCTTTCTAACTCCCGATCAATCTCTCACTTATGTGTTACCCCGTCGTCCCCATCAATCGTCTTAACAACTGATGTCTAATCCTAGAGCTTCTCGGTCAGCCTATTAATGACCCTCTCGATAATGTCGGGTAGCTCCTCGCGAACGACTCGTGAAACCTCCGCAACAACCCAATCATGCAGAGAACTCTCTTGGGGACAGGGTGCCCCAATCACTCCCGAACCCTGATGGCAAGAGCTAAAAATGGGATCCCCTCCCTGATGGATCCCGGGGATCCATAAGAATCAGGCTCTAGACGAGCCACAAACTGCCGTGAAATTATACCGACCCTAAGGGCCTCAAGACGACTGTCCAAAAGCTCCACGATGGCCTCCCTAACCAAACTGAATATCACAGGAGTCTGATCAATGATGTTGCACTTAATCTCTGCGGAAATGACATCTCTCATCTGATCATCATGCTGTCTAGCTCTAGAGCTTGAGCCATGTAAGTCCCAATCTATAGATCTAAATCAGTAGTTAATGAATTGCAAGCAATCAAACAGAGTGTAGAAGGAGTAGAATGAGAATAACAACAAGCATGCACACATCTATTACGCACAAATGTCAGGTACACCTTGAAACACACACATACATACGTCACTTAAGACTGACATAGAAACCTACTATTTATACCATACCCAGCAACACATGAGTGTACAGCCACATACGCGTGTGCGGCCGCACAGAGGGTGTACGGCCGCACACACATGTCCGGCCGCACACAGCCACACAAAAGATACAACCACCATAACTAATCCCAAGACCCTAACAAGACCTTTACAAGATAGATGCCTAGGCCAAACCACTATATTATGACCTAACAAGCCAGATCCCTCCATGGCACCTGAACTGCTAACTGGTATCTCGCGCAACGTCACCATGCTGGAAACATCTCACATTAATGGTCAGAATACTCATCGCTACTGAGGGGTCTCACACATACTCTACAAATTCCCTGGTTTCATCCTGGCCCCTCTTGAATCGAGTACGGATCCTCTGCTTTCAGTAGTACAGGACCATACTACGTTCCACATCTATCGATACTTCCCTCAAGAGTTACCTTAACTCCACCAAGTCCCTTCTACTACTACTAACCCCTGCAACTCTCATCCTTGGCTTGCCCTAGAGAAATCTCTGACTCAATCAATTCCAGTCCTCAGCTGTTGAAGGCCTCTTTATAATGCCAATTAGTCATCACCTGAATACCATCACATGTGACGAGGCTAAAATAATCCTTCGAGTAAAAGACACGTCCCTACAACGGTTGGACTCAGACAAGAGTTGCGCAATATGGCCAAATCCAGTACTCTGAGATTATTCAACCCTGATCACATGTGATGTGACGTATTCACCTAATGGCTAACTCCCATCACTCAGAGTCCCACAAGGCACAAAGCAAGCAACATTTAGACACAGGAAACTACTCAAGCAATTCTATCCTCATAACGAGAACTGTACTAGCATACAATGCTAAGCTCATACTATTAGGCATAACCTAAATAGGCTATCCTACTGATGTCTACTCAATACTAGCATGCAATTCTCATAAAGTTGTAACACATATAGCATGCACATAAGGCATCCTCCTAGATCCTTAGTCCTATTCTAGATCCTTAGTCATAACATAAACTTGTATGAGTAATTTGGGAGTACTTACTTGAGCTCGGTTGATTGCATGCACCACAACCCTTTTCTCTTTTCAAAGTTCTTTCTTTCCAAAAATTCTTTTCGCTTTTGATAAAACTTTCTTTTTAAGTTTCTTTTTCAAAAATTTCTTTCGAAAGTGTTTTACTTTTGAAAACCTCATACCATTTCCTCAGTTTGAGTTTAGACACACCCGAAAGTGTGCCTGAATCCCTCAAACCAAGGCTCTGATACCAACTTGAAACGACCCAAAAATCATGACTAAAAATTTAGTTTGAATAACATTACTTAAACCATGATTGTCAAACCATAACATAATTCTTAACATAAAATCGAAGTATTAATTCAAAACATAATCTTATTATCAGAGTGAAACATCCCAGGCTGACTAAATATGGTGCATGCCATGCGATCATCCCGAGCTCTTCCCTCCACTACCGGAAGTACCTGAAACAAAAACTGAAAACTGTAAGCACGAAGCTTAGTGAGCTCCACCAAAATACCACATACCATACAATACCATATAAAGCACATATTGGGCCTTGCCCACTGCATCGGACCAAAGTCCAGACTAACTGGGGCCTTGTCCCCTGCATCGGACCGAAGTCCGGCTAACTACATCGAACCAAAGCCCGGACTAATTGGGGCCTTGCCCCTGCATCGGACCGAAGTCCGGCTAACTGCATCGGACCGGAGTCCGGACTAACAAGGGCCTTGCCCCCTGCATCGGACCAAAGTCCGGCTAACTGCATCGGACAAGAGTCCGGACTAATTGGCTGAACATAGCATAGCATAATCATAACTACTAGCATAAATCCATATACTGCATACTGCGTCGGACCGAAGTCCAGAACACATAACAAAAAAACATGCTTGAATCACAAAGACATCAAGCACACTGAACTACTGCATCGGACCGAAGTCCGGAACTACTGCTAACTAGACGGGTCGGTATTGTGGTCGTAGACCGTTCCTACTGGAAGGAAAATCACCTGAACTGCTGAACTCGGCCGATAACCCTCTGGCTGCTAACCGACAACTCTCTGAAATGTTGCTCCTATAGCTCCCTGATTTCGGAGAGTTGTTGGTTAGCAGCTGATTTTGCTCAAACCAAGGCTCTGATACCAACTTGAAATGACCCAAAAATCATGACTAAAAATTTAGTTTGAATAACATTACTTAAACCATGATTGTCAAACCATAACATACTTCTTAACATAAAATCAGAGTATTAATTCAAAACATAATCTTATTATCAGAGTGAAACATCCCAGGCTGACTAAATATGGTATGTGTCATGCGATCATCCCGAGCTCTTCCTTCCGTTACCAAAAGTACCTGAAACAAAAACTGAAAACTATAAGCACGAAGCTAAGTGAGCGCCCCCAAACTACCACATACCATACAATAACATATAAAGCACATACTGGGCCTTGCCCACTACATCGGACCAAAGTCCGGAATAACTGGGGCCTTGTCCCTTACATCGGACCGAAGTCCGACTAACGGCATCGGACCGAAGCCCGGACTAACTGGGGCCTTGCCCCCTGCATCAGACCGAAGTCCGGCTAACTGCATCGGACTGGAGTCCGGACTAACAGGGGCCTTGCCCCCTGCATCGGACTAAAGTCCGGCTAACTGCATCAAACCAGAGTCCGTACTAACTGGCTGAACATAGCATATCATAATCATAACTACTAGCATAAATCCATATACTGCATATTGCGTCGGACCGAAGTCCAGAACACATAACAAAAAAACATGCTTGAATCACAAAGACATCAAGCACACTGAACTACTGCATCGGACCGAAGTCCAGAAACTACTGCTAACTAGACGGGTCGGCATTGTGGTCGTAGACCCGTTCCTACTGGAAGGAAACTCACCTGAACTGCTGAACTCGGCCGATAACCCTCTGGCTGCTAACCGACAACTCTCTGAAATGCTGCTCCTATAGCTCCCTGATTTCGGAGAGTTGTTGGGGCATGCCAGGAAGCGGGAAACACATTGTAATACAATTAAAAATGAACACATACAGGTTGTCTGTAGATCTCGCTGCTCAATTTAGGTGTACAACAATATCCCTGGTCCTTGTCAGTTAAATGGTCATAAGAAAATTTTCTTCAAGAATTAGGGCCAATCATGATAATAAAATTTATAATCATCTATATGAGTATATATCATGTCATTGGTAAATTGTCCAAAAATTGTCACAAATTTTTCATGTTTAAGTAGACCACAATACTGGCGATCGATCAGATAAAGATGTGAAGATAAGGGTACCGACAAGTGGAATAAGGCTGTCCAACAACTTTGATCCCAGCGTCACAAATTCATTATCAATAATTATATTTTAAAGTTTTATATTTTAGTTGGAGTTAATTTTATTTTATTTTTTATTATTTTATTTTTATTTTTATTTTTAATTTATTTTATTAACTGTAAAAATCTATCAATTATTTTTTATTTTAAATTTTGCAAAGTTAATTTTATGTTATTTTATTTTTAATTTTAGTTTTAATATTAAGCCTCAAAAGGAATTATTTTTTAAGAAAAAAAATTGGACTGTGTTGGACCCTGCCTTATACTGTGTGGCTATCAGGTAAGTGTAACATGGGTATAAAAGATAGTTTACCGTCGGAATCATCATCAGTTTCTTGATTCTGGCCGCAAAGACTCTCCAATTCTCACCCTCCTCGAAAATTTTTCCATCAAATTTCACAAAATTAATCCGATAGTCTCAAAGGTAATGAGTTTTCGACCAGGGAAATGCATCTCGTTCTGTGTTTAACCGATTTTTGAAGCTGAAATCGACGAAAAATGGGTTTCGGAGTTTACGACCGCAAGGTGTTTGCGGCTGTAAACTCCCCAAATGGTCATCAGTTCACGGCAAAGGGTTTACGACCGTAAACCCTCGTTGACCGCAAACTCTGATGTTGACTGCAATTTTGACCTTGACCTAATTTTTTAAAAAAAATTGTTGTTTCATTTTGGGGTCAAAATTAAATCATTTAGAATTTTTATTGCTCATTCGGCTCTCTTGTCTTACTTGGCATGTTTAGTGCAGATCAATGGCGAACCTCAAATTTGAAGACATGCATAATCTGGCAATTGTTTTGGCGGATCCTCCAGCTGCTCACTCGGACTTTAAGTCGATGATCCACAGACTCAGGGAATGTTGTCTGGCATCAGCCATCACTGTGAATCCGGTTGTTTACCAGAATTTGATCAGAGAGTTCTGGTCGACTGCTAAGATGGAAATGGATGATGTTGGTCTTGTTACTATTAAAGCTGTCGTAAAAGGACGCGAGATTGTGATCACTGAGAGTTTTTCCATAAATGCATTGCTCACTGACGATCAACCAAACTTTCCCACGGAGATTGGGATTGAGGATGTTCAGAAAATTCTAAGGAGGATGGGGTATGAAGGCACTTCTCCCCCAACTTTGAAGAAGCTCTTACCTCCATACTGGAGATTTTTGGCACATGTGTTCGTTATCTGCATTTCAGGAAGAAGATCAGGAGCTGATGAAATTTCTCTGAGGAATACTGGAGCGATCATTTATCTTGCTGCTGGAGTAAAGTTCAACTTTTCAAGATTTATCTTGGATGAGTTTATGGTAAACATCAGGGCCTCAACCCAGGATACTTTCTTATTGTAACCTAGGTTCATTCAATTTTTTATCAATACTCAGTTTCCAAATATGGTGAAGGAAGGCGATACTCTTGATATGAAATCTCTGGGTCCTCACACTGTAGGGCTCATCAAGTAGAACCGTAAAGGAAAAATTACCTTTCAAGCAAAGTATCCACTGGAGAAATTCGGAAAGTTTGTTGAACTAAATGAGTCCTCAGAGTCTTATGGATCGTCTGAAAAGGCATCTTCTGAGCCTGCATCTTCAGAGAAATCATCTCCAAATGACGATGTTATTACCGTATCTGATGACGAGAATAAAGAAGAAGAAGAGACTCCGACTCCTGAAGCTAATGTGGCGGAAGAACATGATTTAATACCTGCTCATGTTCAAAGTGATTATGTAGAAAGGACTGTAGCAACTGAGACGGAAGCTGAAGGAGATAAAAATTATTCTTTTGACAATCTTGATCTTACCGGATTTGACAATGATGATATTGTTGCATCTCTTGCAAGTAGTTCTAATCTTGTGATAAATGAGAACCTTGACTCGATCTTCAACAACGTCGATGAAGTCGTTCCTCCAACGACAGAGACAAGGAAGCCTGATGAAGTTCTTGAAACTACATCTTCTGTCTCAAACCAAATGGCGACTACTTCCACTCCAATGGAGAAGGTTATTGGATTTCCTCCTCCTGTTTCTGTTCCTCCTACTATAGAGCCATTTGTGAGTGATCTTACAAAAACACAGACTGGTCACCCCCCATTGAAAAGAAGAAGAAGGGATCCAAGGCAGAGTGATCTAATTGTGAATCTTGTTAGTGGCCTTCAAGTACCACCTACCACTACTCCTAGTCTTACTACAACCAAGCTCTTTACTGTAGGACTAGACACCACTTTTGAAGTTGGTGGATCTTCTTTTCCACCAGGGTTTTCTCCTCCTCGACCTGATCACGATGCTGCTTCCGCAAGATTAGCCATGCATTTGGCTGAGGAGCAATTTTTAATGCCTCCCCCTCGTGGTAAAGGTATTTCTATTGGGGATGGTAGTTCTGGAGAAGACAATCTTACTATCCCTGGGTTGCAGAAGGAGATCTCAGTTCTCAGTCAGAACAATATTGAGCTTGATATTCATGTTTCAGATCTCCAAGTGGAAAATACAAAGCTTAATGTTCAAGTCTCTGAACTTCAATCTGAAAATTCAAAGCTCGATGTGCAAGTAGTTGATCTTCTTGAAGACAAAGCTTTAAAGTCAAAGCAGATTTCTGATCTTCAAAACCATTTCAATCTTTTGACTTCAAGTTATTTTGAGCTAAAGAAGAATCTTGAAGAAGACCTCGGTGAAAAATATAAAACGTTTGCTGATGAATATAAAATTAATTTACATACTCAAGCCTTTCTAGTTACCATGCCAACTGCTCAGACATCAAGGGTTGTTAATCACATTGAGGAGGAGCCTTCCCAAGCTCCTCATGTTTCAGCAATAATACGTGATGCGCAGGAAGAAGCTGCTAAGAGGGGTCAACTATTGTTTAAAAGAAACCTTAACCAGAATGCTTCTTGGGATGAACCAACAATTACTGTTACTGATCTTGAGGTTGTTCGGTTTAGAGATACATTCGGTGATAGATCTGGAATTGTTTCTTGGGGATTTCATGATCCTCTTAATATGTGGATTGTGCTAAGAAAGAGTGGCAATTCTGAGCTTTACAAAGATAGTCATGATTTCAACTCATGGACTAGGATAGATTTGACAGAATTATCATGAGCTCCTTTCTCGAATCTCACAAATAATCCAAAGCACTTCCTTGAGGATCAGGTTAAAAAGGGATTTCCTGCCATGAAAACTGCTGAGTCCATTATGTTGGAGCATCCTGATATTATTGATCCTAAGACTGACAAACCTCTGCAAGTTGTGATGTGGCCTGCAACTAAACAGGTTAAACAGTTCCCTGTGCTTCAGAACTATCAAGATGGATCTCTATGCTCAATGGAGTGTTGGATTTTCGATGAGATTACATCAGCTGTTGTAATCAAGCTCAAGAATGGATGCATCCGTCTCTATGATCGTAGATATTTGTTACAATTCCGAAAGTGGGACATTCATCACCTGAGCTATTTTCAGATATTGGTTGCGGAGGATATTTTTGAGGATGTTGCTAAAGTATATACAACCATGGTTGCTGAGATTCTTAATAAGCATATGTGGAGTGGGGCGATTGGGCAAGCAGATGCTATGGTAGTCAGCAAAGGTTAACTTCAAGCTAGCACCAAACCAAGGGGGAGATTGAAGGGCCCAATTAATGGTTCGGTCTAGGCTTTGCATTATAATAGTGGGTTTGGGTTGATAGAGTATTTTGGTAGGTTTAATGTTTGTTTACGAGTCTGTAATGAGTTTACGGCCGTAAACTGTTTCTGGTCATGGTTCCCTATATATAGAGGTTTAGTCAGTCGTGTTTTGGTTGTTGATGCCTAGTAGTTCACGGTCGTATATCGAGTTGTACCAGACGTTTTCAGTAATAGAACGTGTGCAAGCTTGATTTATTTCCTTTTCTACTCTTATTCTCTTTTATTCGATTGTGTTTACTATTGATCACTGGTAAGATCCATTCACAGGACCTTACACCGAGTCCAAGGCAATCTTCAACAGACTCGTCGAGTTGTTCTTCCAACTCATTGAGTCGATGCCCATCTTCATATGACTCGCCGAGTCCACCCAAGGAACTCGCCAAGTCTCTTCAGTCTTTCATCCATACAGAGGCTTTTTGAGCTATGCAGGGGCTCCAAACTGTAGATCCACTCTTCTAGGGCATAGCCCCCACGTAAAGTTCTAAACTTTACATGAAACCAAGGAGTTAAAGGTCCAAATCACTCTAGGGATAGGGCTTAAGACAAAGGGGATTTACCAATAACACTTTGACTGATGCTTTATGACATTTTAGACCAACACAAGTCTAGTTCTGAAGTTGCAACCTCAAATCTAAACTCCAAACCCAAAATAAATCTCAAACATACCAAAATGGCCCCAAAACTCATCCATGAATAGATCTAGATGCAAAAGAGGGAAGGTAACAGCTTATTACCTCTAAGAGGTGCCCAAACTGAAGTAGATTTTGGATCCACACCACTCTCTTGATGCAAGCCCTTTTTATCTTCAAGTTTCTTCCACTAGAAACAACTTCCAAAGCTTCAATCTTCCTCCAAAGGCGTCACACACACGAGCTTAGGGTTTTCTGGTTCTCAAGGGCAATAATGAGGCTGAGAGAAGGATATAAAGTCCTTTAAATAGGGTGCAACCCTCGAGATTAGGGTTTTTCTCATTCCAGCACCAACTCGTCGAGTCCAGCTTCTGACTCGGCGAGTTGGTCACTTAATTCACGACCCAAAACCCACTCCGACTCGGCGAGTAAGTTTACCTACTCGTCGAGTCCCTTCTTCAATTTACACTTTAAGCCCTTAACTCAAACTTCTGAAATTTGGGATGTTACACAAAATAACATGATTCCTCATAAGAAAGGATACCTTGGTCGGTAAAATCATCATCAAGAAAGGCCAAAATGCTTATACGAGAGATAACCATTTTTCGATGTTACATCCCAACTTTCAAGTAACTTCAATTTCATCCCATGGACTTTGAATTATGACATTTTTGGCCCTTGTTTTGGAAAGAAGTGGCAAAGGAAGGCCCTAGTGGCAAAATGGTGATTTTAAAGACTTGAGTAGTACACTGGGCACACATGTGAGTACGCTAAGCATACTAGGGCATGACCTAGTACGCTGGGCATACCCATATATACGTTGGGCGTACAAGTGCCAGGGAGAAACCCTAACTTTTAAGTTTTATGGAGAGTATTTAAGCATCTTATGGACCATTTCCTCTCATCTATTCCAGCCTCTAAGCCTTTGATCCGTTTTTAGCAAACCCTAGTCCATAAGAGAGTTTTGGAGCCTAAAGTGTGTTGTTAGTGTGATTGAATGAGAAGAAAGAGCATCAAGGAGTCAAGGAAGGAATCAAGCTTCTAGATATGAGGTTATCACCATCTTGGGAAGCTTTAGAATGTATAAAGCTTCTACCTCTATGCTTGAATTATATGGATCTTTTTTTGGTCACTTTTTGGCATCCTTCTTGTCCTAAGAGTCCCAATATTGTGCATGCTTCATTTTGGTCGAGTTAAAGTGTCCTTACAGACCCTAGGATGGGTCCTAAGGCATAAAAATGAGGTCCTTTGAGCTAGTTTGGTCCCTAGTTCTTTGTAGGAGATCTTAATGGATTAATACCATGTATTAAGCCCTTTTTGGACGACTAAAGTCTTAAAATTTGAGACTTTATGGTTATAGAGTGTTGAAGGAATATGGATCTGAAGTTTGAGCTCAAGTACTTAATCTATTAAGCACTTATGGAACTTTTAAGACATACGAGAGTGCGCCATGTGTTCGGAGTCAACCCCCATAATAGGTCAAGGCGAGGCGTAGTACGTCCAACATACCGAAAGGGTACGCCCAAAGTACATCCCCTATTTGGACTTCGGACTTTGAGCTTTGGGTAATGGGCCATCTTTTGGGCATTGATACTTAGGCCCTATTGGACTAATTTGATAAATGTGTTTTGGGATGAATAGAGGATCGGACCTTTGGACAAGGCCCAATAAGAAGTTGGGCCCAATTTGGAAAGTTAGGCCAAGGGTGAGCTTGAAGTGGTTTGGGCCTTTGGATCAAGAATTGGGTTTGGCTTGCTTCGGCTTGTGATGGACCGTCTAGGATTTTATGGTTCTGGCTTTTAGCCTGTTGGATCTTCTTAAGTGAAGGCTACTAGGCCCAATTTGGAAAATTGGGCCATAATTGGACTTAAGGAGTTTATTTTGATATTCGACTTTTTGTCATCTAGTTCGGTCCTTGGCTTTGGGCCAAGCTTGAGGAAGGGTAAAAAGGTCTTTTACTCTTTTTTGGACTTACTATATGGGTCAGAGACTAGATGTTGATGGTTGTCACTTTGGTATCTGTTAGTGGATCTGCAGCTAGAGGCTATTCATGGAATCGACTATTGTTGGGGGTATTGTTTTGATGATGATGGTTTGGGATCTGGCAGTCAGCAGTTAGGGATCGTTTGCGTGTTTTGGTAGCGCGAGGTGAGTTGTCCTCACTATACTAACAGGTTCGAAGGCACCAATGCTAGCCCTTTTTGGATCATTATTCTGGTTATTGCATGATGATATGCTTAGTGACCTGTTAGGTCGGTATCCTGGTATATAGGATGATGCTATGATTAATGATCTGTTAGATCGGTTTGACTGTCTGTACATACTAGCTAGCATTTAGTATATATATATATATATATATATATATATATATATATATATATATATATATATATATATATATATATATATTGATTGTATGTTTGGGGTTGGGTTTAGGCTGTCCTGCTTTGTGCTGAAGGCCAACAGATCCAGAGCGGTCCATATAGACCGTAGACCCATCGGGGCGTATCAGTCAGGCCGAAGGCCCAGAGAACAGTCCAGATAGGCTGAAGGCCCGGGAGGGTGGACCAGACATGTTGAAGGTTCTGAGAGTGGGCCAAACAAACTAAAGGCCCGGTGAAGGTGGTCCAGTTATACTACAAACTCTATATGCATGTTGTTTGTTATATTATTGTTTTGTTTTGTTATATTATTGTTTTGGTTTGTATAGTGTTGTTATATTATTGTTTTGGATTTTGTTTTAGGTACTTAAGATGATTGTAGGAAGGCAAAGGCTTGATCATGCACCTCCTCATATTTTATGATTATGATTTCTGGGATATTCTGATATGAAACTATTTTGAAAACAATTTGTAACTAAATGGTTTTTTAGATGTTTGAAAAAGTTTTTAATTTTCATGAATTATACGGATGTTACAAGTTGGTATCCGAGCCTTGGTTTGAGTGAATTGGAGGAACACTCGTGTGAATCCAATCTCAAACTAAGGAAAGGATTTTCAAAATGATTTTCAAATGGTTTACAAAATACTAAGGGAGGATGTGATGTGTACGATCAACCAGAGCCAGTAAGTAGACCCCAAAATACCATACGGTTATTTTATATTGTGATATTTTAGAACAACATGCTAGTATTAGGCTAGGGATCTTCAGGAATCGCTTGATAGAATTGTCAGATTATGTGATGCCTTAGTTCGTATAGAGTTCCCTTGTTTGGCTGTTATCAGTCTCTTTCACACGTGAACTGGCTATTGAGTGGATACGCTAAGTCACATGTCACATGGTTTAAAAGGTCTTAGGCTGAGAGGTTTGGTCCTATTGTGCAACTCTTGTCTGAGTCTAAGTGTTGTAGGATTGAATCTTTAAGCCTAAGATTGTTTAAACGGTGGGGTCTGTGATTGTATTCATGTGATAGTCATCTGGCACCAATGGAGGGTCGTGTAGCAAAAGTGGTATGGATAAGTTGTGCAAGGTCAGCCGACCAGTCGCGTTATTGAATGAGGTAGCGATGTTTTCCCTGGTTTGGTTGTGGTTCATAGCGAGTCAACATGAGGACGGATTATCCACTCGAGAGAGAGTGAGGGCAGGGCGAAGATGTGCGCGAGACACTGGGAGTCTGAGATCGAGGATTTCATGAGAGGATATGTCTGATTTTATTGCATCTTAGTGCTAGTTGGCTTCTCTGCTCAAAAGTTGCTAGCTTTGTGCTTTGTGGGGCCCGTGTTGATGAGAGCTAACCATCAAATGGATACATTAAATTACATGCTATGAGGGTTAAATAATATTAGGATAAAGGACTTGGATCTATTGCACAGCTCTCGTCTGAGTCCAACCGTTGTAGGCTGGGTCCTTTAGCCGAATGATTATTTAAGCATGGTTGCATGTAATTGTATTCGTGAAGTGGTTAGTTGACGTTGGTAGGGGTTCTTCAGCAGCTGATGGCAGAGGAGGTGTGGTGAGTCCTAGGATAGCCTAAGAAGTATGTTAGTGCGGTTGTTTCACAGTTGAGCAGGTTTTCGAAGTATTTTATGACTAGGACTTAAAGTACCATGATTCTTGAGGAAAGGATAGACAGGTGTGGAAGGTAGTATTGGGCCCGTACTACTGAAAGCACAGGATCCATACTCGAATCAAGGAAGATCTCAGGGATTCTAAGGGCTGGTCAGGGGAGGTAGCATGGTTGGATACCATGGTTGGCGGCAGTGGTTCTGTTCCTGTCAATCTTTTGGTTGTGGCTGCTCAATCATGGGAATGGGCTTGGTATGTGAGCCTAGTGACATCTTGGATTTTAGGTTGTGTGGTGCAGACATGGTTAGTTTTGGTTTGAGGCCTAGGGGTTTTGCTTGAGGTCGAGATGCAAGTCGCGGGACTCAGGAAGGGAACGATGATTATGATCAACTTGAGCTTTGCACATGCAAGTAGGATGGTTGATGGATGGATTGGAATGTCGATTTCTAGGGAAAGGCCCTTCCATTTTTTCCGAGTTCTAAGGAGTGAGTAGAATTGTGACCCCCATGGTCAGGTTGTATTTTCAGCTCAAGGTTTGTTTGTCACAGTGATTGGCAACAACATGTCACCGCCGATGTGCACAGGTGGATCGAAGTGGCATGAGTATCTAGCGAGTAAAGTTAGGTACCACATTCTCGGGTAGGACGGGTGTTGGAGTATCATTGGGATTAGATCATGTCACTTGGGATCGAAAGGGAGTTTTCCTGCGTGTCTCAGGTTGGTCAGGGTAACTTAGGAGGAAGAGGTTAGGATTTCTCTGAATGTTTTGAGGGTGTGTCATCCCCTGTGTTCTTCGGGGTTGTATTAGGAACTATATTGTGTTGGAATTTTGCTGGATTGGGTAAGTTATATCCCGGGCTGACTTTCTGCTATTTTTGGGTTATTAAGGTCATTATATGTCATTCTGCATGTCGGAAGTCTTCAGCTAAAGTTCAAGTTTCTCTTGGGTTCCGATTGTTTTGTAGCGGGAGGATCATTTTGTGTATATTATTCATTCCATGGTCAGGAATGATCATACTGGGTTGATCCGTTTGAGTTGTGAGTTGGTATCTAACTATTAGGTGGTAATTAGAACCTTAAGTGGGGGAGGACTGGGAATTCTCAGGTTGAGTGCCATGCATTGAAGGTTTTGTCAGTTGCGGTTTGGACTGTTGTTTTCAGATTTGTTGGGCAGATATCGACCGGTGAACCTTTCCAGAAGCGGGTATGTTCAGCTCTAGGTGAGTTTGTGATTATCTGGTTTAGGTGTCAGGATGTCCTCAACCATTGGTCATTGAGTTTATCTTTCAACGGGAATTCCTCAAAGGATTCAAGAGGCGACAGTTTAGAGAAAGGAATGCATCACCCACCCTCCAGTGTAGTGTGTTTATGTTTCCCTTGGTCCTTAGGGAAGTTCGCCCTCAGTGGTAGAGTAGAATTTCTTATTCATAGCAGACTCGGGTTTGGCAACTTTTGAGATCGCCTTGGAACTCTTCTCGGGCTAGTTTCGTGTAGGTAGAATCTGTGTAGTCTCGATCAAGTATGGGATCTTGTTTCGATCGGTGATGTGGATGTCTTCTTTTATTGGTGGAGGCGGTGTGTTGCTTTATCTCGGGAAATATTTCATTTTGAATGAGGGTTGGTTTTATCTAAGAATATGCATGGTTCTGTTGGGTTATTGCCTTCGAATTGGGTTAAGAGTTCTACCATTATCCTATCCTCGGGTTGGGTGCGACCATGGGTTTATAAGGTCTTGCTAGGGTTGCGACATAGTGGAGCGCGTTCAGTATTGTGTGGGACGGTGATTAGGTCCCCTCAAGGTCGGTATAAGATTAGGAGAAATTCAATCATTGGTTGTGGGCCCAATGGCTTGGATGATTCATTTAATCTATTTATAATACTCTCGGTAGTAACAAGTTGACAAGGATCGGAGAATCCATAAATCAATTGGTTTTGAAAGGGAATGGTCAAGGGCCATTCAAAATGCCAGTTAGGTATCAGAATGAATATGTGGAATGTTTGCTCCGTATTTTTGTTTGTTCGCAAGTTGTTGTTTGGATCGGATGAAATGCGGAAGTTCTTGGTTTGATCTTCTTCTTTCGTCGTTCAAAGGTTGGTGATGACATGGCAAAGAGTCAGGGTTATACTAAGGTTTTCTTCTATCATATGGATTCGGTTTAGGTGAGGTTCACTATTGACCTGTTTGAGGATCTTTTCTGCATGATTTATGGTATCTTCAGTCGGAAACTTGGGGTGGATTCATGGATGGCCATTTCAGGATGGCTTATAATGGAAAATTTTGTTTGGAATCGCAAGTGTATCTGTGTGAGGCATGCATTCTGGAGGTGAATGAGGTAAATGGGGGAATCTTTTGGTTTGTGGTGCGAGTCATGAGTTTCAGACGAAATGTATGATGTCATCAATGGGAAATCGAGGGTTGCTGGGTTAGAGCGTCCTTGTCTTTCAAGTTCTGGGAACCGAGTTAGATCTTTCTCCTGACTATCTATGGCAATACATTGTGTTGGGAGGGTTGAGTAAGTAGGCCAAAATACCCGGTGCAGGCCAACTATAAGTCGTAGGCACGGAGACTTAGGAGAAGCGGTAAGGTTGAGGCTTTAGGCCAAGATACCCGGTGTGGGCCGACGATAAGACTCAGGAGGAGCATTAGGGTTGAGGCAGTAGGCCAAGATACCTAGTGTGGGCCGACTGTAATTCATAGGCACGGAGACTTAGGAGGAGCATTAGGGTTGAGGCAGTAGGCCAAGCTACCCAATGCAAGCCGACTGTAAGTCGTAGGCACGGAGACTCTGGAGGAGCAGTAAGGTTGAGGTTGTAGGCCAAGATACCCGGTGCGGGCTGACTATAAGTAGTAGGCACGGAGGCTCAGCAGGAGTTGTAGGGTTGAGGCGGTAGGCCAACAAACCCTAAGAATTTCAACCTGATGGTTGATTGGATACGACAGGTTGGTATTCTAGCCCGAGGCTGATCAGGCCATTCATGGGCGTTTGTTGTTATGAGCTAGCAGTAATGTGTATATTGGTTCGGGAGTTAAAGGAAGTAGTGTCGGTCAGCACAAAAAGGTTCATCTCCCAATTGTCTCCCATTGTTCATCATATCCTAGGAGATTTTATCAATAGAATTAGTTTTCTATGGAAGGATTATCGAATCTCTTTTGTCTAGTAAAGAGTTGTCAGCAGCAGTGTATGATCTGTGGTTCTGTCTTCTGGTGGGAACCCCAGGTTTCCAGGGTTGAGTAATCTGTTTAGGGATTTAGCGATGTTTGGTATGGGCGGTTTTTCAGGAAGTCAGACCAAATATAAGTTCCCAGATTGTGGATTTTCAGGAAGTAAGGTTGTTTTGCTACACGGGATTACGGATTCGTCTTCCTCGGATTGAAAAGATTTATTTCCGGTTTAGTCTCCTTCGAAGGTCGTCTAATTTCATGGTTATGGATGCTCCCTTCAGGATGTTGGGTTGTCGGGGATGGTAAAGAATCATTTCGAGGATGAAATTGAATTTAAGAGGGGGAGATTTGTAACATCCCAACTTTCAAGTAACTTCAATTTCATCCCATTGACTTTAAATTATGTCATGTCATTTTTGGCCCTTGGTTTGGAAAGAAGTGGCAAAGGAAGGCCCTAGTGGCAAAATGGTGGTTTTAGAGACTTGAGTAGTACGTTAGGCGTACATGTGAGTACACTAAGCATACTAGGGCGTGACCTAGTACATTGGGCGTACCCATATGTACGCTGGGCGTACGATTGCCAGGGAGAAACCCTAAATTTTAGGGTTTGTGGAGTATTTAAGCATCTTATGAACCATTTCCTCTCATCTTTTCTAACCTCCAAGCCTTTGATCCGTTCTTAGCAAACCCTAGTCCATAAGAGAGAGTTTTAGAGCCTAAAGTGTGCTGTTGGTGTGATTGAATGAGAAGAAAGAGCATCGAGGAGTCAAGGAAGGAATCAAGTTTGTAGATCTGAGGTTATCACCATCTTGGGAAGATTTAGAAGGTATAAAGCCTCTACCTTTATACTTGAACTGTATGGATCTTGTTTTGGTCACTTTTTGGCATCCTTCTTGTCCCAAGATTCCCAATATTGTACATGCTTCGTTTTAGTCGAGTTAAGTTGTCCTTTCAGACCCTAGGATGGGTCCTAAGGGATAAAAATAAGGTTCCTTGAGCTAGTTTGGTCCCTAGTTCTTTATAGGAGGTCTTAATGGATAAAATCCATGTATTAAGCCCTTTTTGGATGACTAAAGTCTTAAAGTTTGAGATTTTATGGTTATAGACTATTATGGGAACATGGATCTGTAGTTTGAGCTCAAGTGCTTAATCCATTAAGAACTTATGCAAGTTTTAAGACATACGAGAGTACGTCCCACGTATTTTTCTATACGCCTCGCGTTCGGAGTCAAACCCCCGTAATGGGTCAAGGAAAGGCGTGGTATGCCCAGAGTACCGAAGGGGTACGCCTAAAGTACATTCCTGTTTGGACTTCGGACTTTGGACTTCGGGTATTGGGCCATCTTTTGGGCTTTGATACTTGGGCCCTATTGGACTAATTTGATAAATGTGTTTTGGGCTGAATAAAGGATCAGACCTTTAGACAAGTCCCAATAAGGAGTTGAGCCCAATTTGGAAACTTGGGCCAAGGATGGGCTTAAAGTGGTTTGGGTCATTGGATCAAGAATTGGGTTAAGCTTGCTTTGGCTTGTGACGGACCATCTGGGATTTTATGGTTTGGGCTTTTAGCCTGTTGGATCTTCTTGAGTGAAGGCCATTAGGCCCAATTTGGAAAAATGGGTCATAATTGGACTTAAGGAGTTTATTTTGATATTGGACCTTTTGTCATCTAGTTCGGGCCTTAGCTTTAGGACAAGACTGAGGAAGGGTAAAAAGGTCTTTTACTCTGTTTTGGACTCATTATATGGGTCAGAGACTAGACGCTAATGATTATCACTTAAATATCTGCTAGCGGATCTACAGCTAGAGGCTATTCATGGAATCGACTATTGTTGGGGGTGTTGTCTTGATGATGGTGGCTCGGGATCTAGCAGTCAGTGGTCAGAGATCATCTGCGTGTTTCGGCGGCGCGAGGTGAGTTGTCCTCACTATACTAACAAGGTCGAAGGCACCAATGTCGACCCTTTTTGGATCGTTATCCTGATTATTGCATGATGATATGCTTAGTGACCTGTTAGTTCGGTATCCTAGTATATAAAATGATGTTATGTTAGTGACCTATTAGGTCGGTATCCTGGTATATAGGATGATGTTATGATTAGTGATCTGTTAGATCAGTTTGCCTGTTTGTACTTGCTAGCTAGCATTTGATATATATATATATATATATATATATATATATATATATATATATATATATATATATATATATATATATATATATATGTTGATTGTATGTTTGGGGTTGGGTTGAGGCGGTCCTGCTTTGTGCTAAAGGCCAACAGACCCAGGGCGGTCGAGATAGACTGCAGACCCATCAGGGCGCATCAGTCTGGCCGAAGACCCGGAGAACGGTCCAGACAGGATGAAGGTCCGGGAGGGCAGACTAGACATGCTGAAGGTTTTGAGATTGGGCTAGACAAACTAAAGGCCTGGTGAGGGCGGTCTAGTCATACTGTAGATTTTATATGCATGTTGTTTGTTATATCATTGTTCTGGTTTGTATGGCGTTGGTATTTTGGGGGAACTCACTATGCTTCGGGCTGTAGTTTTGGATTTTGTTTCAGGTACTTCGGATGATCACGGGAAAGCGAAGGCTTGATCGTACACCTCCTCACATTTTTTGATTTTGATTTATGGGATACTCTTATATGAAACTATTTTGAAAACAATTTGTAATTAAATGGTGTTTTTAGATGTTTAACAAAATTTTAAATTTTCATGAATTTTACGGATGTTACATTCGACCCATGGTAGAAAGAATAAAAGCCTATAAGAAAAAGAATTACCTTATGATCGTAAGATAGAACGAGAAAAGCAAAGAAGAACGGATAGAAGATTATGAAACTGGTCATTTGTATTTATATTGGACCAATGCATATGATTTGACTTTTAACGGCTAGTAAACTATCCGTTGGTTTTCAGATTACCTAGTCGTTAAGGGTTAAAACTGAAAATTACTACTCTCTCTCCTTTTATCTATTTACTTTAAGTTATTCCTTTAATATTTACAAAACTAACTCCTATATTTTCAGGAATAACATGGGAGCAATTGTTAAAGCCATGATCCTTACAATATTCAGGATCCTCAAATATCCAGGATCCTTGGCTTCCTTAGGATCCCGACTAATTAGCATTGTTATTTTTAGTAATATTTATAATGGTCATACTTTGTCTATAATTAACACATGTGCAGAAGTAGTCAAGGGAAGACCAATTCTCAACGAAGAATCGTCTCAACAATGTTGAAGACCCAGAATACTATGTCAAATAACGTTCATGAAGTTGGTCATAGAGGATCCCGGAAATATCGAACATCTTGTTGGCTAGTTTAGACTATAAACAGACTACTTTTTAGTCTAAGCATACTCTACGAACTTCTCTACTTATTCTGGCTAAGAACTCACTGTAATCTTCATTTTATATACATAAAATCATCAAGGCAGATGGTCATTATCACCTCCCAAGGTTTTGTGTCGGAGATCCTAGCAAGGATCAAGGGCTTTCCTTGTAAAACATTATGTCACTTTCTTTTACCATTTGCTATTACACAATCTAAACATCACAGCCTCTCATTCAATTTGGTTAATTAGTACTTTTGTAATTTTTGACCAAAACACATCTATATATTCATATTAATATGCACATATGTGTATAAATGTATGCTTATATATATATATATATATATATATATATATATATATATATATATATATATATATATATATATATATATATATATAAGAATAAGTATGTAACATATGTATATTCATATGCATATGAATACGCATATGTATTATGCATAATATGATATATATATATATATATATATATATATATATATATAAGAATAAGTATATGCATATTCATAAGTATATACATATACACATGAATAAGTGTATGTATATGCATAAGGATAAATATATTATGAATATGCATATTAATTTTAAAAAAATAATTTTTTTTTCAAATCAGTGAATATATTCCTTTTATTTTGAAATTAATAATTAAAAAAATTTCTAAAAAATGAATTTTTAGTGCATATTCATATTTTTGTTGAGTTATTCTTCTTTTTTTTTTCTTCATTTTGTTGTCGCCACAATGTTGAACCAATTTCCTAATGTTGACAACCAACAAAACTCACCATATTGCCCTTGTAATTTTTTTCACATTCTTCGGCAATGTATTTCCATGTATCTTTGTATTATCAAATCTTACTTTAACTTCAAAATATCTACCCAATATAGCATTATACTTTCAATTTTTTTATTATTTTATTAAAGAAATTCCATCTTTCGAAATGTAATTTTTTTTAAACAACTCTATTAATATTTTAATGGAACTAAGGAACCCAGATTGGTTGTAGTGAGAGAGAGAGAGAGAGAGAGAGAGAGAGAGAGAGAGAGCAAACTAAGTCAAGGGGTAGTATTGTAAATACACAAATTTAACAGCTTGAAACCTTTTATCATGTAGAGCCTGAACACCAGGTTTGTTGATGTGATTCATGAGCGGTTTTGATGACATGATTCATGGCAACAACCAAGATTGTACCGACTAGAAGAATACCTGCCATTCCTACAAGATATTATGAAGAAACAGTTAAAAAATGGAGTTTGTTTTTGTTCGATCGTGTAAAAATTAAGACTTTTCTTGACATAATTTTATTAGTTTACAAAGTTTAATTTTATGGCCAACACCAGTAAAAAATATCTCAAAACAAAAGAATTTTGTAGTGACATCTAATTAACTATCTTAGATAAGGAGAACATGATCAAAATGAAGACAGAAAGCTTGGAAAACCAATAGTTCCAAATAAGTAAGCAAATCATCAAACAGTTAGTGGGCATGAATCTGTGGTAAATAGTAACACAAAAAAAAGTTACAAAATTCTTCAAATTTTCTTACTTCCTTGCAAGAACTACAAACAAGAAATCAATAAAAATAAATTACGATCAAAGAATTAGGACACACAAGAACTACAAACAAGAAATCAATAAAAGTAAATTACGATCAAAGAATTCAGTAAATTCACATTACAAAAACAATTACGAGTGTGTGATGTTACCAAGAAATGAAAAAAGACATCAATGAGCATAGGAACCGACACACTAACGATTTCAGTAACTTCATAGTTTGGAAGTGATTTGACCCATGTATGTAAACTAGCAACGAAGAGATTGATGCACCAAATTCTTTTTTTCAAGTAAACTTAAAAAAACATATGCATTTGATTGATCCATTTCTTTTTTCTCCTCTTTCACTTTCTATATAAACATTATTCTCAACACTATTTAAGAAAATAGGTGAACAAATCACTGAGATCGATTGAGAAAAAGGGAGAAATCTAACATTTTTATGATTCAAAATCGTCGAACCTTTAAAGATCGATCAGAGAGACTGTGATGGGTGCAATGAGACTGATTGGCCATAGAGTGATGGATGTGAAGAGATGAGTCGGAAAGAGACAGTAACAACTTTGTTACCGATTGAAATGTCAAAAAAAAACTTATTCATCTTATTGATGCATAGTTCGTTGGTTCGCTCTCTTAGTGAGTTCATTGTTGAACTTGATTATATATATATATATATATATATATATATATATATATATATATATATATATATATATATATATATATATATATATATATATGGCTAGGTTATAACGTGGATGGACAACTATTATGTGGACGTGTGTACCGTGCTATTATATGAGAATTACTAAGAGAATAGGTTGTTTAGTAATGTGAATACATTAAACCTTAAACAACTATTGTTTTTTTTTCATGCATTCTCACTAATTCTTATTCATTTTTTTTCTCACACATCATTTTTCACTCATTTTCATTCTTATAGAATACGACTCAATAAATATTCTGACAACATTCTAAAAGAATGAGAATAATAAAAAAGTCTATAATAACCTTATAGACGATTTAATTAGTGAGAATTCATGATAATGAAAATATATATGTAAGATTGAACGTATTCACATTATCAAACAACATATTTATTTGTTATTCTCATAGAATAACATTGTTCATATGTCCGCACAATAGATGTCAATCCACATTTGAACCAAACTCTCTCTCTCTCTCTCTTTCTATATATATATATATATATATATATATATATATATATATATATGTATGTATGTATGTATATATATACATATACATACATACATACATACATACATACATACATATACACTGACTTATTATATCCGTTAATCTGCGTAGACGTGTAGGGTTAGTATTTTAATGTAAATCGCATAATGAGTAAATAATGTTTCAATTTTGTTTCTTTGTTGAATGGTCATGCCCAATTACTGCTTCTTATTCTGCTTCTGGTTCTCTCCAGACTTCATACAACCTTAAATCCTTCATCATCGCTTCACCTTCATGCCATCATCGATTACCATAAGTCTGTCAACGATCCTCACTATAGTGTCCGTCGTCAACTATTTAGTGGTCAATCTGTGACAACCCTATATTTTCCAAAAGCATTGTAACACTCGAAAGCCAAATACAACGGAATTAACCTCGAAAATAAAGTGTTCAAGTATCTAAGTTGGGATGCCTCAAATATTTGATATCATGCCAAGGTTTCCAAAAACATAAAGAACGCTCAAAACCGGGTTATATTGAAGAAAGTATAACCACTCGTATATTTACGACACGACGTTAAAATATTATTTGACGTAAAAAAAAGTAAAATCTCAATAAAATGCATTTTAGCCTTAATTATCTAAACAAAAGTCGTAGATCTCGTTGAAAGGTGAGCGTGCATAAAAAGATCGCCCAAATTGGACCTCGTATGAAGAAGTTACGAATTTTCAAAGTTTCGTAACACTAGTAGAGGGCTAAAAACTCGGATTGAAGATCGAGTGTTATTTAGCTATCGCCACCTAAATGGAAGTTGAAGATCTCCTCAGTGGTAATAAAACAATAAAGAGACAAACGAAAACCGACGTCGAATAAAGAACCTATGAATTTTTAACGAACTTTAGAAGACCCGGCCTATTAAAAATATATCATTAAAAATAAAGTCAAAACTAGCCGACGGAGTCTAAATGAAAGTTGTAGAGCATAATCTCACCTACGCGTGGATATAAAGAACACGAAAAACGGAGCTCGTACGCGAAAGTTACGGAATTTAGAAGATCGGAAACAGGGATTACGCCCCGCGTACTCTGGGAGTACGCCCCGCGTACTAGACCCAGAGTCGAGTCTCATCGACCCGCCCAAGCTACACTCGGCTAGACCCAGAAGTCCCATCGACCCACCCAAGCTACGCTAGCTAGACCCGAGTCGTAAGCCATGACGCCATATTACGCCCCGCGTACTCCAAGATTACGCGCCGCGTACGGGGTTTTCTAGCCCTATAAATAGAAGGCATAAGCTTCGAGTTTAAGCACACATTCACAAACCTCCAGATACTCTCACACTCTTCTAAAGCTCCAGAGACCATTCCATCACCTTGGTTTCCGCACTCGAGCCCCCGACGAAAGATTTACGCTGCAGAGATCCCCGAAGAGCCCGACGACGCAACCATCCGCGGTCGAAGCTCTGCTCAACTCTAGCCTCCCTCTTCAAACTTAACGAGTGAGTTCATACCCCTACTTTTCAATTCTTTTCACGTTTTAGGGGGGGAATACAAGTACATTACAAGTCAAAGTATCATTTCATAAACATAATTATAATATCGTTCTTATAGGGTTTTGATACAAAAATAACGTTATGTTTAAAGGGCTAATATATCACCAAGTTGTTCTTACTATATGGAAACATACTTTTGAGAAACTATAATGCGTGTAGTATTCAAGTGATTCATACATTTTACATAAACATCTCGACAAATGAAATGCTTTCAAAAGAAGTAAAGTCTTTATTATCGTAAATCTGTTTATACTAAGTAATGTGAGACATTTAAACTTCAACGTACTCGTGTGTATGCATTTCAAGTCCTGTATTATATACCATAATCTCTTGGAGAGAGAGCGTGATACTTGTGTATAGATCTATACGGGATTGACAATCCCACACCTAAGCTGTTAGCTACAGCTAGGCCGGCAGGCCTGGGGTGACAAATGTCATAACAGTTCCAATGCCTGAAGAACGTTGTTACAGGCCATCAATGTCAATAGCATGGTTATAAAACTCACATAAAAGTATAAAAACAAGTTAGATTTACGAGATTCATATATGCATTTCAGTTTTCCATTTTATTGTTAACACAAAGTTTATCACTATTATACAAGTATGGAAAACACTAACGCATTTCAACACGGGAAACTATTCAAATCATTTATAGAAAATATTGGATTTTCTGAAAACCTCATTCATCGAATTACTATCAAAAAAAGGACATACTTTCCAATACAAAACACTTATGAACTCACCAACTTAATTGTTGACACTTTTTCGAAACCACTTGTATTTCTCAGGGAATCAGTAATACAGGTAACCACCAGCTTTTGGAGAAAGGAACACTAAGGATGTTTTATTACTGAAACATTTATCATCTCATTGTAATATTCTTTTGCTAATATGTATAACATAACAATATACGTTTTCATTATATATGTGATGGTTGTGTTACTTTCTTTACAATATTCAATGGTTGTGGTACTACGTGAAGTCATCCACCCCCGAATGTTTCCGCCATTCTGGTTTGGGGGTGTGACAGATTGGTATCAGAGCATTGTTTATAGTGAACTAAGTATATCGAACCACATACGATATACAAACTATAAATGCAAAGGGGACCGAAAACCCTCTGACGAAACATTTTCATGAACAAAATACCTTGTTTTAAAGATACACATTTTTACAAGCATGCATCAATCTCGTATCATAACAAGTTTTACTAAAAAGGTATTAAGGCAAATTACGACACTACGATTGAGCCCCGGGGTATGTAATCAGGTCGAGAATAAATATAGCCTGATCAACTATATTTGTCCTGGATTTGACCAACGTACGTCGAGGAATGGTCATAGTGGACAACAAGCCAAAAACTTACCAAATACGAATTACTTTAGTTTCGCCAAATTGAAATATTATAGGAGTATTATTAATAATTGTACAAATTATAGTTAAAAATAGTAAGTCGTTAGATAGAATTTTCTTTTCTTATAAAAGTTCTCATACATCCATCCTAGTACAGACAAATGGCCGGATTCCATTTACCAGGAGATCCCTACTACCCAAACCAAGGCAACGGCGGTTGGATAGAAGAAGACCCGGAGGAAGACCCAGAGGAAATCGAAGAAGAGGCCGAGGAAGAACCCGAAGGGGTTATCGAGGGAGAATTCGAAGTCGAAGTCGGAGAGGAATTCAAAGTCGACGAAGAGATCGAGGAGATTTCTAGCGGGACAGACTCCGAGCCAGAAGTGTACGACCCTCCCATCCCTCATCCTCCCGAAATCAGACCATATCAACCGGGACCCATTCCCATGTGGGGAAGTCACCTCTACTACTGGAGCCGCCAGCAAGGTGTACGCCCTCCTTTCGGCATGTGCCGAGATTTTTACAATGTCAGTGGGGGGAGCTCAGCTGATCGAGCACTTCCTGTTATTGTGAACGCTATAGCTACCCAGAACTACGAGACAGACAGGCAAGCAACCAGAGTTCGCGAGGTCAATGCTGCTACCCAAGGTAACGCCGCTGACATCCGCCGTTTGGAAGGACTACATGAGAATACCCAAATCTACACGGGGACACTTCGGAACCAAATGATAACGGCTCTGGCAGATATAAGAGAGATGAAGGAACAACAAGTAGATCTTGAAAGACGACTGATGGGAGTCAAACGGTCGGATGCCGAATCTAGCTCCAAACGCCGCAAGTACAACTTGTTCGAGCCCCAACAATTTTGTTATAGATTAGGATTTCGGATAAAAGTTTTTCCCTTATATCCCTTGTTTTCCCTATTGTATCCGTAATCGGAAATCTCTAGGAGGATCAAATTTTCCAAACCAGAAACATGCAATGTAACATACCTCAGGGGTGACCTATATGTATGAATATGAAGTATTTCTTATACCTCTCAAAAATTACAAGTTTTAAATTTCTATGCCTACCTTGAAACCATAAACTAAAGCCAAAACAAATTACAAGATACAACTAACACACGATTGTCAAAACATTAGAAACTTATAGTATTCATTCTTATTTTTCTCCACCAGAACATGCCTCCTCGTAGATCAACACGCAGAAACTCAACTTCAACACCACCTCCTCCAATTATGGACACCGTTATGTTCCAGACTGCTGTAACCGCTGCTGTAACTGCAGTAATGGCACAAATGAGCAACAACGGATCAGGGGGAGGAACAAATAGTTTTACAAATGGCCAAGGTCAAAGCCGTTCAGGGGTATGCACTTACAAAGACTTCACCAACGGAAAACCTATTCCCTTTTACGGGACTGGGGGAGTATTGGCTCTATCTCAATGGATAGAGAAAACGGAAGCTGTATTCTAAATCCGTGCATGTCCTGAAGAAAGCAAAGTAAAGTTTGCCGCTTTTACTTTCTCTGAACGCGCCCTGACATGGTGGAACGGCCACGTCCAGACACTAACCCTGGTGGTGGCGAACTCCATGGGTTGGGAAAACCTGAAAAGAATGCTCCTTCGAGAATACTGCCCAAGAGGCGAGATTCAGAAACTTGAACAGGAACTGTGGAACCTCTCGATGGTAGGTTCGGATATAGCAGGTTACACCAACAGGTTCAGTGACTTAATAACACTTTGCCCAGGAATGTTAACCCTAGAAAGCCAAAAGGTCGAGAGATACATCTGGGGACTATCACCCCTACTTCGAGGAAGTGTGCTAGCTTCCAGACCCTTGACCTTCGCCAGCGCCAAAGAACTAGCGCAATCTCTTGTTGATCATGGTGTCTGTCAAGGAGTCACGACTATCATGGTTGAACCAACCAAAGGGAACAGCAACAATGAGATCAATGCCAACAACAACAACAACAAGAAATTTTGGAACAAAAGGAAGGGACAAACTTCGCAAGAACCTTCAAATAAGCAAATGGTTGCGGTTCATGCTGCTACTACCCCCACCACAACTCCTGCTACCTCCGCGCCAACAAAACCATATGCGGGGATTCTGCCCAAGTGCAGCAAGTGCAACTACCATCACCATGGTATTTGTCGCGAGATGCACTGCAAGAACTGTGACAGGAAAGGGCACACAGCCCGTTTCTGTAAAGCACCGGCACGACCAATCACTCAAGTTTCTGGCACTGGAGTAAGCCGGGCGTGTTATGGATGCGGAGAGACTGGACACTTCAGGAGGGATTGTCCCAAGGAAAGGAATATTGGCGGTGTGGGGAGAGTGCTGGCAGTAGGACAGAGAGAAGCAATAGCGGACCCCACGGTGGTTACGGGTACGTTTCTACTCAACAACACTTATGCATGCATACTTTTTGACTGCGGTGCAGAGAGAAGTTTTGTGAGTCATAAATTCAAACACCTACTTAATCAAAAACCCCAACCACTCAATAAAATATTCACTGTAGAAATGGCAAACGGTAAAACAGAACACGCAAACGATTTGTACGTAGGGTGCACACTAAATTTAAACGAGCACTTGTTTCGAGTCGATCTTATGCCCATTTCCATAAGAAGTTTCGATGTCATCATCGGTATGGACTGGTTGAGCCTTCACCATGCCGATATCCTTTTCCACGAAAGGGCTGTTCGCCTAAATCTGCCAAACAACGAAACTCTTGTCATTTATGGCGACAAACCTAGTTCAAATTTGCAAATCATTTCCTGTATTAAAGCACAAAAATATCTTCGTAAGGAATATCATGCCTTTCTAGCCCACGTAGTAGACAAGAAATGAGAATCGAAAAATATTAAAGATATTCCGGAAGTCTGCAACTTCCCGGATATTTTCCCAGAAGATCTTCCCGGAATCCCACCGGAACGTCAAGTCGAGTTCAGAATCGACTTAATCCCCGGAGCTACCCCTGTAGCAAAGTCACCTTACCGTTTAGCCCCAGCCGAGATGCAGGAACTATCCAGTCAATTAAACGAGCTGCTGAGTAAGGGATTCATCAGACCGAGCTTCTCACCATGGGGAGCGCCAGTCCTATTTGTGAAGAAAAAGGACGGATCCTTTCGCATGTGCATCGATTATCGGGAACTAAACAAACTCACGATCAAGAACCGATATCCCTTACCGCACATAGACGATCTATTCGACCAACTTCAGGGAGCAAGCTACTTCTCAAAGATCGATCTAAGATCTGGTTATCACCAACTGCGAGTACTGGAGGGAGACATCCCCAAAACGGCTTTCCGAACACGATATGGTCACTACGAATTTGTGGTAATGCCCTTCGGATTGACGAATGCTCCAGCAGTGTTCATGGATTTGATGAACCGAGTATGTCGTCCCTTCTTGGATAAATTCGTTATCGTATTCATAGATGATATACTCATCTATTCAAGAAGCCAGGAAGAACACAGCCGACATCTCCGCCAAGTACTGGAAACATTAAGGGCAGAGAAACTTTACGCAAAATTTTCCAAATGTGAATTTTGGATTCGGGAAGTGGATTTCCTAGGACATGTTGTAAGCAAAGAAGGAATACACGTGGACCCCTCCAAGATAAAGGCAATAGATAGTTGGACTACTCCAAGAACCCCTACAGAAATCCGGCAATTTTTGGGACTCGCCGGGTATTATCGAAGATTCATATCGAACTTTTCAAAGATTGCCAAGCCACTTACCACCCTAACCCAGAAGAATGTGACCTTCGACTGGGGAGAAAAACAAGACAGTGCATTTCAGACACTAAAGCGAGCCTTATGTAGTGCGCCCATCTTAACCCTGCCAGAGGGAATGGAGGACTTCGTGGTCTATTGTGATGCATCAAACCAAGGACTTGGGTGTGTCTTAATGCAAAGAGGGAAGGTCATCGCCTATGCCTCAAGGCAACTAAAGACGCACGAAGCAAACTACACAACGCATGATCTTGAGCTAGGAGCAGTTGTCTTCGCTCTGAAGATATGGAGACACTATCTCTACGGCACAAAATGTACCATCTTCACTGATCATATAAGCCTTCAACATATCCTCAATTAGAAGGAACTCAACATGAGACAGAGACGATGGGTAGAATTACTAAGTGATTACGAGTGCGAAATTCGATATCACCCTGGAAAAGATAATGTAGTGGCTGATGCACTCAGTCGGAAGGAGTACTCAGGTCGCCGAGTAAAATCCCTAACTATGACGATCCAATCACACCTGTTCATGCAAATCAAGGAAGCCCAAATAGAAGCCTTGAAATCCGAAAATGTGACAGGAGAAGCCCTAAGGGGAATGGATAAAAACCTTGAGACCAAGAGCAACGGGATTCGTTATTTCATGGATCGAATTTGGATACCGAAGTGTGGTGGATTCAGAGAAATCGTTATGGACGAAGCCCATAAAACACGATACTCCATACATCCCGGCTCCGATAAGATGTATCTCGATCTCAAGAAGTTGTACTGGTGGCAAAACATGAAAGCCGAAATTGCTACCTACGTGAGCAAATGTCTAACATGTGCCAAAGTCAAGGTGGAATACCAGAAGCCCTCGGGTTTATTACAACAACCAGAAATACCCGAATGGAAGTGGGAGCGGATAACCATGGATTTCATAACAAAATTACCCAAGACAACAAGCGGACTCGACACCATTTGGGTAATTGTCGACAGGTTAACTAAGTCAGCGCATTTCCTACCAATCAAAGAGACGGATAAATTGGAGAAGTTAACAAGGACATACCTCAGAGAAATTGTACGACTACATGGTGTGCCCATATCCATTATCTCGGACCGAGATAGTAGATTCACCTCAAGGTTCTGGCAGTCGCTACAAAAAGCTTTGGGGACAAGACTAGACATGAGTACCGCTTATCACCCACAAACCGACGGTCAGAGCGAGAGAACTATACAAACCCTAGAAGACATGCTGAGAGCTTGCGTAATAGATTTTGGCAAAGCATGGGACACACATCTACCATTGGTCGAGTTCTCGTACAACAATAGCTACCACACCAGTATCAAGGCTGCCCCGTTCGAAGCCCTCTATGGCCGCAAATGCAGGTCACCTTTGTGCTGGGCCGAAGTGGGGGACACGCAACTAGCAAAAGGACAAGCAACTGACAACACGCTCACTGGACCAGAAATCATAAGGGAGACTACGGAGAAGATTGTTCAAATCCGAGAACGTCTAAAAGCATCAAGGGATAGACAAAAGAGTTACGCAGATAAGAGACGAAAACCCTTGGAATTCCAGGTTGGAGACCATGTCCTACTCAAAGTCTCGCCTTGGAAAGGTTTAATACGCTTCGGAAAGCGTGGAAAACTGAACCCTAGATACATCAGACCATTCGAGATCCTTGCCAGGATCGGTCCAGTGGCCTACAAACTTAGACTACCTCAGGAACTCCACAACGTACACCCTACCTTTCACGTATCGAATCTAAAGAAGTGCTTATCCGACGAGACCCTTGTCGTCCCTCTAGACGAAATTGCAATAAATGAAAACCTTCAATTTGTGGAGGAACCAGTAGAGATCATGGATCGGGAAATCAAAAGAACTAAACAAAGCCGCATACCCATTGTAAAGGTCCGCTGGAATGCCAAGCGAGGACCTGAATACACCTGGGAACGCGAAGATCAGATGAAACAAAAGTACCCGCATCTTTTCCTAAAACTGTAAACACTATCTTAGATTAAATTTCGGGACGAAATTCCCTTAACAGGGGGATGATGTGACAACCCTATATTTTCCAAAAGCATTGTAACACTCGAAAGCCAAATACAACGGAATTAACCTCGAAAATAAAGTGTTCAAGTATCTAAGTTGGGATGCCTCAAATATTTGATATCATGCCAAGGTTTCCAAAAACATAAAGAACGCTCAAAACCGGGTTATATTGAAGAAAGTATAACCACTCGTATATTTACGACACGACGTTAAAATATTATTTGACGTAAAAAAAAGTAAAATCTCAATAAAATGCATTTTAGCCTTAATTATCTAAAAAAAAGTCGTAGATATCGTTGAAAGGTGAGCGTGCATAAAAAGATCGCCCAAATTGGACCTCGTATGAAGAAGTTACGAATTTTCAAAGTTTCGTAACAGTAGTAGAGGGCTAAAAACTCGGATTGAAGATCGAGTGTTATTTAGCTATCGCCACCTAAATGGAAGTTGAAGATCTCCTCAGTGGTAATAAAACAATAAAGAGACAAACGAAAACCGACGTCGAATAAAGAACCTATGAATTTTTAACGAACTTTAGAAGACCCGGCCTATTAAAAATATATCATTAAAAATAAAGTCAAAACTAGCCGACGGAGTCTAAATGAAAGTTGTAGAGCATAATCTCACCTACGCGTGGATATAAAGAACACGAAAAACGGAGCTCGTACGCGAAAGTTACGGAATTTAGAAGATCGGAAATAGAGATGCACACAAAAACCGGATTCACTATTCAAAACCGGATCCAATCCGAAACCGGATTGGGTCAAAACCGGTTTTGACCAAACCGGATCGGATCGGATTTAAAACCGGATTTTCAATCGGATCCTAATCCTATATTCCAAATCGGATTTGATACCGGATCGTAAACCGGATTCGCTAAAAACTGGATCCAAATCCGCCCCAAAATCCGATTAAAACCCACTAAAATCGGTTTAAACCGGTTTCAAATCGGATTAGAATCGGATTCGGATTTTGGTTAGAACCGGATCGGATTTTGACCGGATTCGGATCGGATTTTGACCGGATCGGATTTTTGATGACGTAAGAGAAACCGGATCGGATTCGGATCCGGATCGGATCGGATCGGATTCGGGTTTTGTGCATCTCTAATCGGAAACAGGGATTACGCCCCGCGTACTCTGGGAGTACGCCCCGCGTACTAGACCCAGAGTCGAGTCTCATCGATCCGCCCAAGCTACACTCGGCTAGACCCAGAAGTCCCATCAACCCGCCCAAGCTACGCTAGCTAGACCCGAGTCGTAAGCCATGACGCCATATTACGCCCCGCGTACTCCAAGATTACGCGCCGCGTACGGGGTTTTCTAGCCCTATAAATAGAAGGCATAAGCTTCGAGTTTAAACACACATTCACAAACCTCCAGATACTCTCACACTCTTCTAAAGCTCCAGAGACCATTCCATCACCTTGGTTTCCGCACTCGAGCCCCCGACGAAAGATTTACGCTGCAGAGATCCCCGAAGAGCCCGACGACGCAACCATCCGCGGTCGAAGCTCTGCTCAACTCTAGCCTCCCTCTTCAAACTTAACGAGTGAGTTCATACCCCTACTTTTCAATTCTTTTCACGTTTTAGGGGGGAATACAAGTACATTACAAGTCAAAGTATCATTTCATAAACATAATTATAATATCGTTCTTATAGGGTTTTGATACAAAAATAACGTTATGTTTAAAGGGCTAATTTATCACCAAGTTGTTCTTACTATATGGAAACATACTTTTGAGAAACTATAATGCGTGTAGTATTCAAGTGATTCATACATTTTACATAAACATCTCGACAAATGAAATGCTTTCAAAAGAAGTAAAGTCTTTATTATCGTAAATCTGTTTATACTAAGTAATGTGAGACATTTAAACTTCAACGTACTCGTGTGTATGCATTTCAAGTCCTGTATTATATACCATAATCTCTTGGAGAGAGAGCGTGATACTTGTGTATAGATCTATACGGGATTGACAATCCCACACCTAAGCTGTTAGCTACAGCTAGGCCGGCAGGCCTGGGGTGACAAATGTCATAACAGTTCCAATGCCTGAAGAACGTTGTTACAGGCCATCAATGTCAATAGCATGGTTATAAAACTCACATAAAAGTATAAAAACAAGTTAGATTTACGAGATTCATATATGCATTTCAGTTTTCCATTTTATTGTTAACACAAAGTTTATCACTATTATACAAGTATGGAAAACACTAACGCATTTCAACACGGGAAACTATTCAAATCATTTATAGAAAATATTGGATTTTCTGAAAACCTCGTTCATCGAATTACTATAAAAAAAAAGGACATACTTTCCAATGCAAAACACTTATGAACTCACCAACTTAATTGTTGACACTTTTTCGAAACCACTTGTATTTCTCAGGGAATCAGTAATACAGGTAACCACCAGCTTTTGGAGAAAGGAACACTAAGGATGTTTTATTACTGAAACGTTTATCATCTCATTGTAATATTCTTTTGCTAATATGTATAACATAACAATATACGTTTTCATTATATATGTGATGGTTGTGTTACTTTCTTTACAATATTCAATGGTTGTGGTACTACGTGAAGTCATCCACCCCCGAATGTTTCCGCCATTCTGGTTTGGGGGTGTGACACAATCCCTTTTCCCCCATAATCTTTTCATCAGCGACACACAGATTCAGGATTCATCTGTTGTATTACCTTTCTCACCTCACTCAAGTCATGTCCGTATAACATATTCTAATCTTTAGCTAATAGTTCATCTCATCGTTTGTTCTTTACTTCATTATAACATCGACTTTCTGTTTAATCAAATATAACATCTTCTTAAATATTATTATTTTTCAAATTAGTTGTTGTATGCTTGATTTATCTGTTCATCTATTTCTTTGAATACAAACACTAGCTTCTTTTAAGTTATAGAAGTTTGTTAGTGTTACTGTGTTCTTGTAATCTGTTCATCCGTATGACTCATTTGTTTCTTGTTTAGTGTTAGTGTGTTACATGATTCAGATAAGGTTGGTTATTATATTTCATAATTCAAATACAGTTATGTTACCAGTAATCTATTTGTTTAATGTTTTATGATGTTGTGAAATCAATTGCAGGCTTCAAATATCATGTCTTTGGCTGATCAAACTCAGCCAGTAAAGCATCAACGGGTAAGTTAAAAAAAAAAGTGATATTTTTAAACTTTTTGAGCCACCCATTACTTCACAGTGTATTAATTTATATGTTGAAAATTTTATATTATGAATCTGAAGGAAAATGAAAAGGATAATTATAATGAATTTTACATGAAGACATTCAAGGAGTTTCTTGATCCTATTGCATACACTCACTTCAACGAGTTTTTAGAACCTATCATTTTACTCTAACCTTATTGCATTTTTCCACCACTTTGTCATTTTAACCATTTTTTATCTGTTTTGATTATTTTTTCTATTCTTCTACTCCACCCTTATTTGATAATGATTACCGATCAAAGACTAATTCTAAAGCCCTACGCTTTGGTTTGTTTGGATACATGATGGATATGATGATGTTTTTAATATAGGAACTTATGGTGTAAAAATTCCTACATGTAAGTATTATCTGCTCAAGTAAAGTTCAAGGTTTCAATTTCATGGAGCCACGAGTCAAGAACTGATTGCTGTCTAGCTAAAAAACAAAAACAAAATTTGTAACAGTGAAGATGGATATGGAACTTAAATTTTTCATTTGAATCACAAAAGAGAAGACCTGGTCATCCATAATATTTGAACCATTATGAATGTTAGAGATCATATTAGCTCCTTATGAAGATCGTTTGATACATATATAATGTGGAAATACTACTTTCTTGAAGTTTTTTGTTCATGGATATTGATATAGTTTTTAATAAAATTTGACATGTCTTTTTATTTTCTCTACAGAACACTTTTTACAAAATTCAATATGAGGAAAACAAAGACATGGTTCACTAATAGCATCCTACTTTCAATTTTAACCCATAATGTCATTCAACTTTCATTTATACGCTATAATAGCATCCTAATTTCATTTTAACCTATAATAGCATCCTATATTTATTTTTAACCCATAATGGCTTCTTACTTTTAACTTTAACCCATAATAGCATCCAACTTTCATTTATAACCTATAATAGCATCCTACATTCGTTTTTAACCCATAATGGTATCTTACATTCAACTTTGACCATTCTTGCCTGTATTCTCAAAATCCACAACATAGTTATTCCTTAATTTTGTAACACCAACCATCATTATACCAGACATCCATAATGTCTCCATGATAAAAATCTTCAAACCTCCATAGCAAAACAACTATGAAATTGATTTTGGTAGCAAATTTCCATAACAACATAACTATGAATTATAATTCCTTAGCAAAATTGTTATATGATTTAATTTCATAACAAAAATCGTTACAGAATAACATGGACATTTACTCCATAGCAAATCATTTACAAAATTGATTTCCATAGCTAATATATGTGGCTAAATAGCTACAAATTATTAATTTCTAACAAAATTCGTAACGAAGTTGCAATTGATATTGGCTCCATAGTCAAACTTTCACGAGTTTTATTTCCGTTACAAATTTCCAGAACTAAATAGCTATGGATTTGAACTCATTAGCAAATTTGCTATGAAATTTAATTTCGTAACGAGTTTCCTAACAACGTAGCTAGGCTTTTTTTCCATAGCAAACATGCAGCATAAATAAAATTCCGTAACACAATTTCGTAGGTAAATAGCTATGAATGTTACTTCCATAGGAAAAGAACTATGGGATTTTATTCCCTTGAAAAATTTCGTTGCAGATTAACCACGATATTTAATTTCGTAGGAGAATTACAATGGAAAATAGTTTCGTAAAAAAACTTCGTTGCAAATTTGCTACGAATGGTTTTTCTGTAGAAATATCGGTAAAGATATACCAACAGATTTCGAGTTGGTAACAGTTTCCGTAGCAATTCCCATGTTTGCTAGGGAAAATTAATTTCGTAGAAAATATGGTAGCAATTTAGCTATGGAACGACATTCCATAACACGTTCTGTTGTAGAATAACAATGAAAATACGTTTCATAGCAACCTTCCGTAGCTATTTTAGATTTTTTTTGTAGTGTATCTACTGGAATATTTTTCCAAATTCAACATATAAGTAAGACATTATTGACACCAATTCTACCAGTGACTTATTATTCTCCAATATAAATCTATAAACAATGTTAATTTCAATATCGAGCATGTGGGCTTTCCCTGTTATCCCTTAGGTTTGTTTAGCTCATGACATTACGCCAATCTAACTATCACCCTAAATGGATCTGTTAGACTCACGATGCTGCAACACTGGTCTTGTCTTTGTTCCAACAAAAACACATAACAATAACATCATTATCAAGTTTATTTAACTCATGGTGCCGCAACACCGATCTCGCCATCAATCAAATGAGATTGTTTGAATCACAGCGTCGCAACACCGATCTCGTCATCACCTGAAAAATATTTGGCTCACAATGTCGTAACATTAATCTTGTCATTAACGAAACAAAACTTTTTGGCTCACAGTGTAGCAACACCGATCTTGCCATCATCCACTAAATAGTGGTATTTATGATACCAAGTGTATTATTACATATCCACTGTTTTACTCCAGTTGTATAGATAATCTTGCCACGGTCATCATTCTTCCAACTTCTTCGTTGAACATCAGTCATGATCATTTCACACTCAACTACGAATATATAATCATTCAATATTCATGTAATCTTCACAGATTTCCTCTTTACTCCACATTTGAGGTTTAAAATTCTATATCCACACATGCTTAACATTTCAACATATCTTTCTAGAACTTCTCCATTCTTCCATTTACATTCTCCATTAAAATTTTGTCGTTGTCTACCATCAACATATTATCTGTCACACCCCCATCCACCGCCAGAAACGCCGATGTACGCAACGTAAATCAATAATCACATTTGTTGAACATACATTGAACAATACAAATATAATCTTCTATATTACCAAAATAGAAATTACAATGACAATGACTATTGCTAAATCCTGAGACACGCCTAACAATCTTACGTTTACAAAGGTATAATATAAATAACGAAGAGTCTTCTGAGCGAACACTTCCGACCTGCTAAATAACCTGAGAATACATGCATTAAAATATATAAACAAAATTGTTGGTGAGACAAAGTATTTTTATAACCAAAAATATTTTATAAAATTTATCTAGTTGACCAGTTTTTATAAATAAGTATTTTTCTATTAAAAGTATAAGATATTTGAGTTATAAAAATGTTTTTGGACTCATTCATAAATACCATTTGTTCAAATCCAAAAGTATAAAATTTAGAAAAGTACACATAAGTAATTCAGACTTATATCAAAATTATACGGTTCTCATGACCAAAATGCTTTTTATATAAGGATTTTAAGTGCCAGTTTATATAAAATAAAGTCATATCGCATATTGTGAAAATATAAAATGAACAACTTTACTATAGAAATCTTGTACAAGCGTTTGTGTAGTTTATATGTAAAACTCATAAGTTTCGAATTTATAAACATTGTAAAATTATGTCGTAGTATTATATAATTTTACAAAGTTATGTTGAAATGTTGAAATGTTTCGAATTATATAAGTATTATCTTACTTAATTTGGGAACCGATATTTAAAGAGTTGGAAAACTTCTCCCACATACATATTATGTTTTCGTACAAGAACAAATGGTTTATATAAATAACTTATTAGTTGTAAGTTATTAAACCTTAATCAGTCGTGTCATGCTATTAATTAAGTGTTATACGACTTAATTTTTGGTATTGACATTTATCATTTTGAGTCACAAACTATCCCATTACCTACAATCTCTTTTAACTAGTATAAATAAATAAAAACATCGTATAAACCAAATATCGATTCTATACGGTAACGAATAAAACTGGGATTTTATAATGAACTCATAACCGAACTCGTGACACTACACTTTTGCACTGAATCTATAGTAGGGCATGCTTAAGTCATTCACCCCGTTATAAAATGTGGTAACATTTAGTGGTACTAATGTCAATGCCAAAATTCATCTCGTTAGACGTAGTTGTAGCTAACAACTCTAGGCGGGCAATCTAAACGTATAAGATCAATAGTATGACACTTATATTTGTCGTTAGTCGTTCTCTAGGGATTCACGATTATGAAAATAAAGGTTTTTCCACCAAGACACATAGTCTTAGTATGGTTATAAACATAGCCCATGCAGCTTAGGAAATTATCTTAACTCATAAAGCTTTTAGAAACAAACATAGCTCATATAGAACATCCCGAGGGTATTGGATCCTAACAAATGTGTCTAGGCATCATAGTCCTAAACTTCCCGTTGTAAGATTGTTGATTATTTATAATTTTGTTGTTTAGGAATAATGTTTGATTGAAGTCTTTTAGTATTGAGATACGTAAGACTTAGTTTATTTCCAATTTTCTATTGTCTGATATGGCAGAATTTGGGCAGCATAACGGCTGCTTTTATAACATTTTCCAGGTTCCAGCCGACGTGAAACCAACAAATTCCAGAACATTAATAAGTCACATTATTGATACGATACGATATTTCATAATTAATGATTCTTGAATCTTGAAGTTAATGATATTATTTTATGCGACGGACATCCGAACTTTAGTAAAATGAGTTATATTTTATAAATAATATAAAAATATATTAATAACTTTTACATTCAGTTTTACATAACCTTATATATTAGAAGTTAAATTTCGATAATTTTAACTATTAATTATACGATTTCATAAATTTGACTTTGTTGGGTAAAAAATATGGTTTATACTTTGCTTTTCGAGGAAAATATATTTTTCTATAATGTAATATGTAATTTCGTGGCTGTGTACGGCCGCACACGTGTGTACGGCCGTACACGGGTGTATGGCCGTACACGGGTGTACGGATGGTGTCTCATATATATAGGGTGAGGAGTGCATGCAAGTGTACGGCTAGAAGAGAGAAGAGGGCATATTGTAGAGAGAGAAACTAAAGAGAAGAAGAGAGTGTGGGTGAATCTATTGTAAGGAGCATCCATCATATTCATTTAAGACATCATAGATTCAAGTTATTCTTCTTCTCCTTCTCTTCTATTTTGATCTGACATCATCCATTTGATTGGGATTTCGCACCATCAAACGGATCTGATTGATACACGAGCAGATCAGGGACTTACAAGTTGTATCAAAGCTTGGATTGTATCAGTCAATTTTGTCAGATCTGGAGCTTATATGATCTTATTTTGAAAAGATATTTGCGTTTTTGGATAGATCTCTGAAAAATAAGGGGGTTTCTTCTTTGCATTTTTTATAAAAATGAGTTTTTCATCGAGTTTTGGAGCAAAAAAGGGTGAAAAACGTCGTTTTTTCGTGAATCTGTTGAAGGTGTGCGGCGAGGGAGTGTGCAGCCTTGGTTCTTCGTTCAGCATCATTCAACGTTCAGCATATTCATTCAGCGTACTTTTAAAAAGGGAAGAAAGTTGGGGCTGCCAAGGATTCGAACCCGAGTTTCCTCCCTAAACAACCAACGTCTTACCATCTGATCCACCTTGCTGGATGTTACAATCCTTCGAAATTTAAATGAAATATTGATCCTTCGCTGCCTTATGTTCGCAATATTGTCACTTTTAACCCCAAAAAACAATTTCTTTCATTTTTAAATTACATTTTCTTCCAAAAATTTTAGTTTTTAATTCTTGACTTTTAATTTTGACTTTTGCCCTTAAATTTTGACTCTGACTTTTCAAATTTGACCTTTGACTTTAAACTTTGACTTTCTCATTTAACTTTTAAATTTTCAAATTTAGCTTTTCAGTTTGACTTTTAAGTTTGACTTTTCAAGTTTGACTTTTGAGTTTGACTTTTTAAATTTGACTTTTAAGGTTGACTTTTGAGTTTTTAGTCAAAGGGCATTTAAAAAAAATGAGTTCCTCATCCATTCCAGTAAATGAAGTTTCATGTACTCAATCTTGTGAAGCTACGATTAAATTTCTTCGCGAACAAATTGATTTGCTAAAAAGGGAAAATAAGGACCTAAAATACAAAGGATATCAACTTAGGAAAGTCTAGAAACCATTAAAAGCACAATTAGAAGCCAAAATCAAGGATTTCCGAAAGCTTCAAGAAGATTACAGCAACAAGTGTGAAAATTACGATCACATTAAAAGCAAACCTGCTGCTGTAACTGAAGAACTTGACACCTTGAAAATTAAGTGTGGAAAAACAGATGTTGGTTTCAAAAATTATACTGCGTCAAGTAAGACAGTCGAGTCCTTAGTAGAAAAACAATTGAGTTTTAAAGATAATCAAAACAAGGGTTTAGGGTATCACAGTGTGCCCCCTCCTTTTAATGAAAACTATAACCCACCCCTTGAGACCAATGATGTAGAAATACCTGCTCAATATGGCCAAACCCCTGCTCCAGCTTTAGTTAAGACTGAACAATCAGGGCCAACTGAGGGTGTTGAGGTGAAGAATACTAATGTTTTTACTTCCTGTGCAGGTAAAGTAGTAGAAGAAGAGAACAAGGAGAACACGTTTGAACAAACCAATGTCTCCTTGAACTCTGAATCTATTGCTTCTAATTTAGTCACCTCTAATACACCTACTGTTGAGAAATACAGGCCACCAAAACAAGCGAAACCGATGGCTTTTTGTATGTGTGCATGTGAGAACAACCAGAAGCGAGGCAAAGATACGCCACCAGGGGCGGGAAGAAACAACTTCCCAGTGAAGAAAATGACATGTTTTCACTGTGGAACACCTGGACACATTGCCCGAAATTGTCCAAATCGCGCATACTTTCCCTACTATGCACAAGGGTGGCAGAACATGCCAAGAGGGAGATACTCCGAAAGAAACCTTTCAAGGTCACGTTCAGACAATGGTGACTGGAATGCACAGAAGGCCAATAATCAATTTCACAAGGCCAAGAATCAAAATCCCAAGGGCAAAAAGGGAATGCCAGCTAAGAAGTCCAATCCAAGAGATGCTCCCATGAAGCTAAAATCAAAGTCATCTCAACGGCCAGCTTCAAGTTCAAAATCAAGTGTTGAGGCACCCATCCGCTCGAAAAAGAAATGGGTTAAACCCAACTACAGATGGGTACAATCACTTAATGGTTCTAATATTTCCACATCTTCTGTTTGTGATAAGCAGAATATGTCATGGGAGAGAGTTCCTTGCACAAATGACAAAGGTCAACCTAGTTTCAAAATGGACTGGGTTCCAAAGACCAACTGATCCCGCTCTGTGTCGGAGCAGCTATGGAGGCATATCATCAGACTTCGGTTTGTTGATAGTTGTTGTTCCAGGCACATGATAGGGGACATCTCTCAACTATTCAAAACTCATAACATTGTTTGAGAGTATGTGTCCTTTGTGGGAAAGAAAGAAAGGATGGATCACTCATGGGTTTTGTACTTAATGACATGAAGAATTTTCATATCTGTTCTGAGATTATGCATGTTGTTCTCAGACCTTCTGGATGCAAATTCAATCGGTGAATTACGGTTTGCATTTTCTTCTCTATACTCCTAAGTTTATCGTACTCTGATTCGTTTTAAAGACAAAATTTCATTTTCTTAATAGTTTTTCGTTAGTAGGTATTATTAGGAAGTGATATCAAGAAAGTGATAATGGGTAGTCTAAAACATGTGTAAAGGACTAAATTTAAATTGTCGAGACTCTGTGTTCAATGTGCTGGTAGGCACGAAGGATTTCACAGTGTGGATTTAGTTAGGATTGTTTGGACTGACCATACGAAGCTCGGGTAGATTGAGCAGTGAGATAAACACGGGAACCTACAGGATACACTAAATTAATACGCATCTAGAACAGTGGTTCAAATTTTCCTTGATGTACGGACTTATGTCCTTAATTCTGGTTCTGATAAGGCGACCGGAGGGTTCTGATTAAGTAGGTCTGTAGAAATTATTTTCTTGCTTTCTATCTGTCAGTCATATGTTGCTTCCTTTGCGTGATTGGAACATATCTGACCTAGATTGCAACATATGCAACTATATTTCTATGCATCTTCTTTATCTGTGCAATTATTTCTATCTGTGAGCCATATGCTGTCCCCTCTGCGTGATCGGAAGATCCGACCTGGGACACATCATATGCAACATTCTACCTCTCAAGCCCTCTATTCTAGTTAGCCATATGTTATCCCCTCTTCGTGATTGAAAGAAATCCGACCTGGGACATAACATATGCATCTATCTCTAAATATGACTTCCTCCTTAATAATTGTTTACTCACCTAAAGTAAGGAGTCCTTAGGAAGTTCTTAATAACCAGGGTATATCGGGAAGTGGGGAACACCTTCTAGTGCAACTAAAATTGAACCATTTAAGAGGTTGCATGTAGATCTCGTTGCTTAATTTAAGTGGACAACAATACTCATGATCATCGTCAGCTAACTGGTTTATTTTGAAAAGTCTGTCGATATCCTTCGTGTTTAAGTGGACCACAATACCGGCAATTGACCAGATCTATTCATCAAGGTGAAGGTACTGACAAACAAGTTCAGGCTGTCTCACAACTTTGATCCCAAATTTTTTCTTTTTGTTAAATTTGTTCATAGTTTTTCTCTATGCACAAATTTCGAGAGAGAATTAAAAAAAATCAAAAATCAAACAAAAATCAGAAAAATTCAAAAATCAAAAAAAAATAGTGTTATTTATGTTTTAAGTTTTCTTTTAGTTTTGTTTTGTATTGAAAAGTGAATTCAGGTGTAGATGAGACTCATGGAAACTGTAATGAGATTTCTGAGCCAAGGCTTCATCCGTGATCATCGAAGAATTTTCATTCGAAGGAGCAAGAAATGAAGATTATTCTTTAAACATTCAATCCTTCAACCCCAGAAGCAAGGTGAAGCTGTTCTTGAAGATTATGTGACGGATTACATTGAAACCTCCTCAATCAGTCTGCTGCTATCTTGAACCTGCTGAAGTGATCCAAAAGATTATTTCTCTCCGTTGTTCTCTCTGAAGATTCTCAAGCTGAAAGCGCTATCTTTCAAGAATCAATACATCAAGCCTCCTCACCCAATGTGCGTTCAGAGTCAAATCTTGAAGAAATGCCCAACCGCTCAGGATGAAGTCATTCATTGAAGATTCATATGTTCATATTGAAGTTGTGAAGAAATTGAAGATTAAGGTTGAAGCCAAGCTCCCAATGAAGATTGACAAGAAAAGCCAACTACTTTTTAGGGGGAGATTGTTGGGTCAATTAGAAAAGAAAGCTATAAACCAAGGGGGAGATTATTGGGTCAAAAATATGGTTTATACTTTGCTTTTCTAGGAAAATATATCTTTCTATAATGTAATATGTAATTTTGTGGCTGTGTACGGCTGCACACCTGTGTACGGCCCCGTGCACGAGTGTACGGCTGGTGTCTCATATATATAGGGTGAGGAGTGTATGCAAGTGTACGACTAGAAGAGAGAAGATAGCATATTGTAGAGAGAGGAACTAGAGAGAAGAAGAGAATGTGGGTGAATCTATTGTAAGGAGCATCAATCATATTCATTTAATACATCATAGATTCAAGTTATTCTTCTTCTCCTTCTCTTCTATTTTGATCTGACATCATCCGTCTGATTGGGATTCCACACCATCAAACGGATCTGATTGATACACGAGCAGGTCAGGGACTTACAGACTTTATGACAAATATGACAATATACTTTCATTTTATACGCACGTAATGTTTTTAGTCATTTTCATTAATATCAGTTGTATTATTATAGCAATTTACTTATAATCTCATGATTTTTCTTAATAATTACATTCATATTTCAAGTAAAGTATAATTACATCATCTTTTAATAATCTATTTTAACTTAATAGATTTATTCGTGATTTTTCACATTTTTGGATTGTTATTTCATAAACTTTCGACTAATAATAAAGTATGATGCTATTTTGTATATAAAACTTGAACATCATCAAACTTTAATAGACATGCATATATTCTCCCTCAAGTATTAAAACCGTAAAAGAGAGGTCATAGAAACTCACATTTGATTTGTGATCTCGATTTAGGCTCGATTTTGATGAAACTTTTCATGAATAACCGTGAGGTCACCTTTCTTAAGACTTTAAAACATTTATTGGTTTGTTTTGTAATAATTTTAACTAAAAAGACTTGTTTTGAAATACTTTATATTTAAAAGGGCCGTTTTGTAATTTATTTAACACTAGGGGACTGTTTTTGTAATAAATTAATCAAATGGGACCATTTTTGTAAAGCCTAAATCACATGGGACCTATTTTGAAGAGATATATACCAAGGGCTTATTTTGGTTCAAAAATCACAATTGGAGGGACTGGTTTTGCCACATTCACCAAATATACAAAGAGGGACCAGTTCTTCATCGTCAATTGATCGGGAAAAGAAGACGATCGGACGCAACCCTAGGGGTGGGTCGAGGTGACTGTAAAATCGAGAAGGGTGGGAGAGCCACCACTTTCCGGCGACCCATTTTTGGTTCTTTGCCCATCGCCGACGGCAGCAACTGGAAGGAAAATAGATGGCAGCCAATTCGATGTTAAGAGGGTGGTTTGTATCTGTTATCAACAGAGGAAGGAGAAGAATGAAGCATCACAGGTTGTTTTCAGCCTTGGTGGGTGCAGCAAGGGGGTTGCTCCGGCGGCCTCCTTGGCTGATCTCTTTTCCTGTTCCGGTTAGCACAACCCAAAAGGGGAAGGACGGGAAGGCATCTGGTCTGAAGCAAAGTAAACAACAACATCAGGTAAGGTATTTGGGTAGTTCCGATCACGGAAAGAGGCGGAGAGGGAAAGGGGAGGGCTGATGCCCTTTTCTGGTGGTGCTTTCTTCGTCAGGAGGAGGGTTGTAGCTCCTTTTTTGGCCGGCAAATGACATCTCTGGTGGGAGGTTTCTTTACAGCCGATCCAAGAAGAAGAAAGGGGGAGGATAGATGAATGGAGGTGATGCAGGTGGTGGTTTGCGAATCTGAAAACGGTAAGTAGAGGGTGGCAATAAGCATCTCCTGCGAGTCCTTCAACGAGGGGGGATAGGAGTTGCGGAGGTGGTGGCAGCCACCGGTTCTTCTTCCCTTGCCGGTGGTATCCCAGAACGAGAGAGAGGGCTGCCTCATTTGAGAGTTGTGAAAAAGTATTAAAAATAAAATCATTAAAAAAAATCTGATTTTGCAAAGATTTTTGTAGATCGTAAATGATTGTGTTTATATAAATATCAGATTTCTAAGGCAAAATCAATTGCTGGGTATTTTGTGTTGTAAATCCCGTCTCCCGGTTGTCGATATGCATGCCTGTGTATAGATTCATAAAAAATTTCGAAAACTGTTACGGTGATTCCAGAAAGAGATAATGACTTAAGAGGGTAATAAAGTTTCCAGTTTGTTCGTATTAGGTCATTAATGTTTTTTTTATGCGTATTAGATCAATATGATTGTTATTGCCGTTTAGAAATAATCTTTTTACCGGTTTTAACCGGTAAAAGAACTATTTCTAAACGGTAATAACAACCATATTGGTCTAATACGCACAAAAAAAACCTTAGTGACCTAATACGGACAAACTGGAAACCTTATTACCCTCCTAAGTCATTAACTCTAATTATTTAGAAAACATGCTTACTAATCAATGTGACTGATTTGTTTGACTGAAAATAGTTGCTTCCATTTAAACTTATCTCACAACCCTTAGTGACCTTAGTGACCTAATACGGATAAAAAAAAAAAAAAAACCTTATTGACCTAAATATTGGTCTAATACGCACAAAAAAAACCTTAGTGACCTAATACGGACAAACTGGAAACCTTATTACCCTCCTAAGTCATTAACCCTAATTATTTAGAAAACATGCTTACTAATCAATGTGACTGATTTGTTTGACTGAAAATAGTTGCTTCCATTTAAACTTATCTCACAACCTTTTCAGAACTTCTAAGTCCCAAAACTCATATGATTAATGATCTTCATTACATAAATATGCAACATTTTATCAATAACTTCTTTTTGTCATTTAAATGTTTACATGAACACATCCATATGTACAAAAACAATCTCACTTTGATACTTCCATCAATGTCTATAGTTGATAACGAATGAAAATGTAAAACCAACAGGGACTTGCAGAGGATGTCTATTATCAATTATTTTATAAAAAGCAAAATCACAACATGAACTAAGAAACTGAAGTTGCAAAATGAATAAAAAAATCAGCACATAAACAAACACATACATACTATCTACAACACATAAACAGAAGTTTATAAAGCATGAAACTTAATGACAGGAAAAGTAAAAAACTTAAAGGAGACTTTATAGAAAGAAAGATCACCCTTACTTACCACAAATGGTTGAAGACATCAACAAGAAGATAAATCTAACCATAGAATCCACATGTTGTTTGATCATGACTTCAGTAGATGAACTACTGAAACGTAAGAACTGCAATTGAACTCTATTAGCATTTGAAAAGGGAATTAGGGTTCCAGAGAAGACGACGAAGGGTTAAAAATTTTTTTGGACCATTTCTCGATTTGTGTGTGTCATCCTTGCGCAGGGGCCATGCTAATCTTCTCTGTATCGTTCCAATTTTATCGGATGTCCCCAAAGGGACGACTATAGATGAAGAGCTTCGTCATATAGAGGAGTAGCAGGTTATATGGGACGACGCAAGTTCTAAACGAAGTAGTTTACTGTTGATGGTCATATATTCTCAATGTCTTTAAAATTAGGGTTAATGACTTAGGAGGGTAATAAGGTTTACAGTTTGTATGTATTAGGTCACTAAGGTTTTTTTTGTGCGTATTAGACCAATATGGTTGTCATTACCGTTTAGAAATAGTCATTTTTACGGGTAAAATGACTATTTCTAAACGGTAATAACAACCATATTGATCTAATACGCATAAAAAAAACCTTAGTGACCTAATACAGACAAACTAAAAACTTTATTACCCTCCTAAGTCATTATCTCTTCTAGAAATGCAAACGACTTTCAATTCTGATATACTAAACTCTATGAATTAACATTTAAAGTTTTGCAATTAATTGGGCATGAACCCAATAGTTTTTATGAATCTTATTTTCAACCGTTTTTATGAATCTTATTTTGGTTAAGATTAAAAATATGATAAAAATGAAATAAAATAATATATCATAATCTGAGTTCAAAAACTTGCTCAAAAATAATTTACTAGACTCGTAGCTATCCCAGACGAAACAGTGCACAGTTTGTTTCAGAAAAATCAGATAAATATTGATTTTTATAACATTAAAGAGACGTAACTTTCGCATACGATCTCCGTTTTGGACGTTATTTATATCCATGAAATCAGGAGAATACAATCTATTCAAATTTCTTATCTAAAATTCCTAAATATAATTAATGCAGAATTTTATTTTTAACGTTACAAATAAATTAAATTTTTTGTGATATTTGATTCGATCTTCAACGATAGATGTTTTCAACATTTTGAGATGTTCTAACAGTACTTATGAGTATAATACCTTTAATATACATTATAAACATAAAATTACACATAATTGGTCATTAATACCTAGCAGTTCGCGATGGTTTCACCGCCGAACTCTGATCAATTTTTACCAATTGTTACATTATCGCAGAAATTTGTCCAAGGTGAAGTATTACAATTACAAATGTTCAACCACCTCGCTATATACTACAAATTCACAAGTAATCACGAGGAGTACATCGAATATCACACTTTAACATAATTTTGAGAAGTCATACTTTCTGTTTACTTCCAATTTCTTCTTGGAACTCAGTATTTACTTCTAAATTTTATGTCTCACTTCCACACACCACTTAGCACCAGTTAGTTATTGAGCTTCCTTCAAATTTAACGTTTCTTTTTTAGACTTTATAAGTTTATGTAGCTCTCGTTCCTTTTTTTTGGCTATTTTTATGACGTCATAACCAATGTTTTGGTGTGTTAAACCCCAAGAATACTATGTTTTTTTTTAAAAAACATATATTACCACTAGACATGATTACAACATATTATTTATATAAAATTTCTATACATAGTTTATACAAAAAGTAGACAAGTCAAACTATAAATGGTATAGTTTGGGTATCATAAAACACATGCCATAAATCATCAATATTGTAACTAATTCATTAAACAAGGCAAAGGGAGTCGTAGTTAATGTAAATCTGTTAATGCTCTAATGAGACACTCTCTTCACCGTACCTACCTAACGTACATTTTAAGTCCTGTATTATAACCAGAGTCTCCTGGAGGGAGAGCAAGATAGTTACGTATAGATCTATACGGGATTAACAACCCCACACCTAAGTTGTTCGCTACAGCTAGACGAGCTAGTCTAGGGTGACAAATATCTACCAATTTTGATGCCTGAAGAACGTCGTACAAACATAACAGTCACATCAAACATGGTTATAATAACTCACATAGGGATTAACGATACTATCTTGGTTTACGGGAAGTTCACACTTCACCGATTTTATAAAAATATAAAACTACACACTGCTTACAGTACACTATTGCTTATATTTCTGGTCTTAGGGTTTGATGACTACAGAAACATATATACTTATTCATTTCACAAGGATAAGGATACAAAGGACATTCATACATTTTTAGTCTTGGTTATTAGATTAATAGTCTACTTTATAGAAAATATCGGATTTTCTAGAAATATACAAAACCATTTTTAAACAAAGCAGTTACAAACCTTTTCATACAAAAATGCTTATGAACTCACCAACATTATTGTTGACGATTTTTAAAACAACTTGTATTATCAGGAAACCAGTAAACAGGTATCCTAAACATGTTGAGTTTGCTACATCATGGAAGTTTTATTTTTCAGTCATGTTGTGAAATTTTTGAACAAACACATTATGTAAAGGTTGAAATTTGTATTCTCAATGTATGATGTTTGGGTTGCTATGTTTCATTTATATTCAACTATTATGATACTATATAATGACGTCATCTGCCACTAGATGTCTCCGCCGTCCTGGTTTGGGGGTGTGACAGATTGGTATCAGAGCATTGTTGATAGTGAACCAGTATATCCAACCATACAAGATATACAACTATAAATACAATGGGACTAAACACTCTGACTAAGGGTATACTTTAAAAGTATAAGTATTTTATAAAAGTATACATACATGCGTGCATGTTAGGAATAATTTCATAGTAAGAAACAAATAAAAAGTCTTTAGAGGAGTTAGGCATCGCGACTAAACCTATACAGTTATGTAATCATATATGGGATAAATATAACCTGATCAACTCTATTTATTCGAGATATGACCAATATGTGTTTAGGAGTGGTCGAGGTGGACAAAAAATCTAATACTTACCAACTTTAAACCAAAAAGGATCTAAGAACAAAACATAAAGAAATAAAATACTATAGGAGTATTTTGGCATTTTATGAACCTTTCATGTATTTTCTTGTGCTTATATCCTTGTACAGACACCATGGCCGGTTTCCACCTTCCGGGAGATCCTTACTTCCCCAACCAGGGGAACAAAGGATGGATTGAGGAGGATCCGGAGGAGATCCTAAAAGAAGAGCCGGAGGAAGAGTTTAAGGAGGAGGTAGAGGAAGGGGAGGAGGATCCGGAGGAGGATGAGTCGGACGTGGAGTTTGAAGTCATCGAATCTCCCTACATTTCTATAGTACCTGCACATCGTTGGGGCTATAATGGCCCTACGCCCCGCTGGGCAGAGGACCTCAAGAGATGGAGCTGACATCAAAGGCAGCGCCCACCTTTTGGTATGGAGCGAGGTTTTTATGACCTCAGACATGGAGGACCTGCTGACCGAGCCCTCCCCGTCATGATCCGACAGATTTGACATTGGTGATCAGACGCAGGCAACATCCAACTGGGTTTTGGAGATGAGAGCTACTGTAGAGGTCACGGACGCGCGCACTCAAGACCTCGAGATGGATTACTACCCCATGGACCGAATCATCGAGGACCTTACCACCACCCGAGCGGAGGTAAGGGAATATCAAGAGAGGCATGTATCACTAGAGGAGAGAGTACTCGCCGCTGCACATCGATTGGTTGAGCTATAGGGCACCTCTACTTCATCCCAGTGACTACAGTGGACTACTCGTCAAGAGCAGGATTCATCCTACTCACCCCTTGTCATAGATTAGGATTATGGGTATGCGTTGGTGCTACCCCTTTTCTATTTTATGTAGGACCGACCCTACATCTTAGTGATTACACTATTCGGAGGGTCGTTATGCTGCCATATTTTATCTTGATGTACTGTAGACCTTTTAGAGGTCAATTTTCCAAAAATTATGTACTAGTACTTTGTCATTAATGAAACAACTATGTGTTTTTATTTATGGATGTTGTTATCTGCTATGTTTTCTCTTTTCATTACTACATGGTATCATAAAGTTTCATTTATGAGTACAAGCAAGTCACCGTAACAACTAGGAACAAAGGAGTTCTATTACAATAATGACTGAACCATAATCTTATCAAAAACTCATTCGTTATTCAACTTTATGGCATAAAATGCCACCGCGAAGATACAACAGGCGCAAGAATTATACAACGGCACCACCACCATTGCTGCCTCCACTGCAAATGGATTCGTTTATGTTTCAAGTGGCAGTAACAGCCACAGTGACTGCTGTTATGGCAAAAATAAGCAGCAACGACGACAATGGAAACGGATGCGGGAATGGTACAAGCAGCTCCAATCAGGGAGACAATCAAGGGCATCCGAGGGAATGCACTTATAAGGATTTTACGAACTTCAAGCCCAAACCCTTCAATGGAAGCAGGGGCGTTATTACTCTAACTCGGTGGTTTGAGAAGACAGAGTCGGTGTTTGAAATATGTGCCTGCCCCTAGGAAAGCAAAGTAAAATTTGCAGCCTGTACGTTTTCTGATAGGGCCCTTTCGTGGGGGAATGGCCATGTCAAGGCTCTAACAGTCCCAGTGGCGAATTCGATGACATGGGAGGATCTCAAAACTTTAATGCTTTAAGAGTACTGCCCAAGGGGTGAAGTACAGAAACTTAAACAGGAGTTATGGAATCTTACTATGAATGGCTCCGACATTGAAGCCTGCACCGCCCAATTCAGCGACCTAGCAATCCTTTGCCCCGGAATGATCACTTCGGAGAGAAAGAAGGTAGAACGTTTCATCTGGGGGTTATCTCCCTAAATTCAAGGGAATGTAGTTGCTGTCAACCTAGTAACCTTCGACAACGCCAAGCGCCTTACCCAAAGGCTCATTGATCATGGGGTTCGACAAGGCATAATGACTCCCATCCGTGAGCAGGCGAAAGAAGGTAGTAACAAGAGAAATTTTGGAAACAAAAATAAGGGCCAACCAACTCATGAACCTTCTAAGAAGAAACAAATTGTAGCAGTTCACTCCGCTACCGCCCCTGTCGCACCAGCACCCACTAAGAATTTTGCCGATAATCTCCCAAAGTGCGACCAATGCCCCTTTCATCACCACGGAGCCTGCCGGGAGATACAACGTACAACCCATAACAAGAAATCGCACACTGCCCGATACTGCAAGGTACCAACATAACAGGTCACCCAACCCACTAATGCTGGGGTGAGCCAAGTGTCTTATGGTTGTGGGGAAATGGGCCAATACAAAAGGAACTTCCCAAAGACCAACAACCGAAATACTGGGGGAATGGGAAAAGTCCTAGCAATAGGACATGATGAGGCGATGAAAGATCCTGTGGTGGTCATTGGTATGTTCCTCCTCAATAACATTTATGCTTGCATACTATTTGATAGTGGGACGAAGAGAAGATTTGTGAGTCATAAGTTTAAGCATCTACTCAAACAAAATCCTCAAACACTGAATGAAACATTTACTGTGGAAATGGCTAATTGAAAAACCGAAACAACAAATGATGTATTCATAGGTACACTTTTACTTTGAATAACCGCTCCTTTCAAATTGACTTAATTTCGGTTACCATAAGGAGTATCAATATGATTATCAGCATGGACTGGCTAAGTCCTCACCGTGCCGACATTATGTGTTACGAGAAGGCCGTTCACCTTCACCTACCAAGAAACGAAACCTTGGTCATATATGGTGACAAACTCAGTACAAACCTTCGCCTCATCTCATGTATCAAGGCACATAAGTGTTTACTCAAGAAGAACCACGCCTTCTTAGCCCACGTGGTCGACAAAAAGAAAGGAGAAAAGAACATTAAAGACATCCCGGAGGTGCGTGATTTCCCCGACTTGTTTCTCGAAGACCTCTCGGGAGTACCCCCCTAAATGACAAGTCAAATTTAGAATCGAATTGATACCCGAAGCCACACCAATTGCAAAGTCGCCATACATACTAGCTCCTGCTGAGATGCAAGAACTCTCAAGTCAATTGAGTGAATTACTAGACAAGGGGTTCATAAGGCCAAGCTTCTCACCGTGGGGAGCTCTGGTACTATTCGTCAAGAAGAAGGATGGGTTGTTTCACATGTGTATCGATTATCGAGAATTAAACAAGCTCACCGTAAAAAATTGATACCCTCTTCCCCGGATCGATGACCTATTTGACCAGTTGCAAGGGTCAAGTTACTTTTCCAAGATAGATTTAAGGTCTGGGTATCACCAACTACGGTTTCGAGAAGAAGATATTCCCAAGACTGCCTTCCAAACTTGCTACTTTCATTATGAATTCGTGGTAATGCGCTTCCGTCTGCTAAATGCGCCTGCGACATTTATGGACCTGATGAAACGAGTTTATCGTCCCTCTTCCCCGGATCGATGACCTATTTGACCAATTGCAAGGGTCAAGTTACTTTTCCAAGATAGATTTAAGGTCCGGGTACCACCAACTACGGGTCCGAGAAGAAGATATTCCCAAGATCGCATTCCAAACTCGCTACGATCATTATGAATTCGTAGTAACGCGCTTTGGTCTGACAAATGCGCCTGCGGCGTTTATGGACCTAATGAACCGAGTCTGCCGACCCTACCTCGACAAATTCATGATAGTATTTATCGATGATATACTTGTTTATTCATGAAGTAAGGAGGATCACAGTCAACATCTACGACAGGTTTTGGAGACACTAAGGGTGGAGAAACTCTATGCAAAGTTCTCCAAATGCGAGTTCTGGATCCGTAGGGTGGATTTTCTAGGTCATGTGGTTAGTGAGGAGGGAATACATGTGGACCCCTCCAAGGTCAAAGCAATCGAAGGCTGGGCAACTCCAAGAACCCCAACGGAGATCATGCAATTCTGAGGCCTTGCTGGTTACTATAGGAGGTTCATACGGAATTTCTCTAAGATTGCTAAGACGCTCACCGCTCTAACACAGAAGGAGGTAACCTTTAACTGGGAAAGGAAACAAGAGGTTGCTTTCCAAACTTTGAAACAAGCTCTGTGCAACGCCCCGATCTTGTCTCTACCAGAAGGGACAGAAGATTTTGTGGTCTATTGTGACACATCCAATCAAGGATTAGGCTGTGTCCTCATGCAACGAGGAAAAGTCATAGCCTACACATGAGGACAACTAAAGAACCATGAGGTGAACTACACCACACATGATCTTGAGCTGAGAGCAGTAGTGTTTACACTAAAAATCTGGAGGCATTACCTCCACAGTACATAGTACACCATTTTCACAGATCACAAAAGCCTCCAGCACATCCTAAACCAGAAAGAGCTTAACATGAAGCAACAAAGATGGGTAGAGCTATTGAAAGACTACTAGTGTAAGATCCAATACCATCCGGGCAAAGCCAACGTGGTAGCCGATGCCCCGAGACGGAAAGAATAATCGGGACACCAAGTAAGAACACTAACAATGACCATCCATTCCCACCTGTCTTCACAAATCAAAGAGGCTCAATTGGAAGCCTTGAGACCAAAAAACATCACAAACGAAGCCTTGCTAGGGATGGACAAGAATCTCACGATCAAAGACGATAGAGCCTACTACCTTATGGAACGAATCTGGACACCGAAGTTCGGTGGGTACAGAGGCATGGTTAGGAAGGAGGCCCACAAAACAAAGTACTCCATCCACCCAGGTTCAGACAAAATGTACCCGGATCTTAAGCAACATTATTGGTGGCCGAATATGAAAGTTGAAATCGCTACCTACGTGAGCAAGTGCCTGACTTGCGCCAAAGTTAAGGTAGAGTATCAGAAGCCCTCGAGCCTACTACAACAACCAGACATGCCCGAGTGGAAGTGGGAACAGATAACTATGGATTTCATAACCAAGTTAACAGCAGGAGGACTTGACACTATTTGGGTAATCGTTGACCGGTTGACTAAATCCACCCACTTCCTGCCAATAAATGAAACTAGTAAAATGGAGAAGTTAACCAGGACCTATATAAAAGAGATCATGAGATTACACGGCGTGCCAATATATATTATCTCTGACAGAGATAGTAGATTTACCTCACAGTTATGGCAGTCACTTCAGAGGTTATTGGGAACTCAACTTGATATGAGTACTGCTTACCATCCCCAAACAGATGGCCAGAGTGAGAGGACCATCCAGACACTAGAGGATATGCTAAGAGCCTACGTGATAGACTTTGGAAAGGTGTGGGATACCCACTTTCCACTGGTTGAATTCTTATACAATAATAGCTATCACACAAGCATCATGGTCGCTCCCTTTAAGGCCCTATATGGACGTAAATGCAAATCACCTCTCTATTGGGCTGAGGTGGGAGACACACAGCTGGCGAAAGGGCAAGTACCCTATAACACTCTCACTGGTCCCGATATCATCAGAGAGACAACCAAGAAGATCATTCAAATACGGGAATGACTAAAGGCCTCCAGGGACCGAAAAAAGAGCTACGCGGAACAATGACGTAAGCCCTTAGAATTTCAAGTCGGAGACCGCGTACTGCTAAAGGTCTCTCCTTGGAAAAGGATGATACACTTTGGAAAGCAGGGCAAATTGAATCCAAGATACATCAGACCGTTCGAGATCCTTGCCAGGATTGGTCCGGTGACTTATAAGCTCCAGTTACCGTCTGAACTCAACAACATACATCCCGTCTTCCATGTGTCCAATCTAAATAAATGCTTGTCTAATGAGACCCTGGTAGTGCCACTTAACGAGATCGAGCTAAACGAGAACCTTCATTTCGTCGAGGAACCCGTAGAAATAATGGATAGAGAAATCAAGCGAAAGAAGCAAAGTCCCATTCCTATTGTGAAAGTCCAATGTAGTGCCAAACGAGGACCTGAGTTCACCTGGGAACGTGAAGACCAGATGAAGCAGAATTATCCACATCTCTTTCCTAGTTTTTGAGGGCCTGCACTAGAACTAATTTCGGGACGAAATTCCCTTTAATGGTGGGATGATGTGACAACTAGTAAATTTAGGGTCAAGTAAATCCTAGATTGTAACCATGTACAAATAAATATACAATGTAAACTTGCTACAATGGATTTGTGTAAATAAAAAAGGACATAGTTGTATGAGTACGTAATTAAGCATATTTTGAAGCCCATGATCGTAACAAAAAATTAAAAAGGCAAAATGAGTCAAATGGCTAAGACATGAACCAAAAGTGACACTACTTTAAGGTTTTCAGCCATGAAAGCCTCATGACCTAAAACCCTTTTGTTGGGGCATACTAAAATCGAAAACCCTAGGAAATAGTCCAACAAGGCCGAAAACCTTATCCTTTGACCATGTGTTTTTGGTTTTGGGTGCTAGACTCAAAGTTTGACCTTACATGTGACACCTCATAGCTTTACATCCCTTTACCCTCCATATTTCTAGACCATGCATGCCTTTACACTTCAAACATCCATACATGACCTCTAAATAACCATCAAATAACAATGAACCAACTTTTCCCTTCCCATATATACCTTAGCCGAGAGGCCATTTCCCCCACCCCAAAGGCTTCAAATTTATTTCATTCTCCACTTCTCTCTCAAAGGAAAGCTTAAGCCTCCAAGAGTTACTCCTCTATTCTTATATTTTTGGGTTTTAGGTAAGGTACCTCATGAAATTCTAGTTTTCTATGTAGTGTTATCATAATTCATCATGTTTACACACAAATTTTTTGTATGATAGATTTCCTAGAACACTAACACCTCAAGAAGCTCTTCAAGTTCATCATCTTTATCTTAGGCTCGAAATCTCCTTCATCTTCCTTCTAACTACCCACGAAAATAATCAAGGTGAGCTTCATACCCCCATCTTTCGAGTTTTTACATACTTTGGGGGGGGGGGGGGAATACAAGTCAAAATATGTTTACCCTATGGATATTTGCATGCATCAACTTGTTTATGTAGTAATATGTGCATAAGTTGTTGAAATCATCATGTATATACACATAAAAATCATAACTTATAAGGTTTTACAAGTCAAAATGTGTTTTTCCTTCGGACATTTGCATGCACTATTTCTTTTTGTTTGAATATGGAATAATCCTTGTATAAAAAGTAGATATTACTTGCTTACCACATAAAAATCATGACTTATGAGGTTGGATGGTGAAGTTGATAAAGATAAACTACTTTGTGATGCAAATATCAACTGGTAAAGTATGAGAAGTTCAAAACTACAAATTTTGGTAACTTTTGCTAAAAATAGCTTTTCTAGTAAAAGTGGTCATATTTTTAGTTGTCACTGTTTTGGTGGGTTAAAACCCAAGAATACTATGTTTTTTTTAGAAAACATATATTACCACTAGACATGATTACAACTGATTATGTATATAAAATTTCTATACATAGTTTATACAAAAAGTAGACAAGTCAAACTATAAATTGTATAGTTTGGGTGTCATAAAACACATGCCATAAATCATCAATAGTATAACTAATTCATTAAACAAGAAAAAAGGGAGTCGTAGTTCACGTAAATCTGTTAATGCTCTAGTGAGACATTCTCTTCAACGTACCTACCTAGCGTACATTTTAAGTCCTGTATTATAACCAGAGTCTCCTGGAGGGAGAGCAAGATAGTTGCGTATAGATCTATACGGGATTAACAACCCCACACCTAAGTTGTTCGCTACAGCTAGACGAGCTAGTCTAGGGTGACAAATATCTACCAATTTTGACGCCTGAAGAACGTCGTACATGCATAACAGTCACACCAAGCATGGTTATAATAACTCACATACGGATTAACTATACTATCTTGGTTTACGGGAAGTTCACACTTGATCGATTTTATAAAAATATAAAACTACACACTACTTACAGTACACTATTGCTTACATTTCTGGTCTTAAGTTTTTATAACTACAGAAACATATATACTTATTCATTTCACAAGGATAAGGATACAAAGGACATTCATACATTTTTAGTCTTGGTTATTAGATTAACAGTCTACTTTATAGAAAATATCAGATTTTATGGAAATATACAAAACCATTTTTAAATAAAGAAGTTACAAACCTTTTCACACAAAAATGCTTATGAACTCACCAACATTATTGTGGACGATTTTCAAAACCACTTGTATTCTCAGGGAACCAGTAAACAGGTATCCAAAACATGCTGAGTACAAGAGTTGTTATATCATGGAAGTTTTATTTCTCAGTCATATGTTGTGAAAATTTTGAACAAACACATTATGTAAACGTTGAAATTTGTATTCTATGCTGTTTGGGTTGCTATATTTCATTTATATTCAACTGTTATGATAGTATACAATGACGTCATTCCCCCCCCTCGACATTTCCGCTGTCCTGGTTCGGGGTTGTGACATTAACCTTTGTATCAAGTAGATGTACCTACCTTTGTCATCTTTATCAAATCAAATAATCATTGAGTCAATCATTCTCTCTCACATTCTTCTTGTTCTTAGTTGCTTTATGTTGTTCATACTTAATATTATTCTATATTGAGCACTTTATTTAGTTAATCCTTTTAGAGACTTGACAGGTTTACCAGATTTGACTGGAACCTTATTACAAGCAATCGTTGATATTAAGTTCATTCAAGGTTTGAGGTTTCAAACCTTTTCCACAAAAATCCTTGCATTCACAATTGGTATCAGAGTCTAAGTGGTTGTACTTTGAATCCATAAGAACAAATTATAGTTGGTTGTAGAATACCTTGGTATATCAATCATTTCTATTTTTAGGATGAAAGTTCTATATACTACTTTAGCTCTAATATCTTAACTTCAATGTTCGCTTCTAATCAATCTTAACAAATGTATTCAATAAAATAGCAAATAGTGTGGGTTTCCCATCGTGTGCCCCATTTCTAGTTGTTGAAGAGTATGATCACTGTAAATTTAGAATGGAGAGATTTTTTATTGGAAAAGAAAACGATAAAGAATTATGGTGGTCAATAAAAGAAGGTCCTCATGTTCCTGTTAGACAAGTGGTTAGATATGTCATCACTCTCATGGGTCAAGATGAGACTCGTCAAGAACCATTAACTGCTAATGATTTCGACAAGCTCCATGCAGATCAAATCGCCTTCTCTGAAATGGTATTTGGTGTTCCACCATCTCTTTTTGAGCACATTAAGTTGTGAAAATATGCTAAAGAGATTTTGGATATACTTTAATATTTGTTCGAGGGCTCAGAGAATATGAAGGATAAATGTTTGAGATGTGTGGTAAATGATTTCGACACATTCACTACAACACCTGGTAAATTTGTTTCCTCCACATCAAATCGATATTTCATGGTGAACAACATGAGAGCGCATGGTATTGTGTGAACTCTACTCGAGTACAATATTAAGTTCATCTATAGTCTTAGAAAAGGATGGGGAAATGTTAAGTCCTATCTTCAGAGTAATGGATCTCTAAAGAAACTAAAGCTCTATCAGTTGTTTTACGAACTGCAAGGTCATGAATCTAACGTTGCTCAAATATTGAGAGAACTCTCTGGAGGTTCTATTTCTTTAGTCAGTTCCCCCAATCCACTACTTTCGAAAACAACTGTCTCTGACTCTTTTGGAGCCCTCCCACCTATTCAACCTACTCGGCCCACTCCACCTGTTGCACTTATTTCACTAATCCTGATTTATCCATGTGAAGAAAACTTTGATCCAGAAGCCGTTGATTCTGAACTTCATTTCCATCAAGAGTTTTCACTTCTGTCTATGAAGTATAGATGACCTTGGAATCCCAATAAAAAATATCCTTAGAACAGATTTGAAGCTCCACCAAATCAATCCTCAACCTTACCCTAAACCTACTGAAAATCCACCAGCATATCAACCCAACATTCCGAATCGCTCCTCCGAACCTTAGGAAGTTTTGAATTCAGCCAAACCAAAGATTGTTTGTCACAAATGTTGTCTCAGAAACCACTATGAAAAGGATTGTTTAGCTGATTTTCCTCAAAAACCGAAGGTCAAAGACTCTGCCTACTATGTTCATCGAGCACAAGAACTTGCTAAAAGTGAAAAGGTATTTGACACTACGCTTTCAAGAAATGTTGATGGGTATTGGTAATCTGGTGATGAAAGTGAAGGACAATCTAGGAGAAGCTTGTGTCTTATGGCTAAATAGATGATTAAGTGTGATAAAGGTTATTGGTCATCAGGTTTGGAAACTAATGATGAAGATGCTGTGCCAAATTATTGCTAAATGGCTACCAACGATCTACCTGACCGAAGCATCATCCAACAGGTAAAATCTATGATTACTGATAATAATTTTGATTTATCTATTTGTGAGCCTTATCTAACTCAAATTCAATCAGATTTGACAATTATTCATAAAGCATATGAGTCTACCATAGAAGTTAGTGAAAACCTGGATAGTAAGTTGACCCGACTTAGATTACAATTTGAAGATTGCAAGCTTAAGATAGAACCATTAGATAGAGAACTTGTAATTTCCAAAGATGAATGTATTATATTGAATGACAAATGTGAAATTTCAGTTAGTGAAATAAATCTTTTGGTTAAGGATATTATGCGTCTTAATGCTAAAATTGATATTTTGCATAACTCAATTGATTTTCTTGAAGCTAATGAAAGAATGAGACATAAGTTTCATCATCCTTGGCCCAAATCACCTAGTCTTGGAAGCAAATTTCTGAAAAATGTCCTCTAAAGGAACTTCAAATTTTAACGTTTATGGGAGACATTCCTGACCATAGTTATTTGAATACCCCTGTCCTACCACTATCGTCCCTTCATGAGACATCAAACATGTATCAATTATTAATTCCAGAGTTCAAACCAATCATAGTTACATGTCCTGATTCCACGTATTTTCCACATCTGATATCCTTCGACCTGAATCTGTGTTCGGAACTTCCCCATAACACAGGTGGTACTGGAGTTTGTATTCCTAACTATGGTCCTCCGAATAATTGTGTTATTGAGGAAATCATTCCTAACAAATTTGGACATGACTCGGATTAGCCTAACTCATTTTGGGTGTCCCTCGATGGTGATGTAGAAGTCAAGAGTGATGACAACATTTCGTCTGATTCCTATACATAACTCTAAAGTTGTTTCTAAGTCGATCCTAGTTCCTTTCAACAATCCATATATTGGACAATCTTCCAAGTCAACATCTGACTCTTAGAAGAAGCCTTGGCTGAACAAGAAAGACATTGTGCATCCAAACGGTGAAGCTAAGTAAGCTCTATAAAAAGAAACTAGGTCTAGGCAATGATCTAGGTTTCTCGAGAGATCTGAGAAGAAAGTATCTCAAATAGTCAATCCAGTTACTAGGAGTCACAAGACCTTAATGCCAGTTAAGATTATTAAGAGACCATCTATCTCTGTTAGATCGTATATTCATGACACATCAGTAACAAATTATGTGAAAATAGTTGTTCTTCAAACCTCATCTAAGAAAAATGACTCACCTCGAAAGTATCCTCTTCTGTGTTTATTGCTAACTCGGATGGCACAATTTACAAACCAAAACAATTTCCAAAAACCAACGTGCCTACGAATGCAATGAACAAAGGAAAAGATACTCGAAAAAATGTTGTTCAGAAACTTTCTAAAGGTTCAAATCAAGAGTTTGATTGGAAAGTAAAAAGGAATGAAAATTCAATTGAAACATCTTGGAACATAGTTCTTCCCGAACCATTTTGGAAAACTGTTCCTTCAAGGAACGTAGTATCTAAGCAACAAATAGTAGAGTATGACTTTTAGTTCAACAAAAAGACTCAAACATTCTGCATATTCCCCAAAAAAAATCTCGAAATAGTCCTTCCGAGACACCGACTATTCAGAAATCACAAGTCAAGTCCAAATCCCATGTTAAAGTCCCTAAATCTAACTCGGCGCCTAAAAACCCCCAAAATCACTGATTGTGCAGGCTTTTTGTGCATCAAAACAAGATACAATATGGTATATTGATAGTGCTTGTTCGATGCACATGACTGTGTAGAAGGATTTTGTAGTGGAGTTGATTATGATGGCATGTGCGGAATTAGAAAAGATCTAGTGAATCATCATACAAATTCAAGAAAACATGGAGTAAATAAATCTTTTAAGCTCTCATTAGTATGAATTAGAAAGAGTACAAATGGGTATGCTAGTTTCTCTCTCTAAAACTAATGCTCTCCAAATGGTTCCTTACATAATGGGAATCACCCTAACATTCTCCCCCTCAAAGTTAGGATTGAATGTCCCGACATCAATATCTAATGAGCTCGCGCGATCAAGACCAAACTCACCCTCAAAATGATACCGGTCTTTAAATCCGCAAATAAATACACAAAAACCCGATAAGCTTCGAATACTTACTTTTCATTCTCCCCCTTTTTATAATAAAAAATGATTATAAAACCCATTAAGGGTGAGAAGCTCCTGAGGATTAATCTTCAAAATACTCCCCCTTGATATGTGCCAAAAATAAAACCTTGAAAATCTTGCATGAAAAAACAAGCACGAAAAAGCCTCAAAAAAATTTCCAATTTGTGAAAATTTTTGACTTTTGGGTGAGAGTTGCAGGATTTTACAAAATCTGGGTAAAACCTATTATTTTCTGAATTCTGCAGGGACCTGTTGTACCAAAAATAGCTTAAGATGCGAAACTCTACCTAATTTGCTAAACTGGGCATAAAGTGTAAATCCGCACAAACTGTAGGTACTAAACTTGTAAAATCTTCAATTTCTCAGCTTTATTACCCCAATTTCGAAGTTGGATTATTTTGTCCAACATTTTGAAACTGCAGAGACTCACTTCGAAACTTCTGCATTCTTCACAATTGTCACACCCCGTTAAAGCGGAAACACATGACGTGGCAGTACAAAGAGTTTCATAGCAAAAGATAAAAGACAACACCAACCATAGTATTAAAATCATTACAAATTACAATGATTTTGAACAACTTTTTTGTAACATCCCAAGAATCCAAGCCAAAAATTTCATTTTTAACCCATTAATAAAACCATAATTATTTTTCAACATATAAAAATCATAAACTGTGTATCTCAAGAATAACATAACATCAATCAAATATATCAGAGTATAAACATCCCTGACTGAACAAATGGTGTGTGCAATGCAATCTTCCCGAGCTCCTCTTTTGAAAACTGAAGCACCTGAAATCAAAAATTGAAACTGTAAGCATGAAGTTTAGTGAGCTCCCCCAAACTACCACATACCATACAAAACCCATATCACAAATAACATAACTCTGGGACTAGTCCCACTGCATCGGGACGAATCCCAACATCGGCTTACCCAACATCGGACTCCTGTCCGGCATCGGGCTCACCCCGACATCCGACTGCATCGAGCATCGGGCTCACCCCGGCATCGGGCTTACCCCGACACATACACAACATAACATATATCATAAACTCATAACATAATCACGCAATCTGCATCGGGCTTGCCCCGGCATTGGATCGAAGCCCGAAAAAAATACATATAACACATAAACTAGCATACATCAGGCTTTCCCCGAAATACATAATACATGGAATAATGGCTAACTTACATTAGGCTTGCCCTGACATTGGGCTTACCTCAGAACACGTAACATATAACATAATCACATATACTGCATCGGGTTGCCCGGCATCGGAACGGAGTCCGGAACACATAACACATAACACATAATCATGCATGAATCACAAAGACATCAAGCATACATAACTACTTCTCGGGACCGCTGCGGCATCGGACCGAAGTCCGGAAACATATAAACTGCATCGGGATAACCCCGACAGCAGGCTCACCTCGACATACTCTACTACTTAAACGGGCCGACAATGGTGCCTTAGACCCGTTCCTACTGGAGGAAAACTCACCTCTCAAACTGGATGCTGAAAACTCGAGCGAGGGTATCTCTGTCAGCTGCTCCAACAACTCCCCAGCTATTATGACCAAAAATAAACACTTAGTCACAAACTAAGAATACATCTAAGGGTAAAATGACTATTTTACCCCTTTGATCTAAATTGGACCATGACCGAGGCCCAAACCTTTCTAGTCTTTCCAAACTCACTAAGGCCCATTAGAGTCCTCCAATGGCCCAATTTTCTAAATTAGGCCCAACTCCTCAAATAGGCTTTCCACCCAAACCCAAACTAGCCCTTGTGCCCTTAACTCTCTTCTGGTGGCCCATCACGGCCCAACATCTGCTAAGACTAAAGATTGGCCCAAATCAAGGCTCAATAACGTAAAGTCCAGAATCTGAATGTACGCTGAGCGTACTCTTCTGTACGCTGCGCGTACTGCTCGCATGGCTTGACGCTACGCATACTGGCGTGTACGCCCAGCGTACTCCCCTAATAAGCCATATTCTTCAAAATTTCTTAATCCCTTAAGACACAACTTCCAAACTTCAGATCTGAGTCTACTAATGCTTCTTAACCACTAAAGTTGATCACTTGGTGGCTTGCATCCCACCAAATGAGATCAACATGCAAAAATAAAAACAATCTTCATGGAAATGGCTAGATCTCTTGCATGGATGCAAATGGGCGTTAAAGCTTGCAACTTTACTGCTCAAAGGACTCAAATAACTTAATGGGTGGCAACCCTAAGTCTAGAAATGGATTTGCACCATAAAAATCCATTCTTGAAACCAAAAGAGGACAATATCTATGAGAAACTAGATCTATGATGTAGAAGCACCAAGATGGAAAATTTATACCTTCAATAGGCTGGAAATGATGTAAAACCTCTGGATCTAAAAGCTCTCTTCAATCTCTTGCTTCTTCTCTAAACACCTTCTTCTTCAAGAGCTCTAAATTACTCCTCTAATGGCCATCCAAGCTCCAAAATCACTCAAATGAGGGCTAAGGGTCCATTTCTAGGGTTTAGAGGGTGGAGGCTGAAGATATTAGGGTTAGGTTATGAGATAAGGGGCTTAAATAGAGTCCAAGACCTTAAAATAGGGTTTAGGTCTAATCGTCGTACGCCTACCGTTCATATGGTATGCCCAGCGTACTCCGAAGAACATTTGCGACCATCCTGGTCAGTACACCCAACATACTCCAAAAGTACGCCCAACATACTGCATTCTTCACTAGTACGCTCAACATACTCTTTCTGTACACCCAGCGCACTCGGCTAAGCCTGAAACCACTAAACTTTCGAAGGCCGTAACTTTTTCATTATAAATCCGTTTTCGACGATCCTTATACCCACGAAAAGGTAACGAGAAGCCCTACACTTCTATCAAGTCATATCTTTGTTAAGTATTTCCAAAAAAAGTCCATTTTCCACAAAAGCCCAAACTGACACTTTACCGAAATACCCCTAGGCTCCAAAACACAAACCAAACATCTGGATCACTTCTAATACATCACTCACACCCAAAATGGCCTAGATTTTACACTTTTCAAAAGCCATAATCCTTATGATGACCGTCCTTTGGGCCATAGCCTCAGACTAGGAGTCAATTCAGAACAGGGCATTACAACTCTCCCCCACTTAAATTAGATTTTGTCCTCGAAATCATTTGTTACCATCCTTGATATACCAGTTGACCTGAACAATATGACCACAAACTTGAAAATACCATAGCCTTTCCAAAGTCTGAGTTCCATAATGATCTATCTTCCTGACGGACCGCCTATGCCCTAACTACCATGCTAAAACCTCATCGAGTAACTGACCAATGCACATTCCCCATTGCTGATTATCTCAATGATATCATTAGAAACAAAATCCATGTGCATAACTAGCTGTAGAGTACGTGTACTTGACAGAAGGCTCAGATAATCCTTCGAGTAGACGATTCATCCTTGTAACGGTTAGACTCATACGAGAGCTGCGTAACAGGTTCAAATCAACCACTCTGAGATTATTTAATCTCACTACAAATGAAAAGTTACTTCCAAATCATTTAGTTGCTTCGCCTTCACCGGAAATCCTAAGACACCAATACTGTCCAATACTTTGAAACTACCCGCAACATAGAATTGCCTAAAATGCTGAACTGTCTGAAACACTGGACTGCCTAAAACATTGAACTATCTGAAACACTAAATTGCCTGAAACACTGAACTGCCTGAAACACTGAACTATCTGAAACACTGAACTGTCTGAAACATTGAACTGCCTGAAACACTGAACTATCTAAAACACTGAACTGCCTGAAACACTGAACTGCCTGAACAACGCGTTGCTACATGGCTACTTCCCCAAGGTCCATCGGGACCTCCCTGTTGGGGTACAAAGTTATTCATGATTGACTTTGTAAATGTTTGACTTTTGTAAAACCCACTTGCATGTGGTGCATTAGCCTTTTGACTCGTGAGAGATAGAGAGTGAGAGAGAGACATATAAACACCTCTATATAAGGTGGGTTTAGTCCATTTGTAGACGTGTGCTTGAGAGATGTAGTTCATAGTGATTAGTGAATGAGATATTGATGAAGTTCTAGACTAGAACCCTTTTGTACTCATTTACTATGATCGAATATATCTTTTAGCACCCAAATCACCATGTTCATTGTGCAAACTTTAATTCTGCATGCCAAACTATGTTCTTATGTCACTACAATTGGTATCAGAGCGGGTCTTCAAGATCAATGTGATTTTTGAAGAACGATTCTCGGTTTGGCAAGTTTTGTCACAATTGAAGTAATTTTTTGTGAGTCTCTCTCTATGATCTCTCTTAATTTCATCGAATCGTGCGTTGCGTTTTTGATTTGTGATCGTTTGACTCATTGGATCAAATTTTTCTTGAAAAACTCTTTATCGATCCAATAATTTTTTAAAGATCAATCCCAGCCAAAATCAAAATCAAATTTCTATTTCTGTTCATTAAATCTAATATTTGAAGCACAAAACAATTTTTGTTGCTTAATTGTTCACCATTTGTGATTCGAGCCCAAAGTTAGATCATCTATTGTTCATTCAATAAAAATTATAAGCCCAAATCTGAAAAATTCATTATTGTTCACTTAATTGAGCCCTTCATCAAATAGAGTAAACATTTATGTGTTCCGTCGTATTCAACTTTTCATCGATTCCTAGTTCGGAAATCTCGTTCTTATTTCACCAATCTTGTCGATCGATTTGGATTTGTTTGAGGATATAAAACTTGTGAATCGATTTTATTCTGTTTGTCTACTATCTCTAAATCGATGAGGATCAAGTTTTGGGTAAGAAATCGATCAATTGAATCTTTGATTTTGGTGAATTTGTTCAAAGAACACTTGAATGATATGAAGAACAAGTTGAAGATTCTTTATTTGATCCAAAAATCAGTGATAGATTCGTGAATTTGATGTTTCTTGCCTCATGATTTCAATAAGTCAAACACGAGTGATAGTCAAAATCGATTGTTTTGTCGTTCAAGTCAAAATCGAAATCGATTTATGAATCAATCTAATCGTTGAAGTTGATATCAAATGGTGTTGATTCAAAGTCGAAAGTTTAGAGTTGATTATTGAAGTTTAAAAGAAAGATTTTGATTGTGAATGATTATTGAGTTTCGTTGTCAAGGAACAGTTTGATAACACAGGGAAGTCATTCGATTGTTCATTGTTGATAGCGTAGATATGATTTCGAAGATTGGGATCTAGATTCGTTAAGGTTATGGATGTCGAGTTTTGATTTTGGAGTAAAAGATTTGAGATTGCAGTTGAGGGTTGATGCTTAAAAGCGAAGAACAAAGAATGGTGAGACGAGTCTCACGTGCGAAATTCGATGACTGGGTTTAAAACAAGAAACGGAGGATTGGTTTTTGGTGATTGAGATACGAAGGGAAGAAGAAACTGATAATGGTCGAAGGGTGTTTGGGAAAGAAACTGATAATGTACGATGGGTGGAGATATTTTTATACGAATGGTTGAAATTTCGTATGATTTGAATAAGAGTGAAAAGTTACGATAATGGTCCCTAATCTTACAAAAGTTTAACATCTTTAATAACACTTCGAATGTTGGAACAAACTCTTCGTATGATTGGCTATGCTTCGTATGAATTGAAGAAGAAAAGCAAAAGTTTCGAAAACAGTCCCTGAACCTTCGAATATTTGGCAATTCGAAAATTAACTGAAGTTTAGAATGTTTGACACTTTTCACCTAACTTCGAAAATTGTTTGAAGCTTCGTATGATTGGGGTACTCTTCGTATGATTCGAGAACAAAAGGCTTAACTTTCGAAAATAGTTCCTGAAGTTTCGAACATTTGGCGGTTCATACCCAAATTCGAAAAAGGACTGTTTTTGTTGAAAAGTGAAAAAAAATACATTTTAGGCCCCTGGAGTTTGTGCAAATTGATGCTTTTTACCCAGATTTGGAAAAGGGGAGAGTTTTGCATATTTTGCTGTGTTTGGGCGCACCGGGTCACTGCAAAATTTTGAAATTGAAAATTTCTACCCATTTTTGAGAAATTTTGTCAAAGACGATCTGTGAACGTAGCTAAAAATTGAATATTTTTTGGGTTTTCCGGATTGAAGAACAAAGTTTATGCCTCATGTTAAGGGGGAGTTTTGACACGAAAAATTCCGAATAGAGCACATTCTCTTTCCTTGAAGGTTTTATAATCAATTTTCGATTATAAAAAGGGGAGAAATTTATATGGAAATACGAACTTGAATTTTTCATATTATGCAGATTTGAAGACCGAAGTGACCTTGAATTTTTGAAGCCTGCGAAATGATGCAGTTGGAAGTTTGGAAGTGATTTCATTTCGAAATGGGTTTGGATTTATTCAAGATTTTTGGGGTGTGTTTTTATGCTCAACTTTTGGTGATCAATTTGGAGTTTGAGAAGCTCGTGATCATTCGTTGATGCTCGGTTTGTATGGTCTCACATCCTAGAGCCCAAATTAAAGAATCCTGGAAGAATTGAAGATTGAAGTTCTTTTCAACATGTGTCACCTTTGAGGCTCGGATCACATAGTTGCTCGATTTTTGAAGATTTGAAGTGGGTCATTCATTCCTAACTTTGAGGAGGAGAATGTTGGGGTACAAAGTTATTCATGATTGACTTTGTAAAAGGTTTGACTTTTGTAAAACCCACTTGCATGTGGTGCATTAGCCTTTTGACTCATGAGAGATAGAGAGTGAGAGAGAGACATGTAAGCACCTTTATATAAGGTGGGTTTAGTCCATTTGTAGAGGTGTACTTGAGAGATGTAGTTCATGGTGATTAGTGAGTGAGATATTGATGAAGTTCTAGACTAGATCCCTTTTTGTACTCATTTACTATGATCGAATATATCTTTTAGCACCCAAATCACCATGTTCATTGAGCGAACTTTAATTCCGCATGCCAAACCATGTTCTTATGTCACTACAATGGTTCCAGTCTATCTGGAATACAGACGCCCCGTCTGATTGCTAAGTCAAGAGTAATCTCACAGTCGCCCTACACGACTTCCAAGCGTAAATGGTTTTATCAACAATTGCCACAAGTTCTCTTGCCACCGTGGCTCTAATGACCCGATGATCTACTGATCGAGTCCATATGTCGAGTCCTGACATCAACAAATTCCAAAGCTAAAAGTGACTGCTACGTGACCAATGGTAGCCTTATATCTCAAACGACCTTAAATGGCCCATTACTTCTCTGATCTCATAACTGTAGTGGTGATCCGACGGTCTCATCACCGGCTCAAACAAGTCTAATTCATCTGGAGAAGTTTGTAACCAATCTGTGGATTTACCACACCCTCACTGCTGCACCTGAACTGGTGTGTACTACTATTCTCCTTGTGATCTGCCATCACTCCCACACTACCTGCCAACCTAGTGAAATCCATGTCAACCATCGCAGGTTTACAACACTCTAATGCTATCTAACAACTTGGTGAATGCTACGGCGACACTCACAGAGTTACAACACTCTAACACTATGTCGAACACACACACTCGACCTAACACTCAACTGCACTTGAGTCTTAACTGGGGCTCTAACCTGGTTCCTGAAACCGGCTTCCCAATGCGAAGGAAAAGCGTAAACCAATTGTTGGAATCATTTTCTAAACTCCCAACTCATCCAATCCTCAATCAAGACGACCACTCGACCGTCTCCCATTCTGTCAGAAATATCTCTAGCATGGTTTCCCAACCAGCCATCAGCTAATCGAGCATACACGAACTCAACTTCGGGAAGTTTCCCTAACTCCCAGCTCATGTGCTGCTCCATGCAAACAGCCACTTGGGCTACTTTCCTCCTCAACAGTGATGCGAACCCAATCCAGTCTCGCACTTACTTCCACTTCTGACCACTCGGGTGGTTCTCCCCCACTTTGATTCCACTAGCTCCTTACAGCTTACAGCTTGAAAAGGATTCTCAATCCTTTTCTCCATCTAATGATGGATCTGCTGACAACCAATACTTAATATTGCTAGTGCTCCAAAACTAACCAATACCAAATCTAAACCACTCTGAATGACTAACAGAATACCTCCGGAGCCCCTCTCACACTTGATACAGTGACTGCATCCTAAGAACCTGCTAAAAAGGGAAGCATCTTCGAACTACTACTCTAACATCCAAGGTATGTAGATGGCATATAACTTAATCAGAAGTAGGAAACATAATATTCTGAAATACACTTACTAACATTGATGTAGTACCATAACAATAAAATCATAAACAGAAGCTGAATTAAAATACATACCAGCGGTCTATTACGACTCGATCTTGACTTCTCGTGGAGCCATGGGCGCTGGAGCTTGAGCTACCCCTCCCTGCTGGAGTCTCTGCAATGAAACTGGAGCTGCCTTAACCCCTATACGGGTTCAATTCGCTCTAATGTGTCCAGGCTGATGACAACGATGGCACAACTCTTCCTCCAACATGCATTCTTGACGCTTGTGACCCTTCCACCCGCACCTTCCGCACTTAGACCTGCTACGAACATCCTTTTGTACCGTTTCGTTTTTTGTTGAATCGCCACGACCCTTTGAGTTTTTGACTCCTGCTACAGCCGAACTCAACTGCTTGGTTGGTTGACTCAGACCATGTTCCCACATCCTCTTTCCTAGGTGCACATCTAACATAATTTCTTGCTCCCGAGTTACCACGACAATCCCACCAACGGTCTGCACTGTCGCTGTCTGACCTTGGAACCTAGCGGTTACCCTGCCAGTAACACGCTTAATAATGTCGGGTAACTCGTCACGTACGGCTGGCGAAATCTCCACAACGATCCAATCTCGTAGTGGACTTTCATGGAGGCAAAGTGCATGACCCACCTCTGATCCCTGATAACAAGATCTAATAATGGTATCCTCCCTTCCGAGGGATCCCAGTGATCTATAAACACTGGACTCCAGAGGAGCCCCTAGTAGTCCCGTAACAATCTCGGCATGGAAGGCCTCGAGGCGGCTATCCAAAAGCTCCAATATCCCCTCCTTGACTGTACCAAATATCACAGGAGTCTGGTCTAGGATACTGCACGTAATCTCTGCTGATACTAACTCTCTCATCTGCTCCCCAAACTGCTCAGCTCCTAAACCCGAGCCTGACTCCTCACTGGCACCTGAACTGCCCACTGGCCTACCCCGTAGCGTCACCATACAGCATGAGTCATCACATAACTATCATCAAAATACTCATCACTACCGAGGGATCACACACTCACTACAAGTTCCCCGGTTTTATCTTAGCCCTTCTCGAATCGAGTACGGATCCTCTACTTTCAGTAGTACGGGCCCATACTACCTTCCACATCTATCCGTACTTTCCTCGAGAATTGCCTCGACTCCACCAAGTCTCTTTCACTACTACTATTGCTCCCATCACTACTCTTATCCTAGGCTTGCCCTAGGGTAACCTCCAACCCGCACCCAATCCTCTTTCCTAGGTGCACATCTAACCTAATTTCTTGCTCCCGAGTTACCCCGACAATCCCACCAACGGTCTGCACTGTCGCTGTCTGACCTTGGAACCTAGCGGTTACCCTGCCAGTAACACGCTTAATAATGTCGAGTAACTCGTCACGTACGGCTAGTGAAATCTCCACAACGATCCAATCTCGTAGTGGACTATCATGGAGGCAAAGTGCATGACCCACCTCCGATCCCTGATAACAAGATCTAATAATGGTATCCTCCCTTCCGAGGGATCCTAGTGATCTATAAACACTGGGCTCCAGAGGAGCCCCTAGTAGTCCCGTAACGATCTCAGAACGGAAGGCCTCGAGGCGGCTATCCAAAAGCTCCAATATCCCCTCCTTGACTGTACCAAATATCACAGGAGTATGGTCTAGGATACTGCGTGTAATCTCTGCTGATACTAACTCTCTCATCTGCTCCCCAAACTGCTCGGCTCCTGAACCCGAGCCTGACTCCTCACTGGCACCTGAACTGCCCACTGGCCTACCCCGTAGCTTCACCATACGGCATGAGTCATCACATAACTATCATCAAAATACTCATCACTACCAAGGGATCACACACTCACTACAAGTTCCCCAGTTTTATCTTAGCCCTTCTCGAATCGAGTACGGATCCTCTGCTTTCAGTAGTACGGGCCCATACTACCTTCCACATCTATCCGTACTTTCCTCGAGAATTGCCTCGACTCCACCAAGTCTCTTTCACTACTACTATTGCTCCCATCACTACTCTTATCCTAGGCTTGCCCTAGGGTAACCTCCAACCCGCATCCAATCCTCAGCTACTGAAGGTATCTTTGTAATGCCAATTAGCCACTACCTGAATACCATCACATGTGACGAGGCTCAGATAATCCTTCTAGTAAAGGACTCGTCTCTACAATGGTTAGACTCATACGAGAGCTGCGCAATAGAGCCAAATCCAACACTCTGAGATTATTCAACCCTGATCACATGTGACTTGACGTATTCACCTAATGTATAACTCCCATCACTCAGAGTCCCACAAAGCACAAAGCAAGTAGCATTCAGAAAAAGGGAAAGTCTAACCACTTAATCCAATCATACTGTTCTATCCCCTACTTAGGAATCTGTACATGCAGTTCAAAGGCTCATACAATCAGGCATAACCTAAACAGGTTATCCTATCACTGAATGATCAGTACTAGCATGCAAGTCTACAAGCACATACAATAGGCATATAAGGCATCTCTTCCTAGATCCTTAGATCTACTCTAGCATGCAGTTCTCATATTCATAACATACATAACATAAACTTGTATGGGCAATTTGGGAGTAATTACTTAAGCTTGGCTGATTGCATGCACCACACCCTTTTCTCTTTTCAAACTTCTATTTCATTCTAAAATTTCTTTTCGCTTTTTCTAAAACTCTTTTCTTTTCTCAAAATTCCTTTTTACAAAAATTGATTGTTGGGACCCGAAGTGTTGCATCTGTGGCTCGCTCCTTAGCCTAGTTTTGTTACCGGTTTGGGCCTGTCCAACCGTGTTTATTTTTATTAGGGTTTTAGTATTTAAGGTGCATGCATGCATCCTTGGTGATTATCGCTTTCATTTATTATTCTTAGTATTGTACTACAAACCCTAGCTCACCTTTACAGTGGAAGTTCTTCATCGAGCTCTGCTGAGGCGTGACTATTCTTGAATCATTAAGCTATACTTTGATTCCATCTTGCATTCTCTGTGTTTGTTTGTTTGTTTTTATTGATTAACCTGTTGAGATCTAATCGATCTAAGAGTTTTCAACTCATCAATTGGTATCAGAGCAGGAGACTGTGTAATCCATACACATATCTTCTGTTGAAGAAGATCTTAGGGTTTTCTGCTTTGATTGATATTGTTAGAGCTGTCATCTGCCATTGACGTAGTTCTTTAATAATCGATCTTACCCTGACGTTATTTACAAGTCTGATCTTAAGTAGGTTTTTGAACAAACATCATCATGTCCATGGAAGATTCTCAGACAAACCCAATCAATATCTCCAATAGTATAGGATCAACAACAAGGATTCCTATATTATACACTCAAGATTACGAGGTCTGGACGCATCACTTCGAAGACTACGTGATTGATTTAGAAGACAATGGATACTTGATCTAGGAGGCAATTACTGTAGGTCCATTTGCTCACTCAAGCACTTCAAGAATTGTTAAAACTCAAAAGGAGTACAATCAACTCCTCAATGATGTGAAAGACATTCCCCAAGAGGAGAAGGAAAAGTTTCAGTGCAATATCAAAGCTTTGAGGATGATAAGGTTCACTTTACAATCGGACACGTTTCAGTTGGTAAGCTCATGCACAACAACAAAAGAAATTTGGGACAGGTTGAAGGAATTGTACTCTATGGATGAAGATCTTGAGAATTCAATCCAAACTTTATTACTCTCAGAATTTGGTGACTTCAAGCAGAAGCCTGAAAAGAAGCTTATTCAAGCCTTCGATCACTTTAATCATCTTCTTAGTAAGATGATAAAGCATGGGATTGAAAGGAAAGTCATTGAACAGAAAGTCACATTCATGAATGGCCTTAGACCCGAATGGATGGCTGTGGTGTCTACTATGAAGGCACATGAACAATTCAAGGCTTATTCTTTAGCAAAACTGGTGGGAATATTAAAGTCACATGAGAGTGCAGTGACTAAAGAAAAAAATGTGGTTTCTAGCATTGGGTCCTTGGCCCTAATCTCCAAAGGAAAGAATGCTGCTGAAGAAGAAGAAGATTTAGATCTCTCTGAATATGATGTAACAAGTGAAGATTATGCTTTGATGGTGTCAAATCCCAAGAATTTCATCAAAAGAAGGTTCCCAGCTAATAAGAACCGAAACTGGCAGGGAAGCTACAGTGCCGAGAAAGCAAAGGAGGAACCGAAGAGTGTCTCTCAGACCGAAGAACCAAAGAAGGAAGAAAAACTTGGTGGTGACTCAGGTTTTAATTGTCACTACTGTGGAGGCAAAAATCACTTCGCCAAAGATTGTATGTTGAGAAAGAAGTCAGAAAAGAATGACGATGATGACGAGGAAGCGAACCTTATACGACGATTGGAGGAAATCAAGAAGAAGAAAGTTGGATCTAATAACACTATGAATGCTCTTATTATAAAGGGAAATACTGTTGACGATGAGTTCGGAGGTGTTGAATTTTGGTCCACAGATTCTGAAGATGAAGAAGTGAGGAAGCCCACTCATGGCAGGGCTTTGTTGGTGAAAGAAGAGAACATTGCAGGAAAGTGTCTAATGGTGACCTCTGGGGTGTCACAAATGAGAGGCTATACCACTGATGGGGGACTAGACGAAGCAAAAGAGTGAGAAGACAGGTGTTTTGCAGCGAAACCTATCAATGAACATATCAACGAATGCGATGAGTTGATCAAGAAGATACAATCTATTCTTGTTTCTTTACAAATCCCCATCACAAACTATGAAAAAGAACTAAATGGATTAAAATCTAAATTTTCTAGTATAAGTGGTAGTTTAACTAAAACTCGCATCACAAATTCTAACCTAACTGATCAAATCAGCAGGGTATCATTGAAGGGTGAAGAGAGGCGTATGTGGATTGAGCAAAAGGAGAAGGAGTTGATTAGGTCTAGGGATGAAACAATTTATTTGCAAAGAGATAATTTAAAGCTTTTAAAACAACATAATGTTTTTTTTTGATTGCTAAACGATTATATTCCAACATTACTCAATTGCATCTTGATTGTGATATAGGGAAGAAGATACATCATATGATTTTACCCTTCCTTGGGTTAAAGGAGGATGCAATCGATGCCGATGCATATAACTCTGAAAACATTGTTTCTTCTGATGATATCTCTCCCGCTTACAAAATTGGACTTGAAAAAATAGAGTCCTTCATAAAGTCAAAAGACCATAAGGACATGCTCAAAAATTTGTTGGATGAAAATGACAGATTAAAAATCAAAACTGAAACTGTACAAAAATTTGACTCATTGAATGCCAAATTGAATTCAGAAAATAAAATTGATATTGAAAACACTTATGAATTCAATGAGGATGATGATATGAGTGTAATATCTGTAGAAGATGAGGTGGACTGTTCCGAATTTGTCAAGAGTGAACCCAAAACCAACAAAAATCTTATTTCTGAAAATTCTATTGAGTTCGCTCGTTCATCAAAAGACAAAACCAAAGTCCTCAAGGAAAAGGCTGTTGTATATCAAAAGGTTCAAACAAATCCAAATCAGGTTTATACAGTTAAAGGAGTTACTCAGTAATAGACAGCCGAACTGACAACATTAGTAAAAGAAGATAATGGTGATGGCTGTGATGAGTTTTTCTAGTCAGCACCGATTGATAACACCGATGAAATAGAAGGTCTGTCTAAGAAAACATCATGGAGGGTGAAAGGTAGGTATGTGGCAGAACCACTTAATGAACCTACATGATTTGATGTGCCAAGCACAAGTGGTACCAAAACTCCTTCAGGAGAATCGGACATGGTGTCAAGTGAAACCTCTTCGCTAAAGAGCAAAACTCATGCTCAAAGACCGAAGAAAAAGGCCAACATCCACAAAAATCCAAAATAGGTGTTAGAAAGAAAGCATCAACGAAATTTGAGATACAAGAAGAATCTCACTAAAAGGAAATAGCTTTGGCGATCTCAAAACCCTAATTACGTTTGCTATGAAAAGACCTTTAAGTCAAAGGAAGAAGCAAAAGCAAACTCAGCTTCTCGCGCTCAACATAATGAAAACGACCGAAAGAAGAGTTTCGGTCCCCAGAATCAAGACTACCGAAAACAGAGTTTTGGTCCACAAAGGCATAGCAACCTAAAGAGAAGTTTCGGTCCTCAAGATGAGAGAAACCGAAAGGATGGTTTGGGTTCTAGACCAACCAAAGAGAGGAACCGAAGGGAAAGTAGTTTCGACTCTCAACCAAGTGAGGGCAATGACCAGAAGCTTAATTCTGCTCCCAAGTCTCATCTTTCTCATACTCACTCTTACTCACAAAATGATCGAAAGGGAAAAGGAAAACTCTTTCCGCAAAACGAAAAGAAGACACCGTTTAAACCCAAAGTGGAGAACCGAAAGATTGCTAACGTCAATTCAAAAACTGAACCTAAAGTACTCAAATCTAATAAAATCAAAGTTTTCACCATAAAAAGAAAAGATGAAACAACCTTAATAAAAATAATCTTTTTAGTTGATGTTTCTCTTACTATTCCCTGTTTTGTAAAAAGGCTCACAAGGACCCAAGAAACTTTGGGTTCCTGAATCTGCTTAATTTTTGCAGGTTATGCGTGACGAGCAGTTCGACGATGAATGGTACATAGACAGTGGCTGCTCGCATCACATGACAGGGAGAAAGGAAGAGCTGAGGGAATTTCGGTCCCTTCAAGATGTTGGAAGTGTCGGGTATGGTAATAATTCTTTTGGCACGATCAAAGGTTATGGTATGATCACCAATGGTGATTTTTCGATACGAAAGGTGGCGTACGTTGAAGGTTTACAACACAACCTTATCAGTGTTTCTCAAATGGTGGTTGGTACCGGGTTAAAAGTTTCATTCGATGACGATGGATCAGAGACTATTGAAAAAAAGACGAACAATATTCTGCTGAAATCGAAGCGAAAAGGAGAGACGTACCCTCTGAATCTCAATCCCATACGAGGGAAACCAGAAGTATGCTTGTTAACAAAGGCTCATTGAAATGAAAGCTGGCTTTGGCACATAAGACTCTCTCATCTCAATTTCAAAGACATCAACAAGCTAGTACTTGGGGATCATGTTCGAGGTCTTCCTATTCTGAAGTTCGATAAAGAACACTTGTGTGCTGCATGTGAAATGGGAAAACAAAGTCGACAAAGTCATCCTTCTCGAGTCAATAAAAAAATTATTGAGCCACTAGAATTACTTCACGTTGATATATGTGGTCCATCTTCAATCGAGAGCATTGGTGGTAACAGGTATATACTTGTAATAGTGGATGACTTCTCTCGGTTTACCTAGGTGTTCTTTTTTAGGTAGAAATTAGAAGCCACTCCCAAGCTTAGACTCTTTATCAAGTAGGTAGAAGTTCAACTACGAAAGGTAGTTCGAAACATCAGAAGCGACAACGGGTTGGAGTTCAAGAACAAAAACTTTGAAGATTTTCTTGCAGAAAAGGGGACAAATCACAACTTCTTGGCTCCATATACTCCACAACAGAATGTAACTGTTGAAAGGCAAAACTGATCTTTGTGTGAAGCAGCCCGAACCATGCTTAGCTTCGCTTCTCTACCTTTATATTTATGGGTTGATGTCATTGCTGCTGCTTGCTACACGCAGAACAGATCTTATCTCAACAAACGTTTCTCCATCACTCCTTATGAGATCTTGAACAACCGAAAGCCTAATGTAAAGTTTTTCCATGTGTTCAGTTCAAGATGCTTTATCTTCAATTCAAAAGAGCACCGAAACAAGTTTGATATCAAAGAAGATGAAGGAATCTTTATGGGTTATTCGTTAAACTCCAAAGCATACAGGGTCTTGAACAAGCATTCAAAGAAAAATGAAGAGACATATTATGTCACCTTTGATGATAACTACGTCGAGAAACTGAAGACAACCAAAGGTTCTGTGGAGGAAATATTTTCAAAATCTGGTCAGGCTACGGTACCAATTTCAAACCACTTTGAGCAATACATGCTGCTATTTGATGAAACAGAAAAGGCTATTCACTCTGAATCCGAAGTTGCAGACAACAAGGTAGACAACTTGAAGAAGATAATCGATGATGTTGCAAAGAAAATGGCAAATGAACAACCGATAACAACTGAACAGCCTGGCACAAGCGAACCTCCAAAAGATAGTTCTTATGTTCAGGGGAGGGTTTGTCTTTTCCAAATAACCAAGATTCACCATTCCAGGGGGAGAGCCCATCATCATCAATACCAACCGAAAGTTAAGTCCAGAGAGAGAATTCTGAGCCCGAAGCTGAGGAAGTGTCATCATTCGAGGGGTAAATGCAAATACATACGATGAAGAAACTCAGTCAGAATTCGAAGAAGAAGTGAATGCTGAACTGGATCCCTCTTATGATCCTAATTTCCCTCCTCTAACCAAATGGACCAAAGATCATCCACAAACACAAATTATTGGTAAATCAACAGAAAAAGTACTCACATGATCACAACTGAAAGTGAAAAAAACTGCACTATTTTCTAAAGTGGAATTTTGCATGTTTAATTCGTTCGTCTCCAAGGTTGAACCGAAGACGATCAACACTGCAATCAATCATTCTGATTGGGTATAGGCAATACAGGACGAACTCAATGAGTTCGAGCAAACAAAGTGTGGAAAATGATTCCAACACCAAAGGATGCTTCTGTGGTTGGACCAAAGTGGGTTTTCAGGAACAAGATGGATAAGGAAGGAAATGTGATTCGCAACAAGGCAAGATTGGTTGTGAAAGGTTACTATCAAGAAGAAGGCATAGATTACAAAGAGACATTCGCTCCAGTAGCAAGGCTAGAATCGGTTCGCATTTTTCTCGCCTATGCTGCACACAAGAACTTTGAAGTATATATCAAATGGATGTGAAGTGTGGCTTCTTAAATGGAGAACTGGAAGAGACAGTGTATGTAGAGCAACCACTGGGTTCATGAACGAGAAGTTTCTAGATCACTACTACATTCTGGACAAGGCAGTCTATGGTCTCAAGCAAACACCAAGGGCATGGTATGAAACTCTAACTAGATTTCTCAAAATGTCAAAGTTTAAACAAGGTTCGGTTGACCCAACCTCCTTTCATAAGAAAGATGGTGACCACCTTATGATTGTTCAAATTTACATTGATGATATCATCTTCGGTTCCATAAATCCTAGCTTAACAACTGAATTTAGGAAGTTGATGGAGACTAAATTTGAAATGAGCTCAATGGGTCCTATTAACTTTTTCCTTGGCTTGAATATTAGACAGGGACCCGAAGCCATTTTCATTAATCAGGAGGCTTACACAAAGACCTTGCTTTCCAAGTTTGGAATGATGGGGGATTCGAAAGTAAAGGTTCCTATAGCGTTTGGCACTAAGTTAACACCTTCTCTGGACAAACTGGCTGCTGACATGACCCTCTATCGCCAGATGATAGGGTCCCTAATGTATCTAACAACAAGTCGACCAGCCATAATGCTCTCTGTTTGTTATTGTGCTAGGTTTCAAGCTAATCCACGCGAACCTCACCTGCTAGCTGTGAATAATATCTAACCTGAAGGGAACCTCTTCTCTCGGTCTATGGTACCCAGCCAAGTCAGGGTTCTTTGTCCAAGCATTCTCAGATGCTAATCTAGGAGGATGTGGATTGGTCCGAAAGAGTACCACTGAAGAATGCCAATTTCTGGATGGCAAACTTGTTAGTTGGCAGTCCAAGAAACAAACTTGTGTGTCTCTCTCCACTGCCGAAACAGAATCTATAGCCGTAACATCGTGCACATCTCAGGTCATTTGGATACAAAGTCAACTTCGGGACTATGGCCTGAACATGAAGAAAATCCCACTATATTGTGACTCAGAGAGTGCAATTAGGATTTGTCATAACCCAGTGCAACACTCAAAGACAAAACATATAGCACTGAGGTATCACTTTATCAAGGATCATGTGGGAGATGGTAATGTAGAAATTCATTTTGTAAGAACCACTGATCAATTGGCTGACATCTTTACTAAGGCCTTGCCTGAAGCAAGTTTTAATAAAAACCTACAAGGCTTAGGAATGATGGAAGCTGAGTCTATACTGAAATCACTTTCGCCTCAATAAAAGTTGGAAACGAAATAGAGTGAACGCTCGTTCCATTTCAGGTTCGGTTCTTCTGGGAACCAAAATGAACCGAACGCTCGGTCTATTTCGGGTTCGGTCTTACCGAGCTCAGTTCGCCTCTCATCTCCAAGTGATGGTTTCGGCTGTATAGTATGTACACACTCTTTTTCTCGTGATTTATTTTATGTTTTTCCTTTTATTTTCATAAAATCCAAAAATATTTTTCTTTTTGTTTTTAATTCTTATTTAGAAAATCTTATAAAATCAAAAAATATTTTTCATTTCTGTTTTTATTTCTTTTCAGAAAATGCAAACCATAATTCAAAATTATTTTCTTTATTTTGTTACTTCAATCTTAATCTAATCCATGTATAAGGACCATTCTCAATGATGGAGCTGGTGCAGGTATAATTATTTATCTATGTATTAGCTAAGCGTCCCTAGAAGCATGCTGATGTATGTTGACCCAAGTCTCCTAAGATTTTGAGTGAAGCCTTAATGACTTGATAAATACAAATCATGTCTTCCCAATTAGGCTGTCGGATTCACTCTAATCATGAGCTACCTTACTCTACTCCAAATTGAGTTAATAGTTTTTCTGCATGGTCCAATTTTATAGCAGAGGTACATTCGTTCTTTAACCACCTCAAACTTATTCTCCATCATCATTCGTTTCATGAATGTAACCCTTGAGACTCTCAGCACTACCACTGAGGTTTATGGTTACACAACTTTTGTGTTAATGATCTTAGTTTCATGTGACTACGTGCTAAGTGAAACCAAAAATTCAATACCTATAATGCATTGATGGTGAACAATTAAATGTTCTAGCTTTCACCCTTGAATTAACGAAACCACTTTTGTGGAAGTACCTTAATATCTCTTATTATTTTTGAGAGATCCTTATAAAAGCGTCTATCACCACAACTTTTCTTCCTATAGGATCCAATTTTTATTTTTTGTTGAGATTTCTAATTAACTGTTGTCAACAAGTCACTGAATATGTTCCAAACCTACTTGTTTAACAGGCCACATTCGTCTGAGAAGTACTTCGTTCTATTTCGGTCTTATATCAAGTACTGAAACCTAAATTGAAGCGAAAGCCACCCTTAATAGCCTTATATATACAAGATGCCTTTCAATTCTTCTTAACAAGTACTTGATTGTAATTCCACGGGAATCCTCACAGGCACTTTGAAGTATTTCTCGACTTTGAAGGAAGAGATTCGTGCCCAGGATCCACTGCTTTATGTCTTATATGACATCACAAAATCCCACAAATAGGGTGATTTATTTGTTTATCTTTGACACTATCTTGCACGAAAATCTTGGATTTTCCAAAATTCTAGTTCAGTTATCCACAGGCTATTCATAAAAATATAGCTTCAGTTACTAACGGTGTAATGCAGTTATTTTCAAACGAAGGGATGGGTCAGCATATTGCCTTGGTTAATTATGGCGATTACGATTCCATTAAAGGTACAAGGGGTGAGTCAACAGGAAGTCCAATCGAGTGTAAATTTGAAAAAGAGGATAAGTATGGAAAGGTGCGTGAATTTGAACCATTACCCAGTCATGCTTCATCACCTACTTTATTGGGGCTGCTTATTGTCAAATCTCGCCTTTTTAGGCGTTGCTTCCCAAAAGGTGGAATCATTGCTCTAGATTTTTCTCTCTCCACAGAATCGTATATAAGAGATTTGATTACAGTGATCTTATTCTTTACCAATCTTCAACTCTCTCAAGCAAAAGAAGGCGATTTCAAGAAATTCGGAATTCACTATTCATCTTCCTCTTCATCAAGCTTCAACAATGGCAGACTCTTCTTCTGCTAAAGAAACCTCTGCCCGCTCCACTCTTCTCTCAATTAATCCTAATCAAAACTTGCTGATCGATCTCACACCGTTCCTCTATGATACTTACATGTATCAAGTGGTGGAATGTCTTAAGTATTCCCCACTAGTCAACGCTCTATCAATAGTGGAAGTCGTACCCATGGCGTGCGACACAACAATCTACTGCACAGCTACTTATGGCAAAGCTGCAGAAAAGATTTATTTTGATATTCTCAACCAGAAGGCTTCAATTTCAAAGAACCGATTCTGCTCGCTACTAGGGCTTTCTTATGAAGCATCCATGGTGAATCCTGATTCCATCTCCACAGTTCAGCTCTTTTCGATGTTCTACAACATGGGGTACACCAAAACCCTAACCACTATGACCAAGGTCAAGAAATTATGCCTTCCTCCTCAATGGAATGGACTCTTCACCCTCTTTTTCAAAGGACTTTCAGAATGAAGTGCAGGCTCAGATGGTGCTAGCAAGTCTTTCCTGACTCTGCTTTATGGGTTGTACCATGGTATCAACCTTGATTATGGTTCGGTTTTATGGCTTCAACTGGTACAAAGTTTGTCATCTGCCTCTCGCCACACTGAAATTTCTTGTGTCTAGTTCTGGATCATTGTCACCTAATGGACAATGGAGCACTTTCAGGTTCCTATCATGGCAGATTCCTTACTCTCCTCCATCGCTACATTTCACACCATGAGGATTATTGTCACCGATCCCTCGAAGTATCTCTTCATTGGCTCTATTCCAGAGTCAATCTATGCTTATGTTTCACCTAAAAGCAAGATTATTCAGGAGTACAAGAAGCTCCCTTCATCTGGTCCAAGGGAACTCAATCCAGAAATTCTGAGGTCTATTGAAGAAGAAGACAAACCTGCTAAGAGGGGCAAAAAGCAAGAAGCGAAAAAGGGCAAAAAAGGAGTTAAAGTTTCAAAGGTACAGACTCCTAAGAAGTGAAAGTCTGACAAGGCAGCACCTTCCCAGCCCAGGCAGAAGAAGGTCAAGAAAGCAGTTAGGAAGCTTATTCTTTAATCATCAAGGGATTCAGACTCAGAGTACATGCCTTCTGGTCATCCACCCATCATTCAAAGCGAATCAGAGAGAGAAAGCTCAGATGATGAAGGTTCGGTTCGTAGTGACACACCACCTCGTTCGCCTACGCCAAAGGTATCAGTTCGCTCCCAAGCACCTTCTCCTCCACCCATTTCCATCTGTCACACCCCGAAACCAATAACAGAAATGTTCCGGGGCGGAGGACGTCATGTAAACTATCACAACCAATGTACATAGCAAGCATACTAAAAACAACCATTACATCACATATGAAATTTACATTTGTTTGAAAGCAAAGTACTACATGTTTATATATATATATATATATATATATATATATATATATATATATATATATATATATATATATATATATATATATATCAGTATAACAAAAGTAAAGATGTGACTTCTATACGCTCCGTCTTCTCCAAAAGATTTCGGGATACCTGTCTAATGAGAACCTCAGAATACAAGCAGTTTTAAAATATCAACATAAAGCTGGTGAGTTCATAAGCATGTTTTGTAAAGAAAACCGGTTATTTAATCTCGTGATAATTATTTCATTTCCTTCGTTATAGATTGTTGTAACATCGAAAACGATTGTTACTGAGTTATAAAATACATATGCATGTTTTCCCAAAAAATCCCATATTTTCTAACATGTAAGTCGATTTCCATAAGATAAGAAAAACCATGACTAATCACCAGTAGGTTAAGAAAAACCATAAGTTATGATCCTGGAATTACCCTCCAGCATGAAAGTAGGTAGTTTTAATACATAAAACTATAGATTAAGATCCCTGGAATACCCTCCAGTACGAAAGTAGGTAGTTTTAATACATAAGACTATAGAAGAAAGAAAGAAATCCGTGAATAAAGTTAATTAGTTTAATACGTATTGTGAGTCGTATACCCATACTGATTTGACCCGTGACCTCCTTGACGTTCTTCAGGCGTCGATCGATTTCCAAAATTTGTCACCCCAGGCGTGCCCGCCTAACTGTAGCTAGTAGTTTAGGTGTGGGATTGTCAGTCCCGAATAGATCTATCCACGAATTTCATGCTCTCCCTCCAGGAGACTCTGGTTATACTTCCGGAGAGGATTTACTGCTACCCCGAAGGGTATAACGATGACGAGTTTCACAAGCTAGTATTAAATAATTCACGGTACACTTGGTCGGTATCGAGTTTCGAAATTGTTTGGAACAACGTAGAGTATAAATAATTAAATATAAAGCAATTATTTAGCATGGTACTCTAGGTTAACATGGATAAACTAAATCAGACATAGTTTATACATAGACTTTGCATGAAATCTGGATCCGTAAAACAAGTAATAAAGATCCCAAATTATTCTCATAATAATTTGAATGGTTTGATAAGTTCCCACACTGTTTTGAAAACTATGTAATTATATTCAGAAAACGTCCCTTATGCTCCGCATATGATAAAAGGGATAAAGTAACTAAAGTTTGTCAGAGATTCGTATAATTACATCAGTTTTTAAGTTATGAAAACCTTTATGATTTGCTTGTATCCCCCCTGAAAACATGAAAAAACTCGGAAAAAGTGTAGGGGTATGAACTCACCAGTCGAGAAATGTGTCAGGTAGGATGCTAAGTATTCGTTTCGGGGTTGAACACGCGCGGGGATCCTATGTAACATGAGGAGATACATAATTGTATCTAATTAGACTTTGAACTATTAATTAAATAAGATAGTACATTCCGAGACGCAAAAACACTTTATTTTAAGTGTTAGGAATGATCCGGGTTGCATCTAAGGGGGTGTATGGCTTGGATAGGGAGTTTACTCTTCAAGAGTAAATTCTTAGGGGGAGATTACAGCCCATAGACCATATCCCCATGAGTTTACGGCCGTAAACTCATGGGTGGTGTGTTCTTGGTTGCTTAAAGGTCTTACAACACTTGGGAAATTAAGCTAGGTTCAATTCTAGGGCATAGGAAGTGAATAAGGCTCAATTTGATCACTTTAAGGAGTTCACAGCTGTAAACATAGAGTTTATAGTCGTAAACTCTTACTTGGCTCTTTCTTTCATGATGTGGGGTCTCTAATGAAAGAATACAAGGTTCTATGCATCAATCCAAGTCATAGGGGGAAGTTAGGGCACCATTTGACCTCTTTAAGGGAGTTTACGGCCAAGGAACCATTCCCTTGGGGGTTTATGGGTGTAATCTCTTTATGGTCATGTTTTCTTTCAAGTTTAAGGTCCCTAATTCGACGGTGGTTGATTCTAGACATTACCCCAAGCCATAGGAGGTGTTTAAGGGGCAATTTAACACCTTAAAAGGTGTTTGCGGCCTAAGAATGAGTGTTTACGGTCCAAGAATGTTCTTGGGCCGTAAACTCATGTTTACTCCCCAAATGACAAGATCTTGGTGTTCTAAGTTCATTCATGCAAGCCCCTAAGTCATATCTAAGTACTAGGAGTGATTTGGGAGGGTTTTGGGGCTCCAAAACCCCATTTATGGGTGTTTACGGTTTTGGAGTGTTCCAGGGCTGTAAACACATGATTTTTTATACATTTGAGTGATTTAAACACGAATTTGTATGCTAATCAAGCTAAGCAATAAGCTAGGATAGATTACTTACAAGTTTGGAGCTTGAAAGAGGTGATTTTTGGATCAAGATTGGCTTGAAGAGAGAGAGAGAGAGAGAGAGAGAGTAGAGAGAGAGAGAGAGTGGAAAAGCTTCAAATGAAGTCCACTCACCCTTATATAGGGTTTGAGTTTGTGGCTCGTTGGAAATCTACCCGATACTGACGTTAAACGGGGTTTATAGTCGTACCTGATTAAGTATTCGTAACCCGACGTGGTCGTGAATTTGAAACTTTTAAAAAGAATGACAAGGGTGTTTCAAAGCGTTTGGACACTCATCAAGTCATAATAAAAGTCTCAATTTAAATAACCTAAACAAAAATGTTAACGGAACAATTCGATAAAGACGAGTTTTATTGACGGAAACGGGTTACAATGACGGAATAAATTTCAAGTTGTCACACCATCCCTATTTCCTTTTCTCCCATTTCCCCTATCATCACATCTAAACCTTCCTCCACCATTCCCATTCCTACTCCTATATTTTCTGAAGCTACAACCACAACCACTACTGGAGTTCATACCAACGTATCTGATACGGGGCTTCGTACTTCAGCACCTGAAACCCAAGTTACTACCAAACCTCTATCCCCTACCCAATCGACAGAAACCAACACCGTTCTTTGTGGTGAGGATGTTGATTTCGATACCTTCTACTACAGTCCATTCAGGTTGCAGAGCGATGATGATGGTGATGATGCTCCTGTAACCAAGAGGCACCTCAAGGATTTGCATGAAAAACTTGAAAAGCTTGTGGCATCTTCCTCCTCTTCCCACGACTCTTTTTCCGTAGCTGCTATAAAGGCTTTGATGACCACCTTTGTAAAAGAGCATGAAGCTTCAATTGCTAAGGCAACATCTGCTATAGATGCCTCCACTAAGTCCTGCAAAGATGCGACCGAAAAATTCGAAAAACTAATTCTTGATGCTAACATTTTTCTAGAGTCATTACAGGGTGCAACTGAGTTAAATGCAAACAAGGTGAACACCACTATGGAAAAGCTTGCTGTGTCTCTTGAGACAGAAAAGCAGCACTTTGCCACCATGCATTAGACTATCTAGACAGATAACGTTGCATTGCGAACCTCTATGAATGAGCATCTTCAGAAGCTTTAAGAAGATTTGGCCATGGAAAGCAGGATCATGGATGAACTGGCTCTCAAAATTACTCAGCTAAATACCAAGTCCTTGCAACTTACTCAGGAAAACAAGGAGATTGAAAACCTTCGCTCTGAGAGGACTGTTGTCAAGAGTTGTGTCTCAGATGTTCATGTCGTTCTGTCTAACGTTCTAGAAGCTCACGAATCAATTCTCACTCTTTCTGTCAGACGTCATCTTGCAAAAAAGCTTGGCCCAACACTTGAAATGCTAAGTCGCATAGAGGGTGTTTCAGAGACTGTTGTCCTTACAAAACAAGGGGGAGACGGAATTACAAGCACTACTCAACCTCCTCCTACAAGCAAAATTGTTCTTCCAACAGTCATTATTGAACGGCCGAAGGGTAATGAAGCTTCGGGTTCTAGTGTGAAGGTCAAGGGAAAAGATGTTCTAGAAGATAGTGATGAAGAAGAAGAGACCATTACTGGTGCTCTGAAGTGAAAGCATAGGGAAAGGGAACATGATCTCAATGCTAAGGCTGCTAGGGAAGCCAAAAAGAAGGAGAGAAAAAAGAAAGAAGCTCACGATCTTTTGGAAAGCAGGAAAAATGCTTTTTCCTCTTTGGTCGTTGGAAAGGCTAATTAAGGAAGCTATTGAATGTCCAAGCACACATTGGCTTGAGTCGGTTGTGTCTCTAGACCGTGAGAACTCTAGGGATTCACAGTTTGACATGCCTATAACCCGAAAGGCATTTATATTTCACTGCTTCCTTCCTATTGCTGAAGTTCCCCATCCTGATCCAGAAGTCGACATGGATCTGATTGACTTTTATCTTGAGTTTGCACAGCCTCAGTATCTTACCTGGAGCGCTCAAAAGATAACTCCTGTCAGGGTTCTAAAACCGACTGCAGCAGGGAAATTCATCAACGTCAAATTCAAGGTGACCAGAGGTTCAGCAAACTCTGAGCATACAATTTCTCTAGCTGATCTTCCAAATCTCAATCCTCACGACTGGATATTGCTATACAAATTTTTCTCTCCAATCCAGATGAATATGAGCCAATCATCGATCACATCAAGAGGATGTTGGTGTGCCACATTTTAGAAGTGGCAAAGATGGATCAAGAAATTGCTTCGGTGCTTAAAAAGAAGCCAACGGTGTTACCCATTGGTTCATCTAGCGACATCAACAGAATGACGATGGGGAAGATTGACCTGAAGCTTAACTCTGTTATGTTCACTAGAGGTGGAGCTCAAAAATGCTTGTTCTCTTTAATTGAGAAACATCTCTTCACCACAACTTGCTTGGAACACGTTTTGGATGTCATTCATAAGTGCAAGCACAACAATTGTTGGGTCAAAAATATGGTTTATACTTTGCTTTTCTAAGCATTTATTGTTTTTATTATTTGGGCCAAAAATAGTATATGATTAATTGTAGTTTGGATCGAGCATTGGATTATTTGTATTTTGGGCTTAGCCTTAGGTCCATATATATATATATATATATATATATATATATATATATATATATATATATATATATATATATATATATATATATATATATATATATATATATATATATGGTGAGGAGTGCATGTGAGGGTAAGAACACTAGTGGAGAGCTTAAGTGTGTGCATTTTGAAGGTGTTCTAGAGAGAAAGAAAAGAGAGTGTGTGTAAGTGTGTGTGAATCTCATGTAAAGGATCATCATTCTATTCATTAATACATAGAGATTCATATTATTCTTCTTCTCCTTCTCTTCCATTTGATCTGACATCATCCGCTTGATTGGGATTCTGCACCATCAAACGGATCTGATTGATACACAAGCAGATTAGGGACTTACAAGTGGTATCAGAGCTTGGATTGTATCACTCATCTTTATCAGATCTAGAGCCGATTTGATCTTATTTTGGAAAGCTTCTTGCGTTTTTGGATAGATCTCTGAAAATTAGGGGGGGGGTTTGTTCTTCGCGTTTTCCATAAAAACGAGTTCTGGAGCAAAAATGGTGAAAAACGTCGTTTTTTTTTTCGCAATCTGAAGCTGTGTTTACGGTGTTTGAAGGGTTTACGGTCCGAAGTTTACGGTCGCCAGAGTTTGCGGCCTTGACTCGGAATTCGGCTTGGTGGATCGCGGCATGGAGGACGGCTCGACAACGCGGCTTGGTCTACAGCTTGCAGTAGTATTCAACAAAAGTAGGAGGAGAATTGGAGATGCCGGGGATCGAACCCGCAACCTTTGGTTCATCAACTTTCCGCCTTACCAGTTGATCTAGATTGGTGGATGTTACATTCCTTCCCTTTTTAACTTAAATACAATAACTCCGGTTCCCACTTTCGCAAATTTAACACTTTTAACCCCAAAAAATCAATTTCTTTCATTTTTAAATTTTTTTTTCAACCAAAAATTATAGTTTTTAAATTTTGACTTTTATTTTTGACTTTTTACTTAAAGTTATGACTTTGACTTTTAAAATTTGACCTTTGACTTTAAGCTTTGACTTTCTCATTTAACTTTTAAATTTTCAAATTTTGCTTTTTGGTTTGACTTTTAAGTTCTAGTTGTGCTTTTAATAGTTTTTGAAGTTTACGAAGATATTGAAGACATGAAAGAGAGTCGTCAGGAGATGTTAAGACAAAATTTCAACATGTTTGCTTATATCCCTGGAGATACCCTGGAAGCTCAGTTACAGTGATTTACCACACTCACTACTAAGATGAATATAGCTGGGATCTTCTTGACCAAATCTGAGATAAACAAAAAGCTATTGAATTCACTTCTGAAATCCTGGGATATGAACATGGCTGTCATCAAGAAGACAAAAGATCTCAATCGTCTTAGTCTTGCTGATATAATTGAAGAACTTGACGCTTTGAATTGTCGAAAAACAATGAGTTCCACAAACATCCCGGTCAATGAAGTTTCATGTTCTCAATCGTGTGAAGTTTCATGTATACTATTTAGTGAAGATACGATTAAATTTCTTCGGGAACAAATTGATTTAATAAAAAGAGAAGTTGAGGACCTGAGATATGAAGGATATCAACTCAGGGAAGGACAGAAACCCCTGAAGGCTGAATTAGAAATAAAAATAAAGGATTTTAAGAGAATTCAGACAGAATACAGTGAAAAATGTGAACTTTATGACTATATTAAGAGACAACTTGATGTTGTAACCGAAGAACTTGACGCTTTGAAAATTAAGTGTGGAAAAACAGATGTTAGTTTCAAAAATTATACTGCGTCAAGTAAGACAGTCGAGTCCTTATTTGAAACCCAATTAAAATTCAAAGATAATCAAAACAAGGGTCTAGGGTATGATAGTGTTCCTCCACCCTTCAATCATAACTACACATCCATCCCTACGACACAGGAAGAAATTGACAGGGAGGTACATCTTCAATATGGCAAACCAGCTGGATTTGTGTTAGGAGGTATTCAGGTTGAAAATACTAATGTTTCTGCTTCATGTGCAGGTAAAGTAGCAAAAGATGAGAACAAGGAGAAAACCATTGAACAAAACAACATCTCCTTGAACTCTGAATCTGTTGCTTCGAACTCAGCTGTTTTTGATCAACCTGCTGTTGAGAAATACAAGCCACCAATTCCAGCGAAACAGAGTGCCTCCTACAATTTTGCATGTGGGAAAAATCAGAGACAAGGCAAGGATACGCCACCAGGGGTAGGAAGAAACTACTTCACAGTGAAGAAAAAGACATTTTTTCACTGTGGAACACCTGGACACATTGCCAGAAATTGTCCAAATCACACATATGTTCCCTACTATGCACAAGGATGGCATAACGCACCAAGAGGGAGATACTTCAAAAGAAACCCCTCAAGGTCACGTTCAGACAATGATGACTGGAACGCGGAGAAGTCCAAGAATCCGAATCCCAAGGGCAAGAAGGGAATGTCGGCCAAGAAGCCCAATCCAAGAGATGCTACAGTGAAACAAAGACCGGTTAGGTCAAAGTCATCTCAACGGCCGACATCAAGATCAAAAGCAAGTACTGAGCCACCCATCGGATCGAAAAAGAAATGGGTCAAACCCAACTACAAATGGGTTCCAAAGGCTCACTCTCCCAAATCTTCTAACGATTCTAATATTTCTTCATCTTCTGTTTGTGATAAACAGGATATGTCATGGGACAGAGTACCGTGCAAGGATGAAAATGGTCAACCCAGTCTCAAAACGGACTGGGTTCCAAAGACTAATTAATCCCGGTCTATGTGAGAGCAGCTATGGAGGCATATCATCAGACTTCGGTTGGTTAGTAGTGGCTGTTCCAGGCACATGATAGGAGGCATCTCTCAACTATACAACACTTGGAATTTTGTTTGAGAGTATGTATCCTTTGCGGGAAGGGAAGAAAGGAAGGGATCACACACGAAGTTAGTGGTTAATTACATGAAGAATTTTTGGATCTGTTCTTAGATTACGCGTGCTGTTCTCAGACCTTCTGGATGCAAATTCAATCATTGAAGTACAGTTTGCGTTTTCTTCTCTATTCTCTAGAGTTTTTCTTAAGCTGATTCGCTTTAAGGACAAATTTTTGTTTTAGGATAGTTTAAATTTGTGTTTTACTTTCGTTTCTCTCCTATGCACAAATTTAGGGGGAGAAATAAAAACAAAAAAAAAAATTTTAAAATTTAAAAAAAATCCAAAAACATTAGAAAATTAGATAATAAAAAAAAATGTTGGTTATGGAATGTGCTTGAGGGAGATGCTTTGGGAAGTGATATTATCAAGTGATAATAGGCAATCTGAGTCTGCGTAATGTACCCAACGTTGAAAGGTCTATGCTCTGGGTTTGATGCATCGGTAGGCACGAAAGATTCTAAATCGACATGACTAGGCAGAGTTGAACTTAGGAAATTTATAGACTTGACAAATCTTGACCTAGTTAGATCCGTTTAGTCTGACAATACGACGCTTGGATAGATTGAGCAGGGAGATATATATGGGAATCTACTGGTCACATTAAAGAACCTGTACTTGGAACCGTGGATTAACTTTTCCTCGATGTGCGGATTTTGTCCTTAATTCTGGTATTGATGGGGCGACTGGTGAATTTTGATAAATTAGGCCTGTAGAAGGTTATATTCTTTCTTTCTATCTGTTAGTCATATGTTACCTCCTCTACGTGATCGAAAGATCCGACCTAGACTGTATCATATGCAATTCTATTTCTCTACATCCTCTATCTATGCAATCTCTCTATCTGTTAGCCATATATTGTCTCCTTTGTGTGACTCAAATCCGACCTGGTACACATTATATGCACCATTCTACTTCTCAATCCCTCTAAAAATTCAGCTAGTCATATGTTTCACCCTCTGCGTGATTGGAAGAGATCCGACCTGGGTGTATAGCATATGCATTCTAAATCTATCTTCTCTCTTAATAATTGTCTGCTCAGCCGATGTAAGGAGTATTCTAGAAATCTTTGATTACTGGGGCATATCAGGAAGCGGGAAACATGTTCCAGTACAATTAAAATTGAACACTCAAAGATTGTTTATAGATCTCGCTGCTCAATTTAGGTGGACAATAATATCCCTGGTCGTCGTCAGCTGAATGGTCCTTAAGAAATAGTTTCTAGGAACTTAGGATCACTTTGTCTTATAACTAATATCGGCGATTGACCAGAAAAAGACGTGAAGATAGAAGGTACCGACAAGCGGATAAATATTGTCTAAAAACTTTGATCCCAAATCATTCTTAAAGTTAGATATCATTTTATTTTTGTTAAATTTGTTCATAGTTTTCTTCTAATTTAAATATTAGGGGAGAATTAAAAATTTTAAAAACCAAAAAAAAAGTAGTGTTATTTATGTTTTATTTCTTTTTCAGAAAATATGAAAAATCCAAAAAAAAAATATTGTGTGCTAAAATTTTCTTTTAGTTTTTGTTTTGTATTCAAAAGTGAATTCAGGTGTAGATGAGAGTCACAGAGTTTGTGTTGAAATTTTCTAAGCCAAGGTTTCATCCGTGAGCATCGAAAATTCTCATTCGAAGGAGCAAGAAATGAAGATTATTCCTTTTACATTCAATCCTTCAACCCCATAAGAAAGTTCATACTAACTTGAAGATTATGTGACAGATTGCATTGAAGCCTCCTCAATCAGTCTGCTGCTATCTTGAACCTGCTGAAGTGATCCAGAAGATTTGTTCTCTCTGATGTTCTCTCTGAAGATTCTGAAGCTGAAAGCACTATCTTTTAAGAATCAGTACATCAAGCCTCTTCACCCGACGTGCGTTCAAAGCCAAATTCTGAAGAAAAGCCCAACCGCTCAATATGAAGTCATTCATTGAAGATTCATCAAGTTCATATTGAAGCTGGGAAGAATTTGAAGATTAATGCTGAAGACAAGTTCCCAATGAAGATTAACAAGAAAAGCCAGCTACTTTTTAGGGGGAGCGTGTTGGGTCATTTAAGAAAAGAAAAGAAAGCTATAAACCAAGGGGAGATTGTTGGGTCAAAAATATGGTTTATACTTTACTTTTCTAAGCATTTATTGTTTTTATAATTTGGGCCAAAAATAGTATAGGATTAATTGTAGTTTGGACCGAGCATTGGATTATTTGTATTTTGGGCTTGGCCTTAGGTCCATATATATATATATATATATATATATATATATATATATATATATATATATATATAGGGTGAGGAGTGCATGTGAGGGTAAGAACACTATTGGAGAGCTTAAGTGTGTGCATTTTAAAGGTGTTCTAGAGAGAGAGAGAGAGAGAGAAAAGAGAGTGTGTGTAAGTGTGTGTGAATCTCATGTAAAGGATCATCATTCTATTCATTAATACATAGAGATTCATATTATTATTCTTCTCCTTCTCTTCTATTTGATTTGACATCATCCGCTTGATTGGGATTCCGCACCATCAAACGGATCTGATTGATACACAAGCAGATTAGGGTCTTACAAGTGAAGGTGACAAGAAGTATTTCACTGACATGATTAGGTGGTACATCAATTTTCGACAAGTCCTGCTCGCTATTATTCAAAAGCTGTTCAAAGTGTTGAAGCGTACTGAGTGAATCAACCAAAGTGATGTCTCGCCCCAATTGACGCAAATGGGGAGATTGTTGGGACCCGAAGTGTTGCGTCTGTGGCTCGCTCCTTAGCCCAGTTTTGTTACCGGTTTGGGCCTGTCCAGCCATGTTTATTTTTATTAGGGTTTTAGTATTTAAGGTGCATGCATGTATCCTTGGTGATTATCGCTTTCATTTATTATTCTCAGTATTGTACTACAAACCCTAGCTCGCCTCTACAGTGGAAGTTCTTCATCGAGCTCTGCTGAGGCGTGACTATTATTGAATCATTAAGCTATACTTTGATTCCATATTGCATTCTCTGTGTTTGTTTGTTTGTTTTTATTGATTAACCTGTTGAAGAACTAATCGATCTAAGAGTTTTCAACTCATCATTGATTCTCCTTTTGAACACTTTCTATACCAATTCCTTAGTTTGAGTTCAAACACATCCGAAAGTGCGCCTGAATCCCTCAAACCAAGGCTCTGATACCAACTTGTAACATTCCAAGAATCTAAGCAAAAAATTTCATTTTTAACCCATTAATAAAACCATAATTATTTTTCAACATATAAAAATCGTAAAATGTGTATTTTAAGAATAACATAACATCAGTGAAATATATCATAGTATAAACATCCCAGGCTGAACAAATGGTGTGTGCACTGCAATCTTCCCGAGCTCCTCTTTTGAAAACTGAAGCACCTGAAATCAGAAACTAAAACTGTAAGCACGAAGCTTAGTGAGCTCCCCCAAACTACCACATACCATACAAAACACATATCAAAAATAACATAACTCTGGGACTACTCCCACTGCATCGGGACAAATCCCGACATCGGACTCCTGTCCGGCATCGGGCTCACCCCGGCATCCGACCGCATTGGGCATTAGGCTCACCCCGGCATCGGGCTTGCCCCGACATTGGGCTTACCCCGACACATACACAACATAACATATATCATAAACTCATAACATAATCACACAATCTACATCGGGCTTGCCCCAGCATCGGACCGAAGCCCGGAACAATTACATATAACACATAAACTAGCATACATCGGGTTTGCCCTGAAATACATAATAAATGGCATAATGACTAACTTACATCGGGCTTGCCCTGGCATCGGGCTTACCCCGGAACATGTAACGTATAACCTAATCACATATACTGCATCTGGCTTTCCCGACATCGGACCAGAGTCCGAAACACATAAGACATAACACATACTCATGCACGAGTCTTAAAGACATCAAGCATACATAACTACTTCTCGGGACCGCCCCAACATCAGACCGAATTCCGGAAACATATAGACTGCATCGGGCTAACCCCGACACCAGGCTCACCCCGACATACTCTACTACTTAAACGGGCCGGCATTGGAGACTTAGACCCGTTCCTACTGGAGGAAAATTCACCTCTCAAACCAGATGCTGAAAACTCGGGCAAGGGTATCTCTGTCAGTTGCTCCAACGACTCCCCAACTATTATGACCAAAAATAAACACTTAGTCACAAACTAAGAATACATCTAAGGGTAAAATGAATATTTTACCACTTTGATCTAAATTGGACCATGACCGAGGCCCATACCTTTCTAGTCTTTCCAAACTCACTAAGGCCCATTAGAGTCCTCTAATGGCCTAATTTTCTAAATTGGGCCAACCTCCTCAAATGGGCTTTCCACCCAAACCCAAACTAGCCCTTGTGCCCTTAACTGTCTTTTGGTGGCCCATCACGGCCCAACATCTTCTAAGCCCAAAGATTAGCCCAAACCGAGACTCAATAACGTAAAATCCAGAATCTGAGTGTACGCTGAGCGTACTCTTCTGTACGCTGCGCGTATAGCTTGTATGGTTGGTACGTTGCACATATTGGCGTGTACGCCCAACGTACTCCCCTGATAAGCCATATTCTTCAAAACTTCTTAATCCCTTAAGACACAACTTCCAAACTTCAGATCTAAGTCTAATAATCCTTCTTAACCCATAAAGTTGATCACTTGGTGGCTTGCATCCCACCAAATGAGATCAACATGAAAAAATAACAACAATCTTCATGGAAATGGCTAGATGTCTTTTATGGATGCAAATGGGTCTTAAAGCTTGCAACTTTACTGCTCAAGGGACTCAAATAACTTCATGGGTGATAACCCTAAGTCTAGAAACGGATTTGCACCATAAAAATCCATTCTTGAAACCAAAAAGGGACAATATCCATGAGAAACTAGATCTATGATGTAAAAGCACCAAGATGGAAACTTTATACCTTCAATAGGCTGGAAATGATGTAAAACCTCTGGATCTAAAAGCTCTCTTCAATCTCTTGCTTCTTCTCTAAACAGCTTCTTCTTCAAGAGCTCCAAAATACTCCTCTAATGGCCATCCAAGTTCCAAAATCACTCAAATGAGGGCTAAGGGTTGATTTCTAGGGTTTAGAGGGTGGAGGCTGAAGATATTAGGGTTAGGTTATGAGATAAGGGGCTTAAATAGGGTCCAAGATCCTAAAATAGGGTTCAGGTCTGATCGGCGTACGCCCAACGTACTCCGAAGAACATTTGCGACCATCCTGGTCAGTACGCCTAGCGTACTCCAAAAGTACGCCCAGTGTACTGCCTTCTTCACTAGTACACCCAACGTGCTCTTTCTATACGCCCATCGTACTCAGCTAAGCCTGAAACCACTAAACTTTCGAAGGCCATAACTTCTTGGTTATAAATCTGTTTTCAACGATCCTTATATCCACGAAAAGGTAAAGAGAAGCCCTACACTTCTATCAACTCATATATTCGTTAAGACTTTTCAAACAAAAGTCCATTTTCCACAAAATCCCAAACTGACACTTTACCGAAATACCCCTAGGCTCCAAAACACAAATCGAACATCCGGATCACTTCTAATACATCTCTCACACCCAAAATGGCCTAGATATTACACTTTTCAAAAGACATAATCCTTATGATGACCGTCCTTCGGGCCACAGCCTCAGACTAGGTGTTGAATCATAAAAGTGACCCTACTATCTCTCTACTGCAACGGTTCAGCACCTGCAGCCAATCCAGCACCCGGAGTCAGTTCTTCATCAGAAACCGCAATCAGTCTTTTGCTACCGTAGTCTACTTAACTAGATTACTTTATTTGTCATTTATGTAATTCACTCTATTATCCAGTATGCCTTGCACGACTGCTTATAGAGTAGTAGTCTAGTATAGATCAGAGTCTCTATAAATAGAGACTTATTCTCTTGTATTGAATACCTCTTGATCACTGATAACTTACGTATTATTCTGAATACATTTCTCCAAGTTATCTTCTTCATTTCTCCATCTTTCTATTCTTCTTACACTCAATTGGTACTAAATTATATCTGATTATAACCTCTCACCGGAGCAAGTCCTTGTGACGTCTTCACTAAGTTTCATCTCACTTACTAACATTGGTTTGAATGTTCCAAGTTATGAATCAACTTAAGTGTATTCTTGATATAATAATTGTTGTCATTTACATTACTTTAAATTCCGCATCTAACTCATTAACTTCTAACTATTAATATTATTATTGAGCCAACTGATCCTTGAGATTAACTATTCCGCTATATACTTGTTTTAACCATTTTGTTCAAGTGTGTCTCAAAGTTTTTCTCTCAACAATTGGTATCAGAGCCAGAGTGGTTGCTTTTTGAAAACCGGAACTCTGATTTTTCAAAGAGCCCTCTATACCACTTAAGCTCATTTCTAAACAAAATTTCTAATGGCACAATCGTTATCACTGAATGTTTCCAATCGTGTTGGTGGTTCCAATCGAGCCCCAATACTGGTTGCAAATGAGTATCACCACTGGTCTCAAAGGATGGAGAGATATCTCAGACGGCTTGGTAGAGATGTCTGGAGATCTGTAGAAGAAGGACCCCATGTTCCAGTCCTTACCCCTAATCAAACAGATAGAGCCACAACAAGACTTGGAGGAGGTCAACTAGCTTTGAATTGTCCCACAAAAGATGATCTAGACAAAATGGAAAGTGATGCTATTGCCTTTTATGAAATGTCTTGTGGAGTTGCTCGTGACAACATTGACATCATCATAAATTGCAAATCAGCAAAGGAGATTTAGGATGTTCTAAAAAACTTGTATGAAGGTTCAGAGCAGGCTCAAGACAAGAAGCTCACTACAGCACTCAACGAATTCCATAACTTCAAAGCACACTCCGGTGAAATCTTGGAAGATTCATTTAAAAGGTTCAACTTGATTGTCACAAAACTGTCCAATGCGGGTACCATCCGCAGCAATCATGAAACAAATCTACAGTTTCTTAATGGCTTAGGAAGACACTGGACAATAGCCAAAATGATTGTACAAGGTGATATGAAGATTTTCTCCTTATCTCTCTATAAGCTTTATGGAGAATTACAAGCTTAAGATTCCACTGTACTCAAGGACTACTCAGACTTTGGAGGACCACTCGCGTTAGTAGCCCAATCACCTCACACTCTAACCTATCCCACCTCATATGACTCTCCACCGTTGTCATATGAAGCTGACTCAGAATATGACGAAGAAGAAGAGTTTTAGAATGCCATTGCTCTTATCAGTCAGAAATTCAATCGGTTACCACCTTCATTGTGCAAAAACCAACAATTCAATCGACCACCTTTCAACCGTAACTTTCAGAACAATCACTTCCGTTCCACCAAAACCCCTCTTCCTCCACCGCAGTCTCAGCAGACTCAGTCAAAAGAAGTACCACCGCAGTCCCAATCAACTGACTCCGGTACCTCTATAGAAGACTAGAGTGATGTCATCATATGTCACAAATGCAATAAGGAAAACCATTTTGCCAAAGATTGCAAGGCAAACGTAGTAAAAGATAGAGCCTTCTATCTTTAAATGGCTCAAGAACAGGAAGATAAAGAAATGGGAAAGGCCTACGTTGCTCAAGTGAAAAGAATCATGAAGTGTGGTCATCAGGAGATGAAGATGAAGAAGTCCCTAGTAAAGGGAAAGGCAAGATATGTATGGTAGCAACTGTTGATGAAGATGGCTCAACCAATCTAAAAAGGAACCGTTGCTATATGGCTAAAGATGGAACTCTCAGCATTGTGGAACAGGTAAAACTCATGATTCAAACTTTAAATTACAACATGCATGATTGTCAACCTTTCATAGACACACTTAATGACACTTGTGCTGCCGTCCTTACAGACTACAATAAAGCCCTAGATGAGAAGAACATTGCTTCGTAGGAGATGTTCAAAGTTAGAGGACGTTTGGACAATAAGAGACTTAAAATGGCAATGTTAGAGAAGGATTTAATGTTAGAAAAGGATGCTAGACTTCTTAGTGAAACTCAATTAGAAATCGCCTTAAATCAAAGAGATCTAGCACAAAATGAAATTGTACGTTTAAATCTTTTAATTGAAAAGTTGTTTAATGAAACTGACACCATTGAGAATCTTGTTAGTTGATAATACTTTTAACTGGGATTGGTCCAATGGTTATCCAACCGTAACAGACTCATCACCTCGGTTCACACCGGAACGTCCCTATGTCCCACCAGACCGCAACTTCTTGTTTCTAGTCAATGACAAAACATTTCCTGAGGATATCCAAGCCCACTTTGGAAAACTTCATGATCTGAGTAATAATTGTGTTATAGAAGAAATTCTCCCTGAATCTTCTACTCATGTCAACAACACAGATTCTCAGACATCATCCGTAGTTGATGTGGAGATTGTTATTGAAAGTCCTGAAGTCTCTTTAGACTTCCCATCCTTACAGTCTAACCGCAGTGTCTCTGACTACAGTCACATACCGCAATCTGTCCCATTACCTAATATCAACTGTCCCAAAGAACTATTCACCAAAATTTACTTTGCGGTAGTCCAAAGCACTACTCCACTGATAGAAGTCAAGAGTTCTGTGACCATTGAACCAATTAATCATGAATTAACAATTAAAATTTTTGAATATGGTTAATGTTCTCAGAGTCCAAAATTCTCTAGTTCGGATGATCGAGTCACTATTTTTCAAAATCTTTAAAAGATTCTAGGAAACCGCAATTAAATATCACTGACTGTGGTTCTCCTAAGACCGAAGCAAAAAGAGTTTTTAAAGAAGAATTTCGCTCTCGTGGCAAGCAAAAAGAAATTTGCTCAAAAGTTAAGAAATCTGTGAAATTTCCTAAATCAAAAAGTCCTGCAAAGTTTACTTTTTCAAATTGTCATTTCAAAGAAACTATTTCCAAGAAAACAAAAAGGAAGGAGTTCACTGTTTCTGACAATACTCAAAAAATATCCAAACATGAAGATAAGTTTTTTCGTTCAAATGGATTTCAAATTTATTCTATCAATGATCCAAAATGGAAAGGTATCTTACCTACTCCAACCTTTTTAGTGTCAAAGTCTCAAAAATGGAAAGGAATTTTGCCAACTCTGGCACCCAAAAGTTCATCTCAAACGTTTAAGAAATCACATCACAAAAGGTCTGCACGTGTCTCCACACCTGCCAGACCTGCACAAAACACCTTTCCAAAACACACAAAAAAAAGGTCAAATCTGACAATCCTCAGAATGGACAAAAACATATTTTTTCTTCAAAACCTCAGACTAGGTCAAATGTCAGAAAAAATGACAAAAAGTTCTCTTGTTAATGTCAATGTAAAAGAAATCAAAGAACTTCCAACACCCAGGATTTCGGGGTCAATTGTAATCTCTTCAAAAGTTCTTATAATTACTCACAATCTCACAAAACTCCAAAGAACTTCAAACACCCAGGACTAGGTTTAAAAGTTGATTTAAAACCTGTCCCTACCACCTCGCATCATGCGTTGATTAACACCTCGCATGTGACCTCGGGCTCCAAACTCACTTGGGTGCCCAAATTAACCACTTAACTTTTGTAGGCATTGTGCAAAGAGGATCAAGAAGAAGAATGGTTGATCGACAGTGCCTGCTCCTTGCACATGATCGGAATGTTACAATACCTTCGGGATTTCAGGCCTATATGCAATGGTGGAAATGTCACTTTTGGAAATAATGCAAATGGCACCATACAAGGCTACGGTGTCCTCACCACGGGGGACTTTTCCATTCAGAAGGTTGCTTATGTAGAAAGCCTTAAACACAATCTCATCAGTGTTGGCCAACTATGTAAAGCAGGCCATCGAGTGGAATTTGATGATAAATTATGTTACATAATGACGAGTGACCGAAGCACTTGCTTAATTAAGTCTCGCTCCGAAGGCACAATGTATCCTCTGGATATCTCTCTCATCATTGGTAAACCGCAGCTGTGTTTTCTTTATAAAGCTGTATCCGAAGTCAGCTGGCTATGACACCGCAAGCTAGCTCATCTCAACTTCCGATATATCAATAATCCGGTCACTGGAGAACTTGTCTGCGGTCTCCTTATTCTCAAATTCAGCAACGATACTCTCTGTCCATCTTGTGAATGTGGAAAACAAGTCAAAGCAAGTCACCCTCTGATAATGGATTCATCTATTTCAGAGCCTCTGGACTATTACACATTGATCTCTACGGTCCTTTAACAGTAGCCAGTCTCCACCACAAGAAATACATATTGGTTATTGTTGATGACTATACACGCTTCACATAGGTCTTCTTCCTCAGACTCAAATCAGAGAAACCGCAGATCTTTATCAACTTCATCAAAGAAATCGAACTTCAGATCAAGCTTCCTGTCCGATGCATCCGCAGCGATAATGGAACCGAGTTCACTAATCATCTTCTCAACAGTTTCTTGGTGTCCAAGGGTATTTCTCACAACTTCTCAACACCTTACACTCAGCAACAAAATGGTGTCGTCGAATGAAGAAACCGAACATTAGTAGAAGCTGTCAGATCTATGCTTAACTTTGCCCATCTTCCTCTCTACACTTCTGGGTTGAAGCTGTAGCAACTACATGCTTTGTCCAAAATCGAAGCATTGTGTGCAAACATCTCAACAAAACACCATACGAAGGTCTTAACAACCGCAAGCCTAATGTTCGTTTCTTTCATATATTTGGGTATAGATGTTTCGTGATCAACAACAGAGATCAGCTAAATAAATTTGAACCTAATTCTGATGAAGGCATCTTCCTTGGTTATTCCAATAACAAGGTTGCTTATTGAGTGCTTATCAGATGAACAAGGCTGATCATTGAAAGCTTCGATGTGAAATTCGATGATTCTCAAATCCGCGATGCCCCTTCATCCACTGAAACCACCGCAATCATGGAATGTGACATTCCTACCTCTTCTGGTCCTTTAAATCTAGTAGAAGTCAATTATGATGATCTCTTTGAACCTGTTGAAACGGAAAAACTATCAGAAGTTCTTGTGTCTCCCGCAGCTCAACAACAACATGTTGGCCTTTCTGGACCATCTCCGTCCGAAGCAGCATCTCTCAATACTTCCACCTCTCCGGTTGAGGGGGAAAGCTCTACTCCAGATCCAACGGCAACCATCGACGTTCCAGTACTTGATGTTGTTCAAGTTCTTGCCCGCAGAGAAGCATTACCATCAAATGTATCTTCGGATTCAGATGATGAAATCATAGAGAATATTGACACTTTAATTGACCCAAGAATTGTCACTCTCCCATCCGTAGTTCAGGGGGAACACTCTTAGGTTCCAGATAGACTCCCTTCAGCAATCCAGGGGGAACCTATCAAAGAAACTGTCTCATTCACTCTAACTAGTCAGGATGACTCAGCAGGGTGTTCTCAAATCCAGGGGGAACTTCCTTCTCCATCTGAAGCAACCTCTGATATTGAAAACATTCCTTCTACCGCTGCTGTTGATCATCGGATGCCTCGCCTACATGTATGGACGAAGGATCACTCACTAGGTCAAATTATTGGCAATCCGTCCGCAGGTATACAAACTCAATCTGCCAAAGATTTATCTGATCATTGCCACTATGCAACATTTATGTCCGCAGTCGAGCCTCGATCTATCAAAGAAGCCTTATTGGAACCAGATTGGATTTTTGCAATGCAAGAAGAACTGGAAGAATTTGAAAGAAACAAAGTGTGGCAACTTGTTCCCATTCCACAAGGTCATACTATTGTTGGTACAAGATGGGGTTTCAAGAACAAGCTAGATGAATCTGGTGCAGTCATCATAAATAAGGCAAGGCTAGTTGCTAAAGGTTATAGCCAAGTGGAAGGTGTTGACTACGATGAGACATACGCTCCAGTAGCTAGAATGGAAGCAATCAGAATATTCTTAGCATATGCCTCTCACAAAAACATCAAAGTGCACCAAATGGACGTTAAGAGTGATTTTCTTAATGGGGAATTAAAAGAAGAAGTTTATCTACAACAACCTCCCGGTTTTGAGAATATCGAGTTCCCTGATCACTGCTACAAGCTTCAAAAAGTTGTCTACAGTCTGAAACAAGCCCCTAGAGCTTGGTATGAAACTCTTTCTGAATTATTAGTTTCTTCAAGATACAAAAGAGGAGTGATTGATCCCACACTATTTAGAAAAGCAAAAGGGTCTCACCTTATGCTTGTACAAATATATGTGGATGATATCATCTTCGGATCATCTGATCAAGGAATGGTGGATGAATTTGCTAAGCTCATGACAAACAAATTTCAAATGAGCATGAATAGAAAGATTAACTTCTTTCTAGGTCTCCAAGTCAAACAAATTCAGCAAGGAATATTCATTCATCAAGAGAAATACACCACTGAACTTATGAAGAAATACTCTATAGAAAATTGTTCTTCTGCTAAGGTCCCTATGGCCTTTGGATATAAGATCTCTGCTGATCCCTCTGGTGAATCTGTGGATCAATAGACTTATAGAGGTATCATTGGTTCACTAATGTACCTCACCGCAAGCAGACCTGATATTGTCTTTGCAGCTGGTGTGTGTGCAAGGTACCAGGCTGATCTAAAAGTATCACACATGACCGCAGCCAAACAAATTCTTCGGTACCTAAAAGGAAGCAAATCTCTAGGTCTATGGTACCCCGCAGGCAATGACTTCAGTCTTCAAGTGTTTACTGATGCAGATCATGCCGAATGTAAACTTGATCGAAAAAGTACATCTGGTGGATGCCAATTTTTAAGAGGAAGACTTGTAAGCTGGTCCTCGAGAAAACGAAGTTGTGTATCTTTATCTACCGCAGAAGCAGAATACGTAGCCGTAGCCAGCTGCTGTTCCCAAGTCCTTTGGATGAAGACACAATTGCTAGACTACGGGTACAGAATGTTGCGGATACAAATTTACTGTGACTCTGAAAGTTCCATAGCGATCTCTCATAATCCTATTCAGCACTCCAAGACAAAACATATTGAGTTACGATATCATTTCATCAAAGATCATATTCTGAAAGGTAATATTGAACTCATCTTTGTTCCTACCCATGAAGAGATTGCTGATGTCTTTACAAAAGCACTTGTCTCTACAAAACTCAATGTATTCCTATAAATGTTGGGAATGATGAGTCCAGACCAACAATTCTTTTTGAATTGTTAGCTACTACAGACCACCCTTGGTCTCCATTGCGGTTCTAACTGAGAATTACATATGATAGATGGTTTTAGTACCGCAGTCTAGGTACTGCAACCATATGTCATACGTATCTCTCATGGGTCCTAATGATTTGTTATTACTAATTTGTGTACAAGTGTTTTCCTCTCAGTTCCTCGCTACAGTCTTTCCTTTGTTCATCCGCACTGACATCTCCAACCGTAATGACGTTTTCATCCGTGATCTTTGTGATAATTTCTCCACTATTGTTTTCAACTCAAAAAAAAAACTTGGTGTGCTATTTAATGATCCTTCATTAAATAAAATAAAACATTCTCATTGAAACTGTCATCTTTCAAAAAAAAACTTTTATCAGACCTATTTTAGGATGATGACAAAAGAACGTATTTCCATCCACCTCATCCTTAATTTGTCCTTTCCTCTCCCAAACACGTCCCATCCGTTACCACTTCCTCTCTCATCACCCCCACGATTACCTGACGTATAAACATGCGTCCGCCTTTACATTAAATGCAAACCCTTTTTTGGAAATCTCCCAAAATCTTTTTCAACCCAATTTAAATATCTGTGGCTGATATTCAATCCATATTTCATTGATTTCCCCCAAAAAACCCCAATCGTCGTTTTGCCCTCTTCTACCTTTTACCTAGGGTTAAAACCTTTTGACCCCCTTTATAAATCCATCTTCTTCTTCCAATAATCCTTTACGCTTTCTGATTATCGACCTATCTTCTCTCAACCTTCAAAACCTCCATAACTCTTAAGAACTATGTTTTTCTTCTCTCACACTAGTGAAATCAAGTGCATCTAAGAAGCAATCCAAGGCTTCAGGTTATGTGAATCCAATTGGTTCCGACTCTCCAACAATAGCTTCAAGCAATTTCAGAGCAGTTTTTGAAGATCACCCCTCATACAATGCCCCAACCAAGCTTATGATCAAGTTTCTCAAGAACCATATTATGTTTGGTCCATTCGATGCTTTTACAGACGTCGTTCCAGTTTCAACACTCTCCAAATATGCTTTTTCTGCATATCGACCATCGGAGAACCCCCAAGAAGTGCATCTCAACCTCATCAATGATTCTTTGGTCATTTTGACCAAAGAGAAATTCTTATCCGCCATTAATATTCTGATTCACCCCTCCATGAATATTTTCTCACCATTAATGTCTGACATCACAACCACACTCTACTAGATGGGGTATCAGAAACCAATCCGAGGGATTGGTGAGTTTAAAAAGAACCAACTGCCTGCGGTTTGGCAGTTTGTGTGCCACTTCGTCATCTGCTGTCTATCCGGCAGAACCGGAGGCATTGACAATATGGGATTGAAGTTGCTAGAACTAGTGTGGAGCATCTACACAAGCCACGATGTCAACTATGGGCAGATACTTTGGGATGATTTCCTCCAATATATCCCCAAAGAGCACCCAAGGGAGAACCCAACCGAGCTCACATTTGCTCGATTCTAGTCACTATGCATCTCAGACTTGCATACGGATGCTGACATTGACATAGGAAGTGACATCAACTTCTTTGTCACTAAGGATCTAAAAAGGTACAACCCTTCTTCTGACCAAAGTTTATTTGGACCGATCCGCAGGCTTCCCACCCATATTCTTACTTTTCTTGGTCTTGAGACTGCTGATGTCTCAGACCACATTGAGGCTACGGAGGGTATTACCCCATACCCTTCTACCCCGCCTCTTCCATCCGCAGCCATTATCCATGAGGGTACCGCAGTCCCCTCTGCCACTACACTATCCAAACTTTCTTAAAGAAGAAAGAAGTTGGCCTCCAAGAAGAAACAAAGCACACCTAAGAAGGATGCTCCAAAACGAACCGCACCCTCCAAGAAACGCAAGAGAAAACCTCCCCAACCGTATCTAGCACTGATTCAGATGAGGATAGGCAACCTATCTCTATCCTCAAGAAAAGGAAAACAACAGAAACCTCTAGCCATATGCATGACCGGTCAGATGCTGAAGCCTCTCAAAAGGCTCCGGTAGTCCTTGGGGTGGCCGCACACCCATTCAATACCTCTATCTTTTTGGAGTCAGACTCAGAAAGTGAGTCTGATTCTCATCCACGTGGAGACTCCCCCCCAGTGAACTCCTAAGAGGATGACACTGGTTCATGCCCTAAGGTCTCCAGGGCTTCCCGACTGCATTTCTTTTCACCAGAGGAGTTGCGCTCCATCCTTCTTTCTGTTACCCAAACACTACAAACACCCTCCCACCCGCAGGGCACTTCTTTCACCCATGCCAGAACTGGGCCGAGGCAAGACTTGACCACGGGTCAAGGAGATCGAGGAAGCCCAGGAAATCCTACTCTGCTTTCATCTTTTGTAGGTGGTTTAGGCACGGTGAGCAAAAATGTGCAAGGATTCGTGGACCCGAAGGACACTTCGGTGCGATTTGAAGGATTTGACGGCGATAACTCAAATGACTCCTGGTTACAGTATAACCCAGTAACCGAGTCGGATAAAAAGAAGTATGTTGCATTCAAGAGGGATTTCCAAGCCCGCAAGGAGCAATAGATCAAATAGCAGCAACAGAAAGAAAAGGAGATCCAGTCCGTGGCTAGGTATTGGGAAAATGCCATCAGCAATGCCAATATCGTAGCCACAATTCAAAAGGTTCAAAACTGGATGGATCAGATGGCAGAAATAATGCTGAAAGCTCAAGATTCAGGCGCAGCTGCAGGTACCTCCAAAGTTCCTCCTACTCCAACTCCTATTCCATCTCCTACTCCTACAGTCAACCCATCACAAGACGAAGGGCCTGCAATCGAACTCAGCTCCGCTCCTACCTTCGGTCTTGATGATGAAGATGTTCAAGAGGTCAACAAACCAAACCCTTCAGACGACGACCTGATGATGTTTGAAAAAGAAGAGCAGTCTAGTGGTTCTCAGCATTCAACTTCCAAGCCTAAAGAGAAGAAGAAGAAGAAGAAAAATGTTGTCACCCGGAAGGAGTTCATGAGCCTTCAGGGCAAAATAGATCAAATCTTGGTTGCGGTTAAACCTACTCAACCTCAACCTGAAGACACTCCAGGACCACAGTCATTGATTGAAAGAATTGAACGACTGGAGACAAGGGAGCGTATGGCTGCTGAACGCATCTCTCTCAAAGTAGAGATGGGGATCCGGTCCCTTGACAACAACCGTAAGACTGACTATAAAGACTTTATGGCTGCAGCGGAACGCCTCATTACTGAGGTGACTGCAATCAAAAAGGATCTTCAAGCAGCCATCACGGATCAAGCTGCTCAGTCTCAGAAAGTGATAGATGAGACTCATACTGCTTATGAGTCCACTATCTCTGTTCTTCACGCAACCATCAACAGAATGCAGAAATCCCTTACCTCCAACTTCCATGGACCTGAGATCCTCCAGCTTACCAAAGAAATACACAAGCTGCTCTTCAACTCCTCCACTCCAAACAATTCCCAATTGGCAGAGGCTATCAAAGCTCAGTTTCAAGAAGTCTGTGCCAAGGTGGATGGACTTAAGCAATGGCTTGAGGAAGCACCGACGTTGCATTCCTCAAGAGGGGGGAAGTGAAGAAGAAGAAGAAGTCCACCACTCTGATACTTCTATCCATCAGAGTCCCCCTCTCACCACTGAAAAAAAACCCAACACCGCAGCCCTCACCACAACCATCTCAACATACCCCATCTCCTCACACTTCACCTCAAAAGCATACTCCCAAAAAACCTGTGACTCCTCCTCACTTCAAAAATCTTGAGGAGAACATGTCATCCACAAGTTCCATAGACTCCCCTTCCACAGCCCAAAGAAAGCATGATTGGAAGGCGGCCAAGCTTTTTGAACTTATCTGGAGAGAATGCGGATTCGACACTATGATAGATGAATCCTTGATTAATTCATGGGTCAATCCGCACCGCATGCTATTAGATGAAGACTACACCCCACACCTCACATATGCTGAACCCCCTGCTGATGGATACTGGGATATTCCAATTTCTCCAAATGCAAAATACTTTGCAGTATTTGAGTCATTTGACTGCAGCCTTCCTGCTCACAAACGGCTGCCAATGGAGTTTGAAAGACTTAACCGATTTTATGCTAAGCATGGCTCCTCTATTGAGAATGTTTGGTCTAACGATAGACCATCCGCAGTTAAGAACTACAAGATGCGGAAGTTCATGAAGGCTGATTTCATCCAGTATACCCTCACCAGAAGGGAGCATGACTACATCCGCACCCAGGAAGACTTCCCATGCATGAATCCGGAAGAAATCTTCCTTATTGCTAGGGTGTTCCAGAACAAGGCAAAAAAGCACCCTAAAATGCAAATAGCGCTTGAAAAAGCCAACTCTTTTCTGAGGGATACAGTCTGTGACTTTGCCAAGATAGATGCGGATATCTACCCCACCATCATCAAGAAGTTTGATCTCCCACCACTTGAACCTGTGCCAATGCCTACCAAAGGCTTCGAAGAAAGATCACTAGGCGCAACAAACTTCCCTGAACTTGGAATCATATTCAAACGGAAGACTGACAATGTCAAATACTTCATTCCGATGAATTCCATGCACCGCCTGCCCAAGAAACAACTTGACATCTGCCGGACCGCAGTTGAAAAATCGAAGCATACTACTGCAGAAGTCAAGTTTGAAATTTCAAGAAGAATCACATGGCTGGAAAATGTCAGAAAGTTCTGGTGGATTTTGATCAAGTTCCTCAAACTTGATAGCTAAACCAGAGTTAAAAAGGTCACTTAGGGGGGAAATTGTTGAATCATAAAAGTGACCCTCTTGAACTCAGCTACCGCAACCATCTCTCTACCGCAACGATTCAACACCCGCAGCCAATCCAGCACCCGGAGTCAGTTCTTCATCAGAAACCGCAATCAGTCTTTTGCTACCGCAGTCTACTCAACTATATTACTTTATTTGTCATTTATGTAATTCACTCTATTATCCAGTATGCCTTGCACGACTGCTTATAGAGTAGTAGTCTAGTATAGATCAGAGTCTCTATAAATAGAGACTTATTCTCTTGTATTGAATACCTCTTGATCACTGATAACTTACGTATTATTTTGAATACATTTCTCCAAGTTATCTTCTTCATTTCTCTATCTTTCTATTCTTCTTACACTCAATTGGTACTAAATCATATCTGATTATAACCTCTCTCCGGAGCAAGACCTTGTGACTTCTTCACTAAGTTTGATCTCACTTACTAACATTGGTTTGAATGTATTCGAAGTTATGAATCAACTTAAGTGTATTCTTGATATAATAATTTTTGTCATTTACATTACTTTACATTCTGCATCTAGCTCACTAACTTCTAACTGTTAATATTATTGTTGAGCTAACAGATCCTTGAGATTAACTATTCCGCTATATACTTGTTCTAACCATTTTGTTCAAGTGTGTCTCAAAGTTTTTCTCTCAACACTAGGAGTCAATTCAGAAAAGGGCGTTACATTTTAAAAGAAAATATAATGTATTTAAAAGTCAACACATGCAAATGCTCCTACAAGTGTTGTGTCTCTACGTGCCTCTTACTAGATGATTCCTGAAAAAGCATGTAAAAAGAGCGTCTACTATAAAAATAGTTGGTGAGTTCACAAGTTAAAAATAATATTGGTTTCATGAATCGTAATCAAGTTTTGATAGAAGTTTCATAAATAATAGTACATTTCTAAAATGATTAAATAAGTCTGCATAAACAAAGTTCATTGTCATCATGAGAAATAAAGTACGTTGCCAAAACAAGATGCAAAGTTCATATTCTCATGGAAAATAAAGTTCGTGAATTCTCACAATTAAAGTAATGACCGAATCGTGCCCTATTGACTACTATGTGTATCGCAAACATGGAGAAATAAATGGTAAAATGCACTCAAGCGAATCGTGCGAGTGAGGAGTTGTCTGCGTCCTGAAAGCGCTATCCATAATAACCATAGGCTCAAAAGAGTTAATGAGTTGTGTCGAATGATTCCAGGAACTTAACCGCGATACAGTCCTCATGAATTAAAGTAACATACACATACATACAAAATATAACAACCAAGTTTCATACGAGTCAAAATAAATACAACGAACATAAATAGTTTATGACATGCTTTTCCACCCCAAAACATTTAAAAACAGAAAATAGGGGGAGTCGTGAATACTCACAATGCTTTAAGATGATGCAAATGATGCCTTGAACTAAGTTCCACTTGTACCACTATCGATTCCTACACAATGTTACACACTAATGAGTCTCTAATCGAAATCTAATACTAGTATACTTACATTTTTCTGTGAAATTTAGATTTCTATGAATCTATTTGTTGTATAACAAATTCAAGTGGAATTTCCCATTATTGAAATGTTAAATTTTAACATTTTAGGAGGTGTTCAATGATTAAATATTTAAAAAATAAGTCAATTTAGTTTCAAAATTTCCCAAACTTTGCATTTTAGTTTTAATTGAAGTCAAAGACATTATGATAAATTTCTTGCATTTTTGATTTGTCTAGCTATTTTTCACCATTTTAATTTCTTGAATAATCACAAAATCATGAAAATAATAAACAGTTAATAAAAATTACCAAACTTCTGATTTTCGTTCTAACTATGTTAAAACACTTCTAGATAAATTTTCATGGATTATAGATATGTATAATCATTTTAACTACATTTAATTCTCTAGATATATATAAATTCATTAAAAATAGCAACCAGTTAAGATAAATTTTCGGATTTTTGTGTATTTATTCTATCAAAATAGAGATAAATAGAAAACAATTTCAAAAATTCCTCAAACTTTTTTTAATAGTGTTATTAGACATACAAAAACTAAGAAAAAAATAAAAGTTGGTTTCCAATTAGTTTAGATATTTTTCTTGGTTTTATTCACTTAAATAAGCATTAATTCATGAATAATTATTAAACAGTTAATGAAAATTACAAAACTTTTTGTAGACTTCATATATAAAGTAAATAATCTAGGAAAAATACCAAAATTAGTTTTCAAATAGTGAAACCTTATTTTATGATTTGTGTGTGTTTATTTTAACAAAATGAAGATAATTAGAATAAATAGTAAATAGTTAAGATAATTTCTGAAAATTTTTGTAAATTTATTTGATTTTTTATGTAATATTTTAAAAATATCAAGAGTCAATTGTAAACAGTGAAGTCGGATTTTTGAATTTATGAATGTTTAATCTTAGGAAAATAGAACAAAAATAGCATGCAGAAGCGAAAAAGCATCAAACTTTTTATACAACATCCTAATGTGATATAATACTTTCTAGTAAAGTTTCATGAATTTTGGATGAGTAAAACTATTTTTCCCGTTTTTAGACCATTATAAAAACAAAAATCATGGAAAAATAGTTATGCATTATGAAAAAATCCTCCAAAATATTTTTTTGAGTATGAAACATGACTTAGAAGAATTGAATATTATTAAATGCTCTTTTAATATCTCGAAACTTGGTTTTATGATTTATTTGATCAATCATAAAGAAAATTAAAAATCATAGAAAACTGTAACCAAAATTGATGAAACTTCATGAAAGATGTCTAGCAACTTTATGGGTCATCTAAAAATTTATTCTGAATTTATGGAGCTAAGAAAGTATTTTATATGAATTATTACTCTATTTTATTGCAATAATTATAATAATTCGAAAAACATGAATTATTTTCTTAAAATTTATAGATCATCTTATTTTGTTGTTTGGATTATAGGAAAAATCGTATTTGAATAGAAACGAAGTTTTAGATATTTGTTTGGGAATAAATCTTTTATGAATATATTTGAAAGCTTTTAACAAAAAACTTTGATCATCTAGCATCTAAGCTTGAAGATCATCACATGCATGTTGGTTTGAAGACCATTCATGAGTTTTAAATGATCTAAAATCATTTTTGAAAGAAAACTTAGGGTATATGTTGTGATTTCCCCCCAAAACTTGTAGAAAAGTCCATTATGTTGATTTTGACTTAGGTTTTGGTCCTTGGATTTCACCATTTACAACATGCATGTTGTTTTTGGGTGAAATCCTACCACCATCATCATCAAAACCATGAGTGTGACCAAGTATTCATGATTTTACAATAGAATGGAGTAGAAGAAGGAGAAAGTAAAAAAAAAAATAGCAAAACTTGAAGGAAAAGTGAAGTAGAATGAAAGAATATTCGTGATTACCTTCAAGATTACTTCAAATGATGAAGATTTAGAGTTTAAAGTGTGTTCTTGGACTCATTTTCTGGAATACAATTTGTGAGTTTGAGAGAGAGGAAGAATAAAGAGAAGATGAAGTGATGGAGTGTGAGAGAGAGAGTGAAGTGTGGAGAAATGGAGTGTGAGGGTGAAGTAAGTGTTCTGGGAAGGAAAATATCGAAGGATGAGAGAGGGTGGCTGACTTTTGAGGGTATAATGCCCTCCCTCTCTTTTAGTTTTATAGAAATTTTAATTCTTTTATAAAAATATCATACTTTTTGTAAAATATACACCCTAACCAAGTTTTTTTTGTTCATGAAACCTTGATTTTTGACTTATAAATTAAGGGTAATTGTTAATGACTTAAATTTTATTTTCATTGAATGCATTTCAAAATTTTAATTATTATAAGATAATATTATAAGGTTCATAACTATTTTTATAGAATTTTTAAGGATAAAGTTTATAAATATGATTTTTTATGGCTTTTAGGGTTTTGGAGTTTAATAAACTTTGAATATCAAAATAAATTGAATCTTTGAGACTTCAAATTATTTTTGTGTTTCCTAAATCTTATTCAAGTTAGAAATAATGTTTGTAATTTATTTTTATCGATTTATTGGTATTGTATGTAGTGGTTTCGAGATTCAATCGAAATTGAAGAATCAAGTATACTAGTCCTAGTTTTCAACTTTGACTTAAGTTCCTACAAAACTCGGACCTAATTTCTACTACTAGATCAAATGCATGATGTATGTATATGATTCATGAAAAGGTGTTCAAGTTAAGGAATGACCTGAATTTGAATCGTTGTTACAGTTAAAGTAACTATAGAAGTCATGTATCAATGTGAACTCTGAGTACACTATCCTTCAATTTTACTTGTTTCTAAGTTTCTAATAGGTTATAACTTAGCTTCTAGTCACAAAGTGTAGTATGTGTCATGCCTATATGTGCAACTAAGTTTATTCAAATCTAGAATTCTTCAAATTTGATGGTTGTTACAACAATATTTTACTCCAATTTTGAAACATCTCATGTTATTCGTCTTCACTTTGTTGCCTGATAACATGAATGGTGATTTTAACCAACAAAAGTCAAAAATCAACCCTTCGTTAGTCGATACCCAATTCTCGTTTTCCAACCCTTCGACTATTGAACCATTCTTCTTGACCCAGTCAACGATTCATTAATCGAAGCAACAATCAACCCTTCAAAACTCGTTATCAAACAAGTCTTCGTTACTAGACCATCTATAATTCGTCCTTAAACCATCAAGTGCCAAATCACAGGTCTTCGTTAGAAATTGAAATTCATGATTCGACTGTCGAATTCATCTTCAAGCAATGAACGAACGTTTACATAACCCAATGAATGAAGATATGTGTTCATTATTCAATGCATTCTCAAACTATCGATTCCAAATGCATCGACCACGTAACATCCCCCTCTGGCATGTATCACAATATTGTCCACTTTGGGCTCCCGGCACGAAAACTTCCCAGGAGGTCACCCATCCCTGGATTGCTCTCGCCTAGGCACGCTTAACTACAAAGTTCTTATGAGATCTGCTGCCCTCACGACTTTAAAACGCATTGTGTTAGGGAAGGTATGTACACTCCTTATAAGGAATGTTTAGTTCTCCTTCCCAGCCGATGTGGGATCAGGTGCAACCCACATTCAACCCCTATATTATAACGCGTTTTAAAGTCGTGAGGCAAGCAGATCCCATAAGAACTCTGAAGTTAAGCGTGCTCGGGCGGGATTAGTACCAGGATGGGTGACCCCCTGGGAAGTCCTCGTGCCGAGTGGCCCAAAGAGGACAATATTGTGATAAGTGCCAGAGCGGGATGTTACAAATGGTATCAGAGCTAGGGCATGGGTTGATGTGTTCAACGAGGACGTCGAACCCAATAATGGGGGGGGGGGGTGAAGGTTGGTTGCACCTGATCCTACATTGACTGGAAAGGAGAACGAAACATTTCCTTATAAGGGGTGTGGATACATTCCCTATCACAATGCGTTTTAAAGTCGTGAGGGCAGCAAATCATATAAGAACTCTGCAGTTAAGCATGTTCGGGCGAAAGTAGTATCGAGATGGGTGACCCCCTGGGAAGTCCTCGTGCCGAGTGGCCCAAAGCGGACAATATTATGATACGTTTCAGAGGGGGATGTTACAAAAAGGTGGGTAACACTTGATCCCACATCGACTGGGAAGGAGAACTAAACATTCCTTATAAGGAGTGTGGATACCTTCCCTAACACAACACATTGTAAAGTCATGAGGGCAGCAGATCCCATAAGAAATCTGCAGTTAAGCATGCCCGGGCAACAACAATCCAGTGATGGGTGACCCCCTAGGAAGTTTTCATGTCGGTAGTCCAAAGCGGACAATATTGTGATACGTGCCGGAGGGGGATGTTACAAATGGTATCAGAGCTAGGGCACGGGTCGATGTGTTCGACAGGGAAGTCGAACCTTATAATGGGGGGTGAAGGTGGGTTGTACCTGATGCCACATCGACTTGGTAGGAGAATGAAACATTTCCTTATAAGGGGTGTGGATACCTTCGTTGTCACAACGCGTTTTAAAGCCATGAGGGCAGCATATGTCACACCACCAAACTGGAATGACAAAAACGTTCGGGGGCGGAGGACGTCATGTTTAGTATCATAACACATGTATCATAGTAATCATAGTAACAAACAACCATTTCATTAATGTTTAATTGTTTACAATGATGTGTTTCACAAAAGATTAACTTCCAAAAGTAAATAACAAAACAAGACATGAAGCTACTATGTTCCACCTTCCATATCCCAGCACGAATACCTGTCTACTAGTTTCCTGAGAATACAAGTTATTTTGAAAGAGTTGATCAACATTTAAGCTGGTGAGTTCATAAGTATTTTAATGATGTTCAGTAATTTTTAAGTTGTTTTTAGAAAATTTCGCCTGTTCCTTCAGAAGATCCTATATCTTCTTATATGATGAAATATAAGTAAAATGACTCTACAATCCTTTCTATGAAGGCTAAATGGATACAAGTTATATAGAATCCAGATCAAACAAACAATTGATTGTGTGAATCTGTCCTAAGCCCACAACCAAACAAGGAACAGGAAATGAGGCGAAAGTCACACATCCCATTGTTTGTTAGATCTCTATTGTATATAACCCTGGTGTATTCATTTGGTACTCACGGAGTTAACTGTAATAGTTCCTTTATATTTGATGAAAACATTCTATAAGGAAAACCCTTATTTCCTTTAGTAAAAATGGTAACTGATGAGATTAAAAACTTTAATCTTTGAAGATCGATTAGATCTTAAACAGGTAAGTAAATATAAAACAGCAAGAACACGAAAATAAGAACAAGTCAAGAATGAATCAAACGTGTCGAATGATTAAAACAAAATCCTCAGAAGAGCTCTATTAAGAACATCAACTGTATAGGATTAGTAAGTTACAAGAACGATCAAAGAAATCTATAAAATACTATCGTTACGCTCTAGATCAATCTTCAAAAAATTAACCTAATATGCATGCAAGCATATACTTATATAGTAAACAAAACAGGCTCTCGGTATGGACAGGCCCAAAACCGGAATACAAAATTACATAAATAAATAACCGAGCCCAAAGACGCAACCCTTGAACAAAACTTCAACCCAACAGTAACCACAATAGTTCCTTCTATAATCACATAGTTTATACAAGCTATATATAATCTAATATCGAACAGATAGTTAATTGTGTGAATCTGCCCTAAGCCCACAACCAAACAAGGAATAGGAAGTAAAACGGAAAGCACACATCCAACTACCTATCAGATATTAATTATATATAACCCTAATGTATAAACTAATGTATTATAGAATTAACCACTAAGTTCCTTTAAGTTATACTGGTTTAATAAACTGGATTAAACCTTTTTACTAATAAGTTTCTAGTTTAATCATGTCATTGAAGTACTTAACATCATCCGCTGCATTCTCTTTACACCTTCGAATGATCGATAACACATGCTCTAGACAAGCAGTGGTGTAAAGATGTTTGTCAGCTAAAGCGAAGAGACATTTCTGTCCTTTAGCTCTAGTGAACATAACCGAATTGCGTCTCAGGTCGATCTTGCCCATCTTCATTTGATTGAAATCACTGGCCGATCCCACAGGAGCTATCTTCGGTTTCTTCTTCAAGACTGTGGCAACCTCCTGATCCATAAGGGCAACCTCCATGATGTAACAGACAATCATCCTCTTGAGATGGTCTATGATCGGACCATATTCAGCGTCATTTGTCAAGAGGATGTTGTGCAGAACAATCCAATCATGAGGATTCAAATTCGGTAAGTCTGCCAGAGATATAAAGTGTTCAGTTTTCGCAGACCCTCGAATCACCTTAAACCGAATGTTTATGAATCTTCCTTCGGTGTAAGGCTTTAAGACCCGAACATTCACTATCTTCTGGGCGCTCCATGTTAAGTACTGAGGACGAGCAACCTTCAGATAAAATTCGATCAACTCACTATCCACCTCAGGGTTCGGATGAGGGACTTCAAAAATACATGAGAAGGCGTGGAAGATAAACGCCTTTCGAGTCAACGGCATGTCGGACTGCGAATCGACAGAATTATAGCAGTCGAACGAAATCACCGGCTCGAGCCATAAGATGCTAGGAGTATCTATGGCCTCTTTAATCAAGCGCTCCCGAGTCCAGGCAGGGAAGAGTGTCTTCCTGCTCTCCAGGAGATCGTGGGCTTCCTTCTGCTTGCGTTCAGCTTCTTCAGCCTCTCGCGCCACACGATTAGCATCTTCATCAGCATTGCGACTGTTCTTTCGTTTCAACATGTCAGCAATGGTTTCATCATCTTCATCTTCATCTTCAGCTGTGTTTTTCCCTTTGTCCTTCACACCCGAACCCGAAGCTTGACCAGTTGGAGGTGGTTCAGTTGTGTGAGCAGCTTTGGAAGAAGGAGGTGGTTTCGATTCGGACTTTACTTCTCCCCCTTGTTTCGGATCGGACACGAAACGAGGTAAACCTTCGATTTTGCTGAGAAGGTCCAAGGCAGGAGCAATCTTTTCAGCAAGGGTTCTCTTCACCGAATAGTTTAGAATAGGATCGTGTGCTTCTAGGATGTTGGATAATGCAGCGTGTACATCCGAAACACATGTCCGGATGGCCTCCCTTTCGGATCGAAGAGCTTCCAGCTGTTGTTGAGAGTTTGATAGCTGAGTGCTCTTGACCTTTAGGGCGGTGGTTTTGCTTGCCAGAACGTCCATCAATGAATTCTCAACTGCGAGATCCTCCTGAAGCTTAGCGAGGCGCTCATCAATGGAGGCATGAAGAGCCGAGTTGTCGTCGCTTATTGATTGGCGAAGGTTGGCGAACGAGGTCAACTCCGTTGAGACGAACTTTGCCAATTGCTGAACAATCGGATCCAAAGTTGTCTTGGTAGAATCCGCACTCTCCTGTAATGACTTCAACAGAGAAGAGGCGTCGGAGAATAGTTTATCGACTTTTTCGGTCGCAGCCTCACAGGCTTTGGTAGAGGCTTCGATGGCGGCAGTGGCTGAGACTACCGAATCATGCTGAGCCCTGGAGAAGGCATCAACAATCTTCTGAAGTGCAGCTTCCCATAGCAAGGACTGTTGGTTGGAAGATGAGGCGAGAAGTAAGTCAACCTTCTCGTTGAGCTCCTTAAGATGCTTCTTTGTCACTGGAGCATCATCCTCATCATCACTCTGAACCTGAAACGGACTAAAATAGACCAAATCGAAGGTCATGTTGTCTCCACCAAGAAACGGGTTATCTCCATCAGAGGCATGATCTGGAGATGGTGGGGGTGGTGAAGCTGGGTGTGTAGGGGTTTTGGTAGGTTCAGGTGGAGTGTGGGGTGGGGTAGTTTCGGGTGGTGGTTGAGTATGGGTAGGTTCGGTTGTATGGGTTTCAGTTGTAGTGGTATGAACCCCCGTATCAGATACGTTGGTTGTAACCTTTGTAGTGGTTGTGGTGGTATCTGTGAAAATGGGTGGTGGTATAGGGAAAGAGGTTGGTGGAATTGTGGTAGTGGGGATTATGGTCGGAATGGAAGTAGGGATGGTTTGAGGAGGTGAAGGAACTGGTGAATTATGAAGTTCCATCTCTGGGGTAGGTGAGCGAGGTGGTGTGTTGCCTCTTTGAGGGGTTTCGCCTCCTTGAGAGCCATCCGAACCCGAATGCTCTTCTTCTGAGTCACTCGAAGAGGAAGGGATTATTAGCTTTCACTTCGGTTGAGTCTTCCTTCTCTTCGGCTGCGGGGACTGAGCAGGTTTCGTTTGTTTCCTCTTCTTGGGAGAAGGACCTTTAGCAGCTTTGGTCACTTGCTTCCCTTTGTCCGCCTTTTTGCCTCTGTTCACCGGTTTGTCAGCATCGTGGATGGACTTCAGCATTTCCGGTGTGAGTTCCCTTGGTCCAGTTGCCCTGAACTCCTTGATCGTCCGGATTAGCCTGCTGTCAGAGGGAACGTCGCCATACATTGTCTCCGGAATAGAGCCAATGAACGAGAATTTGGATGCATCAGAGACGATGATCTTCTTGGTATGAAACGTACCAATAGAAGACATCGATGCATCAGCAGCAGTGGGAATATCAAACTTGTCCATCGCCCACTTTGTGATTAGGGTCCAGAACCGGGCATACGACACCTCAGAATGTCGTGATGAAGAAGAAAGGCTCTGGAGGAGCTGTTGCCAGAGAACCAACCCAAAATGACCCCGTTGTAAACGACATACATGATCGACAAGAAAAGTCGACTAGCACCGTCGGATCCTGAGCTCCGTTCCGACAAGCCCTTGAATAGGACTGTGAACATGCCGTTCCACTGTGGCGGCAAACAAGATTTCTTGAACTTTGCGACGGAGGTGAGGACCTCCGTGTACCCCATATTGTAGAACATGTTGTAAAGATGCCCAACCGGAATCGTCTCCGGATTAATTCTCGATGGGTCAACAGCCAACCCCAGCAATGTGCAGAAACGTTGTCGAGAAATGGAGGTCTTGTGATCAGCAACCTCGAAGAACACCCGGTCGACTGCTTTATCGTAATAGGCAGTCGCATAAACCTGCGAGAGAGTTGCCATGGGCACCGACTCAATCCTGGAGAGAGCCGGAGCGATTTGGGAGTACTTCAGGCACTCGATGATCGGCGACATGTAGGAGTCGTACGCTAGAGTGTTGAGATCGATCACCATGCATTGTTGAGGACAAATAGGAAGGATTTGGGATGTAGCATGGACTGAGGATGATTCCGCCATTGTTAAAGGTATTAGAAGAAGAAGATGAACAGTGAAGCTTTTGGGAGTTTTTGCTCTCTAGAAAATCTGGAAGCAGTAAAAAGGTAAATGAGAGTGTTGACTGCCTTTTATAGTGAGGGAATGGAGAGAGAAAAATTGTTCCAAATCTTCTATGCGATGATCACGTAGGAGAGAGAGTGTCAGATTCCTAGGATCACGCCACCCAACAAGCGCCGTTTCAGAGGAAAACCGTTTCAAATCCTCACGCGCCTTTAAGTGCCAGAGAGAAATCCCTTGAAATTTGCACACGCGTCCTTGATGTCAGTAAAAGTATGGGCGTTTCAAATCCACACGCGCACCATTTTTACCGTCGTTTGAAATTAAACCTTTTTAACTCCTGCCGAGTCAGCAACCTTTCGTCTTATCTTTTAAACGACATCTTTTGAATTAACTATCCACGTGGATTATTTTTGACCACAGCTTCATAATTAACCACCAAAGTAATAAATCAGCCTGAAATTAATTAGTAACGGAATTTTGGAAAATCAAAGATTTTCGTGAAAAAGAGTGTAAAAAGAAAAGAAATAAAGCAACTCTTTTTAGGATTTACTGTGATGTCAATAATGACACGAAACTAATGATCCCGGGCACGAATCTCTTCCTTCAAGGTCAAGAGAGACCTTAAAGTGTTAAGTTGGATTCCCGTTGAATTACGATCAATCATTTATTAAGAAATGTTGAAAGGCTTCTTTTAATTAGGCTAATTCAGGGTGGCTTTCGCTTTGATGCAGCAATTCTAATCTTGAAATAAGAAAGAAAGTGATCAAATTACTCGTGAGACCGGTGTAGTCTGTTGAACAAGTAGGTAGGAATTAATTTTAAATAGCTTGGAAAAGATAAAATCTCAAAAAAAAAATTAAAAACTGGATCCCAAGGGAAGAAATGTTATGGTTTTTTTTAACAATTTCATAGGAATCACACAAAATAAAAGTTGAGATTTCATGAAGGTACATCCGTCAATTCTTTGGTGAAAACTTGAGCAAATTAATTGTTCACCGTCAATTCAGATTTGGTGTTGAATTTTGGGTTTCACTCAGCTCGTAGTAGCACGAAACGAAGATCACAAACACAGTTGTTGTGTAACCATAAACCTCAGTGGTAATTTCTGAGAGTCTCAAGGGTTACGTTGATGAAACGAATGTAATGGAGAAATGTAATGGAGATGGTGTAAGAAAGGAAAGTACCTCTGCTGCGAAAATAAGGACCAAGCAGAAAACTCTTAACTCATGTGAGAAGAGAGTGAGGTAGCTCACGATTAGAATAAATGTGATAGCCTTATTGGGAAGACAAGGTTTGTTTATACCAGGTCATGAAGGCTATTATTCAAAGTCTTATGAGGCTTGGGACACATACAGCAGCATGCTTCTAGGGACACTTGAGTAATCCAACAATTATATCCCCATTAATGAACAATCACACAAACAAAAGTAAGAGAAAAAAATATTTTTAGAGTTTTTGAAATAGATAAAATAAGCAAGAAAAAATAGACTTTAAAAAACTTTTGAAAACTTTGAAAAACCGAACCCGAGCATTCGGTTGGTTTCGGTTGCAGAAAATTGTGAAAAACCGAACCCGAGCGTTCGGTTTGTTTCGGTTGAAGAAAATTTTGAAAGACCGAACCCGAGCGTTCGGTTGGTTTCGGTTCAACAAAATTTTGAAAACCCGAACCCGAACCTTCGGTTGGTTTCGGTTCAACAAAATTTTGAAAAACCGAACCCGAACCTTCGGTAGGTTTCGGTTCAACAAAATTTTGAAAAACCGAACCCGAACCTTCGGTAGGTTTCGGTTCAACAAAATTTTGAAAAACCGAACCCGAACCTTCGGTAGGTTTCGGTTTTGGAAAATTTTGAGAAACCAAGGAATTTAGACATGCAATTGAAAAAAAAAAAATTTCAACAACAAAAAAAACTTTGTACAAGCAGTATACAACCAAGAAAACTACCTTTGTGGTGATGAGCGAGTCAGATGGTTTAACCGAACCCGAACGTTCGGTTGGTTTCGCTTCTTACTTTTTAGGTTGAGAGGTAGTGTGAGGTACTGACTCTGATTCCATCATAACTAGCCCTTGCAAGATTTTATTGAATGATGCTTCAGGAAGAGCTTTGGTAAAGACGTCAGCCAGTTGATCAGTGGTTCTTACGAAATGAACTTCGACGTTTCCATCTTCCACGTGATCTTTGATGAAGTGATACCTCAGTGCTATGTGTTTAGTTTTAGAGTGTTGCACTGGGTTATGACAGATCCTAATTGCACTTTCAGAGTGTTGGGCTGTAGATAGTTTTTATGTTGCGTCTTTTGGGCTCGTAGATTAGCCTTGTATTCTCCGGTTTGGGCCTGTCCAACCGAGAGCCTTCTATGTATTGTATATAAGTTTAATGCTTGCATGCATATTAGGTCAAGATTCTAGAGAGATTATCGATATAGCGATTGATCAAGAGTATAACATTTTTCTGTAATCGTTCTTGTAATCTTCTAATCCTTTACAGTTGATGTTCTTAATCGAGCTCTTCTAAGGATTTTATTTAATCATTCGACACGTTTGATTCAAGCTGTTTGTTCTTGTTATTGCGTTTTTACTGTTTCGTATTTGTTTACTTGTTCAAGATCTAATCGATCTTCTTAGATTAAAAGTCGTTTTAATCCCATCAATTGGTATCAGAGCAGGAGGCTGTGTAATCGATACACATCTTTTCTGTGAAAAAGATTTCCATTAGGGTTTTTCCGCAATCATTGATATTTATTGAGCCGTCATCTTAATTGACGTATCTTAATATTTATTGTTTTGCCCTAATCTACTTTATTACAAGTCTGATCTTTGAACAGGTTTTTACGATCATAATGGACGCTACGCAATCAAACCCCATTAATATTTCCAACAGCATCGGTTCGACGACAAAGATTCCAATCTTATACACCCATGACTATGAAGTATGGGCGCATCATTTTGAAGATTACGTGATTGGATCGGAGGACAATGGTTATCTCATCTGGGAAGCCATTATCAATGGACCGTTTTCACATTCTGCAACATCCATAATCATTAAGACGCAAAAAGAGTACAACGATCTGCTTAAGGACGTGACGGATATTGCACAAGATGAAAAAGACAAATTTCAATGCAATATTAAGGCACTGAGGTTGATCAGATTCACCCTTCAGTCCGACACATTCAGACTAGTCAGCTCATGCACTACGGCGAAGGAAGTATGGGATAGACTTCGCGAACTGTATTCCACAGACGAAGATCTTGAACATTCCATCCAAACCTTGCTTCTATCTGAGTTTGGTGAATTCAGGCAAGGGGCCGAAGAATCAGTGACCCAGACGTTTGATCGCTTCAATCATCTTCTCATCAAGATGATCAAACACGACATTGAAAGGAAGCTCATCGAACAAAAGGTTACCTTCTTGAATGGACTGAGATCTGAATGGAGAGCAGTTGTTTCCACAGTCAAAGCCCATGAACAGTTTAAATCTTACTCTTTGGCGAAACTGGTGGGTATTTTAAAGTCGCAAGAGAAGATTGTGGTTCAAGAGAAGAATGTTGTTTCTAGTCTTGGTTCGTTGGCCCTCCTATCTAAAAGTAAAGCTGTGATGGAGGATGAAGAGCTCAACTTGGAAGAATATGACCTCACAACTGAGGATTATGCCATGATGGTATCCAATCCTAAGAGGTTCATAAAGAAGAGATTCCCTAGCAACAAAAACCGAAATTGGCAGGGGAGTTACAGCTCTGAAAAAGGAAACAATGAACCGAAGGCTGAGGAGCCCAAGAAGGAACCGAAAGCAGATGGAGATTCCGGAGTAAGCTATTTCTATTGTGGTGGCAAGAACCACTATGCTAAGGACTGTGTTCTTAAGAAGATGGCTGAAAAGGACGATGGAAAGGATGAGGAAGCCGTGCTGCAGAAGAGATTGGATGAGTTAAGAAAGAAGAAGTCTACCGCTAACCCTTCTGTTAATGCTCTTATTGTGCAGGGTTCGGTTAATGACGATGAGTTCGGTAGCACAGAAGTTTGGTCTACTGACTCAGAAGACGAAGAAGTGAGGAAGCCCACTCATGGAAGGGCTTATGTGGCTAAGGAGGAAAGCAGTGGTGGAAAATGTTTCATGGTAACTGACGTATCTCAAATGAGGGGATACAATACCGATGGAGGAAGCAATGGACCGAAGGTGCAGGAGGATATGTGCTTTACGGCCAAACCACTTAGCCAGCAGTTCAATGAGCTCGATGAACTGATAAAGAAGGTACAATCTGTTTTTATTTCATCTAAAGTACCATTATCCTCATATGAGAAAGAATTAAAAAATGTTAATACAAGAATTTCTCACTTAGATAGTAGCTTAACTCAAACTCGAGTCACCAATTCTAACCTAACTGATCAATTAAGCAGGGTGGCGTCGAAGAGTGAGGAGCGGCGAATGTGGATTGAGTTAAAAGAGTCAGAATTAGTTAAAGTTAAAGACGAAAACATTTATTTGCAGAGAGACAATTTGAAATTGTTAAAACAATGAAATGTGTTTTGTTTAATAGCTAAACGTTTATATTCCAATATTACTCAACTTCACTTGGATTGTGAGATAGGCCAAAAGATCCATCGCATGATTTTGCCCTTCCTAGAATTTAAGGAGGATGAAATCGATGCCGAAGCCTACAAATGTGAGAGTGTGATATCATCTGATGATGTCAATCCGACTTACATGTATGGACTGGACAAAATTGAGTCCTTCATTAAATCCAAAGACCACAAGGACATGCTCAAGAATCTTTTGGACGAAAATGACCGACTTAAACTGAGAACCGAAACCATGCAAAAATTTGACTCCCTAAACGCCAACGTAAGCTCAGAAAATAAAATAGATGTTGAAAATGCATCTGTGCTTAACGAGGACGAAAACATGAGTGAAATTTCTGTAGAGGATACGGTTGACTGCTCAGAATTCGTTAAAAGCGAAACTAAAAACCACAAAATTCTTATCTCTGAAAATTCTGTGGAATTCGCTAGACTGTCCCAACAAAAGTCCCCGAAACTGGTTGAAAAAGTTGTCGTGTATCAAAAGGTCAGGACCACTCCGAATCAGGTATACAAGGTGACTGGAGTAACCGAACATCAAACAGCTGAACTCACAGCTATTGTTAATGAAGACAATGCTGATGGCTGTGATGAGTATTTCTGGGAAGCTCCTATTGATAATGCAAACGAAACCGTTGGCCTGTCTGAAAGAACCTCCTGGATGAGCAAAGGAAGATACATCCCTGAACCATTGAATAAACCTGATAACTTCAGTGAACCAAGCACCAGTGGTACGAAAGATATTCCTCAAGAGGATGATTGTTCAGCAAAAGAAGACATACCCTCGACTCCAATAGCTCGTAGTGAAACTTCATCAGATACTCCCTCCACTTCTTCAGGGCAAACTGAATCTTCTTCAGAAATTCCATCTGCTCCCTTGTCTCAAAGAAAAACTCCTGAAGTTCAAAAGGAACCAGCCAAGGTGACAACAAAAACGAAAGAGAACGTTCATCATCAACCCAAGCAGATGAGGGATAGGAAGATAGAAAGGAACCAAAGATACAGGAAAAACCTTTCTGAAAGGAAACAATTCTGGCACTCCCAGAATGCATACTATTCACACAAGGACAAGAATCTGAAGTATGAAAACAATCCTGTAAGAAAACCCGACAGCTCCAACAACCGAAAGCCAAGGTTCGGTTTGCAAGAAAATACCAACCGAAAGCCAAGGTTCGGTTCGCAAGAAAATACCAACCGAAAGCCAAGGTTCGGTTCGCAAGAAAATACCAACCGAAAGCCAAGGTTCGGTTCGCAAGAAAATACCAACCGAAAGCAAGGGCTCGGTTCTGAAAAGGAATTCGACCGAAACCAAAGGTTCGGTTCTAAGAACAATTCCAACCGAACACAGAGGTTCGGCTCTAAAGCCAAAAGAGAACAAGACTCGAAGGTCAGCCCCTTCAACGATCAAAAGCAAAAGGGTCACCCAGAGTCATCAGCCAGGAAGACATCTCCATCCAAATCCTCTCATTCTAATTCTTCTCGTTCATCTACTTCCACTCATTCATCTCCATCTTGCTCTAAAGCTAATACCAAATGTTGTCAAAAACCTCATCCATCAGCTGAACAGAAAGGAAAGCAGAAGGTCGATGAATCCAAACCTGAGTCCAAAGCGAACAAACCCAATCCTAACAAAATAAAAGTCTTTACCATTAAAAAGAAAGATGAAACAACTCTAATTAAAAGAACATATCTAGTTGACATCTCTCTTACTATTCCCGTTCCCATGAAAAGCTCACATGGACCCAAGAAACTTTGGGTTCCTAAATCTGCTTAATTTTTGCAGGTTATGAGTGACGAGCAGTTTGACGAAGAATGGTACATTGACAGTGGCTGCTCGCGTCACATGATAGGGAGGAAAGAGGAGCTCAGGGAATACAGATCTCTTGCAAATGGTGGCAACGTCAAGTTTGGAAATAACTCTTTCGGCACCATAAAGGGATACGGGATGATAACGAATGGTGACTTTACAATAAGGAAGGTGGCCTATGTGGAAGGACTTCAACACAACCTCATCAGTGTATCTCAGCTTGTTGGAGGTACAGGTCTCAAAGTTTCATTCGATGATGAAGGTTCTGAAATCATAGAGAAAAAGACAAAGAAGGTGATTCTGAAGTCAGAACGAAAGGGTGAAATGTTTCCTCTGAACATGAAACCCATCAAAGGAAACCCAGCCATTTGTCTGCTATCAAAAGCTCAATCCGACGAAAGCTGGTTGTGGCACAGAAGACTCTCTCATCTCAATTTCAAAGATATCAATCGACTTGTCACTGGAGGTCATGTTAGGGGTCTTCCATTGCTCAAGTTTGACCGAGAGCATTTGTGTGCTGCATGTGAAATGGGAAAGCAGAGTCGTCAAAGTCACCCATCCGTAATTAACACAAAAGTTGTTGAACCACTCGAATTGCTTCATATCGATTTGTGTGGTCCTTCATCTATCGAAAGCATCGGTGGTAGCAAGTATATTCTTGTTATTGTAGATGACTTCTCACGATTTACATGGGTGTTCTTTCTAAAGCTCAAATCTGAAGCGACTCAAAAGCTGAAAGTGTTTATCAAGCAGATTGAAGTCCAGCTCAAGAAGGTAGTTCGAAACATCAGGAGCGACAATGGTCTCGAATTCAAGAACAAGGAGTTTGAAGAGTTTCTTGCAGAAAGGGGAATTAGCCATAATTTCTCAGCTCCCTACACACCACAACAGAACGGAATAGTCGAAAGACGAAACCGATCCTTGTGTGAAGCTGCACGAACTATGTTAAGTTTCACTTCATTACCTCTTTATTTTTGGGCTGACGCTATTTCTGCTGCTTGTTATACACAGAACAGGTCCTATCTCAATAAGCGATTCAAGCTCACACCATATGAGATAATAAATAACAGAAAACCCAATGTGAAGTTTTTCCATGTGTTTGGCTCAAGGTGTTTCATCTTTAACTCTAAAGAACACCGCAACAAGTTTGACGTCAAAGCTGACGAGGGAATCTTTCTAGGTTACTCACTCACTTCAAAGGCATACAGGGTCCTAAACAAACGATCAAGAAGGATTGAAGAGACATACTATGTGACCTTCGACGATAACTATGTCAAGAAGCTACAGGCCATAGATGACACTGCCAGGGAAATCTTTCCTCAAACTGGTCAAGTCACAGTCTCAATCGCCAATATGTACGAGAATTTTCTGGATCTCTTTGACGAACCGGAAAAAGCCTCTCTCTCAGAAGCAAATGCAGCTGACAACAAAATTGATCATATGAAGCAAATTGTCGAAGATGCTGCAAAAAGAATGCATGAAGGAGAATCGCCCACTGATGAATCTCCAATCAACAATGCTTCAGTCGAGGGGGAGACACGTTCTCATGTTGAGGGGGAGCCTAGCTCACAAGTCCAGGGGGAGCCAAGCTCTACTTCTTCAACCGAAGGTCCTTCGCAAACCGAAGGTGCCTCTCCAACCGAAGATACCCCTCCAAACGAAGGTGCTTCAATGCCTGCAAATCCAGCACCACAACAAAACCCTGAACCTCATGTTTCTCGAGACTCATCATTTGAGGGGGAGCATGATGATATGACGCTAGATGACGATAGCCAATCTGAGACCGAAGAGATGATCAACGCTGAACTAGATCCAACCTTCGATCCAAATTACCCTCCTCTTACCAAATGGACCAGAGATCATCCCATCTCTCAAGTAGTTGGTGATGTATCTGAAAAGGTTCTGACCCGATCTCAACTGAAGGCAAAACAGACATCCTTATTTTCAAAGGTGGAGTTTTGTATGTTTAACTCATTCGTATCAAAAGTTGAACCGAAGACAGTGAATACTGCCCTCGATCACTCTGATTGGGTTCAAGCAATGCAAGACGAACTGAACGAGTTTGAAAGGAACAAAGTCTGGCGCCTCATTCCAACGCCTCCAGATGCTTCGGTTGTTGGTCTTAAATGGGTTTTCAGAAATAAAATGGACAAGGAAGGTAATGTCATAAGGAACAAGGCTCGTCTGGTGGTCAAGGGATACTGTCAGGAGGAAGGAATAGATTACGAAGAGACGTTCGCTCCAGTAGCTAGGCTAGAATCTGTTAGAATATTTATGGCTTATGCTGCTCACAAAAACTTTGAGGTTTTCCAAATGGACGTCAAGTGTGCGTTTCTCAATGGAGAACTTGAAGAAACTGTGTATGTGGAGCAACCTCCTGGGTTCGTGAACGAAAAACATCCAAATCATTGCTATATTCTGGATAAAGCTGTGTACGGTCTCAAACAAGCTCCGAGAGCCTGGTATGAAACGCTTACTAAATTTTTAAAGATGTCTAAATTTAAACAAGGTTCGGTTGACCCAACCTTCTTTCGCAAAAAGGAAGGTAACCACCTTATGATAGTTCAAATCTATGTCGATGACATCATCTTTGGCTCCACGAATCCCAGCTTAACAGCTGAATTCAGAAAGTTGATGGAGACTAAGTTTGAAATGAGCTCAATGGGTCCTATTAACTTTTTCCTTGGTTTAAACATTAGACAGGGACCCGAAGGCATCTTTATTAATCAGGAAGCTTACACAAAAACTCTCCTAGCGAAGTTTGGCATGATGGGAGACTCAAAAGTCAAAGTCCCAATGGCATTCGGCACCAAGCTTACCCCATCTCTTGACAAACCGGCTGTCGACATCACGCTCTATCGTCAAATGATAGGCTCATTGATGTATCTAACTGCTAGCAGGCCTGATATCATGTTTTCTGTATGTTATTGTGCTCTATTTCAGGCTAACCCACGCGAACCTCACATGCTGGCAGTAAAGAACATCCTACGCTATCTCAAGCGAACAACTTCCTTAGGTTTGTGGTATCCATCCAATTTAGGCTTCTTCGTTCAAGCCTATTCCGATGCTGACCTTGGAGGATGTGGACTCGACCGAAAAAGCACAACTGGTGGCTGTCAATTTCTTGATGGGAAATTGGTCAGCTGGCAATCCAAGAAACAAACATGTGTGTCGCTGTCTACTGCCGAAGCGGAATACATTGCCGCTGCATCCTGCACATCACAAGTGATTTGGATCCAGAGTCAACTCCGAGACTATGGACTCAATATGAAGAAGATCCCACTATATTGTGACTCTGAAAGTGCAATTAGGATCTGTCATAACCCAGTGCAACACTCTAAAACCAAACACATAGCACTGAGGTATCACTTCATCAAAGATCATGTGGAAGATGGTAATGTCGAAGTTCACTTCGTAAGAACCACTGATCAACTGGCTGACGTCTTTACCAAAGCTCTTCCAGAAGCATCATTCAATAAAATATTGCAAGGGCTAGGAATGATGGAATCAGAGTCAGTTCCTCACACTACCTATCAATCTCAACCGTAAGAAGCGAAACCAACCGAACGTTCGGGTTCGGTTCAACCATCTAACTCGCTCATTACTTCAAAGGTAGTCTTTCTCTGTTGTATATTACATGTATTTTTTTGTTTTTCTTTATATTAAAAGTATTTATTACTTGTATATCTAAATTCCTTAGATTCTCAAAATTTTCCAAAACCGAAACCTACCGAAGGTTCGGGTTCGGTTTTTCAAAATTTTGTGGAACCGAAACCAATCGAAGGTTCGGGTTCGGTTTTTCAAAATTTTGTGGAACCGAAACCAACCGAAGGTTCGGGTTCGGTTTTTCAAAATTTTGCGGAACCGAGACCAACCGAAGGTTCGGGTTCGGTTTTTCAATTTTTTCTCAGAGTTTTTTTTTAAGTCTTTATTTTATTATTTTTCTTTTATATATATAAATTTCAAAACTCCAAAAATATTTTATTTAATGTTTTGTGTGCTCGTTCGTTCATGGGAATAAATTTGATAAATTACTTAAGTGTCCCTAGAAGCATGCTGCTGTATGTGTCCCAAGCCTCATAAGATTTTGAATAATAGCCTTCATGACCTGGTATATACAAACCTAGTCTTCCCAATAAGGCTAACTCATTTATTCTAATCGTGAGCTACCTCACACTCTTCTCGCATGAGTTAAGAGTCTCCTGCTTGGTCCTTATTTTCGCAGCAGAGGTACTATGTTTTCTTACACCTTCCCCATTGAACTTCTCCATTACATTCGTTTCATCACTGTGACCCTTGAGACTCTCAGTAACTACCGCTGAGGTTTATGGTTACACAAAATCTGTGTTTATGATCTTAGTTTCGTACCACTACGACCTAAGTGAAACCCAAAATTCAACACCAACGAATTGACGGTGACCAATTAACTTGATCAAGTTTTCACCTTTTGCGTGATCCCGATGAAATTGTTACACACCATAACATTTCTTCCCAAGGGATCCAGTTTTTAAAATATTTATTTGAGATTTCATATTAATCCAAGCCACTACAAAATCAACTCCAACCTACTTGTTCAACAGACTACACCGGTCTCACAAGTACTTTGTTCACATTCGTTCTTATATCAAGAATTGAATTGTTGAATCAAAGCGAAACTACCCTTAATTAGCCAAATTTAAAGAATCCTTTCAACATTTCTTAATAAATGTTTGATCGTCATTCAACGGGATTCCACACTAACACTTTGAGGTCTCTCTTGATCTTGAAGGAAGAGATTCGTGCCCGGGATCATCAGTTTCGTGTCATAATTGACATCACAGCTTATCCTAAAAAGAGTTGCTTTATTTCTTTATCTTTTACACTCTTTGCACGAAAATCCTTGATTTTCAAAAATTCCGTTACTAATTATTTTACAGGCTGGTTTATTACTGAGGGATTACTAATGAAGTTGTGGCCAAAAATTAGCCACGTGGGTCATTAATTGAAAACAGCTGTTTAAAAAAGGGGAAAAGACAAAATGTTGCTGACTCGGCGGGAGTTAAATGGATAGAAATTCAAACGACGGTAAAAAGGAGGGCGCGTGAATTTGAAACGGCCGCGCTTTTTCTGACACTTGAGGACGCGTGTGCAATATCGAAGCGTCACACCTCTGGAGTTACAGGCGCGTGTGGAAATGGAAACGGTTCCTTTCTCTGAACCGGCGCTTATTGGGCGGCGTAATCCTAGGACTCTGACACTCTCTCTCCTACGTGATCATCGCACGCCCCAACTGTCACCAATCAGTCACTCAAAAACCCGTTTCATATTTCCATAAGAGATTTGAAACGATTTTTCTCTCTCCTCTCCCACTATAAAAACCCATCAACACCACCTTTTACCTCTTTACTGCCCCCGTAATTCCCAAAGCAAAATTACTCCCAAAAACTCTCCCGTTCTTCTTCTTCTCCACACCTGCAACAATGGCTGAATCTTCGTCTGTTCATGCCACTTCTCAGATTCTTCCCATCAGACCTCAACAATGCCTTGTCATTGATCTGAACCCACTGGCCTATGATCCCTACATGTCGCCGGTTATCGAATGCCTCAAGTACTCCCAGCTTGCTCCGGCATTGTCCATAATTGAAACGGTGCCACTGGTGGCTCTATCTCAGGTCTATGCGACGGCCTACTACGACAAGGGCGTCGACCGGGTATTCTTTGAAGTGGGAGATCACAAGACTTCAATTTCTCGCTCCCGTTTCTGCTCGCTGTTAGGTTTGCAGCGGACTCCTCACGAGTTAACCCAGAGACGATTCCGGTTGGAATGTTCTACAGCATGTTCTACAACATGGGCTACACGGAAGTTCTCACCTCCGTCGCCAGGTTCAAGAAGTCATGCCTACCGCCCCAGTGGAATGGGTTATTTACAGTTCTCTTCAAGGGACTGTCTGAGAGGAGCTCAGGATCTGACGGTGCAAGTCGTCTTTTCCTTTCTATTATGTACGGCGTGTACAATGGGATCAACCTCGATTATGGGTTTGTCCTCTGGCAACAGCTGCTTCAGAGCCTCTCTTCTACTTCTCGACACTCCGAGGTGTCGCTGGCCCGGTTCTGGATCTTGATCACAAGATGGGCTATGGACAGGTTTGATGTCCCAACTGCTGATGGTGCATCGATGTCTTCTATTGGTACGTTCCATACCAAGAAGATCATCGTCTCGGATGCATCAAAATTCTCCTTCATTGGCTCCATCCCGGAGACTATGTATGGAAGTGTGCCTTCAGACAACAGTATGATCAAGGCGATCAAGGAGTTAGGGCCATCTGGTCCGAGGGAGCTGACACCGGACATGCTGCGCTCGATTCATGATGCCGACAAACCGGTGGCCAGGGGTAAGAAGACAGACAAGGGGAAGAAAACATCCAAAGCCCCAAAACCTTCTCCCAAGAAGCGCAAACAAACGAAGGCTGCTTCATCCCCCCAACCGAAAAGGAGGAAGACTCAACAAAAGCGAAAGCTCGTCCTTCCCTCCTCATCAAGCGAATCCGAAGGTGGAAGTTCGGACTCTGAGGGATCCCAAGGAGACGAATCTCCTCAGCGAGGTAACACAGCCCCTCGCTCACCAACCCCGGAGATGGAACTTCATCAATCCCCAGTTCCTTCCCCTCCACCCACAATACCTATTTCCATTCCCACCATAAACCCCACCATTCCCCCAACCTCTATCCCTATACCTCCACCCATATTCACCACATCAACCGAAACACCACCTGTTACCGAAACCCCAACAGTAACCGAACCTCCTCAAACCCATACACAACCACCCCCCGAAACAAACCCCCCACCCACTCAACCAGAACCAACAAAACCCATTTCACCCCCGGCTTCTCCACCACCTCAATCTCCAGAAGACGCCTCCGATGGCGGTGATCAATACCTTGGGGGTGATCACATGAACTTCGATTCGGTCTACTTTAGTCCGTTTCAAGTTCAGAGTGATGAGGAGGATGATGCTCCTGTCACACGGAAGCATCTTCGTGAGCTTAACGAGAAGATTGATCAACTTCTCGCCTCCTCTTCCAACCAGCAGTCCTCTTTGTCTGAAGCTGCCCTTCAGAAGATCGTTGACGCCTTCTCTCGGGCTCAACATGATTCAATGGCCTCAGCAACTGCTGCGATAGACGCCTCCACCGAGCCTGTGAGGCAGCGACCGAAAAAGTCGATAAACTATTCAATGACGCTTCAATCCTGCTGCAGTCTATGCAGGAAAGCGCCGAAGCCACGAAAACAACTCTGAAACCAGTTGTTCATCAATTGGCCCAGTTTGTAAAGACGGAGTTATCCTCGTTCGCTACCCTCAGACAGAACCTTAGCAACGACAACTCGGCACTTCGTGCCTCCATCGATGCCCGCTTGGCAAAGCTACAAGAGGATCTTGCGGCTGAAAATTCACTGATGGACGTCCTGGCGAGTAAGACTACCGCCCTTAAGGTCAAGAGCACCCAACTTTCCAACTCCCAGCAACAACTGGAAGCTCTTCGATCCGAGAGGGAGGTCATAAAGACGTGTGTTTCGGATGTCCACGCCGCTCTCTCGAATATCCTGGAAGCACACGACCCCATCCTTAATCACTCAGTGAGGCGTACCCTCGCTGAGAAACTCTCTCCGGCCATGGACCTCTTGAGTAAAATTGAAGGCCTACCCAGTTTCGTGTCCATTCCGAAACAAGGGGGAGATGAGAAGAAAGGATCGAAACCCCCTCCTTCCTCAAAAGCAACTCACACAACCGAACCAACCCCAACTGATCATGCCTCGGGTTCGGGTGTGAAGGACAAGGGCAAAAACATTGCAGAGGGAGGAGATGAAGATGAAGATGAAGACAAGGAGACTATTGCGGACATGTTAAAGAGAAAGAACAGTCGCAATACTGATGACGATGTCAGTCGTGTGGCACGTGAAGCTGAAGAAGCCGAACGTAAACAAAAAGAAGCCCACGATCTCCTTGAGAGCCAAAAGCTGCTCTTCCCTGCCTGGACCAGGGATCGCATGATAAAAGAGGCCATAGAGACTCCAAGCATTCTATGGCTCGAGCCGGTGATATCATTCGACTGCAAAAACTCGGTCGATTCGCAGTTTGATATGCCGCTGACTCGAAAGGCGTTCATCTTCCACGCCTTTTCTAACATTTTCGAAGTCCCGCATCCGAACGATGAGCTTTACAGGGAGCTCATTGACTTCTACCTGGAGGCCGCTTGCCCTCAATACCTTACATGGAGCGCCCAGAAGATCGTCAGTGTTCGGGTGCTGAAGCCTTATGCCGTGGGGAGATTCACTAACGTAAAGTTCAAGCTCATCCGAGGATCTGCAAGAACTGCTCACATGATCACCCTGGTGGATCTACCCAATCTGAACCCTCATGATTGGATAGTCTTGTACAATATCCTGCTGACAAATGAATCAGAATTTGGTCCCATCATAGACCATGTCAAAAGGATGCTGGCATGCTACATCATGGAGGTGGCCCTAATGGATCAGGAGGTTGCCACAGTTTTTAAGAAGAAACCGAAAGTCAAACCTGTGGGATCGGCCAGTGATCTAAATCAAATGCAAATGGGCAAGATAGATCCGAGGCGAAACTCTGTGATGTTCACTAGAGCCGAAGGACAGAAATGTCTCTTCGCTTTAGCTGACAAACATCTTTACACTACAACTTGCTTGGAGCACATCTTATTCATCATCAAGCAGTGTAAAGACAATTCGGCTGATGATATCAAGTACTTCAATGATATGATCAATTGGTACGTTCGGTTTAGACAGACCATCCTTTCCATAACCAAATGTCTGTTTAACACCGTAAAGAAGAAGGTACCAGCTTCAGCCGCCGGCCCAAGCAAGAAGTGAAGGTCTCGCTCCAAATTGACGCAAAGGGGGAGATTGTTGGGCTGTAGATAGTTTTTATGTTGCGTCTTTTGGGCTCGTAGATTAGCCTTGTATTCTCCGGTTTGGGCCTGTCCAACCGAGAGCCTTCTATGTATTGTATATAAGTTTAATGCTTGCATGCATATTAGGTCAAGATTCTAGAGAGATTATCAATACAGCGATTGATCAAGAGTATAACATTTTTCTGTAATCGTTCTTGTAATCTTCTAATCCTTTACAGTTGATGTTCTTAATCGAGCTCTTCTAAGGATTTTATTTAATCATTCGACACGTTTGATTCAAGCTGTTTGTTCTTGTTATTGCATTTTTACTGTTTCGTATTTGTTTACTTGTTCAAGATCTAATCGATCTTCTTAGATTAAAAGTCGTTTTAATCCCATCACAGAGTCACAATATAGTGGGATCTTCTTCATATTGAGTCCATAGTCTCGAAGTTGACTCTGGATCCAAATCACTTGAGAGGTGCAGGATGCAGCGGCTATGTATTCCGCTTCAGCAGTAGACAACGACACACACATTTGTTTCTTGGATTGCCAGCTGACCAATTTCCCGTCAAGGAATTGACAGCCACCAGTAGTGCTTTTTCTGTCGAGTCCACATCCTCCAAGGTCAGCATCAGAATAGGCTTGAACGAAGAAGCCTGAGTTGGAAGGATACCATAGACCTAAGGAGGCAGTTCGCTTTAGATAGCGTAGAATGTTCTTCACTGCAAGCATGTGAGGTTCGCGTGGGTTTGCCTGAAATCGAGCACAATAACATACAGAAAACATGATGTCAGGCCTGCTAGCAGTAAGATACATTAGTGAGCCGATCATTTGATGATAGAGCGTGATATCAACAGCCGGTTTGTCTAGAGATGGAGTTAGCTTGGTGCCAAATGCCATTGGGACTTTGACTTTGGAGTCTCCTGTCATACCAAACTTTGCTAGGAGAGTCTTCATGTAAGCTTCCTGATTGATAAAGATGCCTTCGGGTCCCTGTCTAATATTTAAACCAAGGAAAAAGTTAATAGGACCCATTGAGCTCATTTCAAATTTAGTCTCCATCAACTTTCTGAACTCAGCTGTTAAGCTGGGATTGGTAGAGCCAAAGATAATGTCATCGACATAAATTTGAACGATCATAAGGTGGTTACCTTCCTTTTTGTGAAAGAAGGTTGGGTCAACCGAACCTTGTTTGAATTTAGACATCTTTAAGAATTTAGTTAGCGTTTCATACCAGGCTCTTGGAGCTTGTTTGAGGCCATACACAGCTTTATCCAGAATATAACAATGGTTTGGATACTTTTCGTTCACGAACCCAGGAGGTTGCTCCACATACACCATTTCTTCGAGTTCTCCATTAAGAAATGCACATTTGACGTCCATTTGGAAAACTTCAAAGTTTTTGTGGGCAGCATAAGCAAGAAATATTCTTACAGATTCAAGCCTAGCCACAGGAGCGAAAGTCTCTTCATAATCAATTCCTTCCTCCTGACAGTATCCCTTTACAACCAGACAAGCTTTGTTCCTTATAACATTCCCTTCCTTGTCCATTTTGTTCCTAAAAACCCATTTGAGACCAACAACCGAAGCATCTGGAGGAGTTGGAATGAGGCGCCATACTTTGTTCCTTTCAAATTCGTTCAGTTCGTCTTGCATTGCTTGAACCCAGTCAGAATGATCGAGGGCAGTGTTAACTGTCTTCGGTTCAACTTTTGATACGAATGAGTTAAACATACAAAACTCAACCTTTGAAAATAAGGATGTCTGTTTTGCCTTCAGTTGTGATCGGGTCAGAACCTTTTCAGAGACATCACCAACCACTTGAGAGATAGGATGATCTCTGGTCCATTTGGTAAGAGGAGGATAATTTGGATCAAAGGTTGGGTCTAGTTCAGCATTGATCATTTCTTCTGGCTCGGATTGGCTATCATAGCCAAGCGTCATATCATCAGGCTCCCCCTCGATTGATGAGCTTTAAGAAACTTGAGGTTCAGAGGTTTCTTGTGATGCTGGACTTGCAGGCGTTGATGCATCTTCGGTTGGAGAAGCACTTTCGGTTGGAGAAGCACTCTTGGTTTCAACCAGAAAGATTCCCTCGTCGGCTTTGACATCGAACTTGTTGCGGTGCTCTTTAGAGTTAAAGATGAAACACCGTGAGCCGAACACATGGAAAAATTTTATGTTGGGCTTCCTATTGTTGAGAATCTCATAAGGTGTGAGCGTGAATCGCTTGTTGAGATAGGACCTGTTCTGTGTAAAACAAGCAGCAGAAATAGCATCAGCCCAAAAATAAAGAGGTAAGGAAGCGAAACTTAGCATATTTCGGGCAGCTTCACACAAAGATCGGTTTCGTCTTTCGACAATTCTGTTCTGTTGAGGTGTGTAGGGAGCTGAGAAGTTGTGACTTATTCCCTTTTCTGCCAGAAATTCTTCAAATTCCCTGTTCTTGAATTCCAGACCATTGTCGCTCCTGATGTTGCGAACGAACTTCTTGAGCTGTACTTCAAATTGCTTGATAAACATTTTCAGCTTATGAGTCGCTTCAGATTTGAGCTTTAGAAAGAACACCCATGTAAATCGTGAAAAGTCATCAACAATAACAAGAATATACTTGCTACCACCGATGCTTTCGATAGATGATGGACCACACAAATCAATATGAAGTAATTCGAGTGGTTCAACAACTTTTGTGTTAATTACAGATGGATGACTTTGACGACTCTGCTTCCCCATTTCGCATGCAGCACACAAATGATCTCTATCGAACTTGAGCAATGGAAGACCCCTAACATGACCTCCAGTGACAAGTCGGTTGATATCTTTGAAGTTGAGATGAGAGAGTCTGCGGTGCCACAACCAGCTTTCGTCAGATTGAGATTTTGATAACAGGCATATAGCTGGGTTTCCTTTGATGGGTTTAAGGTTTAGAGGAAACATTTCACCCTTTCGCTCTGACTTGAGAATTACTTTCTTTGTCTTTTTCTCAATAATTTCAGAACCTTCATCATCGAATGAGACTTTGAGACCTGTACCTCCAACAAGCTGAGATACACTGATGAGGTTGTGTTGGAGTCCTTCCGCATATGCCACCTTCCTTATAGTGAAATCACCATTAGTTATCATTCCGTATCCTTTTATGGTGCCGAAAGAATTGTTTCCAAACTTGACTTTGCCACCATTTGTAAGAGATCTGTATTCCCTGAGCTCCTCTTTCCTCCCTGTCATGTGACGTGAGCAGCCACTATCGATGTACCATTCTTCGTCGAACTGCTCGTCACTTATAACCTGCAAAAATTAAGCAGATTTAGGAACCCAAAGTTTCTTGGGTCCATGTGAGCTTTTCATGGGAACAGGAACAGTAAGAGAGATGTCAACAAGATATGTTCGTTTTATAAGTGTTGTTTCATCTTTCCTTTTAATGGTGAAAACTTTTATTTTATTAGGATTGGGTGCGTTCGGTTTAGACTCTGGTGTGGATGCAGAAACCTTCTGTTTGTCTTTTTGTTCAGCCGATGAATGAGATTTTTGAGAATGAACAGACTTAGCTTTAGAGCTTGATAGAGATGATTTGGAAGAATTAGAAGAATTAGATGAACTAGAAGGAGTGGATTTAGATTGAGAGGACTTCTTGGCTGGAGACTCTAGGTGACTCTTTTGCTTTTGATCATTGGAGGGACTGACCTTAGAGTTTTGATCTCTTTTAACTTCAGAACCTAGCGTTTGCTTTCGGTTGGAATCGTTCTTTGAACCGAACCTTTGCTTTCGGTTGAAGTCATTCTCAGAACCGAACCTTTGCTTTCGGTTGGTATTCTCTTGTGAACCGAACCTTGGCTTTCGGTTGTTGTGGCTCTCAGGCTTTCCGACAGGATCGTTTTCATACTTCAGATTCTTGTCTTGATGTGAGAAGTATGCATTCTGGGATTGCCAGAATTTCCTCCTTTCAGAGAGATTCTTCCTATATCTTTGGTTCCTTTCACGTTTCTTATTCCTCATCTGCTTAGGTTGATGATGAATATTAGCTTTCATTTTCGGTTTCTCCTTGGCCGGTTCATTTTGAATTGTAGTAGTTTCACTGTTAACTAAGGAAGTAGGGGGAACATCCTCTTTTGCCGAACTTTCATTCTCCTGAGGAATGTCTTTCGTACCACTGGTGCTTGGCTCATCGAAATTATCTGGCTTATTCAAGGGTTTAGGTATGTATCTACCTTTACTCTTCCAAGAGGTTCTTTCTGACATGCCTACAGTTTCATCAGCATTATCGATTGGAGCTGTCCAGAAGAACTCATCACAGCCATCAGCATTGTCTTCGTTCACAATAGCCGTGAGTTCAGCCGTCTGATGTTCGGTTACTCCAGTGACCTTGTACACTTGATTTGGAGTGGTCTGGACCTTTTGATATATGACCGCTTTCTCTACTAAGATCGAGGACTTTTGTTGGGACAATCGAGCGAACTCCACTGAATTTTCAGAAATTAGATTTTTGCGGTTTTCAGGTTCGTTTTTAACAAATTCTGAGCAGTCAACCGTGTCCTCTACAGAAATTTCACTCATGTTGTCGTCCTCATTAAGCTCAGATGCATTTTCAACATCAATTTTGTTTTCTGAGCTTACGTTGGCGTTTAAAGAGTCAAATTTTTGTATGGTTTCGGTTCTCAGTTTAAGTTTATCATTTTCATCCAAAAGATTTTTAAGCATGTTCTTGTGGTCCTTGGATTTAATGAAAGATTCTATTTTGTCCAGTCCATACATGTAGGTCGGATTGACGTCATCAGATGATATCACACTCTCACAGTTATAGGCTTCAGCATCAATTTCATCCTCCTTAAACTCAAGGAAGGGCAAAATCATGCGATGGATCTTTTGGCCTATTTCACAGTCCAAATGAAGCTGAGTAATATTAGAATAAAGACGTTTTGCAATTAAACAAAAAACATTCCGCTGTTTTAACAACTTTAAATTGTCTCTTTGTAAATAAATGTTTTCGTCTTTAATTTTAACTAATTCAGACTCCTTCAACTCGATCCACATGCGCCGCTCCTCACTCTTCAAAGACACCCTGCTTAATTGATCAGTTAGATTAGAATTGGTGACTCGAGTTTGAGTTAAACTACTATCTAGATGTGAAATTCTTGCATTAACATTTTTTAGTTCTTTCTCATATGAGGATTGTGGTACTTTGAATGAAACAAAAACCGATTGTACCTTCTTGATCAGTTCATCGAGCTCATTGAACTGCTGGCTGAGTGGTTTGGCCGTAAAGCACAAGTCCTGCTGCTCCTTCGGTTCCTGGCTTCCACCATCAGTGTTGTATCCCCTCATCTGAGACACATCGGACACCATGAAGCATCTTCCTCCACTGCTCTCCTCCTTTGCCATATAAGCCTTTCCATGAGTAGGTTTCCTCACTTCATCGTCTTCTGAGTCGGTAGACCAAACTTCCACTCTACCGAACTCGTCATCAGCAACCGAACCCTGCACAATAAGAGCATTCATGGAAGGGTTAGCGGTAGATTTCTTCTTTCTCATCTCATCGAGTTTTTTCTGCAGCATAGCTTCCTCATCCTTTTCAGCCATCTTTTTCAGGACACAATCTTTAGCATAGTGGTTTTTCCCACCATAGTAGTAACAGCTTACTCCAGAATCACCATCCACCTTCGGTTCCTTCTTGGGTTCTTCAACCTTCGGTTCATTGTTAACCTTTTCTGAACTATAACTCCCCTGCCAGTTTCGGCTTTTATTGCTGGGGAATCTCTTCTTTATGAACCTCTTGGGGTTAGACACCATCATAGCATAATCCTCAGACGTGAGATCATACTCCTCCAAGTTAAGGTCTTCATCCTTCATCACAGCTTTACTTTTTGATAGGAGGGCCAGCGAACCAAGGCTTGAAACAACGTTCTTCTCCTGCAGTACAATCTTCTCCTGGGACTTGAGAATACCCACCAGTTTCGCCAAAGAATATGATTTAAATTGCTCATGGGCTTTGACTGTAGACACCACTGCTCTCCATTTAGACCTTAGACCATTTAAGAACGTAACCTTCTGCTCAATAAGCTTCCTTTCAATGTCATGTTTGATCATCCTGCTGAGAAGATGATTGAAGCGATCGAACGTCTGGGTCACAGTTTCTTCGGCTCCTTGCCTGAATTCTCCAAACTCAGATAAGAGCAAGGTTTGGATAGAATGTTCCAGATCCTCGTCTGTAGAGTACAGTTCACGAAGTCTATCCCAAACTTCCTTTGCCGTCGTGCATGAGCTGACCAACCTGAAAGTATCGGACTGAAGGGCGAATCTGATCAATCTTAACGCCTTGATATTGCACTGGAATTTATCCTTTTCATCTTGTGCAATATCTTTGACATCCTTCAGCAGATCATTGTACTCCTTTTGAGTTTTAACAATTCTTGACGTTGCAGAATGCGAAAAAGGTCCATTAATGATTGCTTCCCATATGAGGTATCCATTATCCTCAGATCCTATGACGTAGTCTTCAAAGTGATGCGCCCAGACTTCATAATCATGGGTATATAGGATTGGAATCTTCGTCGTTGAACCGATGCTGTTGGAAATATTGATAGGATTTGATTGCGATTCGTCCATTATGATCGAAAAAACCTGTTAAAAGATCAGACTTGTAATAACTCAGATTAGGGCAAAACAATAAATATCAAGATACGTCAATAATGAGATGACGGCTCAATAAATATTATTAATTGCGGAAAAACCCTAATTGTAACCTTTTCACAGAAAAGATGTGTATCGATTACACAGCCTCCTGCTCTGATACCAATTGATGAGATTAAAAACTTTAATCTTTGAAGATCGATTAGATCTTAAACAGGTAAGCAAATATAAAACAGCAAGAACACGAAAATAAGAACAAGTCAAGAATGAATCAAACGTGTCGAATGATTAAAACAAAATCCTCAGAAGAGCTCTATTAAGAACATCAACTGTAGAGGATTAGTAAGTTACAAGAACGATCAAAGAAATCTATAAAATACTATCGTTACGCTCTAGATCAATCTTCAAAAAATTAACCTAATATGCATGCAAGCATATACTTATATAGTAAACAAAACAGGCTCTCGGTATGGACAGGCCCAAAACCGGAATACAAAATTACATAAATAAATAACCGAGCCCAAAGACGCAACCCTTGAACAAAACTTCAACCCAACAGTAACCACAATAGTTCCTTCTATAATCACATAGTTTATACAAGCTATATATAATCTAATATCGAACAGATAGTTAATTGTGTGAATTTGCCCTAAGCCCACAACCAAACAAGGAATAGGAAGTAAAACAGAAAGCACACATCCAACTACCTATCAGATATTAATTATATATAACCCTGATGTATAAACTAATGTATTATAGAATTAACCACTAAGTTCCTTTAAGTTATACTGGTTTAATAAACTGGATTAAACCTTTTTACTAATAAGTTTCTAGTTTAATCTACTACATGTTCTATCTAAAATGTATGTTTTTGTACTAGAAAACGATGTGCTGAATTTGTACGTTATGACCTAACCTATACCTGGTACACCTTATGATTACTTGGTGCATACGAGATATATATAGCTAAGATCGAAATAGATGGTAGACTGGGTGTATCTGCTCTAAGCCCACAACCAAACAGGGAACAGGAAATGAAGCGGAAAGCACACATCCTACTATCTGTCGAACCCGAACTATATATATCCATGATGTATGAACTAAGGAATCAAAAAGTTAGCATTATAGGCCCCCTCTTAACTGAACTGTTGGGAACTGAAGTGTTGCGTCTGTGGCTCGCTCCTTAGCCCAGTTTTGTTACCGGTTTGGGCCTGTCCAACCGTGTTTATTTTTATTAGGGTTTTAGTATTTAAGGTGCATGCATGCATCCTTGGTGATTATCGCTTTCATTTATTATTCTCAGTATTGTATTACAAACCCTAGGTCGCATCTATAGTGGAAGTTCTTCATTGAGATCTGCTGAGGCGTGACTATTCTTGAATCATTAAGCTATACTTAGATTCCATCTTGTGTTCTCTGTGTTTGTTTGTTTATTTTTATTGATTAACCTGTTGAAGATCTAATCGATCTAAGAGTTTTCAACTCATCAATTGGTATCAGAGAAGGAGACTGTGTAATCCTTACACATCTCTTCTGTTGAAGATCTTAGGGTTTTCCGCTTTGATTGATATTGTTAGAGCCGTCATTTGCTATTGATGTAGTTCTTTAATAGTCGATCTTACCCTAATGTTATTTACAAGTCTGATCTAAAGCAGGTTTTTGAGCAAACATCATCATGTCCATGGAAGATTCTTATACAAACCCAATCAATATCTCCAACAGTATAGGATCAATGACAAGGATTCTGATATTATACACTTAAGATTATGAGGTCTGGATGCATCACTTCGAAGACTATGTGATTGGTTCAGAAGACAATGGATAGTTGATCTTGGAGGCGATTACTGTAGGTCCATTCGCTCACTTAAGCACTTCAAGAATTGTTAAAACTCAAAAGGAGTACAATCAACTCATCAATGACGTGAAAGACACTCCCCAAGATGAGAAGGAAAAGTTTCAGTGCAATATCAAAGCTTTGAGGATGATAAGGTTCGCTTTACAATCGGATATGTTTCGGTTGGTAAGCTCATGCACAATAGCGAAAGAAATTTGGGACAGGTTGAAGCAACTGTACTCTACGGATGAAGATCATGAGCATTCAATCCAAACTTTATTGCTCTCAGAATTTCGTGTCTTCAAGCAGAAGCCTGAAGAGTAGCTTATTCAAGCCTTCGATCGCTTTAATCATCTTCTTAGTAAGATGATAAAGCATGGGATTGAAAGGAAAGTCATTAAAAAGAAAGTCACATTCATGAATGGCCTTAGACCCGAATGGATGGTTGTGGTGTCTACTGTGAAGGCACATGAACAATTCAAGGCTTATTCTCTAGCAAACTGGTGGGAATATTAAAGTCACATGAGAGTGCAGTACCTAAAGAAACAAATGTGGTTTCTAGCATGCGGTCCTTGGCCCTAATCTCCAAAGGAAAGAATGCTGATGAAGAAGAAGAAGATTTAGATCTCTCTGAATATGATCTAACAGGTGATGATTATGCTTTGATGGTGTCAAATCCCAAGAAGTTCATTAGAAGAAGGTTCCCAGCTAATAAGATCTGAAACTGGCAGGGAAGCTACAGTGTCGAGAAAGCGAAGGAGGAACCGAAGAGTGTCTCTCAGACTGAAGAACCAAAGAAGGAAGTAAAACTTGGTGGTGACTCAGGTTTTAATTGTCACTACTGTGGAGGCAAAAATCACTTCGCCAAAGATTGTATGTTGAGAAAGAAGTCAGAAAACAATGATGATGATGACGAGGAAGCGAACCTCATACGAAGATTGGAGGAAATCAAGAAAAAGAAAGCTAGATCTAATAACACTATGAATGCTCTTATTGTACAGGGAAATATTGTTGACGATGAGTTTGGAGGTGTTGAAGTTTGGTCCACATATTCTGAAGACGAAGAAGTGAGGAAGCCCACTCATGGCAGGGCTTTGTTGGTGAAAGAAGAGAACATTGCAGGAAAGTGTCTAATGGTGACCTCTGGGGTGTCACAAATGAGAGGCTATACCACTGATGGGGGACTAGACGAAGTGAAAGAGCGAGAAGACATGTGTTATGCAGCGAAACCTGTCAGTGAACATATCAACGAATGCGATGACTTGATCAAGAAGGTACAATGTATTCTTGTTTCTTTACAAATCCCCATCACAAACTATGAAAAAGAACTAAATGGATTAAAATCTAAATTTTCTAGTATAAGTGGTAGTTTAACTCAAACTCGCATCACAAACTCTAACCTAACTGATCAAATCAGCAGGGTGTCATTAAAGGGTGAGGAGAGGCGTATGTGGATTGAGCAAAAGGAGAAGGAGTTAATTAGGTCTAGGGATGAAACAATTTATTTGCAAAGAGATAATTTAAAGCTTTTAAAACAACATAATGTTTTTTGTTTGATTTCTAAACGATTATATTCCAACATTACTCAATTGCATTTTGATTGTGATATAGGGAAGAAGATACATCATATGATTTTACCCTTCCTTGGGTTAAAGGAGGATGCAATCGATGCCGATGCATATAACTCTGAAAACATTGTTTCTTCTGATGATATCTCTCCTGCTTACAAAATTGGACTTGAAAAAATAGAGTCCTTCATAAAGTCAAAAGACCATAAGGACATGCTCAAAAATTTATTGGATGAAAATGACAGATTAAAAATCAAAACCGAAACTGTACAAAAATTTGACTCATTGAATGCCAAATTGAATTCAGAAAATAAAATTGATATTGAAAACACTTATGAATTCAATGAGGATGATGATATAAGTGTAATATCTGTAGAAGATGAGGTGGACTGTTCCGAATTTGTCAAGAGTGAACCCAAAACCAACAAAAATCTTATTTCTGAAAATTCTATTGAGTTCGCTCGTTCATCAAAAGACAAAACCAAAGTCCTCAAGGAAAAGGCTGTTGTATATCAAAAGGTTCAAACAAATCCAAATCAGGTTTATACAGTTAAAGGAGTTACTCAGTAATAGACAGCCGAACTTCAGCACCCAAAAACCCTGTTACTACCAAACCTTTATCCCCTACCCAATCGACAGAAACCAACACCGTTCTTGGTGGTGAGGATGTCGATTTCGATACCTTCTACTACATTCCATTTAGGTTGCAGAGCGATGATGATGATTCTCCTGTAACCAAGAGGCACCTCAAGGAATTGCATGAAAAGCTTGACAAGCTTGTGGCATCTTCATCCTCTTCCCACGACTCCTTTTACGAAGCTGCTATAAAGTCTTTAATGACCACCTTTGTAAATGAGCATGAAGCTTCAATTGCTAAGGTAACATCTGCTATAGATGCCTCTACCAAGTCCTGCAAAGATTGGACCAAAAAAGTCGAAAAACTAATTCTTGATGCTAACATTTTTCTAGAGTCATTACAGGGTGCATCTGAGTTAAATGCAAACAAGGTGAACACCACCATGCGTTAGACTATCCAAAAACATAATGCTGCATTGCAAACCTCTATCAATGAGCATCTTCAGAAGCTTTAAGAAGATTTGGCCATGGAAAGCAGGATCATGGATGAACTGGCTCTCAAAATTACTTAGCTAAATACCAAGTCCCTACAACTTACTCAAGCAAACAAGGAGATTAACAACCTTCGCTCTGAGAGGACTGTTGTCAAGAGTTGTGTCTCAGATGTTCATGTCGTTCTGTCCAACATTCTAGAAGCTCACGAATCAATTCTCACTCTCTTTGTCAGACGTCATCTTGCAGAAAATCTTGGCCCAACACTTGAAATGCTAAGTCGCATAGAGGGTGTTTCGGAGACTGTTGTCCTTCCGAAACAAGGGGGTGATGGAATTACAAGCACTAGTCAACCTCCTCCTACAAGCAAAATTGTTCTTCCAACAGTCACCATTAAACGACCGAAGGGTAATGAAGCTTCGGGTTCTAGTGTGAAGGACAAGGGAAAAATGTTCTCAAAGACAGTGATGAAGAAGAAGAGACCATTGCTAATGCTCTGAAGCAAAAGCATAGGGAAAGGGAACATGATCTCAATGCTAAGTCTGCTAGGGAAGCCGAAGAGAAGGAGAGATTGTTGATTCACTGCAAGAAGTATTTCACTGACATGATTAGGTGGTACATCAATTTTCGAAAAGTACTGCTCGCTATTATTCAAAATTTGTTCAAAGTGGTGAAGCATACTACAGTGAATCAACTGAAGTGATGTCTCGTCCCAATTGACGCAAAGTGGGAGATTGTTGGGACCCGAAGTGTTGCGTCTGTGGCTCGCTCTGTAGCCCAGTTTTGTTACCGGTTTGGGCCTGTCCAACCATGTTTATTTGTATTAGGGTTTTAGTTTTTAAGGTGCATGCTGTAGCAACCCGAAAATTTTTATTATTTAAAGCTCAGTCAGTCAACTCAACTGCGTGTCAAAATCATTAGTACAGAGTTCTAGCCTAGTTACAAGTCATTCTAAGGAGTTTTGAGCCAAATACACTTAAGGAATAAGTGTTAAAAAGTACCCGCTAGAACCACAGTGTAGCAAAACGAATCCTAACCCCACCTAAATGAGTTCACAGCCACAATACCATGAGTTTATGGCTGTAGACTCATGTGGCCGTAAACTCAAGAGTATATATAGGGCATTGGGTCATTTCTTCTCATTTCTTCAGTTCTTGGCCAGATTTTCTTTCATTCTCTCTCAACTGTCATAACAACAATCACCCTAGATCTTCAAAACTATTAAGTATTCATCCTTTATTAGTTGATACACCTCTTAATTTAGCATTCTCTCATGATTTCATCCATAAAAATCATGTTTTCTTAGATCTTCAAGAAACACCAAGAACACACACTAGTGTTCTTGGCCAAAACCGACCATTCAAGCTCCTAGATTGTAAGTACTCTTGATCCAACTCGTTGTACACTAGGTCTATCGTATTTAGAGCTTAGAAAACATAAGAAATCATAGGATTCAAGGAATTTACGGCCAAGACATGTTCTTGGGCCGTAAACCCCTTTTAAGGGTGCAAATGACACCCTAACACCTTAGTAAGCCTTGGTTAGTGACATAGAACCTTACACCATTGACCTAAGGACCACAATTCATGAAATGGTACTTCTTACCATGAGTTTACGACCGTAAACTAATGGGGAAGTGGTCCCAGGGCCGTAAACAACAAACAAGGTCATTTTAGGACCTTAAACCCACCCAAACTCTTGTGTAAAGCTTTGGAGCACTTAACCACTTAAGCCCTTAGAGTTTTAAGCCCATTTTGATGACCAATTGAGAGTTTACGGCTAGGAGTAAACTCCCATGGGCCGTAAACTCCAAAAAAGATGGTCCATTGACCATAAACTCCCGTATGAGGCCTTGCACTCCTTTGCTGCAACCTGATGCCCTCCTACCACTTGACCAAAGTGTTGTCCTCGCAATAGGATGTTTATACATGTTTAGCTAGTGTTATAATCACTAATTATATATATATATATATATATATATATATATATATATATATATATATATATATGTCTTCATATGTTATTAGGATCATTGTGTGTGTCTAAGTCTTCACTTGACACCAAGCACTTGTCCGATACTTCCTTCCGATCCGCTCACTACAGGTGAGTTCATACCCCTTAATCAATGTTTTTAATGTTTTTAAATGCTTTTATGGGGGAATACAAGTTAAGTCATGTTAGTTATTATATCAATCACATGTGATTAATAACCAGCATACCACTGGATTTACTACACTTTTAGCTGTTTTATCAAACAGATTACTTCAGATAGCTTTCTAAAACGTTTTTACTTGTTTAAAACTCTTTATTAAACTATATTATGTTCTGTATGTTTCCTTTCAAAACTCTATTATACTTTGTTATCAAAAGAATTACTTTCGAAATGCCTTATAAAATGACATCAAGTCATTATTATTTATTTATTGTTCAACACCCTTAAATGTTTTACAAAACTTCTTTTATAATTTTAAATTGTTAAAAGCATGCCTGTATATGTATAGTTATATAAGTAATGCTTAAAGGACTTAGGAAGGCTAGCTTGCCTTATTTCCTTTTCCTTGTTGGGATGTGGCTTTAGGGTATCGGTTATCCGTCCGAAGGCCGTTCAACTATTAGTTATATATCATGTATACATATATAGACATAAAAGTACCCTCAGTCAGTTCAGTACCTTTCGCTAGCAAAGGTATATCTTCGTTATACTTGTACCTTACTAGTAACTATTATAGGTATAGTTAGGAGATACTACTTACCATTCCAAGTACAAGGAATACACCAGAGTCGGTTTATTCATGAGTCTATACTAAATGCTATATGAAGAGATACACTTACATGGATACACTTACATGGATACACTTATATGGATACACTTACTTGGATACACTTACATGGATACTTTTACATAGATACCTCGTTAAAAGCATGCATGTATATGTATAGTTATATAAGTAATGTTTAAAGGACTTAGGAAGGCTAACCCGCTTTATTTCCTTTTCCTTGTTGGGATGTGGTCTAGTGGGTATCGGGTATCCGTCCGAAGGTCGTTTAGATACTTAGTTATATATCATGTATACATATACGGACATAATAGTTCAAATCAGTTAGTTCAGTACCTTTGGGTAGCAAAGGTATACGTTCATATATCCCTAGTAAGCTATTATAGGTATAGTTTGGGCTTATATATGATTTGGTAATAATTATGGATTTCGACCTAGCGATTCGTTGCGGAAGTCACCTTTAGTTCCAAACATAGAATAGGGACTACAATTCATATTATTACTTACTTACAGCGGGTCTCGTGAGAAGACTACTTACTTACAGTGGGTCTCGTGAGAAGACTACTTACTTACAACGGGTCTCGTGAGAAGACTACTTACTTGCTTACTTTCTTTCACTTAAGTCTTGGTAGAAGACTACTTTCAAAACAGTCTAGTTTTGGTAGAAGACTACCTTTTTATACTAGTAGGAAATATGGGATTTTCTAGGGAATTCAAACATTTACACTTTTACTTATAAGACTTTTCATTAATACTTATATAAATAACGACATTAAATACTTATGAATTCACCAGCTTTAAAGATGATACTCGCTTTCAAAATAACTTGTATTCTCAGGTCACAAATAGACAGGTACCGATGCAAGGTTTAGAGAAGACGGAGCAGTTAAGACTCGTCTTTTATTTTGATTATTCATTTTGTTGTCTTATACTATGAAGGAACACACTTGTAATTAAAATTATACTATTAATGTAATGGATGATGTTGTTTCTTGTTTACTACTTTACATTGTTGTGATACATTACATGACGTCCTCCGCCCCAGAATGTTTCCGCCGTTCCGGTTTTGGGGTGTGACACATGCATTCATCCTTGGTGATTATCGCTTTCATTTGTTATTCTCAGTATTTTACTACAAACCCTAGCTCGCCTCTATAGTGGAAGTTCTTCATCGAGCTCTACTGAGGCGTGACTATTCTTGAATCATTAAGCTATACTTTGATTCCATCTTGTGTTCTCTGTGTTAGTTTGTTTGTTTTTATTGATTAATCTGTTGAAGATCTAATCGATCTAAGAGTTTTCAACTCATCATGAACGTACTAACTACCTTAAGACCAGTTTGTTAACTAAAGTTAAAAATGTGATGTGGTTGTAACCATACTAATAACGCTCTCCTTCCAGAAGAGTCTGGTTACAAAACGCGACTTTACAAACAAATTTCCTAGCCGTGAAGTAGTCTCACATTAATCTTATTTTGTTCTTGTTTTAGTATGTTACTCCCTGTTTCTCTTTATAGTATGCTCTTTCTGTTTCTCGTTATAGTATGCACTGAATCCTTAAACTATACCTATTATAGTTTACTAGTATGTCTACTTGAACTGTTACTGACTTGAATAAAAGTCTCATTTATCTACTAGGTTATGATTGCACTTTAAAAATAGTGTTTTATAAACAATAAGTAACATAATTTAAAAGGAGTTTTTGAAATGGTTTTGATCACTTATAAAAGCATAAGAAATATTTTAATGTGATGGTTACACAAACAACATTTACACAATTTCATTGTGTTCAACTTGTATCCCCCCCCCCCCCCCCCAACTGAAAGCATTTAAAGACATTTAAAAGATTGATTATAGGGGTATGAACTCACCTTATGTGGGTGATTCAATTGTAGATTCGTGTAAGGATGGGAAGTTCCACGAATGAGTTTGTGGGACACAAACGAGTCCTAAATGACATATAATGGCATATATATGCATGTAATTAGTGTTTTAAACAACTAACATGCAAGGGAACACCCTTAGGGACTAGTAAACACTTGAACTAAGGGTTACAATCACATGTGATTGACTAAAAGGGGTTTACGGCCAAAGGGAGGTGTGTTCACGGCCACACTTGAGTTTACGGCCACACCATGTGTGTATGGCCGTAAACTCATGGAAAATCATGCAAAGTGGAGTGTTTGACCCATAGGGAAACTAAGGTGCCAAGAGTACAACAAGAAGATGAACAAAACTCTCATTTTGGGGGGATTTGAGGGGTTTATGGCCACACCAAGTGTGTACGGCCGTAAACACTCCAAATGGTGGCATTTTGGTTCTTGATTCGAGGGTTCAAGTGTTCTAATGGACAACAAACATCTATAAGTGTTTAAGGCTCAAGATATGCCCCAAAACAAGGGTTTACGACCATATCAAAGAGTTTACGTCCGTAAACTCTTGGAGTTTATGTGGTTAGATGTTGTTCAAAGGCTAGGAAATCAAGTGTTACACATGCTTAACTGAATGATAGAAGAGGTACTCACACTTTGAAGGCATTTGAGGAGTTTACGGCCACCAAGAACAAGTGTGTGTTCTTGGTGTTCTTGGTGAAAGATGATGATTATGAAGATCTAGACAAAAAGAGTTATTTTCATGGATGAATCACAAGATGTCTACAAAACTAAGGAGGATAAAGAATGATGGATGAATTACTTACCACCTTTGAAGACTAGCAGGAATGTTCTTGATGATAGTTGAGAGAGTATGGAAGTGTTTGCGGCCAAGAGAAGGAAAAGTGAAGAAAAGTGGCAACAATTCCTTTATATAGGAGGAGTTCACGGCTAGGAGGGAGTTTACGAACATACAGAGTTTACGGCCGTAAACCCCATGTGTTGGGTATCTGTATCAAGTTCACTCCTCCAATTCTAAGTTAACACTTTTGAAGTTCCATTCCATAAGTATACTAGGCTTAAAACTCATTAGAATGATCCTTAACAAGACTAAAAGGCAATAGCATTTAGTCTGACTTTTGGTTTGTTGAATTGACTTTATAAGACAAAAAATTTCGGGTTGTCACAGCAGATCCCATAAGAACTTTGTAGTTAAGCATGCTCGGGCGGGAGTAGTACCGGTATGGGTGACCCCCTGTGAAGACCTCGTGCCGAGTGGCCCAAAGCGGACAATATTATGAGACGTGCCAGAGGGGATGTTACAGACCTAACTGTTCGTCAATCGACCCAAAAAAAACTTTTGAAGTCAACCGCACAACCTTCATTTTTTAGTTAATAAACATCCAAAATTCATCGACAACAACAATTCAACCATTCATCAACAAATCCTTCATCGATCGAACACCAATCAGTCAAATAACGAACCCAAAATAAATAGTATCAGTTAACGTGTTAACCTTAACCATCAACACATCTAGGCTTCGAAAATTGGACTTTCAAAATCATTAATCCATTCAAATTAGACTCCAAAATCCATTCACCTTAAACCCATCAATCAACCATCGATCCTGAAATCAGTATACAACATTCGAAATCAATACATCAATTTACCCTGTTCGTCAATCGACATCAAACCATTGACAGACACCAAAATGAGTAAATTACTGAAATCGTCCCTGTGGTTTGGTCAAAATTGCACGTTTGGTCCCTAACTTTTTCTTTGCACTCAGATCGTCTCTATGGTTTGATTTTGTTGCGTTTTTCGTCCCTGTGGTTTGATTTTGTTGCATTTTACGTTCCTTACATACATAAAGTTAGGGACCAAATATGCAATTTTTACCAAACCATAGGGACGAAAAACGCAACAAAATCAAACCACAGGGATGATCCAAGTGCAAAAAAAAAAGTTAGGAACCAAACGTGCAATTTTGACCAAACCACATGGATGATTTCAGTAATTTACTCCACCAAAATCGAAAATCTAAACATTTTCTTCAAATAAATTCTAAAATCCATGCCTTCTCAATTAATTTTCATTTCGAATTCCCAAGAACACTAATTTTGACCTGTCGGTTACAATCGTTTTTTGAAATCGAATCCAAAATCTACATCAACTCAACAATCTTCGTTACTAAAATCCATCCTTCAAATACAATCAATCGTTGGATTCGATCTTCAAAAAAAACTACATTTACATTGAACTCCAAACAACACGATACCGTCAAATTCTATTTGATTCATCAAGAATTAGGTCGACTACTAACCCAATCTTCATTTGAATCATCACGGTTTCAATGTCGACTCTAATGACTCAAAGCAAAACTGATTTGGAACTACGTTCTCCTCCAACTTGGTTATGAATGCAAAATGAACACTTTGTCAAAATTGAGATTGAATCGATTAAATTCAAAACAAGTCCAAATCGATGTTGAGTGCAAGAAACACACTTTCGATTCCAAGCAACTGATTCAAATTTGTATTTTAATATTTTGATTTCTCGTTCCGTCAATAGACTTCAGATTCCAATTAGTAGGAGAATAATTTCCTTTTTGTTTGATCATGAATATTGACTCCAGAAGTCAATAATAGATGAAGTGTTTAATCATTAATTTGGGCTAGAAATCCAACATGAGTTAATAGTGACGGGCTTATGGAATTGATCAATGAACAATAATGTATTGGAATTGTTTTGGGCTTCAAAAAAATTTATTTAGATGAACAGTGACACTTTGAAATTTACAAAAATGTGAGAATATGACTTTGATTTTGAGTTGATCTAAAAAAAGAATAATTGGATCAACAATGGGGCTGAAACGAATTAGATCCAATGAGGCAAATCGATATAAAATGTAAAACGAAAAATACGAATCGAAATTATAGACGTTTTAATCCATTTGAGAATTTGAGACACCTTTTTGACGAATCAAGTTTCATTTTCAACGAACGAATCAAATTTAGAAGATCTTGATTCTTTTGTTGGAATGAGAAAATCTCCAATTTGAATATTGTACCACCAACTATGCATGATGTACAACTCGTTCTTCGGGTTCTTCCAGAGGGTGTCGAGGATTTTGTGGTATTTTGTGATGCATCCATCACAGGTTTGGTGTGATCCTTATGCATAGGGGATGAGTGATTGCTAATGCTTCTTGGCAGCTAAAGCCACATGAGGCATGATATCCTACTCATGACCTGGAGTTGGGGGTAGTAGTGTTTACCCTAAATATTTGGAGACACTATCTTTATGGGGGTCTGTTGTACTGTTTACACGGATCACAAGAGTTTACGATATCTTATGGACCAACCAAACATGAACACCGGTTAGCTGAGGTAGCTAGACGTGGTCAAGGATTATGACTGGAAGATCCTTTACCATCGGGTAAAGCGAATGTTGTAGCCCATTCCTTGAGCCTCAAGTCGGCTAGATCTTCAGTTAGGGAGATATGTATGAGGGTATCCACTGATTCTCCACTTTTGGGTTTGATCAAAGAGGCACAGTCAGAAGGATTTAGGAAGGAGAACTAGAAACAGGAAAGGATCATGGGCGAGATCAACAGGTTTGTCACCGGTAGTCGAGGGTTGTTGACCCGGTGCAGTCTGGTTTGGGTTCGAGTTTTTAGTGGGATCAGGTAGATAATGTTGGAGGAGGCTCATAAGTCTCACTCTCCTATACACCCGGGAGCGACCAAGATGTATCAGGATTTGAGATTTGAGTATTTGGTGGTTGTGTATGAAGAGGGAGATAACTATTATGTCGAGAGGTGCTTGACATGTAGGATGCTCAAGCTCGAGCATTAAAGGCCGCATGGCAAGCTACAACCTCTGGAGGTTCCCATGTAGAAGTTGGAACATATCACCACGGATTTTATCTCCAAGTTGCCGAAGACTGCCAAGGCTTTTGATGCTATATGAGTCACCGTGGATCGATTGACCAAGAGTGCCCACTTTTTGGCCATCCCGGAGGGCTCTTCGGCTGAAAATTTGGCCGATGTGTATGTTCGAGAAATTGTTGCTCATCATGGTGTTCCGGTCTCCAATGTTTCAGATCGAGATGTTCGGTTCACTTCCTGATTATGGTTAAAGTGTTGGATTAGATGTCTAAGCCCATAACTATTATTGGTTTGTACTTGGCCCGAGAGTAGCATGGTCCATTTGGATTGCATATCATCAGGACAATTTGTTAGGATGGACTTTTGAGAGAAGATGTTATATATGATTTGTAAATATATTATAAGTTATAATATATTAATATGAAAACATATGGGTTAATTAGTATTGATCAAGAATTAAATTGGAGATTAATTTGGTGATCAAAAGAGACTAATTAAATCTATGGGGACTAATAATGTTAATTAGTTATATTTATATGTGTTCAGCTTATGATCCATGTTGGACTAAGTTTATGTATGGATACATTGAGAGTTGGGCCACATAAACCATGGATCAGAAGACCTATGGATTTGGGTTATATCCATGACCCTAGAAATCCCACATATAAATACATCCATTCATAGCCAAAATCACCACTGGTGATAGACTTTTAAGATACTTGTGTATTCTTGGAGTTCATGGTGATTTTGGGTGCATGTAGATTCTCTCTCAAGTTCATCCTTTGTTCATGATGTGTTGTGATTCCACTTGAGGCTTCCACACTATCGGGGCTAAGCTCTTAAGGCCAAATGTATTAAGACTTCCAGCCATATGAAAAGGTATGTTACACTAACTAGTATCTTGTGTAGTTTGCATCTTTGTATGATAGTTATAGGCTTGATACCATGGAAACACCTTTGCATGTATAATTAGTGAAAACATAGATCCAAGGTATTTAGGGTTGCATGAACACCTTAGGAGTGTTAGAATGCTCAAAACCCAACAGTGGTATCAGAGCCTAGGGGTATTTTCGATTATACTTGATGCAACTTGTTTTTCGAAGCCAAGTATCTGCCCAGACATGAAACCCGACGAGTTTTGGCCAAAAACTCATCGATTTCATGTGTTAAAGCATGAACTCGATGAGTTTCTCGATGAACTCAATGAGTTTGCCTTCCAGAATGCATATTTTTGAGTTTCTTGGCTGGAATTGGACTAGGAACATTACCATAAGCTGTTTTTAAACCTATAAACTTGTTTTTAATGTGGTAATGATCATTCTAATCCAATTCAAAAGATAATTGTAAAAAGTTTCATGTTTTGTATTAGTTTAATGATTAGGCTAATTACACGAAAATTGTTTGATTTGAATTGTCTTTTTCATATGAGTTTAATCAAGATTATGAATATCGCTAGACATGTTTGTGATAGTTGTTTTCAACCCAAATTAATCTAAAAGTTATTCATAATATATGTTTTTGTAACATGTTCTCACGTTATATGAAAAGTCTCATTAAAATGTTATTAAAACCATAGGTTAAGAAACATGAAGAGTCTTTTTGTCATAAATAGTTTAATGAACTCCATAACTTGTCCCAAAGTTATGAATGTTCAAGAGTCTCTTCATTAAATATTTTTAAAACCTTAATTAAACTCATATGTTATGAAAATTTTAGAGTTTTTAAAGGTTTCAAAACATTCCCTCAAGTTTTGGAATTTGCAAAGTTACCTCACCATGTATACGTTAATTCCAAATTAAACCTTAGAATTTTAAAAGTTTAAAATTCAACCTTATACTATTATAATATTAAAAGTTAATGATTATATATATATATATATATATATATATATATATATATATATTTGTATATATATATATATATACATATGTATATGTATATGTATATGTATAAGAGTAAAGTCAATCTTACCATTAGTAGGCCTCATTCACGAAGCCATTCTATAACGGGGGTAAAAGGTTACTGCCTATAAAATGGCAGTTTAATGGGTGTCCACTCTCACCCACCGCTTCCATGACTAGTCGATGGTCGTTAGCTGAACGGGTAGGAAATAACAATAATTATCATTTCATTAAAAGTATAATGATAAATACTAAGTAACTAAACCTTTATAAATTCCCAATCTTAGTTACTTTAGGAAAATGTGAATTTGGTGCTAACCCATGAAATTACACTTTGCACCCTTGTTAAGTCGTTAGTGGAGTGTGTGTGGTTAACCGGCACACTAACATGGGACTGACAATGTGTAGCAAAGGGTGACTTAAGTTTTATCATAGATCGGTGGAGCGCATGTAGTTAACCGGCACATCGATTGGGTGATAAAATTAAGGGTACCAAGTATATTTGCATGCTTATTCACACCTTGTTTGTGATCTTCGGCATCCCAGTCACAAACTTGAGAGGGTATAATCAAGATTTAAACATGTCATTGAATGTTTAATGAATCTCAAAAGATCTAGGAGTTTCAAATCCAATTAAAACTTAATACTTAATTACGTTTTTCATGGTGGAAATTGGTAAATCGTCATTTACCTACCTTCAAATATTTTGTAGCTTGAATTACGACATCCCTCTTCCAATTTATAAAATAGTTTGCTGGGTCCTAGCCTTAATATTTCATATTGGGTGTTATGTTAAGGACTTAAATCAACTTAAACTTGAATTTCTCCTTCATAGATATCTATGTTCAGACAACTATGGTCTTCCTCATCCTTTTAGATAGAGCTTCATTTCCTCCACCTCCTCCAATAATTCTCCCTGACCCACAAGTTCAAGGTCACTTAATCCCTATTTGGTAAGCAAAGTCTATATGTGCTTATATCTTGGAGATTTTATCACATATTGGCAAGCCGGGAGAGTTGGGTGTCAAAATCTTAAGGACGTTGACTGTTGACTGGGTTCTTCAATCACTTTCTAAGTCACATAGTGAGTTCTTTAAGGACTACTATGTAATAGACTATGACATGACCCTTAATGATCTTACCTATTTTCCTGATGTTGCTGAATCATCAATGATTTGGAGCATTGGTAAAACAAATTTGATTGGAAGATCTACTCCCCATGCTTCCATGGACATTGGTAATGGTAACATTGAAAGTCCAGAAAAGCTTTATCTTCCCAATGGAAAGGGATCGGCCATGGTTAAGTCATTTGACCTAATGGTAAAGAGTAAGGCTAATTCTGAGATAATCTCGTGCACCATTTCCAAAGAGCCCATATTTTTCTATTGCCAATAGAAGGGACATTGGTTGAGAAGCTGCCAATTTTACCTGAAAGATCATAAGGATGGTAAAGTCAAAAAGGGTTTAACTCTACTTTAGGTAAAGTCCACTATCTGACTCTATTAATTTCTTATTTGGAGATTCTTAATACATGATGTAATGTAATTATACTTTGATGTTTTGTAGAATCAAAGAAAAGTAAGGAAGCTTATAGAAAGATTAAGCTGATTCTGATAGATGGATTTCGATCGCATGGTTCATATTTCTTAAGAATAGATAACAACATGTTTTCATATGTATTTGCATTGTAAGGATAAGTTTTTTCTGCAAATTTTAAAATAAAAGAAAAGTTTTGATTTTATTTATTTTAAGTACCCTTACAATGGCATTTGTGAAAAATGTCGTTTATATGATTTTGTTGATAGCAATATTGGAAAATGGATTTGATTTTTTCATTTGTGGTAGTGTCATAATTTACCAAATAAGGAAAGGTTCTCATCACCGAAGTTTCAGTTGGATAGAAACTTGGAATCATGCAACTTGCATTGTATGATGAATGAGAATTTTCATCTTTTGAAAATTAAGACTAATTCCTTGTTCACATGTACATGTGAGTCAAGTGATGACTAAAGGATCGGGTACATTAGGTTGTCCGCTGGTCAGGTTCACTACAAAGGCTAATAAGGTTATTCATTATGATTTACTAAAGTTTAGTAAATATGGTTATGCTTACAAGTTTAAGTGTAATTCTGAAACATTGGAAAGGTTTCAATGATTAACAGAATGAATAAGAAGAATCAAATTAGGCAGAAAGATAAAAGTTTCTCCAATTTGAAGAGATAGGAGACTACTTGAGTATCTTGTTTTATGATTATCTTAGTGAGTATGGAACCATCTTACAATTGATCCTCTAAAGACACCTTAGTGCATTTGTTTGGCTAAGGAGAGGAATCATGGATTGTTGAAATGGTTAAATCAAAAGACAAATCATACTTCGTTCCAAAATCAAGTCTTAGAGTAATAGTCTAAGATTGTAACTTGAGTGACATAATTTTAAGAAAGGTTTCTAGCACTTTTCAATGTTTCTTACTCTTGTACATTTGAAATTGGTAAGTTGTGATGTTTTGGTTAAAACAAAGACCAACTAAGGCCAATTATGTGAAGTGTTTGTCTTGATAAAGAATCCGCATTATCTCTTGAATATTTGGCAAGAATGTTTTATATCTCAAGAGGATAGTAGGAGTCCTAAAAATCCTGAAACAATTTCAAGATCTAATCGAGAGTAAAACCAGTAGTTTATCACTAGCACCCGACTTGAGGTTTATAAACTGTCGTGTTGACATATTCGTATTTATGTGCCCATTCCAGTTAAAGTTGGCTTTGCATATGAGTTCTGAGAGTTCTCAATTGGTTGCATAACAACTTGGAAGCAATGGTAGGCCCTTGTGCTGCCAGGTGGCAAGAAGTTAAGACTGCACAAGTGCAATCCATATGAGTTTGGATTTGTCAATAAACCTTGTCTTGTGATTATGGTTTTGACAAATTGTCACACCCCAAAACCAGAACGGTGGAAAACATTCTGGGGTGGATGACGTCGTGTCAAGTATCACAACATATGTAGTATAGTAATCAAAGTACAAAAATCATTGCATTAATAGTAATAGTTTTACATAAGTTACATTATATAGAGACATCAAAGTAATACAGAAACTAGTATAGATGCAGCTTGGTTCTAGGCTGACTTCGCAAAAGCTCCCGGGTGTACCTGTCTATCGCTGACCTGAGAATACAAGTTATTTTGAAAGCGAGTATCATCATTTTTATAAATGTTTGTGAGTTCATAAGTATTTAGTGTCATTTGTGTAAGTAAGCATTTTTATTCAAAATAACTTTATGAAAAGTAGTAGTTTAGAATCTACGGTGTATTAGCGTCCTTTCCAGAAAATCCTATATTTTCTAAATAAAAGCAGTCTTCTACCAAGACCCGACAGACTCATGCTATAAGGAGTAATTTTCCCCAAAATACTATCATTATCAGAAAACAGTATTTACTTTAACGGATAATGAGAAAATCACAAGTAAAAATATACCAAGGGAAAAATAACATATGCCTCAGCAGTAATACTGCTGACTAAGGCAAAAGAAATCATAGACTCCATGAGAATATCGAATGAACGATACAACTGGCTCAGTCTAACAAAAGGAAGCACAGACTCCAGATAGTATCGAATGAACGACACAGCTAGCAAAGTCTAAAACAAGAGAATACAGACTCCAGACAGTATCAGATGAACGAAACAGCTAGCAAAGTCTAAAACTAGGAAATACAGACTCCAGACAGTTTCAAATAAATGACACAGCTAGCAAAGTCTAAAACAAGGAAATACAGACTCCAGACAGTGTCAAATGAATGACACAGCTAGCAAAGTCTAAAACAAGGAAATACAGTGATAAATCTTGTTACCTTAAGGACATGAATTATAAGGTAAACATGGAGATACTCGTAACCATATTGATTGACAGTAGAGAACTTGACGCCCTGCAAGCGTCGGAATGAATGTGACATTTGTCACCCCTTGGCTTGGTAGGCCGGGGACTGTAGCTAGCAGTCAGGGTGTGGGAGTGTCAGTCCCGTATAGATCTATACACACAATGCCCACTCTCTCTCTCCAGGAGACTCTGGTTACCAACCCGACAATGGGGAGATCTGTGTCTCGAAGATGCATCTCGTATTCTGAATTCTATTGTAAGTACTAGAATAATGATATAGACTCACGAATGAACTGACTCCTTTGGAATTCTCGTACTAGAAAGGGTAAGTAGAGTTTCCTAACTATTCCTATAATAGTTACTAGTGTCTCTGGTATATGAACGGTGACTGGAAGGATGCCCTTGCTACCCAAGGGAAATGAATTGGTCAATAGAAACCTTTATGTCTATACATGTATACATAATATATAACTAATGTTTGAATGACCATCGGACGGATAACCGATACCCACCAGACCACATCCCAACGAGGAAAAGGAAATAGGGCGAACTAGCCTTCCTAAGTCTTTCAAACATTATTTATATAACTATATAAATACAGGCATGCATTTAACGAAAGATCTATGAATGATGAATGGAAGAATGCCCTTGCTACCCAAGGGAAGTGGACTGTTCGATGGAAACCTTTATGTCTATACGTGTATACATGATATATAACTAATGTTTAAACGACCTTCGGACGGATAACAGATACCCACCAGACCACATCCCGACGAGGAAAAGGAAATAGGACGAACTAGCCTTCCTAAGTCTTTTAAACATTATTTATATAACTATACAAATACAGGCATGCATTTTAACGAAATAAAAACATAGAAGAAAACTCTAATGAAAACCTTGAAAAACCTTTACACATAAGAAAATTTACGTCTTGGTGTCAGTTTGTAAAACAAGTTTTGAAAACCTTTGGAATCCTTTGAAAAAAAACCTTTCATAACAACTTTGAAAATGATTTTTATAAAATATATTAAGTGAAGAAAACCTTTGGAAAGACCTTTAACCTGAGTTGAAAGCGACATTGGAACATCCCAAAATGGATAAAACAGTTATCATAAGCAAAATCTATTTTGCTATACAGTTATTAATCACACGGGATTTATCTAATAATTGTACAGTTCAACTTGTATTTCCCCTCCCCTATAAAAGCAGTTAAAATCATTTAAAAGGTTAATTCAAGGGTATGAACTCACCTGCTGTAAGTGGATCAGATAGAGGTGTCGGTTGGGTGCTTGGTGTCAAGTAAAGACTTGAAAACACTTAGTGACCTATTAACATATGATGAAATATGTTTACAAACAGTTAGTAATTATAATACTAATGAAACACGTATCCGCATCCTAATGTGCGGAAAAACACTTTGGTCAAGTGCTAGGAGGCTAGTGGGTTGAAATAAGGAAGTGTATGGCCTAGTTAGGGAGTTTACTCATGGGTGGTGTGTTTTTGGATGCTAAAAGGTCTTATATCACTTGTAGAATTAGGCTAGGTTCACTTTTAGGGCATATGAAGGGTTTAAGGCTCCAAATGCACCATTTAAGGGAGTTCACGGCTCTAAACCTAGAGTTTATGGCTATAAACTCTCACTTGGTCATTCCCTTCATGAATTAAGGTCTTAATGCAAGAATATAAGGTTCTATGCATTATTCCAAGCCATATGGGGAAGTTAGGGCATCATTTAGCTTCGATATGGGAGTTTACGGCCCATAGACCAAACCTTGGGGGGGTTTACGGCCGTAAACTCCTAGGTCCTTGGTTTCTTTGATGATTAAAGGCCCTACTTCATTTGTGGTTGATTTTAGACATTTACCCAAGCCTTAGGAGGTGTTTAAGGGCAAATTTAACACCTTAAAAGGTGTTCACGGCTCATGAAGAGGGGTTCATGGTCCAAGAGTGTTCTTGGACCGTAAACTCATGTTTACTCTCCATATGATAAGGTTTTGGTGTTCTAAGCTCTTATGTGCAAGTCCACAAGTCGTATCTAAGCCCTAGGAGTGATTTAGAAGGGTTTTGGGGCCTCAAAACCCAACTTATGGGTGTTTGCGGTCCAAGAGTGTTCTTGGGCCATAAAAACATGAATTTGCCCCTATTGGATATCTTAAACACGAATTTTCATGTTAAATGAGCGACACAACAAGTTAGGGTAGATTACTTACTAGTTTGGGGCTTGAAGGAGGCGTTTTTGGATCAAAATAGGCTTTGTAGAGAGAGAGTAGAGAGATGGTGGAAAGGCTTCAAATGGCGTCCACTCACCTTTATATAGGAGTCGAGTTTGTGGCTTAGTGGAAATCTACCCGATACTCACGTTAAACGTGGCTTTTGGTCGCACCCGATTAAATGGTCACAATTTGACTTGGTTGAAACTAAAAAATTTCCATGGAATATTGAGGTTGTTTCTAGTTTGTTCCAACCCTTATGAAGTCATAATAAAAGTCCCAATTTAATTAACCTATTCCAAAAGGTTAACGGACAGTTTAATAAAGCGAGGCTTATTAACGGAAGGAGAGGTTAAAATGACGGAATAAATTTCGGGTTGTCACATCATCCCCCTGTTAGAGGGAATTTCGTCCCGAAATTAGGGTTTAGGCAAGGGAGTGGCATGAACAATCAAGTAGAGAGATGAGGGTACTTCCTATTCGGTTGGTCCTCGCACTCCCAAGTGAACTCTGGCCTTCGCTTGGCATTCCAACAACTTTCACTTTACGGGATGCAGATTTCGTTTCATTCAGTTAGCGATTCCTACAGGTCTGTCTACAAAGTTAGGGTTCCCAATGATTTCTATCAAGATGAGTGGCATACAGAGAGTGACGCTGGGAAAACACTTTTCAAATCTAAGAAGTGGATTGATTTGGGGTGAAACTTATGGAATTTCCGAAAGTAGTCGTGGTCTGACGAGGGTTGGACCAATTTTTGTAAAGAACTCCGGATGGTCCTAAGCTCTCGGAAAGGTAGAGCTTTTCAGTGCATAGAACATATTGTACTTCTATGGCGATATCATCACTGGCATGATCGTCATTTTGAAGTTCTAAAAGTTCTCTCTTACTAAGGGTGTAATTCCCGGGTTGGTTCTTAGAAGATTCAGGGTTATCCTCGGATTCGTGTTTCCTGCTGATTGGCCCTCGGAGGTTTTTCTGGTTCCTCGGATGAATTGGGTGTCTACGGGTATCTGTTTGCTGCAGGGGATTCTATCTCATCCTCGTGCAAAATGAATCTGCACTTCTGACCCTCGAGGTGTTTCTAACGGAAACTCTCAGGATTGATGAGATAGGGTTTTACCAGACGATTGTTTTAGGAAGTTTTTAACCTTTTCATCATCGTCTAGTTGACGCTTTCACAATATGATTCTTATCAGGAAAGAATCATGCTCTTACTTGCTTTGTTGTTTCATGAATAGGAAGCTCTGCTCAGGGTTAACTCAATCCTTAGAGATTTTCTGACGTGTTGGGCTATCTCGGGAGGCGGTTCTACCATTTATGTGTGGGATAGTATTCTTGGAACACCTAGTAGTCTGATGAATCTCTAAGATATTCCCTATTCTCCAAGGTGTCGGTTTATTCTAGTTCCAAAAAGCACGTTTTCTTGTATAACCCATCGACTAACATCTAGACTGGTGCTGAGTCTAAAGTCTCTTTGGGATCCGGGTTATAAGTCTTAATGCAACCTACTTTCGTACTTTATTCAAGTATTCTTGGCTGCGGAGGTTATCCTGTGGTTCTTGACATTCTAGTATTCACTTCTGAGAATGTCGTCTATCGTCTACAGGGCTATGGTGACTCCTTTCACGTGAGGAGGCGGAGTGTCCTAGGCACTACTTGTAAGTAACAGGGTGGACGAAGCGCCTGAGTAATGCGAGCGTCTTTTGCAACTACTCTTCCGAAGGTTCCGAGTTTTCTCGATCTAGGTCAAATCTAGAGAGTATAGTTTTTCGTCACTCGGAACTTCTAATTTCCTCATTCACTCTTCGCAGCATTTTGCTCATCGGAGCCTTCAAGTTTCTGGGATATCTGCTGAGATGCTTAATTCATGGGATTAAGCGTGAATGGATGGTTGTAGTCAATGTCCTTGACTCTTACGACTCAAACTTCTTTATCAACCGAGGGTGTTAGCTATTATATTGGTTTAACCGGGATGACAACAAATTTCAGATTTGTGGTCATTATAGTAACTCAACCTGCAGTGGTTCTCTTGACTCTAGTTCCTATTCTATGGGATAGAATAAAGGGTTTTACTATGAGGTTCGTGGTAGAGCTCATACTTGGCTTAACCACTAATTACTTGGTGTATGCAAGCCGTATATAATTGAGTTCGGCAGGATGTTCATGATGGGTTTTAGCCATATGAACATTCCTATGTGCACATACAAACCCTAATGCTTGGATCTAGGTTTCTCTAATTGAACATGCATTGAATCCAAGACTTCTAATGGTAATTCTAGCATAATAACAATAAGAAATCAGAGTTATAAGTTTACCTTGAATCACTTGCTTGATCTTCTTATCCTTGGAGCTTTAGAGTCACAATTGTCACTCCTCTAATGGCTTACACACACCAACTTAGCAAGAGGATGATTTGAGAGAGAGGGGAGGGAGCTAGAAATCGGCCAGGGTTCTTCCAAAGGCAAGAGTGCCGATTTCATCAATCCCTTGGGTCTATTTATACTTGTAAGGCTACAAGGGTTTCACCCTTAAAACCCTAATTGGATAACTTAGGCCCTAAGCAATCCAATTCCCCTTATGATAAGCCTTGGACGATTTTAAGGCCTATCTAAATTACCAAAACCGTCGCCCTTTATCCTTAAGGGATTGTAGCCCAAAGTACAACTATCATACAATTGACAGTTTATGCCCCTTTATTCAATTAATCTCTTTAAGTCACCAAATCAATTCCTAATTAATTCATGACTTATATTAATCAAATAACAATATTATTATTCCTTATATTATTCTAATAATATATTAATAATATTCCTTCTCTCATTATATATCATCCTGTCAAGTTGCTATGGTGAAGGCAACCCAAAAGGACCATGCATAACCGGGTCAAATACTTGCCAATTATAGTTGCAGCCTTAGACACTATTCCAACAGTCTCCCACTTGGATAAGTCTAGTAACTATATATACAATTATATTCCGATTAGAAATCGTAGCTCTCAAAGACGCTGTCAAACTCTGATCTTATCAATCTTGTCCTTTAGATAAGGGATCGTATAGTCCTCTGTACAGATATCATGCAGACATTTCTATGGAACCAATTGTCTAGCATTTGGTTTCTCGATCTCAGATTTATTCGACATAGAACTTAATAGAACACATCAATTCAGTTCTGACCAGGCCCGGCACATAAGTCAAATCAAATCATCGAGCGACCGAGATATCACTTTTAACCTCTTAGGATAAAAGTAACAGATAAACTTCGACTTATATGCATTTACTTATTCATTAATCAATCATACACAACAATGCATTTTATAACATCAATTTACTGATGCGGTTTCACATTATCAATGTACAACCAACTAACAAATAACAAACCATATATCTAGGTTTTAAGACCATATGATATTATCGTCTTGCGATCACCCTTTTATCACATTCCATAAGGTGATTCCAGCAAGCGCGGGTTTGCTCCAATGCTCAAAACTAGTTCATAAGCACTCATGAACGTTGCAGCAAACTTTTGCTATGTCTAATACCATTTAGACAATCTACATACCAATTCATGACAATCTTCATTCATACCTACTTCCAATGTATGAACGATTGTGGACAATTTGAATAATTCGATTATTCTTAATAAAGTCAATTGTTCTGGAAGTCAAAACATGCAAACTGAAACAATAGTTAAACGATTAACATAAGACAGCAACATTATTCATAAATAATACTCTTTTTATTTAATCATCAAATGTTAATTACATTTATCTATTACACATTTCTAATACTATCTAATATATACTAATATCATCCTTCAGTCCAATACTCCTAGCATGCTGCAAGTGCTTAACCCTACTCAGTCCCTTCGTAAGCGGATCTGCTGGGTTATCTTCTGATGATATCCTCTTCACCACGAGTTGTCCTTCTTCTACACGATGTCTAATAAAATGATATTTTATGTCGATATGTCGGGATCTACCATGATCCCTCGGTTCCTTGGTCAAGGCAACCGCTCCTTCATTATCACAAAAAATTTCCATGGGCTCCTTTATAGTAGGTACTATAGGGTTTTGAGCATTCTAACACTCCTAAGTGTACATGCAACCCTAAATACCTTGGATCTATGTTTTCTCTATTATACATGCAAATAAGAACTTCCAAGGTATTATCCTAATCTAGCATACAAAAACAATGAATGTAACAAGATAGAATACATACCTCTTTGATGTAGAAAGTCTTCATGAAGCTTGAGTGCCTAGCCCCAATAGTGTGGAAGCCTCAAATAGAATCACAATCACCAAAACACTTAGAATAACTTGAGAGAATTCTACAACTCATGAAATTGGCTAGCCCTTTTACACCACACTCTAGTGACCGATTTTGGTCAAGAATAAGATGCTTATATAGTTAGGGTTACACCATGTAAACCCTAATTGACATGGCCTTTCATTTCCATGATCCATGGGTACAAATACACCATGGAGCATCCATGGACCATCCTATGGGTTTTAGCCCAACTTAATTATCCATGGAGCATTAGCCCACTATACAAGTATGGATGATTTACACAATCAACCCATATATTTAATTAGTCTTCTTTTGATCAATTAATTAATCCTAGATTAATTCTTGATCAATACTAATTAAATAATCTTATTATTCTTATTATTAATATACTAGAACTTATAATATATTAATAACCATAAGTGTCTTATTTCTCTCATTATAGTCTATCCAAGTGCATGATGGTATGCAACCCAAATGGACCATGCCGGGTCGGGTCAAGTCTCACCAATTATAGTTATGGACTTAGACATTAATCCAACAGTCTCCCACTTGGATAAGTCTAAAACTATTATTGCGTATGACTTCAGGAACCAACTGGCAATCGTAGCTCTAAAAAGCTTCTGTTGAACTCTGACCTTGTAGATGAACTCTGACCTTTGTCAATGACTTGTCCATTAGATAAGGGATCATATATTCCTCCATTCTAGATATCATATGGACTGAGACATGGATTATAATCATTCTCTCTGTCCATTTGTTGTTTCCCGATTTGCGATTTATGACGACTAACTAATTGAACAAATCAAATCAGTCCTGGCCCGGCCGAGCACTTCCATTTGTCATCATCAAATCATCGAGGAGCCCACAGATATCGCTTTTATCCCGAAGTTAAAAGGAACTGATAAACTTCGACTCATATGGCTTGTTCTACTACTTGTTGAATCATACACAAAGGCACGTTTTATAACACCGAGTTACCGTATGCGTTTATGTGCAATCAATGTACTATCAACTCATAGTAACAACTCATATCTCTAGGTTTGAAGAATATAAGATATTATCGTCTCATGATCACTCGTGATAAAATCCATGAAGTGATTCCAATGAGTGCGGGTTGAATCCAATACTCAGAACTTATGAGCACTCATGATTGTTGTAGCCTTGTCCAACACCTTAGACCTCTACAACCCATCATGACAGTCTTAATTCATATCTACTTCCAACATATGACCGACTGTGGATGGTTTGAATAACTTAGTCATTCCGGAAGAATAACCCAGTTTATTCGGGAAGTCAAAACATGCAAAATGAAACACAATAATAATTGAATCAAATATGGTATCAACCCTTTGAACATAAATAAAACACCTTTTATTTATCACCATATGATTACACATTATTCATTGTATACTGTTTCAGCTATCAACTTTATTCTTGAATTTAAAACAATAGTTGTCCCATGCTCCAAGCATGTACACTATGTTTTCTTAAACACTAGTCATGCCATACACCAAGTATGCATACTATGTTTGTCTATGATCTTTACTTTGTGAACTAGATCAATTGAACATTACTTCAATGATTCTCTTTTCACACTCCCAAATCCTTACCGCAATTGCAAGAATTCCAAATTCATGCCATTTACTGAAATCTGTTAGATTCTAAACTTATATGCATTGGTCCTCTTGTAATGATTATCCACAAAGTCATAAAGACTTGACAACAAACATTACAGAGCATTCCAAAGGAGATCAGTTCCTTGGAAACATCCTTCTTGCATTAAGTTTCCTTAATCTTACACAGATTGAAAAATCTTAACTTTGAAACATTTCCAGATTCCATTCTGACTTATCACTCTTGAACAAGAGTTGCCTCCTTACAGATTATGTCAATATGGTCCTTCCAGAATTATCACTATACTTCCAACTGTCCTTGAGCAACCAATCTTTGGTAAACCTTAGATTGTCCTCGACAATTGTTTAATCCTTTTAGTCATATCCAGTTCTAAACCTTTTCCCTTCTTAATGCCCCAGGCATTTGGAAAATTTTAGAACGGATGATTATAGCACATGTAATCGATCCTATATCCGAAGCATATGGGACACGATTCATGATGTCTCACATAAATACTAAACCAGTCTTTTGCTATAATATGTCCATTTCAATTTGCCAAGTTCTCATAATTCAGATTATGAAAAGGGATGCCGTAATCATAATCGAATTTTAGAACGAAAATAATGGACCCATATACAGAATTTCCTTATGTTGAGCCATTCCAACATGAAATTCATATATATCCTTGACTAAATGATTAAAACCTCATGATCTAAACTTATAGATTTGAGATGAAGTATAATTTCCTCTCCCTTAATTATAGCAAAACAACTTTTTCAACCCCTGCAACCTCACGAATTGAAACTTTTTGTTTTCTATAATTAACATTGCTATCTTGCAATACTTATGATAATTATCATGCTCCCACTAACATGATGATTATTAGCATAACACTTATGCTCCCACTAGCTTTGACATGTACTCAGAAATCAGCTGACTTTCTCACCAAAGTTCAGATTTCTGATACAAGATTGTTTTGATAGAACTTTATCAAAATCATACACCTTTCCTTAGATAGCTCATGGGTGTGTCTAAATAATTTCAAGAACTATGAAAAGGGATGTCGTAATCATAGTCTTGATTGTTTTGACCTTTGCCATTTCTCACAAGTCCAGGTTAGTGTGCCGGTAAACCACACACGCTCCACTAACGACTTTGAGAATGCAAATATCACAATTGCTATCTAGATAAAAATCTACTTAGTGAAAGTGTTTCCTCACCATCATTTTCATGAATCGGAGAGAAACCTTATGACACTTAGATTTAATGGTGTATGTGTTCTTATCCATGTGAATTGTCAAAACCATAGTCACAAGACAAGGATAATGACAAATCCAAAACCATGTGGATTGAACTCAATCTTAATTTCTTGCCACCTGGCAGCTCAAGGGCCTACCATTGCTTCCAAGTTGTTGTGCAACAAATTGAGAACTCTAAGAACTCATATGCAAAGCCAACTTTAACTGGAATGGGCATAGAACAAGTCAACACGATAGGTTATAAACCTCAAGTCGTGTGCTAGTGAAGAACTTCAGGTTTTATTCTTGATTAGTTCTTGAGACTTTCAAGACCTTTAAGACTCCCACTGTCCTCTTGGCATATAAGACTTTCTTGTCTGATATTCAAGAGATAGTGTGGGTTCTAATCAAGACAAACACTTCACACATTTGGCCTAAGTTGATCTTTGTTTTATCCAAAACATCACAACTTACCAATTTCAAATGTACAAGAGTAGAAAACTTTTACTCTTACATTTGACAAGTGTTTTAAACCTTCTTTAAGACATGTCACTCAAATGACAATCTTGGAGTATAACTCTAAGACTTGTATTGGAACGAAGTATGACTCATCTTCTTGATTTAACCATTTCAACAATTCAAGATCCCTCTTCTTAGTCATAAGAATGCACTAAGACTTCCTTAGAGAACTAATTGTGCTATGGTTTCTTAATCATTAAGATGATCACAAAAACTGATACTAAAGTACTCTCCCATCTTTTCATATTTGAGAAACTTTTATCCTTCTGTCTAATTTGATTCTTCTTATTTGCTCTGCCTTACATTGGAACCTTTTTTCCAATGTCTCAGAGTTACACTTAAGCATGTAAGTATAATCATATTTACTGAGCTTTAGTAAACTATGACGAATAGTCTTATCAAACTTTTATGGTGGACTTAATCAGTGCACAAGAATGTGTACTCGATCCTTTAGTCCTTTACTTGACTCACACATCCATGTGAACAAGTAATTAGTCTTAATTTTTCCAAAACTTGAAATTTCTCATTCATCATGCTATACAACTTGCATGATTCCAAGTTCCGGTCCAATTGAAACTTGGGTGATGAGAATCTTTCCTTATTTGGTAAATTTAGACATTACCACAAATGAAAGAATCAATTTCATATTTCCACTCTTGCTCTTAATGGAATCACATAAGCAACAATTTTTCCTCAAATGCCATTGTAAGGATATTTAAAATAAATAAAATAAAAATTTTCTTTTATTTTAAACTTTGCAGAAAACTTATCCTTACAATCCATATGAAAACTTGTTGTTACCTATTCCTAAGCAATATCTCATAACTCCTAAGAAGTAGCTCAAGAATCCGATCTTCAAACTATGCGATAGAAATCCATCTACGCCATCAGATTCAGCATATTCTTTCTTTAAGTTTCTTCACTTTTCTTTGATTCTTAAAACATCACCATGTGACCCAGTCACATCATGTATCAAGAATCTCAGAATAGAAACTTAACAGAGTTAGATAGTGGACTTTACCTGAAGTAGAGTCAAACTTATTGACTTTAACATCCTTAGGTAAATTTTGGTAGCTTCGCAACCAATGCCCCTTTCTTTGGCAATACAAACATATGGACCCTTTGATAATGGTACACGAGACTATCACAGACTTAGCTTTTCTCTTTACCATTTGGTCAACCGAGTTGACTATGGCCGATCCCTTTCCATCGGGAAGAGAGAGCTTTACTAGATATCCAATGTCATCATTGTCAATGTCCATAAAGTTTTAGGAAGTTGATCTTAGCAAATAGATAAGATCATTAAGGGTCTTGTCATAGTCTGTTTCATAGGTGTCCCAAAGGAACTCACTATGTGACTTAGAAAGTGATTGAACCACCAACTTTCTCAAGACTTTGACACCTAACTCTCCAGGCTTGTCAATATGTGACTACATCTCCAAGATGTGATCACACCTAGACCTTGCCAATAGGGCTTGAGTGACCTTAAACTTTTCAAGAACTTGTGGGTTAGGGAGAATGGATGGAGGAGGAGAAAAAAGTATGATATCCATGGGACATCATCTTCATTAGGAAACCTTGTTTCAAGAGATTTGGGAAGATCATAGGTGTCTAAACTAGACATCTTATGGGAGATATTCAAGATAGTTGATTTAAAGTCCTTAATATGACACCCAATATGAAATATTAAGGCTAGGACCCAACAAACTATTTTATAACTTAGAAGAGGTATGTCGTAATCCAAGCTATAAAATATTTGAAGGTAGGTGAATGACGATTCACCAATTTCCACCAAGATAAATGAAATGTATTATTAGGTTTTAATTGGTTTTGAAACTCCTAGATGTTTGAGATTCATTTAACTGTTCAAAGGCATGTTTTAATCTCGAGTGTGCCCTTCAGGTTTTGTGACTAGGATGCCGAGGATCACAAAACAAGGTGTGAAGTAACCATGCAAATCACTTGGCACCCTTAATAAATTACCCCTCAATCGATGTGCCGGTTAACCACACACGCTCCATCGATACTATGATAAATATTAAGTCACCCTTTACCTACCATGTTAAGTCCAAGTTAGTGTGCCGGTTAACCACACACGCTCCACTAACGACTTAGACAAAGTGTAAAGTGTAATTTCATGGATTAGCACCTTATTCACATTTTTCCTAAGTAACTAAGATTGGGTATTATTAAGAGTTTAGTTACTTAGTATTATCATTAATACTTTTAATGAAGGGAGAATTCTAGTCTTGTCAAACCCGTTCGGCTAACGACCCTCCACCAGTCAAGCAAGCGGTGGGTGAGAGTGGACACCCATTAAGTTGCCATTTTATAGGCAACAACCTTATACCCACCTTATAGACCGGCTTCATGAATGAGACGTACTAGCGGTAAGACTGACTTTACTCTTATACATATATATATTATTAACTTATAATATTATAAAGTATAAGGGTTGAATTTTAACTTTTAAAATTCTAAGGGCTAACTTGGAATTAAAGTATTCATAAGGAAAACTTTTCAAATTCCAAAACTTGAGGGCAAGTTTTGAAACTATTCAAAACTAATTAATTCCATAACTTATGTGTTTAAAGTAGTTTTAATCCAAAAACTCTTCAAGTTCCATAACTTGAGGACAAGTTATGGAAGACTTTAAACTAATAAAAGAAGTAACTTTTTCTTTATTTTATAACTTATGGATTTAATTATGGTTACATATTTTTCTTTAATGAAGTGACTCTTGAACTTCCATAACTTGAGGACAAGTTATGGAGTCATAAAAAATTATTCAATGACACAAGACTCTTCATTTTGTAACCATTGCCAACTTTTATGAATTTTATGAGTCTTTAAGGTGACTCTTCATGTAACTTGAGGACAAGTTACAAAAACACATTTTATACTCAACCCTTAGATTAAAATGGATTGAAAACAACTATTTCAATTAACTTTTCTATTAATCTAAGCAACTCATAAGTACAAGATAATTCAAATCAAACTTTTTCATGTAATTAGTCTAAACCTTAAACTAATACAAAACATGAATCTATTGACAATTATCTTTGAAAATGGATTAGCATGAACATTACCACATCAAAAAACAAGTTTATAAGTTCAAAAACAGCTTAGGGTAATGTTCCTAGTCCATTTCTAGCCAAAAACCTCGTAAATATGCTGTCTGGGGGTCCAACTCGTCGAGTGCATGAACCAACTCGGCGAGTTGGATCGAATTGATCACATTTTAGGCATGGACTCGCCGAGACCTCTGATGGACTCGCCAAGTCTGATGATCAGACAGCACCAAATTCGTTTTTTTAGCTTCTATTGTAGGTATAACAAGAAAACAAGCCTAGGCTCTGATACCACTGTTGGGTTTTGAGCATTCTAACACTCCTAAGTGTACATGCAACCCTAAATACCTTGGATCTATGTTTTCTCTATTATACATGCAAATAAGAACTTCCAAGGTATTATCCTAATCTAGCATACAAAAACAATGAATGTAACAAGATAGAATACATACCTCTTTGATGTAGAAAGTCTTCATGAAGCTTGAGTGCCTAGCCCCAATAGTGTGGAAGCCTCAAATGGAATCACAATCACCAAAACACTTAGAATAACTTGAGAGAATTCTACAACTCATGAAATCGGCTAGCCCTTTTACACCACACTCTAGTGACCGATTTTGGTCAAGAATAAGATGCTTATATAGTTAGGGTTACACCATGTAAACCCTAATTGACATGGCCTTTCATTTCCATGATCCATGGGTACAAATACACCATGGAGCATCCATGGACCATCCTATGGGTTTTAGCCCAACTTGATTATCCATGGAGCATTAGCCCACTATACAAGAATGGATGATTTACACAATCAACCCATATATTTAATTAGTCTTCTTTTGATCACTTAATTAATCCTAGATTAATTCTTGATCAATACTAATTAAATAATCTTATTATTCTTATTATTAATATACTAGAACTTATAATATATTAATAACCATAAGTGTCTTATTTCTCTCATTATAATCTATCCAAGTGCATGATGGTATGCAACCCAAGTGGACCATGCCGGGTCGGGTCAAGTCTCACCAATTATAGTTATGGACGTAGACATTAATCCAACAGGTACAACTCCAAGATCACCGATGAAGTTCTTCAACCATATTGCCTCCTTCGACGCTTCACTCGCTGCAATGTACTCTGATTCGCACGTTGAATCAGCTACGGTTTCCTGCTTGGATCTCTTCCAAGTCACTGCTCCTCCATTAAGGGTAAAGACCCAGCTCGACTGCGAACGGTAGTTGTCTCTGTCGGTTTGAAAGCTGGCATCACTATACCCTCGCACCTTCAAGTCATCACTCCCTCCGAGAACTAAGAACCATTCCTTCGTCCTCCGAAGGTACTTAAGGATATTCTTGACTGCAATCTAATGGGCTCTTCCAGGGTTCCCTTGATATCTACTAACCATGCTCAAAGCAAAGCCTACATCAAGGCGAGTACAAGTCATAGCATACATGATTGAGCCAACTGCGGAAGCGTATGGTACTCGGCTCATTTCTGCTATTTCAGCTTCGGTACTCGGACTTTGAGTCTTACTCAACTTGGCATTACTTTGTATCGGTGATTCTCCCTTCTTCGATTTTTCCATACTAAAACGTTTTAGTACCTTATCTAAGTAAGTGTTCTGACTAAGTCCTATTAGTCTTTTACTTCGTTCTCTCACTATCCTTATTCCCAAAATATAGGAAGCTTCTCCGAGGTCCTTCATAGCGAAGCACTTCCCAAGCCAGGACTTAACTTCCTGAAGAGTCGGGATGTCGTTTCCTATGAGTAGTATGTCATCGACATACAGAACGAGAAAACTAACTATGCTCCCACTGGCTTTGACATACACACACGATTAATCCTCGCTTCGTACAAATCCAAACTCTTTGACTTTGTCATTGAAGCAAAGATTCCATCTGCGAGACGCTTGCTTAAGTCCATAGATGGACTTCTCAAGCTTACACACTCTATTCGGATGCTTCGGATCAACAAAACCCTCTGGCTGAGCCATTTAAACATCCTCAGCCAACTTCATGTTAAGGAAAGCGGTTTTGACATCCATTTGCCAAATCTCATAATTATGAAATGCGGCAATAGCTAGCATCACTCTAATAGATTTTATCTTTGCAACAGGTGAGAAGGTCTCATCATAGTCAACTCCGGGAGTTTAAGTAAAGCCCTTCGCAACCAATCGTGCCTTATATGTGTGTACATTTCCATCCACGTCGGTCTTCTTATTGAAGATCCATTTGCATCCAACGGTCTTACGTCCGGGCACATTATCAACCAAATTCCAAACTTGGTTTTCATACATGGACTGAATCTCGCTATCCATTGCCTCTTTCCATTTTCCAGACTCGGGGCCTGCCATGGCTTCCTTAAAGCTATTAGGTTCATCTAGATTTATTAGTGTACCATCACTAATATACGTATCCCCTTCAGTAGCAATATGAAAACCATACAACTGGTGTTGAACTCTAACTCTTTCGGAACGTCTAAGAGTTAAGGACTGGTCAATAGGTTCAACCGGAGTTTCCTCCTCGGGTTGAGTGCCAGCGGTAGAGGTTCCTTCATCTATCAACTCTTGAATCTCTTCAAGCTCGATTTGCCTCCCACTGTCTCCTTGGCTTATGAGTTCTCGCTCTCGGAAAACTCCTCTCCCCGCAACGAAGACTACATTGTCCTTCGGTCTATAGAAGAGATATCCAAAGGATTTCTGCGGATAGCCGATGAAAATACATTGCTCACTACGAGGTTCGAGCTTGTTGTGAGTATCTCGTCTTACGAAAGCCTCGCAACCCCAAACCTTGATATGTGCTAACGAGGGAGCTTTCCCTGTCCACATCTCGTGAGGCATTTTGGAAACCTTCTTAGTAGGGACTCGGTTAAGGATATGGGCGGCAGTCTCTAAGGCATACCCCCAAAATGAGATAGATAGTGAAGCACGACTCATCATAGATGAACCATGTCTAACAAGGTTCGATTACGCCTTTCTGCCACACCATTCAACTGTGGTGTCCTAGGTGGCATCAGTTGTGAAACTATTCCACACTCCTTGAGATAGTCGTGGAATTCAAGACTTAGGTACTCTCCTCCTCGATCGGATAGAAGCATCTTGATTTTCCTGCCCAATTGATTCTCCACTTCATTCCTGAACTCTTTGAACTTTTCAAACGTTTCTGACTTTTGCTTGATTAAGTAGATATACCCATATCTACTATGGTCATCGGTAAAAGTCACATAGAAGCGGTTTCCATCCTTTGTGGTTGATCTAAACGGTCCACATACATCGGTATGTATAAGGTCCAATAGACCCTCACCCCTTTCACATGTACTAGTGAAGGGTGACTTGGTCATCTTTCCAAGTAAACAAGACTCGCATGTGTCATCTTCCCTAAGGTCGAATGACTCCAACACTCCATCCTTTTGGAGTTGGGCTATGCGCTTCTTGTTGACATGTCCAAGACGACAATGCCACAAGGATGCTCTATCCATACTATTGGAAGAATCCATGCATAAAACATCATTTCCTAAGTTATCTACAATCATAACAGTTTCATAAATTCCATTACATGGTATTGCTTCAAAATATAAGACACCGTTTAGATAAGCATAAATAGAACCATTCTCATTATTAAAACAAAATCTAAAACCTTGTCTAAACAAACCATGAAATGAAATGATGTTTCTTGCCATTTCTGGTGAATAGCAACAATTGTTCAAATCTAAACATAAACCATTCCTAAGCACTAAAGAATACAATCCAATCTTGGTCACAGGCGACGATCTTATGTTCCCCATGATTAGATTTATTCTTCCATGCTCCACATCCCTATTTCTTCTTAGTCCCTACAATTTAGAACAAATATGGTAACCACAACCGGTATCAAGGACCCAAGAAATAGCATGAGATGAATCGTTAGATTTAATTGTATAAATACCTGCAAAAGATGGCTTGATCTTTCCTTCCCTTATAGCTTGCAGGTACTCTGGGCAGCTTCTCTTCCAATGCCCTATTTTGTGGCAGTTGTGGCACTCTGCCTCCTTTGGGTTAGGGTTAGGCTTAGCGGGATCAACTTTGGTCCCACTAGAAGAGGAACCATCTCGGGACTTTCCCTTACGGTGGCTTTTAGATGGAGCCTTCCTCTTCTTGCCTCTTCCTTGCCCAATGGCCAAAACAGGAGCAGCGGGTGGATTGGGAGTGGGTGCAACAGAATTGTCCTTCAGGTTGCTCTCAGCAACCCTAAGGAGACCTTGGAGCTTACTTAGGGTGACCTCTTCCTTGTTCATGTGGTAGGTCATCCTAAATTGGTTGTAACATGCAGGCAAGGAGTGAAGCACCATGTCGATCGCCAAGTCTTCCCCAAAGTCAACATTCAACTTGCAAAGAGGATCGACATACCTTTGCATCTTTTGCAGGTGCACGGTTAGAGATTCACCATGACCCATTTTGGCGGAGATCGTGTTACTGAAGATCTCGTAACATTCCTGCCTCGCGTTTTGATGGAATCTCTCCAACAAGTCTTGGTGCATTTCGTACAGATACATGTCCTCATAGGACTTTTGGAATTCTGCATTCATGGTGGCTATCATGATGCAATGTACCTTCATTGCATCACGCTCGTGAGTTTCAAAAGTAGCCATTTCAGCCGAAGTGGCGATTTCTGGGTTGATCTTCTCGAGCTTCTCATCGAGGACATACTCCTTGTCCTCATAGCGAGCAATTGTGCGAATGTATCTTATCCATTCGCTAAATTTCGTCCCATTGAAAGTCACCTTTTGACAAAGGCTCATCAATGTAAACGAGCTAGCAGTAGCGTTGTTCGCGTTCGACATCTACAAATAGAAAGGACAAAGATAGATTAGAATTTGAATCCCTAATTATTACCCAATAAGAAAAATTAGGGCTACGATCCAACAACAATATTTACATATTAGAAAAGGGATGTCGTAATCTAACATGCAAACAATTTGAAGGTAAGTGAATGACGATTCACTAATTCTCCACCATAAAACATAACTTTAAGTCTAAATGTATTCAGAATTCCTAGGTTTAAATGAGATTCATTGAAACTTTTCAATGGCATGTTTAAATCTCGATATGCCCCTCTCGTTTGTGACTGGGAAAACGAGGATCACAAAGTGGGTGTGAACTACCATGCAAATTCACATGGTGCCTTCATTGTAACAATCACCTATTCGATGTGCTGGTAAACCACACACACTCCATCGAACTATGATAAACAATGAATCACCCTTTGCCACCTTTGCTTAGAACCAATTAGTGTGCTGGTAAACCACACACGCTCCACTAACTTCTTAGCAAGGGTGCAAAGTGTAATTTCATGGGATTGCATCGATTCACTTTTCCTAAAGTAACTAGGATTGGGAATTTTTGAAAAAACATGTAGTTACTTTATAGGCAGCAAGCGGTGGGTGAGAGTGTTCACCCATTAAGCGTCATTTTATAGGCAGCAACCTTATACCCACCTTATAGATCGGCTTCGTGAATGAGGCCTACTAACGGTAAGACTAGCATTTTAATCATACATATATATATATATATATATATATATATATATATATATATATATATATATATATATATTAATCTTGTAATATTATACTAGTATAAGGTTGAATTTTAAACTTGTAAAATTCTAGGGTTTGAAATTTAAATTGTCTAAATTAAACTTTTAATCACAAAACATAAATTTCAAAACTTGAGGGCAAGTTTTAAACTTTTCAAAACATAGGGGATCAAATAACAAATAATCTAAATTAACATTTAATCACATAATTATCCATATTTGATTTATTTAATTATTTCTTGCAAAACAATTTACCAATTTAATTAAAATAATTAATCAATTATCACATAAGGAAATTAATATTTAATTAATTGATAAATATCTTCAACTAGGTCAAGAATATACTCAAATATATCTTAAAAACGGATTTATATTGATCTAACATGATTAAGGTAAGTTTCCAATAGATAAACAGCAACAAATCCCGAAATTAGCTCTTTCTGACGCTCGAACTCGCCGAGTACCACAATGGACTCGCCGAGTTGAGCCTACTCGCCGAGTCCACTATGGGACTCGCCGAGTTCATCAGGCAGAATGACAAAACTCGAATTTTGCAAGCAACAAACAAGCAATCAATGCATCAATTCAATAGAAACCAATCTAGGCTCTGATACCACTGATGGGTTTTAGCCATATGAACATTCCTATGTGCACATACAAACCCTAATGCTTGGATCTAGGTTTCTCTAATTGAACATGCATTGAATCCAAGACTTCTAATGGTAATTCTAGCATAATAACAATAAGAAATCAGAGTTATAAGTTTACCTTGAATCACTTGCTTGATCTTCTTATCCTTGGAGCTTTAGAGTCACAATTGCCACTCCTCTAATGGCTTCCAAACACCAACTTAGCAAGAGGATGATTTGAGAGAGAGGGGAGGGAGCTAGAAATCAGCCAGGGTTCTTCTAAAGGCAAGAGTGCTGATTTCATCAACCCCTTGGGTCTATTTATACTTGTAAGGCTCCTAGGGTTTCACCCTTAAAACCCTAATTGGATAACTTAGGCCCTAAGCAATCCAATTCCCCTTATGATAAGCCTTGGACGATTTTAAGGCCTATCTAAAGTCCCCAAAACCGTCCCCCTTTATCCTTAAGGGATTATAGCCCAAAGTACAACTATCATACAATTGACAGTTTATGCCCCTTTATTCAATTAATCTCTTTAAGTCACCAAATCAATTCCTAATTAATTCATGACTTATATTAATCAAATAACAATATTATTATTCCTTATATTATTCTTATAATATATTAATAATATTTCTTCTCTCATTATAAATCATCCAGTCAAGTTGCTATGGTGAAGGCAACCTAAAAGGACCATGCACAACCGGGTCAAATCCTTGCCAATTATAGTTGCAGCCTTAGACACTATTCCAACAGTTCAGTTATGCGACTCACCCCCAGACCCACAACCAAACGAGGAACAGGGAGTAGGGAGGAAGCACACGTCTTAAATCTTTTTTATCTCAATTATATACCACTCTTATGCATGTACTCAGTTAATAGTGGGCAATCCCATGAGTTCTTTCCTATTGATCTACAAACCTGATTGTGAGGTGCTAAGGGTCTGTCTGGGGAATCTACGGAGTAGGTTTCGGGTGGTTATCGTCTTCTGGAATACATGTAGTGTCTTTCGCTTCGGGTTCTATTTGTCTAAGGAAGGGTTGGTTAACAGCGTGTGATACCCTACTCAAGGGTATTTCGGAAGGTTTTAGATAAGAGAGACGATTGGCAGATCGCATTAGGTTTTATTATTAAGTTCGGAAGAACTTTTATTTGCTGGAATGGCTACGGTGAAAGTTCTTTTTACACAGCACTAGGAATTTACACATGGTTGCACTAAGTCGAACCATGATTGATAGAGGCGTCGAAGTTGGCATACATCGACATCATAGAGAATGAGGTTTAATAGGGCCATGTGCTGAACGGGCACACAAGTTCTCGGTGTCTCGGATTTCGTCCCATGTATCACTGCCGCGGATACTTGGACTGATAGAGTCGACGTGAAAACTATAGAGGGTCCTGAGGTTTCGGAATAATGTACTTTTCATGAATGGATTCTCACGAGGTCTCTCTATAATCGCTTAGTATACACTAGTCATGTATAATTAAGGTGGGAAGGACTGTTGACTCAGCGACTCCGCCCTAAATCCACAACCAAACAAGGAACAGGAAATGAGGCAGCATCACTCACTCGAGGTCTATCCATCTTAATTATACATGGCTTTAACGTATATACCGAGCCATTATAGCTTTACCTGATGAAATTTGAATTCTTACAACAATGCTGCAACCGTAAGCTCTCACTTGGTCATTCCCTTCATGAATTAAGGCTCTAAATGCACCATTTAAGGGAGTTTACGGCTGTAAACCTAGAGTTTATGGACATAAACTCTCACTTGGTCATTCCCTTCATATGGGGAAGTTAGGGCATCATTTAGCTTCAATATGGAGTTTACGGCCCATGGACCAAACCTTGGGGGGGTTTACGGTCGTAAACTCCTAGGTCCTTGGTTTCTTTGATGATTAAAGGCCCTACTTCATTTTTGGTTGATTCTAGACATTTACCCAAGCCTTAGGAGGTGTTTAAGGGAAAATTTAACACCTTAAATGGTGTTCACGGCTCATGAAGAGGGGTTTACGGTCCAAGAGTGTTCTTGGGCCGCGAACTCATGTTTACTCTCCATATGATAAGGTTTTGGTGTTCTAAGCTCTTATGTGCAAGTCCACAAATCGTATCTAAGCCCTAGGAGTGATTTAGAAGGGTTTTGGGGCTTCAAAACCCCACTTATGGGTGTTTGCGGTCCAATAGTTTTCTTGGGCCATAAACACATGAATTTGCCCCTATTGGATGTCTTAAACACGAATTTGCATGTTAAATGAGCGACACAACAAGTTAGGGTAGATTACTTACTAGTATGGGGCTTGAAGGAGGTGTTTTTTGATCAAAATTGGCTTTGTAGAGAGAGAGTAGAGAGATGGTGGAAAGGCTTCAAATGGAGTCCACTCACCTTTATATAGGAGTCGATTTTGTGGCTCAGTGGAAATCTACCCGACACTGACGTTAAACGGGGCTTTTGGTCGCACCCGATTAAATGGTCACAATTTGACTTGGTTGAAACTAAAAATTTTCCAGGGAATATTGAGGGTGTTTCTAGTTTGTTCCAACCCTTATGAAGTCATAATAAAAGTCCCAATTTAATTAACCTATTCCAAAAGGTTAATGGACAGTTTAATAAAGCGAGACTTATTAACGGAAGGAGAGGTTAAAATGACGGAATAAATTTCGGGTTGTCACACAAATTCACATGGATAGGAACACATACACCATAAAATCTAAGTGTCATAAGGTTTCACTCCGATTCATTAAAATGATGGTGTGGAAATGCTTTCACTAAGTAGATTTTAAGTAGATAGCAATTCAGACATTCGCATTCTCAAAGTCGTTAATGGAGCGCGTGTGGTTAACCAACACACTAACATAGACTTGTGAGAAATGGGAAAGGTCTAAACAATTGAGACTATGATTACGGCATCCCTTTTCATAGTTTTAAAATTGTTTAGATACACATGTGAGCTATCCAAGGAAAGGTGTATGATTTTGATAAAGTCTTATCAAAGCAATCTCGTATCAGAAAGCTGAACTTTGGTAAGAAATTCAATAAAGTATTGATTTCTAAAAGTCCAGCTGATTTCTGAGTATATGTTAGAGCTAGTGGGAGCATGATTAGTATGTTAAGTGTTGCAAGTTAGCAACATTAATTATAGAAAACAAAAGTTTCAATTCGGGTTTGAAAAGTTGTTTTGCTATAATTAAGGGAGAGCATTTTATACTTCATTCCAATTCTACAAGCTTAGATTGAGATTTTAATCAACTTTAGTCAAGTATATATATATATATGTGTGTGTGTGTGTGTGTGTATATATATATATATGTCTGTGTGTGTGTGTATATATATATATATATATATATATATATATATATATATATATATATATATATATATATATATATGAATATTATGTTGGAATAGTTCAACATAAGGAAATTCTATATATGTGGCGTTCTCAAAATTTGATTATGACTATGGCATCCCTCTTCATTGCTTGAATTGTGAGAACATGGAAAATAAATTTTTTATAGCATGAATCGTGTCCCATATGCTTCGGGCATAGGATCGATTACATCCATTCTAAACTTTCCAAATGCTTGGGGCATTAAGAGGGAAAAAGAAATAGAGTCGGATATGAATAAAATGATTGGTTGCTCGTGGACAATTGGAAGTATAATTTAAACTTTGGAAAGGACCATATTGAATTATTCTGGAAAGGACGAAACTCTTGTTCAGACGTGATAGTCAAAATGGTAATATGGAATTGTTTCCATAGGTGGAAGTTATTCTCTAAATCTGTGTAAGATTAGAATGCAAAGAAGGATGTTCAAAGGAATGTACTTTGAATATGAGACTTCGTTTCCATGGAATTGATCTCCATTGGAATACTTTGTAATTTTTGTTGCCAAGTCTTTGTTACTTTTGTGCATAGTCATTACAAGAGAATCATTTCATACAAGTTTAGAATCTAACAGATTACAGTAAATGGCAAGAGTTTGGTATTATTACATTAACAAAAGGGATTGGGATTGTGAAATGAGCACCATTGGAGTCGTTTTCAATTGATCTATTTCACAAAAGAAAGGACCATAGGTAAACATAGCGTACATGCTTGGAGCATGGCATGACTATTGTTTTAATTCAAGTATTAAGTTGATAATTCAAAAAATTACATGAATAATGAGTAATCAATATGGTGCTTAGATAAAAGGTGTTTTTTATTTACTCTCAAAGTGTTGGGGCCATATTGGATTAGTATTATTCTTGTGTTTCACTTTGCATGTTTTGACTTCCAGAATAATTATTTTATTCAAACTCTCCACAGTTGGTCATACATTGGAAGTAGGTATTGAATTAAGACTGTCATGAATCTAGCTTGTAAGATTTGTCTAAGGTGCATTAGATGTAGTAATGGTTGCTAGAACATTCATGAGTTCTCATAAGTTCTGAGTATTGGATTAAACCCACGCTTATTTGAATCAATTCATGAGACGATAATATCTTATATTCTTCAAACCTAGAGATATGAGTTTTTGACTATGAGTTGGTTATACATTGATTGTTTGAAAACGCATCAGTAACTTGATGTTATAAAACGTGCCTTTGTGTATGATTCAACAAGTAGTTAATACAAGCATATGAGTCGAATTTATCCATTACTTTTACCTCATAAAGATAAAAGCGCTATCAGTGGGCCCCTCGATGATTTAGTGATGACACCCTTAAGTGCTTGGCCAAGCCTGGACTGATTTGATTTGTTCAATTAGTCAGTTGTCATAAATCGAGATCGGGAAAAAACAAATGGACTGAGAGAATGATTATAATCCATGTCTCAGTCCATATGATATCTAGAATGGAGGAATATATGATCACTTATCTAATGGACGCGTCATCTGATTTGTTCAGAGTTCGATAGCGGCTTTAAGAGCTACAATTGCTAGTCGGGTTATGAAGTCGTACTTGCATTAATAGTTTTAGACTTATCCAACTGGGAGACTGTTGGATTAGATGTCTAACCCCATAACTATTATCGGTATGTACTTAACCCGAGAGTAGCAAGGTCCATTTGGGTTGCATATCATCAGGACAATTTGTTAGGATGGACTTTTGAGAGAAGATGTTATATATGATTTGTTAATATATTATAAGTTATAATATATTAATATGAAAACATATGGGTTAATTAGTTTTAATCAAGAATTAATTTGGAGATTAATTTGGTGATCAAAAGAGACTAATTAAATCTAGGGTTTAAGTCATTTTTTGGTCATTTAATTTTTGGTTTTGTGCTCATTTGGTCACTTAACTCTTTTTAAGTTTTAAAAGGTCATCAAACTTTTGGTTTTGTACTCATTTAGTCACTTAACTTTATGTTTGGTCACATTTAGTCACCTAACTTTTAAAATTGTGCTCATTTAGTCACTAAACTTTTAAATTTTTTTCAAAAGTTTAGTGACTAAATGAGCACAATTTTAAAAGTTAGGTGATTAAATGAGCACAAATCTAAAAGTTAAGTGACTAAATATGACCAAACCAAAAGTTAAGTGACTAAATGAGCACAAAGTCAAAAGTTTAATGACCTTTTAAAACTTAAAAAGAGTTAAGTGACCAAATGAGTATAAAACCAAAGGTTAAGTGACCAAAAATGACCTAAACCCTTAAATCTATGGGGACTAATTATGTTAATTAGTTATATTTATATGTGTTGGGCTTATGATCCATGTTGGACTAAGTTTATGTATAGATACATAGAGAGTTCGGCCACATGAACCATGGATCCTAAGACCCATGGGTATGGATTTGGGTTATATCCATGACCCTAGAAATCCCACATATAAATACATCCATTCATAGCCAAAATCGCCACCGGTGATAGACTTGTAAGATACTTGTGTATTCTTGGAGTTCATGGTGATTTTGGGTGCATGGAGATTCTCTTTCAAGTTCATCCTTTGTTCATGATGTGTTGTGATTCCACTTGAGGCTTGCACACTATTGGGGCTAAGCTCTTAAAGCCAAATGTATTAAGACTTCCAGCCATATGAAAAGGTATGTTACACTAACTAGTATCTTGTATAGTTTACATCTTTGTATGCTAGTTATAGGCTTAATACCTTGGGAACACATTTGCATGTATAATTAGTGAAAACATAGATCCAACGTATTTAGGGTTGCATGAACACCTTAGGAGTGTTAGAATGCTCAAAACCCAACAAGAAGTTCCACGAGGAACTGATCACGAGGCTACATTTTAGCTCTACTTATTATCCGCAAACCGACGGTCAGAGTGAGCGGACCATCCAGACCCTTGAGGATATGTTGCGGGCTTGTTTCATAGATTTTGGTGGGAGTTGGGATTCCTACCTACTATTGTGGAGTTTTCCTAAAACAACAACTATCATTCATGCATTGGTGCCCCACCCTTTGAGCTCTTGTATGGTCAGATATGTCATACCCCGGTATGTTGGGGAGAGGTTTGTCAAAGGGTCATGTGAATGACCAAAGTGGTCCTTCAGACCATGGAGCTTATTCAACGGATTTGGAAGAGACTACAGACAACTCGAAGTCGGTAGAAGAGTTATGCCGACCAGCATTGATCAGAGTTGAAATTTTAGGTCGGCGATATGGTATTATTGAAGGTCTCGCCCTGGAAGGGTGTGATATGCTTCACGAAGAGGGGGGGAATTGGTTCCTCGTTATATTGGACCCTTCTGTGTGATCTCCACGGAAGGAAGGGTGACCTACCGGTTGGATTTTCTGAGTGAGCTCAGTCATATGCACAACACTTTCCATGTCTCTCGGTTGCAGAAGTATGTGTTGGACGGTAAGGCAGTGGTCCCTTTGGATGATATTCATGTCAATGAGTGCCTAAATTATATTGAGAGATGGGTGGCCATAATGGAGAGAAAGATGAAGGTCCTGCGCAACAAGGAGATACATTTCGTAAAGGTTCAGTGGCAACATCGGAGAGGCTCCGAGTGGACCTGGGAGCTGGAGGCTGAGATGCAAGAGCATTATCCTAAGTTATTTTCCATAGCCGACTTAGAGGAAGAAGTTTAGTTTAAGTGGGGGAGAATTATAACATCCCGATGTCAAGGTAATTTTGAATTTCAACCCTATGTTTGAATAATATTGTATTTTAGCCCTTAGGATTCAAAAGGATTGCAAAATGGTCCATAGTGGCAATATGGTAATTTGGTTCTAGTGTAGTACATTGGATGTACGTTGTGTACACTAGGCGTACTTGGGCACGCCCTAGTATGTTGGGCATACACCTTATACATGGGGCGTACGTGATGAATGTGCAAACCCTAATTTTTATGGTTTGGTGCATATATAAACCCCATTATAGCCTTATATCTCATTTCTTCATCATCATCCCTGTGTAAAAAATGATCCCAAGCAAACCCCAACTAAGAAGAGTGCATTTGGAGGCCATTGGAGTGTTTTAGAGGTGTTCTTGAAGAAGAAGAGAGTGGTCAGAATAGCTTGGAACTGGAGGCATCTTGGATCTAAGATCACCTTTTTGTTAGGAATCTACAAGAGGTATAAATTTCACATCTTGATAAATCCATCTTGTAGATCTAGACATTTCTTCCTTTAAGATACTTTTTGTCCCAAAAATGGCGATTCTTGAGCATCGCATGTTCTTGATCCAATAAGTCGTCCTTTCAGACCTTAGGAGAGGTCTTGGGTCATAAAAATGTGGTCTTGATGGTTATTTTAGCTCCACGCATGCTATAGAGGGTCTTAATGCATTAAGATGTTAAGATTTTGAGTTTTAAGCACATAATGGACATGCAAAGTCATAAAGTTGGAAACTTTATGACTCTTGAGGATATTTTGGTCTTGGATATGATTTTTGACATAAAGATCTAGAGTATTAAGCTCTTAATAGGGAAAGAACTAAACTGACACATACGTTGGGCGTACCAAGTGGTATGCTATCGTATGTGGTTAGCGCCCTGTAAGCTGATCACCACCGAGTACGCTGTGCATACAAAAGAGTACGCCTAGCGTACACGGCTAAGTCGACTCGTTCGGGTAGGCTCGATTGGGTTGAATCGACTAGGTGTTGACTTTGACTTTGACTTTGACCAAGTTTGACTTAAGGTATTTTGGTTATTTTTGGATTGTGTGTGAGAATTGATCATTTGGATGTATAGGTGTCAGTTAGAGCTGAGATTCGGAGTCGGGACGTCATCAGTTATTGTTCAGATTGAGAAGTGAGTTTTTCTCACTGTACTTACAGGTCAAAGGCACCAAGTCTGGCCCATTGGATTGACATCATGTTATACATTGATTTATGATATTCTGAGTATGGGATAGATCTGTAAGATTATATGATAGTTGCTGATATGCATAGACTAATAGATCTGTAGGACTACTTGTGATTTTTGGCTGCATGTTTATGTAACATCCCACAAATCATGACCAAAAATTTATTTTTAAATCATTACTAAACCATAGTATTTATTCCTTTCAAACATCCTAAAAGGGTTATATAACAAATCAGAGTATCTTTTCAAAACACTTGTTCATTTTATCAGAGTGAACATCCTAGGCTAAACTTCTTGGTATGTGCCACGATCATCCCGAGCTCTTCCCTCCGCTACCGAAAGTACCTAAAACCAAAACTGAAAAACGTAAGCACGAAGCTTAGTGAGTTCCCCAAGCTACCCCATACCACAAACGCTTAACCATGATCAACAAACACCTACTGGGCCCCCGCCCACTGCATCGGACCTTGTCCGACATCAGGCCCCGCATCGCATCGAGCCCCGCTCAGTATACAGATTTGTTTCCCTTAGGCACCGCCTGTCTGTAACAACGTAATTTTCAAAACAAAAATTTTATTTTGTCACAACCATTTTCACATAAAATATGTTCAAAATATCCGACAATAGTTATCAAAACATATCGTATCCTAAGATCACAAAAGTTAAATCCTCTCTCTAGTGTGTACGAGTCACGCCGGCGCCTTCCCACGGTCCTCGCTAGTACCAGAAACACATAACAAAACAATTGTAAGCATAAATGCTTAGTGAGTTCCCCAAAATACCCTTACACACATACGCCTTTCCAGGCCATACTCTACACGACCTTCCGGCCAATGTGTCTCAGGGGACTTCCGTCCCAGTCCCAGTAGACCTTCCGGTCCTACTCGTGTCGACCTTCCGGTCCATGACTCCCTGACCTTCCGGTCCACGTCATAATCCCTTTCGGCCCATATCATACATAGCATACATGTCACATACATAACACATACAGAACATACAACGCATATCATACAAAACATGCATCTCAAAGCATACAAGACCTTACGGTCACACATATGTACCTTTCCAGGTACAATATAGTGAGAAAACTCACCTCGTATGATGTTTAGAATCTCACGCGCTCGATATCTTTGAATCTCGAAACAACGACCTAGCCTCGCCTAATCAAAACAAATAATCATTCTAATTATTATCGGCTTCCAAGACTAAGCTACACCCTTTTCCACTATCCCACAAAAGGGTAAAAGACCATTTCACCCCTCCTTGACTCAAAAGTCCACATGTTGACCATAACCCTAAAAGTCGAAAAAAAAAGTCAACAGTAAGCAGTACGCGGGGCGTACCCTTGCATTCAAGAAACGGGGAACGCGACCCACTACGCGGTGCGTACTGGGATTACGCCCAGCGTACATCCAAGTTTCTCACTTCCTCATTCTAGTGTCTTAAACGATTGAGACATAACCCCATACTCCAAATCTGGCCAATTTAATACCTCTTAATCCATAAAGTCGAAACCTTTAAGCCTTTGCATGGCTATAAAGGTTCCCCACACCTTCTAACACCTTTCCTTTCTCCTCCAAGAGTCTAGATCTCATGTATGGCTTAACATCCACGTCCAAGATTGCATTTTTATGAACATACAACTCATATAGTTCTGGAATATGATAGATCTAGGCTAATGGAGACTACTTGCTCATAAAGTCTCCATCTTGGGACCAAAAACCCTAGAAATTGGTCCAAGAAGCACACCATATAAACTACAAGGCAAGATCTGAACTTTTTACCTCAGGAAGAAGCTCCAACCTTTTTAGTCCTCAGATCTACACTTGTCCACCAACTTCTAGTCTCCACAATGGTCTCCTCTTCTCTTTCACCACCTTGAAATGACACTTTGAAGCTTAGAACACTCACACCCAAGCTAAAAACGAAGGAAATTCTCTCTTAGGGTTTCTTTCTGAAAGATGGTGGCTAAGGGACAAGACCATCTCATTCCTTTTATAGCCCTCAAGTCATATTAGGGTTTTGAGTCTGGGCCGGTTACGCCCGACGTAACCTTAGGTACGCCCAGCGTACTCGGATGGAACCGCGTACAAAATAAGCGCACGAGTACGCGCAACGTACTCCTTGTACGCCCAGCGTACTCACAAGCTTAACACTCAACACAAAGGACCCAATATGACAATTGGAAAAATGAAGGGTTAAATGGTCGAACCTGAATTTTGGGCTGTTACAATTCTCCCCCACTAGAACCAGACTTCGTCCCCGAAGTCTTATACCGAAAACAACTCCGGATGCTACTCCCGCATTTCCGACTCGGACTCCCACATCAGATCGGACCCCTTCCGATGCTGCCACTGAACCTGCACCAATGGCACCTCCTTGTTCCTCAGAACCTTGATCTTTCGATCCCGAATTGCAATCGGTCTCTCGGCATAATTCAGGCCCGCATCCACCTGAATATCCTCCAGAGGCACTACCGCCGACTCATCGGCTATACACTTCCTCAACTGAGACACGTGGAAGGTATCATGAATCTGGCTCAACTCTGCAGGTAGCTCCAGACGATATGCTACTCTGCCTACTCTCGCAATCACTCTAAACGGCCCAATAAACCGGGGCCCCAGCTTGCCCCTCTTCCTGAATTGGATCACTCCTTTCCAAGGAGATACCTTCAGGACCACGAAATCACCAACCTGGAACTCGAGCTCAGATCGTCGCCTATCCACATAACTCTTCTGGCGACTCTGAGCGGTCAACAACCTCTGTCGGACCTGCTGTATCTGCTCTGTTGTCTGAAGCACAATCTCCGTACTACCCATCACGCGTTGCCCTACTTCTCCCCAACATATGGGGGTCCGACACCTCCTCCCATACAACAGCTCAAAAGGTGGAATACCAATGCTCGAGTGATGGCTGTTGTTGTAGGAAAACTCAGCCAAGGGCAAATACGTGTCCCAACTCCCTCCGAAATCCAATACACATGCCCGAAGCATATCCTCGAGCGTCTGAATCGTTCGCTCACTCTGCCCGTCCGTCTGTGGGTGGTATGCGGTACTGAAATGCAGCCTCGTACCCAACTCCTCGTGAAACTTCTTCCAAAATCTGGAAGTAAATCGCACGTCTCGATCTGAAACAATCGATATCAGAACTCCATGTCGCGATACCACCTCCCTCACATACAACTCTGCCAGCCTCTCAGCAGAAGAGCTCTCACTGATAGCAAGAAAGTGAGCACTCTTCGTCAACCTATCCACAATCACCCAAATTGCATCGACACATCTAGCAGTCTTTGGTAATTTCGTGATAAAATTCATGGTAATATGTTCCCACTTCCACTCAGGGATCTCTAACGGCTGTAGCTTACCATACGGACGCTGGTGCTCGGCCTTAACCTTACGACAGGTCAAGCACCTCTCTACGAACCATGCAACACCCCTCTTCATACAGGGCCACCAATACTCCTTTAAATCCAAGAACATCTTAGTGGCCCCGGGATGGATCGAGAACTTTGGCCTATGGGCCTCCTCCATTAAGATGGTACGCATCCCGCCCACAAACGGTACCCAAATCCGGCCCTGAAAAGTCATAAGTCCTCGACTATCGGTAACAAACTCCGATACCTGCCCAATCACCCGCTCCCTTTTGCGGTTCTCCAGTCTTACTGCTTCTGCCTGGGCCCCTCGTATAGTGTCCAACACCAGAGTCATCACTGCCAACCTCATACAAACGTCTCGAATCGGGGCGCTCTCCGCCCTACGACTCAAAGCATCAGCTACGACATTAGCCTTGCCCGGGTAGTACAGGATCTCACAATCATAATCCTTTACCACATCTAACCATCTCCTCTGGCGCATATTCAGGTTGGGCTGATCCATCAAGTACTTCAGACTCTTGTGGTACGTGTATATGGTACACCAAACCCCATACAGATAGTGACGCCAGATCTTGAGGGCGAACACCACAGTCCCCAGCTCCAGATCGTGGGTGGGATATCTTGACTCATGAGGCTTCAGCTGCCTCAATGCATATGCTATCACGTGCCCCCTCTGCATACACACTGCCCCCAACCCAGATATCGATGCATCACAGTACACCACAAAATCCTCCATCCCTTCCGGGAGTGCGAGCATCGGGGCTTCGCACAACTTCTGGCGAAGTGTCTCAAATGAGGTCTACTGCTCCGGACCCTATGAAAATGCAACACCCTTTCGGGTCATCTTGGTAAGTGGCACGGCGATCTTGGAGAAATCCTTAATATATCTCCGATAATAGCCGGCAAATCCCAGAAAGCTCCTGATCTCGGTGGGTGATCTCGGCACCTCCCACCTCATGACCGCCTCAATCTTGGCCGGATCGACCAATATCCCATTCCGGTTAACGAGATGTCCCAAGAACTAAACCTCTCGTAACCAGAACTCACACTTGGAGAACTTGGCATACAGCCTCTCCGATCTCAAAACTCTAAGGATCTCCCTCAAATGCTCCTCATATTGTTCTCTAGACCTTGAATATACCAAAATATCATCAATGAATACGATCACCGACCGATCCAGCATCAGCCTGCACACCCTGTTCATGAGATCCATGAACACAACTGGTGCATTGGTGAGCCCAAAAGGCATCACCACAAACTCGTAATGCCCATAACGAGTTCTGAATGCAGTCTTCTGGATATCTTTATCCCGAACCCTCATCTGATGATAACCCAACCTCAAGTCTATCTTGGAGAACCAAGATGCCCCCTGCAACTGATCGAACAGATCATCGATCCTCGGCAACGGATACCGGTTCTTGACCGTCAACTTGTTCAACTCCCGGTAATCAATACACATCAGGTGTGAACCATCCTTCTTCTTGACAAAAAGGATCCACGCTCCCTAAGGTGAGCTACTCGGTCGAATAAACCCCTTCCCCAACAGCTCCTGAAGCTGCGAGGATAACTCCTGCATCTCTGGCGGCGAAAGGTGATAAGGCGCCTTGGCGATAGGTGCTGCCCCCGGAACCAAATCGATACGGAACTCCACTTGCCTCTCCGGAGGCAGGCCCGATAGTTCCTCGGGAAAAACATCCGGAAACTCGCACACTATCGAAACCTCGTCAATCGAACTTGGTCTCCCCGCGGCCGCTCGTGTGTCCATCACATAGGATACGAATCCACTGCATCCTTGCTGCAAACTCTGTCTCGTCCTGGCAACCGAACAAAACGCTGACCCACACCGGGTCCCCTCGCCATACACAGTAAGCACTCCCCCACTAGGGTCTCATATCATCACCAACTGACGCTCGCAGTCTATAACAGCTCCAAATCAGCTCAACCAATCCATGCCCACTATAACACACACGTCCCCCATCGCAATCGGGACCAGATCTATCGGGAACTCCACACTAAAGATCTCAAGGATACACTCTCGAATCACCTCCGAAGTATACACTGCTCGCTCATCAGCTATGGAAAATCGCAGAGGTCGACTCAACGCCTCTCGACGGATACTAATGTGCTGACTAAATGCCAAGGAAACAAATGACCAACTCACACCCGAGTCAAATAATACCAAAGCTGGTACAGAACTCACAAGAAAAGTACTTACACATATCATCATATAAGCACAATATCACAAACAAAAGATAAAATATAGAATACATACCAGCCACAACATCGGGCGCCGCGCGGACCTCCTCCGCAGTCAACTGGAAAGCTCTCCCACGAGCCTTCGGAGTCTCGGCCTTCATCGGCCGAACCTCGGTAACCCTAGCAGCAGGTGCAGATCCCTGTGATGTCCCCTGATGCAACTGCGAACACTCGGCCTTCCGATGGCCAGTCTGGTTGCAATGAAAGCAAACCATGAATCCCTTGGGGCAATCATTGGCGATATGCCCCTCCTTGCCACATTTGTACCAAGCACCCAATCGACAAGCTCCCTCATGACCCTTGCCGCACTTCCCGTAAGTGCGGCCCTTCTGGCCTACAGACCTCGAATCAACGGGTCTGGCCCGCTTAGCTGCCGGCTGGGACTGAGCCGGCCGCCGATCCATCCTCTGAGACTCGGCCTCCTCCCTGGTCTGAGTCTCCAACTCAATCTCCCTCTTCCGGGCATTTTCTTGGAGCTTAGCAAATGTCCGGTACGTCGAGTTCGACACGAACTCACGAATGTCCCTCCTCAGAATACCCAAATACCAGCTCATCCGTGCCTGCTCAGTAGACACCTGCTCAAGGCAGAACATCACCTTCTCATGAAACTTCTGGGTGACCACAGTAACCGAATCATTACCCTGCTTGAGGGTCAAGAACTCCTGAACCAGTCATTCCCTCTCCATCGGGGGAACATACTCGTCTCCGAACATGGTGGTGAACCTCTCCCAGGTCACCGCTGAAATCTTTGCAAGAGTGAAGTTCGCTGTCACGAACTTCCACCAATCCTTCGCTCCCAAGCGAAGCTGGTTCAAAGCGAACCGTACCCTCAGATGCTCCGGACATGAACACGTATAGAAGCTTCCCTCAATGCCAGCAATCCATCTCATAGCAACGATCGGATCCTGTATCCCATCAAACTCGGGTGGCTTCGTTTTGTTGAACTCCCGGAACAACAACGAGTCACCTCCCTGAGGCCTGGCAGCAGCCACAGCTGCTGTAGCTGCAGTGGCTGCGGCCTCATTCACCGCGGCGTACCGCTCATCAAAAGTCTCCAACAGTGTGGTCTTGATAGACCCAAACATCTCCGGAATCTCGACTCTGATCACCGCAGCCACCTCATCGTGGATCATCTGACGAAGCTCCTTGTCACTCACACCGCTCACCTTAGGTCTGTGGCATGTCCCAACCATGATGTCTCTGAAATATATAAAAAAAATAATAACAATATGAAAGACTCATTCGAGCGTGCTCACACTCGAAATCTCGACCTTACTTGTTCCTTAGTGCCCAAAGGATTCTTACCTAGAGTGCGCACTGCTCCGGTGTTTTCGGTAGTACGGGCCCTTATACTACCGCCTACACCACATCAGTGTTCACTCTAAGTCCTCATCCTTGGGTCCCAAGTCACAAGTACTCTATGTCTCACTGGCATAGGCTACTCCTCGGTAGACCTCTCATAAGCCCCTTACTGCTACCTACTCGCTCACAAGCATCACATAGCAGCACAATCCTTCCGAGGCTAAGGCATCACAAAATCAGGCCACTCTAGTCCTAATATGAATACCTAGCCAACTCTAGCATGCAGGATATAACATGTCATATCACAAAACATAAGTGCATTTTAAGGATTCACCGTTCGGGCGCTGGCTGACCGTACACACTGCTCCGCTTTGGTTGTCTCAAAACTTCTTGTAAAAATTTAATGCTTTTATTATTCGAAATTTTTTTTCTCAAATCCTCGGTTTGAGTTCAGTTACGCCCGAAGGTGCATCCGAATCCCTCAAACCAAGGCTCTGATACCAACTTGTAACAACGTACAAAAATTTTATTTTGTCACAACCATTTTCACATAAAATATTTTCAAAATATCGAACAATAGTTATCAAAACATATCATATCCCAAGATCACAAAAGTCAAATCCTCTCTCTAGTGTGTACGAGTCACGCCGGCGCCTTCCCACGGTCCTCGCTAGTACCTGAAACACATAACACAACAATTGTAAGCATAAATGCTTAGTGAGTTCCCCAAAATACCCTTACACACATACACCTTTCCAGGCCATACTCTACACGACCTTCCGGCCCATGTGTCTCATGGGACTTCCGTCCCAGTCCCAGTAGACCTTCCGGTCCTACTCGTGTCGACCTTCCGGTCCATGACTCCCTGACCTTCCGGTCCACGTCATAATGCCTTTCGGCCCATATCATACATAGCATACATGTCACATACATAACAAATACATAACATACAACGCAGATCATACAAAACATGCATCTCAGAGCATACAAGACCTTACGGTCACACATATGTACCTTTCAGGTACAGTATAGTGAGAAAAATCACCTCGTATGATGTCTAGAATCTCACGCGCTCGATATCTCTGAATCTCGAAACAACGACCTAGCCTCGCCTAATCACAACAAATAATCATTCTAATTATTATCGGCTTCCAAGACTAAGCTACACCCTTTTCCACTATCCCACAGAAGGGTAAAAGACCATTTCACCCCTCCTTGATTCAAAAGTCCACATGTTGACCAAAACCCTAAAAGTCAACAGCAATTAGTACGTGGGGCGTACCCTTGCATTCCAGAAACGGGGAACGCGACCCACTACGCGGCGCGTACTGGGATTACGCCCAGCGTACATCCCAGTTTCTCACTTCCTCATTCGAATGTCTTAAACAGTTAAGACATAACCCAATATTCCAGATCTGGCCAATTTAATACCTCTTAATCCATAAAGTCGAAACCTTTAAGCCTTTGCATGGCTATAAAGGTTACCCACACCTTCTAACACCTTTCCTTTCTCCTCCAAGAGTCTAGATCTCATGTATGGCTTAACATCCACGTCCAAGATTGCATTTTTATGAACATACAACTCATATAGTTCTGGAATATGATAGATCTAGGCTAATGGAGACTACTTGCTCATAAAGTCTCCATCTGGGGACCAAAAACCTTAGAAATTGGTCCAAGAAGCACACCATATAAACTACAAGGCAAGATCTGAACTTTTTACCTCAGGAAGAAGCTCCAACCTTTGTAGTCCTCAGATCTACACTTGTCCACCAACTTCTAGTCTCCATAATGGTCTCCTCTTCTCTTTCACCACCTTGAAATGACACTTTAAAGCTTAGAACACTCACACCCAAGCTAAAAATGAAGGAAATGCTCTCTTAGGGTTTCTTTCTGAAAGATGGTGGCGGAGGGACAAGACCATCTCATTCCTTTTATAGCCCTCAAGTCATATTAGGGTTTTGAGTCTGGGCCGGTTACGCCCGGCATAACCTTAGGTACGCCCAGCATACCCAGATGGAACCGTGTACAAAATAAGCGCGCGAGTACGCGCAGCGTACTCCTTGTACGTCCAACGTACTCACAAGCTTAACACTCAACACAAAGGAACCAATATGACAACTTGGAAAAATGAAGGGTTAAATGGTTGAACATGAATTTCGGGTTGTTACACTGTCTCTGGGCCTCGCCCGCCATACACATACATACGGTCAAATAACTTATAGAACATGCATAAACATAATCTAATTATACCCTGATCTAAGGCCTCACCTAACTTGGGCCACACTCCTGGTCTGCTACTGAAGTCGTGGAACCCCGTCCATACTCCTACTAGTAGTGAGATACGGGCCCCCGCCCATACTCACATCATTCCTGTCATGGGCCTCACTCCTACTCTGCTAATTTTGAGATATGGAACCCCGTCCATACTCAGCTAGTGATGAGATACGAGACCTCGCCCACACTCACCTCCCTACCAGGCACATACAAGTATCACGTAGACAACAAGTATAATCTAACATACAACATAAGAATCTTCCTCGGTATTTCCCTGGCATCGAACCCCCGGTCCGGAAACATACTATCATCTAACATACTTTGGGCTTACCCTGACATCGGACCCTCGGTCTGGAACCTATCGTACCGACACATGCAAGAATCAAAAAGATCTATAGCATCCTAATATTCCTTGGGCCTCGCTCGGCATCAGGTCGTAACCTGGAACATATAACAATATTTGCCTAGGGCTAACCCGCAGGTCTTCCTTCTATTCATAAACATAGACATAAACATAATGGGTCGGCATTGTGGCCGTAGACCCATGCACATAGTGAGGAGACTCACCTTGCACTGCTAAAGACTAGCTGAAACACTTCTGACTGCCAACTGACAACTTCTGAACTACTGATCCTTCGACTCCTGAACTATCAAAACCCAAAATAACATTTAGACCACAATATTCCCAAAAGTTAACCCATATCAAACTTGGTCAAAGTCAACGCTCCGAGTTGACTTCAACTCGCTGTGTTGGCCTATCAACTCGTCGAGTCCCACATTCCTCACAAACTCTGGACTTCGCTCCTACTCATCGAGTTCTCCGCGAACTCGTCGAGTGCACCTTCAACACATTGAGACCCTCCTTCATCTGACTCGCCGAGTTCTCCTTTGAACTCGCCGAGTCCACCTTCATAAACTAAGGATATTGCCTTGGACTCACCGAGTTCCTCCTCGAACTCGTCGAGTACGATGATCTTCTTGCCCATATGGACCCGGACTGGCTGAGTCTCTAACCACTTAACTCGTACCCTTTAACAGAAGGGTTTTGGGGTAAGTAAGCGGTCTGACTCGTCAAGTCCCTCTATGTCTCAATCTATTCAGACTATTTCTGAGGGTCTCATAGCATCCAAAACATAGATCTAGACCCAACCACCTCCTAACCATGCAAAGCTACCGCCTTTTTCCACCATTCATGGCCTTTTGAGCTAAAAAGGCCAAAAGAACACTTCATATGCTTGCATGTGGATTCTTATGGCATAAAGCTTGCACCTTTATGCCATAACAGCCCTTAGTAGTGCTAGATCATAAAACACAAGCTCTAGGGACGTCCATTCCTCTCATGCTAGGGTTCTTGGACTAAAAACCCCCAAAAATGACAAAGAAGAGAGATCTACATGCATAATGATCAAGATTCAAGGTGGAAACTATCTTACCAGAAAATGGAGGAGAATGCAAGAGGTTCCTGGATCTACTAGTCTCGTCTTGTATCCCCAAGGCTTCACCTTCTTCTTTGTAAATCCCTAATCTACCCGTGTATCAGTCAGATCCGTTTGATGGTGCGGAATCCCAATCAAACGGATGATATCAGATAAAATAAGAAGAGAAGGAGAAGAAGAAGAATATGTTGAATCTTGAATGTATTGATGATATGAATTAAGTTCCTTACACAAAAGATTCACACACACATAAAAGCTCCTGTTTCTCTCTGGCTGTAAACTCCTTCTAGTTCGACAACCTCTACTCCTCACCCTAACACCTCTATTTATACTTGGAATATGGGCCGGATAACACATGGGCCGTAAATGAGTTTACGGTCGTAAGGTGTTTACGGCCGTAAACTCAGCCGTAAACTAGGCCATAAATTCATAAAATATTACACAAAAACATAATTCCCCAGAAAAGTAAAGTATAAACCATATTTTGACCCAACAATCTCCCCCTTGGTTTATAGCTTTCTTTTCTTAATTGACCCAACAAGCTCCCCGTAAAAAGTAGCTGGCCCTTCTTGTCAATCTTCAATGAGAGCTTGGCTTCAGCTTTAACCTTCGGTTTCTTCACAGCATCAGGATGAACATATGAATCTTCAATGAATGACTTCATCTTGAGCACTTGAGCTTTTCTTCAGAATTTGGCTTTGAACGCATGTCGGGTGAGGAGGTTTTACGTACTGATTCTTGAAAGATAGTGCTTTCAGCTTGAGAATCCTCAGAGAGAACATCAGAGAGAACAAATCTTCTAGATCACTTCAGTAGGTACAACGATAGCAGCAGACTGATTGAGGAGGCTTCAATGCAATCCCTCACATAATCTTCAATTTCTGCTTCACCTTGCTTCTGGGGTTGAAAGATTGAATTTGAAAGAATAATCTTCATTTCTTGCTCCTTCGAATGTGAATTCTTCGATGCTCACGAACGAGGCTTCGGCTCAGAAATCTTCAACACAAACTCAATGAGTCTTATCTATACCTGAAATCACTTTTCAAGACAAAACAAAACTAAAAGAAAACTTAGCACACAAATTAAAATAGAAACAAAAATATTTTTGGATTTTTGATTTTTCTGAACAAGAAATAAAACAGAAATAACACTATTTTTGAATTTTTTATTTTTCTGATTTTTCTTTGATTTTTTTTTATTATTTTTAATTTTTAATTCTCCTCTAATATTTAAATTAGAAGAAAATATGACAAATTTAACAAAAATAAAAATGATATCTAACTTTAAGAGTGATTTGGGATCAAAGTTTTTAGACAGCCTTTATCCACTTGTCGGTACCTTCTATCTTCACGTCTTTGTCTGGTCGATCGTCGGTATTGTTGTACACTTAAATACGAAAAATTGTGACAAATTTAGGACATACTATTTGTTACAAGACAAGGTGAACTTGAGTTCCTAGATATTATATTTGATCCTAATTCCTTAAATACTATGTCTTAAGGACCATTCATCTGACGACGACCAGGGATATTGTTGTCCACCTAAATTGAGCAGCGAGATCTACAGACAATCTGTATGAGTTCAATTTTAAGTGTACTGGAACGTGTTTCCCGCTTCCTGATATGCCCCAGCCATCAAGAACTTCTAGAGTACTCCTTACATTGGGTGAGCAGACAACCATTCAGAGAGAAGATAGATTCAGAGTTTAATAACTTATCACTTTAGAGGGGTTGAGAAGTAGAAAGTTGCATATGCTGTGTACCAGGTCGGATTTGAGGTCACGCAAAGGAGACAGCATATGGCTAACATATAGGAGGAATTTCATAGATATAACATGCAGAGAAATAGAGTTGCATATGTTTCAATCCAGGTCGGATCTCTTCCAATCACGCAAAGGGTGCAACATATGACTAACAGACAGACAGAAAGAAAATGATATTCTACAGACCTAATTTATCGGAATTTACCAGTCGCCCCATCCAACCGGAATTAAGGACAGAATCTGCACATCGAGGAAAAGTTAAACCACGGTTCCAAGTACGGGTTCAATTAATGTGATGAGTAGATTCCCATATATATCTCCCTGCTCAACTTATCTGAGGGTCGTATTGTCAGCCTGAACGAATCTAACTAGGTCAAAATTTGTCAAGTCTATAAATTTCCTAAGTTCAGCTTTACTAGTCAAGTCCATTTTAAAATCTTTCGTGCCTGCCAGCACATCGAGTACAGAGCGTAGACGATTCAACTTAGGTACGTTATGCCGATTCCGATTGCCCGTTATCACTTGCTAATTTCATTTCCCAAAACATCTCCCTCAAGCACATTTCATTTACACCATTTTTTTTTGAATTTTCTGATTTTGTAATGTTTTTGGATTTTTTTTTAAATTTTCTAATTTTTGTTTTGTTTTTATTTCTCCCCCTAAATTTGTGCATAGGAGAGAAACGAAAATAAATGCGCAAATTTAAACTATCCTAAAACAAAAATTAGTCTTTAAAGCGAATCAGCATAATAAAAACTCCGTAGTATAGAGAAGAAAACGCAAACCGTAATTCACCGATTGAATTTGTCTTCAGAAGGTCTGAGAACAGCAAGCATAATCTCAGAACAGATCCGAAAATTCTTCATATTAAGCACTAACCCTGTGAGTGATCACTTCTTTTCCTCCCTTCTCGCAGAGGACACATACTCTCAAGCAAAAGTCTGACTGGTGTACAGTTGAGAGATGTCTCCTATCATGTGCCTGCAACAGCCACTACCAACAAACCGAAGTCTGATGATATGCCTCCATAGTTGCTCCGACACAGAGCGGGATCAGTTGGTCTTTGGAACCCAGTCCATTTTGAAACTGGGTCGACCTTTGTCATCAACGCAAAGTACTTTCTCCCATGACATGTCCTGTTTATCACAAACAGAAGACGATGAAATATTAGAGTCATTAGACGATTTGGGAGTTTTCACCTTTGGTACCCATTCGCAGTTGGGTTTAACCCATTTCTTTTTCGATCCTACGGGTGGCTCAATACTTGCTTTTGAACTTGAAGCCGGCTGCCGAGATGACTTTGACCTAGCCGGTCTTGGCTTCACAGGAGCACCTCTTGAGCTGGGCTTCTTGGCTGGCATTCCCTTCTTTCCCTTTGGATTTAGATTCTTGGCCTTGTGGGATTGATTCTTAGCCTTCTGCGCGTTCCAGTCAACATTGTCTGAACGTGAAATGGAAGGATTTCTTTTAAAGTATCTCCCACTTGGCGCGTTTTTCCATCCTTGTGCGTAGTAGGGAACCTACGCGCGATTAGAACAATTTCTGGCAATGTGTCCAGGTGTTCCACAGTGAAAACATGTCCTTTTCTTCACTGGGGAGTTGTCTCTTCCTGCCCCTGGTGGCATATCCTTGCCTCGTTTCTTGTTTTTCCCACACGCACAGTTGCAACAGGCACTCTGTTTAGCTTGAAATGGTGGCCTGTATTTACCAACGGGAGATTGATTAGAAGCAACAGATTCAGAGTTCAAGGGGTCGTTTGTTTGTTCAGAAGAACTCTCCTTGTTCTCATCCTTTGTTACTTTGCCTGCACAAGAAGTAGCAACATTAGTATCTTCAAAATTAATAACTCCTCCTGACACAAATCCAACTCGTTTTCCATATTGAAGATGTGGCTCCCTGTCAGTTTCGTCCTATGTCATAGGGATGGATGTGTAGTTATGATTATAAGGAGGAGGTACACTATCATACCCTAGACCCTTGTTTTGATTCCTCTTAAACTGCATGCTTTGGTCTATCATATTTGTAACCACCTCACTTGAGAAATCATATTTTCTAACATCCAGTTTGGCGGTTTCAAACTTTCCTTTCAAAGATTCAACTTCAACCACTAGCTCAGCATTTTGTTTGACTACATAATCATAGTTTTCACATTTGTTACTGTAGTCTTCCTGAAGTTTCCTAAAGTCCTTGGTTTTTGCTTCTAACTCAGCCTTTAGGGGTTTCTGTCCTTTCCTGAGTTGATATCCTTCATATCTCAGGTCCTCAACTTCTCTTTTTAATAAATCAGTTTGTTCCCGAAGAAATTTAATTGTATCTTCACATGATTGAGAACATGAAACTTCACATGAATGAGAACATGACACTTCATTGACCGGAAGGTTTACAGAACTCTTTAAAGCGTCAAGCTCTTCAATTACTTCATCACTACTAAGACGATTGAGATCTTTTGTCTTCTTGATGACAGCTACATTCATATCCCATGATTTTGGAAGTGAATTCAATAGCTTTTTGTTTATCTCGGACTTAGTCAAGAAGATCCCGGCTATATTCATCTTAGTAGTGAGTGTAGTAAACCGCTGCAACTGAGTTTCGAGCGTTTCTCTAGGGACATAATCGAAAAAGTTGAAATTTTAACTTAACATATACTGACGACTCTCTTTCATGTTTTCAAGTCCCTCGTAGACCTTAAAATCAATTAAAAAACAAAACAAGAAGCTAAAATAAAACTTAAAAATCAAATTTAAAAAAAAATTAAATTTAAAAAAATCAAATTTAAAAAAATTAAACTCAAAAGTCAAACTTGAAAAGTCAAACTTAAATGTCAAACCGAAAAGTTAAATTTGAAATTTTAAGAATTAATCGAAAAAGTCAAAGTTTAAAGTGAAGGGTCAAACTTGGAAGTCAAAGTCAAAATTTGAAATAAAAAGTCAAAAATAAAAGTAAAAATAAAAACAATTTATTATTATTATTAGTATTTATTATTTTATTATATATATATATATATATATATATATATATATATATATATATATATATTTATTTTGAATGAAAAAGGAATTTAAAAATAAAAGAAATTGAGTTTTTGGGTTAAAAGTGTCAATTTTCGGAAATAGGAAGCGACAGTAGTGTTTAAGTTTAAAATATGGAATGAAAGGAACAAGGGATCTGTTGGAGGAGATGGAAAAGGCGCTGACTGATGAATTGAAGGTCTTGGGATCGATTCTTGCAGCCTTCAAAGCCGTCCTTATTTTTATGAAGCAAACTGATGCAAGCCTACTGTTGAGCCGAGCCGATTCTTCAAGCCGCTAAGCCGCCGAGCCGAATTCCGAGCCGCAAACTCCGTAAACCCTAGCCGTAAACTCCGGTCGTGAACAGTTTCCGGCAGTAAGCTCCGGCCGAGAACTCCGATCAAAAACACCGATTTTTCGACTTTGAAGCTCAAAAACCCTTTTTTATGAAAAACACGAAGAACAAACCCCCCCTTATTTTTGTGAGATCTATCCAAAAAGGCAAGAATATTTCGAAAATAAGATCAAATAATGCTCCAAAATAGAGTTTACGGCCCAAGAACTCGGTGTTTACGGCCGTAAGCTTGGACCGTAAACACAGAATATTCGATTTTTGGATGAAACAGAAAATCCTTTTGACTGATACAACTTGGCTCTGATACCAATTGTAAATCCCTAATATGCCCGTGTATCAGTCAGATTCGTTTGATGGTGCGGAATCCCAATCAAACGGATGATATCAGATAAAATAAGAAGAGAAGGAGAAGAAGAAGAATATGTTGAATCTTGAATGTATTGATGATATGAATTAAGTTCCTTACACAAAAGATTCACACACACATAAAAGCTCCTGTTTCTCTCTGGCTGTAAACTCCTTCTAGTTCAACAACCTCTACTCCTCACCCTAACACCTCTATTTATACTTGGAATATGGGCCGGATAACACATGGGCCGTAAATGAGTTTACGGCCGTAAGGTGTTTACGGCCGTAAACTTAGCCGTAAACTAGGCCATAAATTCATAAAATATTACACAAAAACATAATTTCCCAGAAAAGTAAAGTATAAACCATATTTTGACCCAACATTCTTCAAGATTCACAACACTTAAGAATGCTCACAAAGGCTCACAAACTCATGGGAGGCACTAGGGTTTCGTTCTGGACTTGAGAGAACATCGAGGAGGTTGATGACGGGTTATAATGTTCTTTAAATAGGGTACAAGGCCTGTAATTGGGGTTTTCCCAAAACCTGACCAACTCACCAAGTCAGTCCTATGACTTGTCGAGTATGTCACTTAACCAGTGACCCAATCCGCGCTCCTACTCGTCGAGTCACCCGATCTACTCGACAAGTCACTTCTTTATTTTGAGTTTTTCTTTGCTTTCTAGGCCTTCTGAAATCGGGGTGTTACAACTCTCCCCCACTTAAACTAGACTTCATCCTCAAAGTCCACCATTGTAAACTACTTTACTATCCGCTTACAACTTTCCCACTAGCTACACACTTCACCCATTCGGTCCAACCCTTGAAAATATCATCTTTAGAATAATCTAATCATTACTATCCATGATCACAACACTCTTACTCAACCGGTAACCCTACCGGTACTTCCCATACACTTACACTTGATACACAATGGGTCCAACCCTTTACTATGTGCTGCCTCTGGCCTTTCCAAGGCATCTTTCCACACGCAACAAACCTCTCCAAACTCTATCAAAGACAAATCCTCTGCTGAGACAGCAATCTCAGCCACTCCCAATGCCGACCATCATACCAGTACTCACGGAATAATTCCACATACGATGCTCCAATACTGAATACTCCACCCAGCATGTGAATTCAGATAATCCTTCGAGTGGCAGATCCCTCTCTGCTACGGTCAAGGCTCAGACAAGAGCTGCATCACAAAGCCAAATCATTCACTCTAAGATTATTTGATTCCGCGGTGAGCAACTTAACATCACCCGATCCGCGTACTGCTCTCTACACCAAATTCCTTATCATCATTCTTGTCTGAAGTCCTGCTGACTCCCATCCGCCTTTTGGATAAACCGAGACCACCCTGGTCCCAACTGATCTACCATTACCCGGAATACCGGTCCCCCACTGGTTACCGAATGCAAGGACAATCCCTCGGTCGCTCTCAGCGACTTATGAAGATACTTCGACTACCTGAACTGCTCTACCAACCTAGCCACTCTAGCTCTAGCAGATCTGGGATCCTCGATCACCTACCTTACCCTAAGGTCTTTACCAGGTCCCACCTGTTGCTATAAGAACACGGGCCTCGCCCACGGGTCTCACCCAAACTATACTTCGGAGTGGCCTCTCCCACAGGTCTCGCATATCCAGGGCTATGCATGCCCACTCCCCCTATAATCTCAACTTGCTATCCTTTCCTGATTCTTATCATGCTAATCCAGAGGTATGGGCCCTCACCCATACTCTGAGAGCTAGGAGATACGGGCTCCCGCCCACACTCCGCTAACTAGGAGATACGGGTCCCCGCCCACACTCCGCTAACTAGGAGATATGGGCCCCCGCCCACACTCTGCTAACTAGGAGATACGGGCCCTCGTCCACACTCCTCTAACTAAGCTACTAATGAATGTTACGGCTTACCCGCAGCCTTACAACACTTATCTCACTGACTCGCTTCTAGGGAATGTTGCGGCTATCCCGTAGTCTTATATCCTGACTAAACTCGCATCTTGTCGGAAGCTCTCCGACCTAGTTTCCCCGAACCAGTCATCAACAAATCACGAATACACGAACCCAAGGTTGGAAAGTTTCCCCAACTCCCAACTTACCTGCTCCTTAATCCAAGCAGCTACTTGAGCTGCTTTCTTCCTCGTTAAGACTACGAAACCACCCCAGTCTTGCACTTACTTCTATCCCTGGCAACACGGGTGGCTCTCGCCCACTTCGACTTGACAAGCTCCTCACAGCTCACAGCTGGGAAGAATTCCTAATTCTCCCTACCATCCTCTGGCCATTCTACTAAAAACCCAATCTTACCAAAGTTGGGGATCTAACCGATGTATTCCTAAACGATACCTTCCCGAAACTAGGAAGACACTACCGAGTCCCACCCATGCATCCTACAGTTACTGATGTGTGTTAAACTAACTAGTTTTAACCTACTTTTTATTTATGAATTTGACACACAAAAGGCAGTGGACTTGTCAATTGGTAATATAAATTAGCAAGTAGGGTATCGAACTCAGGGAATGGAAATTAATCTAATTACTAGAATTATCTAAAACAATTAGTAAAATAGAGGGGTTTTCTCTAGTTTTGCAAGAATAGAAAACTAACTAAAACTTAACTAATTAACTAACAGCTAAAAACACGTAAATATCAACTAAATTCAATGATCAAAAGGGTTTCTGTTTAGGTTCAACTCATTTACTCCTATGGTTAATTTTTATGGTAATGTAATGGATTAATTGTTATTTGGCTACCGAGTAAGGTGATTAGATTCACATTCGTTATTACCAATCCTTAGAAAATAGATTAATTTAAGCAGTGATCAAGTGATTAAACTAACAAATTCCCTAGTTTAATTATTCGGGTTAAATAAGACTTGTAATTAGCTAATTAAATTGGTGATTCAATTAACCTCTTGATGATGGTGTATCACTCAAGCTTACACATTAATTTACCCATTCTCTAGTTAATCCTAGTTTCATATTCACTATTCCTAGGCATATAGCAATGTGTTCACATAAATTATATGAGATAAGCAATTAAGAGATGTTCCTGCAGCTTAATTTCTTAGCAATTAACAGAAAACAGTTATGGTTAATGCATAAGGGTCTTTAACAAGCTTATTTAACAAAAATTCACCACATAACAATTAATCAAAATAGTAAATTAATCCATAGGAGCAAATTGTCTACCCTAAACAGAACCTAACGAAATTAGTTCATGATTATAGTTGATAAAAGCCTAAAAACAAATTCAAACATGCTAGACATAGTTCTATTCAAAGGTAAAGTGGAAATTTAAACCTAAGTTGCCTTATTCTTCTTAGAATTGAAGATTAGGGTTCTTCTCATGTTCTTCAGATCTCCAACAGTCTCCTTAATCGCCAAGTAAGCTTCCCAAAAGCCAGAGAGAGAGTCAATTCCGATTTGTGGCTTCTGTTTATAGATATCTCAAAACAGGGGCTACTCGCCGAGTAGACAACCAACTCGGCGAGTCCCCTTGAGGAATCTGTATACGGCAAGGACTCCATGTGTAGCTTCGCGAATCTTCGTATGTACTCGTCGAGTAGACGTCCCTACTCGCCGAGTAGCTTCAGGTTTTAGCATATTTTCTTCTTTCTTCAGTTCCCGAGCTTCTGATCGTATCTCCTGCTTCCTTTTGCTTCTGAGCTTCTCTTTTGGACTGCAAATACAATTTGAACACATTTAAGTACCTTTTGTCCATAATATGTAAATAATTAGTTAATAAATGATGAAAATCTATACTAAATATATAGCTAAATATGCACATATCAAAATACCCCACACTTGACTTTTGCTTGCCCCCAAGCAAAACTGAATTTAAGCATACTAATATCAAATAAGACAATTCCAATCGAACCCAGCCATTAAGTCAAGACCGCACCGCATGCATTTGTGTCTAAAATTTTCCTAAGGACCCCCCTCAATTCTAAATACTCATAATCCTCATAAACACTTGTCCACTTCTTTTGAACCAGGCTCATTTTATGCATCCTTCCGAATCCATCCGCAGAAAACCTCCTAACCTCAAGATATTTTTGGTTGAGCAACCCGAGCATACATAACTAGAAAATTACAAATTTTTCGATACCAATATGGAGCTATTTTTAGACTTCTTCACTTCCTTGATAACTAGATCTTTATTTCTTTGAATTCACCAACTTTTAGTTTTTGGTATCTTTAACTTTTGATCCTTCGGAATTTTGATCTTTTGATCTTCACTTGAATTGCTCCAAAATTCTTCAAACTTTTCTAGAAATTCTCTATTTTTTTTACATTCATCTCACTGTTTTTTTCTTTTTCACTCAAAACCCTACATGCTTAAGCAGGGGCGCTCAACTTCAACCGTTATTGGTTAAAGATAATAGTTTTCCTGGATACATTTCAAGTACACGATGCGAAACGTTTTGCATCCCTCAAACTAAGCAAGGTTGTGTTTTTGTCCCATGATTTCACTAGAATGAAGGGGGCCACAAATGCATTGTAACATATATAGGCTCAACTAAACATTTGGTTATTCATGCAATCACCAAACATAATACTAGCATGATTCCTAATTACTTTTTACCAAATTTTCTAAATTAAATCCTATCAATTTTATGCAAAATTTTTTGAAAATTTCACTAGAGTAATAACCAACCCCCTACCCCACACTTAACTTATGCAATGTCCCCATTACACGTTGTGCATGAAAACATAAAAGTAAAGAGAGAATCGGAACAAACTCCCCTGGGATAGTAGTCGTGAGGTTGATATTCTTCCTTGAAAGCTTCATCTTCAATTGAATTTAAACATGGGAACAGCTCATCCATGTCTTGGGTATCAAATCTCGTGTGGCACAGCTCCAAATATGCAGGAAAATAGTCTTGAAAAATCTTCGGGAATTAGCCTTTAAAGAATATGAGTAAACCCATATCATATGTGGTCAAAATCCAAATCTTGATAGTGAAATATTGAGTGACTCGCCGAGTAAATATGGCTGCTCGACGAGCAGAAGGGCTTTTATCAGAAAAGTCGTGGTTTCGCAAGCGGACTCGCCAAGCCCAAAATATGCACTCGGCGAGTACATCGTTGAGTGATAAATATATCTTCTGCTTTTGAGTTCGTTTCTGTTGTGGTTGGGTATAATGATTTAGTGTCTTTCCTTCATTTTTCTTTAATAAGCAACACTCCTAAACCCTCTTTGATAACGGACTCGACATTAAACTCAAAAATTGCACATTTTCTTCTAGACCCGACCCTTACTCTAGCCTTGACATTTGAAACTCTCGCATGCATCCTAGCTTCAATCTGAAAAATAAGAGCAACCACAAGTGATAAAAATAAATTCCTACTTATCGTCCTAAAAGTTTCAAAAAAGTTTCAATCCCACAAAACAAATAGAAATAGTTTTTTAAACATCCAAAACAAAACAAATAAAAATATCAATCATCATCCTCCTCTTCATCGCCTCCTATCCCGCTTCCACTAGCTTGGTTCCTCCTTGCTTGCAATCTTTCCTCACAACTTGGCACATAGGGGAATCCGGGTCTGGGCCTTGGTGTGATATTCATTTGTTCAAACAAATAAACAAATGACTCATTGTTATAGTTCATGCTTCTCCCAAGGTCATCTTGGTACCTTCTTGCTTCAATGTTTTACCAATCCATAGACAACTCTTCATCCACCGAAATGACCAATGGGTCTTCCCAGACTTGCTCCCGTCATTGCCTCACCCTTCTTCCTGGCTCCTCCGGTACCGTCACCTCATCCGCATTAGGGATGCCAAAATGCCCTCCACCAAAATCTTCCATGATTCTTGCCCTCTTAAATAATGTAGTGCTGAAAGGAGGAGTAGGAATCATGGTCAACATCCGAGCTGCCCCTTGTTCCAAAATACCATATGTCCTTGCAAGCCTTGTAACAAACATTCCCTCGTTAATTTTTGAAGTGATCCGCTTTTTTACCGCCCCCTCTGCCAAGGATTTTTCCAAGCAATATGGCAGATTGCAGAAAACATCAGGAGTAATAATACTGCACATGTAGAAAATGTCAAGAGTAGGGACTTTATCGTCATCCTTTCACATGTTAATAATACTTGCGATCAGACGATGAATCAAGCGGTGAATTGGGGAATGGATACTCCCCTCTTCTGCGGATGATGGAATGTAGACTCGGTTGGCGATTGTGTTCCACCAAGTCGATGCAACCAGTCCCTCGGGTAAGTCCTTGTGACAATGTTCTAAAAAATTTTCAAAATTTTCAGACATTATCACATCTTGATCATAAATCCCCATCCTCCATGCAAGCTCTACAATGCTGCATTGACGCAGCTCCCCACCAAGACAGAAAGTAATAATACTTGGATTGTAATAGTCACTACCACCTCGGAAGGAGATGCTAGAAAAGAACTCCCAACACAATTCCTGATAAACAGGCTCTTGAATCTTAAAGAGTCGACTCCAGTTATCGCAAATTATTGTCATCCCGTCATTGTTGAAAGACTTGACCAAGTAAGGGGTCAACTCTTCCTCCAACCTACTTTGACCAATCCAATGCCAGTCAATTTCATTAGGGACATATATTTCCTTGAGCCTCAACTCTGTCAGCTTGTTGTTTGCACGGGCAAGTGAAGACTTGGAGGTTATTTTAGGAAAAGATAACCATAAGAGATCCCCATGGCTGACTCCCCTTGAACTCTGTCCATGCCTCGACATAATTCCTACAAAACAGAATCAAGATGACCACAAACAAAACAAAAAGCAGTTAAGAACAATAAAACTCTGGGCATCTGTGACCCGGACTCGCCGAGTCAACGAACCGACTCGGCGAGCAGGATGAACATTGTGAGTCCAATCCAGTCGGGTAAACTTTACCGTGCGATTTCTATAGATTAATCCAGGGGTTTGCTTCGGTATGTTCCAGGAGCATAAAGATGTAAGAAATTTAATCTAAAACATCCTAATTTATCAAGAACTCAAAACCCTAAAATCCAAGTTTAATCAAAATCGGGATTTTGCATAAATTAAGGGTATAACTCTACCAAAGATTGAAACTTTTACAAGATTAAGAGTGAAAATGGTTACCTTTGAGTTTGATTTGCAAGGAAATAGAAGAAATCAAGATGAAAGCTTGAGAGGGTTTTGCTCGTCGAGTATGAGTGGCGACTGGATGAATCGTTGAAAGTGTTTTACAATTAGGGTAAAACCCCTTTTACGGAATGTAAAAATAATAATTATTTTTTTCGTGTAAAAACGTGGACTCACCAAGTATATATACCTACTCGCCGAGCAGTAACGCGATTCCGTGTTTAATTAGGATTTCTTACGTGGACTCACCGAGCAGGTTTAGGGACTCGTCGAGTCTTTCATTCAGAAAGCTAAAAACATTGAGATTATTTTTTGAATTTTATGCCACCAACCCCACACTTAAGCATTGCTTGCCATCAAGCAATCATCATAATCTCAGAAGAAGAATGATAAAAGCAGATCCTAAGAAAAATGAAAATAAAAATGAAAAATAAAGGGTAAAAAAACAAACTCTAAACTCGGGTTGCCTCCCGAAAGCGCTTCTTTTAAGGAGTCATTAGCTGGACTCCTTCTCGCCTTAAGTTTCTGTAGTTCCTCCCAGAAGCAGCCCTTCTTCAAGGCCTTCTTCTCTTGGAATTCCTTCTTCATATCTCTTCACTCTATGACCATTAACCTTGAAAGGAGTTTCGTCTCTTGATATAAGCTCAATAGCTCCATGTGGAAAAACTTGCTTCACTATAAATGGACCATCCCATCGTGTCTTTAGCTTGCCCGGGAAAAGTTTGAACCTTGAATTAAATAGTAACACCTTTGTCCTTCATGAAAGTCCTTATTACACTTTAATCTTTTGTCATGCTAATTCTTTGTCTTTTCTTTGTATATCAAGGAACTAGTGTAGGCCTCATTTCCAATCTCTTCAAGGGCATTCATTTGCATCAACCGGTTGGCTCGAAGTTCAGCCAAATCAAAATTGCACATCTTTAGAGCCCAAAAAGCTTTATGCTCAATTTCTACTGGTAAGTGGCAATTCTTTCCATAAACTAGCCTATATGGTGTAGTACCAATTGGTGTCTTGAAAGCTGTTCGAAAGCCCCAAAGTGCATCATCTAATTTATCTCACCATTCCTTTCGATTTCCTCCAACCGATCTTTCTAAAATTCTTTTTAACGCCCCACTCGTCACCTCAGTTTGTCCACTGGTTTGTGGATGATAAGATGTGGAGAACCTATGATGTACCCCATATTTTTTTCAACACTTTAGCTAATTGATCATTTGCAAAGTGAGTGCCCGAATCACTAATAAGAGCTTTAGGAACTCCAAATCTTGAGAATAACTTCTTTAGAAATGACACCACCACCCCAAGCATCATTAGTTGGTAATACTTGTGCCTCTGCCCATTTAGACACGTAATCGACCACCACCAATATGTATTTATTCCCTTTGGACATTGGGAAAGGTCCCATAAAATCAATCCCCACACATCAAATATTTCACAAATTTGAATACTATGTTGGGGCATTTCATTTTGGGATGATATATTCCATGCTCGTTGGCACGAATCACATTCTTTGACGAATTGAGCAGCATCTTTAAAAATTGTAGGCCAATAAAACCCAATATCAAAAATCTTCCTAGCTGTGTAGTGTGCTCCATGATGTCCTCCGGCGGGCCCGTTATGACAGTGTGCCAAGATTTCTCGACTTTCCTTCCCGAATACACATCTTCTTATCATTCCGTCTGCGCAGCTTCGGAAGAGATACGGCTCATCCCAAAAGTAGTACTTAATTTCTGAAAATAATTTCTTCTTTTCTTGGCGGGTCAAGTCTTTTGGAATGTAATTGGTTGATAAGTAGTTAGTTATATCTGCAAACCAAGGCATTTCTCCGGATACTACTAAAAGGTATTCATCGGGAAAATCGTCTCCAATCTTGTTTTCTTCCAACTACTCCAAATGCGGGTTCTCTAATCTTGACAAATGGTCGGCCGCTACGTTTTCCATTCCCTTTTTATCGCGTATTTCAATGTAAAACTCTTGCAAAAGTAAGACCCAACAGATCAATCGGGGCATAGCATCTTGTTTAGTAAAAAGATACTTTAGGGCTGAATGGTCGGTAAAAACTATGGTCTTGGATAATACCAAATAAGGGCGGAACTTATCAAAAGCGTATACCACAGCTAGTAGCTCCTTCTCGGTAGTACTGCAGTTCTCTTGAGTTGGGTTCAATATCTTGCTTGCATAGTAGATTGGCTGAAAATGCTTGTCAACTATTTGTCCCAAAACAGCTCCCACGGCATAATCACTTGCATCACACATTAGCTCAAAATGAAGATTCCAATTTAGTGCTATCATGATAGGAGTAGTGGTTAATCTTTCCTTTAACAAATGAAATGCTTCATGACATTCCTTGGAGAAATAAAATGGGGCATCCTTCAATAGTAATTGAGTCAAAGGCCTAGTAATCTTCGAAAAATCTTTAATGAAGCGACGATAAAATCCCGCATAGCCAAAAAACTCCTTACCCCTTTTACATTAGTTGGAGGGGGTAGCTTAGTTATTGTGTCCACTTTTGCTCTATCCACTTCTATCCCTTTCCTTGAAACTTTGTGACACAATATAATTCCTTCTTTCACCATGAAGTGGCACTTTTCCCAATTAAGGACAAGGTTTGTCTTCTCACATCTAGCTAGCATCAAGTCCAAATTAGATAAGCAATCTTCAAAAGATGACCCGAATACCGAGAAATCATCCATAAAGACCTCCATAAACTTCTCGATCATATCATGAAAAATGACCATCATGCCCCTTTGGAAAGTGGTTGGTGCATTGTGTTGGATTAGTATCTAAGTCCATAACTATTTTGGTATGTACTTCACCCGATGGTGCATGGTCCTTTTGGGTTGCCTTCACCAAAGCAACTTGATAGGATGAATTATGGAAAGAAAGGATTAAATATGATTTATTAATATATTATGAGAATAATATATTAAAGGAGAAATCATATTGTTTAATTAATATTAGTCAATAATTAATAAGAATTAAGTTTGTGGCTAAAAGAGATTAATTAAACTTAAGGGACTAGAATTGTAATTATAAGATAATTGCAATTGGGCTATGGATTACCTTATTATATAAGGTTGGAAGAATTCTATGGGGAAGCTCATTAGAAATCGTCCAAGGCTTATTAAAGAAGGGTCCATGGGTTGCTTAGGGCCTAAGCATCCAAATTAGGGTTTCCTTGTTAGATAACCCTAATAGCCTCTCTATTTAAAGAACCCTTATGGCTCAAAAACGTGGGGAACTAATTGGTTAGTGTTTCCACACATTTTGGGCAGCCTCCTTCTCTTCTCTTCTTCATCCTCTTGCTCTTGGTGTTTGCGAGCCATTAGAGGAGTGACATTTGTGACTCTAAGCTTTCTAAAGTCATTACAAGGAGGATTTGAGATTGTTATTGCTACATAACAATCAAGGTAACATCTAAACCTATTTCTTATGCTAATATGATTACTTGTATGCTAGAACTAGGGTTTAAAGTCTTGGATGAATAGCATGTACAATAGAGAAACCTAGATCCAAGCATTAGGGTTGCATGAGCACATAGGATGTTCTTATGGCTAAAACCCATCACATTGCATAACCCAAAAGGCATGCGTCTATACGCAAATGTTCCACTCAGGCATGTAAAAGTGGTCTTCTCTTGGTCTTGGGGTCTATTGGAATTTGAAAATACCCCGAAAACCCATCAAGAAAACAATAGTATAAATGGTTGGAGAGTCTTTCGAGCATTTGGTCGATAAAGGGTAAAGGAAAGTGATCCTTGGATGTGGTATCATTTAGCTTCCTATAATTTATGCAAATTCGCCACCCGGTTACCGTTCTTGTGAGAATTAATTTGTTATGTTCTTGTTAGAATTAATTTGTTATCCTCATTGACCACCACCGTCATGCCTCCTTTTTTCGGTACCACCTGCACCGGGCTCACCCACAGGCTATCGGAGATTGAGTAAATGATTCCGGCATCGAGTAGTTTAACCACCTCTTTTTTTACGACTTCTTGCATGTTCGGGTTAAGTCTTCTTTGGCGTTGAACTATAGGTTTAGCTCCATTTTCTAAGTTAATCTTACGAGAACAATAAGCTGGACTAATTCCTTTAATGTCGGTGATCTTCCATTCTATAGCACCTTGCCTCTTCCTCAATACTCCCAAAAGACTTTCTTTCTCATGTTTGGCCAAACCAGTAGCTATAATTATAGGTTTTGGTTGGCCATCTTCAAGAAACACGTACTCCAAGTGATCTGGTAGTACCTTAAGTGCATTTTTTGTGTTCTGAATGTTGAACATGTCGAGTCCAGTGAGGGGACTCATCGAGCCCTTTGTAAGATCTGCGACTAACTTGAATTTGTTTCCTCCTCCTCCTCCCGTTGTTCTCCCTAACCCATAAGATCGAAGAATTGAAAGGTTCAATGTCACTAAAGCCGTATTGGCAATGAAACATGAAGATGGTAAACCCGTGTGTGCCCATGTTCTAGGAATGAAATCACACATTGATAGGTTGATAATGTTGGGTGCATCATTCCCTGATGAGTTGGCTATAGGCTGGGTTCTATAGTCACTCCCTGAATCATATAATGAGTTCAAAAAGAAAGTATTATATGATGGATCGTGACGCAAACCTCATTGACCTAACTTACATGCTCATTGCTGCTGAATCAGAAATGATTTGCCAAAGCAATGGAGCATATTTGTTGGGAAAGTCAACCAACCATGCTTCCGAGGACGTTCTAGGGGAACCGACCTGCGTTTGTTGCCAAGAGAAAGGGCGTTGGATACAACTCTGCCCTAAGAGCCTGAAGAGTCCAGAAGATGGGAGAGTCAAAGAGTATGGTTGTACTTCAGGTAAAATCCACTATCTAACTCCATTAAGTTCCTATTCATTGATTCTTAATACATAATATGATAAGATTGCATTTGAATGTTTTGCAGGATCAGTGAAAAGAGAGGAGGCTTGATGGAAAAGCAAGATGAGTCTAATCACGAAGAAATGGATCTCGATCGCATGGATTCGAAGATTAGATTTTGAGCTTAGAAAGTTATGATAGAGTTGTTAGGAATATTTGATTACATAATCTTTCAGTTGATTTTGCATTGTAAGGACAAATGTTTTCAGCTGCTTTTATAAAAAAAAAAAAAAAAAAAAAAAAAAAAAAATTGGTTTGACTCATTTATTTATTTATTTATTTCCTTGCAATGAAATCATTATGGAAAATTGATGTTTGCATATTTCTACAACAAAATGGATGTGATTCTTAATTATGTTATTTATGGAAAGGTCAAAAAATTTACCAAATAGGGAGAGTTTCTCATCATCCAAGTTTCAAGTGGACAGAAACTTGAAATCATGCAACAAGTATTGTATGATGAATGAAAAACCTTCACATTTGGGAAAATTAGACTGATTCTTTGACAAAGTGTCAAGTGAAGGACTAGGAGATCGAGTACACAAGGTTGTGTGTTGATCAAGTCCACCGCAAGAGTAACAAAGATATTCATCATGATTTACTAAGGTTAAGTAAATATGATTACACTTATGAGATTAAGTGCAATTCTTAGTTGATTGAAAAAGGTTTATATCAATGGCAGAACGAATAAGAAGAATCAAGTAGACAGAAAGATAAAAGTTTCTCTATTCTAAGAAGAAGGGAGAGTACCTTTTATCATGTTTTATGATAGGTCTTAATGATTAAGAACCATATCTCAATTGATCCTCTAAGTGAATCTTAGTGCAATTGTATGTCTAAGAAGAGGAATCAAGAATTGAAGAAATGGTTAAATCAAGAAGTCAATCATACTTCGTTCCAAAACAAATCTTAGAGTTAAGATCGTGACATTGAGTGACAAGTATTAAGAAGGTTTATAACACTCATCAAATGTAGAATATGGAAAAAGCTTTCTTATTCTTGCACATTTGAAATTGGAAAGTTGTGATGTCTTGGATAAGACAAAGATCAACTAGGACCAATTTTGTGAAGTGTTTTATCTTGATAAAAACTACACTAACTCTTGAATATTTGTTTGTCAAGAAATATTTTATTGACAAAAGAATCTTATATGTCAAGGAGTCAGTGGGAGTCTTAATGATCTTGAAAAGTTTCAAGAACTAATCAAGAATAAACCTTATCGATCATCTACAACCTATCGTGTTGACATTATCTTGTTTCTGTGCCGTTTCAATTGAGTTAATTATGCATGTGAGCCCTATGAGTTCTCATTTGAATGCATAAAAGGCGAGGACCTTAATCAATGAAAAGTACATTGATGGGAAAGGGTGAGTTGCTTAACTACTTGGAAGACATGGTGGGCAGCCGTGTTACCATAAGGCAAGAAATCAAGATTGAGAAAGATCGGTCCATATGAGTTTAAATTTGTCGTAAACTTTGTTTTTTTGACAAATTCACATGGATAGGAACACATACACCATTAAAATCTAAGTGTCATAAGATTCCCTCCTTCATGAAAATGACTATGAGGAAACGCTTTCACTAAGAAAGATTTTAAGAAGATAGCGATTGTAAAATTGTATTCTCAAATTTGATTATGGTTACGGTATCCCTTTCCATGATCTGAATTGTGAGATTTGGCAATTAGTCTAAATTGTTTAAGACACACGTATGAGCTATCTTGGATAAAGGTGTATGAGATTAAGAAGCTTAGATAAAAGATTATCAAAGCATTAAGTATTAGAAATATGAACTTAAGAAATTCAATAAGTATTGTTTTTCTGTAAGTTAAGTTGTTTTCTAAATACATGTCAAAGCTAGTGGGAGCATAAGTGTTATGTTTATAATAATCATCATGATAGTGGGAGCATAAATGTTATGATTGTATGATTATTAAGGCAAGTATTGCAAGATTAGCAATATTAATTATAGAAAACAAGAGTCATACTTTGCAAAGTAGTAAGGATGTAAAGTTGTTTTTCTATAATTAAGGGAGAGAATGTTATGCTTCATTTCAAATCTAAAGGCTTAGGTTGTGGAATGTTAATAAATTTAGTCAAAGGATACATAGTGTATTCTTAAATTTCGATTATGATTACGGTATCCCTCTTCATAGTTCGAATTATAAGAATGTAGCACATAAAATATTATGGCAGAAGATTGATAAAGTATTAAATCTTCATGTAAGACATTATGCATCGTGTCCAATACGCTTCGGGTTCAGGATCGATTGCAAATGCTATAATATTTGACCATTCTAAAATTTTCCAAATGTCTAACGCATTTAGAGGAAAAAGGACTAGAATCGGTTTTGACTAAGATAATTAAACAACTATCAAAGGACGATCCAAAGCTCGCTGAGGATTGGTCGCTTGTGAGTAGTTGGAAGTATGATATTGGATGGAGCATATCGACATTATTATGAATAGATAAGATTCTATTAAGAATGATTTGTGATATGGTACGTATGCAAAGGTTTCCATATTGGGAGTTAGATATTGAGAATCTATGTCTAAGATTAGAAACTTTTATACAAAAGGATGTTCAAAGGAATGTACCTTGAGTGAGAGACATCACATCTATGGAATTGTCTTGTAACAATTTCCGATAGAGAGTTTTGTAATTTCATTGGCAATAGTCCTTGTGACTTTAGTGCAGTGATATTACGAAAGGATCATTGCATAAAATGTTAGAATCTAGCATATTCTATAAGTGGCAAGAATTTGATATTCTTTCACTTGTAGAAAGGATTGGGAGTTGTGAAATGAGTATGATTGGTAATGTGTTCATTTGATCTATTTCACAAAGTAAGAACCATAGGAAAACATTGTGTGCATGCTAAGAGCATGGGACAAGTATAGTTATGATTCAAGTAAGAAATTGATTACCCGAAACAACAAATAATGAGTAATCAATATGGTGATAAATATAAGGTGTTTTATTTATACTCAAAGGTTTGAGACCATATGGGATTAGTATTATTCTTGTGTTTCACTTTGCATGTTTTGACTTCCCGAATAATTAAATTGGTTCAGAACAATCAAATTATTCGAACAGACCACAGTCGTTCATATGTTGGAAGTAGGTATGAATGAAGACTGTCGTGAATTGGTGTGTGGATTGTCTAAAGTGTATTAGACATAAGCAATTGTTTGCTGCAACGTTCATGAGTGCTTATGAATATGATTTGAGCATTGGATTAAACCCACGCTCACTTGGATCACTTCATGGATTTTATCACGAGTGATTGGTGAGACGATAACATCTTATATTCTTGAAACCGAGATGTGTGAGTTGTATCTTGCGAGTTGGTTGCACATTGATAATATGTAAATGCACCAGTAACTCGGTGTTATAAAACATATTGTTGTGTGTGATTTGGTGAGTAAGTGCAAGCGAGCATTGAGTCAAATTTTATCCATTCCTTTTATCCAAAGTAGGATAAAAGCGATATCTGTGGGCCCCTCGATGATTTAGTGATGGCACTTAAGCGCTTGGCCAAGTCAGGACTAAATTGATGCGTTCAATTGTAGTCTGTTGTCAGTCATCATAAATCTGAATTCGGGAAACAGCACATAGACAGAGAGAATGATTTAGATCCATGTCTCAGTCTATACGATAATATCTAGAATGGAGGAATATATGATCCCTTATCTAAAGGACACACGTATCTGATAAGATCAGAGTTGACAGCGGCTTTAGAAAGCTACGATTGCAGATCAAGATCTAAAGTCATACGCAGAATAGTTATTAGACTTATCCAAGTGGGAGACTGTTGGATTAGTGTCTAAGTCCATAACTATTTTGGTATGTACTTGACCCGATGGTGCATGGTCCTTTTGGGTTGCCTTCACCAAAGCAACTTGATAGGATGAATTATGGAGAGAAAGGATTAAATATGATTTATTAATATATTATGAGAATAATATATTAAAGGAGAAATCATATTGTTTAATTAATATTAGTCAATAATTAATAAGAATTAAGTTTGTGGCTAAAAGAGATTAATTAAACTTAAGGGACTAGAATTATAATTATAAGATAATTGCAATTGGGCTATGGATTACCTTATTATATAAGGTTGGACGAATTCTATGGGGAAGCCCATTAGAAATCGTCCAAGGCTTATTAAAGAAGGGTCCATGGGTTGCTTAGGGCCTAAGCATGCAAATTAGGGTTTCCTTGTTAGATAACCCTAATAGCCTCTCTATTTAAAGAACCCTTATGGCTCAAAAACGTGGGGAACTAATTGGTTAGGGTTTCCACACGTTTTGGGCAGCCTCCTTCTCTTCTCTTCTTCATCCTCTTGCTCTTGGTGTTTGCGAGCCATTAGAGGAGTGACATTTGTGACTCTAAGCTTTCTAAAGTCATTACAAGGAGGATTTGAGATTGTTATTGCTACATAACAATCAAGGTAACATCTAAACCTATTTCTTATGCTAATATGATTACTTGTATGCTAGAACTAGGGTTTAAAGTCTTGGATGAATAGCATGTACAATAGAGAAACCTAGATCCAAGCATTAGGGTTGCATGAGCACATAGGATGTTCTTATGGCTAAAACCCATCACATTGCATAACCCAAAAGGCATGCGTCTATACGCAAATGTTCCACTCAGGCATGTAAAAGTGGTCTTCTCTTGGTCTTGGGGTCTATTGGAATTTGAAAATACCCCGAAAACCCATCAAGAAAACAATAGTATAAATGGTTGGAGAGTCTTTCGAGCATTTGGTCGATAAAGGGTAAAGGAAAGTGATCCTTGGATGTGGTATCATTTAGCTTCCTATAATTTATGCAAATTCGCCACCCGGTTACCGTTCTTGTGAGAATTAATTTGTTATGTTCTTGTTAGAATTAATTTGTTATCCTCATTGACCACCACCGTCATGCCTCCTTTTTTCGGTACCACCTGCACCGGGCTCACCCACAGGCTATCGGAGATTGAGTAAATGATTCCGGCATCGAGTAGTTTAACCACCTCTTTTTTTACGACTTCTTGCATGTTCGGGTTAAGTCTTCTTTGGCGTTGAACTATAGGTTTAGCTCCATTTTCTAAGTTAATCTTACGAGAACAATAAGCTGGACTAATTCCTTTAATGTCGGTGATCTTCCATGCTATAGCACCTTGCCTCTTCCTCAATACTCCCAAAAGACTTTCTTTCTCATGTTTGGCCAAACCAGTAGCTATAATTATAGGTTTTGGTTGGCCATCTTCAAGAAACACGTACTCCAAGTGATCTGGTAGTACCTTAAGTGCATTTTTTGTGTTCTGAATGTTGAACATGTCGAGTCCAGTGAGGGGACTCATCGAGCCCTTTGTAAGATCTGCGACTGATCGGGTTTCTTCGGATAGACTCGTCGAGTCGGCCGAGACTACTCGGCGAGTCGGGTGTTCTGCACTTCTGATTAGATCATTATACTCAGCTTCCTCGAGCAGTCTTTCTATTTCCAGCATGTCTTTTTCCGCATCAAATTCTTCTTCATGTGTGACGGTGGATTTGTTTGACTCATCTTCGTCCTATTCCTCCATTAATTCTTCCAACATGTCAACCAAAAATGATGTGTCATCACTACTCCTAGGATGTTTCATGGTTTGATCAACCCCAAAAGTGACCGATTTGTCTCCTACCCGAAGGGTAAGTTTAGAATCTCGCATATCAACTATAGCACTTGCGGTGTTAAGAAAAGGTCTTCCGAGTATTATCGGGACTTAAGGATCCGCTAACATGTCTAAAACTATGAAGTCCGTGGGAAACACGAACTTATCAACCTTCACCAATAGATCTTCACATATCCCTCTTGGGAATGTAACCGTTTTATTTGCTAGGTGAATCGCCATTCGAATTGGCCTTGGCTCCGGAAGATCTAATTTCTTGAAAAACGAGTATGGCATGAGATTTACACTTACCCCTAAATCAGCCAATGAATAAATGGTAGCCAAGTTTCCAAATTGGCAAGGCAATGTTAAGCTTCCTGGATCACCTTTCTTCTTAGGTAGTTTGTTCAACATGGCAGCTGAACAATTCTCATTTAGGACCATTTTCTTCACCTCTTCCATCTTCTTTCTATTGGTTAGAAGCTCCTTGAGGAATTTGGCATACTTCGGCATTTGTGCAACCGCCTCTTCGAGCCCATAACGTCGACTTGGCGATTCGAGTCGGGATTCTATGATTCTTCATGTACTTCTTTATCCTCTTGCACCATTTTAGGATCTTCTTGTTGAATAGGAGTCAAAGGGGTTATAATCTTCCCACTCCTAGTTGTCACAATATTTATATGTGCACCTTTCGGGTTACTTTTGGTGTTACTAGGAAATCCACCCGGTCTTCTCTCATTCACTCGTTGTGCAAGTTGCTACAGCTGCTTTTCTATATTGAGAATGGTTGCTTGCTGATTCCTAAGCAAGGCTTGTTGATCTTTCATCATAAGTTGGTGTTCTCTCAACATATTTTGTTCATCTTTAAGTGTAGCATAGGTATCATTGTGTCTTTTCTCGGATGCGGCCACGAATCTTGTAAGCATGTCTTCCAAATCTGATTTCTTTTCATGTACCGGTTCCTCCTTTTGATAATAGCCTCTCTCCTTTTGTTATACTTTTCTTCCCTTGTTTTTTTGTACTCATCATATGGTAGCCATTCTTTCTTTGGTTTCCGCCAATTGTCATCAAACCTATCACCACTTGAATAGCACACTTGTACCTTCCGGTTCCCATTCTCATCAAGATCACAATCTTTTGTAAGATGGGGCCCTCTACAGTTTTCACATCCCACTGTAATAGCATGGATGGATTGGTCCATCTTAGTCATTCTTCGGTCCATGCTTTCCAGTTTTGCCATCATTGCTGCCATGTCATCAGTGATAGAATTTATCACCCCTCGAGTAAAGTCATTCCTTGGGTTATGATATTCTCTAGAGTGATTAGAGAATTCTTCAATTAGTTCTTTGATCATCGGGGGTGCCTTCTTTGTGATAAGTCCTTGCGAGTCAAGGAGCTGCCTAGTTGTTACATTGACTCCATCATAGAAAATGGGGACTTCTTGTTGACTGTTTAGATCATGATGTGGGCATTTCCTTAGTAGGCCCTTGTAACTCTCCCAAGCCTCATAAAGTGACTCTCCAGCTTGTTGTTCAAAGTTGGCAATGGATTTCTTCAACTTGGCTATCTTCGAAGGAAAGCAAAACTGGTCAATAAATTCTTCTTTCATCTTGGCCCTATGGTGATGGATCTGGGAGGGAATGATTTGAGTCAATCTTTCGCAGCTCCTTTGAATGTGACGGGAAGCATATGAAGTAAAACAGTTTCGCGAGGTACATTTGTAACATTAAAGTAGTCGGCTACATCGTTGACCTCATCCAAATGTTCGTATGTGACTTCGTGATCTTTTCCATAGAAGGGAATCTCCTTAAGTTGAGCAAGTATGTGGCCTTTAAGTTCGAAAGTAGCTGTCGCGGTAATCACGGGTTGCATGAGTCATGGGCCGCTATCGTCACGTATCTTCTTCTTCCATTCACCCATAGGAACTTCAACAATGTTTACCATGTTGTTAGCGGGTTCGTCTTCAAAATCGATTTCTTCTTCGGATTCGGTTTCTTCCCTTTTGGTTTCGTACTCGGTGTCTTCCTTCTTCGGGTCTTCGTCCGCCACTAAAGAGAAGCTGGATTCTCCTACTTTCTTGCCCTTTTTCTTAATAAAAACGGCTTTTAAATTCTTCAACGGTGAATTCTTCGATGTTGCGGTTTCTCCTATGTTCTTGCCTTTGTTTTTCTTCAAGGTTGCTTCCGAATCTTCAAGCAGTGGGATCAAAGGTGTACCTCCTCCCTTGGTCATAAACTAACTGCAAACAAAACAGAAAACACGAGTAAAAAGAATAAAAATAAAAATAAAAAATAAAAACGAAACTCAGTTTCAGCGATGGACTCGTCGAGTAGCTTCGATTGCACTCGGCGAGTTCAAGGCTAAAACTAAAAAAAATCAAACAAAAATTTTAACAAAATAGATAAAATTAAAACTAAACCTAATATCTAGACTACTAAAGCAGTAACTTTGTGCAATATTAATCTCACACAAAGGATCGGTAATACTAGAAATTAGAATTAATTTTTGAACCGTTCCCGGCAACGGCACCAAAAACATGATGTCTGTTAAACTAACTAGTTTTAACCTACTTTTTAATTATGAATTTGACACACAAAAGGCGGTGGACCTGTCAATTGTTAATATAAATTAGCAAGTAGGGTATCAAACTTAGGGAACGAAAATTAATCTAATTACTAGAATTATCTAAAACAATTAGTAAAATAGAGGAGTTTTCTCTAGTTTTGCAAGTCTAGAAACTTAACTAATTAACTAACAGCTGAAAAAACGTAAATATCAACTAAATTCAATGATCAAAAGGGTTTATGTTTATGTTCAACTCATTTACTCCTATGGTTAATTTTTATGGTAATGTAATGGATTAATTGTTATTTGGCTACCGAGTAAGGTGATTAGATTCACATTTGTTATTACCAATCCTTAGAAAATAGATTAATTTAAGCAGTGATCAAGTGATTAAACTAACAAATTCCCTAGTTTAATTATTCGGGTTAAATAAGACTTGTAATTAGCTAATTAAATTGGTGATTCAATTAACCTCTTGATGATGGTGTATCACTCAAGCTTACACATTAATTTACCCATTCTCTAGTTAATCCTAGTTTCATATTCACTATTCTTAGGCATATAGCAATATGTTCACATAAATTATATGAGATAAGCAATTAAGAGATGTTCATGCAGCTTAATTTCTTAGCAACTAACAGAAAATAGTTATGGTTAATGCATAAGGGTCTTTAACAAGCTTATTTAACAAAAATTCACCACATAACAATTAATCAAAATTGTAAATTAATCCATAGGAGCAAACTTGTCTACCCTAAACAGAAACTAACGAAATTAGTTCATGATTACAGTTGATAAAATCCTAAAAACGAATTCAAACATGCTATACATAGTTCTATTCAAAGGTAAAGTGGAAAATTAAACCTAAGTTGCCTTATTCTTCTTAGAATTGAAGATTAGGGTTCTTCTCACGTTCTTCAGATCTCCAGCAGTCTCCTTAATCGCTAAGTAAGCTTCCCAAATGCCAGAGAGAGTCAATTCGCATTTGTGGCTTTTATTTATAGATATCTCAAAACAGGCGCTACTCGTCGAGTAGACAACCGACTCGGCGAGTCCCCTTAAGGAATCGGTATACGGCAAGGACTCCATGTGTAGCTTCGCGAATCTTCGTATGTACTCGTCGAGTAGACCTCCCTACTCGCCAAGTAGCTTCAGGTTTTAGCATTTTTTTCTTCTTTCTTCAGTTCCCGAGCTTCCGATCGTATCTCCTGCTTCTTTTTGCTTCCGAGCTTCTCTTTTGGACTGCAAATACAATTTGAACACTATTAAGTACCTTTTGTCCATAATATGTAAATAATTCGCTAATAAATGATGACAATCTATACTAAATATATAGCTAAATATGCACATATCAGTTACTGCATCCTAAGTAACCTGCTCTAAAGGAGACGACCTCCAACTATCATTCTAAAATCCAAGGTATGCATATGGCATATAACTTAATCACAAGCAGGCCACAAAATTCCGAAATATCATTATCAATACCGATGCAGGACCATAACAATAGAATCATAACATAAGCTGATAAAGAAATGAAAGATACGTACCTGACGCATCAGGTTGCTCACGCCTCCTCTGAAACCAACTGATACACCCTGCTCCTTGCTGCAGGTGCCTCCGCCCTGCCCTGACAGCCGTCGGTGATCCTCAAGGTTGCAGGGGCAGGTGCTATTACATGTCCTGCTGAATGCAAGCTCAGACATTGAGCCTTCTTGTGTCCCCTATGACTGCAATGGAAACATATCAGGTATGATCCCTTGGTAGTGGTAGCAGTACAATCCCTGCTAAAATGAGCAATCCGGCCGCACTTGAAACAACCAGAATCACCATCGTTGCCACTCCTACATGTACCCTCGTGTGTCCTGTTGCACTTGCCACAACGGCCCCGGTCCTGAGGACCTCTCAATCTAGAATCTGATGTCTTGGGTCTCTTTCCGGATCCCATAGATATTTGAACCTCTGCCAACATTCTCTTCCTTTCTGTCTCAAGATCAATCTCTCTTTCTCTAGCCCGAGCGATCATGTCTTCCAGCGTCTTGCAGCTGGACCAACTCACAAACTGACTGATATCGCTCCTCAACATCTCATGGTACTGAGCCTTCTTCATCTCCGTGTCCGCCACATACTACGGATCTAGAGGTCTCTCTCCTTGAACTTGGCGGTGATCTCCACCACTGTCTCTGTAGTCTGTCGCAGATCCTGAAATTCCCGAGCTAACTGTTGCACCTCAATCACCGGTGCAAACTCGGCCTTGAACCTGGCCGAGAAATTGCTCCATTTCATCGCGTCCAATGTGATATCATCCTTGATAGCATGACCAACCTCCTCCCACCAATCCGGCGCTCTGTCCTTCAGAAGACAAGAGGCGAGTCGAACCATGTCCCCATCGGGACACCGGCAAGAACGAAAAGTGTTGGCGACATCAGCCAACCTTCTGCCGCTAGCAATGGGGTCCCTAGCCCTATGGTAATTTGAAGCTCCACAAGCTATGAACTCCCGAAATTTTAATGTACGCGCTCCCATCATGGCCATCATCTCTGTACGAAAGGCTCCAAGCCACTCATCCAAAATCTCCAGTATGCCCTCCTTGACCGTGCCAAAGATCACAGGAGTCTGGTCTAGAATACTACGCGTAGTCTCAACGGATACAAACTCCCTCATTCGCTCCTCGATTTGCTCGTGTCACACCCCAAAACCGGAACAGCGGAAACATTCTGGGGTGGATGACGTCATGTCAAGTATCACAACACATGCATTATAGTAATCAAAGTACAACAAAACATTGCATTAATAGTAATAGTTTTACATGGTTACATTACAATCCATCGAAGTAATACAAGTAATAGAATAAATACAGCGTGATACTAAGCTATCTTCTTCAGCAGCTCCTGGGATGTACCTATCTAATGCTACCCTGAGAATACAAGTTATTTGAAAAGCGAGTATCAGCATTTTTACAAATGCTGGTGAGTTCATAAGTATTTAATGACGTTTCAATCAAATAACTTTAATAAGTAGTAGTTTAAGTGTTTACAGTGCATTAGAGTTCTTTCCAGAAAATCCTATATTTTCTTTAAATAAAGCGGCCTTCTACCAAGACTGGTCAGTGTTATGTGGTAAAAAGTAGTTTTTCCCTTAATTGCTATCATTATCAAAATACTGAATTTGATTATTAAAGAAAGAAAGAGACATCAGGGAATATCATATGCCTCAGCAGTGAGGACTGCTGACTAAGGCAAGGAATTCATAAACTACAGGAGAATATTGAACTAACGACACGCCTGGTTTAGTCTAACAAGTAGAGACTCAGACCCCAGAAGGTACCAAATGAAAGGTACAGTTGGTAAGGTCTAAAACGGTGAAAGACAGACCCCAGACAGTATCAAATGAAAGATACGTCTTGTAAGGTCAAAAACAGTGAAAGACAGACCCTAGACAGTATCAAATCAAAGATACGTCTTGTAAGGTCAAAAACAGTGTGACTCTGAAAATGAGTTACCAGCATACAGTGTAGATTTTCGGTGGAATATCGTTACTTAAAGCCAAGAATTATAAGGTAACCTGGGATACTCGTAACCATACTGACTAGAGTTCCAGACGCCCTACAAGTGTCTATAAGATGTGACATTTGTCACCCATTGGCTTGGTAGGTCGGGACTGTAGCTAGCAGTCGGGGTGCGGGGTTGTCAATCCCGTATAGATCTATACACACAATGTCCACTCTCCTTACAGGAGACAAATATACGCGCTCACAGGAGCGGAAAACACTTTGGTTAAGTGTTTGGGTGTCCCGGGTAGCGTTTAAGGGTGTGCATGGCCTAGGAATGGAGTTTACTCTCCAAGATTAAGTCCTTAATATGATGTTTACGGCCCAGGGACATCTCACCATGAGTTTACAGCCGTAAACTCATGGTGATGGGTTCTAGGGTGTTTTAAGGCTTCTAGCTTGTTCATGGGATTTTTCTAAGTACTTTTCATAAAAGGCATGAGTGGATTTGAGGCTTCTAAGGGCATTATATTGGAGTTTACGGCCTAGGGACACTCCCATGGGAGTTTACGGCCGTAAACTCTCATACCTTGGATTTAGTGAAGTCTTAAGCCCTAAATACCTTCCTAGCAATTTATAGTGAAGTGTGATGCCATTTTGGGGGATTAAAACTACCATTTGAGTGTGTTTTGGGGAGTTTATGGCCTAGGTACTTGCTTGGGCCGTAAACTCCAAGTCACCCCATAATTCCTTGTGTTTAATTGATCAAAACCCCATATACTAAGTCCCTAAATTATGTGTGAAGCCTAAGGGTGGTTTGGGAGTGTTTTTGGAGCCTTTTAACAAGATTTTGAGGTGTTTACGGCCTAAGCTTGTGCTTGGGCCTTAAACTCTCTTTTACCCCTTAAATTGATGAGTTTTAATGTTTAAACACTCCTAGGCTAATACCTCAATTTATCTCCAAGCCATTAGGGACAAGTTTGGGTCATTTTGGCCTCATTTTAGGTGTTTACGGCCTAAGGAGGAGCCTAGGCCGTAAACTCCTTTTCCATTGCTTCTGAGTCCTATTTTTGGGCTATAAACACAAATCATAATGTTTAGAATAGGTTAGGGTAAGCAGACTTACAATTTGGAAGCGTTTGGTTGCGGATTCGGGGCGAAAACGAGTCTAGAGAGAGAGTATGGAGAGAGAGGGTGGAAAAGTCTCCAAATGGAGTTTACTCCCCTTTATATATGGGTGGGAGTTGGAGCTCAGTGGAATTCTACCCAATACTGCCATTAGACGGGGCTTTTGGTCGCACCCGATTTAGTGGTCGTAATAATAAAACGTAACATTTCCAACTAAATGGAAATGTGTAATGCGAGTTTTTATTTTACTTTATTACGACTTAACAGCATAAAACATAAATAAATGAAACATTTACTTATTTGACGATCTCCTATTAACGGAACTTTTATACAGTGGAATATTCCATTAACGGTAACGAGGAAATGTAACGGAACAACTTGGGTTGTCACATCATCCCCCCGTTAGAGGGAATTTTGTCCCGAAATTCAGGTCTAGGCAAGGAAGTAGGTATGAATGGACAATTAGGGGTAAGGGAGTACTTCCTATGCGGTTGTCCTCGCATTCCCAAGTGAACTCTAGTCTGTGTTTGTTATTCCAACAGACCTTCACGTACGGGATGCGGATTCCGTCTAGTGTAGCTAGTGGGTTTCCAACTGGTGTATCTACAAGATTAGGGTTCTCAATGGATTCTATCAAGATGTGTGAGGCACAAAAAGTGTTGTCGGGAAATCACGTATCAAGCCTAAGAAGTGGATCGATCGGGTGTGAATCTTGTGGCATATCTGCAGGTAGTAGCGGTCTGACGAAAGTTGGACCAAGTCTCCGTGAGGATTTTCAGATGGTCCTAAGCTCTTGGAATGGTAGAGCTTTTCAGCACTTAGAACATAGTGTACTTCTATGGCACGATCATCACTGGCACGATCGCCATTCCGAAGTTCCTACCGTTCTCTCCCGTATTGGTAGTGTAGTCCTTCAAGTTGGCTCTTGGAAAGCTCTGGTTGTCCTTGGTTTCGCGTTTCCTTCCAACTGGTTGATAGAGACTTTCTAGGTCATTGAGTGGGTTGCGTATCTACGGTTATCTGCCTGCTATTGAGTGTCTATCTCAAGCTTGTGCAAAATGAACCTGCACTAAAGAACCTTGAGATACGGAAACCCTGAGGGTCGGGGAGATAGGGTTTCACTAGACAAGCGTTGAACTATCTCAGGAGGTGGTTCTACTATCTCTGCGTGAGATGGTATTTGTGGAACACCTAATAGTCCAAGGGTTCTCCAAGACTTTGGTTTATTCTAGTGTGGAAAGTGTATGTTCCTGCATAACCCTTCGACTAGCACCAATACTGGTGTCAAGTCTATAACCTCTTCGGGATCTGGGTCATGAGGCTTAACGCAAATACTTCCGCACTTTGATCAACCATTCTTGGCCGCGAAGGTTATCCTGTGGCTCTCGGTATCCTAGTGTTCACTTCGGAGAATGTATTTTATCGTCTTCAGGGCGACGACGATTTCCTCCATGCAAGAGGGTGGAGGATGATAGGCACTACCTATCTATAACAGGGTGGGCAAGGTTCCTGTGTAGTTAGAGCATCTACTGCAACTACTCTTCCGAAGGTTCTGAGTTTCTCAGTCTAGGTCAACTCTAGTGAGTATAGGGTCTCATCACTCGGAACTTTACTAGTTCAACCCGCAGTGGTTCTCTTGACTCCGGCTCCTATGTTATGGAATAGGGTGAAAGCGTTTTGCGAAAAGGTCTGTGGTAGAGCTCATGCTTGGCTTAACCACCAATACTTGGTGTATGCAAGCAGTGTACAATTGAGGTCGGCAGGATGTTTAGCTGTGCGACTCCACCCCAAACCCACAACCCAAGGAGGAACAGGGAGGGAGGAAACACACACATTAAATCTTTTTGATCTCAATTATATGCCACCTTGGTGCATATACCTGGTTATAGTGGTCAGTCTCATGAGTTCTGTTCTCTGGGTTCACGAACCTGATGTGTAAGGTGCGAAGGGTCTTTCAGGGGATTCTTCTGAGTATGCTATGGATGGTTGTTGTCTTCTGAAGTATCTACAGTGTCGTTCACTTCGGTGTCCATCTAACTACGAGGGGTCGGTCAACGGCTTACGGTACCCTCTCTTGGGTACTTCGGAAGGTTTGAGATAAGAGAGACGATTGACGGTTCGTATTAGGTTTGATTATTTGTGTTAGATTTAGGTTTGGGAGAACTTTTATTTGCCGACATGGCTACGGAGAAAGTTCTCTTTTACACAGCACTAAGGATGCACACATGGTTGCATGAAGTCAAACCATGATCAATAGAGTCATCGAAGTTGGTACACTCCGACATGATATATAATGAAGATCGATAGAGTCATGTGCCGAACAGGCACACAAGTTCTAGGCGCCTCGGATTTCGTCCTATGTATCACTACCGCGGATACTCGGACTGATAGAGTCGACGCGGAACTATAGAGAGTTCTAAGTGTTTCCGAATAGAGTATCTTTTCATGAATGAATTCTCACAAGGCATTTCTATAATCGCCTCACATATACTAGTCATGTATATTTAAGGTGGGGAGGACTGTTGACTGAGCGACCCCACCCTAAATCCACAACCAAACGAGGAACAGGAAATGAGGCGGCATTCGTTCACTCTAGGTCTGTCCATCTTAAATATACATGGTCGTAACGTAGATGTTTATCCATTATAGTTTTACCTAATGAATTTTAAATTTTAAATTTTATAACAGTGCTATGACTTTCGCCTTACTGGAAAGAATTTACATTTGAATTAGTCTTTTATTGTTCTTAGCTTAGTTATCCGAGATCGAGAGACGTACCAAAATCTAATGAGTTTCTTGCCGCTTCCTCCTAAGCAGTAGAGTTAGGCTCCTCCTGTGTCTTTATTGTTTCTTTCTGTTGGGCTGTAGATAATTTTGATGTTGCGTCTTTTGGGCTCGTTAGTTTAGCCTTGTATTCTCCGGTTTGGGCCTGTCCAACCGAGAGCCTTTTATGTATTGTATATAAGTTTAATGCTTGCATGCATATTAGGTTAAGATTCTAGAGAGATTATCGATACAGCGATAGATCAAGAGTATATTATTTTTCTGTAATCGTTCTTGTAATCTCCTAATCCTTTACAGTTGATGTTCTTAATCGAGCTCTTCTAAGGATTTTATTTAATCATTCGACATGTTTGATTCAAGCTGTTTGTTCTTATTATTGCGTTTTTGCTGTTTCGTATTTGTTTACTTGTTCAAGATCTAATCGATCTTCATAGATTAAAAATTGTTTTAATCCCATCAATTGGTATCAGAGCGGGAGGTTGTGTAATCGATACACATCTTTTCTGTGAAAAAGATTTCCATTAGGGTTTTTCCGCAATCATTGATATTTATTGAGCCGTCATCTTAATTGACGTATCTTAATATCTATTGTTTTGCCCTAATCTGCTTTATTACAAGTCTGATCTTTGAACAGGTTTTTACGATCATAATGGACGCTACGCAATCAAACCCCATTAATATTTCCAACAGCATCGGTTCGATGACAAAGATTCCAATCTTATACACCCATGACTATGAAGTATGGGCGCATCATTTTGAAGATTACGTGATTGGATCGGAGGACAATGGTTATCTCATCTGGGAAGCCATTATCAATGGACCGTTTTCACATTCTGCAACATCCAGAATCATTAAGACGCAAAAAGAGTACAATGATCTGCTTAAGGACGTGAAGGATATTGCGCAAGATGAAAAAGACAAATTTCAATGCAATATTAAGGCGCTGAGGTTGATCAGATTCGCCCTTCAGTCCAACACATTCAGACTAGTCAGCTCATGCACTACGGCGAAGGAAGTATGGGATAGACTTCGCGAACTGTATTCCACAGATGAAGATCTTGAACATTCTATCCAAACCTTGCTTCTATCTGAGTTTGGTGAATCCAGGCAAGGGGCCGAAGAATCAGTGACCCAGACGTTTGATCGCTTCAATCATCTTCTCAGCAAGATGATCAAACACGACATTGAAAGGAAGCTTATCGAACAAAAGGTTACCTTCTTGAACGGACTGAGATCTGAATGGAGAGCAGTTGTTTCCATAGTCAAAGCCCATGAACAGTTTAAATCTTACTCTTTGGCGAAACTGGTGGGTATTCTAAAGTCGCAAGAGAAAATTGTGGTTCAAGAGAAGAATGTTGTTTCTAGTCTTGGTTCGTTGGCCCTCCTATCTAAAAGTAAAGCTGTGATGGAGGATGAAGAGCTCAACTTGGAAGAATATGACCTCTCAACTGAGGATTATGCCATGATGGTATCCAATCCTAAGAGGTTCATAAAGAAGAGATTCCCCAGCAACAAAAACCGAAATTGGCAGGGGAGTTACAGCTCTGAAAAAGCAAACAATGAACCGAAGGCTGAGGAGCCCAAGAAGGAACCGAAAGCAGATGGCGATTCCGGAGTAAGCTGTTTCTATTGTGGTGGCAAGAACCACTATGCTAAGGACTGTGTTCTTAAGAAGATGGCTGAAAAGGACGATGGAAAGGATAAGGAAGCCGTGCTGCAGAGGAGATTGGATGAGTTGAGAAAGAAGAAGTCTACCGCTAACCCTTCTGTTAATGCTCTTATTGTGCAGGGTTCGGTTAATGACGATGAGTTCGGTAGCACAGAAGTTTGGTCTACTGACTCAGAAGACGAAGAAGTGAGGAAGCCTACTCATGGAAAGGCTTATGTGGCTAAGGAGGAAAGCAGTGGTGGAAAATGCTTCATGGTAACTGACGTATCTCAAATGAGGGGATACAATACCGATGGAGGAAGCAATGGACCAAAGGTGCAGGAGGATATGTGCTTTACGGCCAAACCACTCAGCCAGCAGTTCAATGAGCTCGATGAACTGATAAAGAAGGTACAATCTGTTTTTATTTCATCTAAAGTGCCATCATCCTCATATGAGAAAGAATTAAAAAATATTAATACAAGAATTTCTCATTTAGATAGTAGCTTAACTCAAACTCGAGTCACCAATTCTAACCTGACTGATCAATTAAGCAGGGTGGCGTCAAAGAGTGAGGAGCGGCGAATGTGGATTGAGTTAAAAGAGTCGGAATTAGTTAAAGTTAAAGACGAAAACATTTATTTGCAGAGAGACAATTTGAAATTGTTAAAACAACGAAATGTTTTTTGTTTAATAGCTAAACGTTTATATTCCAATATTACTCAACTTCACTTAGATTGTGAGATAGGTCAAAAGATCCATCGCATGATTTTGCCCTTCCTAGAATTTAAGGAGGATGAAATCGATGCCGAAGCCTACAAATGTGAAAGTGTGATATCGTCTGATGATGTCAATCCGACTTACATGTATGGACTGGACAAAATTGAGTCCTTCATTAAATCCAAAGACCACAAGGACATGCTCAAAAACCTTTTGGACGAAAATGACTGACTTAAACTGAGAACCGAAACCATGCAAAAATTTGACTCCCTAAACGCCAACGTAAGCTCAGAAAATAAAATAGATGTTGAAAATGCATCTGAGCTTAACGAGGACGAAAACATGAGTGAAATTTCTGTAGAGGATACGGTTGACTGCTCAGAATTCGTTAAAAGCGAAACTAAAAACCACAAAAATCTTATCTCTGAAAATTCTGTGGAATTCGCTAGATTGTCCCAACAAAAGTCCCCGAAACTAGTAGAAAAAGTTGTCGTGTATCAAAAGGTCAGGACCACTCCAAATCAGGTATACAAGGTGACTGGAGTAACCGAACATCAAACAGCTGAACTTACAGCTATTGTTAATGAAGACAATGCTGATGGCTGTGATGAGTATTTCTGGGAAGCTCCTATTGATAATGCAAACGAAACTGTTGGCCTGTCTGAAAGAACCTCCTGGATGAGCAAAGGAAGATACATTCCTGAACCATTGAATAAGCCTGATAATTTCAGTGAACTAAGCACCAGTGGTACGAAAGATATTCTTCAAGAGGATGATTGTTCAGCAAAAGAAGACATACCCTCTACTCCAATAGCTCGTAGTGAAACTTCATCAGATACTCCCTCTACTTCTTCAGGGCAAACTGAATCTTCTTCAGATATTCCATCTGCTCCCTCGGCTCAAAGAAAAACTCCTGAGGTTCAAAAGGAACCAGCCAAGGTGACAACAAAAACGAAAGCGAACGTTCATCATCAACCCAAGCAGATGAGGGATAGGAAGATAGAAAGGAACCAAAGATACAGGAAAAACCTTTCTGAAAGGAAACAATTCTGGCACTCCCAGAATGCATACTATTCACACAAGGACAAGAATCTGAAGTATGATAACAATCCTGTAAGAAAGCCAAAGTTCGGTTCGCAAGAAAACACCAACCGAAAGCCAAGGTTCGGTTCGCAAGAAAATACCAACCGAAAGCCAAGGTTTGGTTCGCAAGAAAACATCAACCGAAAGCAAGAGCTCGGTTCTGAAAAGGACTTCGACCGAAACCAAAGGTTGGGTTCCAAGGACAACTCCAACCGAACACAGAGGTTCGGCTCTAAAGCCAAAAGAGAACAAGACTCGAAGGTCAGCCCCGCCGACGATCAAAAGCAAAAGGGTCACCTAGAGTCGTCAGCCAGGAAGACATCTCCATCCAAATCCTCTCATTCTAATTCTTCTCGTTCTTCTACTTCCACTCAATCATCTCCATCTTGCTCTAAAGCTAATCCCACATGTTGTCAAAAACCTCATCCATCAGCTGAACAGAAAGGAAAGCATAAGGTCGATGAATCCAAACCTGAGTCCAAAGCGAACAAACCCAATCCTAACAAAATAAAAGTCTTTACCATTAAAAAGAAAGATGAAACAACTCTAATTAAAAGAACATATCTAGTTGACATCTCTCTTACTATTCCCGTTCCCATGAAAAGCTCACATGGACCCAAGAAACTTTGGGTTCCTAAATCTGCTTAATTTTTGCAGGTTATGAGTGACGAGCAGTTTGACGAAGAATGGTACATTGACAGTGGCTGCTCGCGTCACATGACAACGAGGAAAGAGGAGCTCAGGGAATACAGATCTCTTGCAAATGGTGGCAACGTCAAGTTTGGAAATAACTCCTTCGGCACTATAAAGGGATACGGGATGATAACGAATGGTGACTTTACAATAAGGAAGGTGGCCTATGTGGAAGGACTTCAACACAACCTCATCAGTGTATCTCAGCTTGTTGGAGGTACAGGTCTCAAAGTTTCATTCGATGATGAAGGTTCTGAAATCATAGAGAAAAAGACAAAGAAGGTGATTCTGAAGTCAGAGCGAAAGGGTGAAATGTTTCCTCTGAACATGAAACCCATCAAAGGAAACCCAGCTGTATGTCTGCTATCAAAAGCTCAATCCGACGAAAGCTGGTTGTGGCACAGAAGACTCTCTCATCTCAATTTCAAAGATATCAACCGACTTGTCACTGGAGGTCATGTTAGGGGTCTTCCATTGCTCAAGTTTGACCGAGAGCATTTGTGTGCTGCATGCGAAATGGGAAAGCAGAGTCGTCAAAGTCACCCATCCGTAATTAACACAAAAGTTGTTGAACCACTCGAATTGTGTGACAACTGCCAATTCAGGTCATTCTTGGACTCATGCATCTTTATAATAACCATTCATGCACAACATGTCATGACCTAGTAGTATAAATTAGGTCAAAAATCTTGCATAAACTAGGATCCAACTAAGGTCTAGGACTAATATACTTGATACTTACAATTCTAGTAAGTTGCTTAGCTACAATAGGAAATGCCAATACTATAATTAGAATAAAGCTTCAAGCTTTGTTATAATTGAAATAGGGTATAAAACTCTAAAAATAAATTAAAACATTCTAATTATACTTCAACATGTTGTTGAATATCAATCAATGTTCCAAAAACTCTAAACAGCCAAAAATCCAAATTTATAAATCTTAAAGCTTAAAAACTTTATAAAATTTGGCTATAAACTTTCTAATATCAAATTTTATTAATCAAATTATGGATTATACCAATGAAATAGAAATATAAATTACAAGTATTAATCATAATTTATTAGTTAAAAACAAGATTTTTAAATAAATCAAAAATTGCTTAAAGAATCACTTTTATAAAAATTAGATTTTTATAAAAATTAGATTTTTATAAAAGTTAAGGAGGGATTTTTTATAAAAATTTGAATTTAGGAGAGAGGAGGCTTTAATGCCTCAAAAATCTGGCCATCTCCCCTCTCCCCATGCACTCTCTTCCCAAAACTCATGATTAAACTCAAACCCACACTCCACCTCTTCTCTCTTCACTCTTCTCACTTCACTCTCTTCACACACTTCACCCTCTTCCTCTCTCTCTCTAAACTCACGAAATTTCTCTCATTTCTCTGCCAAATTTCAAGACTTTGAAGACCTTGAAGTGTTCTTACTTCTCTCAAGATCATAACCAAGGTAAACAACATCATCTTCTTCCATAGTTTGATGATTCTACTTCTTTTCCTTCTTAGTTTTCTCTTCTTTTAGGATTCTATGCCTTTCCATGGCTAGAAATCTTTATTCTCCCCTTGTGGTTTGTAGATTCTCACCATAACACAATGCATGTGTTTGAAATGGTGAAAATCCGGGATCAAACCCATGCAAGGAGTGAAAAAGATGCACATATGATCATGTGACATCAAAATCTAATATTTCATGTTCTTCTCCATCTCTTTTATGTTCATGCATGACCAAAAGCATTTAAACCATTTCTAGTACATATTGAATCCTCATTCATTCCATGCATGTGTTAGAAATCGGATCTTACCAAAGACATGCATGATGTTCTTATTGAAATACCCTAAAAATGCACACAAGCAAACATGCAATCTGCCATATTATTTTGTTCGACTTTGAACAGTCATAACTCAGTCATTTTTTAACCAAATCATGATATTCTTTTTGTATTGGTTAGTTCCACGAGTTAACTTTCAAACCCAACTGGTCTTACTGTAAAATATTAAATATCCGATTTTTGGCAGATTTTACAAAAAGGTTGCGCATACAGCTCTTTTTCTGTGATCACTATTTTTATCTTGCTTAAACAATGGTCTTAAACCCAACCATAAATCTTAGGAAAAATACCTTAGAAACTTAACATATCTAGTGAGTTATGGTTGAAATTTCGTGGCTTAAAACCTCACTGAATGGGCTACAAAAATTCATGAACCTCAGCCACATCTACACTTCATGCATTATTGCATGCAACTTTTCTTAAATTGTTTGGAATCATTACCCTCATTTCTCTTCTGAATACATTCTTAACATTTTTACTTTTGAAAGCCCTTGCATGCATGAGATAATCTGGAAAATTTCAAGAGCTTTTGTTATTTATTTGATTTATTAGAATTATTGCTAAAACCAAGGGCATAAATCATATAAAATACTTCCAGAGGTCAATAAATCCTAAATAAATTCATGGATGATACTTATGGGGAATAATGACCCCTCACCAAATTTCAGCAATTTTTGTTACTGTTTCATATGATTTCTAATTTTCTTTTATTTAGGACATGATAAATTACAAAACCACTTTTTAGGATGTGAAAATTTTATCTAACAATTTTCGCATACCTTACTTGTGATGGGTGACTCAAGAAAATAATTTCAAGATTTTTCATCATGTCTAGCTATTTTTCCCAATTTTTGGTAATTATAATGGCTTAAAAATGGGAAAAATAGTTCTGATTATCCAAAATTCATGAAAATTTGCCAGGATATCATATTATATAGTAGGAGGTTACATAAAAATTTTGAATATTTTTCTCCACTGTAAACTATTTTTCCCTTATTTTCTAAAGTTAATTGCACTAAAATTCACTTAAATATACATAAATACCCAAAACCAGTTTATACATTATGAAAACCACTTTTGATATTTTTCCCAAGATATTTATACTGTAAATGATGTTACAAAAATTTATGGTAATTTATTTTAACTGTTTAATAATATTTCTTTAATTAATGACTATTTAAAGGAATAAAACAAGGAAAAATACAAATAACCACTGAAAAATATATTTTATATTTTTCCCAGCCTATTTATGTATAATAACAATTAAATAAAAAGTTTGGGTAATTTTGGAAACTGTTTACTATTTATTTCAATTTTTATTGAAATAAATGCTCAAAAATTATAAAATATAATTAAACAGCTTGGAAATCCATTTTTATAATTTTCCCAGCTTAGTGTTGTGTATTAACAGTTAAATAAAAAGTTTGAGAATTTTTATCCCTCGAATACTATTTTTCGTGAATTTATGTTGTTATTGAGACTTAAAATTTGGAAAATTAACCTTCCAAGGTTGTAATTAATCGCACGACTTGTAAAATTTCAATACATCAGAAAAAGTGTAACAAAATGATATAAATCCAATACTAAAACATAAATTGGCATTTCCCTATATGTAGAGTTTAGTATATTAGCATTAGATATCGACATGGAAACTCACTAGTGCGTGTGTTTGGTGTCGTAGGATCCCGGTAGTAAGACGTTGGTGCATCCCGAAGTACCGCTTGTGTCTACACAAAACATCGTGAGTATTCACGCACTCCCCTATTTTCAGTTTTATGTTTTGGGGTGGAAAAGCATGTCCAGAAAAACTATTGTTTGCATGTTGTACTTAAATTGAATTGTATCAAACATGATTGCTATTGTATTGCTATGTTTCTTTATGTATGTCTATGCAACACGGAACATGAGAACTTATCGTACTAAGGCCCTTCCCTTATCTCTAACCATTAACTCTTTGAGCCAATGGTCGTTATGGATAGCGCTATTAGGAATTGACAACTCCTCACTCGCCCGAATCGCTGGAGTGCATGATACCATATTCATCTATGGAACGATAAGCATAGATCTCGATAGGGCTTCAGTCATAGGTTTGGTTGAGACTCATTGTTTGCTCATACACATACAAACGCGTTTCTCGTTATAGCAATAAACTTGTATTCATTAATAGCAATCAACTTGTTTATCATTGAAGCAATGTACTTGTATTTACGAAAAGCCTTATTGTACGCTCGATTTTATAAACTTGTGATACTCACCAACTATTTTCATAGTTGACGCTCGTTTTACATGCTTTTTCAGGAAATAATTAGTAAGTGGATGTAAAGATTCATCATCATAGAGCATGCTGCATCGTGTTGAAGCTATTATGAAGCTATATTTTGAACAATGTTATTTTGAAAAACTTGTATTTTGTTCTTTTGAAGCTATGGGTTGTAAACTTTTAAATACTGCTATGGTGATGTATCTTTATCTTTTGCAATGAAACCGTTATCGCTGTCATACCTTGCGTTTCCGCTTTAGCGGGGTGTGACAGAAGTGGTATCAGAGCTAAAGTTATAGAGAACATCGGTTTTTCTTTAAGAAAACACAACCTATAACTAAAACTTACAAAGAAATTCCTTTTACATCAAACATATTACAAGTATAGTTAGGTTGGGAGTTGTATTATTGGACCTTGATTAAACATAGCCTGATCACCTATGTTTAATTAAGAAAAGATTTATACAAAGCTTGAGCTAATTATAATGGGAATATGTTCAACAAAAATATTTGAGAAAACCTTATTTAAAAATTTCAAAAGGTTAATTTTGGTGTGTGTAAGCATTGCATATTATAGGCATGCATTGTCATTTATTTCATATCTCATTGAAACTATGTCACAGTCCACTATGTCAAGATCGTCATCTTCCCGCGCTACCGCCTCAGCCGATGAATCCGGCTACGTCACTGTTATCCCTCGACGTAATCCCCCCCGCCTCGATAGAAGAAGACCCATCAGAGGATACGGAAGATACTGGGAACTCGGTGGAGATCAGCAATGACAACGCCCCGAGTCAACGACGCGAGGCATCACCGACATCGGTGTTGCCACAGCCACCGCTCTATGGACTTCGCATTCGGAGGACAGCGAGGAAGAGTGTCCCCATTCCAGGAAGGATACCCGCCAGCACAGCAGGACATGGCACGGCAGGACCTAGCGGGGTAGGACCCAGCGATGCAGGACCAAGAGCATCCTCACCACAGCAAGTCATAGGGATACCTGTCCGACAGTCAGGTATGACCCCGGAGGAGTCCCGGAGATTGCAGTCGATAGCAGCAGGCCTACGTCACAGTCTCGCTGTGATAGCTGGGCATCGAGAAGTTTTGGATGAAGTCTTGGCAGGAATGGAAATCCTGTATCAGCATTCGATGGAGACTGCTGACACTGCTAGTGCTGCTAGACGAGAGGCAGGTCATGCGATGACAGCATATTATATGTTTGGTTGGCTATTATTGATTGTGATGTGATAAGGATGGGAGCATCGACAATGGAAAGCTCTAGTAGCAAGAGGAAGCCAGCAGATCAGGGAGAGAAGAAGTATGGAGGCAAGTCAGGGAGGAAGCAGAAAGTCTCAAGAAACTTTATGGTAAGAGCCCAGGAGCAAGAACCAGTGAAAACTCAAGGACAAGAAGTGCAGGAGCAAAAGCAGTACTCAGGGCCGCTTCCGAAGTGCAATAAGTGTAACTTCCATCACAAGGGAGCTTGCCCGGTGTGCCAAAACTGTAAGCAAACAGGCCATTACTCGAAGTATTGTAAGGTGAATAAGGAGGGAAAAAGGACATGTTACGAGTGCGGGAGTATTGATCATCTCCGTAGAGCATGTCCTAAACTGAACAATGGACCTGGTAACCATGGACAAGGCCAAGCCAGGCAAAACTTTCAAGGAAATCAAGTTAGACAACCAAGAGGTGTAGCCTTTGTGATTGGTGCAGAAGAAGCTCGTCAGAACCCTGAAGTGATAACAGGTACGTTCCTCCTGAACAACCACTTTGCATCAGTAATATTCGATGCGGGAGCAGATAGGAGTTTTGTTTCTTTAGCATTTAGACCGTTAATTGGCTTGAAATCGGTAAAGATGAGGATTGCATATGCTATTGAACTTGCTGATGGGTATGAAATTAGGGCTAGTGATATAATTCCTGGTTGTACTCTGAATTTAGCTGATAAACTCTTTAGCATTGACCTTATTCCTATAGAGCTAGGTAGTTTTGATGTGATAGTAGGGATGGATTGGTTATCCAAAAATAGAGCAGACATTGGTTGTTATGAGAAAGTCATCAGAGTGCCTCTCCCTAATGGAGAAACCCTTATCATACACGGTGAGAAGCCAGGAAGAAGTTTAAACATAGTATCAAGCGTGAAGGTTCACAAGTACCTGAAGAAGAATTGTATTGCATGCATGGCCCATGTGCTAGAAAGAGAACCTGAAGCTAAGCAACTCAAGGAGATTCCAGTGGTTCAAAACTATCCCGAAGTATTTCCGGAGGAATTGCCCGGTCTACCCCCTTATAGACAGGTCGAATTTCGGATAGACTTAGTTCCCGGAGCGGCACCGGTAGCAAAAGCACCATATCGCCTTGCACCATCCGAGATGCAAGAACTATCCGGACAACTTCAAGAACTTCTAGACAAAGGGTTTATTCGACCAAGTTCTTCACCTTGGGGAGCCCCAGTGTTATTCGTCAAAAAGAAAGATGGTTCGTTCCGAATGTGCATTGATTACAGAGAATTGAACAAGTTGACAATCAAGAATCGATATCCCCTCCCTAGAATAGATGACTTGTTCGATCAGTTGCAGGGCGCTTCCTACTTCTCAAAAATCGACCTTCGGTCAGGGTATCATCAGCTAAGAATTCACGAAGAGGACATTCACAAGACAGCGTTTAGAACCCGTTATGGACATTATGAATTCTTAGTCATGCCTTTTGGACTAACGAACGCACCCGCTGTATTCATGGATTTGATGAATAGGGTCTGTAGACCATACCTAGACAGGTTTATAATTGTCTTTATCGATGACATACTTGTTTACTCGCGGACCAAAGAAGATCACAATAGACATCTAAAGCTAGTGTTGGAGCTGTTGAAGGAACAAAAATTGTATGCCAAGTTCACTAAGTGTGAATTTTGGATTCGGGAAGTACATTTTCTTGGTCACGTGATCGGTGAAAGAGGAATCCATGTAGATCCAGCTAAGATAGAGGCAATCAAGAAATGGGAGGCCCCCAAAACCCCGACAGAAATACGACAATTCCTAGGATTAGCTGGGTACTACAGACGCTTCATTGAGAATTTCTCTAGGATTGCTCAACCATTAACATCTTTGACCCAAAAGGATAGAAAATTTCTCTGGGAAGAGAAACACGAAGAGGCGTTTCAAATCCTGAAAAACAAGCTGTGCAATGCACCAATTCTGGCTTTACCAGAAGGATCAGAGAACTTTGTGGTGTATTGTGATGCGTCTCATCAAGGATTAGGATGTGTGCTAATGCAAAAAGATAGGGTCATTGCATATGCTTCCAGACAACTCAAACCGCACGAGAAGAATTATACCACCCACGATCTAGAACTAGGAGCAATAGTTTTCGCCCTTAAGATATGGAGGCATTATTTGTACGGAACCAAATGCACCATTTATACCGATCACAAAAGCCTTCAGCATATCCTGGATCAGAAAATGTTAAACATGCGGCAGAGAAGATGGGTAGAGTTGTTTAGTGATTATGATTGTGAGATACGATACCACCCAGGAAAGGCTAACGTAGTAGCCGACGCTCTTAGTAGGAAAGTAAGAGTGAAACCTTCCCGTGTGAGAGCTTTGGGAATGGTAATTCAGACAAGCTTGAAATCTCAAATCATTAATGCCCAGGAGAAAGCGTTATGCAAGGAAAATCTTCCAGGCGAAACTTTACATGGTTTGGAAGAAAGATTTGAAACCAAACCTGATGGAGTTCGTTATTTTAAAGACAGGGTCTGGATTCCAAGGGTTAACAACCTGAGAGACATGGTATTAGAAGAGTCTCATCGATCTAAATACTCCATCCACCCTGGAGCAGATAAGATGTACAAGGATCTTAAAGAGTACTATTGGTGGCCTGGAATGAAAAAGGATATTGCCTTGTACGTCGGGAAGTGTTTGACATGCTCAATAGTCAAAGCTGAACATCAGAAACCTTCCGGGTTGTTGCAACAACCTGAAATTCCCCAATGGAAATGGGAGCAAATATCTATGGACTTTGTTACCAAACTTCCTAGAACTGCTAAAGGTCATGACTCAATTTGGGTCATAGTGGATCGACTGACGAAATCCGCTCACTTTCTCCCTATTCGAGAAGATTTCAAGATGGAAAAATTGGCCCAAATCTACATCGACAAAATTGTTTCTCTGCATGGTGTACCCCTATCTATCATTTCTGATAGAGATAGTCGTTTTACATCTCGATTTTGGTGGATGTTACAGAGGGCACTAGGAACCAAGATAGATTTGAGCACAGCTTACCACCCTCAGACAGATGGGCAAACAGAGAGAACAATACAAACATTGGAAGACATGCTACGAGCGTGTGTCATTGAGTTCAAAGGAAATTGGGATACTCATTTGCCCCTAATTGAGTTTTCCTACAATAACAGTTACCACACGAGTATCCAATGTGCTCCATATGAAGCATTGTATGGACGCAAGTGTCGTTCGCCCTTATGCTGGACAGAAATCGGTGACAGACAGTTGACTAGAGTCGAACTTATCCAGGAAACATCTGACAAGATTACTATCATCAAAGATAAGCTTAAAGCTGCTAGAGATCGTCAGAAAAGTTATGCGGATAATCGTCGAAAACCATTAGAATTCCAAGTAGGAGACAAGGTACTTTTAAAAGTGTCGCCTTGGAAAGGGCTTGTGCGTTTTGGTAAGAAAGGAAAACTAAGCCCGAGATATGTTGGACCCTTTGAAATCCTTGAAAGGATTGGTCCGGTAGCGTATAAACTCCAATTGCCCCAAGAGTTAAGCGCCATTCACGACACATTCCACGTCTCCAACCTTAAGAAATGTCTAGCCGACGAAACATTAATAGTACCCCTGGAGGAAATTAAGATCAATGATAAGCTGAGCTTCGTTGAGGAACCGATAGAAATCCTTGACAGGGAGGTAAAACAACTTAAGCGGAGTAAGATCCCGATTGTGAAAGTTCGATGGAACTCAAAACGCGGGCCGGAGTACACCTGGGAGCGCGAGGACTTCATAAAGGAAAAGTATCCGCAACTTTTCCCTTGCGATGACAAGCGATGACATAGAATGAATTTCGGGACGAAATTCTTTTTAAGTGGGGGATACTGTGACAACTGCCAATTCAGGTCATTCTTGGACTCATGCATCTTTATAATAACCATTCATGCACAACATGTCATGACCTAGTAGTATAAATTAGGTCAAAAATCTTGCATAAACTAGGATCCAACTAAGGTCTAGGACTAATATACTTGATACTTACAATTCTAGTAAGTTGCTTAGCTACAATAGGAAATGCCAATACTATAATTAGAATAAAGCTTCAAGCTTTGTTATAATTGAAATAGGGTATAAAACTCTAAAAATAAATTAAAACATTCTAATTATACTTCAACATGTTGTTGAATATCAATCAATGTTCCAAAAACTCTAAACAGCCAAAAATCCAAATTTATAAATCTTAAAGCTTAAAAACTTTATAAAATTTGGCTATAAACTTTCTAATATCAAATTTTATTAATCAAATTATGGATTATACCAATGAAATAGAAATATAAATTACAAGTATTAATCATAATTTATTAGTTAAAAACAAGATTTTTAAATAAATCAAAAATTGCTTAAAGAATCACTTTTATAAAAATTAGATTTTTATAAAAATTAGATTTTTATAAAAGTTAAGGAGGGATTTTTTATAAAAATTTGAATTTAGGAGAGAGGAGGCTTTAATGCCTCAAAAATCTGGCCATCTCCCCTCTCCCCATGCACTCTCTTCCCAAAACTCATGATTAAACTCAAACCCACACTCCACCTCTTCTCTCTTCACTCTTCTCACTTCACTCTCTTCACACACTTCACCCTCTTCCTCTCTCTCTCTAAACTCACGAAATTTCTCTCATTTCTCTGCCAAATTTCAAGACTTTGAAGACCTTGAAGTGTTCTTACTTCTCTCAAGATCATAACCAAGGTAAACAACATCATCTTCTTCCATAGTTTGATGATTCTACTTCTTTTCCTTCTTAGTTTTCTCTTCTTTTAGGATTCTATGCCTTTCCATGGCTAGAAATCTTTATTCTCCCCTTGTGGTTTGTAGATTCTCACCATAACACAATGCATGTGTTTGAAATGGTGAAAATCCGGGATCAAACCCATGCAAGGAGTGAAAAAGATGCACATATGATCATGTGACATCAAAATCTAATATTTCATGTTCTTCTCCATCTCTTTTATGTTCATGCATGACCAAAAGCATTTAAACCATTTCTAGTACATATTGAATCCTCATTCATTCCATGCATGTGTTAGAAATCGGATCTTACCAAAGACATGCATGATGTTCTTATTGAAATACCCTAAAAATGCACACAAGCAAACATGCAATCTGCCATATTATTTTGTTCGACTTTGAACAGTCATAACTCAGTCATTTTTTAACCAAATCATGATATTCTTTTTGTATTGGTTAGTTCCACGAGTTAACTTTCAAACCCAACTGGTCTTACTGTAAAATATTAAATATCCGATTTTTGGCAGATTTTACAAAAAGGTTGCGCATACAGCTCTTTTTCTGTGATCACTATTTTTATCTTGCTTAAACAATGGTCTTAAACCCAACCATAAATCTTAGGAAAAATACCTTAGAAACTTAACATATCTAGTGAGTTATGGTTGAAATTTCGTGGCTTAAAACCTCACTGAATGGGCTACAAAAATTCATGAACCTCAGCCACATCTACACTTCATGCATTATTGCATGCAACTTTTCTTAAATTGTTTGGAATCATTACCCTCATTTCTCTTCTGAATACATTCTTAACATTTTTACTTTTGAAAGCCCTTGCATGCATGAGATAATCTGGAAAATTTCAAGAGCTTTTGTTATTTATTTGATTTATTAGAATTATTGCTAAAACCAAGGGCATAAATCATATAAAATACTTCCAGAGGTCAATAAATCCTAAATAAATTCATGGATGATACTTATGGGGAATAATGACCCCTCACCAAATTTCAGCAATTTTTGTTACTGTTTCATATGATTTCTAATTTTCTTTTATTTAGGACATGATAAATTACAAAACCACTTTTTAGGATGTGAAAATTTTATCTAACAATTTTCGCATACCTTACTTGTGATGGGTGACTCAAGAAAATAATTTCAAGATTTTTCATCATGTCTAGCTATTTTTCCCAATTTTTGGTAATTATAATGGCTTAAAAATGGGAAAAATAGTTCTGATTATCCAAAATTCATGAAAATTTGCCAGGATATCATATTATATAGTAGGAGGTTACATAAAAATTTTGAATATTTTTCTCCACTGTAAACTATTTTTCCCTTATTTTCTAAAGTTAATTGCACTAAAATTCACTTAAATATACATAAATACCCAAAACCAGTTTATACATTATGAAAACCACTTTTGATATTTTTCCCAAGATATTTATACTGTAAATGATGTTACAAAAATTTATGGTAATTTATTTTAACTGTTTAATAATATTTCTTTAATTAATGACTATTTAAAGGAATAAAACAAGGAAAAATACAAATAACCACTGAAAAATATATTTTATATTTTTCCCAGCCTATTTATGTATAATAACAATTAAATAAAAAGTTTGGGTAATTTTGGAAACTGTTTACTATTTATTTCAATTTTTATTGAAATAAATGCTCAAAAATTATAAAATATAATTAAACAGCTTGGAAATCCATTTTTATAATTTTCCCAGCTTAGTGTTGTGTATTAACAGTTAAATAAAAAGTTTGAGAATTTTTATCCCTCGAATACTATTTTTCGTGAATTTATGTTGTTATTGAGACTTAAAATTTGGAAAATTAACCTTCCAAGGTTGTAATTAATCGCACGACTTGTAAAATTTCAATACATCAGAAAAAGTGTAACAAAATGATATAAATCCAATACTAAAACATAAATTGGCATTTCCCTATATGTAGAGTTTAGTATATTAGCATTAGATATCGACATGGAAACTCACTAGTGCGTGTGTTTGGTGTCGTAGGATCCCGGTAGTAAGACGTTGGTGCATCCCGAAGTACCGCTTGTGTCTACACAAAACATCGTGAGTATTCACGCACTCCCCTATTTTCAGTTTTATGTTTTGGGGTGGAAAAGCATGTCCAGAAAAACTATTGTTTGCATGTTGTACTTAAATTGAATTGTATCAAACATGATTGCTATTGTATTGCTATGTTTCTTTATGTATGTCTATGCAACACGGAACATGAGAACTTATCGTACTAAGGCCCTTCCCTTATCTCTAACCATTAACTCTTTGAGCCAATGGTCGTTATGGATAGCGCTATTAGGAATTGACAACTCCTCACTCGCCCGAATCGCTGGAGTGCATGATACCATATTCATCTATGGAACGATAAGCATAGATCTCGATAGGGCTTCAGTCATAGGTTTGGTTGAGACTCATTGTTTGCTCATACACATACAAACGCGTTTCTCGTTATAGCAATAAACTTGTATTCATTAATAGCAATCAACTTGTTTATCATTGAAGCAATGTACTTGTATTTACGAAAAGCCTTATTGTACGCTCGATTTTATAAACTTGTGATACTCACCAACTATTTTCATAGTTGACGCTCGTTTTACATGCTTTTTCAGGAAATAATTAGTAAGTGGATGTAAAGATTCATCATCATAGAGCATGCTGCATCGTGTTGAAGCTATTATGAAGCTATATTTTGAACAATGTTATTTTGAAAAACTTGTATTTTGTTCTTTTGAAGCTATGGGTTGTAAACTTTTAAATACTGCTATGGTGATGTATCTTTATCTTTTGCAATGAAACCGTTATCGCTGTCGTACCTTGCGTTTCCGCTTTAGCGGGGTGTGACAAATTGCTTCATATCGATTTGTGTGGTCCTTCATCTATCGAAAGCATCGGTGGTAGCAAGTATATTCTTGTTATCGTAGATGACTTCTCATGATTTACATGGGTGTTCTTTCTAAAGCTCAAATCTGAAGCGACTCAAAAGCTGAAAGTGTTTATCAAGCAGATTGAAGTCCAGCTCAAGAAGGTCGTTCGAAACATCAGGAGCGACAATGGTCTCGAATTCAAGAACAAGGAGTTTGAAGAGTTTCTTGCAGAAAAGGGAATAAGTCATAATTTCTCAGCTCCCTACACACCACAACAGAACGGAATAGTCAAAAGATGAAACCGATCCTTGTGTGAAGCTGCCCGAACTATGTTAAGTTTCGCTTCCTTACCTCTTTATTTTTGGGCTGACGCTATTTCTGCTGCTTGTTATACACAGAACAGGTCCTATCTCAATAAGCGATTCAATCTCACACCATATGAGATAATAAATAACAGAAAACCCAATGTGAAATTTTTCCATGTGTTTGGCTCAAGGTGTTTCATCTTTAACTCTAAAGAACACCGCAACAAGTTTGACGTCAAAGCTGACGAGGGAATCTTTCTGGGTTACTCACTCACATCCAAGGCATACAGGGTCCTAAACAAACGATCAAGAAGGATTGAAGAGACATACTATGTGACCTTCGACGATACCTATGTCAAGAAGCTACAGGCCATAGATGACACTGCCGAGGAAATCTTTCCTCAAACTGGCCAAGTCACAGTCTCGATTGCCAATTTGTATGAGAATTTTCTTGAACTCTTTGACGAACTGGAAAAAGCTTGTCTCTCAGAAGCAGGTGCAGCTGACAACAAAATTGATCATATAAAGCAAATTGTCGAAGATGCTGCAAAAAGAATGCATGAAAGAGAATCGCCCACTGATGAATCTCCAACCAACACTGCTTCAGTCGAGGGGGAGACAAGTTCTCATGTTGAGGGGGAGCCTAGCTCACAAGTTCAGGGGGAGCCAAGCTCTACTACTTCAACGGAAGGTCCTTCACCAACCGAAGGTGCCTCTCCAACCGAAGATGCCCCTCCAAACGAAGGTGCTTCAATGCCTAAAAATCCAGCACCACAACAAAACCCTGAACCTCATGTTTCTCAAGATTCATCATTTGAGGGGGAGCATGATGATATGACGCTTGATGACGATAGCCAATCTGAGGCCGAAGAGATGATCAACGCTGAACTAGATCCAACCTTCGATCCGAATTACCCTCCTCTTACCAAATGGACCAGAGATCATCCTATCTCTCAAGTAGTTGGTGATGTATCTGAGAAGGTTTTGACCCGATCTCAACTGAAGGCAAAACAGACATCTTTATTCTCAAAGGTAGAGTTTTGTATGTTTAACTCATTCGTATCCAAAGTTGAACCGAAGACAGTGAACACTGCCCTCGATCACTCTGATTGGGTTCAAGCAATGCAAGATGAACTGAACGAGTTTGAAAGAAACAAAGTCTGGAGCCTTATTCCAACTCCTCCAGATGCTTCGGTTGTTGGTCTTAAATGGGTCTTTAGAAACAAAATGGACAAGGAAGGTAATGTCATAAGGAACAAGGCTCGTCTGGTAGTCAAGGGATACTGTCAGGAGGAAGCAATAGATTACGAAGAAACGTTCGCTCCAGTAGCTAGGCTAGAATCTGTTAGAATATTTCTGGCCTATGCTGCTCACAAAAACTTTGAGGTTTTCCAAATGGACGTCAAGTGTGCATTTCTCAATGGAGAACTCGAAGAAACTGTGTATGTGGAGCAACCTCCTGGGTTCGTGAACGAAAAGAATCCAAATCATTGCTATATTCTGGATAAAGGTGTGTACGGTCTCAAACAAGCTCCGAGAGCCTGGTATGAAACGCTTACTAAATTTTTAAAGATGTCTAAATTCAAACAAGGTTCGGTTGACCCAACCTTCTTTCGCAAAAAGGAAGGTAACCACCTTATGATAGTTCAAATTTATGTCGATGACATCATCTTTGGCTCCACGAATCCCAGCTTAACAGCTGAATTCAGAAAGTTGATGGAGACTAAGTTTGAAATGAGCTCAATGGGTCCTATTAACTTTTTCCTTGGTTTAAACATAAGACAGGGACCCGAAGGCATCTTTATCAATCAGGAAGCTTATATAAAGACTCTCCTAGCGAAGTTTGGCATGATGGGAGACTCAAAAGTCAAAGTCCCAATGGCATTCGGCACCAAGCTTACCCCATCTCTTGACAAACCGGCTGTTGACATCACGCTCTATCGTCAAATGATAGGCTCACTGATGTATCTAACTGCGAGCAGGCCTGATATCATGTTTTCTGTGTGTTATTGTGCTCGATTTCAGGCAAACCCCCGTGAACCTCACATGCTTGCAGTGAAGAACATCCTCCGATATCTCAAGCGAACCACCTCCTTAGGTCTTTGGTATCCATCCAATTCAGGCTTCTTCGTTCAAGCCTATTCTGATGCTGACCTTGGAGGATGTGGACTCGACCGAAAAAGCACGACCGGTGGATGTCAATTTCTTGATGGGAAGTTAGTTAGCTGGCAATCCAAGAAACAGACATGCGTGTCGCTATCTACAGCCGAAGCAGAATACATTGCCGCGGCATCCTGCACATCACAAGTGATTTGGATCCAAAGTCAACTTCGAGACTATGGACTCAATATGAAGAAGATCCCACTATATTGTGACTCTGAAAGTGCAATTAGGATCTGTCATAACCCAGTGCAACACTCTAAAACCAAACACATAGCACTGAGGTATCACTTCATCAAAGATCATGTGGAAGATGGAAATGTTGAAGTTCACTTCGTAAGAACCACTGATCAACTGGCTGACGTCTTTACCAAAGCTCTTCCAGAAGCTTCATTCAACAAAATATTGCAAGGGCTAGGAATGATGGAATCAGAATCAGTACCTCACACTACCTCTCAACCTCAAACGTAAGAAGCGAATCCAACCGAACGTTCAGGTTCGGTTCAACCATCTAACTCGCTCATTGCTTCAAAGGTAGTCTTTCTGAGTTGTATATTACATGTACATTTTTTTTCTTTACATTAAAAGTATTTATTTATTGTATATTTTAATTCCTTAGTTTCTCAAAATTTTCCAAAACCGAAACCTACCGAAGGTTCGGGTTCGGTTTTTCAAAATTTTGCGGAACCGAAACCAACCGAAGGTTCGGGTTCGGTTTTCCAAAATTTCAAGAACCGAAACTAACCGAACGTTCGGGTTCGGTTTTTCATTTTTTTTTCTTTCTCAGAGTTTTTTTTTTTGTCTTTATTTTATTTTCACTCTTATTTTTTTTAATCTATTTTTTTTATAAATTTCAAAACTCCAAAAATATTTTATTTAATTTTTTTTTGTGTGCTCGTTCGTTCATGGGAATATATTTGATAAATTAATTAAGTGTCCCTAGAAGCATGCTGCTGCATGTGTCCCAAGTCTCATAAGATTTTGAATAATAGCCTTCATGACCTGGTATATACAAACCTTGTCTTCCCAATAAAGCTAACGCATTTATTCTAATCGTGAGCTACCTCACACTCTTCTCAAATGAGTTAAGAGTCTCCTGCTTGGTCCTTATTTTCGCAGCAGAGGTACTATGTTTTCTTACACCTTCCCCATTGAACTTCTCCATTACATTCGTTTCATCATTGTAACCCTTGAGACTCTCAGTAACTACCACTGAGGTTTATGGTTACACAACATCTGTGTTTATGATCTTAGTTTCGTGCCACTACGAGCTAAGTGAAACCCAAAATTCAACACCAACGAATTGACGGTGACAAATCAATTTGATCAAGTTCTCACCAACGAATTGACGAATGTACCTTGATGGCATCTCAAATTTTATTTTGCGTGATTCCAATGAAATTTTTAAAACACCATAACATTTCTTCCCAAGGAATCCAGTTTTACAATTTTCATTTGAGATTTTATATTAATCCAAGCCACTATACAAACAATTCCAACCTACTTGTTCAATAGACTACACCGGTCTCACAAGTACTTTGTTCACATTCGTTCTTATATCAAGAATTAATTTGTTGAATCAAAGCGAAACTACCCTTAATTAGCCTAATTAAAAGAAGCCTTTCAACATTTCTTAATAAATGTTTGATCGTCATTCAACGGGATTCCACACTAACACTTTAAGGTCTCTCTTGACCTTGAAGGAAGAGATTCGTGCCCGGGATCATCAGTTTCGTGTCCTTATGGACATCACAGATTATCCTAAAAAGAGTTGCTTTATTTCTTTTTCTTTTACACTCTTTGCATGAAAATCCTAGATTTTCAAAAATTCCGTTACTAATTATTTTACAGGCTGGATTATTACCGAAGGGTTACAAATGAAGTTGTGGCCAAAAATTTGCCACGTGGGTCTTACTTGGATACAGCTGTTTAAAAGAGGGAATAAGACAAAATATTGTTGACTCGGCGGGAATTAAACGGATAGAACTTCAAACGACGGTAAAAAGAAGGGCGCGTGAATTTGAAACGGCCGCGCTTTTTCTGACACTTGAGGACGCGTGTGCAATATCGAAGCGTCACATCTCTGGAATTAAAGGCGCGTGTGGAAATGGAAACGGTTTCTTTCTCTGAACCGGCGCTTATTGGGCGGCGTAATCCTAGGAATCTGACACTCTCTCTCCTACGTGATCATCGCACGCCCCAACTGTCACCAATCAGTCACTCAAAAACCCGTTTCATATTTCCATAAGAGATTTGAAACGATTTTTTCTCTCTCATCACCCACTATAAAAACCCATCACACACCACCTTTTATCTCTTTACTGCCCCCATAATTCCCAAAGCAAAAATACTTCCAAACACTCTCCCGTTCTTCTTCTTCTCCAAACCTGCAACAATGGCTGAATCTTCATCTGTTCATGCAACGTCTCAGATTCTTCCCATCAGACCTCAGCAACGCCTAGTCATCGATCTGAATGCACTGGCGTATGATCCCTACATGTCGCCGATCATCGAATGCCTCAAATACTCTCAGCTCGCTCCTGCACTGTCGAGAATTGAAACAGTGCCGATGGTGGCCTTATCTCAAGTCTATGCGACGGCTTACTACGACAAGGCCGTCGATCGGGTTTTCTTTGAAGTGGGAGAGCACAAGACTTCAATTTCTCGCTCCCGTTTCTGCTCGCTGTTAGGGTTTGCAGCGGACTCCTCACGAGTTCACCCGGAGACGATTCCGGTAGGGATGTTCTACAGCATGTTTTACAACATGGGCTACACGGAGGTTCTCACCTCCGTCGCCAGGTTCAAGAAATCCTGTCTACCGCCCCAGTGGAATGGGTTATTTACAGTTCTCTTCAAGGGACTGTCAGAGAGGAGCTCAGGATCTGACGGTGCAAGTCGTCTTTTCCTTTCTATTATGTACGGCGTGTACAATGGGATCAACCTAGATTATGGGTTTGTCCTCTGGCAACAGCTGCTTCAGAGCCTCTCTTCTTCTTCCCGACACTCCGAGGTGTCGCTGGCCCGGTTCTGGATCTTGATCACAAGATGGGCCATGGACAAGTTCGACGTTCCAACAGAAGATGGTGCATCGATGTCTTCTATTGGTACGTTTCATACCAAGAAGATCATCGTATCCAATGCATCAAAGTTTTCTTTCATTGGCTCTATCCCGGAGTCGATGTATGGGAATGTGCCATCTGACAGCCAACTGATCAGGACGATCAAGGAGTCTAGGCCATCTGGTCCGAGGGAACTGACACCGGACATGCTGCGATCAATTCATGATGCCGAAAAACCGGTGGCCAGGGGTAAAAAGGCAGAGAAAGGAAAGAAGCCATCAAAAGCCCCAAAAGGACCTTCTCCTAAGAAGCGCAAACAACCGAAGGCTGCTTCATCCCCCCAACCGAAAAGGAGGAAGACCCAACAAAAGCGAAAGCTCGTCCTTCCCTCCTCTTCAAGCGAATCCGAAGGTGGAAGTTCGGACTCTGAGGGATCACAAGGAGACGAATCTCCTCAGCGAGGCAACACACCCCCTTGGTCCCCAACCCCGGAAATGGAACTTCATCAATCCCCAGTTCCTTCCCCTCCACCCACAATACCTATTTCCATTCCCACCATAAACCCCACCATTCCCCCAACCTCTATCCCTATACCACCACCCATATTCACCACCTCAACCGAAACACCACCTGTTACCGAAACCCCTACAGTAACCGAACCTCCTCAAACCCAAACTCAACCACCACCCGAAACAAACCCCCCACCCACTCAACCAGAACCAACAAAACCCATAACACCCCCAGCTTCACCACCACCTCTATCTCCAGAAGACGCCTCCGATGGCGGGGATCAATACCTTGGTGGCGATCACATGAACTTTGATTCGGTCTACTATAGTCCGTTTCAAGTTCAAAGTGATGAGGAGGATGATGCTCCTGTGACACGAAAGCATCTTCGTGAACTTAACGAGAAGATTGATCAACTTCTCGCATCCTCTTCAAACCAGCAGTCATCCTTGTCTGAAGCTGCCCTTCAGAAAATCGTTGACGCCTTCTCCAGGGCTCAAAACGATTCTGTCGCATCCGCAACTGCTGCTATAGACGCATCCACCCGAGCATGTGAGGCAGCGACCGAAAAAGTCGATAAACTATTCAATGACGCTTCTGTCCTGCTGCAGTCTATGCAGGAAAGCACCCAAGCCACGAAAACCACTCTCGAACCAGTTGTTCATCAATTGGCCCAGTTTGTAAAGACGGAGTTATCCTCGTTCGCTACCCTCAGACAGACACTTAGCGACGACAACTCGGCACTTCGTGCCTCCATCGATGCCCGCTTGGCAAAGCTACAAGAGGATCTTGCAGCTGAAAACTCACTGATGGACGTCTTGGCGAGTAAGATTACTGCCCTTAAGGTCAAGAGCACGCAGCTTTCCAAATCCCAGCATCAATTGGAAGCTCTTCGATCCGAGAGGGAAGTCATAAAGACGTGTGTTTCGGATGTCCACGCCGCACTCGCAAACATCTTGGAAGCACACGACCCCATCCTTAACCACTCAGTGAGGCGTACCCTCGCTGAGAAACTCTCTCCGGCCATGGACCTCTTAAGTAAAATTGAAGGCCTACCCAGTTTCGTGTCCATTCCGAAACAAGGGGGAGATGAGAAGAAAGGATCGAAACCACCTCCTTCCTCAAAAGCGACTCACACAACCGAACCAACCCCAACTAATCATGCCTCGGGTTCGGGTGTGAAGAACAAGGGCAAAAATATTGCAGAGGGAGGAGATGAAGATGAAGATGAAGATGAAGATGAAGACAAGGAGACGATTGCGGACATGTTAAAAAGAAAGAACAGTCGCAATGCTGATGACGATGTCAGTCGTGTGGCACGTGAGGCTGAAGAAGCCGAACGAAAACAAAAAGAAGCCCACGATCTCCTTGAGAGCCGAAAGCTGCTCTTCCCTGCCTGGACCAGGGATCGCATGATAAAAGAGGCCATTGAGACTCCAAGCATTCTATGGCTCGAGCCGGTGATATCATTCGACTGCAACAACTCGGTCGATTCGCAGTTTGATATGCCACTGACTCGAAAGGCGTTCATCCTCCACGCCTTCTCTAACATTTTCGAAGTCCCGCATCCGAACGATGAGCTTGACAGGGAGCTCATTGACTTCTACCTGGAGGCCGCTCGCCCTCAATACCTTACATGGAGCACCCAGAAGATCGTCAGTGTTCGGGTGCTGAAGCCTTATGCCGTGGGGAGATTCACAAACGTTAAGTTCAAGCTCATCCGAGGATCTGCAAGAACTGCCCACATCATCTCCCTGGCGGATCTGCCTAATCAGAACCCTCATGATTGGATAGTCTTGTACAATATCCTACTGACAAATGAATCATAATTTGGTCCCATCATAGACCATGTCAAAAGGATGCTGGCATGCTATATCATGGAGGTGGCCCTAATGGATCAGGAGGTTGCCACAGTTTTTAAGAAGAAACCGAAAGTCAAACCTGTGGGATCGGCCAGTGATCTAAATCAAATGCAAATGGGCAAGATAGATCCGAGGCGAAACTCTGTGATGTTCACTAGAGCCGAAGGACAGAAATGTCTCTTCGCTTTAGCTGACAAACATCTTTACACTACAACTTGCTTGGATCACATCCTATTCATCATCAAGCAATGTAAAGATAATTCGGCTGATGATATCAAGTACTTCAATGATATGATCAATTGGTACGTTCGGTTTAGACAGACCATCCTTTCAATAACCAAGTGTCTGTTTAACACCGTAAAGAAGAAGGTACCAGCTTCAGCCGCCGGCCCAAGCAAGAAGTGAAGGTCTCGCTCCAAATTGACGCAAAGGGGGAGATTGTTGGGCTGTAGATAATTTTGATGTTGCGTCTTTTGGGCTCGTTAGTTTAGCCTTGTATTCTCCGGTTTGGGCCTGTCCAACCGAGAGCCTTTTATGTATTGTATATAAGTTTAATGCTTGCATGCATATTAGGTTAAGATTCTAGAGAGATTATCGATACAGCGATAGATCAAGAGTATATTATTTTTCTGTAATCGTTCTTGTAATCTCCTAATCCTTTACAGTTGATGTTCTTAATCGAGCTCTTCTAAGGATTTTATTTAATCATTCGACACGTTTGATTCAAGCTGTTTGTTCTTATTATTGCGTTTTTGCTGTTTCGTATTTGTTTACTTGTTCACGATCTAATCGATCTTCATAGATTAAAAATTGTTTTAATCCCATCACTTTCAGTTGGGCAATCCCTTTTGAAGTGTCCCTTTCCACCACATCGGTGACAAACTATATTGGTTGTTGCGCTAGTGGTTGGTGTAATAAACTCCACCGGGGCTCTGCAGGTACGGGAGGTGTGCCCCTTCCTGTTGCATCTGTTACAGTGGAGTTCCCGACAGACACCATGATGATGGTAGCTGCACTTGCCGCAGTGGGGGAGGTCTCCTAGGTATGGTCTGCTTGAAGTCGGGAATGAAGGGTTGACAGGAGTTGCTTCCGCTTGTTGCCCTTCGGAAGGTCCTTGGGCCGAGGTACTTCCCTCCTCCATCTTGAGTTTTCTCTTTAGTAGGTTCGTTTGAGGTTCTTGGGTGATTGGGCATGGAAGTATTGGTTGTTGTTGTCCATTGCCAGGATCGGAATTCCCGACAGAGCCCTTGCTAACATTTACGGTGTTAGCATTCAGGTGAGCCATGACAACTGCTACGGCTGCTGAGACTGCAGCTTGGAACGTAGCTTCATCGAATAAGAGAGCAGGTTTCATGCTTGTGGATTGGTTACGCTTCTTCGGTGGCATGGTTTTCCTACACGGAAAGGAATACAAGGTAATGAGAGACGATGGTTAACCCTGGACATTTCTGTCCTGAACGTATTAGGCATGAATTTTCCCGTGCCTCGGGTATTGGTTGTCTGAGTGTCGACCTACATCCCTATGATGTAGTCCTGGTAATCAAGGTAGGAGTGGGTGAGTATCGGGAAAAAGCTATAAGATGCGAGTCGTTCCTATTAAGTTACCTTTATACTGGGAAAGGTTTCACTCTCCGACCTGGAGAGATTTGAGAACGGTTCGGAACGGACTACGGAAAGAGAGGCTCACAAAGGGCAGATGGCTAAAATTCTCTCAATAAAGGTGCGAGGATCTGCCCTAATCGTGTATCTGGCAACGGGAAACGACGATTTACCTAACACATAGCGTGAGTAGTGTAACCACTAACTCACTAAACTGTATTATTTTATGGGTGTATTAGTGGGACGAACACGAGGAAAAGACAATTCCCGGGTTCCATATACTGGCTCCCTCGGTCTGCCTCGTATCTTTGACTGGAATCGGCGTTGGTTTCCTTCGGGTAGTTACCTAGGGTTTTTCGCTCGTATGGACATATTGAATTGCTACTCCGCCTTCCTCATGATTCCGACTCTGGGTGTCATCACTTCATAACGGGTGACTGGGAATCTCCGAAGTTTAGGCGAATTCTCTCACCGATGTCCCTAAAATGATATAGGTACTTGGTGAATTCAATAGTCTCGACCCAGTTCATTTATTTCCGAACAGGAAATCTTCTCAATGAACCTCTTCGGGGTCGAATTCAACTCTTCCGTTATGCACTGAAGTGGATAGGGTTTTCTACAGGGTTCGTGCGAGAATGGAAATGTCTAAAGAATCCTAAGAGATTATTAACATTTCACTGGATGATCCATATCGAGTCCTGCTACGATTACACAGGGTATACAAATCATATATAACTTAGATCCGATAGGCCTTCGAATACGTGATACTACTCTAGAACCACATCCCAACGAGGAAAAGGAAATAGAGCGAAACCACACATTCTCAGCCTATGGGATCCTTATTATATATAACCTTGGGAGTACGCCCTCTGTAGTTGTAGGTATATCAATAAGGATCTTTTTAGTTATTCACGCAAGGTTGTTTATGTATTGTAAAATACCCCTATGGTATTTTAATTCTTGTTTGTTTCTTATCTTCTGAGCATCATTCTGGGATTAGTGTAGATCTTTTAGTGTTCTAAAATACTCCTATAGTATTTTAACTTTATGTTTGGCTCTAGCATTCCTAGTTGGTAAGCTTCAGACCTGTTGCGACACCACTATCACTCCCAAGCACATGTTCATCGCATCTTGAATAAATGTAGTTGATCAGGTTACATTTATTCCAGCTTACAATTACATAACTGCCCAGGTTTGACTGTAGTGCTCAACATCCGAAGACTTTTATTATTGTTCTTCTTGTGATACTTTTGTTCGAGTGTTTAGATTTTGGATGTTATTATACTTTGGTAAAATATGGTTATATTTTAAAGTATAATTCTTGGTCAGAGTGTTTTATCCCTTTTGTGTTTATAGGTTGTATATCTTTTATGAATTGATATACTTAGCTCACTATAAACAATGCTCTGATACCAATCTGTCACACCCCAAAACCGGAACGGCGGAAACGTTCTGGGGTGGATGACGTCATGTCAAGTATCACAACACATGCATTATAGTAATCAAAGTACAACAAAACATTGCATTAATAGTAATAGTTTTACATGGTTACATTACAATCCATCGAAGTAATACAAGTAATAGAATAAATACAGCGTGATACTAAGCTATCTTCTTCAGCAGCTCCTGGGATGTACCTGTCTAATGCTACCCTGAGAATACAAGTTATTTGAAAAGTGAGTATCAGCATTTTTACAAATGCTGGTGAGTTCATAAGTATTTAATGACGTTTCAATCAAATAACTTTAATAAGTAGTAGTTTAAGTGTTTACAGTGCATTAGAGTTCTTTCCAGAAAATCCTATATTTTCTTTAAATAAAGCAGCCTTCTACCAAGACTGGTCAGTGTTATGTGGTAAAAAGTAGTTTTTCCCTTAATTGCTATCATTATCAAAATATTGAATTTGATTATTAAAGAAAGCAAGAGACGTCAGGGAATATCATATGCCTCAGCAGTGAGGACTGCTGACTAAGGCAAGGAATTCATAGACTACAGGAGAATATCGAACTAACGACACGCCTGGTTTAGTCTAACAAGTAGAGACTCAGACCCCAGAAGGTACCAAATGAAAGGTACAGCTGGTAAGGTCTAAAACGGTGAAAGATAGACCCCAGACAGTATCAAATGAAAGATACGTCTTGTAAGGTCAAAAACAGTGAAAGACAGACCCCAGACAGTATCAAATGAAAGATACGTCTTGTAAGGTCAAAAACAGTGTGACTCTGAAAATGAGTTACCAGCATACAGTGTAGATTGTCGGTGGAATATCGTTACCTTAAAGCCAAGAATTATAAGGTAACCCGGGATACTCGTAACCATACTGACTAGAGTTCCAGATGCCCTACAAGCATCTATAAGATGTGACATTTGTCACCCATTGGCTTGGTAGGCCGGGACTGTAGCTAGCAGTCGGGGTGCGGGGTTGTCAATCCCGTATAGATCTATACACACAATGTCCGCTCTCCTTACAGGAGACTCTGGTTACCAACTAGACGACGGAGAAGGTCGTGTCCTGAAGATGCATCCCAAATAGTGAGTATAGACTTCCAAATAGTGGGTAGTGTGTAAGTGCTGAACTAGAGGTAGAGACTTCCTAATAGTGGGTTTCTAATGTAAGTGTAGACTAGAGGTAGAGACTCTTAACTGAACTGACTAGAGAATTCCTATATGTCCATACTCATATACATAATATATAACTAATGAATCAAACGACCTTCGGACGGCCATCCGATCCCACCAGACCACATCTCAACGAAGAAAAGGAAATAGGGCGGACGAGCCTTCCTAAGTCCCTCAATCATTACTTATATGTATCTATATACGCACAGACATACATCTAACTACGAATGGGTGTGTATTAAGTGGAAACATATCATTATGGTGTGAATTCATACAGTATGGATAGATCGAGTCGCGAAGTATAAGCGTACCCGGTATAAGTGATATAGGAACAATAACAGGTATAAGCGATATAGAGACGATAACAGGTATAAGCGATATAGAGACTATAACAGGTATAAACGCATCACGAAGTGTAAGCGTTATCGAGTAGGAGTTTAAAATATATGAAAGTGAAGCTGCGGTATCTAACAAGTAAATGTATAAGTCGTGAAAGGATACTTTGATGAAAAACCTTCTTACTCGGGAAAAATCACAGTTTGTATTCTTTTGTAAAATATGTTTAAAAACCCTTGGAAATCTTTCATAAACCAGTTTAGAATGAATTTGGATAAATCAGTATAAGTAAAAGTTTTGAAACAAGTAAAGATCATTATAGTGTCCTACTCGGTAAAACAGTGTAAAGTGTGGTAAAATCTTGTGCATGCGGGTTATCAATCACATATGATTGATATGATAACGGGCATGTTTAACTTGTATCCCCCCCCCCCTATAAAACATTTAAAAGCATTTAAAAGGTTCATTCAGGGGTATGAACTCACCTGGTGTAAGTAGGTCCGACGAAGGTGCCGTTTGGGCGTTCGGTGTCACGCAAGGACTTGAACACACACAATGACCTATTTAACATATGATAACATATGTTCACATACAATTAGCATATTTAACACTAATTAGACAAATATACACACTCATAGGAGCAGAAAACACTTTAGTTAAGTGTTTGGGTGTCCCGGGTAGCGTTTAAGGGTGTGCATGGCCTAGGAATTGAGTTTACTCTCCAAGATTAAGTCCTTAATATGATGTTTACGGCCTAGAGACATCTCACCATGAGTTTATGGCCGTAAACTCATGGTGATGGGTTCTAGGGTGTTTTAAGGCCTCTAGCTTGTTCATGGGATTTTTCTAAGTACTTTTCATAAAAGGCATGAGTGGATTTGAGGCTTCTAAGGGCATTATATTGGAGTTTACGGCCTAGGGACACTCCCATGGGAGTTTACAGCCGTAAACTCTCATACCTTGGATTTAGTGAAGTCTTAAGCCCTAAATACCTTCCTAGCAATTTATAGTGAAGTGTGATGCCATTTTGGGGGATTAAAACTACCATTTGAGTGTGTTTTGGAGAGTTTACGGCCTAGGTACTTGCTTGGGCCGTAAACTCCAAGTCACCCCATAATTCCTTGTGTTTAAGTGATCAAAACCCCATATACTAAGTCCCTAAATTATGTGTGAAGCCTAAGGGTGGTTTGGGAGTGTTTTTGGGGCCTTTTAACAAGATTTTGAGGTGTTTATGGCCTAAGCTTGTGCTTGGGCCGTAAACTCTCTTTTACCCCTTAAATTGATGAGTTTTAATGTTTAAACACTCCTAGGCTAATACCTCAATTTATTTCCAAGCTATTAGGGACAAGTTTGGGTCATTTTGGCCTCATTTTAGGTGTTTACGGCCTAAGGAGGAGCTTAGGCCATAAACTCCTTTTCCATTGCTTCTAAGTCCGATTTTTGGGCTATAAACACAAATCATAATGTTTAGAATAGGTTAGGGTAAGCGGACTTACAATTTGGAAGCGTTTGGTTGCGGATTCGGGGCGAAAACGAGTCTAGAGAGAGAGTATGGAGAGAGAGGGTGGAAAAGTCTCCAAATGGAGTTTACTCCCCTTTATATATGGGTGGGAGTTGGAGCTCAGTGGAATTCTACCCAATACTGCCGTTAGACGGGGCTTTTGGTCGCACCCGATTTAATGGTCGTAATAATAAAACGTAACATTTCCAACTAAATGGAAATGTGTAATGCGAGTTTTTATTTTACTTTATTACAACTTAACAGCATAAAACATAAATAAATGAAACATTTACTTATTTGACGATCTCCTATTAACGGAACTTTTATACAGTGGAATATTCCGTTAACGGTAACGGGGAAATGTAACGGAACAACTTGGGTTGTCACAGCTCGGTCCCTGAACCCGAACTTGATCCCTCACTGACACCTGATCCTTCCACTGGTCTCTCATGCAACGACGCCATGTTGAAAACATGCCATAAGAATCATCAAATGCATATTGTTGCTGAGAAATCATACACACACACTACAAATTCCCTGGTCTTATCTCAGCCCTCCTTGGCTTGAGTACAGATCCTCTGCTTCCAGTAGTATGGGCCCCTACTACCTTCCACATCAATCCGTACTTTCCTCAAGGATTTCCTAGACTCCACCAAGTCCCTTACTACTACTACTGCTCCCAGCACTACTCTCATCCTAGGCTTGCCCTAGGGTAACCTCCAACCCGCACCCAGTCCTCAGCTACTGAAGGTATCTTCATAATTCCAATTAGCCACTACCTGAATATCATCACATGTAATGAGGCTCAGATAATCCTTCGAGTAAAAGACTCGTCTCTACAATGGTTTGACTCAAACGAGAGCTGCGCAATAGGGCCAAATCCATCACTCTGAGATTATTCAACCCTGATCACATGTGACGTGACGTATTCACCTAATGGCTAACTCCCATCACTCAGAGTCCCACAAAGCACCAAGCAAGTAGCATTCAGGAAAAAAGGAAAGTATAACCATATAATCCAATCAAGATGTTATCCTCTAACAAGAAACTATACTAGCATGCAACTCATAAAGCTCATACATATATAACTGGCACATAAGGCATCCTCCTAGATCCTTAGTCCTAAACTAGCATGCAGTTCTAATACACATATCATAACAAAAGCATGTATGGTAATCTGGGAGAACTTACTTGAGCTCGGCTGATTGCATGCACCACACCCTTTTCTTCTTTAAAAGTTCTTATTCCTTTTTTGAAGTTCTTTTTCTTTCCAAAGTCCTTTTATAAAAACGATTTCCTTTGAAATTTTTCTTACCAAGCCCTCAGTTTGAGTTCAGACACACCCGAGAGTGCGTCCGAATCCCTCAAACCAAGGCTCTGATACCAACTTGTAACATCCCAAAAATCATGACCAAAAATTTCTTTTTAAATCATTACTAAACCATAGTATTAATTCATTTCAAACATACTACAAGGGTTATATCACAAAGTAGAGTATCTTTTCAAGACACTTATTCATTTTATCAGAGTAAACATCTGAGGCTAAACTTCTTGGTGTGTGTCATGCGATCATCCTAAGCTCTTCCCTCCGCTACCGGAACTACCTGAAACCAAAACTAAAAAACGTATGTTGGGTCAAAAATATGGTTTATACTTCGCTTTTCTGAGAAATTGTATTTTTAATGTAATATCTTATATGTGTTTACGGCCAGGGAGGTGTTTACGGCCGTAAACCCTGTTTACGGCCCACGTTTCCCGTATGTATATATATAGGGTTAAGGGGTGTAAGGAAAAGAGTGATGAACACTAGAGGAGCTTAAGTGTGTGCATTTGAAGGTGTTCTAGAGAGAGAGAAAAAAAGAGAGTGTGTGTGTTAGTGTGTGTGAATCTCGTATCCGGATCTTCATTCATATCAATACATACAAGATTCATCATCATCTTCTTCTCCTTCTCTTCTTATTGTGATCTGACATCATCCGTTTGATTGGGATTCCGCACCATCAAACGGATCTGATTGATACACAGGCATTTTTTGGGACTTACAATTGGTATCAGAGCTTGGTTGTATCAATCAATTTTTTCAGAACTGGAGCTTATTTGATCTTATTTTGAAGAGATTTTTGCGTTTTTGGATAAATCTCGCAAAAATAAGGGGGGTTTGTTCTTTGCGTTTTTCGTAAAAACGAGTTTTTCATCGAGTTTTGGAGCAAAAATGGTGAAAAAACTTTGTTTTTCGTCAAGAACAGCGATTTCTGGAGAGTTTACGGTCTTTGAAGGGTTTACGAGCCGGAGTTTACGGCCGGAAACGTATTCACGGGCGGAGTTTACGGCTGGAAACGTGTTCATGGACGGAAACTGTTCACGGTCCGAGGCCTCAGGGTTTACGGCTCGCGTTTACGGTCAGCAACGTTTACGGTCTCGCACCTCGCACCAGGGCCTCGCAGCAGCCTCGCATCGCAGCTGAATCCTCGCATTCGCATATAAAAAATACGAAACGAAGTTGGAGCTGCCAAGAATCGAACACGGGTCTTCTCGAAATTCAACAAGGCGCTTTACCAGTTGAACCCAGAAACAACTTGTTACAAGTCTTCCGTTTTTTATTCTTAAACACTCCTAGTCGCATCCAAACTTTTGAAATTTTGTCAAATTCAGCCCAAAAATCAATTTCTTTTATTTTTAAGCTCCATTTTCAACCAATTTTGAATTTTTGAATTTTATTTTTGACTTTTTACTTAAAATTTTGACTTTGACTTTAAAGCTTGACCTTTGACTTTGAACTTTGACTTTCTCGTTTGACTTTTAAATTTTCAAATTTAGCTTTTCAGATTGACTTTTAAGTTTGACTTTTCAAGTTTGACCTTTTAAATTTGACTTTTAAAGTTGACTTTTGAGGTTTATAGTCAAAGGGCATTTTTAAATTTAAGTTTGACTTTTAACTTTTAGTTGTGCTTTTAATAGTTTTTGAAGTTTACGTGGGAGTTGAAAACATGAAAGAGAGTCGTCAGGATCAGTTAAGACAAAATTTCAACATTTTCGATTATATCCCTGGAGAAACCCTAGAAGCTCAGTTGCAGCGATTTACCACACTCTCTACTGAGATGAATATAGCTGGGATCGTCTTGACCAAATCTGAGATAAACAAAAAGCTGCTGAATGCACTTCCAAAATCGTGGGATATGGACATGGCTGACATCAAGAAGACAAAAGATCTCAATCGTCTTAGTCTGGCTGATATAATTGAAGAACTTAACGCTTTGAATTGTCGAAAAACAATGAGTTCCACAAACCTCCCGGTCAATGAAGTTTCATGTTCTCAATCATGTGAAGTTTCATGTACGCTAGCTTGTGAAGATACGATTAAATTTCTTCGAGAACAAATTGATTTGCTAAAAAGGGAAGTCGAGGACCTAAAATACGAAGGATATCAACTTAGGAAACGACAGAAACCCCTGAAGGCAGAATTAGAAGCAAAAACCAAGGACTTTAGGAAACTTCAGGAAGAGTATATAGCAACAAGTGTGAAAATTATGATTATATTAAGAGACAACTTGTTGCTGTAACTGAAGAACTTGACGCTTTAAAAATTAAGTGTGGAAAAACAGATGTCAGTTTCAAAAATTATACTGCATCAAGTCAAACAGTCGAGTCCTTATTCGAAACCCAATTAATATTTAAAGATAATCAAAACAAGGGTCTAGGGTATGATAGTGTTCCTCCACCTTTCAATCATAACTACACATCCATCCCAATGACACAGGAAGAAATTGACAGGGAGGCACATCTTCGATATGGCAAACCAGCTGGATTTGTGTCAGGAGGTATTCAGGTTGAAAATACTAATGTTTCTGCTTCATGTGCAGATAAAGTAGCAGAAGATGAGAACAAGGAGAAAACCATTGAACAAACCAACATCTCCTTGAACTCTGAATCTGTTGCTTCGAACTCAACTGCTTCTGATCAACCTGCCGTTGAGAAATACAGGCCACCAATTCCAACGCAACAGAGTTCTTGTGGCAAGTGTGCATGTGGGAACAACTAGAGACAAGGCAAGGATACGCCACCAGGGGCAGGAAGAAACAATTTCCCAGTGAAGAAAAAAACTTGTTTTCACTGTGGAACACCTGGTCACATTGCCCGAAATTGTCCAAATCGTGCATACGTTCCTTACTATGCACAAGGCTGGCAGAACGCGCCAAGAAGGAGACACTTCAAAAGAAACCCCTCAAGGTCACGTTCAGACAATGCCGACTGGAATGCCATGAAGACCAAGAATTCAAATCCCAAGGCCAAGAATCAAACCTCAAAGGACAAGAATCAAAATCCCAAGGGCAAAAAGGGAATGTCGGCCAAGAAGTCCAATCCAAGAGATGCTTCCGTGAAGCCAAAATCAAAGTCATCTCAACGGCCGACATCAAGTTCCAAAGCAAGTACCGAGGCACCCATCGGATCGAAAAAGAAATGGGTTAAACCCAACTACAAATGGGTACCAAAGGTTCAATCTCCCAAATCAACTAACGACTCTAATATTTCTACATCTTCTGTTTGTGATAAGCAGGACATGTCATGGGAGAGAGTACCGTGCAAGGATGACAAAGGTCGACCTAGTCTCAAAATGGACTGGGTTCCAAAGACCAACTGATCCCACTCTGTGTCGAAGCAGCTATGGAGGCTTATCATCAGACTTCGGTTTATTGGTAGTGGTTGTTCCTGGCACATGATGGGAGGCATCTCTCAACTGTACAACACTCAGAACATTGTTTGGGAGTATGTGTCCTTGGCGGGAAGGGAAGAAAAGAAGTGATCACTCATGGGGTTAGTGCTTAATGACATGAAGAATTTTTGGATCTGTTCTGAGATTATGTGTGCTATTCTCAGACCTTCTGGACGCAAATTTAATCGGTGACTTACGGTTTGAGTTTTCTTCTCTATACTCATGAGTTTATCTTAAGTTGATTCGCTTTAAAGACTAATTTTTGTTTTAGGATAGTTTAAATTTGCACATCTACTTTCATTTCTCTCATATGCACAAATTTAGGGAGAAAAATAAAAACAAAACAAAAATTAGAAAATTTTCAAAAATCCAAAAACATTAGAAAATCAGAAAATCAAAAAAAAATATATGTTGGTTATGAAATGTGCTTGATGGAGATGTTTTGGGAAGTGATATTATCTAGTGATAACAGGCAATCTAATTCTGCATAACGTACCCAAAGTTGAAGGGTCTATGCTCTGGGATTGATGCGTCGGTAGGCATGAAAGATTCTAAATGGACATGACTAGGCAAAGCTGAACTTAGGAAATCTATTGACTTGACAAATCTTGACCTAGTTAGATCCGTTTAAGCCTGACAATACAACGCTTGGATAGATTGAGCAGGGATATATATATGCGAATCTACTCGTCACATTAAATGAACCCGTACTTGGAACCGTGGTTTAACTTTTCCTCAATGTGCGGATTCTATCCTTAATTCCGGTTGGATGGGGCGACTGGTGAATTCCGATGAATTAGGTCTGTAGAAGGTTATATTCTTTCTTTCTATCTGTTAGTCATATGTTACCTCCTCTACGTGACTTAAAATCCGACCTTGACTGTAACATATGCAACTCTATTTCTCTGCATCTTCTATCTATGCAATTTTTTCTATCAGTTAGCCATATACTGTCTCCTTTGCGTGACTCACAATCTGACCTGGTACACAGTATATGCACCATTCTACTTCTCAATCCCTCTAAAACCTCAATTAGTCATATGTTTCACCCTCTGCGTGATTAGAAGAGATCTGACCTGGGTGTATAGCATATGCATTCTAAATCTATCTTCTCTCTTTATAATTGTCTGCTCACCCGATGTAAGGAGTATTCTGCAAGTCCTTGATGGCTGGGGCATATCAGGAAGCGGGAAACACGTTCTAGTACAATTAAAACTGAACACTCAGAGATTGTCTATAGATCTCGTTGCTCAATTTAGGTGGACAACAATATCCCTGATCGTTGTCAGCTGAATGGTCCTTAAGATATAGTATCTAGGAACTTGGGATCAAATATAGTATCTAGGAACTTAAGTTCACCTTCGAAGGAGCAAGACATGAAGATTATTCTTTTGACTTTCAATCCTTCAACCCCAGAAGCAAGGTTAAGCCGAAATTGAAGATTATGTGACGGATTGCATTGAAGCCTCCTCAATCAGTCTGCTGCTATATTAAACCTGCTAAAGTGATCTAGAAGTTCAGTTCTCTCTGATGTTCTCTCTGTAGATTCTCAAGCTGAAAGCGCTATCTTTCAAGAATCAGTACATCAAGTCTCCTCACCCAACGTGCGTTCAAAGCCAAATTCTGAAGAAAAGCCCAACTGCTCAATATGAAGTCATTCATTAAATATTAATGCTGAAGCCAAGTTCCCGATGAAGAATAACAAGAAAAGTCAGCTACTTTTTAGGGGGAGATTGTTGGGTCAAAAATATGGTTTATACTTTGCTTTTCTGAGAAATTATATTTTTAATGTAATATCTTATATGTGTTTACGGCCAGGTAGGTGTTTACGGCCGTAAACCCTGTTTATGGCCCATGTTTCCCGTATGTATATATATAGGGGTGAGGGGTGTAAGGAAAAGAGTGATGAGCACTAGAGGAGCTTAAGTGTGTGCATTTGAAGGTGTTCTAGAGAGAGAGAAAAGAGAGTGTGTGTTAGTGTGTGTGAATCTCGTATCCGGATCTTCATTCATATCAATACATACAAGATTCATCATCATCTTCTTCTCCTTCTCTTCTTATTGTGATCTGACATCATCCGTTTGATTGGGATTCCGCACCATCAAACGGATCCGATTGATACACAGGCATTTTTGGGGACTTTGACCGTAAGCACGAAGCTTAGTGAGTTCCCTAACCTACCCCATACCACAAACACATAACCATGATCACACAACCACCTACTGGGCCCCTGCCCACTGCATCAGACCCCGTTCGGCATCAGGCCCCGCCTAGCATCAGGTCCCATTTGGCATCGAGCCCCGCTCGGTATACAGATCTGCTTCCCTTAGTCCACGCCTGTCTCTGGGCCTCCATGTCATACACATACATACAGTCAAATAACTTATAGAACATGCATAAACATAATCTAAATGTACCCTGATCTAAGGCCTCGCCTAACTTGGACCCCGCCCCTGGTCTGCTACTAAAGTAGTGGAACCCCATCTATACTCCTACTAGTAGTGTGATACGGACCCCCGCCCACACTCACATCCTTCCTATCACGGGCCTCGCCACTAAACTGCTAACATCGAGATATGGAACCCCATCCATACTCATCTAGTGATGAGATACGGGACCTCGCCCACACTCACCTCCCTACCAGTACAAGTATCACGTAGACAACAAGTATAATCTAACATACAACATAAGAATCTTCCTTAGGATTGCCCCGCCATCGAACCTCTAGTCCGGAAACATACTATTATCTAACATACTTCGGGCTTACCCCGACATCGGACCCTCGGTCCGGAACCTATCGTACTGACACATGCAATAATTGCAAAGACCTCTAGCATCCTAACATTCCTTGGGCCTCGCTCGGCATCAGGTTGTAACCTGGAACATAAAATAATACGTGCGTAGGGCTAACCCCCAGGTCTTCTTTCTATTCATAAACATAGACATAAACATAATGGGTCGGCACTGTCGCCGTAGACCCATGCACACAGTGAGGAGACTCACCTCGCACTACTGAAGACTAGCTGAAACACTTCTGACTGCCAACTGACAACTTCTGAACTACTGATCCTTCGGCTCCCCGAACTATCAAAACCCAAAATAACATTTAGACCACAATATTCCCAAAAGTCAACCCAGGTTAAACTTGGTCAAAGTCAATAGTCAAAGTCAACGCTCCGAATTATCTTCAACTCGTCGAGTTGGCCTATCAACTCATCGAGTCCCACATTCCTCACAAACTCTGGACTTCACTCCTACTCGTCGAGCGCACCTTCAACACATCAGGACCCTCCTTCATCTGACTCGTCGAGTTCTCCTTTGAACTCGCCGAGTCCACCTTCATAAACTAAGTATATTGCCTTAGACTCGTCGAGTACGATGATCTTCATGCCCACTGTGGACCTGGAATTGTTGAGTCCCTAACCATTCAACTCATACCCTTTCACAGAAGGGTTTTGGGGAAAGAAACTGGTCTGACTCGCCGAGTCCCACAAGTGACTCGCTGATTCCCTCTATGTCTCATTCTATTTAGATGATTTCTGAGGGTCTCAGAGCATTCAAAACATAGATCTAGACCCAACCACCTCCTAACCATGCAAATCTACGGCCTTTTTCCTCTATTCATGGCCTTTTGAGCTAAAAAAAGGCCAAAAGAATACTTCATATGCTTGCATGGGAATTCCTATGGCATAAATCTTGCACCTTTATGCCATAACAGCCCTTAATAGTCCTAGATCTGAAAACACAAGCTCTTAGGACGTCCATTCCTCTCATGCAAGGGTTCTTGGACTAAAAACCCCCCAAAATGACAAAGTAGAGAGATCTACATGCATAATGATCAAGGTGGAAACTTTCTTACCAGAAAATGGAGGAGAATGCAAGTGGTTCCTGGATCTACTAGTCTCTTCTTGTATCCCCAAGGCTTCACCTTCTTCTTCAAGCTTCACAACACTCAAGAATGCTCACAAAGGCTCACAAACTCATGGGAGGCACTAGGGTTTTGTTCTGGACTTGAGAGAGCATTTAGGGTTTTCCCAAAACCTGACCAACTCGTCGAGTCAGTCCTCTGACTCGTTGAGTAGGTCACTTAACCCGCGACTCAATACGCACTCCTACTTGTCGAGTCACCCCATCTACTCGACGAGTCACTTCCTTATTTTGAGGTTTTCTTTCCTTTCTAGGCCTTCTAAAATCAGGGTGTTACAGTTTATCTGTCTTTTAATTATGTTTGTTATTTTTTACATGTCAACATACTGTGTTGGGCTGAGACTTTACTGCTATGTGCATGAGTTAACATACCGGGCGTGTTCCAATCCGATGATTGTGTAGACCCGAGTGTATTCCAGTCTAATAACTGAGTGGGGCCATTGTATATTGATATTCCAATCCGATGACTAGTGGACCTATTGTATGTTGGCATTCCAGTCCAATGACAGATTGGGCCAAGGGTAATCCAGCCTGATGGCTATGGACCCCTGGGTATTCCACTCCGATAATTGATTGGACCCAACATGCTTGTTCGTTTATGATATGTGTTTTGTGTGGTGGTACTTTGGGGGAAAACTCACTAAGCTTTGTATTATAGTTTTTGGTTGTGGTTTCAGGTACTTTCGAGGATCATGGGAAGGTGAACGCGTGACCATACACATCCTGATTTTATGGTATTGATATTGGGAAACTCTATTTTGAAAACAATATTTTTGTAAAATCTTTTATTAGTAAATGGGTTTATTTGAAAAGTTTAAGTTTGTTGTGATTTTTGAGACGTTACACCAAATCTTTCTCGCTTCTGTTGCTCATAAAGGCTTTCAAATTTACCAAATGGATGTCAAGAGTGCTTTTCTCAATGGTGAACTCAAGGGTGAAGTCTATCTTCAACAGTCCCTAGGGTTTGTGACCTTGTTATATCCGAACTACTACTATAAAAAAACTCCAAAAATCTATTTATGGCCTCAAGAAAGCTCCTCACGCATGGTATGAGACACTCACTTATTTTCTGAAGTGTTATGGTTTTCGAAGAGGAACTATTGTTCCTACTTTATTTTGAATATCAAATGGGAAGCATCTCATGTTAGTGCAAATCTATGTCGATGATATCATCTTTGGATCAACTGATCTGACGATGGTTGCTGACTTTGATAAATTGATGGTTAGTAGATTCCAAATGAGTATAAATCGCTAATTAAGTTTCTTCCTCAAACTACAACTTAAACAAACCAATAGAGTAATATTTATTCATCAGGAGAAATACATTTCCGAGATTCTAAAGAAATATACAATGGACACCTGTGTCTCTGCAAAAGTTCCAATGGGCTTCAAACACAAAATTTTATTGGACCCATCTGGGGTTGCCATTGATCAAAACAAGTAAAGTGCAATGATTGGATCGCTACTCTACCTCACTACAAGTACTCCCGACATCATGCTCTCTACATGTCTATGTGCTAGATTCTAGGTCAATCCGAAGATGTCTCATCTCTTGGCTGTAAAGCAAATCTACAAATATCTCAAAGGAACCAAGAGTCTCAGAATTTAGTACCATGCTAATGAAAGTTTCCTATTGCAAGCTATTCTGACTCGAACTATGGAGGACTTCAACTTGATAGAAAAATCACATCTGGTGGTTGTCAATTTTTGGGTGGAATATTAGTTAGTTGGTCGTCCGAGAAACAGAACTACATTGCTCTTTCAACAGTCGAAGTGGAATACATTGTTGCTGCAAGCTTCACCTCTCAAGTTTGGTGGATGAAATCTTAGCTGTTACACTATGGTTATCGATTTCAAAAAATTCTGATATATTTTGACTTTGAAAGTCTTATTGCAATTTCTCATAATCCAATACAACACTCCATAACCAAACACATTGATATTCGGTACCATTTCATTAAAGATCATGTTTTAAAAGGTAACATTGAGCTCATTTTTTTTTCATTACTTATCTCTTTCCAAGATTTGCTCCTTCAACTTTCAGAACTTCTCAAGTCTATGCTTTTTCAAAATTTAACCTCTAAGATCTTCATTCATTGATACCTCTGATATTCATTTAGAGACTGTGCCATCTCCAAACCTATATCAAGTACTAATTGTTAAGGCCAATATCCTCAACCCTATTCAGGTTCTCGGATCTTCAAGATCTTTCAAGATCCCGAACCTTTCTCAGGATCCTGACTATTGTTGTTATTATTATTTCCTAACAATGTTAACGGTCATATTTCTATTTATTTTTCTCACATTTGTAGAAATGTTCAATAAGAGACTCATTCTCAAAGAAGAATCACTTCAACCATGATTAAGACCCGAGAATACCGAGTTAAACAACGTGTATATGCTTATTCAGGAGGATCCCAAACATATCAGATTTATTGTTACTTAGTTTAGACTATAAATACACCTATATTACACACACTACATGCAAGATTAACTCTGCTATTACATTTTTACTTGAACTTATCCTCTTCCTCCATTCCCCCCATTTCCTCTAAAACCCTTCCACCACTTTGAAGAAAAACACCACTCCGGTCGCTACCCAAGGATTTTAGGATCCTCCTGTAATGATTTCCAATAAGGAGCTCTTTGATATGATTACGGGATTGGAACGACAAGTCACTCAGCAGTAGGAGGACAACAAGACAGTACTCAAGGAAATGAAGAGAATGAGGGAGGAGCTTCACAAACCCCAAGAAGCAGCACCCTCGATCTTGCAACCCAAAATCCTGAACTTTGGCAATATAGGATCCTCAGGAAACCGCTGGGAGATAGGACCCTTAACACCAGCCCGTACTCTCGCTTAGGGTGCAGCTCTAAAAAAGCGAGTTCATGTGATCCTGAATCTCGACAATACCTTCGTCATTCTCACTAACAATGATCCTTGTAACTTTGTGAATAATAATACTTTTAGTACTAAATCTATGGATATTGATGCATGAATGAGCCCGATCATGGGCAAAGAACTTTAGCAGTTAAGGCCTATGATTTCAAGTGTGTCCTGAGTGGTCCAACCTATACTGGAAGTTTCCCAAACAAGGCACATGATCTCATGATTTTCTCCTATGATTTCTGACACGAAAGTCCCAAAGCGCTTCCGAACTCCCAACATGAAGCCTTAAGTGTTAGATTAGGTGTCTAAGCCCATAACTATAATTGGTATATACTTGAATTGATGGTAGCACAGTCCTTTTGGGTTGCCTTCACTCTAGCAACATGACAGAATGACTTTTGGAGAGAGAGGTTGAATTTATTATTTAGAATAATAAATTGGTGCATAAAATGATTTATTAATATGTTATGTAAATAATATATTAATTAGAAATCATATTATTAATTATTATTTAATATATTTTTAATTTGGAACTAATTTTGGGATTAAAGGAACTGATTAAAAGTGCAGTGGCTGTTTTGTAATTATTTGATAGTTGGATCACCCTTATTGGGGAGGGCCGAAATTCCTTAGAATATTCTAGAGAATTTCGTCCAAGCCTTGAGGAACGGAGTCAATGGACTACTTAGGCCCTAAGCTAAGGGATTAGGGTTTCCACCTCAAAACCCTAACTTTGGATCTAAGCCACCTCAACTATAAATATAGCCCCAACCTTTATGATTTCGTCCCATTCTATCAAAACCCTAGCTGAGCTGAAATCTTGTACCTCCTCCTCCTCTTTCCTCTCATCCTCTTGCATAGAGTGTTTGTAAGTCATTAGAGATGTCACATTTGAGGCACTTGCTCTCAAGAGTTTAAGATCTTCAAGATTTCTTTGTTATTACTACATAACAAATCAAGGTATGTATCTAAACCCTATTTTGTGTTGATTTCGAAATTAGTACATACCTTCTAGGGTTTCTAGATTTGTGTTCAATGCTTGTATGTCTAATAGAGAAAACATAGGTCCAATAATTCCGGTTGCATGCACACATAGGATTGTTTGCTATGTATAAAACTCATCAGTGGTATCAGAGCGTATGGATTTTGTTTTCAATTAGATTTGATACAATAGATTGAACTTGACAAATTAGGGTTTATGGCATTTAAACCCTATGACTTGGATTTTTCGCAAATTAGGGTTTCATAACCCTAATTTCAAAACTTGTAAAAGGTTTTCTAACCCGTTCCTTTGGCCTCCTTAAAGTTGAAATCTAGGGTTTCCTAACCCTTGGGTTTGCGAAAATTAGGCAAGGTTGAAAGCCTTGCCTTTCCCTCAAGTCATGGATTTCAAAATTAGGGTTTTGGATAGGGTAGTTGCATTTGGTAATTATCTTTTAACTATTTACTAGATAATTATAAAATCTTGTAATTATCCTTCCCCATTTTCGAAATCTAGGGGGTAAAGGATTAGGTTAACTTAATTTAATTAATTTAATGGATAATCATTAATTGATTTAATAATTTAAATTAGTTGTTTAATTTTGGATAATTATTAAATCAAGGTTTTTAATATTTAAAATTTTAAATTAAAAGGTATTAATTTTTCGAAAATTTTAAATTAGATTAAAAACCCTAGTATTTTAAATGTTTAAAATACACTCGTATACTATATAAAATTAAAAGTCTAATATTATATATGTATAAGACAAGTCAATCGAACCGCTAGTACGCCTCATTCACGGAGCCAATCTATAAGGGGGGTATAATGAAACTATCTATAAAATGGCAGTTGAATTGGTGTACACTCTCACCCACCGCTTCCTTACTTGGTGGATGGTCGTTAGCCGAACGGGTTTGATAGGACACTTAATTCTCATTAATAAGTATAATGGAATGTATAAAGTAACTAAATGCCTTTTATAAAATTCACAATATTAGTTACTTTAGGAAAATGTGAATTTGATGCTAATCCATGAAATTGCACATTGCACTTTATAAAAGTCGTTAGTGGAGCGTGTGTGGTTAACCGACACACTAATATGGACTAATAAAGGGTGGTGATGGGTAGCTCATAAATTATCATTGATTAATGGAGCGTGTGTGGTTAACTGACACATTGATTTGGTGATAAATGACATTGAGAGTACCAAGCTAATTTACATGCTTATTTATACCTTGTTTGTGATCCTTGGTATACCAATCACAAATGGAAAGGGCATAATCGAGTTTAAACATGTCATTAAATAGTTCAATGAATATCAAAAGATCTAGGAATTTCATTTAAAAACTTAATTCATTTAAATTTCATTTTTTGTGGTGAAATTGGTAAATCGTCATTTTCCTACCTTCAAATAATTTGCAATTGGATTACGACATCCCTTTTCTGAATTGTGAATTATTGTGTTGGGTCCTAGTCTTAATATTTCATTTGTATGTTATATCAAGGATTTCTTATCTAATCAAAACTTGCCTTTCTTCTTTTGTAGATGTCAACCTCCAACGCTTATGTCTCCAATAACAACAACAACTCCTCGAACACCTTCTCGCTCTTAAGCATTTGTGCCAAGGTCACATTCAATGGCTCCAACTTTAATGATTGAATGTGCAAATAAGGATTGCCTTGCGATTCGAGGACAAGTACTATGTCCTCAACAAAGAGCTGAACAAGATAGATGAAACTAAAGCGACTTCTAAAGAAATAGCTGAGTATAGGGCCCACTACAAAGACGCGACCAAAGTGTCGTGTATCATGGTGGCAACTATGACTCCTGAGCTGCAACGGTTCTATGAAGACTATTGGCCTTACGAGATATGCAAGGACTTGACGGAGAAGTACCATCAAAGAGCACGTCAAGAAAGGTATGAGATAGTCAAGTCACTCATAACCACAAGGATGAAGGACGGAGAGTCCGTCATGACCCACCTGCAACGCATGCAGCGCTATGTGGATCGTTTGCTGAAACTTAACATGAATTTCGATAAGGAATTGGCTATCGATATAGTCTTGCACTCATTGCCTTCTTGTTATGCTCAGCTCATCATGACTTATCGTCTGAACAAGGAGGAAGTCACATTGAGTCAGCTTCAGAGCTTGCTGAGAACCACTGAGAGTGGAATAAAAGGAAAGAGTATTGCCTCCACTCCTCCTACTGTTGCTGCTCCCGTCTTGGCCATTGGCCAAGGGAAGGGGAAAAAGAGGAAAGCACCCTCAAAGCAGAATTGGAAGGGAAAATCCCATGTTGGGTCGTCAAGCAATGGCCCTAAAGGCAAAGCCAGTTCCGATGCTCCCCTGCCTCAGATCCAAAGGAGGCAACGTGCTTCTACTGCCAAGACAAGGGGCATCAGAAGAGAAGCTTCCCTAAATACTTGCAGGATATTAAGGATGGCAAGATCAAGCCTACCTCGGCAGGTATTTACATTATTATGTCTAAAAACTCATCGCATTCTAATTCTTGGGTCCTTGATACAAGATGTGGTTTTCACATTTGCTCTGACTTGCAGGGACTAAAAGAAAGTAGGAATCTGGAGCTTGGGAAGATGAACCTGATAAAGGGCAATAGGAGATCGTCACCCATTACCAAGATCGGCGTTTATTCTTTAATGCTTAGTAGTGAGTTGTGTTTAGACTTAAACAATTGTTGCTACTCCTCAAAGACGACGAGGAATATTATTTCTTTTCATGGTTTGTACATACAAGGTTTTAGATATTCTTTCAATAACGAGAATGGTTCAATTAATGCTTATTATAACGGTGTATTTTATTTTGAAGCATTGCCTTGTGATGGTGTATATGAAACTGTGATGGTTGTAAACAATTTAAGAAATAGTATATTGCAAATTGATTCGTCTAATGGTTTAGGCAAAGCATGCTTGTGACATTGTCGTCTTGGAAATGTTAACAAGAAGCGCATTGTCCAACTCCAAAAGGATGGAGTGTTGGAATCATTTGACCTAAGGCCAGATGATACATGTGAATCTTGTTTGCTTGTAAAGATGACTAAATCATCTTTTCCCGGTACTTGTGAAAAAGGTGAAGGATTGTTAGATCTCATACACATGGATGTGTGTGGGCCCTTTAGATCCACCACAAGGGATGAAAATTGATTCTACGTGAATTTTACTGATGATCATAGCAGATATGGCTATATCTACTTAATCAAGCATAAGTCGGAAACCTTTGAAAAATTCAAAGACTTCAAGCAAGAAGTCGAGAATCAATTAGGTAGGAAGATGAATATGCTTAGGTCCGACAGAGGTGATGAGTATCTTAGTATCGAGTTCCACGACTACCTAAATGAATGTGGAATTGTTTCACAATTGACACCTCCTAGGACACCACAACTTAATGGTGTGGCTGAGAGGCATAATCGAAACTTATTGGACATGGTTCATTCCATGATGATTTGAGCTTCACTTCCAATCTCATTGTGGGGGTATGCCTTAGAGACTGTCGCCCATATCCTTAATGTAGTCCCAATAAAGAAGGTTGCCAAAACACCTCACGAGATGTGGACAGGGAAGGGTCCCTCGTTGGCACATATCAAGGTTTGGGGTTGTGAAGCTTTCGTTAGACGAGAGGCTCACGACAATATTGAACCTTGAAGTGAGCGATGTATTTTCATCGACTGCCTACATAAATCCTTTGAATACTTGTTCTACAGACCTAGTGAAAACGTGGTCTTCGTTGCACGAAGGGGAGTCTTTCGCGAGAAAGAACTCATATGCAAGAAGGACAGTGGGAGTATAATTGATCTTGAAAAAATTCAAGAGTCAAGCGATGAAGGAACCTCTAACACTAGTGCTCAACCTGAGGAATAAATTCCTATTGAACCTATTGATGAGTCATTGCCCCTTAGACGTTCCAATCAAGTTAGAATGACACCTGAGTTTTATTGATTCCATATTAATACAGATGGTGATATGTTTATCAGTGATAGTACACTGGTAAATTTGGATGAGCCTTCTAACTACAAGGAAGCCATGACGGTCCCTGAGTCTGTTAAATGGAAAGAGGGAATGGACAGCGAGATCAAATCCATGTATGACAACCAAGTTTGGAATTTGGTTAATAATGTGCCAGGTCGTAAGACAGTTGGGTGCAAATGGATCTTCATGAAGAAGACTGACATGGATGGAAAGCTACACACTTTCAAGGCTCGACTAGTTGTGAAGGGCTTTGCTTAAAACCCAGGGGTTGACTATGATGAGACATTCTCGCCAGCAGCTAAGATTAAATCTATTAAGGTTATGTTAGCCATAGTTGCGTTTCATGATTATGAAATTTGGCATATGGATGTCAAAACCGTTTTCCTTAATGGAAAGTTGGCTGAGGATGTTTACATGAGTCAACCAAAGGGTTTTGTGGATGCTAAGTACCCCAATAGAGTGTGTAAGCTTGAGAAATCGATTTATGGATTGAAGCAAGCTTCTCGCAAATGGAATCTTTCTTCGATGAGAAAGTTAAAGAGTTTGGCTTCTCTAGGAGTGAGGATGAGTCTTGTGTATATGTCAAAGCTAGTGGGAGTATAGTCAACTTTCTAATATTGTATGTTAATGATATACTACTCATACAAAACGACGCTCCAACCTTGCAGGAAGTTAAATCTTGGCTTGGAAAGTGTTTCGCTATGAAGGATCTGGGAGACGCTGCATATATTATGGGAATAAGGATTTTGAGGAATAGGAGTATAAGACTAATTGGACTTAGTCAAAGTACTTACTTAGTGTTAGGGTGCAAAGTCATGCTTGGATGTAATGTTTTAGGCTTTCCTCTTTGTATGTGTAAATGGGTTGAGTCTTTTCCTATAAATAGGAAGTGAGTGACTCCCATTATGAAAAGAGTCCATTTTGGAGTGTTAAACTAGAGAGAGAAATTGTATACAAAACCATTTGTATAACCTTTCTAGATCTAATAAGAGCTTACAAAGATTTATTTACTCCTTGTGTTCTTGAATTTGTATGATGAATCACTAGATCTTTCTAATTCCGCACATGTCATCATAATTAACACCACTACACTTAGATAAGGTGCTAAAGCGTTTTAGCATGGAGAATTCCAAGAATGGAGAGTTACCTATCCAGAGCAATACCAAAGCGCCATACCCCGGGTTGCCGATGAAAACGCCGAGGTGCACGACATAAATCAGTAATCATAGTTATTAAATATACATTAAGCAGTACAAATATAATCTTCTATTATTACCAAAATAGAAATTACATTGACAATGGCTATTACTAAATTGTGACACACGCCTAACAATCTGACGTTTACAAAGATATAATAAAAGTAACAGAGAGCCTTCAGAGTGAACACTTTCGTCCTGCTAAATAACCTGAGAATACATGTATTTAAAATACGTCAATAAAATTGTTGGTGAATTCTACAGGTTTTGACACGAAGTATTTTTATAACCAAAAGTGTTTTGTAAAAGTTCTCTGGTTGACCAACTTTTGTGAATGCGTACCTTTCTATCAAGAGTATAAGGTATTCGAGTTATAAAAATGTATTTGTTCATATTGGAAACATCATGCGTTCCAAATCCAAAAGTACAAAATTTGGTAAAATACATATAAGTAAGTCAAACTTATATAAAGAATTATACGGTTTTCATGACCAAAATGTTTTTATGTAAGAATTTTGAATGCCACTTTATATAAAATAAAGTTATATCGCATCTTGTGAAAACATAAAATGCTCAACTTTACTATAGAAATCTTGTACAAGCATTTGTATAGTTTATATGTAAAACTCATAAGTTTCAAATTTATAAACTTTGTAGATTCATGTCATAGTATTAATTAAGTGTTATCTTACTTAATTTGGAAAACGACACTTAACCAGTGGGGCAAAATCCTACCACATACATATTGTGTTTTCGTATAACAATGGGTTTATATGAATAACTTATAAATTGTAAGTTAATAAACCTTAACCAATCGTGTCATGTTGTTAATTAAGTGTTATATAACTTAATTTTCTAGTATTGACACTTCTCTTTTTGGGTCGCAAACTATCCCACTAAATATAATCTCTTTCAACTAGTATAAGTGAACAAAAACCCCATATAAATCCAATATTGATTCTATACGGTAACAAAACAAAACTGAGATTTTATAATGAACTCATAACCAAACTCGTGACAATACACTTTTTTTGCATTGGCTCCATAATAGGGCACCCTAAAGTCATTCACCTCATTATAGCACATGGTAATGTTCAATGAAACTAACTTCAGCGCCAAAATCCGTCTCGTCAGACATAGTTGTAGCTAGCAACTCCCAAGCGGGCGGTCGAACCGTATAAAGTCAATAGTATAACACTTATACATGTCGTTAGTCGTTCTCTTAGGATTAACAGTTATGAAAACAAAGAGTTTGCCACTAAGGCACATAGTCTTAGTATACTCAACAACATAGCTCAAATGGCTTAGGAAATTAACCTAACTCATATGGCTCTAGAAACAACGTGACACCAATCGGAAGACCCTGGAATGTTGGATCCTAACAATGTGTCTAGGCATCCTAGTCCTAAACTTCCTGTTATAATATTGTTGAATATTTGAGATTTTATTGTTTAGGAATAATCTTTGTTTGAAGTCTTTTAGTGTTGAGATACGCAAGACTTAATGGATTTCCAAATTTCTATTGTCTGTTATGACGAAATTTGGGCAGCATAACGACTGCTTTTATAACATTTTTCAGGTTTCAACCAATGTGAAACCAACAATTCCATAATATTTATGGTTCACACGAGTAATACAATGCAATGTTTCGCAAATAACGACTCTTAAATCGTGAAGTCGATCATGTTATTTATTACAATAAAATACATAAATTACTAAATTAAATTATATTTTTATAATTAATAAAAAATTATAGTAATACATTTTTCATTCTTTGTGACACAGCCATATATATTAAAAAATATATATTAAAAGTTACTTTGGTAATTATATATATATATATATATAATTCCAACTTGGAGTATGTGAGTATAAATTACTATTCATTTGATTTTTTACTTTTATCAAAACCAAAACTATCACATTCAAATTATATTATTATTTTTAAAGTATTTTATACAAAACGCAAATAACCTCTTATTTGGAAATAATAATTTTGAATCTGCTTAGATCAAACTTTTATATTTATATTTTTTTCCCTTGGAATTAACTATTTTCATTCCTTAATTATTATAAAGTTATATTATTAGTCATATTATTGGTATTTTGTAAGTTGCTCCCTTATTATATTTTAAAATAACATTTTATGTCTCTTATATAATTCTTTTTTATAGTTTTCTTTTTTATTAATATTAATTTTCATTAATTATTTTTTTATTAATTATTGTTTGTAGTATTGTACCAAATATGATATTTTTTTAAATTTTATTTTTGTCCGCATCTTTCATACATAATTATTAAGATATAAACTTTATTTTTATACTTTTATGGTCTACTTTGCAAATGGTTATCTTTGGACCTTTAATTGTTTCAGCACCCTACTTATGCTCTTAGTTTTTGAAGATGATAAAAGATTAACAAACATTGAATGTAATTACAACTGTTCTGTTGCTTGATTTTATATGATCAAAATATGTTAGCTCAAGATCATCACCTTAAAACTGCATAAATTAGCATCACTATGGTAGAAAATAACATTATGGTTGGCAGTTTTGAGCTATGGTTGAAAATAACTATGTTTAAAGTTGTCTCAAAATTTCTCCTACAAACATTATCCATGTCAAGCTGCGTTTTTCAATACACCGGGCTTCCGCAGCATCGCGCGGATGGTCCAAACCCTAGTTTTAACTAATAATCACATAATTTCATAAATTTATTCTTTCCAAATTTATGGCAATGTGCCTTTATTTTATAATCAAATAATATTTTTGGTCATTTGTATATCGTTTAATACTTCCAGTCGATACTTTAACTAATACATATAAAATCATCATTGTTATGATTTATAATACCAATCTGTATTATTATAACAGTTTACATATAATCTTGTGATTTTTATTAATATTAATTAATATATTACAACAATGTGTATTTATATCCTTTATAGCATCCTACTTTAACTTATGTGATTTATACAATTAAATTACTAATTCATAAGCTTTCGACCAAATATAAAGTACGCTGCTATTTTAACGTATAAAAATATGTAAATCATCAAAACTTAATAGACACATATATTCTCACCCAAATATTAGCAGTGTAAAAGAGGGACCGTAGAAACTCACTTTCGTAGCATGATCTCGATCCCGGTTCGCTTTTTGGTGAAGTTTCACGTGAGAAACCGCTACGTAACCATTCTTGGACTTTCAAATGTTTCCGAGTCTATTTGGTAATGTTTTAAACTAAGAGGACTTGTTTTTAAATATTTTATAGAGTAAATTACTGAAATCGTCCCTGTGGTTTGGTCAAAATTGCACGTTTGGTCCCTAACATTTTTTTTGCACTCGGATCGTCCATGTGGTTTGATTTTGTTGCGTTTTTCGTCCCTGTGGTTTGATTTTGTTGCATTTTTCGTCCCTTACATACATAAAGTTAAAGACCAAACATGCAACTTTTACCGAACCATAGGGACGAAAAACACAACAAAATCAAACCACAGGGACGATCCGAGTGCAAAATAAAAGTTAGGGACCAAACGTGCAATTTTGACCAAACCACAGGGACGATTTCAATAATTTACTCAAGGCTATTTTGTAATTTATTTTACTCAAGGGACTAAATCTGTAATAACTTATATCCAAAAGGGGTCGTTTATAAAGAGTTTAAATCACTTGGGGCTTGCATTGAAAAGGTTTATGTTAAAAGACCAGTTTTAATTTATAGGCCATAAGTGCAGGGGCTTGTTTTGTCAAAACCACCAGATGTACAAAAAGGGATACGACGTCTTCTTCGTCTGATCCATTTGGGGCAGGGAACGAACGCATCTCCAGGGAAGTACAAAGGCAAACATCAAAGCGTTCCGGTGGTGGTTGAGCAGTCATGAGGAAATGGGGAATCGATCTCTGGGTCGTATCTGATCGAAGAGGAAGGAATCACGAACGGAAGCAACGGGAGGGGGTGGCCACTGATCGATCCAACAGAAACAACACTAACCAAAAATGGGGAAATCGGGAACGTCTTAACCAAAACGATGAAGGAGAAGGGTGAAGAATGAAAGCAGAAGAGCTGCTATCATTGAATTGGTAGGCTAGGGCTGCTCCGCCGGTTCTCGTTTGTCACATTTGTCCGACATAATGCGCAAAAAGAAAAGGACCAAGGCGGAAGGAGGTGTCTAGTTGATGAGGTTCGACAAGTAAAAGGGGAAGAGGAGATGAGCTGTGATGGCGGATGGAACGGAGGCAACAGCCCCCTCCCCTTGGGTTTTGTTTTTCTGGTGAGTCAAGAAAAGAAGAGGGAGAACGAAATCGGGGAAAGAAGCAGCAATGGTCTTTGTGTGGTGTTTGTTTGCTTCGATCGGCTGAAAGCGAGGAGTAAGGATGGGGCTGTTCTCCTTCTTGGTCTTGCCGGAAATAGCTTCATCTCCGATGGAACACCTTCGCAACAAAACGCAGAAGAATAGGAAGGTGAGAGCAGTGATTCAAAAGGGTGTTTGGCATCTCCGATCGTCTGGGCAACAACAGGAAGAACAAGAGAGGCATGTTGCACTCTTGACTGTCAGAAGTTCACACCTCCGGATGGAGATTTTCTTGATCGACATTGAAGAAGAAGAAGAAGGAATCGAATGTAAAGAGGGAGAGTGATAAACGAGAGATAGGGGTATTGAGAAAAACAATACTTCTTTCCTTAGAAGCTAAATTGTATTATTGACGGTGGGAGGTACTTCCATGGAATAAGTAATACTCTTTTTTAGAGACAAAACTGCAAATTTAGTCCTTATGGTTTGCAAAAATTTTTGGATAGGGTCCAAAAACTTTTCGACTTGCATAGAAGGTCCAAAATCAAAGTTTTTCTGTGTTTTTAGTCCAAAAAAACTTGAAATGACGGTTATACCCTTTTATTTTCTTTTTTATTATTTTTTTCATTTTTTAAATTCTATTTTAATTTAAAAAAGAAAATAAAATAACTCTCTCTCTCTCTCTCACACACACACACAACAAACACAAACCCAATTAATAAATAACCAATATTCCCCTTGATCTGATGATCGAAAGCACACACAAAAAAAAAATCACGATTTCTATATCCAGATCAAATAAGAAATCCTCCAGTGCTCGATTGAACTATCCTCATTTTCCAAGTATCTATTTTTCTGTTGATTGCAACGAGAGGAAAGGGCGTTTAGGTTTAAAGTTGCTAAGAAAATTTCAACCAAAGATCTATATACAAAGGTTGATGACCGTGGCAGGATTCGATGTCATATCAGTGACACCGGAGAAGAAGGATCATCGAAGACGGTGCTGCAAACCCTAGCAACATTTGACGAAGAAAGACGGTGCTGCAAACCCTAGCAACATTTGACGAAGAAAGAGAGACCACCAAAAATCGAGCCACAGAGATGGTGGTTGCCGCCACCGGCCACCACTAATCGAAAATCACCACCACCAAGACATTAGCAGTGGGTGGTAATAACAGAAATTCTGATTTTATACTACGATTTTTGTGATGCTTGGCTCCTGATTTGTTTTGATAATGCTTTGAACGAGATTGGATTCTATATGCTTTAATCTTGTTCCATCCATGTATATGTATCTTTGTCTCGTGACCCCCTAAAAAAGATGAACAATTTCTAGAACCATATTCAAATTCTGGATTTATGGATCTAGAGGGGACGATAAAGTTCATCGGACTCACCACCATCGTCCTCTAAAACTGTGTTCATATTTGTTTGATTTCGTCTCCATTTGATACAATTTGTTTAATGTATTTCCTATGGTGATTCGATTTGGTTAATGTATTTCCAATTTGTGGCTAGATTTTGTTTGATTTTCAGACCCACACACTAAATCTTTAAGGAGAATTCGGAGTTAACCTTTTGGCTGGGAGGTGGAAGGAGAAACACACACACACACACACACAGAGAGAGAGAGAGAGAGAGAGAATTATTTTATTTTCTTTTTTAAATTAAAATAGTATTTTAAAAATGAAAAAAATAATAAAAAAGAAAGTGAAAGGGTATAACCGTCATTTCAAGTTTTTTTGGACTAAAAACACAGAAAAACTTTGATTTTGGACATTCCATGCAAGTCGAAAAGTTTTTGGACCCTATCCAAAGTTTTTTGCAAACCACAATGACTAAATTTATAGTTTTGTCCTTTTTTAGATAACCAAATTCAATCCAAGATAATATTAAATGTTTCAGTTGTAACATTGTATTATGAAATTCATTTATTTTTGTATTTATATCGTTCATTTGTTTCAATTATACACACCCATACAAACTTACTTTTTGTTTATTATACCAACATACATTCATTATAGTTATTTGTGGTATTTAACGTAATTGTAAATTCAAATATAGTTAAAGGAGTAAAATTGTCATGCAAGAGAATAATACATGTTCGGTCTGTTCACCGATTATTGAATAACCATGAACTGTTTGTATATATAATTGATAATGCATTACATGGTGACAAAATAAACAATAATGACTTAAAATGTAGATGTGAAAACAATGAACCGTTTTTATTTTATTTTGTAGTATTATAATTTCATTTGTTCCTATTATAACATTTTATTATGACAAATCTACTTAATTATAGTCATATAATTAAGATAAAGTTGTTTATTTTTATAGTAGGCAATGCATAGGGAGAAATATACATTTAGTGATATGTTATATCATCCTACTTTCAAGCATACAATTATTTTTTTCGAGAAAACACAATCAAACGAAACAATTTTTATTTTTTTATTATTGTATTTTTTGCATCTAGACACTGCTGTTTAAAACAATTTTTAACACCTTTAATATGGGAAATCTTCAGAAAAGTCCCAATATTTACGGAAAAGTTACACTTTAGTCCCAAGATTTTTTTTTTGAACGAAAAAGTCCTGAAAACCGGCAAAAATTTGCAGTTTGACCCTTTTTGACCGGTTGAAACCGGTACCAAACTAATTTGGGACTATTTCGTAAACTAATCCAAAATATTGGGATTTTTCAGTAAACAAAAAATATTATGACTTTTCTGTAAACAAAAATATTAGGACTTTTCTATAAACAAAACCTTAATTATTATTATTGTTATTATTATTATTATTATTATTATTATTATTATTATTATTATTATTAAAAATATAAATAAGAATACTATTTTTTGAACTTGTTATTTTTAATATTATTACTAATACATATAAATGCATTAAATGAAAAAAATATTATTAATAACATTGTTTAAGGGTGGAGGTGGAGGAGATGGTGATGTTTTTAGTATTGAAATCGTGAATGTCTACTTGTATATTTTTACTTTGTATATGGTCATTTCATATTTGTTATTATTGTTTTCAATTCAGAATATTAATATTTAACAATTTGAAAGAAGTTGCATATTAATAGTTTAAGGTAGTAGAGTTTCTTATTTTGTATATAAAATTGTTTAAGGTTGAAGAATTACTTTCCAAATCCAACAAATCCACTACAAACATCTACATAAGTAACCTATATTAAAATTCGAAAGTGTTAATTACAATATTTTGTTTAACAAAAAGTAATAGGAATAATTCAAAAGTATTATTCAAAATTGAAAAGTATTAATCCAAAAAACATGTCCTATTACTTTTTATTGAACAAGATATTGTAATTAATATTTTTGAATTTTGATATGGGCTACCTATGTAGATGTTTGTAGTGGATCTGTTGGATTTGGAAAATAATCCTTCTACTGTAAACATTTTTATATACAAAGTGAGAAATCCTTCTAACTTAAACTATTTATAAAGAATTTTACAAATATGCAACTTCTTTTAAATTGTTAAGTATTATTATTTTTAATTGAAAACAATAACAACAAATGTGAAATGGCCATATAAAAAGTAAAAATATACAAGCAAACATGCATGATTTCAATGCTAAAGGCAGCAACATCTCCTCCACCTCCACCCTTAAACAATGTCATTAATATTATTTTTTCATTTAAATACATTTATATGTATTAGTAACAATATTAATAATAACAAGTTCAAAAAAAAGTATTCTTATTTATATTTTTAATAATAATAATAATAATAATAATAATAATAATAATAATAATAATGATGATGATGATGATGATGATGATGATGATGATGATGATGATGATAATAATAATAATAATAATAATAATTATAATAATAACAATAATAATAATTAAGGTTTTGTTTATAGAAAAGTCCTAATATTTTTGTTTACTGAAAAATCCCAATATTTTGGATTAGTTTACGAAATAGTCCCAAATTAGTTTGGTACCGGTTTCAACCGGTCAAAAAGGGTCAAACTGCAAATTTTTGCCGGTTTTCAGGACTTTTTCGTTCAAAAAAAAAATCTTGGGACTAAAGTGTAACTTTTCCGTAAATATTGGGACTTTTCTGAAGATTTCCCCCTTTAATATTGACAAAAAAAAACAATAAAAGTACAATAATATAATAACCGATAAAAATAAAAGAAAATGTCATTTTCGATAAAAATGTGGAATATAAAGACTAAACTGTACAAATGGTCCCTATGGTTTGTTTATAATTATCACTTTGGTCCAAAAAGGTTTAGATTAATACTTTCAAATTTTTTATTTTGTTGCAGGTTTGATTTGTTTAAAAATTAGAAGAGGTTAAAATGACTTTTTTGCCCTTGTTATTTGTTTTTTTATTTCCTGCATTAGTTTTTAACTAAAAATAAAAAAAAGAGATAATTAAAAATAAAAAACAAATGCAACTCTCTTCCTTCCAACCACCACAAATCAACCACCAAACAATACAACCAACACCGCCCCTGTTATTGTCCTCATCTCCCTTTCTTCTTCTTCTTTCTCTTCTCCCTTTCTGTTTCTCTTTTATTTTAAAGAAACCCAGATTTTGGGACACTGCAAATCTCTGGTCTGTCGATGATGAGTAAGCAAAGTAAGACTAGTTATGAGATATTAAGAGTCCTCATGAAGGAGGCAGGCATGGACGCTGCTAGCAGTGGTGGCACACCCATTCTTTCTCACTGAAGAAGATGAACAAAAACCAAACCAGATCCTAACCTCAAGCTTATTGTAAAATAATGATGATCAATCATCGATGGGTACACACGATGCCATCCAAATCCAAGTAACATATCTCTCTCTCTCTCTCTCTCTCTCTCTCATGTCTATCGCCTTCTTCCTCTCTCTCTCTCTCTCTCTCTCTCATGTCTATCGCCTTCTTCCTCTCTCTCTCTCTCTCTCTCTCTCTCTCTCTCTCTCTCTCTCTCTCTCTCTCTCTCTCTCATGTCTATCGCCTTCTTCCCGTAGAAGCTCAAACACACACATTCTCTCTGATAATTAAAAACACACGCACACACACACACTAAAGTTTATCGACCTGCGACAATCTCACATTACATCCCTCTTCTTCGAATTTTCAAGAGGTAATTTTAGGGCTTTTAGCCCTAGAAATTTCATGTGAGAGTATCAATTAGATACAAGTTCACTTACTATCCTTTTCATTTATTTCAGATGTTCAATTGTTCAGAATAATCGATTTTGGGTTTGATTGGGTTAGATTGCAGAGGAGGTAATCGGGTATCAGTGATTCACCAGAAACCTCTTTTGGATTCAATCGTTTTTTGTGAGTTTTTTTTTCTGTGTTTGGGTTCTACTCAAATATGAATCACTATATCAAACTGTATAATGTAAAGGTGAAGAACAACAATTATAGATTTAGGGCTTCTCCTTTGAACTCGAAAATCAGGAATAAAAAGATGAATTCAAAAGAAATCTTGATGCTTGTAACTTTAATAAACTCAGAAGCAGATGGAGGGTCTTCGGTGTTGACGAAGGTTGTTAGCAATAAAGATGTTTAACGTTTTATTTTTGAACGATTTGTTGAAGACGGTGGGCTTAGATGACCGATTTTGAGCCGATAAGATAATATACTTGAATGATTTGTTGTTTGAAGTTATTTAAATGATTTTATAGCGATGAAGCTATTTGATATTTGAATGAATTGTTGAGAATGATTTCTTGAAGATAGTGGATTTAGAGGACCGATACCGATGAAGAGATTTGATCAACTGTTTGTGTATGTGTTTGTATGTGTGTGTGAGAGAGAGAGAGAAAAAAAAGAGGAGAAGAAAGAGTTATGCATTTTTATTTTTTATTTTTTCTGTTATAAAAAATTATAAAAATAAAATATAAAAAGAAAATTTTCTTTTAATCAGAAAAATCTTTAAATAATAAAAAAACTGAAAAAGTAAAAAATAAGGGTAAATTTGTCTTTTTGAAAAAGCTTATAGCAAATGAGACCAAACTCGTAACAAAATTAAAAGTTTGGACCTCTGATGCTAGTCAAAATATTTTTGGATCAAAATGATAATTTTCGACAAACCACAAGGACTATTTGCGTAGTTTAGTCGAATATAAAGTTAAAGAATGGAAGAGAACATTAGGCCAATAATCATAAATAAATATAGGAAACTACATATTTCGATGTATTACGTGGTCTATCCAATTTGTTTATTTGGACTATATTTGTGTTACTTCTTTTATCTTAAAAAATAGGGTAAATTACACCGTTGGTCCCTCGTGCACATGCTAGAAAGCATGTTTAGTCCCTATTTCCAAAATTTAACTCGTGCAGTCCCTCGTTGTTATTTATCTTGCATGGTTAGTCCCTATGCACGTTAACTGTTAACTCCTTCCGTTTAAGCCACCCACGTGCCTTGCACGCAGGGGCATTTTCGTCTTTTCAGGGTTTGTGTCTATATTTAATGCCGTTACACTGCAACCCTCTTTTCCTCTGTATCCTCTCATTCGTCTCTTCCCCTCGTTCGTCTCTTCCCCTCGTTCGATCGATTTCTTCCAAATACATAACAATGATCGATATTAAATGCAATTGTGGAGCCACTGCAGTGATTCGCACATCTTATAGCAAAAGAAACCCTGGGAAACTCTATTATGGTTGTACAGTAAAGGTAAGGTTAATGACTTCAATTTCGTTCTTCGTCTTCTCTAATTTTGCCCTAATTCTTCATCTACTTTAATTGGTTCAGGGACCATTATGCAAGTTCATAGGATGGGTGAATGATTATGATCAGGACTGTGATTGTATGGCGTTTAGGATGAAACTTGAAGAACAAAATCGCAAATTGAAGCTTTACCTAGTTATTAGCTGGGTTTTTTTTGTTTCAGTCCTTATATATAAAGTGTAGGTTAAGTAATGAAGTTGTTAGTATTTTGGTATGTGTATATTGTAATGGAGACTCTTTGTAATGTTATTTGTATTAACAAAAAAATTTCAATTTTAGTTACAATATATTGTGTAATCATAATGTGGTGTTATCAGTTGGTGTTCAAATTTAATGAAAATGTGGTATATGGCATACAAACAATTAAACCATTCAATATACCATATGCAACATATGCAATATACCATTCAATACTAGCATATGCAACATATGCAATATACCATTCAATACTATGCAATATACCATTCAATGTTATCAGTTGGTATGTGTATATTGTAATGGCAACATATGCAATATACCATTCAATACTAGCATCCAATATAACAATTAAAAAGGACAAAAACTCTAAAATATCCAAGATAACCATTGACCATTAACATAAAGGGACATCCAAAATAACAACATAGTCTTGTGGCATACAAACAGTTATCCTACACAGCAACAAAGTATCAAAATACAACACATAACAACAAAGTATCAAAATACAACACTACAAATTCTCAAAGCATGGGGCTTTTTCCTTTGTTCCCAACTCCATTTTGTACACCACCACTGCTACCTGCTGCACCTTCTCCTGTTGTATTCCCTGCTGCACCTTCTCCTGTTCCATTCCCAGTATGTGATTGTCCCTTGCAGGTCCTTCCATTATGGCCCACATTTCCACATTTTGTGCATGTTACAGATTTCCATTTTGTGGACACTCCATCATCTTCTGTTGCAGATCTTCTTCTCTTTTTTTTTGGTCTGCCAATAGGGACACGATACTTTGGTGGTATCAACTTGGTAGGACATGTGCTTTTTTCCCACAATAACCTCCCATTAATAGGTTCAACTTTGAAGACATACATTTCTTTCCATGTCTTGAGCCAATAAGTTGGGTGTACCCATGTCTCAGGTATTCCAACATTTTCATTGTTGAGCCTCATATCCCATATAGCTGCTATACTATGTTTGCAGGGTATGCCTGTCAGTTCCCACCTATTACATGAACAAGTTTGTTGGTCCATATTAACCACATACTGATTAGTACCTTCACTTGTAACCTGGTACTTCCCATTGCCACAGAACACTGCCCTACACTGTGATGCCCTTTCTTTAATTTTTTCAAGGGTCTTAGTGGCTGTAGGAGTTAATGGGCCATTAGCTTTATCAATTTCTTTTTGAACCATGACAATTTTCCTCATGATATACTCCCTAATAAACTCCAAGCAACTGATAATTGGCTTATCACGACCCTTCACTATCTTGCTATTCAAACTCTCACACATATTATTCAACACAGCATCACAATGTGCCCTCCCTAATAAAACACAACTGTATTAGATTATTTTTAAAAATTATACACTTATAAACATAATATTATATACCTGAGAAGTGGGATCTGGACCAGTGCTTAGGTGGAATAGAATTAAGCCAGTCATATGCTTCACTATTAAGTTTCTTTAATTCTTCCATGGCACTGTTGAATTGTGGTATGGTGGTACATGTTGCACATTTCCAAAGACAATCCTTGAATTCCTTGCCCCTCCATTTACGTTTCATGTTCTCATGAAGATGCCTTAGGCAATATCTATGCTCTGCTGCTGGGAAAAGTTTCTCAAGTGCAGGCAATAACCCCTAAATCATCAAAAGAGTGAGGTTGCTTATTGAATTGTAAAACATGCATGTGAAAATGAATGGAGAAATTTATTTACCTTCTGTCTATCTGATATGAAAGTGAAGTTGGAGTTTGCATACAAACCAAGATCATCTCCTAAGTTAGTTAAAAACCAGGTCCATGAATTAAAGTTCTCTGCTTCAACAACTGCATATGCCAAAGGGTATGTGCAATTGTTCCCATCTAAACCCTGAATTATCATGTCAAACACAGTAATAAGCAAACAATTAACTATGGTCAAACATTAATCAAATACTAAAATATGATTATGCACATACCACTGCTGTCAGGATCATACCATGGTATGGACCCTTCATGAATGCACCATCAAGCCCTAGTAAATCTCTTTTCCCTGCTGCAAATCCACTTTTCAGTGGACCAAGACAAATGTATACTCGTTCAAATACCCTGGTCTCAGATGCATAACATGGTTCACTTTGCACTTGAAGTTTGACTGTGGTGTTTGGATTTCTACTCTGCACCTCCTGTAAGTAGTCTCTTAGACATGAGTACTGAGCAGTAAAATCTCCCCTAATTGATTCCAGGGCTTTCGTTTTCGCCCTATGAACTTTCATGTCTGACAATCCAAGTTGGTATTTCTTCTCAAGCATCTCACGTAATGCTCTAAGTGGTATTTCTGGGTTTGCCTCCACTGTGTCAACAATCTGTTCAGAGAGAAACTTGTAGTTACATGCCCTAATTTTCCTTGTTTGAAGGCACGTATGTTGCTTTTCATAGGTCTTAACAGTCCAGTTAATGTCTTTTTTCCACTTACTCACTAGTAGGACCCATGGGCATTTATGAACAGAACCATCTTTCACTTTCTTTTTCTTTTGACTTGGTCCCACTTTGTCATTACTTTTGCTGGTCCCACCTGTTTCTAATATCCCAAGGTTTGGTATTGTCCCTTTGCAAACCACTCTAATCCTATTTTTGTCATTCTTGACGAAGTCTAACTCCCTTCTACTCTGTATGGAATGAAGATAAATTTGTTGCTTAACTTCCTTGGCTGTGCTAAAAGTCTGGTGGATGTAAAATGGATCTTTGATAGCAGCTGCTTCATTCTTATGTGCTCTTCGTAAATCTCTTATCTTCTTCCTTTTTTTACTAGCTTCACCCTCATCTGATGAAGATGCAGATACAAATTCTTCAGTGTTTATAACCTCTAATTCTTCATCACCTTCTACTGCTTCATCTCGATCATCAGGAAAACTTCCAACCCACTCCACCTCTTTGTCAATGTTGAGGTGAAAGTTCTTCATATCAACCTCTGGATCATCTAACAAATTATCTTCATCAACTATGTAATCGCTATCTTGACTGTATTCACTATCTTCAGTGTCATCACTATCATGACTGTCTTTACTAGCTTGACTGTCTTCACCTGCTTTTTCACTATTTGGTTCATCTTGTTCCATAGGAGTCCCACACCATTCAAATGTATCATCCCAACCATCAACATTAGGACATGTGCTTCCTATCATTGGTTCAGTCAAAGGGCTTTCGATTCTTGGTATATAGGCAGGGGTTGACTCAACTGTTTCACTCAATGTAACAAGGGGTTGTTCCAAGGTTGTTTCAAGTAATGTACTAGGGGGTTCGTCCATAGTTTCTACATTCTCAAAAACAGGGGCTTCTTCACTAGGACAATCCCCTGAATTTGACCATGTCAATAACAAGCTTTTACGACAAAGGGACTCAGGAATTTCGTGTATCTTTATCTTTGCAGGGTTTGGGGACATTTGATACGTATGGAGCTTGGTTTCCCAAAACTCTGTATACACTTCTATCACCTTGTGTTCATACACGTATGACCTAAAGTGGTTTATATCTTCGTCACAACCCAAAGCATATAACCCAAAATCTAAATCCCAGGTTGGTCGTTTGAAATGATAATAAATACTTTTACCTGGTTCCACACAACCAAGCAATTCCATTATCTCGTCCATATCATGCACCGAGAACAAGTCACTATCAATGCCATCAATATATTTCATCTTCCCCTTTATGTATTTGCGGCCTGGAAACTTCGTAAAAACTCCACCATAGTTCAATCGTATCGAGAACATACATGGATTGTCAGCTGCGAACCCAAAAAAAAATTACGTTTTAGGAACGTATAATGGATGATCAACTGAAAATGTAGAAAATTTTACCGTATGAGCTTTGGAGATCGTATTCCTCCCATTCTTGCCTAATCCTCCAGTTCACCATCGTAGAAAACTAGGGTTTTCTCGTGCAATGCTAAGGGTCGACGGAGGATGAAATGAGAAATGATCGGTTATCGAAGTCGCGCCATACTGGTTCATGTATACAAACCCTGAAAAGACGAAAATGCCCCTGCGTGCAAGGCACGTGGGTGGCTTAAACGGAAGGAGTTAACAGTTAACGTGCATAGGGACTAACCATGCAAGATAAATAACAACGAGGGACTGCACGAGTTAAATTTTGGAAATAGGGACTAAACATGCTTTCTGGCATGTGCACGAGGGACCAACGGTGTAATTTACCCTAAAAAATATCTATTTTTACCTTATATAATAATAGTAATAAGAAAAAGGAATAAAATATTTAAAATGCTTTTTTCCACATTCCTTCTAATCATCCCTATCATCTTCTGATTCTTATTCATACCAACAAATATAGTCATCTTCCTTATGCAAACAAACAACTTAATTTTTATATTAGATTGCTAAAATACATACCAAAGTATAAGGCAATTCCTAGATTAAATCATCTCCAAAAGTTGTTTATATAAATCAACAAACAAAAACATTAGTATGAAAATGTTATATAATGGATCAATTATTTTTTATACAATAAGATAACGACAAAACTTCAAAAATGGTCCCTGAGGTTTTCGAAAATATCAAGTTTAGTCCCTAAGTTCAAAAAACCTCACAGATGGTCCCTGTGGTTTCAAAATTTTTAACAAATGGTCCTTTTCGCTAACTCCGTTAGCTTTTGGCCGTTAAGTAAGGGGTATTTTTGACATTTCACTACCCAGGGACTATTTTTGAAGATTTGCTTTATTTAAAAAAAAAAGAAAAAAAATATAATTATTTAATATTAATGGGTCCCATCCTCTCTCTCTCTCTCTCTCTCTCTCTCTCTCTCTCTCTCTCTCTTTCATAACCTAAAGTTTATTGATTACAATCAACCCAGAACCAGATACGAGAATTAAAGAGAAGAAAATGAGCAAAAAATTGACTTTCTATAATGCCTGCTTGTACCAGTCTTGCTTGCAATCGAACACGTAATGGGAACGAGACTCAACCTCTTCACCAACGAAGATGGATGCGAAGCAACATGGGAAATCCGTCAGAGATGTAGAATCAATTTGAGTTCTGATTTTAGGGTTCTAGATTCGATTTCAGTTTTGATTTTAGGGTTCTAGAATCGACTTCAACCTCATAACACACATAGATGTAGCGTTAGATATGGAGGTCTTCATACTCAAAAACCCTTTTGTACATGTTTGTTTATGGTCGTCGCAATCCAATCGAAACCCTAGCAGCTTCTCGCACCAGAGATGGGGGTTTAAAGGGTTTAAAGGGTACGGTGCAAAAGGTTTTTGGAGTATTTTCTGCTGGTATATAAACAAGCTACATGACGATGATGAAGATGGTGGCATGTAACCGAAGAAGTCAGAGATGAAGACGATTTTGAAGATGCAACAATATATGGTTATGTTCTTGATTTGTTTGGGACAAACAAACAACGGGAGGTAGGGGATTTCATAGGAAAAGATGAAATGGTTGACATTACTGGTCAGAGAGAGAGGGGGGGGGGGGGGACCCATTAATATTAAATAATTATATTTTTTTTCTTTTTTTTTTTAAATAAGGCAAATCTTCAAAAATAGTCCCTAGGTAGTGAAATGACAAAAATACCCCCTACTTAACGGCTAAATGGTAACGGAGTGAGCCAGAAGAACCAAATGTTAAAAGTTTTGAAACCACAGGGACCATCTGTGAGGTTTTTTGAACTTAGGGATTAAAATTGATATTTTTGAAAACCACAGGGACCATTTTTGAAGTTTTGTCTAAGATAACATAAAGATTCAAGTTCAAATCAAGACAAAACTTCAAAAATGGTCCCTGTGGTTTTCAAAAATATCAAGTTTAGTCCCTAAGTTCAAAAAACCTCACAGATGGTCCCTATGGTTTCAAAACTTTTAACATTTGGTCCTTCCGGCTAACTTCGTTACCATTTAGCCGTTAAGTCAGGGGCATTTTGGGTATTTCACTACACAGGGACCATTTATGAGGTTTTCGGTTACTTTTTTTTTTAAATAAATAAATAAATAAAATTTAATATGCAAGGGTCCCACCTCTCTCTCTCTCTCTCTCTCTCTCTCTCTCTCTCTCTCCGTCCTACCTTTTCCTTCTTACCACATTCATTACAATAGTTTAGCATCAGATCTTTGATTTTGTTTGCATCTGTTTATTACAAGAACATATTTATCAAGTCTTTTCTAACTGAGTTTGAAATTCTAAATATATAGCTTTTTATACGATGGGGGGAAGTTCAATTTCAATCGATGACGATTGGGAATTCGCTGCTCCTTTGAATGGTCTTCGAACTCTGGTTTTGGTTGGAACGACAGGGAATGGAAAAAGCACAACTGGGAATAGCATCCTTGGGAAGGAGTTCCTATCAAGGGCAAGCTCAGCTGGTGTAACCAGTACTTCTGAGCTCAGGACTGTTGTACTCAAAGATGGCCAGATGCTTAATGTCATCGATATTCCTGGTATTTATTGATAGAATCGTATGCTGGTTTTTATCTTGATATAACCTAATCCCTATCTCCATTACAGGACTCTTTGATTCTTCTGTTGATACTGAATTTATTGGGATGGAGATTGTTAAATGTATCAATATGGCCAGGGAGGGTATACATGTTGTTCTTGTTGTCCTTTCAGTCAGGAATCGTTTTTCAAAAGAAGAAGTTGCAATTAATGGCTTGAGGGTTTTGTTTGGTAACAAAATCAATGATTATATGATAGTGGTTTTTACTGGTGGTGATGAACTTGAAGAAAACGAACAGACTTTGGGAGATTTCTTACAAGACTGTCCTCTACTAAGTCGGAGGAGGAGATGTCATCGTCTGAAATCTTTGAGCTTCCTTTGATGCGTTATTGAAAGCAATTGATGGTGGGAGGATCGAGCAGAGTCATTGAAGGCTAACTAGTGGCGACTGTTTGTGTATGTGGAATGTGTGTATTGGGAGTGTGTGTATGTTTTTTATGGTGATCAGAGAGAGAGAGAGAGAGAGAGAGAGAGAGAGAGAGAGAGAGAGAGAGAGAGAGAGAGAGAGAGAGAGATGTGGGACCCTTACATATTAAATTTTATTTATTTATTTATTTAAAAAAAAAATAACTGAAAACCTCATAAATGGTCCCTGTGTAGTGAAATACCAAAAATGCCCCTGACTTAACGGCTAAATGGTAACGGAGTTAGCCGGAAGGACCAAATGTTAAAAGTTTTGAAACCACAGGGACCATCTGTGAGATTTTTTGAACTTAAAGACTAAACTTGATATTTTTGAAAACCACAGGGACCATTTTTGAAGTTTTGTCTCAAATCAATTTCACTGATTTTTTTTGTCATACAACCTAAGTGAGATGTCAGAAATGCAAGAAGTATCAACATACATTTAATAATGGGCAAAATAAAAGAAATAACAACAAACTGCAACCGCTATTTCTTGCATTTAAACCAATTTTATTATTACACACACAACATGCACATACAAAGCATACACACACAACCGATAAACCAAACACATACACAAAGCATACATATTAGATTTTTTTAAATACCTTAATAAGACAAACTTGGAAATAAAATGTTATAATTGGGATTTCATTATTGTATCTAACTAAGGGATTTCATTACAGGGATTATTTAAGTCATAAATTGCCATACCTTATTGAACTTTGCATAAAGATAAATTTTTTCCCAACCAACAACACTAAGGCTAATGGACCGATTGGATTGCAAAGACTGTCTAAAGAGAGTTGTACAGACACTGTCACAAAGGTTATTGAACATAAGCCTAATCCCCAATGTTGCTTCTGAATTACCAACTGTTCAGATTACTACAAGAAAAGTACACATTATACCTAAAATACCCTCAATAAGACACATATAAAAAATAACATATCGTGTGTGCCTGCATTTCAGCAAGAAGATGCCTTTTAGATGCATTAAAACTTTCAACAATTTCCAACCTAGTTTTCAGATTGTTGTATTTGATAACCTTCAATAGAAAATAAATGTCATTTGGGAAAACAAACCAGTAGAATAATTAATGACAAAAAGATGATGGCAGATTGAAAACTTGTATGTTGTCATTATTGTTTTTTTATTTTATTGTTTTCTTTTTCATAAAGTTCAATAATGCAACCTAGTTCAGGTCTAGTCACGATAAACAGAGATCAGTTTCGATATATCATATATGTAATTAATAATGTTGTAATAGTGTAAAGATACCAGTTTTGAAATTATAGCTTCTCAACCTCATCACCAATTAGATCAACTGTTTCAGCTTCACCAAGCAAAGTATCCTTGCCCTCTGTGCACCATATCCCATATGTACCCTGTATCAATAATCTTGAACCAAATTATTATCCTGTACAAAAAATATATCTAAAAATTTCAAATTTGACATCACTAACCTCTTGTAACAGATGGCTTTGACATTGATGTTTGTTTCTGCAATACACTCATCATATTGTACCTCTAGTTATCTTGGCCAATCTTCTAACCATGGTTATCCCATTTACAAACCTGCATATCTAGAAAAAAAAACAGAAGACTAAAAAATTGGAAGGAAGCAAAAAAGAAAAATGATTATATGTTGAACTTCACAGTAACACTTTTCATTTAGTTTTGCAAAATAATTCATCAACCACAAAAATTACAAAATGTATTGGACCATTTGGCAAAATTTGTTCAACTCGCATATGATTTTGACTTATTTAACTTATTTTATCTAGTTAACACTACCTATTTACTATCTATTAATTTTTAACAGATAACATTATGCCTATTAGTTCACAAAATCTTTATGCAACCACTTTTGAGTATGTTTTTTACACCTTCTAATAGACATGAGAAAGCATCATTACTTTGTACATCATTAAATACAGATAGAAGGAAGAGTTATTTGATATTTATGAAATCTTAGGTATTCATATGAAAGTGGAGGAACAGACTACATAAGAAAAGTTATACATTGATAACATAGAGAACAAATATCAAACAAGCTTACCTCCTCTAGGGTCGATGAGTCCATCCTCCTTACTCAACATCTTATTACATCTTAGGTGCCTTTTTTTGTAGACGATTCCATCAGATGGCCAATATTAACATCATCATAAAATAAATTATTCTAAAGTCAATATATAATAACAACATAATTAAATAAAATTGGCATACCATTATACCCTCGACAATTTGGGAAATCCATAGACAAAAATTGCAATTTATTTTGGAAATATTGTCACTGCAATGGAGTTCTTTGAATCATATTGCATGTGAAATCAGAAAAGAAGAGAAAATGGAGATTGGGGAGAAAGTAAGCGGGAAAGGGAATAACACTTATAAGCTTTGTTGAGATTTCTTTGCCAAAAAATAACATTGCCCCTGCTTCCTTTCTCAGCCTCGTGCTCTCCTAAAGGCACCAAGAATGCAAACTGTTAACCACACCCAAAATAATGGACATATCAAAACACAATGTATTCCTAACATCTTCTATATTCGGAATCAAAAGGTGGAATGGGTCCAAAGGAGATAATGGCAGAGGTCTTCTAAGCAACAGGGGAACATCACATAATCTTCATGCTGGAATAAAGAATTGCTCATATGAGGCTTTAAATTGATGTTACCTGAATAAATTTCTTGAGTTCTCCCGATTGTTGGACCTATATTACATGGCTGATTTTTCATTTTCAAATAAATATTTAGCTTCATCGGTGTGCAGGTGTACGATTATATAGGTGAATCGAAGTAAAAATCTAGAAGGACGATTATCAAGAAAGAAATTAGTTTCACAAGAGGAGATAAAAAGATGGTTATGTAGCTTACTTTGTATTTGATTTTTGGGATGCCAACCCACAATCACCATGAAGATCAGCAGGGCAAATAGGTGGAGCTTCACAAATCTATAAGCAATCAAATTGATGTAAATAACAGTAAAATCGAATGAAAGGATAGTAGAGAAAAAACACGTAAACCCAATGTAAGTGAACAGAAAATAAAGAATGCAATCAGCTCATACCTACCTTTGATATCCGTTTCCGATCCCTTGTACATCTTCAAAAGCGATTAAAACATCAAAAAAGATCTTCAGTTCGACGCATCTCTTTCTTGTGTGATTGAGTTAAAATCGAGAGAGCTCCCTGCATTTTGGGAAGATGAAGAGATACCTGCAACAATACATCAAATGGAATTAGGAATAAGACAAAACTAAGGGAAAGAAAACGAACTGGGATCGAGAGGGTGGGAGGGCTTTTGAGGGTATGAGTGGGGATTTTCTGTGGTCACACTGTCCTTTTACTCGCTTTCTTTTCTTCACATAAAACCCAATGCTTTCTTTTCCTTCACATTAAACCTAAAAAATAGGTGGAAGCCTTACTATCTTTTTTTTATTTTTTTTAAAAAATATATTTCCTATAAATATTATACTCATTTTGTAGGGATTTAAAAACTATGAGTTTTTGATATATATTTTTTTATAATTTTTAGTATGTATATAATTTAATAAATATTAAAAAAAATAAAAAAAAACGTTGGCCAATAAGAATAGAAGAGAGAGTGAGGGAATAGGCTCCCTCGCCTCTTTCCCTAACCATCTTTCCATCAGTCAATGAATGGTGTTCAGCTGTGAAGGAAAGCTTCCCTCACCTTTTTCCTCACTCATACCGTTCAGCCTTATACTCTTGACCAACACAACCTCCACACGCAATCACGTGGGAGGGAAAGAAACTGAGAACAGAGATCATGGGAGTTTGGAAGAAAGCACAGAAGCGGTGGGAAAGGGGGGTACGTAATCGATCTAGGATTTAAAGAACATGTTTGAAGAATGTGGAGAAGGAGGCGTCTGTGATGTATGGAGTTCGGCATCGAGCAGTAGAACCGCATAATAACTGTAAATAAGGAGTTTGAGAGGTTGTGATCAAAAAGTTGGTGGAGTTTGAACGGCTGAAATTTTGACGACGGTTTTTCCACTCACCGTCGTTAGTAGTAATAATAATAATATTTTTTTGACTTTGTAAGAATATTTTTGGGTTATGAGTCAAATGGTATTTATTTATTTGTTTGTTTATTTATTTATTGTGATGTAAACCTCATTCCTCGATTTTCGAGGCATCAAATTGTTTCGTGAAATTTTTCTGAAAATGTCTGCTTGTAGTCTCGGTCGTGGTGATTTCAAAAAGGCAAACAGAATTCAATTTCGATATACCAAACTCCATGAATTTATGTTTAAAGTTTCGCGATCAATAGAGTCGGATTCGACAAATTTTACGAATCTGATTTTGGTTAAAATTAAAAATGTTATAAAAATACAATAAAATAATATATCATAACCTGAATTCAAAAACATGTTCAAAAATAGTTTACGAGACTTGTGTCTATTCCAAACGAAGCATGCATGGTTTGTTTTAGGAAAATCAGATAAATACCGATTTTTGTAACTTCAAACCTCTGTTTTGGACGTTCTTTATATGCAAGAAGTCAGGAGAACATAATCTATTCAATTATCTTATCCATAACTCTCAGATATATCTGATGCAAAAAAAAAATAATAATAACGCGATAAATAAATTAAATTTTTGGTGATTTTCCATTTGATCTACAACGATAGATGGTCTGAGCAGTTTGATATGTTTTAAAAGAAATTATAAATATAATATATTTAATATATATTATAAACATAAAATTACACACAAATAGTCATTAATAGCTAGCGGTTCGCGGTGGTTTGACCGCCAAACTCTGACCAATTTTTACCAATTGTTACACAAACTGAGTAAGACTCGGAGTCCCAATACAGATGCCGAGATAGCGGAAATGAGTCGGGTTATATATGTTTCCGCCATTGGATCGATCATGTATGCTATGATACGTACTCGCCAAGATGTGACTTTTTCTTTGAGCATGGTTAGTCGATATCAGGGAAACCCGGGTAAGGCTCATTGGATAGCGGTTAAGAACATTTTTAAGTATCTACGAAGGACTAAGGACTGGGTCCTTATGTTTGGCGGTAGAGATTAGTTAAGAGTTACAGGGTATAGTGACGCCAACTTTCAGACCGACAGAGACAACTTCCGTTCTCAGTTAGGCTGGGTGTTCACCCTTAATGGAGGAGCTGCGACTTGGAAAAGTTCAAAGCAAAAGACAGTGGTTGATTCTACCCGTGAATCAGAGTACATTGCAGCAAGCGAAGAATCGAAAGAGGCTATATGGTTGAAAAACTTCATCGGAGATATTGGAGTAGTGCCAGCCATAAGGGAGCCTATGGAGATTTTCTGCGATAATGAAGGAGCGGTTGTCTTAACTAAGGACCGAAGGATCATGGCAGATCTAGACATATTGACAGAAAATACCATTTCATCAGACATCAGATAGAAGGAGGACTCCTCGTCGTTAAGAGGGTATCTTCAGAAGAGAATCCTGCAAATCCTCTCACAAAGGGTCTGAGTATGGTTAAGCACATTCAGCATGCGAGCAACATTGATCTAAATGATGATATTAGTTTTAGTGATAAGATATATATTTAGAAACTTGTAACAAATAAATGTAATTGACATTTGATGATTAAATAAATGGAGATTTTTTTAAGCATTGTTTACTATCTTTTGTCAATTGTTTATCACTGTGTTTCACTTTTGCATGTTTTACTTCCTAAATAATTGGATTATTCAAATTATCCACAACCGATCATACTTTGGAAGTAAGTAGTGAATTAAGACGGTCATGAATTGGCTTGTAGATTGTCTAAGTGTTTAGACATAGCAATGGTTTGCTGCAACGTTCATGAGTATTTTGGAAATTGGGATTTAAGTATTGGATTAAGCCCACTCTCATAGAATTACTTCATGGAATTTATCACGGGTAATTATGAGACGATAATATCATACAATCTTTAAACCGAGATATATGAGTTGTTGTTTACGAGTTGGTTGTGCATTGACAATGCGTAAACGCATCAGTAACTTGATGTTATAAAATGTATTGTTGTGTATGATTTTATTAGTAAATAGTACAAGCATATAAGTCAAAGTTTATCAGTTCCTTTTTCCCTAAGGGGAAAAAGCGATATCTTGGGCCCCTTAATGATTTGGTGTTGACTTATGTGCCAGGCTCGGTCGGGACTAAATTGATGTGTTCAATTAAGTTCTTTGTCATTACAAATCAGAAATCGGGAAACAAACTGTTGGACAATGAGAATGATTCTATTCTATGTCATTTGTGTTGGGTTTTGGTATAATACAACATCCTATGGTGCACATACAACCCTAAATACCTTGGATCTATGTTTTCACTAATTATACATGCAAATGGTTTCCAAGGCATTAAACCTATAACTAGCATGCATTTGACATAAACCATATAATATACTAGTTAGGGAAACATACCTTTTATGTGGCTTAAAGTCTTGATGTATTTGGCCTTAAGAGCTTAGCACCAATAGTATGAAATTCCTCAAATGGAATCACAACACACCTAGGACAAAGGTGGCTCTTGAGAGAGAATTGCATGCACCAAAACACCTCCATATTTCTCTAAGAAAAGAAGTGGTGATTTTGGCTATGGAGTAACCTATTTATATGTAGGATTCCAAGGGTCATGGGTATCACCCATAATCCATACCCATGGGTTTTATGATCCATGGTTCATGTGGCCCAACTCTTTATGTATCCATACATAAACTTGGTCCAACATGGATCATAAGCCCAACACATATAAATATAAATAATTATCATAATTAGTCCCCATAGATTTAATTAGTCTCTTTTGATCACTAAATTAATTCCAAATTAATTCTTGATCGATACTAATTAAAACATATGATTTCATATTAATATATTATAACTTATAATATATTAATAAACCATAAATAACCTTTTCTCAAAAGTCCATCCTAACAAATTGTCCTGATGATATGCAACCCAAATGGACCATGCTACTCTCGGGTCAAGTACATACCAATAATAGTTATGGGCTTAGACATCTAATCCAACAGTCTCCCACTTGGATAAGTCTAAAACTATTATTACAAGTACGACTTCATAACTCGACTAGCAATCGTAGCTCTTAAAGCCGCTGTCGAACTCTGAACAAATCAATGACGCGTCCATTAGATAAGGGATCATATATTCCTCCATTCTAGATATCATATGGACTGAGACATGGATTATAATCATTCTCTCTATCCATTTGTTGTTTCCCGATTTCTGATTTATGACGACTGACTAATTGAACAAATCAAATCAGTCTTGGCCCGGTCGAGCACTTCCATTTGTCATCATCAAATCATCGAGGGGCCCACAGATATTGCTTTTATCCCGAAGGTAAAAGGAATGGATAAACTTCGACTCATATGGCTTGTTCTACTACTTGTTGAATCATACACAAAGGCACGTTTTATAACATCGAGTTACCAATGTGTTTTCGTGCAATCAATGTATAACCAACTCATAGTAACAACTCATATCTCTAGGTTTGAAGAATATAAGATATTATCGTCTCATGATCACTCGTGATAAAATCCATGAAGTGATTCCAATGAGCGCGGGTTGAATCCAATACTCAGAACTTATGAGCACTCATGAGTGTTTTAGTACCACCTTGTCCAACATCTTAGACCTCTACAAACCCAACCCATGACAGTCTTGATTCATATCTACTTCCAACATATGACCGACTGTGGATGGTTTGAATAACTTAGTCAATCAGAACAATGACCTAGTTATTCTGGAAGTCGAAACATGCAAAGTGAAACACAATAATAATCGAATCCAATATGGTCTCAGAACTTATGAATATAAATAAAACACCTTTTATTTATCACCATATGATTACACATTATTCATTGTATACTGTTTCAGCTATCAACTTTATTCTTGAATTAAAACAATAGTTGTCCCATGCTCCAAGCATGTACACTATGTTTTTCTAAACACTAGTCATGCCACACACCAAGTATGCATACTATGTTTGTCTATGATCTTTACTTTGTGAAATAGATCAATTGAACATAACTCCAATGATTCTCATTTCACAGTCCCAAATCTTACTGCAAATGCAAGAATTCCAAATTCATGCCATTTACTGAAATCTGTTAGATTCTAAACTTATATGCATTGATCCTCTTGTAATGATTATGCACAAATTTTTAAAGACTTGGCAACAATCATTACAGAGTATTCCAAAGGAGATCAACTCCTTGGAAACATCCTTCTTGCATTAAGTTTCCTAATCATACAGATTGAATACATTCTAAATTTGAAGCATTTCCATATTCCATTTTGACTATCACTTCTGAACAAGAGTTGCCTCCTTACAGATTATGTCAATATGGTCCTTCCAGAATTAATACTATACTTTCAACTGTCCTTGAGCAACCTATCTTTGGTAAACCTTAGATTGTCCTCAACAATTGCTTAATCATTTTAGTCATATCAATTTCTAGACCTTTTTCCCTTCTTCATGCCCCAGGCATTTGGAAAAACTTAGAAAGAGTGAATATAGCACATGTAATCGATCCTATATCCAAAGCATATGGGACACGATTCATGATGTCTCACATAAAGACTAAACCAGTCTTTTGCTATAATATTTCCATTTCTATTTGCCAAGTTCTCATAATTCAGATTATGAAAAGGGATGTCGTAATCATAATCGAATTTTAGAACGCAAATAATGAACCCATATATAGAATTTCCTTATGTTGAGCCATCCCAACATGAAATTCATATATATTCTTGACTAAATACGATTAAGACCTCAATCTAAGCTTTTAGATTTGAGATGAAGTATAATTTCCTCTCCCTTAATTATAGCAAAACAACTTTTTCAACCCCTGCAACCTCACGAATTGAAACTTTTGTTTTCCATAATTAACATTGCTAACTTGCAGTACTTATCATGATTATCATGCTCCCACTAACATGATGATTATTAGCATAACACTTATGCTCCCACTAGCTTTGACATGTACCCAAAAATCAACTGAACTTCTAGAAATCAATACTTTATTGACTTTCTTACCAAAGTTCAGATTTCTGATACTAGATTGCCTTGATAAGACTTTATCAATATCATACACCTCTCTTAGATAGCTCACATGTGTGTCTAAACAATTATGAAGAGGGATGGTAATCATAATGTTTAGACGTTTTGTCATTCCCACAATTGCTATCTACTCAAAATCTACTTAGCGAAAGAGTTTCCTTACCATCATTTTCATGAATCGAAGAGAAACCTTATGACACTTAGATTTAATGGTGTATGTGTTCTTATCCATGTGAATTTTCAAAACCATAGTCACAAGACAAGGATAATGACAAATCCAAACTCATATGGATTGAACTTGTGCAATCTTAACTTCTTGCCACCTGGCAGCTCAAGGGCCTGCCATTGCTTCCAAGTAGTTATGCAAACAATTGAGAACATGTAGAACTCAAATGCATAGCCAACTTAACTGGAATGGGCACAGAAATGTGAGCACGATAGGTTATAAACCTCTACTTGTGTGCTAGCGATGAAATACAGGTTTTATTCTTGATTACTTCTTGAAACCTTTTTCAGGATCTTTTAGACTCCCACTGTCTCCTTGACCTATACGATTTTCTTGCCAAATATTCAAGAGATAGTGTGGATTCTAATCAAGATAGACACTTAACACAATTAGCCTTAGTTGGTCTTTGTTTTATCCAAAACATCACAACTTACCAATTTCAAATGTACAAGAGTAGAAAACTTTTACTCTTACATTTGACAAGTGTTTTAAACCTTCTCTAAGACATGTCACTCAAGTTACAATCTTAGATTATAACTCAATGAATTGTTTTGGAATGAAGTATGAATCATCTTCTTGATTTAACCACTTCAACAATTCATAACTCCTCTTCTTAACTATCAGAATGTACTTAGAGGATGAATTGTGATAAGGTCTCAAAATCATTAAGATGACCTTAAAACATGATACTAAAGTACTCTCCCATCTTTTCAGATTTGAGAAACTTTTATCCTTCTACCTAATTTGATTCTTCTTATTCGTTCTGTCATACATTGAAAATTTTCCAATGTTTCAGAATTATACTTAAGCTTGTAAGTATAATCATATTTACTAAACCTTAGTAAATCATGAAGAATAGTCTTATCCATCTTTTGTGGTGGACTTTGACAAGTGCACAAGAAAGTGTACTTGATCCCTTAGTCCTTCTCTTGACTCACACATCCATGTGAATAAGTAGTTAGTCTTAATTTTTCCAATGCTCGAAAGTTCTCATTCATCATACTATACAACTTGCATGATTCCATGTTTCGGTCCAATTGAAACTTGGGTGATGAGAATCTTTCCTTATTTGGTAAATTTAGACACTACCACAAATGAACGAATCAAATTCATATTTCCAATATTGCTATAAACATACAAACATCAAGTTTTCATGAATGCCATTGTAAGGAGCTAAAAATAAAGTAAAACAAACTTTTATTTATTTTAAAATGTGGAAAAGACTTTTTCCTTACAATGTAACTTGAAATGAAAACTATTTTATTACCTGTTTCCTAGCAATCTATCATAACTCCTAAGAGTAGCTCAAGAATCCAATCTTCAATCAAGGGATAGAAATCCATCTTCATGATCAGATTTAACATACTCTTTCTTTAAGTTTCCTTCACTTTTCCTTTGATTCTTAAACATCAACATGTGACCCAGTCACATCTTGTAATAAGAATCTCAGAATAGAAACTTAACCGAGTTAGATAGTGGACCTTACCTGAAATAGAGTCAAACTTATTGACTTTACTAGCCTTATGATCTTTCAGGTAAAATTGACAGCTTCGCAACCAATGCCCTTTCCTTTTGGCAATAGGACCATATGGACCCTTAGGTAATAGTACATGGGACTATCTCAGACTTAGCCTTTTTCTTTACTATTTGGTCAACCGAGTCGACTATGGCCGATCCCTTTCCATTGGGAAAAGAATGCTTTTTTGGATTTCCTGTGTCACTATTGTCCCTGTCCATAAAGTTTTGGGAAGTTGATCTCCTAATCAAATTTGCTTTACTAGTACACTAAATCATTTCTGATTTAGCAACACCAAGCAAATAGATAAGATCATTAAGGGTCTTGTCATAGTCTGTTTCATAGGAGTCCCAAGGAACTCACTATGTGACTTAGAAAGTGATTGAACCACTAACTTTCTTAAGACTTTGACACCCAACTCTCCCGACTTGTCGGTATGTGACTTCATCTCCAAGATGTGATCACACCTAGACCTTGCCTTGACAATAGGGCTTGAGTGACCTTGAACTTGTGGGTTAGGGAGAATAATTGGAGGAGGTGGAGGAAGTGAAGTTCCAAGATATTTGGGAAGATCATAGATGTCTGAACTAGACATCTTTTGGGAGATATTCAAGATAGTTGATTTAAAGTCCTTAATATAACACCCAATATGAAATATTAAGGCTAGGACCCAACAAACTATTTTATAACTTGGAAGAGGGATGCCGTAATCCAAGCTATAGAATATTTGAAGGTAGGTGAATGACGATTCACCAATTTCCACCATGAAAAACGAGATAATTTATTAGGTTTTAATTGGATTTGAAACTCCTAGATCTTTTGAGATTCATTGAACTTTTCAATGGCATGTTTCAATCTCGAGTGTGCCCTTCAGGTTTTGTGACTGGGATGCCGAGGATCACAAAACAAGGTGTGAAGTAACCATGCAAATTACTTGGCACCCTTAAGTGTTTACCCCTCAATCGATGTGCCGGTTAACCACACACGCTCCATCGATACTATGATAAACATTAAGTTACCCTTTGCCTACCTTGTTAAATACGAGTTAGTGTGCCGTTTAACCACGCACGATCCACTAACCGACTTAAACAAAGTGCAAAGTGTAATTTCATGGATTTGCACCTTATTCACATTTTCCTAAGTAACTAAGATTGGGTATTTATAAAAGGTTTAGTTACTTAGTATTTATCATTAATACTTTTAATGAAGGGAGAATTATAGTCCTTGTCCTACCCGTTCGGCTAACGACCCTCCACCGGTCAAGGAAGCGGTGGGTGAGAGTGGACACCCATTAAACTGCCATTTTATAGGTAGTAACCTTATACCCCCTTATAGACCGACTTCGTGAATGAGGCCTACTAACGGTAAGACTGACTTTACTCTTATACATATATATATATATATATATATATATATATATATATATATATATATATATATATATATATTATTAACTTATAATATTATAAAGTATAAGGGTTGAATTTTAACTTTTAAAATTCTAAGGTCTAGTTTGGAATTAAAGTATACATGGGGGGTAATTTTGCAAATTCCAAAACTTGAGGACAAGTTTTGAAACCTTTCAAAACTCTTGGCTTTTTCATAAGTTATGAGTTTAATTAAAGTTTAATGAAAAAAAAATCAAGTTCCATAACTTGAGGACAAGTTATGGAATACATTAAATCATTTAATGATGACATTAAAAATAAAGACTCTTCTATTTTCATAACCTATGAGACTTAATGACACTTTAAAAAGAAAAACTCTTCACTTTCCATAACTTGAGGACAAGTTATGGAGTTCATAAAAACCATTAAGATCAAATATTCCAATTAACACAATAATCAAATAATTTTTCTATGATCTATATTAAACTCATAAGTAAAGATAATTCACATCAACAATTTTCAAGAAATTAGATAATCATATAAACTAATACAAATCTTGAAACTTTGACAATTATCCTTTGAAGACTCTTGGACTTCATAACCTAAAGAGTTAATAAATGAGACATTTCACATCCATAACTTATGGAAGTTTCAAAACTCTTAAGATCATAACTTTAAAAAAACTTTTGAGTTCTAAAATTTTATGACAAAATTTGTAACTCCTTAAAACCAATTAAATCAAACTTTTAAAACAAATAAAATAATCATATCATTCTATCTTTTAATAAATTGACCTAATTCAACTCTAGTAGTAAACTGACTCAAATTTTACAAATAATTAGTTTTTTCATAAAATCAAGTAATTATCATAAAATTTGACAAACTTCATGTTTTTTTTTCTTTTTTTTTTCATCAACTTGAAAAAAATACATTTGCATCAAATATAGTAGAAAACAACCCATGGCTCTGATACCACTGTTGGGTTTTGGTATAATACAACATCCTATGGTGCACATACAACCCTAAATACCTTGGATCTATGTTTTCACTAATTATACATGCAAATGGTTTCCAAGGCATTAAACCTATAGCTAGCATGCATTTGACATAAACCATATAATATACTAGTTAGGGAAACATACCTTTTATGTGGCTTGAAGTCTTGATGTATTTGGCCTTAAGAGCTTAGCACGAATAGTATGAAATGCCTCAAATGGAATCACAACACACCTATGACAAAGGTGGCTCTTGAGAGAGAATTGCATGCACCAAAACACCTCCATATTTCTCTAAGAAAAGAAGTGGTGATTTTGGCTATGGAGTAACCTATTTATATGTAGGATTCCAAGGGTCATGGGTATCACCCATAATCCATACCCATGGGTTTTATGATCCATGGTTCATGTGGCCCAACTCTTTATGTATCCATACATAAACTTGGTCCAACATGGATCATAAGCCCAACACATATAAATATAAATAATTATCATAATTAGTCCCCATAGATTTAATTAGTCTCTTTTGATCACTAAATTAATTCCAAATTAATTCTTGATCGATACTAATTAAAACATATGATTTCATATTAATATATTATAACTTATAATATATTAATAAACCATAAATAACCTTCTTTCAAAAGTCCATCCTAACAAATTGTCCTGATGATATGCAACCCAAATAGACCATGCTACTCTCGGGTCTAGTACATACCAATAATAGTTATGAGCTTAGACATCTAATCCAACAATTTGTCTACATGATATCTTGTAGAACGGAGGATTATATGGTCCCTTATCTTAGGATACGTAAGTGACTGGGTCAGAGTTCGACCACGGCTTTTGAGAGCTACAATGTGTTGGTTAATTTTGAAGTTGTACTTGCAATATTAGTTATTAGACTTATCCAAGTGGGAGATTGTTCGGATTAGGTGTCTAAGCCCATAACTATAATTGGTATATACTTGAATTGATGGTAGCATAGTCCTTTTAGGTTGCCTACACTCTGGCAACTTGATAGGATGACTTTTGGAGAGACAGGTTGAATTTCTTATTTGGAATAATAAATTGGTGCATAAAATGATTTATTAATATGTTATGAAAATAATATATTAATTAGAAATCATATTATTAATTAGTATTTAATCAAAAATGAATTTGGAATTAATTTTAGGATTAAAGGAAGTGATTAAAAGTGTAAGGGATGTTTTGTAATTATTTGATAGTTGTGGCTTTGGGATCTTGGATCAACCTTATTGGGGAGGGCCGAAAATCCTTAGAATATTCTAGAGGATTTCGTCCAAGCCTTGAGTGGGAGTCCATGTGCTGATTAGGCCCCAAGGTAAGGAATTAGGGTTTCCACCTCAAAACCCTAGCTTTGGATCAAAGCCACCTCAACTATAAATAGAGCCCCAACCTTCATGATTTCTTCCCATGCTATCAAAACCCTAGTTGAGCTGAAATATTGTGCCTCCTCCTCCTCTCTTCTCTCATCCTCTTCCATAGAGTGTTTGTAAGCCGTTAGAGGTGTCACATTTGAGGCACTTGCTCTCAATAGTTCAAGATCTTCAAGATTTCTATGTTATTACTACATAACAAATCAAGGTATGTATCTAAACCCTATTTTGTTTTGATTTTGAAATTAGTACATGCCTCCTAGGGTTTCTAGATTTGTGTTCAATGCCTGTATGTCTAATAGAGAAAACATAGATCTAAAAATTAGGGTTGCATGTACACATAGGATTATTTGCTATGTATAAAACCCATCATTACGATTGGACTACGGATCCCAAAGAAAATGTGGCACAGTACATGGAACGAACGGAGATCATCCCCATTCTCACACATTTGAAGGAAGTTTGCCTATGCAAGGGTTTCAGATCAACCCTTGTAGGATCAACCCTAAAATGGCTTCTTAATGTTCCTCCTTACTCTATTACTGTATTTGATCACTTAGTTAATCTTTTTAACAATTAAATTTTTTATAGCAACACATTCGAAAAGATCACCAGTGATCTTTACCGGGTAGTTCAGGATCCTAAGGAATCCCTTAGGGATTTTGTGATCAGGTTTGGTAGGGAAGCCTTGAGTATCCACAACATCGATATGGAAACTACTGTAGAAGCCTTTAAAATGGGCTTAAAGAAGGACTTTCCCTTCTACGAAGACCTTGTAATGACTCCATGCAAAAGAATGGACGAAGTGAGAAATAGAGCACTAAGGTTCATAAGGCTCGAAGAAGACAAGGAGATCCAAAAAAGGAGCAACGCACCAAACTAATATGATAACCCCAATAGGAAGGTCGATTCCCCAGTCTAAAGATCATATAAATCCAAACCTTATTCCAAACCTGATCATCATAGCGTTAATGCCCTTGAAGATAAAGGGGAGGAAGAAGAATTTCCTAAGATCACTAAATATTGCTTTTCTGTGGATGTTTCAGTTTAATATTTGCTATGCAGGAACTTGGTGACAAATCGAGATTGCCAAGAAAGGGAGAAAAGCCACCACCTGGAAAGATAAATCTAAATGGTGTGCATACCATGAGGACTTTGGTCACATTATGGAATATTGCATAGCCCTCAAGAAGGAAACTAGTTACCTACTCAGTAAGGGATATCTCAAAAAGATCCTGGGAAGGAAAAAGGAAAGATCCAAAGAAAAGGATCAGGATCCTCATAAGATCCTAAAGAAACTAGGATCCCCTCCTATGGACGCCAAGGTAATCAATGTTATATCTGGAGGATTTCGCATTTGTGGTAACTCTTATTCTGCAGAAAAAAGGCATGCCAAAGTGTCGAAGACGGAGAAAGAAGAAAGGACTCAGAAGAATATGTCAATTACAAACGAGAATGAAACCACCTTCGGCGAAACAAATAAGGCAAACGTCCAGGATCCTTACCATGATGGACTGGTGATCACTCTTTACATCACCAACCATTTTTTTCAGAAGGATCCTTGTCGATGGAGGATAATTAGTCAACATTTGAAGGGTTTTGAGCATTCTAACACTCCTATGGTGTACATGCAACCCTAGAAACCTTGGATCTATGTTTTCTCTAAAATACATGCAAATAATAATTTTCCAAGGTTTACATCCTAACTAGCATTTTATGGGGTACTTGAATCATAAAACACTAGTAGAATTACATACCTTTTTAGTAGTGGTTGATTGTTTGGAGTTTGAGAGCCTAGCACCAATAATGTGGATGCCTCAAATGGAAGTCACAAATCACCACAAACTTTGGAAACTTGAGAGAGTAGTAGCACACTTCTAGAAATTGGCCACACTTTAGTTCTCACACACACTAATGCCATTTCAAGTGCCAAAGACCCATTTATATAGTGTGGTGGATTAGGGTTACATCCATGTAAACCCTAATACCCATGACCTTTCATTTCCATAAGATCCATGGGTTAAAGCTCCATGGACTATCCATGGACTTTCCATGCAAGCCTAGCCCATTCTAAATAAGCATTAGCCCACACTATATAAATACAAGAGCCCATATCTAATTAGTTACCTTTTCTATCACCAAATTAATTCTAAATTAATTTTAGATGAATACTAATTAAATAATATGATTCCATACTACTCTCAAAAGATTATCCATATATATTGTTTAGGTGAAGTGCAACCCAAATGGACCATGCCGGGTCGGGTCAAGTACATCTCAAATATAGTTATGGACTTAGACACCTTATCTAACAGTCTCCCACTTGGATAAGTCTAATAACTATACTTGCAAGCACGACTTAAGGTACTGACCGACAATCGTAGCTCTTAAAACTCTGTTGAACTATGAAGCGCCATTTTAGATAAGGGATCATATAATCCTCTGTTCTCAAGATATCACCCAAACAAATACATGGAACAATGTCGTACTTATTATCCAACAGTTTGTTTCCCAATTTCCGATTTGTTTGACATAGAACTTAATTGAACACATCAATTTAGTTATGACCGAGCCCGGTACATAGGTCAAAACAAAATCATCGAGGGGCCCAAATATCGCTTCTAATCCTCCAAGGACTAGAAGGAACATATAAAATTTGACTCATATGCTTTTTCTACTACTTGTTGAATTATACACAAAGGTATGTTTTATGACATTAAGTTACTGATGCATTTTCGTATAATCAATGCATAACCAACTCATAGGCAACAACTCATATCTCTAGGTTTGAAGACTTATATGATATTACCATCTCACGGTCACTCGAGATAAATTCCATGAAGTGATACAAGTGAGCGTGGGTTTAATCCAATACCCAGAACTTATGAGCACTCATGAATGTTGTAGCAACTTTTGCTATGTACAACACCTTAGACATCTACAAGCCAATTTCATGACAGTCTTGATTCATACCTACTTCCAACATATGACTGACTGTGGAGAATTTGAATAAATAAATTACTTAGGAAGTCAAAACATGCAAAATTGAAACAATAGTAAATAATTAACATACGATAGCAACACTTTACTTATAAATAAACAACAAATTTTATTCAATCATCAAATGTCAATTACATTTTACAAGTTTCAGAGCTACCTAATCTGTAAACTAATATCATCCTTCAGCCTGATGCGCCTCGCATGCTGCAAATGCCTAACCCTAGGCAGTCCCTTCGTGAGGGGATCTGCTAGGTTCTCTTCTGACGATATCCTCTTTGCTACGAGGAGTCCTTCTATCTAATGTCTTATGAAGTGATATTTTATGTCAATGTGTCTGGATTTGCCATGATCTCTCGGTTCCTTGGCTAATGCAACCGCACTATTGCTGTCACAGAAAATCTCCATAGGCTCCTTGATAGCTGGTACAACTCCAAGGTCTCCGATGAAGTTTCTCAGCCATATCGCTTCCTTCGCCGCTTCACTCGCTGCTATATACTCTGATTCACATGTCAAATCAACTACCATCTCTTTCTTAGAACTTTTCCAAGTAATTGCTCCTCTATTCATGGTAAAGACCCAGCCCGAATGAGAGCGGAAATTATCCCTATCAGTCTGAAAGCTAGTGTCACTATACCCCACAACTCTCAAGTCATCACTCCCACCAAGGGTAAGAATCCAATCCTTAGTCCTTCACAGGTACTTGAGAATGTTATTTACCGCAGTCCAGTGAGCCTTTCCAGGATTCCGGTGATATCTGCTGACCATGCTCACAGCAAAGGCCACATCAGGGCGAGTACAAGTCATAGCATACATGATCGAGCCAACAGAGGAAGCATATGGTAATCGACTCATCTCAACTATCTCGACCTCTATACTCAAGCTCTGAGCCTTGCTCAGTTGGGCATTATGTTGGATTAGTAGGTCACCTTTCTTGGAATTCTGCATGTTGAACCTTTTCAAAACTTTGTCAACATAGGTGCTTTGACTAAGTCCAATTAGTCTTTTACTCCTTTCTCTCAATATCCTTATCCCTAGGATACAGTCAGCTTCTCCAAGGTCCTTCATAGCGAAACACTTCCCAAGCCAGGACTTAACCTCCTACAAAGTTGGGATGTCATTTCCTATGAGTAGTATGTTATCCACATATAGTACCAAAAAGCTAACTATACTCCCACTAGCTCTAACATACACATAGGAATCATCTTCGCTTCTTGAAAAACCAAACTCTTTGACTTTCTCATCAAAACAAAGGTTCCAGCTAGGAGATGCTTGTTTTAATCCATAAATGGATTTCTCAAGCTTGCACACTCTATCAGGGTACTCTGCACTGACAAAACCTTTTGGCTGACTCATGTAAACATCCTCAACCAACTTTCCATTAAGGAAAGCGGTTTTGACATACATTTGCCTTATTTCATAATCATGAAATGCAACAATGTTTAGCATAATCCTAATATACTTAATCTTTGCCACTGATGAGAAGGTTTCATCATAATCAACTCCCTGAGTTTAAGTGAAGCCCTTCGCAACCAGTCACGCCTTATAAGTGTGCACTTTCCCATCCATGTCGGTCTTCTTCTTGAAGATCCATGTGCACCCGGCCATCTTACGACCCGGTACATTTCCAACCAAGTTACAAACTTGATTGTCATACATGGACTGAATCTCGCTGTCCATAGCCTCTTTCCATTTAGCAGACTCAGGGCCTACCATGGCTTCCCTATAGCTGTTAGGTTCATCCAAATTTACCAGTGTACTATTAATGATAAATGTATCACCTTCCGCAGTAATATGGAAACCATAGTAATGCTTAGGTGGATTCCTAACTCTAGTGGAACGCCTCAGAGGTACAGACTCGTCAGTTGGTTCAACAGGAGTTTCCTCCTCAAGTTGATTACTAGGGTTTGAGGTTCCTTCACCACTTGATTCTTGAATTTCTTCAAGGTCAATTCCCCCCCCCCCCCCCCCCCCCCGCACTGTTTACTTGGCTTATGAACTCTCTCTCACGAAAGACCCCTCTCCTTGCCACAAAGACCACATTATTATTGGATCTATAGATGAGGTAACCAAAGGATTTCTGTGGGTAGCCGATGAAAATACACCACTCACTTCAAGGTTCGAGCTTGTCGTGAGTCTCGTGCCTCATGAAAGCCTTGCAACCCCAAATCTTGATGTGGTCCAAAGTGGGAGCTTTCCCAGTCCACATCTCATAAGGTGTTTGGGCAACCTTCTTTGTAAGGACTAGATTAAGGATATGGGTGGCAATCTCTAAGGCATACCCCCAAAATGAGATTGGTAGCGAAGCTCGACATATCATGGAACGAACCATGTCCAACAAGGTTCGATTACACCTCTTAGCCACACCATTAAGCTATGGTGTTCTGGGAGGTGTTAATTGTGAGACAATCCCACATTCCTTAAGATAGTCAAGGAACTCTGTACTAAGATACTCACCACCTCGATATGATCGAAGCATCTTAATGTTCCTGCCCAACTGATTCTTCACTTCCTGTTTAAACTCTTTGAACTTTTCAAAGGTTTTTAACTTACGCTTGATTAAGTAGACATAACCATATCTACTGTAATCATCAGTAAAAGTCACATAGAAGCGGTTAGCATCCCTTGTGGCGGTTCTGAAGGGTTCACACACATCAGTATGTATGAGATCCAACAAACCCTCACCCCTAGCACAAGTACCAGTAAAGGGTGACTTTGTCATTTTCCTAAGCAAACAAGATTCACAACTATCATCCGACTTTAGGTCAAATGACTCTGAGACTCCATCCTTTTGGAGTTGGCCTATGCGTTTCTTGCTTACATGTCCAAGACGACAATGCCACAATGATGCTTTATCCAAGCTATTAGAAGAATCAATACACAACACATTATTTCCTAGGTTATCTACAACCGACACATTTTCATACACACCATCACAAGGTAATGCCTTAAAATAAAAAGCATTATTATAAGAAGCATTAACATCACCACATTCATTATCAAATGAAAAGGTAAACCCTTGTTTGTACAAACTATGAAAGGAAATAATATTTCTTGCCATTTCAGATGAGTAACAACACTTATTCAAATCTAACACTAACCCACTACTTAGCAACAAAGAATAAATTCCAATCTTGGTGACAGGTGAAGCTTTCCTATTCCCCATGATCAAGTTTATCTTCCCATGCTCCACATTCTCACTTCTTCTTAGTCCCTGCAAGTCAGAACATATGTGAATACCACAACCTATATCAAGGACCCAAGAATTAGAATATTGTGAGTTATTAGACAATATAGTGTAAATACTTGTATGGTTGGATTTCACTTTCCCATCCTTAACATCTTGTAGGTACTTTGGACAGTTTCGCTTCCAGTGCCCCTTATCATGACAATAGAAGCATTCAACTTCCTTTGGGTTGGAATACAGAGTGACTAGACCACTTTTGGCTCCACTCAAATAGGAGCCATCAAGAGACTTTCCCTTGGTACCCTTCAAAGGGGTTTTCCTCTTCTTCCCTCTACTTTGTCTGATTGCCAAGACAGGGGCGGAGTTAGGAATAGGAGTAATAACAATCGATTTACCTTTGAGACGACTTTCGCCGGTCTTCAAAAGTTCTTGAAGTTTGCTGAGTGTGACCTCCTCCTTGTTCATGTGATATGTCATTAAGAATTGATCATAACAAGAATGTAAGGAGTGCAATATGATGTCAATCACCAACTCCTCTGAGAAGTTCACATTTAATTTCAACAAACGGTCCACGAATCTTTGCATTTTCTGCATGTGGCACGTGATGGGTTCACCATCCTTCATCCGGGTTGTTATCATAGAGGAGAGGATTTCATACCGCTCTTGACGAGCATTCTGATGGTATCTGTCCATCAAGTCCTGGTGCATCTCAAAAGGGTAATAGTCCTCATAGAACTTTTGGAGCTTGGCTGTCATCATGGCCAACATGATACATGCACCTTAGTGACATCTCTCTCATGTGCCCGGAATTCAGCGATCTCCTCTGGAGTAGCAGACGACTCATCAAGTTCCTTAAGCTCTTTGTCGAGGACATATTCCTTGTCCTCATAGCACGTGACCATCCTGATGTTCCTGATCCAATCATTGAAGTTGGAACCATCGAAGATGACTCTCCCACAAAGGTTCATGAAAGAGAAGGACCCGGTAGGGTTTGAGCGAGAAGCATTGTTGGAAGACATCTGAAAAGGAAGAAGGACAAGTTTAGATTAGATATGGAATCCTTAATAAGACACCCAAATGTAATATTAAGGCTAGGACCCAACACAATACTTTATAACTTGGAAGAGGGATGCCGTAATCCAAACTATAAAATATTTGAAGGTAGGTGAATGGCGATTCACCAATTTCCACCATGAAAAATGAAAAAAATTATTAGGTTTTAATTGGTTTTGAAACTCCTAGATTCTTTTGAGATTCATTGAACTTTCAATGGCATGTTTCAATCTTGATTGTACCCTTCAGGTTTTGTGACTGGGATGCTGAGGATCACAAAACAAGGTGTGAATAACCATGCAAATTAACTTGGTACCCTCAATATTATCACCTAATCGGTATGCCGGTTAACCACATGCGCTCCACCGATCTATGATAAACATTAAGTTACCCTTTTCCTTCCTTACTAGTCCAAGTTAGTGTGCCGGTTAACCATACATGCTCCACCAACGACTTGGTAAGGTACAAAGTGTTAATTTCATTAGTTAGCACCGATTTCACATTTTCCTAAAGTAACTAAGATTGAGAATTTATAAAAACATTTAGTTACTTTGTAATAATCATTATACTTTTAATGAGAACTAAAGACATTGTCCTACCCGTTCGGCTAATGACCCTCCACCAGTCAAGGAAGCGGTGGGTGGGAGTGGACACCCATTAAGCTGCCATTTTATTGACATCAACCTTATACCCCCCTTATAGTCCGGCTTCATGAATGAGGCCTACTAACGGTAAAACGACTTGATCTTATACATATATATTATTAACTTATAATACTATAAAGTATAAGGGTTGAATTTCAAGTTTTAAAACTCTAAGGGTTGGAATTAAAGTTTTCTAAGGTGTATGAGACTTTACAAATTCTAAAACTTGAGGGCAATTTTTGAAACTATTCAAAACTTTTCATTTCATAACTTATGAGTTATTAGTTTTGATGAGATTATAGAATCTTTTAATCTATAGAGATCGATTAGATCTTGAACAAGTAAATAAACAATGATGGTTCAAACACAGTAAAATAATAGAACAAGGATGAATCAAACGTGTTGAATGATTAAAACAAAATCCTCAGAAGAGCTCGATTAAGAACATCAACTGTAGAGGATTGGAAGGTTACAAGTATGATCAAAGAAACCTTTAGTCGTCTGGAAAAAATTGTATACTCAGATCTCTAAAACCTTAACCTAATATGCATGCAAGCATAAGCTTATATACAAAGCATAAAAGACACACGGTTGGACAGGCCCAAACCGTAATACAAAGAATTATAAACAAACGAGCCCAAAAGACGCAATCTTCTAAGCCCAACAATCTCCCCCTTTGCGTCAATTTGGGGCGAGATCTTCACTCTGTCTTCAAAGCAGATGGCTTCTTTACCGTTTGAAAAATTTTCGGTATCAAAGCTAGAATATGATGCCTGAAGGTAATATACCAACGAAGCATATCTGTAAAGTTCTTCTTATCTGCTGTTGTATTCTGTTTGCATCGGTGAATGATATTGATGATGTGCTCCAGACACTCTGTAGAGAACAGATGCTTGTCTACCAACGCAAACAGAAACTTGTGCTTATCCCCCCTTGTGAACATAACTGTCAGATTGGAAGAATCAATCTGCCCCAACTTCATTTTATGGACATCTCCGGTTTTGGAAGTGGGCTTGACAGTCGGTTTCTTATTCATCACCTTTGCTATTTCCTGATCCATAGTGGCTAGCTCATGGACATAGGAAGCCAACATTCTTTTAAGATGAGAAAGAATTGGTTCATATTCTCTCTGGTTGGAGAGAAGAATGTTGTATAGCAAGATCCAATCGTGGGGGTTCAGACTGGGAAGATCTGCCAGAGAAATAAGATGTTCGGTGTTGGCAGTTCCTCTGTTGATTTTGAAATTGACGTTTACAAATTTCCCAGCCTGGGTTGGTTTCAGTACCTTGACTCTTATAATTTTCTGGGCGCTCCAAGTCAAGTACTGAGGTTGACCGAATTTCAGATAGAAATCGATAAGCTCCCTGTCAACCTTCGGGTTCGGATGAGGGACGTTTGCAGTGACATCAAAGCAGTGAAAAGTGAAGGATTTACGCGTAATGGGCATGTCGAACTGCGAGTCTTTGGAGTTTTCACACTCAAAATATGCAATCGGTTCCAACCAATAAATAGAAGGAAACTCAATTGCTTGAGTGATGAGTGTGTCTCTGTCCCAATCTGGGAACAGAGTCTTTTTAGCTTGAATTGCCTCCTCATCCTCCCGGATTTTCCTTTCTCTGGCTTCTGCCTCACGAGCTATCTTCAATGTTTCATCAAGCTCTCTGTCCCGTTTCTTGCGTTGAAGAGCTTCAGTAATGGTTTCATCTGATTCTGATTCGCTCTCAACTAGGACATGTTTACCAGAACCCGAAGCTACATTACCCTTCGGTTCTTGTTTGGACATACCTTCCTCTCCCCCTTGTCTCGGAAGAACATGCTTCTCCGAGACACCCTTCATTTCACTTAGGATAGTGATCGCCGGAAGGAGTTTCGCCTGGAGATGCTGACGAACAGTGAGGGTTAGGAAGGGATCATGGGAGTCAAGAACACCGGTTAACATATTTTTAACGTCACCAGCGCAACTCTGAAGAACTGCCCTTTGAGTTTGAAGTAAAGTGATTTCTTGTTGTGCCTGGGCCAGTTGAACTTTCTGTAAGTCAATAGTTGCCTGGTGCTTGATAACTTCTTCCTTCAGGGTGCTCTCGGCTGCTAAAGAGGCAAAACGTGAATCCAAAGATTTGAGAATTGAAGTGGATTCAGTTTTGAGGTCAGCACGCAGAGCCTCAAATTTCCTGGTTTCTCCCTGAAGGGTGGCTGCGAACGAGTCTACTGACGCTTGAAATTTGGAAGCATTTGAATCAGCATGAGCCTTGAGAGAATCAAGAAAGATCTGAGTTGTATGAACAACCTCAGAAACTTCCTTAGTGGCTTTGGAGCATGAGGCTGCTGAATTGTCTACAGTGTCAGTAGAGCGATCCAAGGCTTCGGTGTAAGTCTGGATTGCTGACTCGATGAAAGCCTTCAGCACAGCACCCCCATATGCTTTACTGTCAGCCAGCAGACTGTCGAGTTTTGCGTGAATCTCTTGAAGTTGCTGACTTGACACAGGGGTATCTGTATCGGTGTCGGTAGGGATCCGGTAAGGGCTGTAATAGATGGAATCAAATTCATCATCATCACCCCCTAGGGTAGCACCGGAGTTGGAAGATGGAGAAGGGGAGGATAGAGGGTTGATGACCGGGGTTTCAACCACAGAAGCAGCCCCCGTATCAGATACGTTGACCGTTACTGGTGGTTGGGTTGTGGTTATGGTGATAGATTCTGTGATAATAGGTTGGGAGATAGAAGATGAAGGTTGAGAAATGGTGAAGGGAATAGTGGTTTCGGTTGTGGTTTGGGGAATTGATGTTGGAACAGAACTTGAGATGTTCTGTTTGGGTGATTGGGTTGGGGTTGGAAATTTTGGGGAAGTAGGAGGAGAAGGAGATTTGGTAATTTGGGGAGATTTAGGTGGGGTAGGCGAGTTTTGTGGAGATGAAACGGGTAGAGTTTCGGTTTGAGGATTAACGTCTGGAGGGGTAGGAGAGTTTTGTGGAGACGAAACGGGTAGAGTTTCGGTTTGAGGATTAACGTCTGGAGGGGTAGGAGAGTTTTGTGGAGACGAAACGGGTGCAGTTTCGGGTTGAGGATCAACATCTTCTGTTTCGGATGGTGCATTCTGTTTTGATTCAGAAGGAGATCCTTTGGCTCTTTTAGCCATCTTCTTGACCTTTTTCGATCTCGGCTGAGAAGGTGCCTCTGCCTCGGATTTGCGTTTGGAGGACCTTCTCTTTTTCTCCTTTTGGGGTGCGGGTTCCTTCATCTCAGCCTTCTTCTTTTTGCTCGCTCTTTTGCCCCGGTTAGCAGGCCGATCCAGAGCCTCAAGAGCTGCACGTTGTTCCTCGGAAAGAACCCTAGGAGGCAGGGGGGTTCTGGAGCTGTAGTCCGCCATAATCTTGCTGTGGGGCGTGACACATCTGTACATGGACTCAGGGATTAGTCCATAGTGGAGGAACTTACTTGGATCTGAGAGAATGATTTTCTTGGTGTGGTATGTGGCAATTGAAGCCATAAGAACATCCTTCATGACAGGGATGTCAAGAGAATCAATGGCTCTCCTGGTGATGAGGGTCCAAAACCTGGCGCATGAAATTTCTGAGTGCCTTGCGGTAGAGTTGAGACTCTGAACCACTTGAGACCAGAGAATCGACCCATAGTCCAGATTGATCCCGTTGTAAAGCCCATACAGCATTGTGAGAAATCCTTTGCTAGTGGTGTCGGAACCACCACATCGCTCCGCTAAACCCTTAATTAAAAGGGTAAGCAATCCATTCCACTGAGATGGAAGACATGATTTCTTGACTTTGCCAACAGATGTTAGAACATCTGTATACCCCATCTCGTACATCATCTTAAAGATTTGGGCGGTTGTAATGAAGTCTGGTGAAATAACAGAAGTATCTACGGCAAGCCCTAGAAGAGAGCAAAACCGTGCTTTGGAAACGAAAGTCTTCTTGTCATGAATAGAGAAGTAGATACGGTCTTTGTGTTTGTCATAGCTTGCTGTGGAGTAGACTTGAGATAGCAGGGTCATAGGAACTGCCTCCACCTTCCTTAATGCCAATACCAATGGGGAATATGTGAGGCATTCCACCACGTAGAGCATATATGAGTCATAGACGTATGGAGACAACTCTATGATCATGTTCTGATTTGGTTTGATTGCAAGAAAAGAAGAAGAAGCAGACTGATCGTGAGTTGTAGAAGAAGTCGCCATTGTTGAGTTTTTGGAAGAAGATGAACAGGGGTAACTTTTTCAGAGAGATAATGCTTTGAGAGGTAACTGCCAAAGAACACGATCACGTCTTATTTATACCGTTCTCAGGAGAGAGAAAATCGTGATGATTAGGAACCCAAAACGTCGCCTGAAAAAGCGCGATTAGAAGTTATGGTGTATTCAATGAAGACGTCAGCATACGAGGGGCTGAAACGAATCCTTTGCACGCGCCCAAATCTTTTTCGTACCGTTTGAAATCCCTTGTGCCCTTGTTTGGTTACAGTTGAGACTTAGAACCATGTGCCAAACAGTAATTAGAATGTGGGAAAACAATTCCGTGCATAAGAGTGTGAAAGACAAGGAAATAAATCTAATGTGTTTGGTAGTGCATGTTGTCTAAATAAAAGACAGAAGGCAGAAGATTCCGGGCAAGAATCGCTTCCTTCAGAGTCAAGAGAGACCTGAAGTGTTTGTGTGGTTTCCCGAGAAATACGATCAGTTGTTTTTAGAGAAACAATGAAAGGCGTCTTCTGATGATGGCTAAGAGGTGGCTGAACTCAATCCAAACATTAAGTCTTGACATAAAACTTAAGTGTTGGTAGAGTTACCTGTGAGACCGATGTGATCTGTTGAACAGGTAGGTGGGAAGTATTCTGTGATGGGAATGATATAGACAGAAATCTCAAAATAAATTAAACTGGATCTCTTTGGGAAGAAATGTCTTAGGACGAGACAGTTTCATAAAAGATCACTCATAAAGAAGATTTCCAAGTAAAAGCTTGAGTTAATAACTCACCGTCAATTCTATTTAGGTGTTGGATTTTGGGTTTCACTCAGAACGTGGTAATCGAATCTAAGATCATGAACTCAGATGTTGTGCAACCATAAGCCTCAGTGGTAAAGACTGAGAGCATCAAGGGTTACTTTGGGGAGCGAATGTAAGTGAAGAAGTTGAAGAGATGGTTAAGAGACCGAAAGTACCTTCTGCTACATAAATGGGACAAAGCAGAGCAACTCATGTTTCAGATGAGTAAAAGAAGGTAGCTCTAGACCGAATATGAGAGAATAGCCTGATTGGGAAGAAACGATAGGTATTGATCGAATCATTAAGGCATGCTCGAGGTCATAGAGGCTTGGGACAACATACAGCAGCATGCTTCTAGGGACGTCTAACTAGTCTTATAAGAGAAAAACATACCTGGATGAACGTTCCATAAGGCCATACTTGTATTCACTTGAGCAAGAAGTACATATAAAATATTTTTGAAATTTTGAAATTTACTTAGAGATAAATAAATACTGAAAGACAAAATATTTTTGTTAATTTTTAGTTTTCTGAAAAAGAAATAAAAACAGAAAGAAAGATAAAATATTTTTGTTAAATTTGAAGTTTCTGAAAAAGAAAAAAAAACAGAAAGACAAAATTTAGACAAGGAAAAGAAGTAGAGATTAGGAAGAACCGAGCGGTTTGAGTGAATGAGTGCCTATCTTGTAGAGACAGAGAGAGACCGAGCGATCTGGTTGATTTGGTTCCGTTATGTTACTAGAGCAGAGAGCAACAGAGCGTTCTGCTAGGTTCGGTTCTTTGATTTTGCCAGAGCAGAGAGTAACCGAGCGGTCTGGTTGATTCGGTTCCGTTATGTTACTAGAGCAGAGAGCAACAGAGCGTTCTGCTAGGTTCGGTTCTTTGATTTTGCCAGAGCAGAGAGTGACCGAGCGGTCTGGTTGATTCGGTTCCGTTATGTTACTAGAGCAGAGAGCAACAGAGCGTTCTGCTAGGTTCGGTTCTTTGATTTTGCCAGAGCAGAGAGTGACCGAGCGGTCTGTTAGGTTCGGTTCTTGAATTTGACCAGAACAGAGAGCAACCGAGCGGTCTGTTAGGTTCGGTTCTTGAATTAGACCAGAACAGAGAGTGACCGAGCGGTCTGTTAGGTTCGGTTCTTGAATTTGACCAGAACAGAGAGCAACCGAGCGGTCTGTTAGGTTCGGTTCTTGAATTAGACCAGAACAGAGAGTGACCGAGCGGTCTGTTAGGTTCGGTTCTTGAAATTTTTTTTTTTTTTTTTTTTTTTTTTTTTTTTTTTTTTTTTTTTTTTTTTTTAAATAGAGACATGAGGATTTGGGACCGATTCTGCAACCATCATACCTAAGCCTTGCAATATCTGATTGAATGATGCTTCAGGAAGAGCTTTTGTAAAGATGTCAGCCAGCTGATCAGTGGTTCTTACGAAGTGAACTTCGACATTTCCATCTTCCACATGATCTTTGATGAAGTGATACCTTAGTGCTATGTGTTTGGTTTTGGAGTGTTGCACTGGGTTATGACAAATCCTAATTGCACTTTCGGAGTCACAATATAGTGGGATCTTCTTCATATTGAGTCCATAGTCTCGAAGTTGACTTTGGATCCAAATCACTTGTGATGTGCATGATGCGGCTGCAATGTATTCTGCTTCGGCTGTAGATAGCGACACGCATGTCTGTTTCTTGGATTGCCAGCTAACTAACTTCCCGTCAAGAAATTGACATCCACCGGTCGTGCTTTTTCGGTCGAGTCCACATCCTCCAAGGTCAGCATCAGAATAGGCTTGAACGAAGAAGCCTGAGTTGGATGGATACCAAAGACCTAAGGAGGTGGTTCGCTTGAGATATCGGAGGATGTTCTTCACTGCAAGCATGTGAGGTTCACGGGGGTTTGCCTGAAATCGAGCACAATAACACACAGAAAACATGATATCAGGTCTGCTAGCAGTAATATACATTAACGATCCAATCATTTGACGATAGAGCGTGATATCAACAGCTGGTTTGTCTAGAGATGGGGTAAGCTTAGTGCCGAATGCCATTGGGACTTTGACTTTTGAGTCTCCCATCATACCGAACTTTGCTAGGAGAGTCTTTGTGTAAGCTTCCTGATTAATAAAGATGCCTTCGGGTCCCTGTCTTATGTTTAAACCAAGGAAAAAGTTAATAGGACCCATTGAGCTCATTTCAAACTTAGTCTCCATCAGCTTTCTGAATTCAGCCGTTAAGCTTGGATTTGTGGAGCCAAAGATGATATCATCGACATAAATTTGAACTATCATAAGGTGGTTACCTTCCTTTTTGCGAAAGAAGGTTGGGTCAACCGAACCTTGTTTGAATTTAGACATCTTTAAAATTTTTGTAAGCGTTTCATACCAGGCTCTCGGAGCTTGTTTAAGGCCGTACACAGCTTTATCCAGAATATAGCAATGATTTGGATGCTTTTCGTTCACGAATCCAGGAGGTTGCTCGACGTACACCGTCTCTTCAAGTTCTCCATTGAGAAATGCACACTTGACGTCGATTTGGAAAACTTCAAAGTTCTTGTGAGCAGCATAAGCTAGGAATATTTTAACAGATTCTAGCCGAGCTACTGGAGCGAAAGTCTCTTCGTAGTCTATCCCTTCCTCTTGACAATATCCCTTGACCACCAGACGAGCCTTGTTCCGTATAACATTACCTTCCTTGTCCATTTTGTTCCTAAAGACCCATTTGAGACCAACAACCGAAGCATCTGGAGGAGTTGGAATTAGGCGCCAGACTTTGTTTCTTTCAAATTCGTTCAACTCGTCTTGCATTGCTTGAACCCAATCAGAGTGGTCGAGAGCAGTGTTAACTGTCTTTGGTTCAACTTTTGATACGAATGAATTCAACATGCAAAACTCTACCTTTGAAAATAAGGAAGTCTGTTTTGTCTTCAGTTGTGATCGGGTCAGAACCTTTTCAGATACATCCCCAACTACCTGAGAGACAGGATGATCTCTGGTCCATTTGATAAGAGGAGGGTAATTTGGATCAACGGTTGGGTCTAAGTCGGCATTGATTATTTCTTCTAGTTCAGATTGGCTATCATAACCGAGTGTCACATCGTCATGTTCTACCTCAGTTGGTGTACTTTGGAAGATATGAGGTTCGTGTGATTCTAGTGGACCTGAGCTTGCTGGTGTTGAGACCTCTTCGGTTGAAGTTGTGGAATTTGGCTCCCCCTGGACTTGAGCGTTTGGCTCCCCTTCGACTTGTGTACATGGCTCCCCTTCGACTTGTGTGCATGGCTCCCCCTCGACTTGAGCACTTGGCTCCCCCTCGATTTGAGCTTCGTTGGAAGGAGAGTCGATACAGATTGATTCTTCTTCATACATTCTCCTTGCAGCATCTTCAACAATCTGCTCCATGTGATCAACTTTGTTATCTGCTGCACCAGCTTCAGAAAGTGAAGCATTCTCTGGTTCGTCAAAGAGCTCCAGAAATGTCTCGAATAGATTAGCAACCGAGACTGTAACCATGCCATTTGGAGGAAAGATTTCCCCAGTGATATTTTCTTTAGCCTGCAGCTTCTTGACATAGTTGTCGTCAAAGGTCACATAATACGTCTCTTCAATTTTTCTTGAACGCTTGTTTAGGACCCTGTATGCCTTGGATGTGAGAGAGTAACCCAGGAAAATTCCTTCGTCGGCTTTGACATCAAACTTGTTGCGGTGTTCTTTGGAGTTGAAGATGAAACACCTTGAGCCGAACACATGGAAAAATTTCACATTTGGCTTCCTGTTGTTCAATATCTCATATGGGGTGAGAGCGAACCTTTTGTTGAGATATGACCTGTTCTGTGTAAAACAAGCAGCACAAATAGCATCAGCCCAAAAATAAAGAGGTAAAGAAGCGAAACTTAGCATAGTTCGGGCAGCTTCACACAAGGATCGGTTTCGTCTTTCGACTATTCCGTTCTGTTGTGGTGTGTAGGGAGCTGAGAAATTATGACTAATTCCCTTCTCTGCAAGAAACTCTTCAAACTCCCTGTTCTTGAATTCGAGACCATTGTCGCTTCGGATGTTGCGGACAACCTTTTTGAGCTGTACTTCAATTTGCGTAATAAATGTTTTCAGCTTTTGAGTCGCTTCAGATTTGAGCTTTAGAAAGAACACCCATGTAAATCGAGAAAAGTCATCAACGATAACAAGAATATACTTGCTACCACCGATGCTTTCGATAGATGAAGGACCACACAAATCAGTATGAATTAATTCGAGTGGTTCAACAACTTTTGTATTGATAATAGATGGATGACTTTGACGACTCTGCTTTCCCATTTCGCATGCAGCACATAGATGATCCCTGTCGAACTTGAGTAATGGAAGTCCCCTTACATGACCCCCTGTAACAAGACGATTGATATCTTTGAAGTTAAGATGAGATAATCTTCGGTGCCACAACCAGCTTTCATCGGATTGCGCTTTTGACAATAAGCATACAGCTGGGTTTCCTTTGATGGGTTTCATGTTTAAGGGAAACATTTCACCCTTTCGCTCTGACTTGAGAATTATTTTATTTGACTTTTTCTCTATTATTTCTGAACCTTCATCATCGAATGAGACTTTGAGACCTGTACCTCCAACCAGTTGAGATACACTAATGAGGTTGTGCTGGAGTCCTTCCACATATGCCACCTTCCTTATTGAGAAATCCCCATTGGTTATCATTCCGTATCCCTTTATGGTGCCAAAAGAATTGTTTCCGAACTTGACGTTGCCACCATTTGCGAGCGATCTGTACTCCCTAAGCTCTTCTTTCCTCCCTGTCATGTGACGTGAGCAGCCACTATCAATGTACCATTCTTCATCAAACTGCTCGTCACTTATAACCTGCAAAATTTAGAGAGATTTAGGAACCCAAAGTTTCTTGGGTCCACGTGAGCTTTGCATGGAAACAGGAGCAATGAGAGAGATATCAACAAGAAAAGTTCTTTTTACGAGAGTTGTTTTATCTTTCCTTTTAATGGTGTACACTTTTATTTTGTTAAGATTAGTAGTGTTAGATTCGGTCTTTGGAGTGGATTTATCGACTTTCTGCTTCCACTTTTGCTCAGTTGATGAATGAGATTTAGAACGAGATTGATATGAAACTGAGGATGAAGAAGAATTGGAAGAATGAAAAGAATCAGACTTAGAAGGAGACTTTAGGTGACCCTTTTGTTTTTGATCATTGGAGGGACCGACCTTAGAGTTTTGAACTCTTTTGTCTTCAGAACCGAACCTTTGTGTTTGGTTCGAGCCACTTTTGGAACAGAACCTTTGGTTCTGGTTGATATCCTTTTCAGAACCGAACTTCTGCTTTCGGTTGTTGTCCTTTTGTGAACCGAACCTCGGCTTTCGGTTTTTGTCCTTTTGTGAACCGAACCTCGGCTTTCGGTTTTTGTGACTTTCAAGCTTTTCTTCAGGAATGTCTTCATACTTTAGATTCTTGTCTTGATGAGTGAAGTATGCATTCTGGGAACGCCAAAATTGTTTCCTTTCCGAAAGGTTCTTCCGGTATCTGATGTTCCTTTCTATCTTCCTGTTCCGCATCTGAGATGGTTGATGATGAACATTTGCTTTTGTTTTTGCTGACCCCTTGATTGGTTCCATTTGAACTGCAGTGGAATTACTTTGAGCTGAAGAAGCCGAAGAAATGGTTTCTGTTGGTGAGTGAACATCCTTCTGAGGAGTATCTTTTGTACCACTAGTGCTCGGCTCACTGAAGTTGTTTGGCTTATTCAAAGGTTCGGGTATATATCTTCCTTTGCTCTTCCATGAAGTTCGTTCAGATAAACCAATGGTTTCGTCTGCATTATCAATAGGAGCTTCCCAGAAGTATTCATCACAGCCATCAGCATTGTCTTTGTCTACAATGGCTGCAAGTTCGGCTGTTTGATGTTCAGTTACTCCTGTTACCTTGTATACTTGATTTGGAGTAGTCCTGACCTTTTGATACACAACAGCTTTCTCAACTAATTTTGGGGACTTTTGATGGGACAACCGAGCGAACTCTACCGAATTTTCAGAAATAAGATTCTTGTGATTTTCTGGCTTGGTTTTAATAAATTCTGAGCAGTCAACCGTGTCCTCTACAGAAATTTCACTCATATTGTCATCCTCATCAAGCTCAGATGCATTTTCAACATCAATTTTGTTTTCTGAGCTTACTTTGGTGTTTAAAGAGTCAAATTTTTGCATGGTTTCGGTCCTTAGTTTAAGTCTGTCATTTTCATCCAAAAGATTTTTAAGCATGAGCTTGTGGTCTTTAGATTTAATGAAGGACTCAATTTTGTCCAGTCCATACATGTAGGTGGGATTTATGTCATCAGACGATATCACACTTTCACAGTTATAAGCTTCGGCATCGATTTCATCTTCCTTAAATTCCAGGAAGGGCAAAATCATGCGGTGAATTCTTTGGCCTATTTCACAATCCAAGTGGAGCTGAGTAATATTAGAATACAGACGTTTAGCAATTAAACAAAAAACATTTCGTTGTTTTAACAATTTCAAATTGTCTCTTTGCAAATAAATGTTTTCATCTTTAACTCTGACTAATTCCGATTCCTTTAACTCTATCCACATTCTCCGCTCCTCACTCTTCGACGCAGCCCTGCTCAATTGATCAGTTAGGTTAGAATTTGTGACCCGAGTTTGAGTTAAGCTACTATCTAGATGAGATATTCTTGAATTGACACTTTTTAGTTCTTTCTCATAAGAGGATGATGGTACTTTGCATGAAATAAAAACAGATTGTACCTTCTTTATCAGTTCATCCAGCTCATTGAACTGCTGGCTGAGTGGTTTGGCTGTGAAGCACATGTCCTCCTTTGCATTCTGTCCATCATGACCTCCATCGGTGTTGTATCCCCTCAATTGAGATACGTCAGAAACCATAAGGCATTTACCACCACTGCCTTCTTCCTTAGACACGAACGCCTTTCCATGAGTAGGCTGCCTCACTTCCTCGTCTTCTGAGTCAGTAGACCAAACTTCCGTGCTACCGAACTCATCACCTGGAGCAGAACCCTGCACAATAAGGGCATTACAAGGCGGGTTAGCAGCAGACTTCTTCTTTCTCAACTCTTCTAGCCTTTTCTGCAACACAGCTTCCTCATTGTTTCCATCATCTTTCTCAACGATTTTCTTGAGGACACAGTCCTTAGCATAATGGTTTTTCCCACCACAGTAGAAACAGCTCACTCCAGAGTCGCCGTCAACCTTCGGTTCCTTCTTGTGCTCCTCAACTTTCGGTTCATTAACCACCTTTTCAGAGCTGTAACTTCCCTGCCAGTTTCGGTTTTTGTTGCTGGGAAATTTCTTCTTTATGAACCTTTTGGGATTGGATACCATCAAGGCATAATCTTCTGATGTGAGATCATATTCTTCCAGGCTGAGGTCTTCATCCTCCATGACAGCTTTACTTTTTGACAAGAGAGCCAACGAACCGAGACCAGAAACGACATTTTTCTCTTGCACAACGTTTTTCTCTTGAGACTTGAGAATTCCCACCAGTTTCGCCAAAGAGTATGATTTAAATTGCTCATGGGCTTTAACTGTGGAAACTACTACCCTCCACTCAGACTTTAGACCATTCAGGAATGTAACCTTCTGTTCGATGAGCTTCCTTTCGATATCATGTTTGATCATCTTGCTGAGAAGATGATTGAAGCGATCGAACGTCTGGGTCACAGATTCTTCAGCCCCTTGTCTAAATTCACCGAACTCAGATAGAAGCAGAGTTTGTATAGAATGTTCGAGATCTTCGTCTGTAGAGTACAGTTCACGAAGTCTGTCCCAAACATCCTTCGCTGTCGTGCATGAGCTAACCAATCTGAATGTATCAGACTGAAGGGCGAATCGGATCAATCTTAGTGCTTTGATATTGCATTGGAACTTGTCTTTTTCATCTTGTGCAATGTCTTTCACGTCCTTAAGCAGATCATTGTATTCTTTTTGAGTTTTAATGACTCTGGACGTTGCAGAATGAGAAAACGGTCCGTTGGTGATGGCTTCCCAAATCAAATACCCATTTTCCTCCGACCCAATGACGTAGTCTTCGAAATGATGTGCCCATACTTCATAGTCGTTGGTGTATAAGATCGGAATCCTTGTCGTCGAACCAATGCTGTTTGAAATATTGATAACGTTTGATTGTGTCGCGTCCATTATGATCGTAAAAACCTGTTCAAAGATCAGACTTGTAATAAAGCGGATTAGGGCAAAATAATAAATATCAAGATACGTCAATAAAGAGATGACGGCTCAATAAATATTGATGATTGCGGAAAAACCCTAATGATAATCTTTTTCACAGAAAAGATGTGTATCAATTACACAGCCTCCTGCTCTGATACCAATTGATGAGATTATAGAATCTTTTAATCTATAGAGATCGATTAGATCTTGAACAAGTAAATAAACAATGATGGTTCAAACACAGTAAAATAATAGAACAAGGATGAATCAAACGTGTTGAATGATTAAAACAAAATCCTCAGAAGAGCTCGATTAAGAACATCAACTGTAGAGGATTGGAAGGTTACAAGTATGATCAAAGAAACCTTTAGTCGTCTGGAAAAAATTGTATACTCAGATCTCTAAAACCTTAACCTAATATGCATGCAAGCATAAGCTTATATACAAAGCATAAAAGACACACGGTTGGACAGGCCCAAACCGTAATACAAAGAATTATAAACAAACGAGCCCAAAAGACGCAATCTTCTAAGCCCAACAAGTTTATTAAAATGAAGACTCTTCATTTTATGTAACCTATGTGTTCATTAATGGACTTTAAAAGGAGTGACTTTTGGTAATCCATAAATTGAGGACAAATTATGGATTCCATTAAAACACATCAAGATCAAGAATTAAACTAACAAACTATTTTTTAATAATTCCTATGATCTACTAAAACTCATAAGTTCATGAACATTCATGTCAACAATTTGAAGAATCATATAAACACATACAAAACTTGAAATTTTGACAATAACCTTTGAAATTGGATTAGCATAATCATTACAATATCAAAAACAAGTTTTATAAGTCCAAAACAGTTTAGTGTAATGATTCTAGTCCAATTCCAGCTTAAAAACTTGAAAAACTGCATTCTGGGGCTCCTACTCGTCGAGTGCATGAACCTACTCGATGAGTAGGATGAAAAAACTCATGGACTCGTCGAGTCCCCCCGTGTACTTGGCGAGTTCACTGAGCAGAAAGCAGTTTTAATGATTTTTTTTAAGAAGTTTGCATCAAGTATCAAGAAAACAAACCTAGGCTCTGATACCACTGAAGGGTTTTGAGCATTCTAACACTCCTATGGTGTACATGCAACCCTAGAAACTTTGGATCTATGTTTTCTCTAAAATACATGCAAATAATAATTTTCCATGGTTTACATCCTAACTAGCATGTTATGGGGTACTTGAATCATAAAACACAAGTAGAATTACATACCTTTTAGTAGTGGTTGATTGCTTGGAGTTTGAGAGCCTAGCACCAATAATGTGGATGCCTCAAATGGAAATCACAAATCACCATAAACTTTGGAAACTTGAGAGAGTAGTGGTACACTTCTAGAAATCGGCGACACCTTAGTTCTCATACACACTAGTGCCATTTCAAGTGCCAAGGACCCCTTTATATAGTGTGGTGGATTAGGGTTACATCCATGTAAACCCTAATACCCATGACCTTTCATTTCCATAAGATCCATGGGTTAAAGCTACATGGACTATCCATGGACTTTCCATGCAAGCCTAGCCCATTCTAAATAAGCATTAGCCCACACTATATAAATACAAGAGCCCATATTTAATTAGTCACTTTTTTTATCACCAAATTAATTCTAAATTAATTTTAGATGAATACTAATTAAATAATATGATTTTATACTACTCTCAAAATATTATCCATATAAATTGTCCGGGTGAAGTGCAACCCAAATGGACCATGCCGGGTTGGGTCAAGTACATTTTAAATATAGTTATGGACTTAGACACCTTATCCGACAACATTATGCTCCTGGATGCTTTAAAAAGAATGAACATCCCTGAGTCTGAAATAGTCAAAAGTTCCTCAGTGCTAATAGGATTCAGTAGCGAAACAAAGCATACAGTCAGTGAAATAAAGATGTCTGTCTACATAGAGGGGTAAAACGCTATCCAACGATTTTGTGTAATTGATACATTATCCTCCTATAACATTATATTATTGAGGCCATGGATCCATGACATGAAGGAGATCCCAATCGATGTACCACTAATTTGTGAAGATGCCTACCCCATAAGGGACAGTGAAGATCACATGTGGCCAACAAGAATTCAAGGAGTGCTACAAGACCTCGATGAAGACTTTCATAGTCCCACGATGAGCATAACAATTAAATCAAAGGGCACAATATGTACTAGAGGCCAAAGAGAAAGATACAAAAGAAGTGCCCCTTGACATTAAGGATCCCAGTATGAAAGTACTTAAAAGATCCTCACTACCAGATAACATAGAAGAAGATATAATAAAGTGCCTGAAAGAAAGAAGGAAAACCTTTACATGGAAACATAAAGACATGACAGGTATAGATAAAAATATTATAACTCATAAACTTAACATTGATCATTCTTTCAGATCTATACATCAAAAAAGAAGGAAGTTTGCACTCGAGAGAAATCAATTTATCCAAGAAGAAGTAGAAAAACTTCTTAAAACAGGGATGCTTTAGAAGCTCAAGTTACCAAGGTGGTTAGCCAACGTGGTCGTCTTATAAAAGAAGAATGGTAAATGGAGAGTATGTATAGACTATACAGATCTTAACAATGCTTTTCCTAAGGATCCTTTCCCCTTAACACATATCAATTATATGATAGATGCTACGGATGGCCATGAACTATTAACATTCATGGATGCATCAACAGGATTCAAATGGAACCATCTGACCAAGAGGATACTACATTTGTAACCCCAACAGGTGTATATGTGTATATATATATATATATATATATATATATATATATATATATATATATATATATATATATATATTATATACCTCTATACCCTTTGGTCTTAAAAATTCAAGTGCAACATACTAAAGACTAATTAACCGGATGTTCAAGGACAAACTGGGGGACACCATGGAAGTCTACATCGATGACATGGTGGTTAAGTCAAAGAAAGCTAATGATCACATCAAGGATCTTGAAAAAGCTTTCAGCACACTAGACCAATACAACATGGAGCCGAATCCCTCCAAATGAGATCAAGAAAGTTCCTCAGATACATGGTGACTAAAAGAGGAATAGAAGCAAGTCCGGAGAAAATAAAGTCCATCATTGTTCTAAGATCCCCATCCTCGAAAAAGGATATTCAAAGACTAATAGGAAGAATAACAACCCTAAACAAATTCATCTCAAGATCCTCAGAGAGGTGTAAACCTTTCTATGACATCTTGAAGAAAAAAAAAAGGTTTAAGTGGACCAAAGAGTACAAAGATGCTTTTCAAGAACTTAAAAATTATTGAAGTTTAGCACCCTTGCTGGTGAAACCACTAGATAGGGAGCCACCCCTTTTATACCTTTCAATATCCTCTATCACTGTAGGTGCTGTTTTAGCCAAGGATCTTAACGGGGACCAACATCCCATCTACTATGTAAGTAAAAGTCTCTTGGATCCTGAGACCAGGTACTCCCATCTTGAAAAACTAATACTTGCATTAGTAACCGCTTATACAAAATTAAGACACTATTTTGAAACACATACTATACATGTAGGAACTAATTACCCCATTAAGAATGTTATGCGGAAACCAAAGATGTTAGATAGGATGGCAAAGTGGTCCGTAAATCTAAGCACAAATGACGTCAAATACGAACCAAGATCAACAATAAAATCACAAGCACTAGCAGACTTTATGATTGATTTCAGTGATGATATACAACATGAAGCAGAATTGGAAAGCAAGAAAATCCAAAAAAAAGATAGCATGGGAAGATGGACCCTCTTCACTGATGAATCTTCCAAATTTAGAGGAATAGACCTATGGATCATACTAAAATCGTCACAGGGGGACATCATACCCCAAGTGTAGAAGTGTTTAATCGAGTACAAGAAACAAATCAGAGTAAAATCAATGTAATATGAACACAAGGAGTAAATAAGATCTGGTTCAACTCATATTACTTTCATGAACACGAGTACAAAAATGACAAGAAGCAAGTTTTGAAAAACTCTCTCTCCATCAACTCTATGTTCAACTCCTATTTATAGGAGACTGAAAGTACAAAAAATACTAAGGCATAGATATTACGCTTCGACAACAAAGACGCCTTAGCAAATACATACGAAATATACTATTACAGAGATTTCGACATATTACAAGATATTTTGACCCTACAATCTGCCCCTTTGTAATCATGCCGAACCTCTCAAGGTGAGAGCATCTGTGCAGCAAAAAGCATCACTCTTCGAATCTCAATATACCACAATAAAATCTTCTTCAACTCCTTTTTATCCCCTTGATTATTCTTTGAGCAATTATTCATACGAACAATGAAGTTCGTATATTGGGATGTGGTATACCTTTCTACTTCGCAAGCTTGAAATAAGAATCTTTTCGCTTTGCCACTCTTGTCTTTTCCAGCAAACACCAATCCAAAAGGTTTCAAGCAAATCTCACCATCATCATATTTCCTTAATTCAGCTTGGGTCTTCGTGGCTTCCATAGGAACTTTCACTTCCACCCCTTTAGTTGTAGCCAACTCCTCATCAGTCAGGGCCGAACACTCATAATAATTATCTATGAATATTTTGATGTGAGCAAGACCTAGTCTAAAAGCTTCTGGAAAATCAGCAACTTGTATGAGATCATACAAGTTCATTAAAGGAAAATCAGCAACTGAGAAATCACAGATTTGATTGTTCGCCCTTATAACATGATATCGAAAATTCTGCATCGTATTCTCAAACAAAACATCCTTCGTAATGCTGAGTACCTTCTTGATCTTTATCACTGAACATATCTCCTCTGGTACTTTTCCAAGAACATCATGAAACCTAAGTTTCATGTAAGTGTAGTCATCATCATTATCAAAATTTTCAGTAATCTTGTACTGAGCCATCATTAACATCATTTCATTCACACGAAAATCTAGCTAGCTCATATCCGTGTTAGTAACCACATAGCTTTGCTTTGGCATTTTCTAGAAAGCATATATATGACTGTAACAACTTTTGCTTCAATTTTCTCATAACTGTAACGCTTGCTTGGATCTCCCTTATTCATTCCAGGAGGATAATTTTCACGAAGTCTCAATATGCTTTGAATAACCCTTTGTTTCTCCATTTCAGCTTCAATTTCAGCCTTCATCTCTTCTTTCAATTTTTCAATAATAATTGTTTTCCCTTTGTCATTATTTGAAGAACTATCAACGGCTTCCTTCGACTTTGAACTACTACCACATTCAGTAGAAGAACCAATCACTATGCCTTTCGTAATTGGCTTTGTGGTAACAATCGTAGAACTAACTGGCCCAATAGTCGAAACAATTGGCTTTGTTGTTGGAATTTTTGTTGAAAAAACTTTTCCAACAACCTTGACATTTTCATATGAAGCCTCATCACCAACCTTCCTTTCTCCCCCTTGCACCCCTGTGAGAAAAGGTAGGGCAATCATTGGTAAAAGATTCGAAATTCTGGATAATGGAGCCAACTGTTTATGGAGAACAACTTCAAACAGAGTGAACTTCTAGGACAAAAACTCAGGAGTGATCAATGGAGAGGAACTTGACTTCGTGATTAAAGCTTTCAACTCATTCAATTGAGTAGTTATCTCAGTGAAACTGGTAGATTCTGTAGTGGACAACTGAGTAAGTTGAGGACTCAAGGCTTCATATAATTTCACGAACTTGGTGACAACATCAGCAATAATGTCAACTTGATGATTTAGAGAAGCATAATCACATTACACCACTTCAAGTTCTTTGGCCATATCTTCTCGAAGCTCTTGAATTTTAAGATTAACATCTTCTCGTACCTTTTTCACATCTTGAACGAACAACACATGTCATTCTTTAGCCACTTGTTTCAAGTCTTTCACGTCTGCCTCAAAGTTCGACGATTGAGACTTAATTCGTAATTCATTATTTTTATCATTCTGATCTACCTTCTCCATTATTCGTGTCTCAGATGCTTGAATCAATCCAGAGCATTTGGTAACCATTCTGGCTTCAATAGCTTTGAGCATACCATCAATTTCCATACTTGACATAGAATTACTTCCCCCATATCAGCTTGAGATTGAATAATCGAATTCAACTTCTTGTTAAGAATCTTGAACTGCTTCATAGACATTAACATGTAATCTGGAAAATTTTCTTCCTCATCATCAAATTCAAGTTCCACAAAAGTTCCTCCAAAACCTCCTTCGTCATTATCAGTTTCAAGTTCATCAACAGTTTTGGGTGGATGATCAGTAGATTGGGATGAGAAAAGAGTGGTAAATGGATGGTTGATAACATGGTCAAAAATAGGTGAGTTGGTTGTGTTTGAAATAGGTATGAGAAAGGGTGGTAAAGAAACAGATGAATCCATATTCGAGTGTTCAGGAATACCGTGGGTGGATACTGGATTACTGGAATCTCTTTAGTCGAATCTCCTTCACCCATATTGACATTTACATCCATATCAGATATGTGTGTAGTGATGTATGAAGTTCGAACCTCCTCAGGAACTGACTTGGTTAACATAACTTCAGGTGGTGTGACTTGAGTCTTCTCAGGAGTTGAAACTAAATTATAAAGAGTAACTTCGGGAGTTTCAAGAACTTTGTCATCGTCAGAAGATTTCTTTTGAAGAACCAGTTTTTGCTTTTTAATTTTCTTTGAGATAATCTTCGCCATATCCTCAACAATGCGTTTCTTTGACAACGGAGAGACTGGAGCTGGAACTTCACGAATAAACACTCCTTTCCCTGTCACATGAGTTTTGCAAACAATCTTTGGAGAAAAACTGGATGACCGTTCCGAGGACTTTTGTAAACCACCAGATTTTTGCTTGATTTGTTTGTAAACTCCAGTTTTCGATGGAATTACTTCTTTTTCTGTCTCATCAACATTAAGCTCAACAAGCTTTGTCAAAACAATCGAAATTGGCTCCTCTGTCTTAGACTGTTTCTTTGAAGACTTCTTTGGCTGAGGTTCTTGCACAGGTTTCTCAGGAGTGGCCTTTGCATCCTTCTTTGATCGTCTTGACTTCTTAGAAGGACCAGCATCCTCTTTTGATAACAACTTTCCAGTTTCGACACTCGGATTAATGGACTTCAAATACTCCATTAATACTAAGTTGGCTGGATCAACACATTTTAAAATTGCATCAGGGATCCTAGGAATGTTTGGAAACTCCTTGGCATCATCTGTAACCGCCTTTGGAAAGTGATACTTCAAGAACTCAACTTTTTCTTCATCAGCTGGCACCTCAATCCCTTTTTTGTCATAAACATAACGAAGAATTAAACTCCAGTATCTTGCACACAAGATTCCTTGAACCAAATTGGTGTTCTCCATACTTTTCTGAAACTCCTTCCACATTTGAGTAGACTAATCCACCAGAATATCATAATAAAGCCCAACAACCATGCCATAGGCCTCCATTCGACCTTTATCGAAGCCAACACTACAACCAGTCAAGCAGCGAAGAAAAATACCAAACAGAAAATTCCAAACACTTGGAAGGCCAGACTTCTTGAAATCACTAATCTTGGTGAGTGGGGGTTGATGACCCATCTCGTTGAACATGTAAATAATTTGAGCATAAGAAAGATCAATGTAGGGTGGAGTATTGGGAATACCAAGAATTTGATAGAAAAGCTTCTTGGTAAGACAAATCTTCTTGTCATTCACCAAATTAAAGGTGATAACATCCATCGCTTTGCTATAAGTTGTAGTAGATCCTGCTAATGAAATCCAGGATAGTGGAACAACAAATGAATTGAACATAGCAGTAGACAAGACAAAATGCTTCAAAGCCACGATCAACATCTTGAGTTCTTCAGGGTAAAAAGAAACATCCCCCTCGACTTGATAGTTAGTGCTTTGAATCTTCATTATTGGTTGAGAAGAAGCTTCATCAGTAGTCAGGGATGGAGCAACAACATCAGCAGGATTCGCCATGATTAGGGTTTGAACCTTTGAAGAACAAGTAAAGATTTTTGAGACAATTTGGGATTTTTCTTTTGAAAGCGTAAATGTATAATAACCCCTTGAATCCCTTTTTATATGTAACCCTGAAATTTGAATGTGAAGCGGGATCAACATTAAATGAAATCCGACGTGGCACCTTGAAAATCGCTCCCTATCGCTGATAAACTAGCCACACGTAAAAAAGTACCCATCACATCTCCTCAAAACCCGGAAAGAATATAGAACGTCGTGTCAACCATTCATCGGGCATACGTCATAGAGAAATTAACTGTCACAAACCTTCGGCATGGAGGCAAGGCTCATTTACTTTTGGGATGAAAAGCGAAATCATGTGCCAGTCTTTTTGAAATCATCAGCCTGAGTTGGTATTACTCAGAACCTCAAGGATTTTGTGAGTGCAACGTGCCAAAGAAATAAGAAAATTTGGAGTCAGTGATGTCAAAAAATAAAATTTCGACACAAAGGCAGTTAAACCCCGAGCAAAGGTTGCTTCATTAATCATCAAGAGAGATGATCAACTGGTTGTGCGGTTTCCCGTGAATTACAATCGAATACTTGTAGAGAAGTATCAAAGGGCTTCTTTTTCAAGGCTGTTTGGGTGGCTGTAAAATTTCGTTACATATCAACCAAAACATAAGGTGAGTAATTGTAACAAAAATTACCTGTTTGACCAGTGTAGTCAGTAACAAGTTTACTTTGGAAAAATATTTCAAGTGACTTAGAAAGCAAATGAAACTCACACGAAAATCATATTTAAGAAAAATATTTGTGCTGGATCTTGTTGGGTAACAAACATCGTGGGTTTTGATAGTTTGATCAAGACCACTCAAAAGAATTGAAGATGATTTGGAATTTCAAAAATTTGGTATAGATACAAATGTTTCGTTAAAATCTGGAACATAGTTCCCCATCAATTCCTTAAAAAGGTTAGAAAATTGGGTTTCAGTTTCATCACGGCCTCATGATGTCAGATCATTAAAACAGAGTGTTGATATGTCTAAGTCTCGACTAGTTTCATCAAAGACCTCTTGGACATATGTCATTGTGTGTGAAAAGTGTAAGAACTTTGTGATGAAAAAGATTGGTTTGAGAATCGTATTATACCTGTTGGGCTTATAGTGTTGCGTCATGGGCTCGGACCTTAACCTAGTTTTGGTTGCTGGATTGGGCCTGTCCAACTGTACATGTTTTTCTTCTAGGGTTTAGTATTTAAGGTGCATGCATGCATCCTTTGTTAAAAACGTTTTTATTATTTTTCTCATTGAGTTTTGTAAACCCTAGCTCGCCTCTACAGTGGAAGTTCTTCATCGAGCTCTGTTGAGGCGTGACTACATTTGAATCATAAGCATAACGTTGATTCCATACTGTGTTCATAATATTATTGTGTTTGAATTGTTTGATCTTTATCTTTTTACCTGTGAAAGATCTAATCGATCTTAGATTTATTCTCATCAATTGGTATCAGAGCAGGAGACTGTGTAATTCATACACATCTCTTCTGTCAAAGAAGTTATTAGGGTTCTATTCCGCATTGATTGATATTAATTGAGCCGTCATTCCTTATTGACGTATCTCATTAATTGTCGATCTTACTCTAATCGATAAAATTACAAGTCTGATCTTAAACAGGTAATCGATCAAACACCATCATAATGTCCATGGATGATTCTCAAACCAATCCAATCAACATCTCCAACAACATTGGTTCAACAACAAGGATTCCAATCTTGTATACTCAAGATTATGAAGTTTTTACGCATCACTTTGAAGATTATGTGATCGGCTCAGAAGATAATGGGTACTTGATCTGGGAAGCTATCACTATTGGCCCATTTGCTCACTCAAGCACCTCAAAGATTGTCAAAACTCAGAAGGAGTACAATCAGCTTGTGAATGATGTGAAAGATATTCCTCAAGACGAGAAGGAGAAGTTTCAATGCAACATCAAGGCCTTAAGAATGATTAGGTTTGCCTTGCAGTCAGATACGTTCTGTTTGGTGAGTTCTTGCGCTACAACTAAAGAGATATGGGACAGGTTGAAAGAATTGTATTCCACTGATGAAGATCTGGAACATTCGATTCAAATTCTGTTGATTTCTGAATTTGGTGATTTCAAACAAAAGCCCGAAGAGAAACTGGTTCAGGCTTTTGATTGCTTTAATCATCTCTTAAGTAAGATGATAAAGCATGGGATCGAAAGGAAGGTTATTAAATAGAAGGTTACATTCATGAACGGTCTAAGACCTGAATGGATGGCTGTCGTATCCACTGTTAAAGCACATGAACAGTTTAAATCGTATTCTCTAGCGAAACTGGTGGCAATTTTGAAATCCCATGAAAGTGCACTGTCTAAGGAAACGAATGTGGTTTCCAGTTTGGGTTCGTTAGCCCTTGTTTCTAAAGGGAAAAGTTCTGTTGAAGAAGAAGAGGAATTGGATATTGCTGACTACGATCTAACCGGTGAAGAGTATGCCCTGATGGTGTCCAATCCTAGAAATTTCATCAAAAGAAAGTTCCCAGCCAACAAGAACCGAAATTGGCAGGGAAGTTATAGCTCTGAAAAGGTGAAGGAGGAACCAAAGATAGGTTCGAAGTCAGAAAAGTCCAAGAAAGAGGTGAAAATTGGTGGAGACTCAGGATTTGATTGCCATTACTATGGAGGCAAAAATCACTTCGCCAAAGACCGTATGCTGAAGAAGAAGGCAGAAAAGATAGATGAGGATGATGAAGAAGCGAGCCTCCGGAGACAATTTGAGGAAATCAAGAAAAGAAAGTCAGCTGCTAACAATAAACCATGAATGCTTTGATTGTACATGATACAGGTAACCATGATGAATTCGGTGGAGTGGAAGTATGGTCCACGGATTCAGAGGACGAAGAAGTAAGAAAACCCACTCATGGCAAGGCGATGCTGGTAAAAGAAGAACCTGCTGCAGGAAGGTGTTTAATGGTGACTGAAGGAGTATCTCAAATGAGAGGATGTACTACTGACGGTGGGCTGGAAGGTGAGAAGGAGCGAGATGATAGGTGTTTTGCTGCGAAACCTGTTAGTTCACAGATCAACGAATGTGATGAGTTGATCAAGAAGGTACAAAATATTCTTGCTTCTCTAAAAATACCTGTTACTAACTATGAAAAGGAATCGAATAGCTTAAAATCTAAATTTTCTAGTATAAGTAGCAGTCTTACCCAAACCCGTGTCACAAACTCTAACTTGACTGATCAAATTAGCAGGATATCGTCGAAGAGTGAGGAAAGGAGGATGTGGATTGAGCAGAAGGAGAAAGAGTTGATTAGATCTAAGGATGAATCAATTTATTTGCAACGAGACAATCTTAAACTTTTAAAACAACGAAATGTTTTTTGTTTGATTGCTAAAAGACTTAAATTTAATATCACTTAGTTGCATCTCGATTGTGAAATAGGAAAGAAGATACATCGCATGATTTTACCCTTCCTTGAGTTAAAGGAGGATGAAGTCGATGCAGAAGCTTACAACTGTGAAAACGTTGTATCTTCTGATGAGGTCTCGCCTGCATACAAAATTGGTCTTGACAAAATTGAGTCTTACATAAAGTCCAAAGACCATAAGGACATGCTCAAAAATCTATTAGATGAAAATGATAGATTGAAGTTAAGAACTGAAACTCTACAGAAATTTGACTCATTGAATGCCAAATTAAGTTCAGAAAATAAAATTGATGTTGAAAATGCATCTGAACTTAATGAGGATGATGATTTGTATGAAATCTCTGTAGAGGATTTGGTGGACTGTTTTGAATTTGTCAAAAGCGAACCTGAAACTCACGAAAATTTGATTTCTGAAAATTCCGTTGAGTTCGCTCGCTCGTCAACAGACAAGACCAAAAGTCTCAAGGCAAAGGCTGTTGTGTATCAAAAGGTACAAACCACTCCAAATCAAGTCTACACAATTCCAGGAGTCACTCCTCAACAAACAAGATAACTGACTGCTATGGTGGAAGAAGATAATGCAGCTGGATGTGATGAGTTCTTATGGTCAGCACCAATAGACAACGCTGATGAGACAAAAGGCCTATCTCAGAAAACCTCTTGGAGAGTGAAGGGTAGGTACTTGCCGGAACCACTCAATGAGCCTGCAAGATATGATGTGCCAAACACAAGTGGCACCAAAACATCTTTAGGCGAACCAGTGCAAACTACCAGTGAAACATCTTCGTCAAAGAGCGAAAGCAATGCTCGTGTTCCAAAGAAAAAGGCCAACATCCACAAAAATCCAAAACAGGTGGCAAAACGAAAACAACAACGAAATCTGAGATACAAGAAGAATCTCTCAGAAAGAAAACAGTTTTGGAAATCTCAAAATCCTCACTACGTTAGGTATGAGAGGACGCATAAGTCTCGGGAAGAATCAAGAAGCGACCGAAAGGATAGTTTTGGTCCCTCAAATGAAAGGAACCGAAAGGGTAGTTCCGGTCCACAGCAAACAAGGGACCGAAAGGAGAGCTTCGATCCTCAGAACTTCAGCAACCGAAAGCGTAGTTTCGGTCCTCAACAAAATATCAACCGAAAGAATGGGTTCGGTCCAAAGTTCAATCAGAAGAACAAAAGGGAAGAATGTTCCTGTTCTCAATCAAGGAAGAGTAATAATCAAAGGAGCAAGATTTCTTCTAAACCTTATTCTTCCCATTCTCATCCCAATTCTTATCCTTCGAAAGATTTAAAAGGAAAAGGAAATCTCTTTCCAGAAGACAACAAGTGCCCGAAAGACATCCAAAAGAGAGCCGACGTCAAAATCCCAAAACCTACATCTGATGAACCTAAGCCAAATAAAATTAAAGTTTTCACAATAAAAAAGAAAAGATGAAACAACTTTAATTAAATGAACTTATTTGGTTGATGTTACTCTTACTATTCCCTGTCCTGTAAAAGGCTCACAAGGACCCAAGAAACTTTGGGCTCCTAAATCTGCTTAATATTTTGCAGGTTATACGTGACGAGCAGTTTGACGAAGAATGATATATTGACAGTGGCTGCTCGCGTCACATGACGGGATGAAAGGAAGAGCTGAGAGAGTTTCGGTCTCTCAAGGATAGTGGAATCATGAAGTATGGCAACAACTCATATGGAACTATCAAAGGATACAAAATGATTACGAATGGTGATTTCTCCATAAGAAAGGTCGCATACGTTGAAGGATTGCAGCACAACCTTATCAGTGTATCACAGCTGGTGGTTGGGATCGGATTGAAGGTATCGTTTGATGATGAAGGCTTAGAGATAGTCGAGAAGAAGTCCAATAACATTCTTTTGAAATCGTAGAGAAAGGGGGAAATGTACCCTTTAAACCTCAATCCAATTCGAGGGAAACCAGCAGTCTGCTTACTAACGAAGGCTCACTCAGACGAAAGTTGGTTATGGCATCGAAGACTGTCCCATCTTAATTTCAAGGATATCAACAAGATGGTTTTAGGAGATCATGTTTGAGGTCTTCCAGTTCTTAAATTCGATAGAGAACATCTATGCGCAGCCTGTGAAATGGGGAAGCAGAGTCGACAAAGTCATCCCTCTATTATCAATACAAAGGTGATAGAACCATTGGAGCTATTTCACGTCGATCTGTGTGACCCTTCTTCTATTGAAAGTATTGGTGGGAACAAGTATATTCTGGTTATAGTGGACGATTTCTCTCAGTTCACATGGGTGTTTTTCTTGAAGCAAAAATCAGAAGCTACACCTAAGCTCAAGCTCTTCATAAAGCAAGTTGAAGTTCAACTGAGGAAAGTTGTTCGTAACGTAAGAAGTGACAATGGCTTGGAATTCAAGAACAAGGATTTCAAATATTTTCTTGCTGAGAAGGGAACGAAACATAATTTCTCGGCTCCATATACTCCACAGCAGAATGGAATCGTCGAAAGGCGAAACCGATCTCTGTGTGAAGCAGCTCGAACGATGTTATGCTTCGCTTCCTTGCCTTTATATTTCTGGGCTGATGCAATGGCTGCTGCTTGTTATGCTCAGAATAGATCATATCTAAACAAGCGATTCTCTATCACTCCTTACGAGATCTTGAACAATCGCAAACCGAATGTGAAATTCTTTCATGTGTTCGGTTCAAGATACTTCGTCTTCAACTCTAAAGAGAATCGAAACAAGTTTGATGCTAAGGCTGATGAAGGAATATTCTTAGGTTACTCCTTGCACTCTAAGGCATATAGATTTCTAAACAAGCGCTCTAAGAAGATGAAAGAAACATACTATGTCACTTTTGACGATAGCTATGTTAAGAAGATGAAGACAACCGAAGGTGCAATGCAGGAAATCTTTCCAAAGACCAGTCAAGTTACAGCTTCTATCTCAAATATTTTCGAACAATATATGCTTCTTTTTGATGAGCCTCAAACGACAATTGATTCTGAATCAAAGGAGAAAGACAACAAAGTTGATAGTCTAAAGCAAATCATCGACGATGCTGCACAAAAGATGGCTGCTGATCAACCTAAAGCAACCGAGAGGCCAGACTTAAGCGAACCTTCAAATGATCGTCCTTCTGTCCAGGAGGAGGGCCTGTCTCTACAACAAGATTAAGGTTCTTCATTCCAGAGGGAGAATTCAACGTCACATTTATCAAGCTTTACTGAAAGTCCAAATGAAGGGGAACATTCTGATCCAGATATTGAACAGGTGTCATCATTCGAGGGGGAGAACACAAATATCAATGATGATGACATGCTATCAGAGTTGGAAGAAGAAATCAATGCAGAACTGGATCCCTCTTGTGATCCAAATTACCCACCTCTTATCAAATGGACCAAATATCATCCACAAAGTCAAATCATTGGGGAATCTTCTGAAAAGGTGTTAACTCGATCACAGATCAAAGCGAAACAAGCTGCACTCTTCTCTCAAGTAGAGTTTTGCATGTTCAACTCCCTTGTCTCCAAAGTTGAACCGAAGACTGTGAATTCTGATTTTGATCATTCTGATTGGGTTCAAGCCATGCAAGATGAGTTGAATGAGTTTGAAAGAAACAAAGTATGGCGCCTTATTCCAACTCCAAAGGATGCTTCGGTTGTTGGTCTCAAATGGGTATTCAGAAATAAGATGGATAAGGAGGGGAACGTGATTCGTAACAAAGCTCGGTTGGTTGTGAAAGGCTACTGTCAAGAAGAAGGTATCGATTATGAAGAAACCTTCGCTCCTGTTGCAAGATTCGAGTCCGTTCGCATCTTTCTTGCTTATGCTGCACACAAAAACTTTGAAGTCTATCAGATGGACGTCAAATGTGCCTTTCTCAACAAAGAACTTGAAGAAACTGTGTACGTTGAGCAACCACCAAGCTTCGTGAACGAAAAGTACCCAGATCACTGTTACATACTTGACAAAGCAGTATATGGCCTAAAGCAGGCTCCCAGAGCATGGTATGAAACCCTCACTATATTTTTAAAGATGTCAAAATTTAAACAAGGTTCGGTTGACCCAACCTTCTTTCGTAAGAGAGAGGGTAACCACCTTATGATAGTCCAAATTTATGTTGATGACATCATCTTTGGCTCCACGAATCCTAGCTTAACAGCTGAATTCAAGAAGTTGATGGAAACTAAATTTGAGATGAGCTCAATGGGTCCTATTAACTTTTTCATTGGCTTAAATATTAGACAGGGACCCGAAGGCATTTTTATCAATCAGGAGGCATATACCAAGACACTGCTTGCTAAGTTTGGCATGATGGGAGACTCCAAAGTTAAAGTTCCAATGGCATTTGGGGCAAAGCTTACACCGTCGTTAGAGAAGCCAGTCGCTGACATGACGCTTTATCGCCAAATGATTGGGTCACTGATCTATCTTACAGCCAGCAGACCTGACATCATGTTCTCAGTCTGTTATTGTGCTAGATTCCAGGCTAAACCTCGCGAACCTCTCATGCTACCTGTGAAGAATATTTTTCGCTATCTGAAGCGAACCTCCTCTCTCGGGCTATGGTATCTAGCAAACTCAGGATTCTTTGTCCAAGCATTCTCAGATGCTGAATTAGGTGGTTGTGGATTAGATCGCAAAAGCATCACTGGAGGATGCCAATTTCTCGACGGTAAATTAGTTAGCTGGCAATCAAAGAAACAAACCTGTGTTTCTCTCTGCACTGCAGAAGCTGAATATATCATTGCAGCATCATGCACATCTCAAGTTGTATGGATACAAAGTCAGCTTAGAGATTATGGGCTGAACATGAAGAAAATCCCACTATATTGCGACTCTGAAAGTGCAATTAGGATTTGTCACAACCCAGTGCAACACTCGAAGACCAAACACATAGCACTGAGGTACCACTTCATCAAAGATCACGTGGAAGATGGCAATGTAGAAATTCACTTCGTAAGGACAACTGATCAACTGGCAGATATATTCACTAAGGCTTTACCTGAAGCAAGCTTCAACAAAATTTTGCAAGGCCTAGGAATGATGGAAGCAGAATCTGTACCAACATTGCCTTCGCTTCAATAAAAGTAAGAGGCGAAATAGAGCGAACCGAAATGAACCGAACGTTCGGTCTATTTTAGGTACGGTCTATTTCGGGTGAAGCTTGACCAAGAACCGAAATGAACCGAACGTTCGGTCAATTTCGGGTTCGGTATTTCTGAACTCGTTCGCTTCTTTTTCATATCAAGGCATTTTTATTGTATTCTTTTGTACACTATTTTAAATACTTTCTTTTCTTTTATTTTATTTTTATTTTTTTTCCATAAAATCCAAAAATATTTTTTCTTTTATTTTTTTTTATATAATGCTCTCTTTTGTATAAGTGTTACTCTCGATGATGAATCTCCAGAAGGTATAATCTCTTTTCTATAAACTTCTTACGTGTCCCTAAAAGCATGCTGCTGCATGTTGACTAAAGCCTCTATCGATTTTGAGTGAAGCCTTAATAACATGATACATACAAATCATGTTTTCCCAAACTAGGTTGTTATATTCACTCTAATCATGAGCTACCTTACTTTTCTCATATTGAGCTTAGAGTTTTCTTCTTAGTCCTTTCTTTTATAGCAGAGGTACATTTGCTTCTTATACCACCTATACCATTTTTCTTCATTACACTTCATCTCATCAAAGTAACTCTTGAGGCTCTCAGCATTTACCATTAAGGTTTATGGTTATACAAAATCTGTGTTAATGATCTTAGTTTCGTATCACTACGTACTAAGTGAAACCCACCATTCAACACCTTTCATGAATTGACGGTACAAAATCACTATGCTACAGTTATTATATGAAATCTCTTTTTATTTTGAGTGATTCTTCTGAAAATTTCTATTACCAAGATTTTTTATTCCCGAAGGATCCAGTTAAGTTTTTTTTTTTGAGATTTCTCATTTGTCCATAAGTCAATAAATATCTTCCCTACCTACTTGTTCAACATATCACATTGATCTCACAAGTACTTCATTCAGTTTTGGTCTTATATCAAGTATCGAAATCCTGAATTGAAACGAAAGCCACCTTTTATAAGCTTTAATTAAAAAGATGCCTTTCAATACTTCTTAACAAGTACTTGATCGTTATTTAATGGGAAGCCACACAAGCACTTTACAGTCTCTCTTGACTTTGAAGGAAGAGATTCGTGCCCAGAATCAATTGCTTTATGTCTCAACATGACATCACTTAAACTCTCCAAAATTTTGTTTTATTTCTTTATCTTTCACACTCTATGCACGAAAATCTTTGATTTTCTAAAATCTGGTTCTATTAACGATGACATAATTGTTACAGCTTCGTTTCTAAAGTTTTCCACTGATCGATAAAGATAAAGGTGATGACGATTCATGTGAAATTTGTGGGTGACGTTTGGGAAAAAGTTAAAGCTGAGTCAGTAGTTATCCAATCGTTTTGACGATTTGAAAAAACACTTTTTATGGAATGGCGTGTAAAAAGGAAACGACCTTTCTCTTTCCTGCGTCATCATCGGGTATGACAACTGTTCACTCCGTCACATCATGCATGGTTTTCAAATAAGTCCAAGATATCATCCGATCATTGACCATATCAAGCGAATGCCTGTCTGCTACATTCACGAAGTAACGAAGATGGATCAAGAAATCGCCTCAGCTATTCACACGCGAACCACGATCAAACCAATGGGAAGAGCTGGCGATGTTAACTCGATGGTCAAAGGCAAGATTGACACAAAGAACCACACTGTGATGTTTATCAGGGGCGAAGGTCAAAAATGCCTGTTCGCTCTTGTTGACAAGCACATGTTTTCAACCTCTTGCTTGGAGCACATTTTGGAGAGCATTCAGAGGTGTAATCAGAGCACAGCGGCCGACAAGAAGATGTTTACTGATATGCTGAGATGGTACCTTCAATTTCGGCAGACACTTCTTGCAATCATCCCTCGGTTGTTCAAGGTGGTGAAGACTGTGAAGCCTACTCAAAGGAAATGATCTCTCGCCTCATTTGACGCAAAGGGGGAGATTGTTGGGCTTATAGTGTTGCGTCATGGGCTCGGTCGTTAGCCCAGTATTGGTTGCCGATTTGGGCCTGTCCAACCGTGCATGTTTTTCTTGTAGGGTTTAGTATTTAAGGTGCATGCATGCATCCTTTGTTAAAAACACTTTTATTATTTTTCTCATTGAGTTTTGTAAACCCTAGCTCGCCTCTATAGTGGAAGTTCTTCATCGAGCTCTGCTGAGGCGTGACTGCATTTGAATCATAAGCATAACGTCGATTCCATACTGTGTTCATAATATTATTGTGTTTGAATTGTTTGATCTTCATCTTTTTACCTGTGAAAGATCTAATCGATCTGAGATTTATTCTCATCAATACCTCTGTTATGTATGGACCAAACAGTAAACTCTTAACTCATTTGAGAATAGTCAGGTAGCTCAAGAGACTAATGTGAATATTAGCCTGATTGGGAAGAAATTTTCGTAATGAAAGATTTCATTAAGGCTTTCTTAAACACACATTGAGTCAATGGAGGCTTGGGTCGTCATGCTGCGGCATGCTTCTAGGGACAGCCTAACTAGTACAAAGTTTTCAAAAAATTACCGGACCCCAGAACTTCAAGCATCAACCATAAGAACTATCTTGGATATCTACAACAAATCACTAGAAAAAGACTATTTAACAAGTAATAAAATATTTGTGTTGTTTTTTATTTTTCGAAAATTAAAAGACTAAACAAACGAAAATCTTTTTGGTATTTTTGATTTTTCGAAAATTGAAATACAAAACAAAAGGAAAATCTTTTTGGTATTTTTGATTTTTCAAAAATTGAAAGACAAAACAAAAGTAAAATAAGAAACAAAACACATGAAAAGACTTGTTGCATTTTATCGAAAATTTGTTTGACCTCCTTAATGAAAAGATTTTGATCACTCTTGACTAAAATTTGACAATTTAACGAAAATTTTGCCCAATAAAAAATTTCACATGTTATTGAAATCGAAGGGTGTCGAAGCGCTCAATATGAATAGTAACCTCTGAACACTGAATGAAATTCCTATGTAAACCTATTAAGCACCTCTGAATCGACACTTTTGGCACTTTATCCCTTAGCGCCTGGAACAAAATTTCCATCAATCATTCCAAGTCCTCCCAAGATTCTCACCAATGATTTTTCATCTAACGATTTTGTAAAAATATCAGCCAATTGATAGGTTGTTTTCACAAAATGAACTTCTATATTACCATCCTCCACATGATCCTTTATGAAATGGTAACGAAGAGCTATATGCTTGGTTTTCGAATGTTGCACAAGATTGTGACAAATACGAATTGCACTTTGGGAATCACAATACAACAATATTTTCTTCATATCAATTGCATAATCATGCAATTGACTTTGAATCCAAATAATTTGTGATGTGCAAGCTGCAACAACAACATATTCTACTTCTGTTGTGGAAATCGAAACACACGTTTGCTTTTTCGATTGCCAACTTACCAACTTCCCATCAAGCAATTGACATCCGCCACTCGTGCTTTTTCTATCCAAATTGCAACCTCCCAATTCAGCATCCGAAAATGCTTGAATGAAGAGTCCGGTTTTCGAAGGATACCACAATCCTAACGAAATTGTTCCTTTGAGATAACGAAAAATATTCTTGACTACAATGAGATGTGGTTCTCGTGGATTCGAGTAATACCTAGCACAATTACAAACAAAAAACATGATATCAGGTCTACTTGTTGTGAGATAAAGTAACGAACCTATCATGCTTCTATAAAGAGTCAAGTCAATAGCAGGTTTATCTAACGAAGGTTTCCGCCTAGTGCTAGTTGCCATTAGTACTCGTAACTTTGTGCTATTTGTCAATCCAAATTTTTTGAGCAAACTCTTGGTATATTTTTCTTGGTTGATGAAAATTCCTTCTCTGTTTTGACGAATATTCAAACCATGAAAATTATTGATTTTTCCCATCATACTCATCTCAAATTTGCTTTTCATCAGATTTTCAAATTCATCAGACAAAGCAGGGTCAGTAGAGCAAAAAATGATATCATCGACATAAATTTGAACAAGCATTAGATGATTCTCAACTTTCTTTCGAAATAATGTGGGGTCAACTGATCCTTGTTTAAATTTCGGTTGTTTCAAGAAAGAAGTAAGAGTTGCATATCAGGCTCGTGGTGCTTGTTTTAACCCATAAACTACCTTATCTAAAATATAACAATAATCAGGATGTTCTTCATTTATAAAACCTAGGGGTTGTTCCACATACACAGTCTCTTCCAGATCTCCATTAAAAAAATGCACACTTCACATCCATTTGATAGACATTGAAATTTTTGTGAGCTGCATAAGCCAAAAATATTCGAACTGCGTCGAGTCTTGCGACAGGAGCGAATGTTTCTTCATGGTCTATTCCTTCTTTTTATGAATAACCTTTTACAACAAGCATGGCTTTGTTTCGAACAATCTTTCCATCCTTGTAAGTTTTATTTTTAAAAATTCATTTTAATCCGTCAATTGAAACATCTTGTTAAGTCCGAATCTGGATCTATCACTAATAATCAAACAATCACAAGACAAGAATAACAAGAATAAGATGAATGAATTGAGCTTTCATACGATTAAACACTTGAATCGTCAGATACAACTCAAAAATACCAGTCGTAAACTCTATAGAATTGAACCCCTCAAAAGACAAACTTGTAGACTATTTATACTAGACAAGACCGCAAACATAGTTTGCTGCCGTAAACACGTTTACGGCCGTAAATGTGTTACAGTCGTAAACACCACAAAACACAAAACTAACAAAAGTGCAATTACAGACATAAACCAAAACAAATCACATGCTAAGCCTAGCCCAAACCATTTACACGACCCTTCAATCTCCCCCTTGGTTTGGAGCAGGCTTGGATTTAGTCTTTGTCAACAACAAGCACATCGGATCTCCCCATAGCTCCATTCCATATTCTCTTGTCGATAATCGTAGCCACCATCCTTGTATATTCCTTTGCAGCAGGTTCAAATAACTCATCAGCAGCAATAATCTAACGACTTAAAGCTGATGAATGTCCCGCTCACCAAACTGGAGTAGATCCCTTTTGTCATACAAGCGAATGCAATCTTCTTTGAGCTTGATAACAGCAGCATCTGATGTTTCATCATACACCCAATAAAGCATAGAGTGTAGAGATACATCAGGACAATTTTGAGGAACAGGGATGTGTTTGACTTGAGCAGTGGCAGGCCACATCATTGCCCGAATAGGCTCGCTGGTTTTGTGATCCAAAACATGCTTGTGAACCGCAACAAAGGACTCCGCAGTTTTCATTGATGGAAAACCCTTGGCCACTTGATCTTCCAAGAAAGATTTGAATTGGCTAGCCTTGGGATTCTTTGACGGATTTGAGAAGGGAGCTTTAGATAGCTCAATAAGATCAACCTTGGTAAAGGAGTAGAAATCATGAGCATCCTTGTACAACTCTTTATTCCCACTCTTCCTTCGTACCATAAACATATCCAGTGTATCATGAAATCCCCACGATATAATTCCTGACCTATCACCATATACATCTCTGAAAGTTTGAGTGCTTAGGTCAGTGAAAGTTATGCGAGGCCTATCCCAAGGAGATTTATGATCTACACTTCTTTTAAATAACCATTTGTTCTTGTCAGTCGACTTATCAGCAGCTTTCTTTCTTTTAGCCCCTTTTGCCTTTGCAGCTCTGGAGGCCTGTTCTGGATCCACTTCAAAACGATCTACAACAATTGTGGATCTAATTGGTTGAGAAGAGATTGGAGCATCAACATGATGAGTATCTGGAACAGGGGGATCGACTTGAGGTTCATCAGCAGTTGTCTTGAAATCATCACCAAACCTGCTTTCAAGCTTTTTCTGCAACTCTAGGAAACTTGCAGCCAGACGACCATATTGTGTCTGAAGATCTGCAATTTGCTTTGTCTTCAGAGTATTTTCTTCATTTAGTTCGGCCATTTGAATATTGAGCTCGGTATTCTCATATTGGAGATCTGCAACCTTTATAACTAACTCAATATTTCTTTGATCAAGTTCAACATTTTTCTGCTTGATGGCGTCAAGCTGGCTTTGAAGTCCATGGAGAGAGGGAGAGTCATTTCTTGTATTGTCATCTTCGATGAAGATTCCCTTGCCACGAGAAGGTGGTGTCGAAAATTGATCTTCAGCTAATAGATGAGCAAGCTTGACTGAGGCATCATCTTCGTTTGGTCTAGGAGATGAGGGATCTGCTTGAAATGAGGGACCACCAGCTTCAAAAACATTACTGGGGCCCTCACTAATGGGTTCGGTTGAGACAATAGCTGGTGTGATTGTTGGTGGAGCTGTAGCACTTTGTGTCATTGTACTCTGAGTTGATAATCTCAGTACAAGTCTACAACGTTTGTTAAGAGGAGGAGTGGCTTGAGAGGTGGTAAGATCTTCTTCCATTGGCAATGATATAGGTAGGCCAGTGTCAAGGGGAGGAATCCCTGGCACTGTCACCGTAGGAATTACTATTTCTGCCGCTGGATTTGAAGCAGGAGAAGAGACTACAAAAACATCTTCTTCAATCCTTGTCTCAGTGGTCACAGGAACCACTTCATTGACATCGTCAAGCAAGTTATCGAGGTTCAACTCAGACAGAAAGTCGTCATTTCCACCAAAGTTCTGTGGAATATCATCTCGATCAAATTCCGATAAATCAACATTTTCATCTTCTTTATCATCTTTTCTCGATTCCTCATTGTAGTCACTCTGAACCTGAACAAATTGCAATTCGAGTTCATCATCAACTTGAGTCTTTTGAGCAGGAGTCTCATCATCTTCATGTTCGGAAGCAGTGATAATAAACTCAGAGGACACCTTTTCTGATGAAGTCGGCTCTGATAGAGTCTTCTTAGAAGTTTCATGGGATTTGGAAGATTCATTTATCTCTGCAAATTGTCCGAACTTCACCAAGGGATGTAAACCTTGAAATACCACTTTTCCCTTTGTATTTTGTTTAATAAGACCAACGGTGTGAGGGCCTAGGGACTTTGTATCCATCTTTTCACCAGACTTGACCATGTTCGGGAATTGATCGTCAATAAAAGCTTGAATGAATCGGAGATACATCAGAAAGGAGTCTCTGTTTCCCCGAGTCATGGCACCAATATTTACTAAAAACTCATCAAAGATATACTTTGAAAAGTTAAATCTGTTGCCGGATGCCAAAGATACAATCGCTCCTGTGTTTCTGATTGAGATCTCATATGCTCCCGATCTCCGTCCTGACACACAACTAATGAACACGTGACCCAAGAAGCGCCAGTAAGGAGGCAAGAGCTTTTTCACGATAGGAGGATAAGAGCCCTCATATCCCATTCTTTCAAGAATTTTTGGAATTTCCGCAGCATCAGCTTCAGTTGGATAGTCAGAATCATCAAGAATCATCAATGTGTCTCTGATATATTGCTTTGAGATTCTGATATTGCAGTTTTGCACTACCGCTTCAGTAATCATTTCTTTACTCTTCTCGATCACCTTGGTTGTCCTCCAAAATTCCTGAATAAGACTTCCATAGATGACAGGATTTACTGTGATAGCATAGGCCAAGCAGCATTCACGTAAGCGATACATCATGGACATGAATTCTTTGTGAGCCTCTGGTGGATCATCCAACACTATTGCAAGGTTGTGCATCTCAGTTGTCTTAAGAAATGCCATTATCTGCACTAAACAAACCAAGTAAGAAAACATGATATTTAAATTTGAAATTCTCAAAGTTTTCTTAAACTTCATAAACAACCAAGACAACAAGGGTTTACGGTCAACACCGATCAAACTGTTGTTTACGGTCAAACTAGGTCAATGGACCGTAAACAGTGTTTACGGCCATAAGGTCAAACCTAGTTTACAGTTGTAAGACCAAGGGACCTTTTACGGTCGCAAGGGTCAAAACAAGTTTGCGGTCTATGAAGCCAAAGTTGTTCACGGTCTATGAACTTACAGTATAAGGGTTTACGGTGTATGAACATTCGAACACCGTAAACTCCGACAGTCTTCAAACGCAAAATTTTCTTATGATTCTAAGTCGATTCGAACAAAAAGTTACAAGTTCAGGGTCGGAATTAACATACCTTTGATGAGGACTAAACGATTTTAAGAAACCTCACACTTGATTTTCAAAGATTAGAGAGAAAAAGAAAGTCAGTTTATGGTTTTTGAATAAGGAGGCAGTAAAAAGAGTTTGCTGGGGTAAACTCTCACTTTTATACCTCATTGACTTTTCAAAGCCGCATACTCTGATAGGTTTCCAGTCCAATTTCCAAACAAAATTTAATATTTAAAATAAACTTTTTTGAGGATCATTAAAAATAAAATAAGAAATAAAAAAATTAAAAGTAAAAATAGAAATAAAAATAAAAATAACATAAAATAAAAATATTCTAATTTCAACAATTAAAAGAAAATTTGTCTTTTAATTAAAAATTAAAAATAAAATAAAATAAAAATAAAAATAAAATAAAAATTCTAACTAAATAATACGCGTAAGTAAACTTTTTGACTTCATCTTGAGATACTAGGATCAAAGTTGCTAGACAATCTTTATCCACTTGTCGGTACTTTTCATATTCACATCTTTGTCTGGTCGATCGTCGGTATTGTGGTCCACTTAAACACGAAAAATTATGACAGATTTAGGACATACTATTTGTTACAAGATAGGGTGAACTTAAAATCCTAAAATTTATATCTGATCCTAATTCCTTAGATACTATATCTTAAGGACCATTCATCTGACGACAACCAAGGATATTGCTGTCCACCTAAATTGAGCAGCGAGATCTATAGACAATCTGTATGTGTTCAATTTTAAGTGTACTAGAACGTGTTTCCCGCTTCCTGATATGCTCCAGTAATCAAGCACTTCCAGAATACTCCTTACATCGGGTGAGCAGATAATCATTAAGAGAGAAGATAGATTTAGAATGCATATGCTATACACCCAGGTCGGATCTCTTCCAATCACGCAGAGGGTGAAACATATGAATAACTGAGGTTTTAGAGGGATTGAGAAGTAGAATGGTGCATATACTGTGTACCAGGTCGGATTGTGAGTCACGCAAAGGAGACAGTATATGGCTAACAGATAGAAAGAATTGCATAGATACAAGATGCAGAGAAATAGAGTTGCATATGTTACAGTCTAGGACAGATTTTGAGTCACGTAGAGGAGGTAACATATGACTAACAAATAGAAAGAAAGAATATAACCTTCTACAGACCTAATTCATCGGAATTCACCAGTCGCCCCATCAATACTAGAATTAAGGACAAAATCCGCACATCGAGGAAAAGTTAAACCACGGTTCCAGATACGAGTTCATTTAATGTGACGAGTAGATTCCCATATATATCTCCCTGCTCAATCTATCCAAGCGTCGTATTTTCAGGCTAAACGGATCTAACTAGGTCAAGATTTGTCAAGTCTATAGATTTCCTAAGTTCAACTTTGCCTAGTCATGTCCATTTAGAATCTTTCGTGCCTACCGATGCATCAATCCCATAGCATAGACTCTTCAACTTTGGGTACGGTACGCAGACTTAGATTGTCTGTTATCACTAGATAATATCACTTCCCAGTCCTTTAACAGCAAACAAGACTATTAGCAACAATATATTTTTTAATTTTTTGAATTTTTATGTTTTTGGATTTTTGTTTATTTCCCCCCCTAAATTTGTGCATGGGAAAGAATGAAATGACTTAAAATGCGCAAATTTAAACTACGAAAAACCTAAAAAAAATTTAATCCTCAAAATGAATCATTTTTAATAATCCCACAAGCACATCGAATCGAGCTTTATTAAAAGGCTTTGTGAACAAGTCCGCCACATTATTGTTAGTGTGAACATTTTCTAGCCTGATGAGCAAACACTCATAACAATCTCGGATAAAATGAATTTTGATGTCAATGTGCTTGGTTTTGGAATGTTGGACTGGATTTTTAGCAATTTGAATAGCAGCCTCATTGTCACAGTAAATTGGGTTTCTAGAAAGTTCAAACCGTAATCCAACAGCTGATGTTGGATCCATATGACTTGAGAACAACAGGCAGACACAGCGACATATTCCGCTTCTGCTGTGGAGGTTGAGACCGTATGCTGCTTTTTGCACTGCCATGAGACCAATCTATCTCCAAGAAATTGGCATCCTCCTGACGTCGATTTTCTATCAAGCTCACACCCTCCATAGTTGCTATCTGCAAAAGCATAAAGGTCAAATTTTGGATTTTTCGGATACCAAAGGCCCAGTTTTGGGCAACCTTTGAGATACCGAAAAATCCGTTTAACAGCAATAAGATGAGAAAGTTTAGGATTGGCCTGGAAGCGTGCGCATTGACAGACTGCAAACATTATGTCTGGATGACTAGCAGTCAGATACATGAGCGAACCGATCATCGATCAATAATTCTTCTAATCTACGCATTCGCCTTCAAGATCAGGAGCCAGTAGAGGTCTCTCCGCCATGGGTGTAAGAGCAGTTTTTGCATCTCTGAACCCGAACTTCTCCAGTATATCATCCACATACTTTGCTTGATGAACAAGGATTCCGGTAGAAGATTGTTTGACCTGAAGCCCCAGAAACATGGTCATCTCCCCAAGAGAACTCATCTCAAACCTTTTCTTCATTACGCCTTCAAACTCCTTGCAAAGTTATGGACACGTTGACCCGAAGATAATGTCGTCAACATAGATCTGAACAAGTATCTGATCATTACCCACATGCTTGATGAGCAAAGTTTGATCAATGGTGCCACGAGAGTATCCATGCTCGAGCAAATGCTTTGTGAGAGTTGCATACCATGCTCGAGGAGCTTGATGTAACCCATACAGAGCTTTGTCCAGCTTGTAGACCCGATTAGGAAATTTTGAGTCAACAAACCCAGGGGGTTGATCAACATAAATTTCTTCCTTCACCTTGCCATACAAGAAGGCAGTCTTGACATCCATTTGGTAAACCGTGAAATTCATATAAGAAGCATATGCGAGAAAGATGCGAATAGCCTCCAAACGAGCCACGGGAGCAAATACCTCAGTATAGTCAAGACCCTCAATCTGTCGAAACCCACGAACCACTAACCTTGCTTTATTTCTGACAATCACTCCCGAATCATCTTGCTTATTACGATAGACCCAACACGTGTCAAGAGCCCTTTTGCCCTTTGGTAAGTCAACCAGCTTCCAAACCCCGAGCTTTTCAAACTGATTAAGCTCCTCATGCATCACATCCACCCAACTAGTATCATTCAGAGCCATGTCAATGTTCTTTGGCTCTATTTGAGATATAAGGCAAGAGTAGAGACATGCATTAACATCTCCACTCCGACTTCTGGTTTTAACTCCATCTCCCAGCTGGCCAATGACATTTTCGATAGGGTGATCGCGTTGAATTCTGGAGGGTATGTCTTGGCTGATATCATTAAGAGAAATAGGAAGAGTGTGAATGTTGAAACCTCCATCATCTGCTGATTGAGTCCTATTTGATGACTCTGCTACAAACTCATTTGCAAATTCTTCAGGAAAGAGTAGTTCCATAAAAGTAAAAGTGGCAGCGGAAGTATCTCTAGACATGAACTCTCTTTCAATAGGGGTAAGAGGTGTAGCATCAGCATCAGGAGTTCCATATTGAACTTTAGACTTTGGACTAGATGGTTGATCAAATGGCTCCCCTTCAGGTGTAGCAGAGGACTCTTCATCACGAGAAGCAGAGTACTCCCCCTCAACCGATGGGGGTCTGTAGACAACTTCTTCATCTTCATCTTTGTACACAATCTTCGAACCAGAGGAGGATCCACTTGAACTATCTGAAGACACATTAAATGATTTGAATAGAGATGTGTAATCAAATAACCAGTCGGGACCCACTCGAGCATCTGTTTCATTCTCCTCCAACCAGCACATGTCATATGATTCAACGATCTGCTTCGTCCTTTTGTTATAAACTCTATACGCAGTGCGCGCGGCATACCCCACAAAATAACAGTCATCAGCTTTGGAATTAAATTTAGGGTTGGAATCTAAGTGAAGAAGGGTGCAAGGACAGCTAAATACACGGAAATGCCTGACAGAAGGCTTGTGTCCATAAAGAATTTCATACGGAGTCTTCATCTGTGCTTTGTTGATTAGAACACGATTCTGCACGTAGCAAGCAGTGTTATTCGCCTCGGCCCAAAAGAAAACAGGTAGTTTGGAATCACACAGCATCGTCCTTGCGGCATCTTTCAACGTTCTATTTCTCCTTTCAGCAACACCGTTTTGTTGAGGCGTGTAAGCAGAGCTATATTGACGCACTATCCCCTTTTCTGCGCAAAAATGGTCAAGAACCGAATTCTTGAATTCAGTTCCATTGTCAGCGCGAAGCGCCTTCACTTGATTATTAGTCTGCTTCTCAATCATCACCACGAACTTCTTTATTAGGTCAGCAACCCCTGCTTTGTTGGATAAGAAGAAGACCCACGTAAATCGAGAGAAATCATCAATCACAACGATGCAGTACGAGCTTCGGTTAATGCTCAGGATGTTGACTAGTCCAAATAAGTCCATGTGTAACAATTGGAGCACTTGACTTATGGAATTGACTTGCTTGGGCAGGTGTGGTTTCCGATGATGTTTGCCTTGAGCATAGGAAACACACTTCTCAAACGTGATAAAGTCTCTGACAGGAAGGCCTCGGACCATCTCATTTTTCGCAAGACGATTCAGGTTTTTCACGTTAGCATGACCGAGTCTTCGATGCCACAGCATTGCATTATGTTCGGAGACCTTTGAGAAAAGACAAGTGACTTGTTCAGGAACATTGTTGTTCATATCGATGATATAAGCATTCCCATCCTGTTTAGATTTGACTAGAATCCACTCTTCTGGGATGACAATGCCAGGCTTGAGAATCATACACTCTTTATCAGTAAAATGAGTTGTGTAGCCTTTGTCACATATCTGAGAAACACTCAACAAACTATGCTTTAACTCGGGAGCGTAGTTGACATTTTCAAAGCTCAACACTCCATTCGTAACAGTTCCGTGCTGTGTGATCTTTCCACCATCTTCGCCCACAAAGGAAACATAACCCCCATTAAAAGATTGAATTTCGCTTAGTTAGGAGATGTCTCCAGTCATATGCCGGGAGCAGCCGCTGTCGACGTACCAAGGACGAACGACATTCCTCCGCAACTGTCCCTGCAAAATGAGCGGAATCATTTAGATTTAGGAACCCAGGTCATCACTGTCCTGGGTTTCCTTTTCACTTTTTCTAATTTAGATTTTAAAATTTGCAAATTAGGATCTTCATTTCTAATCACTTCAGAATGTGGTAACGATGAATTAGAAAGTGATTTGGGCTTCCATTGAAGTTTAGGTTTTACAACTTTTTTTGGTGGTTTTGAAATAGACTTCACAAGAGTTTGCATAGACCTTCTGGATGTTCTACCAAAAGTAGTAGAAGATCTAGAATTGCTTTTTGATGAAACCGATCTTGGCTGAGCCTTGTTCGGTTTTGGCAAACTGTTTTGAGTTTTGTTAGTAAAAACCCTTTTATTTGTTTGAAAACCAGCCCTTTTTCTGTTTTTATTATCTTTCTGATTATTATTTCGAGAACGAGTTCTTGAGGATTTTCTAATTAAAGACCTTCCTCGATACTCATTCTCCCCTCTTGGTGACAGATAGCTTACAAAGATCCTATTTTGACAATTCCTAGCTATGTTACCACCAACACCACAATTAAAACAAATTTGTTTATTATTTGAACGTGCATTGCATTTTTCAGACTTATTTTCTTTAGAGACACTCTTACTCTTCTCAGAAGAACATGCATGAGAATTAGATTGAGAATTAAGTGAGGGTGCCTCATTTGATTTGACTTGTGGAGTTGATGATTCCTCATGAGAATCACAAGCATCAGAATTACCAAACAATTCATCAAACATATCAAAAAAATTAAATTCAACAGTATCAGATGATGAGCCAACACAAGAAACATTTTCAGTCTTAACATCAGAAACACAATTAGAATTATTAATGACAAAAACATCAGGTTTAAAAACAAAATTAGGTTCTCCAGCTTCGCGCTTTGCCTGATCTAATGGTTGATCTGCAGAGGAAGTAGAAACATTAGTATTTTCAATGTTAATAAAGCCTCTTGAAACAAAACTGGCTGGTTTGCCATATTGAAGATGCGACTCCTTGACAGTTTCGTCCTGTGTCATAGGGATGGATGTGTAGTTATGATTGAAAGGTGGAGGAATACAATCATACCCTAGACCCTTGTTTTGATTTTCTTTGAATTTTAATTGGGTTTCACACAAGGACTCAACTGTCTTACTTGATGCAGTGTAATTTTTGAAACAAACATCTATTTTGTCATTTTTAATTTTCAAAGCTTCTAGTTCTTTGGTTACTGCATCAAATTGTTTTTTAACATAATCATACAGTTCACATTTTTCACTGTATTCTGATTGAATTTTTCTAAAATCCTTTATTTTAGCTTCTAGTTGGACCTTAAGAGGTTTTTGTCCTTTTCTAAGTTGATAGCCCTCATACTTAAGGTCCTCTACTTGCCTACGTAAGACTTGTATTTCATCACGAAGAAGTGTTACATATTCTTTACAAGCAAAAGAACAATATGGTAGATTTACCTCGTTTTTCTTGGGCTCGGAAGAGGTAGATACCATTAGGGAAAGCTGTAATTCCATCATCTCTGCTTCGGGATCAGCATCAGCATTCTTTGAAGAAGTATCATCAATTTGAGCTAGGTGAGCATTTTCTGGCCCTGAGATGTTCAAGGCTTGAATTTGGTCCTCCCAATCAAATGATTGTGCAACCATAACTATTTCTCCACTCGCTGTAGCTCCTGCACGGTTATTTCCTACTGCGACCATCTGCCTGTTGTTGTTGATCCTGCGATCTGGTTTCGGGCAATCACGGGCAAAATGACCTTGCTCGTGGCAGTTGAAACACCTCAGCATGCTTTTATTGAATCCCACCTTCTTGTCTGCATTCATGGCCCATTTATTTTTCCCGATTTTCTTGGCAAATTGCTTGGCTCTGAAAACAGCCATGGCAATTTGCCATGTAATGTCCATCTCCTCTACATCTTTAGGATGTATCTGGTCCAAATCAACAAATGATAGCTGAGGTGGAAGATCTCCAGCTACCAAGGCATTGTAATAGTTGACTAGCCCAGCAGCTAGAACCAGACTTTCATTAGTTTCTTTGGAGTTCGAGGTAGAGGCTTTAACTGACACATTGGGAGCAGAATTTGGTTGAGAGATGGGTTGAGGGTTGGTGAAAGACACACTTTGAGTTTGATGGTGAGAAATGGATGGTGCAACATTGAAATTCGGAATCTGAGGTTGTTAAACTGCGAAAGCTTGACCTGAGGGAGTCATGTAAGATGATAGAGCATTATTGGATGAAACTCCAAGATTTGCAATAGAATAAGAGTTGACATGGTTGATTTCTCTCTGTTTGTCATCAATGTCACATGCCGTGATAACTGCCATGACTTCTGCAAGAGAGAGACGACTCAAATCCTTGTTTTTCTTTATCACAGCAACATTCATATCCCCGACCTAGGAAGAGCATTCAAAAGTTTCTTGTTGATTTCTGACTTGGTCAAGAAAATCCCTGAAATGTTCATGTCAGTTATGAGTGTAGTGAATCTTTGCAATTGGGCTTCAAGAGTCTCTCCTGGAATGTAGTTAAACATGTTGAATTTCTGTCTCAGCATGTCCTGCCGACTCTCTTTCATATCTTCATTGCGCTCATAGACTTCAATCAGGGCTTCCCACAGAGCTTTAACTGAAGTGTACTCACGAAAACCTTGAGCAATATTAGGGGATAATGCCATGGTTAAGGTGGCTAAGGCTCTTTCCTGTTCTTCAATCAACTCAAAATCCTCATATGTATAATTGTCAATAGACTTGTCAACCAATTTACCTCCAATATTCACTGTGATTCTGACAGGATCTCTAAGAATGCTTCTCCAGATCTTGAAATCTTTCATCTTAATGTATTTTTCTATCCTATACTTCCACTCGGGAAAAACTTCAGCAGACATCAACCTTGGAATACGAGTAGTCGTGCCCATAACAACATCAAGTTCTTGAAATTGAGTTTGACTTTGAGAATCCATCTGAAATTGAAGTGATTTGCAATTCCAAGTAAAAGTTTATGGTTAATCTAGAAAAGTAAACGTTTACGGCCGTAAAGAGAGTTTACGGTGGTAAAGGGAGTTTATGGTTGATCTGTTTGCGACCGTAAACTGGGTTTACGATATAAGTTCACTGTTTTTGGAGTTTACAGTTTATGGGTTTGCTGTTCTTCAAAACTGTTTACGGTACTTGAATATTAAGAGATTATGGTTTCTGAATCTGTTCTTTTACGAGGGTAAACAGAGTTTACGGTTGGCAGTAAACTCTCAAATAGCCTTCAAAACTCGAATTTTTCAGATGAAATCAGTTCCTTCAATGCCTAGGACGTAGAATTTGAAGATCAAATAGCGAGAATAACAGCTTATACTCAATATCTTGATCGAATGAGTTTGATACCAGTTTATAGCTCTGATACCAATTGTTAAGTCCGAATCTGGATCTATCACTGATAATCAAACAATCACAAGACAAGAATAACAAGAATAAGATGAATGAATTGAGCTTGCATACGATTAAACACTTGAATCGTTAGATACAACTCAAAAATACCAGCCGTAAACTCTAGAGCATCTAACCCCTCAAAAGACAAACTTGTAGACTATTTATACTAGACAAGACCGCAAACATAGTTTGCTGCCGTAAACACCACAAAACACAAAACTAACAAAAGTGCAATTACAGACATAAACCAAAACAAATCACATGCTAAGCCTAGCACAAACCATTTACATGACCCTTCACATCTTTTGGCTTTGGAATTAACCTCCAAACTCTGTTTCTATCGAACTCAGCTAATTCAGATTGCATTGCAACAACCCAATCTGAGTGTTTAATTGCATCCTTAACTAACTTTGGTTCTATTTTCGAAATAAAAACATTAAACATGCAAAATTCTTGATGAGTATTCAATACCTCATTCTTTGCAAGAATCTGAGCTCTAGTCAAAACTCCATCTTGTGGATTTCCAATGACTTGTTCTTTTGGATGATCTCTTGTCCATTTTTCTAGTGGTGGATATGCTGGATCAAAGTCTAAATGTGCATCTTCGAATATTTCTTCATTTTCAGAACCTGCAACAGAAATATTATCATTAGTTTCGTGAAACTCATCATTCTGATCAAGAATTATTGTATTATCATCATTATGTTCATTTTCGTCATTATTATCATTCTAATGCTCCCCCCTGAAACTTTCATTCTTCCCCTCGAAAGAATGCTCCCCCTCAACATTTGAAGGTGTAGACAAGTGATCCCCCTCCACTTGTGCATCTAGCATACTTTCGTCATTAACATGTGAAGATGTCGACAATCATCAGAATGTTTCAAAGATTCATGGATTTGATTATCTTCGGCATTGACTTCAGCATCTGCAGCCCTATCTGGAACACCAAAATTTAAATCATAATTAAAATTAGATGAAATAGAAATTTCAGCCTCATCATTTGATTCATTTAGAATTGGTTTTTGTTCGAAATATTTTTCAACTTGTTTCACATAATAATCATCAAAAGTGAGATTAAATGTTTCTTCGACTTTTCTTGTTTGCTTATTCAATACTCTGTATGCAACCGAATTATGTGAATATCCCAAAAATACGCCTTCATCAGCCTTAGCTTGAAATTTCGAAAGATTATCCTTGAAATTCATGATAAAGCACCTGCAACCAAACACATGAAAGAATTTAACATTTGGTTTTCGGTTGTTTAGAATTTCATACAGAGTGATATTGAAACGACGATGAATAAAAGAACGATTCTGAGTAAAACATGTTGTCGAAACTGCTTCTGCCCATAAATATTGAGGTAGATTCGCATATGTCAACATTGTTCTTGCAGCTTTGAAAAGAGACATATTCCTTCGTTCAACCACACCATTTTGTTGTGGTGTATATGGTGATGAAAAATTATGCGAAATTCCTTTTTCAGTTAAGAATGAATCCAACACATTATTTTTAAACTTAGAACCATTATCACTTTTGATTTTTCGAACATTCTTTTTCCGCCTTGTCTCAATTTTCTTGATAAAATCAATCATTGTTGGAGCGACTTCAGATTTTAACCTGAGAAAATATACCCAAGTAAATCATGAAAAATCATCAACAATAACCAAAATTTACCCTTTCTTGTTGAGAGTTTCAACAGTAGATGGTCCACAAAGGTCAATATGAAGAAGTTCCAATGGTTCAAAAATTTTCGAATCTATCATAATTGTATGTCCTTTCCTATGCTATTTTCCTTGTTTGTAAGCTGCACATAAAGTATCATTGTCAAATTTTAATACTGATAACCCTCAAACAAGATCATCAACAACCAACTTATTCAAATTTTGAAACTTTAAATGTGATAAACGACGATGCCACAACCAGCTAACATCAGATGAAACTTTTAAAAGTAAACAAACTGAAGGTTTCCCAACAATAGGTTTTATGTCAAGAGTAAACATATCTCCATATCGTTTTGATTTCAGCAACACTTCGTTCGTTTCAACCTTTGAAATGATACTTCCTTCTTCGTTAAACACAACTTGATTTCCAGTGCCCACAATGAGTTGTGAAACACTTATCAAATTATGTTGAAGACCTTCGACATAAGCAACGCCATTTACAGTGAATTGTCCATTCGTTACTTTGTCGTATCCTTTCACTTGACATTTGTGATTATTCCCGAACTTCATAACACCAGCATTTTCCAAACTTCTATAATCTCTTAAATTATATTTTCTTCCAGTCATGTGACGTGAGAAACCACTATCGATGTACCATTTCTCATCATATTGCTCGTCACATAAAACCAGCAATTAATGGAAAATTTCAGGTACCCAAGGCTGTTTGGGTCCTTGGTAATTAGCTTTACAAACAGAATGAAATGAAGAACCTTTAACCCAATCACAAACTTTTGATTTGAGACTATCAATTAAGTCCACATCATTAGGTAAAGGAACCAAAACATAAGTTTTCGATGGTTTAGGATTGTCACTGACATAAGCCATCGTCTTCTCAGATTGTGTATGATCCTTCTTTTCTTTCGAAACTAGTTTCCATGCCTTTACCGAAACATTCGTTTCTTTAGAAGACGAACTTCCATTTGACGAAGTATTTACATACTTCTCATAAGCTTCTCGAATTTGTTATTGAGAAAAGTTCCTTGACTGATATATTCTTCCTTTTCCTTCAAGCCAATGATCTATGTTTTTCTCATAAGACAATCCTTTTACGTATGAAACTTTAAATGTTTGTTTCCCAGAAGGATTTGGAAAATTTGGTTTTTGTGGAATGAAATCAACATTTGATTTAGGACAAAAGTTTTCAACTTTTCGATTTTGAAAATACTTTAGTTGATTTTGAAACGAAGTATGTTTGAAGGTTTGTTTTTGATAAAATCTTTGTTGTGGATTTGAAGAAGATCGATTTGTTAAAGTAAGATTTTGAAATCTATTTGATGTATTATTGACATTTGTGGAAAATGTTGTATTTTGAGCTTTCAAAAAATTTGTTTTTGGATTAAATTCAGACTTTGTTTTATTTGATTGAGTGGGATTTTTCTTTTTGTATGAAGAAGATGATGAAGACATTGTCTTATCAGATTTAGACTTTGTGTTTTTAGATGTTTTTAATGTCAAAGCATTTTGTTTCTTTCGATACTCAACAGTTTGCCAGAAAATTTTCTTTCGAGCTCGTCTTTTTGAAACTTCATTTGCTTTTGAAAATTTGTCAATTTGTTATTTGAATTCTTTTGAATTTAATTTGACAACCTTTTCATTTTCCACAACAACTTGTATCGAAACTTCTGTCACAACTTTTTGTTCCTCGACCCATTTTCGTTGAGGTTTTAGTGTTTGAAATGTGTATGTATTCTTTGTGAGATTATTTTCAACGGTACTTTGATTTGAATAGAATCTGTAAGTCCCTAATTTGTCTGTGTATCAATCAGATCCGTTTGATGGTACGGAATCCCAATCAAACGGATGATGTTAGAAAAAATAGAAGAGAAGGAGAATAAGAATAATATGAATCTCAATGTATTGATGAATAAAATTATGATCCAGATACAAGAGATTCACACACACTAACACACTTTTGTTCTTCTCACTCTCTAGGCCGTACACTCCTTTTCTGTTTTTCAATCTCTACTCTTCACCTCTAACACCTATATATATACAAGGGGAATATGGGCCTAATGGGTTTATGGTCGTAAATGGGTTTACGGCCGCAAACCAGTTTACGGCCGTAAACAGACCATCTGACCGTAAACTCATAAACATTACATAAAAATACAATTTCCTAGAAAAGCAAAGTATAAACCATATTTTTGACCCAACAATCTCCCCCTTGGTTTATAACCTTCTTTTCTAAATTGACCCAACAAGCTCCCCCTAAAAAGTAGTTGGCTTTTCTTGTTAATCTTCATTGAGAACTTAGCTTCAGCATTTATCTTCAAATTCTTCACAACTTCAAGATGAACCTGATAAATCTTCAATGAATGACTTCATCTTGAGCACTTGTGCTTTTCTTCAGAATTTGGCATTAAACGCACATTGGGTGAGGAGGATTGACGTACTGATTTTTGAAAGATAGTGCTTTCAGCTTGAGAACCTTCAGAGAGAACAAATCTTTTGGATCACTTCAGCAAGTTCATGATAGTAGCAAATTGATTGAGGAGGCTTCAATGCAATCTGTCAAATAATCTTCAGTTTCAGCTTCACCTTGCTTCTGGGGTTGAAGGATTGAATGTCGAAAGAATAATCTTCATTTCTTGCTCCTTTGAATGTGAATTATTTGATGATCACGGATGAAACTTTGGCTCAGAAAATATTCAATACAGTCTCCATGGTTTCATCTTCACCTAAAAATTCACTTTTCAAGACAAAACAAAACTAAAAGAAAACTTAAAACAGAAACAAAACAGAAATAACACTATTTTTGGATTTTTTGAAAATTTCTGATTTTTTTTTTAATTTTTTTTAATTCTCCCCCTAAATTTGTGCATAGAGGAAAACTATGAACAAATTTAACAAAAACAAAAATATTTGGGATCAAAGTTGTGAGACAGCCTGAACTTGTTTATCAGTACCTTCACTTTCATGAATAGATCTGGTCAATTGTCGGTATTGTGATCCACTTAAACACGAAGAATATTGACAAACTTTTCTAAATAAACCATTTAGTTGATGACGACCACAAGTATTGTTGTCCACTTAAATTAAGCAGTGAGATCTACAGAAAACTTCTAAATGGTTCAATTTTAGTTGCACTAGAACGTGTTCCCCACTTCCCGATATACCGTGGTTATCAAGAACTTCCAAAGGACTCCTTACTTTAGGTGAGTAAACAATTATTAAGGAGGAAGTCAGATTTAGAGATAGATGCGTATTTTGTGTCCCAGGTCGGATCTATTTCAATCATGCAGAGGGGACAACATATGATTAATAGATATAGAGTGATTGAGAGGTAGAATGTTGCATATGATGTGTCCCAGGTCGGATCTTCCGATCACGCAGAGGGGACAGCATATGGCTAACAGATAGAAATAGTTTCATAGATAAGAAGGTGTGTAGAAATAGAGTTGCATATGTTGCATTCCAGGTCGGATCTTCCAATCACACAGAGGAAGCAACATATGACTGATAGATAGAAAGCAAGAAAATAATTTCCTACAGACCTACTTTATCAGAACCCCCAGTTGCCCTATCAGAACCATAATTAAGGACATAAGTCTGTACATCAAGGAAAAGTTAAGCTACAGTTCTAGATGCATATTAATTTAGTGTATCCTGTAGGTTCCCGTGTTTATCTCACTGCTCAATCTACCCGAGCATCGTATGGTCAGTCCAAACAATCCTATCTAAATCCACACTGTTAAATCCTTTGTGCCTACCAGCACATAGATCACAGAGTCTAGATAATTCAGATTCAATCCTTTATACATGTTTTAGACTGTCCGTTATCACTTTCTTAATATCACTTCCCAAACAATACCTACTAACAAAAAACTATAAGAAACTGAAAAATTGTCTTTGAAATGAATCAGTGTAAGATAAACTTAGGAGTTTAGAAAAGAAAACTCAAACCGTAATTCACCGATTGAATTTGCATTCAGAAGCTCTAAGAACAGCACGCATAATCTTAGAACAAATCCAAAAATTCTTTACGTCATTAAGCACTAACCCCATGTGATCCCTTCTTTTCTTCCCTTCTTTCCTTTCCCACAAAGGACATAATCTCTCGAATAAAGTTCTGAGTGTTGGACAGTTGAGAGATGTCCCCTATCATATGCCAGGAGCAGCCACTACCAACAAACCGAAGTCTGATGATATGCCTCCATATTTGCTCTGACACAGAGCGGGATCAGTTGGTCTTTGGAACCCAATCCATTTTGAAACTGGGTCGACCTTTGTCATCCTTGCACAATACTCTCTCCTACGACATATCCTGTTTATCACAAACAGAAGATGTAGAAGTATTAGAATCGTTAGAAGATTTGGGAGATTGAGCCTTCAGAACCCATTTGTAGTTGGGTTTAACCCATTTCTTTTTCGATTTGATGGGTGGCTCAGTACTTGCTTTTGATCTTGATGTCAGCTGTTGAGATGACTTTGACCTAACCAGTCTTTGTTTTACTGGAGCATCTCTTGGATTTGGCTTCTTGGCCGGTATTCCCTTCTTATTCTTGGGAGTTGTATTCTTGGCCTTCTGCGCATTCCAGTCACCATGGTCTGAACGTGACCTTGAGGGGTTTCGTTTGAAGTATCTCCCTCTTGGCACGTTCTGCCAGCCTTGTGCATAGTAGGGAACGTATGCGCGATTAGGAAAATTTCTGGAAATGTGTCCAGGTGTTCCATAGTGAAAACATGTCTTTTTCTTCACTGTGAAGTTGTTTCTTCCTGCCCCTGGTGGCGTATCCTTGCCTTGTCTCTTATTGTTCCCACATGCACACTTGCGATAGGCACTCTGTTTCACTAGAATTGGTGGCCTGTATTTCTCAACAACAGGTTGATCAGAAGCAGCTGAGTTCGAAGCAACAGATTCAGAGCTCAAGGAGATGTTGGTTTGTTCAATGGTGTTCTCCTTGTTCTCATCCTCTGCTACTTTACCTGCACATGAAGTAGAAACATTAGTATTTTCAACCTGAATACCTCCTGACACAAATCCAGCTGCTTTTCCATATTGAAGATGTGCCTCTTTGTCAATTTCTTCCTGTGTCATAGGGATGGATGTGTAGTTATGATTGAAAGGTGGAGGAACACTATCATACCCTAGACCTTTTGTCACACCCCAAAACCAATAATGGCGGAAACGTTCTGGGGTGGAGGACGTCATGTACAATATCACAACACAGTAAATGTAAATAAGCAAACAACATCATCCATTGCATTAAATATATAATTTTAATACAAGCGTGTTCTGTACAGTTATAGACACCAAAATAATGTAAATCAAAATAAAAAGATGAGTCTTGGATGCGCTCCATCTTCTCAAAAGTTGGCCTCGGTACCTATCTACTGATGACCTGAGAATACAAGTTATTTTGAAAGAGTTTATCAGCATTAAGCTGGTGAGTTCATAAGTATTTTAGTGTCGAAGTTTGTTGTCAAAAACGTTTAAACCTGTCTCAATTGTAAGTTTGTAAAAATGTAAGTAAGTGTTTGTAAAAGTTTGAATCTCTCAGAAAAACCTATATTTTCTATTAAAGTAACCTTCTACCAAGGCTTAACTGTTTTGTATGTTCGTTTGATGTAAAAGTGTGTAATTTCCCAAGTGTAACTATCATTTAACAAAATATAGTTTGTACATTAATGTTTAAGTGAGGTTATCACTAAAATATGTAATGGGTAAATCATTGTAGTACTGTAGTTTTGTATTATAGGAACTACTGCTGTACTAACTACCTTAAACCGGATTTATATTAAGGTATAATGTGATAAATTGCACCATGCTATTGACTGGTAACAACGACATAATGAATGGTCGTAATAACGGAATGACGTTTGGCACCCGCAGACCTGCAGGTCCGGCTGTAGCTAGCAGCAAGGTGTAGGATAGTCAATCCAGTATAGATCTATACGCAAACTCACGCTCTCCCTCCAAGAGAATTCTGGCTACAACTCGGGTCATGACATTTAAGGCATGCTCCGATACAGTGGATCACAATTGTTAATGTGTTCATGTATATGTAATGTTTCTCGTTCTAGTATAGTTGTATATGTTCTCCTCCTAGTATAGTTGTATATGTTCTCTTTCTAGTATAGTTGTATATGTTCTCTTTCTAGTATAGTTGTATATGTTCTGTTTCTAGTATAGTTGTATATGTTCTGTTTCTAGTATAGTTGTATATGTGACTGTTTCTAGTATAGTTGTATATGTTCTGTTTCTAGTATAGTTGTATATGTGACTGTGTTACCCTGATGGTAACTTACTAATGATGTACTGATAAGTATGAATATAGATGTACTTTTATGTCTATATGTGTATATTTGATATATAACTAATATTGAAACGACCTTCGGACGGTCACCCGAAATCCCACCAGACCACATCCAAATCGAGAAAAAGGAAATAGGGCGGATGGCTTTCCTAAGCCCTTTAAACATTGCTTATATATCTATACATATATGGGCATGCAATTTATAAGAAGTAAACTAAAGTTTAATAACAGCATTTGATAAGTAAAAGAGTTTGTAAAACATTTTGAAGTAAAATAGTTTGATAAACAGTTGGAACAGTGAATAAATCATTGATTTTCTAGTTATAAATCACATGTGATTAATGCAATCACATGTGATTGATGCAATAACTATAAGTATTTAACTTGTATTCCCCCCCCCCCCCCCCATAAAGTATTTAAAACATTTAAAAGCATTTCAAAGGTTAATTAAAAGGGTATGAACTCACATGTGGTGAGTGGATTGGATTGAAGTATCGGATACCGTGCTAGGTGGCAAACGGAGACTTGTTCACACGCACGAGCCTAGTTATCATATAATGAGCATATATATATAACTAATTAGCCAAATAATAACTTAACAAAATAAGTTGGGACACTTAGGAACATGAAAACACTTTGTATAAGTGTTTTAGGTCCTAATGGTTGCATCTAAGTTGATATGGGACAGGGCAAAAGGGTTGAAAGCTTCCAAGAACCTAGAATAAGAGTTTACCACCCAACAAACCCCACCTTTGGAGTTTACGGTCGTAAACCCTTGAGTTTACGGCCGTGAACTCCACACTTGGTGGTTTTGGGTGTTTTAAGGTGCTATATTAACCCTAGAATAAGTCTAGTACTTGTGGAATAATCCTTGAAGTAGTTTAAGGCCCTAGAATGCTCCATAGAGGAGTTTACGGCCATAAACTCCTATGGGGTGCTGGTTTTAATTCTTTTAAGTCACTTGCACATGTAGGATGGCTTCTATGTTTTTGTTTAAGGCTAAAGGGGACATTAGGCACACCTTTGTGCCTTTACTTGGAGTTTACGGCCCAAGTGAAGTTCCTTGGCCGTAAACTCCCTTTAAGGGATGATTTTGATGTAATTTACTCCCCATTCAAGTCATAAGTATTAAAGAGTAATTGCCTTAAAGCCTTAGGGGTGTTTAGGGCACTCTTAGCCCTTGAAAAAGGGGTTTACGGCCCAAGAGCATATCCTTGGCCGTAAACTCCTATAACTAGGTGATCTTAATTGATTTCTGGCCTCTAATGTTCATACATCAAGTCCTTAACTAGATACCTAACATGGAAATGAGACTAGGTAGCTTTTAGGCCTTGTTTTGGAGTTTACTCCCCAAGAACGTTCTTGGGCGGTAAACTCCCGGATTTTACAAATTTGTCATATAAACAATGTTATAAAGCATATAACAAGCATTAAAACACATTTAGGAAAGTAGACTCACAATCTGGGATGAAAACCCGAAGATCCGTCAGAGAGAAAATGGCTTTTCTCTAGTTGGAAATGTGAATAATGAATTAATTAAATTCAGAAATCTATTTATAGTCCTGAAATATTTTGGAAGAAAATATTTTTATTCCGGAATTTAATTCTAACATTATGAAGTTTTGAAAGGCTCAAGTTTCACAAACCCATGAGCATCCACTCTCCTGATAACTCCTTTAATGTAAACCCTAATGTACGCAAACTTATACGGAAAAGTCTGAAATTCACTGAAACTGGACTAGCTCCTATTGAATAGATAATGTTCGTACAAATGGAAATTTCGGGTTGTCACACCCTTGTTTTGATTATCTTTGAATTTTAATTGGGTTTGAAATAAGGACTCGACTGTCTGACTTGACGCAGTATAATTTTTGAAACTAACATCTGTTTTTCCACACTTAATTTTCAAAGTGTCAAGTTCTTCAGTTACAGCAACAAGTTGTCTCTTAATATAGTCATAATTTTTGCACTTGTTGCTATACTCTTCCTGAAGCTTCCTAAAATCTTTGGTTTTTGCTTCTAATTCAGCCTTCAGGGGTTTCTGTCCTTTCCTAAGTTGATATCTTTCGTATTTTAGGTCCACGAGTTCCCTTTTTAGCAAATCATTATGTTCACGAAGAATTTTAATCATATCTTCACAAGATGGAGTACATGAAACTTCATTGGCCGAGATGTTTGTGAACTCATTGTTTTTCCACATTTCAAAGCATCAAGCTCTTCAATTGCATCAGCAATACTAAGACGATTGAGATCTTTTGTCTTCTTGATGACAGCTACGTTCATATCCCACGATTTCGGAAGTGAATTCAATAGCTTTTTGTTTATCTCAGATTTGTTCAAGAAGATCCCAACTATATTCATCTCAGTAGTGAGTGTGGTAAATTGTTGCAGCTGAGCCTCCATGGTTTCTCCGGGAATGTGGTTGAACATGTTGAAAGTTTGTCTTAACATATCCTGACGATTCTCTTTCATGTCTTCAATTCCGTTGATGACCTCAAAAGTCATTAAAAGCACAACTCGAAGCTAAAATAAAACTTAAATGTCAAATTTAAAAATACCCTTTTTCTCAAAAGTCAACCTTAAAAGTCAAAATTAAAAAGTCAAACTCAAAAGTCAAACTTGAAAAAAGTCAAACTTGAAAAAAGTCAAACTTAAAAGTCAAACTGAAAAGCTAAATTTGAAAATTTAAAAGTCAAATGAGAAAGTCAAAGTTTAAAATCAAAGGTCAAACCTGAAAGTCAAAGTCAAAATTTTAAATAAAAAGTCAAAAATAATTTTTTTTATTAATTATTATTATTATTATTATTTATTATTTATTTTATTTTTTATTTTGGATGAAAAAGGAATTAAAAATTAAAAGAAATTGAGTTTTGGGGTTAAAAATGACAATTTTGCTAAACTGGGAACCAAGAAGGACTGTTTTTGAATAAAAATTGCGCAGGAAGGAACAAAAGCGTTGCTAGAGGAGTTGTTTAGGGCGCTGGGTTTATGAACCAGAGGTTCCGGGTTCGATCCTAGGCACCTCCAAATCCGCTTCCCCTTTTTTAATATGCGAAGGAAGATGCTGCTGCGAACTTCGGATCCAATGCGAGGCTGAGAAGCGATGCGAGGATGCTTGGATGCGAGGACAAGGCCGTAAACGTTGCTGAGCCGTAAACCACCAAGGAACGCTAACCGAGGTCGTAAACTCTGAGCCGTAATCTTGGACCGTGAACCTCAGGCCGTGAACTCCGGAAACCCTAGCTGCTGGCCGCAAACTCCGCCACCCCCTCGCAGGTTACGACCAAAAACAATGATTTTTGCCATTTTTTGCTCCAAAACTCGATCAAAACCCGTTTTTATGAAAAACACGAAGAACAAACCCCCCTTATTTTGCCACGATCTATCCAAAAACACAAGAATCTTTCAAAAATAAGATCAAACAAGCTCCAGATCTGACAAAATTGACTGATACAATCCAAGCTCTGATACCAATTGTAAGTCCCTAATTTGCCTGTGTATCAATCAGATCCGTTTGATGGTGCGAAATCCCAATCAAACGGATGATGTCAGATCAAATAGAAGAGAAGGAGAAGAATAATAATATGAATCTCAATGTATTGATGAATAGAATGATGACCCGGATACAAGAGATTCACACACACTAACACACACTTGTTCTTCTCTCTCTCTAGGCCGTACACTCCTTTTCTGTTTTTCAATCTCTACATCTCACCTCTAACACCTATATATATATATATATATATATATATATATATATATATATATATATATATATATATATATATATATATATATATATATACACACAAGGGGAATGTGGGCCTAATGGGTTTACGGTCGTAAATGGGTTTACGGCCGTAAACCTGTTTACGGCCATAAACAGACCATCTGACCGTAAACTCATAAACATTACATAAAAATACAAGTTCCTAGAAAAGCAAAGTATAAACCATATTTTTGACCTAACAGAATCCTTCCTCAGATACATGTTTGTTATCTTCTTCAACCAATTTGGAAATCTCTAGTTTTATGTTATCGACATTTCTTGTTGTCACAAACACTTGATTTGGAAAAACAACTTCGTCTGAGCATTTGAACTTTGGATACACCACTGTATTGGTTTCAAGATAATGAGCACCTTTTTCAGTCATCACTTTGTCGAATTTTTCAGAATCGCCATACACCTGGTCAACAACAATTCGTGGAATTTTCATTTCTTTTGAATCTTTGTTTGGTAAGATGTTTTTGTGTGAAATTTCTCCATCATTTTCATCATCATTGCTATTAGTCTGACTATCTCTTACATCCACATAATCAAAATCACAAGCTTTCAAAGTTGAGGGTTTGTCAATGTCAATCTTAACCAACGAATCCTCACATTTTTCTTTTCCTTTAGATTTTGATGTAATATTAATGACAGACAACTGAGAACAATCAACATCCTCAATATCACTAATTTCGCTAATATTGTCTGAATTATCTTCAATATCAGCAAAATTAGATTAAGAATCAGATGTCGAATTCTCAGCCTTTTTCAAAATTTTGATTTGCTCAGTTCTGGTCAAGGTTTCATTCACAATATCAACTAATTCATTTGAATCCAAATATTCGTCAATTTTAGAATTCCATAAGCATATATATCATCCAAAATTTTATCAAACTCAACAATTGTTTTCTCATAATCATATGAAATGTTATCTACCTTCTCTCTTTCATACGCTAGAAAAGGTAACAACTTCCTATGTTGTTCCTTGCTAATATCAGACGAATGATGCAATACAGTATGTTTAGCATAAAGTCTTATAGCAGAATTACAATAAATGTTGTGTTGGGCTAATAACAATTTTACATCACTGCTCAAAGAGTCCCTATCGCACATTATATTCGTAATCTATAATTCTAAACACGCTATCTTTATTTTCTTCTAATCTAGCAATTTCTGGGTCTCTAACAACTGCATGTTAAGCTTCTTAGCTTCATTACTAACAGACACCACAATTGAATCAAAGTAAGCGACGGTATCATCAAAAGCAATTATTTCAGAATCATAAGCTTGTAAAGGAATGTTAAAAGATTGAAGAATAGCATGTACCTTAGTTTTCATTGGTGATTTGTCCCAAGATTTGGTCACGAAACATCGACCAGTCACCTTTTCGTTCTCCTTCTCTTCGAATTGTGCAAACATAACACCATGCGTTGGATTACGCATCTATTCGTCATCAGATCCTGAAGACCAGATCTGATATGTGCCAACTTCCTCACTCTTACCTCTAGCAACCAAAGACAAGCCTTTCGCTTTTGCACGCACCTCTTCTAATTTCTCAGCATAATATGCTTTGTCCTTGACCTTATTATTTTTCTCCTCCTTCATACGAAGCAAGCAATCATTTGCCAAATGATTTGCTCTGTTGCAATAATGACAATCAATTCCTGAATTACCCTTGAGTTTCTTCTCAACTTTGACCTCAGTAGCCTTCACATCACTTTTCTTAAATTTCTTCTTCTCCTCTCCCACAAACTTATTAATGAAACTTCCTTTCACCTTACTTTGCTTCACCTTAGGATTAAACGATTTCTTGAATTTTTTTTTTTGACTTTGTTGTTTGAGTAAAACGCTATTGCCTCATCATCATAATTCATGATAAACCCTTCTTCATCCGAATCAGCTTTCTCAACTGCTTCTTTCTCAAAAATTTTCGAAAAAAGAGCTAATGAACCTCCCAAGCTAAGTTTTGACTCTTTAGCCATCTCGTTTACTTCACTTTCATGAGTTTTCAACTGATTATACAAATCATTTAGAGACGAAGTATCATAGCTTTGATGATTCTTTACCATCACGCTCACACTCCTCCATTCCTTACGTAGTCCCATCACAAACGTGAGATTGAACTCCATAGAAGACCTTGTGATTCCATAACAATTGCACCTATAGATCAGTTCATTAAGATGATCATAGTAAACTTTAATCGTTTCATTCTCTTTTTGTCTGAATTCTTTAATCTCCACAAGACGTTTCTTAACAGAATTTATCTTCGTTTTCTCGCTTCCCTGGTATTTTTCCTTAAGAGTATCCCAAATATCCTTTGCAGTTTTACAACCATGAACGTAATTGTAAACAATTGGTGGTAATGCACCTCACAATTCTCTTAAACACTGTTTTTCATTGTTCTTCATTCTGGTGGGTTGATTAGAAACTGCAGGTGTTAAACTAGATGATCCAATTTATTGAACATTCAGTGGAGGTTGAGCAGTTCCCGTGATGCAACTCTAGAGTTCCTCATCCAATCCATTCAGATAATCCTCTATACGACCAGCCCATTGATCGTAATACTCCGGAATCAAAATAGGAATCTTCATAGAAGATCCTAACAGATGAGAGAATGAAGTCATCATGTTCATGTTGAAATTTGCCTTGAATGTATGGAAGAGATTTTTCAGAAAAACTTGAAGAAATTTGAATTTGAATTACTGAATTGATCAGAAACTCAAAATCGATTACTCGATCTCACAAATCAAACACAAAATCAAATCAAACCTGTAGATCAGAGATGATTTTCTGAATCCAATAGTGCGGAAACATTTGAGACAAACTCACGACTCAAAAACTAGAGATTCAACTGAAAGTCAAATCTAAGCAGTAATGATTCCTACTCTGATACCAATTGTAGAAGTGTTTAATCGAGTACAAGAAACAAATCAGAGTAAAATCGATGTAATATGAACACAAGGAGTACATAAGATATGGTTCAGCTCATATTACTTTCATGAACACAAGTACAAAAATGACAAGAAGCAAGTTTTGAAAAACTCTCTCTCCATCAACTCTATGTTCAACCCCTATTTATAGGAGACTGAAAGTACAAAAAGTACTAAGGCATAGACATTACGCTTCGACAACAAAGACGCCTTAGCAAATACATACGAAATATACTATTACACAAATTTCGACATATTACAAGATATTTTGACCCTACACAAGGCAATTAATTGTGAATTAGATGCAACTAAAACGAGGCTGAATACGAAGCTGTAAGGTCATACCTTATGATCTGATGAGTCAAACACATATTATGTTGATCCATCAGCGTCAGCGTCTACAAGTCAACAACGCCAATGTCTATAAGCTCAACAGCGTCAGCTTATAGTATAGTTGTTAGATTTTAATATTTTGTATATTAGGCGGTTATTATAGATAAATATTGAATAGATCAGATCTCGTATTTTTATGATAAGATCGGTTCTTAGTATAGATTAGATTCAGTCTCATAAATGAAGGGATATACATTTATAGATTACTATGTATATAACATTAGGGAAAAACCTAATGTTGTAGAATTCTTGGTTGAGTAGTTTTGTTTGTGGCTTTATGTCAATTATCTTTGTGACAAACCCATCTTCTTAGTGAAGAAAAAACCTCTTTTCTTGGTGAAAGGAACATTTGGAGAACTCTTGTGTTATTTACTTTCTGTTAATTATTTCTTTTAGATTAGTTTTTCTTTTCTTATTCATACTTGAAATGTATCAGATTAAATACAAACCTTCAATTGGTGTCAGAGAACGTTGTGATACACTCAAGTAATCATGTCGTCTTCCTTAGTTCCCAAGTCATCTGTTTATAATAAGATTCCTCCGTTTGACCAATAAAATTTCTCTGATTGGAAATCAAAGGCCATGAATGTTCTAGAGTTCATGGATTTCGATATGCTTGACGTCGTCAACAAAGGTCCTATAGCTGGTTCACATCAATCATCAAACAATGGTGCATTTGGAAGTAAGCTAAATAGGACGCTTATTCCTTGTTATAGCAAAGAAGATAAAAGGATGCTGAATCTTGATGTAAAAGCTAGAATTTCTGTTGGAAACTCACTTCCTTTTTCTGTCTATCGTTTGGTCCAAAACTGCTCAACTACTCAAGAGATGATGATCATTTTTTCATTTGCTTTTGAAAAGAAAAACTCTTCAGATGATGAAGTTCTGTGTCTCATGGCTCAACCTGTTGAATCTCACACTGACACTTCACATGACAACGTTGGGATTCTTGAACCTGAGTCTTCTACTGTTGATAACCTCAAGTCAGAATGGGACAATGCATCAACTTATCAAGTAAAATATCATGTTAATTATTCTTATATTGATAATATTGAAAAAGATGACACAATCGATCTCTTATATTTCAATTTATTGATCTCAAATAAAGAAAAATATTCTCTCAGTATTGAGCTAAATATTCTTAAAGAAAATTTTCTTTCTATAGAAAAATCACTTTCTACTTAAAAAAAATGAAAACACTTGTATATCACTTACCAATAATTTTCTTCACACTGAAAAAGAAAAGGTTGTTGATCAAGCTAATTGCACTCAACTTATTTTGAATTTATGGGCATCCTCTCACTTAAATGTCATAAGAATCATTATATAACACTTGGTTTTGGGTATGTTTCTTATTTTCCCTTTATATTTAATTGTTGCGTTATTAGTCCTTGGAGTCGTACGCGGGTGTTAAGGCAAAGAAGTGACCCTCTTAAACTTGGTGTTAAGGCAAAGAAGTGACCCTCTTAAACTTGGAGAACCACAACCTGTCTCTCTACCGCAACATGTGCACCGAAGTCAAGACTTAGTTACGTCCAGCTGACTTAGCGTGATAACTTTAGTTTATCCAATGGACCTTGCATGGCCATACTAGTCAGTAGCTTTATTATTTGTTTATTATAGATGTAACTTTTGGAGACTCTATAAATAGAGTTCTCATGTCTTGTATCAAATACACTCTTCACTTCTCTCTCAACCCTTTAACCATATCTCTTATCACTTATCTACAATCTTTTAATCTTCTATCTTAAATATAAAGATCTTTCTCATATATCTCTATCTTACTGATCATCATCGAAGATCCTCTTTACTTTAAACTGATCTCTCTTACTAACTCCTGTTTGAGTGCAAACCGTGTTATGAATCAGTTTGGTGTATACTTGATATAACTTGTCATTTACATTTCCTTTACTTTTCTGCTCTTTTAATTCCGCAAATAATTATCTAACAATCTAACTTATTATTATTGTTGAGATTTATATGATCCTTTGAGATTAACTTATTCCGCAACTTTAATCTTATACTAACGTTTATTCAAGTGCTTCTCCCAAAGTTTTTCTCTCAACAATTGGTATCAGAGCCAAAGTAGTTGCTTTTTAAACAAAAACTCTGATTTTGAAAAGCCTTCTGTACCACTGACGCTCATTCTTAAAAAAAATCAAAGGAAATGGCACAAGCTTTATCACTTAACGTTTCCAACAGTGTTGGTGGTTCTAATCGAGCCCCAATACTTGTTGCAAGCGAATATCACCACTGGTCTCAAAGAATGGAAAGGTATCTAAAAAGACTTGGCAGAGATGTGTGGAGATTCGTAGAAGAGGGACCTCATGTTCCCATTCTTACTCCTTTTCAAGCTGATGGTGCTCAATCAAGGCTAGTCGTAGGTCAAGTTGCAATGAATCGTCCCACTAAAGATGATCTTGATAAAATGGAAAGTGATGCTATTGCTTTCTATGATATCTCAAGCGGAATGGGCCCAAACAACTTCGACATCATCATTAACTTCAAATCATCTAAAGAAATCTAGCATGTTCTCAAAACTTGTATGAAGGTTCTGAGCAAGCTCAAGACAAGAAACTCACCACCGCACTCAATGAGTTTAACAACTTCAAAGCCTATCCTGGTGAGAGTCTTGAAGACTCCTTCAAAAGATTCAATCTTATTGTCACAAAGTTATCAAATGTTGGCACCGTCTGAAGCAATCATGAAACAAACCTTCAATTTCTCAATGGTTTAGGTAAACACTGGACTACGGAAAAAAAGATAGTCCAAGGAGATAGAAAGATTCATACATCATCTCTCTTCAAGTTGTATGGCGAACTTCAGGCACAAGAATCAACTGTGCTAAAAGATTGTGCAGACTTCGGAGGTCCACTTGCTCTCATAGATCAAACTCCACAAAGCAAAACCACCCAATCATATGAACCTTACCATCTTTCGTATGATAACCCACTGCAGTCCTACGAAGCCGGCACATAATATGATGATGAATAAGAATTTCAAAATGCCATAGCCCTAGTTAGCCAACAATTCAACAGGCTACCACCAACCTCTTTTCGTAAAAATCAGTAGTTTACCAAACCACCCTTCAAGTGAAACCTTAATCCACAGAACAATCATTCTCGATATTACAGAAACCCTCATCAGCCTCCGCAACCACAGAACACTCCTCAATCCAAGGAGGCACCGCAACCCGTCAAGCCAACTGACTCGAGTACCTCAACCGAAGATAAAAATTATGTTATCATTTGCCACACATGCAATAAGGAAAACCACTTTGCTAAAGATTCTAAAGCTAATGTGGTGAAACACAAAGCATTCTATCTTAGAATGGATCAAGATATGGAAGTGAAAGAAAAGGTAAGGGCATACGTGGCCCAAGTAAAGAGGGATCATCAATTTTGGTCGTTAGGAGAAGAAGATGAAGATTTCATCATCAAGGGCAAAGGAAAAATCTGCATGGTGGCAACTGCTGATGAGGACGGATCAACAAAGCTGGAGAAAAACTACTATTTCATGGCGAAAGATGGGTCTCTTAGCATTGTTGAATAGGTAAAACTCATGATCCAATCTAATAATTACAATATGCATGATTGTCAACCTTTCTTAGACAACCTTATTGACACTTGTGCTGCCGTCCTTTCAGACTATAACAAGGCTTTAGATGAGAAGAACATAGCGTCCCAAGAATTGTTTCATGTGAAAGGACGACTAGAGGATAAGAGACTTAAAGTTGCTATGTTATAAAGGGATTTAGTGTTAGAAAAATATGCCAGAATGTTTTGTGAAACTCAGTTAGGAATAGCCTTGAATCAAAGGGATTTAGCCCAAAAGGAAAATTTACGCTTAAATCTTTTAATCAAAAAGTTGTTTAATGAAAGTGAAGCTATTGAAAATCTTGTAAATAATGGGAATGTAGATAACACATAAAATTGGGGTTAGTCCAATGGGTTTTCAACCGCAAAGGATTTATCACCTCAATTTAACAAAGACCGTCCATATGTCCCTCTGGATCAAGAGTTTCATTTCCCTGTCAATGACAAAACATTCCTCGAAGACATTAGATGTCACTTCAGTAGGTTTCATGAATTGAGTAACAATTGTGTTATTGAGGAAATTCTCCCAGAATCCTCCGATCCAATCCCAGTCATTAACACAAGTTGTCCTAATTCTCAGTCATCTTCTGTTGTAGATGAAGAAATTTTTTTAGAAGGACCAGACTTAACCGATGATTTTTCATCCTTACCTTCCATAGTGTGTTCCAACAAAAACCCATCCCTGACATACTTTGCGGTAGTCCAGTCATCCTTACCGCAGACCGAAGTCAAAAGCACAATGACCATCCAACCCATTTTTCATGAATTACCAGTAGAAAATTTCAAATATGGTCAATGTTCACAAAGTCCAAAATCTTCAAGTTCAGCTAATTCAAGTCCTCGTTTTCTAAAACAATCAAAGATTTCCAAAAAACCACAGTTGAACATTTCTGACTACGGTTCCCCAAAAACTCAAGCAAAATTGGTTTTCAAAGAAGAACTTAGGTCTCGAGGTAAAAACCAAGATACCAACTTCAAAAACAAAAATCTCAAACAAGCCAAAATTTCAAAACAAAAGAGTTAGAAAAACCTATCTATGACAAAAATCTTTCAAAAGTCACCACAGTCAATGAATCTGACAAAAGGGAGTGTATAGTAACTAAAACTTTTTCAAAGACTCATGCATAATTCAAAAAGAAAGTCACATCTTTTAAAATGTATATTTTTCAAAATTATTCCTTAAAAGATACAAAATGGAAAGGTCTATTGCCAACTCCAGACTCAAAAAGTCACCTCAGTCAAATCTTAAGTCAAAATCTAGGAGAAATTCTCATGCAAAAGCTTTTTAAAATTCCAAAGTTTCTACAGCCAAAAGTTATTCATGGACCAGACAAAAGACTTTGCGTACATCCTCCAACCCGATGTCTAAATCCGATGGTTGGGTAAAACCTCTTAATTCTGGACTTTTTCTTTTGAAAACCTCACGTCCAATCCACCCTTGTAACATTCCTAAAGTTATAAAGCACCCAGGATTAGGTCTAAACACTGACAAGAAACATGTCCCTGTACCTCGTATATAAGCATCTAGTCAGAAAAATTCTCGTTTGTCCCCAGGTTCCAAACTTATTTGGTTGCCCAAACTAACCCATTAATCTTGTAGGCAATATGCAAAGAGGAATAAGAAGAAGAGTGGTTGATTGACAGTGCCTGCTCCTTGCACATGACCGGAAGGTTAGAGTACCTTCGGGATTTCAGGCCTATATGTAATGGTGGACATGTCACATTCGGTAACAATGCCAATGGTATCATCCGGGGTTATGGTGTTCTAACTATGGGCAATTTCTCAATTCAAAAGGTTGCTTATGTTGAAGGACTCAAGCATAATTTGATCAGCGTAGGTCAATTGTGCAAAGTTGGTCACAGAGTTGAGTTTGATAGTGAACTACTACATTTTGACAAGTGATAGAAGCACCTTTTTGATTAAGTCTAAATCCGAGGGCACAATGTATCCTTTGGACGTCTTTTTAATCATTGGCAAACCATAATTGTGTTTTTTATCCAAAGTCGTATCCGAAGTCAATTGGCTGTGGCACTGCAAGTTAGCTCATCTCAAATTCCGGTATATCAACAACTTGGTCACCGAAGAACTTGTCTGTGGTCTTCCTATTCTAAAATACAACAATGACACCCTTTGCCCGGCGTCTGAGTGTGGAAAGCAAACAAAGGGAAGCCATCCCTTAGTGATCGATTCTTCAATTATCGAGCCGTTGGAATTACTTCATATTGATCTTTGCGGTCCATCTACCATAGCCAGTCTTCATCATAAAAAATACATACTGGTTATAGTTGATGACTACACTCGTTTCACTTGGGTCTTCTTCTTGAGACTCAAATCGGATACACCGCATGTTCTGATTAATTTCATAGAAATTGAGCTTCAAATCAAGCTTCCTGTAATAAGGATAAGAAGTGACAATGGAACTGAATTCACTAATCATCTATTGAATAGTTTCTTGGTTTCAAAAGGCATCAGTCACAACTTTTCAGCTCCCTACCCACTGTAGCAAAATGGAGTTGTAAAGCGAAGGAACCATACATTGGTTGAAGCAACAAGATCAATGTTAAATTTTTCCAACCTTCCTCTATACTTCTAGGCAAAGAAGTGGCAACTGCATTCTTTGTTCAAAACCGAAGCACCATTTGCAAGCGTCTAAACAAAACTCCTTATGAGGTCCTGAACAACCGCAAACCAAATTTCAGATTCTTCCACATTTTTGGATGCAGATGTTTTGTGATCAACAACAAATATCACCTTAACAAATTTGCACCCAAATCAGATGAAGGCATTTTTCTTGGCTACTCCAACAATAAATTGGCCTATCGGGTTCTCATCAGACGCACAAGGCTGATAGTCGAAAGCTTCGATGTTAAATTTGATGACTATTATGTCCGCTCCATCGCCCCCTCAACTGAAACCAAATTCATTCTGTAAAGTGATATCCCAGTCTCTTCGGGTCCCCTTAACATAGTTGAAGTTAACTATGATGATGTATTCGACCCCGTAGAGATGGCTCATCTCTCTGAAATTCTTGTGTTTCCGGTAGTTCAACAACAACACGTTGAAGTATCTAGACCATCCTTGTCTGAAGATTTTTTGAATGGAACTTCCACCTTACCGGTTGAGGGGGAAAGCACAACTCCGGTTCAAATGACAACCATTGAGGTTCCAGTTATTGAAGACGTAACTTCGGTATCTAGCCACAGAGTTACAACTTAATCAAATGTATCCTTAGACTCTGACGTTGAAGAAATAGAGAACATTGACATGAGAATAGATTCAAGGATCATCACTCAATCATCAATCCAGGGGGAACCATCTTTGGTTCAAAAGGAATTTCCATCCGCAGACCAAAGAGAATCTCAATCAAATGCGGACCAACTCCACAATCCAAGACAATTTTGCGGGTTGCTCTCAAGTCGAGGGGGAACTGCCTTCTCGAACCGAAGAATGTTCTGACATTGAAGATATTCCCTCTACCGCAGCGGTTGATCACCAATAATCTCACCTTCAAATTTTGGACAAAGGATCACCCACTAGGTCAAATCATTGGTAACCCATCCGCAAGCATACAAACTCGTTGTTCTAGTGATCTAACGGACCACTGTCATTATGCAGCCTTCATGTCCACAATTGAGCCTCGAACCATCAAGGAAGATCTCATGGAGCCCGACTGGATCACCACAATGCAAGAAGAACTAGCTGAGTTGGAAAGGAACAAGGCTTGGAAGCTGGTGTTGGATTAATGTCTAAGTCCATAACTATAATTGGTGAGACTTGACCCGACCCGGCATGGTCCATTTGGGTTGCATACCATCATGCACTTGGATAGACTATAATGAGAGAAATAAGACACTTATGGTTATTAATATATTATAAGTTATAGTATATTAATAATAAGAATAATAAGATTATTTAATTAGTATTGATCAAGAATTAATCTAGGATTAATTAAGTGATCAAAAGAAGACTAATTAAATATATGGGTTGATTGTGTAAATCATCCATACTTGTATAGTAGGCTAATGCTCCATGGATAATCAAGTTGGGCTAAAACCCATAGGATGGTCCATGGATGCTCCATGGTGTATTTGTACCCATGGATCATGGAAATGAAAGGCCATGTCAATTAGGGTTTACATGGTGTAACCCTAACTATATAAGCTTCTTATTCTTGACCAAAATTGGCCACTAGTGTGTGATGTAAAAGGGCTAGCCGATTTCATGAGTTGTAGAATTCTCTCAAGCTATTCTAAGTGTTTTGGTGATTGTGATTCCACTTGAGGCTTCCACACTATTAGGGCTAAGCTCTTAAAGCTTGAAGACATCAAGCTACATCAAAAGGTATGTATTCTATCTTGTTACATTCATTGATTTGTATGCTAGATTAGGATAATACCTTGGAAGTTCTTATTTGCATGTATAATAGAGAAAACATAGATCCAAGGTATTTAGGGTTGCATGTACACTTAGGAAGTGTTAGAATGCTCAAAACCCAACAGTGGTATCAAAGCCTAGGTTTGTTTTCATGTTATACCTGCAATAGAAGCTGAAAAAACGAATTTGGTGCTGTCTGATCATCTGAATCGGCGAGTCCATCAGAGGACTCGGTGAGTCCATGCCTAAAATGTGATCAATTCGATCCAACTCGCCGAGTTGGTTCATGCACTCGACGAGTTGGACCCCCAGACAGCATATTTTCAAGTTTTTTGGCTAGAAATGGACTAGGAACATTACCCTAAGTTGTTTTTGAACTTATAAACTTGTTTTTGATGTGGTAATGTTCATGCTAATCCAATTTCAAAGATAATTGTTAATAGATTCATGTTTTGAATTAGTTTAGTTTTTAGACTAATTACATGAAAAAGTTTGATTTGAATTATCTTGTTCTTGTGAGTTGCTTAGATTAATAGAAAAGTTAATTGAAATAGTTGTTTTTAATCCATTTTAATCTAAGAGTTGAGTATAAAATGTGTTTGTGTAACTTGTCCTCAAGTTACATGAAGAGTCACACTAAAGACTCATAAAATTCATAAAAGTTGGCAATGGTTACAAAATGAAGAGTCTTGTGTCATTGAATATTTTTTTTTATGACTCCATAACTTGTCCTCAAGTTATGGAAGTTCAAGATTCACTTCATTAAAGAAAAATATGTAACCATAATTAAATCCATAAGTTATAAAATAAAGAAAAAGTTAGTTCTTTTATTAGTTTAAAGTCTTCCATAACTTGTCCTCAAGTTATGGAACTTGAAGAGTTTTTGGATTAAAACTACTTTAAACACATAAGTTATGGAATTAATTAGTTTTGAATAGTTTCAAAACTTGCCCTCAAGTTTTGGAATTTGAAAAGTTTTCACTTATGAATACTTTAATTCCAAGTTAGCCCTTAGAATTTTAAAAGTTAAAATTCAACCCTTATACTTTATAATATTATAAGTTAATAATATATATATGTATAAGAGTAAAGTCAGTCTTATCGCTAGTACGCCTCATTCACGAAGCCGGTCTATAAGGTGAGTATAAGGTTGTTGCCTATAAAATGGCAACTTAATGGGTGTCCACTCTCACCCACCGCTTGCTTGACTGGTGGAGGGTCGTTAGCCGAACGGGTTTGATAGGACTATAATTCTCCTTTCATTAAAAGTATTAATGATAAATACTAAGTAACTAAACTCTTAATAATTCCCAATCTTAGTTACTTAGGAAAATGTGAATAAGGTGCTAATCCATGAAATTACACTTTACACTTTGTCAAAGTCGTTAGTGGAGCGTGTGTGGTTAACCAGCACACTGACTTGGACTTAACAAGGTAGGTAAAGGGTAACTTAATGTTTATCATAGTATCGATGGAGCGTGTGTGGTTAACCGGCACATCGATTGAGGGGTAAACACTTAAGGGTACCAAGTAATTCGCATGGTTACTTAACACCTTGTTTTGTGATCCTCGGCATCCCAGTCACAAAACCTGAAGGGCACACTCGAGATTGAAACATGCCTTTGAAAAAGTTCAATGAATCTCAAAGATCTAGGAGTTTCAAAACCAATTAAAACCTAATAATGCATTTCGTTTATCTTGGTGGAAATTGGTGAGTCGTCATTCACCTACCTTCAAATATTTTATAGCTTGGATTACGGCATACCTCTTCTAAGTTATAAAATAGTTTGTTGGGTCCTAGCCTTAATATTTCATATTGGGTGTCATATTAAGGACTTTAAATCAACTATCTTGAATATCTCCTAAAAGATGTCTGTAATAGACACCTATGATCTTCCCAAATCTCTTGAAACAAGGGTTCCTAAATGAAGATGATGTCCCTTGGATATCATACTTCTTTCACCTCCTCCAACTATTCTCCCTAACCCACATGTTCTTGAAAAGTTTAAGGTCACTCAAGCCCTATTGGCAAGGCAAGGTCTAGGTGTGATCACATCTTGGAGAGGTAGTCACATATTGACAAGCCGAGAGAGTTGGGTGTCAAAGTCTTGAGAAAGTTGGTGATTCAATCACTTTCTAAGTCACATAGTGAGTTCCTTTGGGACACCTATGAAACAGACTATGACAAGACCCTTAATGATCTTATCTATTTGCTAAGATCAACTTCCTAAAACTTTATGGACATTGACAATGATGACATTGGACATCTAGTAAAGCTCTCTCTTCCCAGTGGAAAGGGATCGGCCATAGTCAACTCGGTTGTCCAAATGGTAAAGAGAAAAGCTAAGTCTGTGATAGTCTCCTGTACCATTATCAAAGGGTCCATATGTTTATATTGCCAAAGGAAGGAGCATTGGTTGCGAAGCTGCCAGATTTACCTAAGGATGTTAAAGTCAATAAGTTTGACTCTACTTCAGGTAAAGTCCACTATCTAACTCTGTTAAGTTTTTTTGTTCTGAGATTCTTGATACATGATGTGACTGGGTCACATGGTGATGTTTTAAGAATCAAAGAAAAGTGAAGAAACTTAAAGAAGGAATATGTTGAATCTGATCGCATAGATGGATTTCTATTGCATAGTTTGAAAAATCGGATTCTTGAGCTACTTCTTAGGAGTTATGAGATATTTCTTAGGAATAGATAACAACAAGTTTTCATATGGATTGTAAGGATAAGTTTTTCCGCAAAGTTTTAAAATAAAAGAAAATCTTTTGATTTTATTTATTTTAAAATATCCTTACAATGGCAATTGAGGAAAATTGTTGTTATATGATTCCATTAATAGCAAGAGTGGAAATATGAAATTGATTCTTTCATTTATGGTAATGTCTAAATTTACCAAATAAAGGAAAGATTCTCGTCACCCAAGTCTCAATTGGACCGGAACTTGGAATCATGCAAGGTGTATAGCATGATGAATGAGAACTTTCAAGTATTGGAAAAATTAAGACTAATTACTTGTTCACATGGATGTGTGAGTAATGTGAAGGACTAAGGGATTGGGTACACATTCTTGTACACTGGTCAAGTCCACCACAAAAGTTTGATAAGACTATTCGTCATAGTTTACTAAAGCTCAGTAAATATGATTATACTTACATGCTTAAGTGTAATTCTGAGACATTGGAATAAGGTTCCAATGTATGACAGAGCGAATAAGAAGAATCAAATTAGGCAGAAGGATAAAAGTTTCTCAAATCTGAAAAGATGGGAGAGTACTTTAGTATCAGTTTTTGTGATCATCTTAATGATTAAGAAACCATAGCACAATTAGTTCTCTAAGGAAGTCTTAGTGCATTCTTATGACTAAGAAGAGGGATCTTGAATTGTTGAAATGGTTAAATCAAGAAGATGAGTCATACTTCGTTCCAATACAAGTCTTAGAGTCATACTCCAAGATTGTCATTTGAGTGACATGTCTTAAAGAAGGTTTAAAACACTTGTCAAATGTAAGAGTAAAAGTTTTCTACTCTTGTACATTTGAAATTGGTAAGTTGTGATGTTTTGGATAAAACAAAGATCAACTTAGGCCAAATGTGTGAAGTGTTTGTCTTGATTAGAACCCACACTATCTCTTGAATATCAGACAAGAAAGTCTTATATGTCAAGAGGACAGTGGGAGTCTTTAAAGTCTTGAAAGTCTCAAGAACTAATCAAGAATAAAACCTGAAGTTCTTCACTAGCACATGACTTGAGGTTTATAACCTATCGTGCTGACATATTCTGTGCCCGTTCCAGTTAAAGTTGGCTTTGCATATGAGTTCTTAGAGTTCTCAGTTTGTTGCACAACAACTTGGAAGCAATGGCAGGCCCTTGAGTTTCCAGGTGGCAAGAAATTAAGATTGAGTTCAGTCCATATGGTTTTGGATTTGTCATTATCTTTGTCTTGTGATTATGTTTTTGACAATTCACATGGATAAGAACACATACACCATTAAATCTAAGTGTCATAAGGTTTCTCTCCGATTCATGAAAATGATGGTGAGGAAACACTTTCACTAAGTAGATTTTATCTAGATAGCAATTGTGATATTTGCATTCTCAAAGTCGTTAGTGGAGCGTGTGTGGTTTACCGGCACACTAACCTGGACTTGTGAGAAATGGCAAAGGTCAAAACAATCAAGACTATGATTACGGAATCCCTTTTCATAGTTCTTGAAATTGTTTAGACACACCCATGAGCTATCTAAGGAAAGGTGTATGATTTTGATAAAGTTCTATCAAAACAATCTTGTATCAGAAATCTGAACTTTGGTGGGAGCATGATAATTATGATAAGTATTGCAAGTTAGCAATGTTAATTATAGAAAACAAAAAGTTTCAATTCGTGAGGTTGCAGGGGTTGAAAAAGTTGTTTTGCTATAATTAAGGGAGAGGAAATTATACTTCATCTCAAATCTATAAGTTTAGATCGTGAGGTTTTAATCATTTGGTCAAGGATATATATGAATTTCATGTTGGAGTGGCTCAACATAAGGAAATTCTGTATATGGGTCCATTATTTGCGTTCTAAAATTCGATTATGATTACGGCATCCCTTTTCATAATCTGAATTATGAGAACTTGGCAAATAGAAATGGAAATGTTATAGCAAAAGACTGGTTTAGTCTTTATGTGAGACATCATGAATCGTGTCCCATATGCTTCGGATATAGGTTCGATTACATGTGCTATATTCATCCTTTCTAAAATTTTCCAAATGCTTGGGGCATTAAGAAGGGAAAAGGTTTAGAACTGGATATGACTAAAAGGATTAAACAATTGTCGAGAACAATCTATGGTTTACCAAAGATTGGTTGCTCAAGGACAGTTGGAAGTATAGTGATAATTCTGGAAGGACCATATTGACATAATCTGTAAGGAGGCAACTCTTGTTCAGAAGTGATAGTCAAAATGAAATCTGGAAATGTTTCAAAGTTAGAAATTTCAATCTGTGTAAGATTAAGGAAACTTAATGCAAGAAGGATATTTCCAAGGAGTTGATCTCCTTTGGAATACTCTTTAATGATTGTTGCCAAGTCTTTGTGAGTTTGTGCATAATCGTTACAAGAGGTTCAATGCATATAAGTTTAGAATCTAACAAATTTCAGTAAATGGCATGAGTTTGGAATTCTTGCATTTGCAGTAAGGATTTGGGACTGTGAAAAGAGAATCATTGATGTTATGTTCAATTGATCTAGTTCACAAAGTAAAGATCATAGACAAACATAGTATGCATACTTGGTGTATGGCATGACTAGTGTTTAAGAAAACATAGTGTACATGCTTGGAGCATGGGACAACTATTGTTTTAAATTCAAGAATAAAGTTGATAGTTGAAACAGTAAACAATGAATAATGTGTAATCATATGGTGATAAATAAAAGGTGTTTTATTTATGTTCAAAGTGTTGATACCATATTGGATTCAATTATTATTGTGTTTCACTTTGCATGTTTTGACTTCCCGAATAAACTAGGTTATTCTTCCGGAATGACTAAGTTATTCAAACCATCCACAGTCGGTCATATGTTGGAAGTAGATATGAATTAAGACTGTCATGAGTTGGCTTGTAGAGGTCTAAGGTGTTGGACAAAGGGCTACAACACTCATGAGTGCTCATAAGTTCTGAGTATTGGATTCAACCCGCGCTCATTGGAATCACTTCATGGATTTTATCACGAGTGATCATGAGACGATAATATCTTATATTCTTCAAACCTAGAGATATGAGTTGTTACTATGAGTTGATAGTACATTGATTGCACAAAAACGCATTTGGTAACTCGGTGCTATAAAACGTGCCTTTGTGTATGATTCAACAAGTAGTAGAACAAGCCATATGAGTCGAAGTTTATCCGTTCCTTTTACCTTCGGGATAAAAGCGATATCTGTGGGCCCCTCGATGATTTGATGATGACAAATGGAAGTGCTCGGCCGGGCCAGGACTGATTTGATTTATTCAATTAGTCAGTCATCATAAATCGGAAATCAGGAAACAACAAATGGACAGAGAGAATGATTATAATCCATGTCTCAGTCCATATGATATCTAGAATGGAGGAATATATGATCCCTTATCTAATGGACAAGTCATTGACAAAGGTCAGAGTTCATCTACAAGGTCAGAGTTCGACAGAAGCTTTTGAGAGCTACGATTTCCGGTTGGTTCCTGAAGTCATACGCAATAATAGTTTTAGACTTATCCAAGTGGGAGACTGTTGGATTAATGTCTAAGTCCATAACTATAATTGGTGAGACTTGACCCGACCCGGCATGGTCCATTTGGGTTGCATACCATCATGCACTTGGATAGACTATAATGAGAGAAATAAGACACTTATGGTTATTAATATATTATAAGTTATAGTATATTAATAATAAGAATAATAAGATTATTTAATTAGTATTGATCAAGAATTAATCTAGGATTAATTAAGTGATCAAAAGAAGACTAATTAAATATATGGGTTGATTGTGTAAATCATCCATACTTGTATAGTGGGCTAATGCTCCATGGATAATCAAGTTGGGCTAAAACCCATAGGATGGTCCATGGATGCTCCATGGTGTATTTGTACCCATGGATCATGGAAATGAAAGGCCATGTCAATTAGGGTTTACATGGTGTAACCCTAACTATATAAGCTTCTTATTCTTGACCAAAATTGGCCACTAGTGTGTGATGTAAAAGGGCTAGCCGATTTCATGAGTTGTAGAATTCTCTCAAGCTATTCTAAGTGTTTTGGTGATTGTGATTCCACTTGAGGCTTCCACACTATTAGGGCTAAGCTCTTAAAGCTTGAAGACATCAAGCTACATCAAAAGGTATGTATTCTATCTTGTTACATTCATTGATTTGTATGCTAGATTAGGATAATACCTTGGAAGTTCTTATTTGCATGTATAATAGAGAAAACATAGATCCAAGGTATTTAGGGTTGCATGTACACTTAGGAAGTGTTAGAATGCTCAAAACCCAACAGCTGGTACCAAATCCAAAAGTCCACACAATCATTGGTACTAGATGGGTTTACAAGAACAAGCTTGACGAATCTGGTGCGGTGGTGAGGAACAAAGCAAGACTTGTTGCTAAGGGGTACAGTCAATTGGAAGGCGTTGACTATGATGAAACCTATGCCCATGTAGCCCGAATGGAAGCCATATTCATCTTCTTGGCGTATGCGGCACATAAGAAAATTAAGGTTCATCAAATAGACGTAAAAAGTGTCTTTCTCTATGGTGAACTGAAGGAGGAGGTTTACTTGCAACAACCTCCGGGCTTCAAAAATCAAGAATTTCCTAACCATTTCTACAAGCTTGAAAAGGCGGTTTACGGTCTCAAACAAGCTCCAAGGGCATGCTATGAGACTATTTCTGAGTTTCTTGTCATGTCTGGGTACAAAAGAGGTGTGATAGATCCCACTTTATTTAGAAGGGCAAATAACCACTTAATGCTCGTCCAAATATATGTGGATGATATCATATTTGCTTCAACAGACCAGAAAATGGTAGATGACTATGCAAAGCTCATGACAAGCAAATTCCAAATGAGCATGAATATAGAGATTAATTTCTTTCTAGGTCATCAAATAAAACAAGTCCCTCAATGGATTTTCATCCATCAGGAAAAATACACCTCTAAGTTGCTCAAGAATTACTTAATGGACAATTGCTCATCGGCCAAAGTTCCAATGGCCTTTGGATAAAAGATCTCTTTGGATCCTACCAGATAGTTGGTTGATCACAACACTTATCGAGGAATGATTGGGTCACTGATGTACCTAACCACAAGTAGACCAAGCATTGTCTTTGCTACAGGCTTATGTGCTCAATACCAAGCTGACTCTAAGGTATCACATCTGACTGTAGTCAAGCAAATCTTCAGATACCTCAAGGGAAGCAAAGCTCTAGGCCTCTGGTATCCCGAAGGAAATGATTTCAGGCTTCAAGCCTTCACCGATGCAGATCATGTCGGTTATAGATTAGATTGAAAGAGTACTTCTGATGGTTTCCCATTTCTAGGAGGAAGATTAGTCAGTTGGTCTTCAAGGAAGTAAAATTGTGTCTCGTTGTCTACCGTAGAAGCAGAATATGTGGCCACAACCAGTTCCTGTTCTCAAGTTCTTTGGATGAAGACTCAACTGATGAACTACGGTTACAGAATGTTGCGGGTAACGATTTACTATGACTTAGATAGTGCCATTGCAATTTCTCACAATCCAATTCACCATCCAAAGATGAAGCACATTGAATTGCGGTACCACTTTATCAAAGACCACATACTTAAAGGTAACATCGAACTAATTTTTGTTCCAACCCACAATGAAATTGCTGATGTTTTTACAAAGGCACTTGACACAAAAAAAATTAAATAGCTTTCTAGAAATGTTAGGAATGATGAATCCTGACTCGCAATTCCTTTTGAATTAATAGTTACCGCAGTCATCTCCCTGTGAAGAACATGCTTCTTTTCTTTTCAAAAACAAAATTCTTGAAGCATTCTCTTCACTGCGGTTCTAAAACAATATATTAATCATATGTCCTTTTGGTATATCTTGTATACCGAAATCACATATGATCTATATTTTCTTCTGGTCCTTAATTCCTTTTATTTCTAACTATTTGATCAAGTGTTTCCACAGTTCAAGCTACCGCAACCATCCATGTCTCAACCACAATCATCATCATTCAACCGCAGTCACATTAAAGGATCCCACATTTACTTCATAAATTTCTAATAACATTGTGTGCTATTTAATGTTTTTCATTAAATAAAAATTCCTCATAAAAGAGAAATATTCATTTTGTAGCATACAACGTTTCAGTTTCTTTCCGAATCACTTTTCTGTGTTAGACCTATTTTGGGCTATGAAACAAATAAATCGTTTTTCCATAAAAGAAATCTTTTGAGAAAATCTTTTTTTGTATTCTGTCACATCTCATAGCCTCTAAACCGTCAATTCCATTTCAAATTCCTCTTTTTTACAATGGATAAACCCCTGTTACCACATGTTCCTTAAACGTGTAATCATGGGTGTGACATTCATTAAATGCTCGATTTTCAAGCAAATATTTTTTATTTTCCTTTTTTGATTTATTTTTTTGTGGCTGATAATGGTTAAAACCGAAGGGTTTTTACTATTAACAGCTGTAAATAAGTCATTTTGGATAAAATTTTGAAATTCGGCCATATAAAAACTCTTTTTCTCTCCTTCATCTTCTTGCTCAAAGCTTTTTGCAAGTTCCTAATATTTTAAAAAATGGTGAAATCCGGTGTTTCCAAGAAGCAATCCAAGGCCTCGGGGTTTGGGAAACCAACTGGTTCTGATACAACAATCAAAGCTCAGTCCCCATCCACTGCTTTAAGCAATTTTAGGGTTGTGTTTGAAGATTATCCCCACTACAATGAAGCAATTAGATTGATGATCAATTTCATCCCATCTCATCCACTGTTTGGTGCATTCAATGCTTTCACTAATGTTGTTCCACTCCCCAACCTGTTCAAGTGTGCGTTTTCAGCCTATCGTCCCCTCCACAACCTTCAGGTTGTACATCTGCACTTGATCAGTGAATCAATGGCCGTGCTCACCAAGACCAATTTTTTGGAAGCCATTAATCTTAGGGTTCCACCCAATACCAAGTTCTTCTCTCCAAGCACTCAAGACATCATCATCACTCTGTATCAGATGGGGTACCAGAAGAAGCTAAAGGGGATCGGTGAATTCAAGAAAAACCAATTACCAACGGTATGGCAGTTTGTCTGCCATTTTTTCATCAGAAGCTTGTTCGACATAACCGGTGGCACGGACAACATATGGATCAAGCTTCTCGAGCTTGTATGGAGCATATAGCAATGTAGTCAATTTTGGTCAAATCTTGTGGGATGACTTTCTTCAATATATCCCAAAGGAGTCTACGTGACAAGAAGCAACTGAGCTTACCTTTGCTCGATTTTGGTCTCTCTGCATTTCGGATCTTCATAAAGAGGCAAAGCTCGACATGGGTGACGATTCTACACTTTTCATCACCCGCGACTTAAACTCTGTGATGTTCACCAAACAGGATGGTAAGAAATGTCTGTTCTCCTTAACTGATAAACATCTCTTCACTACTTCGTGCTTGGAGTATGTTCTGGGGATTATTCACAAATGCAAGTAGAACAGTGAAAGCGACAAGAAGTACTTCACTGATATGATAAGATGGTATATCCACTTTCGCCATGTTCTTCTTGTTGTAATTCCTTGTTTGTTCAAAGTGGTGAAGCGAACTTCAGCTAATCAACCGAAGTGAAGGTCTCGCCCCAATTGACGCAAAGGGGGAGATTGTTGGGCTTATAATGTTGCGTCTTGGGGTCGTTCCTATTAGTCCAGTTTTGTAGCCGGTTTGGGCCTGTCCAACCGTGCATTATTTTATTCTAGGGTTTTAGTATTTAAGGTGCATGCATGCATCCTTAGTAAAAAACACTTTTATTATTTTCTTATCAAAGTATTGTAAACCCTAGCTCGCCTCCACAGTGGAAGTTCTTTATCGAGCTCTGCTAAGGCGTGACTACATTTGTATCATAAGCTTCATATTGATTCCATATTGTGTTCTTAATCGTATTGTGATTGGATTGTTTGTTCTTTATCAATATACCTGTGAAAGATCTAAACGATCTAGAGATTTATTCTCATCAATAACATTATCATGTTATCCTAAGTTGGGATCCTCCCCAGTAAAATTCTAAGGTTTGTAACATTATCATGTTATCTTACAAGTTGGGATTCTCCCCGGTTACTTTGGGATTTTCCCTGGTTATTATGGGATTTTCCCCCAGTGATTATTTAAAGTGGGATTTTCCCCAGTTATAGTGGGATTTTTCCTAGTTTTTATTTAAAATGGGATCTTCCCCAATAGCGATCTTCCCTGGTTATTTTCTAAGCAATATTTCTCTCAGTTGAAAAGTAAAGTAAGGATCTTCAAAGATCTCTTAATAGGGATCCTTCTCTACACAAACTCTAAAGATCAAGTGGGATCATAACTTAAGACTTCTACTAAGTCAAAAGATTGTGAAACCTAAAGATCACCAGGTTATATCTATCATTAAAGTCATTTTTCCTATGTAATGATGAAGGGTTTATTCTCCTGAAAATCTTAACTATTTTGAGATCCAAAATCAATAACTAATTATTTTGGGTTACTCAGATCTTAAGAGTTCTTATAAAACCGGAACTCTTTAGGATCCTAATTACATAAGGATCCTTAGCATAAAATTAACTATTAGAGGTTGTTAAGGATACTAACAACCTGAAGATCCTAAGAGATCCAACTACTACAATCATATCATGCACACCAAACATGCAAGTAACGAGAAATATGAAACAACCATATCATAAAGTTAAAAAGGGATTGCCCATCAACCCCACCAAAATATTGTTTACAAACAAAGATGTTAAATTATTTTCACTAATCAAACCTAATATTAGGCTTGATCACCCCTACCCGGGGCCTTCTCTGTCTTCTTCTTCTCTTCCTCCTCGCTCTTCTTCTTTTCTTATTCTTCTCCTTCTCTCCCTTCCCATGCAAGACCTTGATGAGTATTCACAGGCCTACCATTCAGTTTGGCTAGAGCCCCACACCACCTGGTTACATCCCAGGATCCCGCTTTCTTGATATCCTCTGCCAACTTGATTTTTGCTTCACATACCACCTCATTGGCACTACTCCTGGCCTCATTTATCACCTCTTTGATCTCCTCCATATGATCCTCTTACCTTTATACCTTCTCCTTGACCAGTTTCTCCATCCTCTATAAAAGATCCTTGTTGACCGCCTCTTGTTACCTCAAATCTTGCTATGTCTTGTTGAGCTTAGCCTTGAGATCATCGGAAGAATAAGAGATATGATTAGCCATCTGTAAGAAGAAACGATGAGAAAACTAAGAGCATGTGTAAAAAAGAAAAAAGAGAGAAAACTACAAGGTACTTACAAATTACAAGAAGGAGAGCAGCTTTTTCAACGCTTCATCTACCTCAAGGTTCTCCAGGTTAAAAACTTCAGCTGATTTCCTTTTTCGGGATCCCGGAGTCTTGAAAAATAAATCTATGGGAGCCTTCTTGGAAAGGAAAGAGGATTTTTCTTTCTTGACCGTCACTGTACATGGTAGAATCAAGGTCAGCAAGAGTAAAACGTTCACCAGAATGATCAGATTTGAATCCTAAAGCATAGCAAGAATTTTTTTGTCAGTTCAAGATCCTTTTTATGGGATGAATTAGAGTCAAGGATCCTTACCAGTAGCCATGGTGATATTGGAAGTTGAACTTTCTCGCTATCTAGGATGATCAAGCTTGAATGTTCTCTCAATCTCGGGCATGGCGAGAAAATCCTCAATCCTATTTTCAGTATCTTCGACAGGAGGGGCAAGCTCTTCGACCTTGAAACTTGAAAAAAAATCAAAGAAAATAAGAAGTGTGAATGAAAGGATCCTTAGCATAAAAATATGAAACCCTGCCCTTTTTAACCCAAGACTGTGGCAAGAGATTTCCATCAGGGATAGAGTCACGTTTCATGAAGAAGTATTTTCCTTTTCAGGAACCATCATTATGCTTGAATTTTAGAATGAGGGGTGTTTTATCAGTTTTGACTTTCAGCAAGTAACGAGAGTTCCCAAAGGTCGGAAGGTCATAGGTGTAAGCTAATTCGTTCAAACCAATACTGAGATCCATGGAGTGGTTCAGTCGATCGGTCCAATAGAGGATCTTCCAAACCACTGGCATGGCTTGGATATACAAGATTTTGGTAATCTCAATGAACTCAGAAATAATCATGGGAAAGGGGTAAGAAAGACCTAGGGTAAAAGGGTACTTGGGAAAACAAGCCAAGAGGAAGAAACAAAATTCGGTTGGATCCTTGCATCAAAAGCTCTAAAAACGGTACCAGCGGGAAACGCCCCAGCCGATTTCAGGGCTTAGATATTATTTTCATCGAAAATACAAGTTTTCTCCTAAGAAAAGGCCTTCTGATCAATGAAGTCATCATCAATAACGACGATGACGTTGGCACAACAGCGAGTTACCTTTTTACCCATGAGTAAAGACGAAGAAAGACAAGAAGAAAAGCAACGAAGATAGTACCTTCAATGGTATTCGATGAACATCTAGAGGGAGCTGAAAGAGTAAGGCTAACAACAGAAGTCTGAACATCCTATTTATACAAGAATCATGATAAGGTAAAAGGGTGATTTGATAGATTACTTTAACGGCTAGAAATCTATCAGTTAGGATTCAAATTACCATACCCGTTAGAATTTCAGAATCTTTATTTTCTCTTTTCATTTTAAAATTATACCTTTAAATATTTTAAATTAACCTTGATATTTCGAAGGTATAATTTGGGGGTAATTGTTAGGGCCAAGATCATCAACCCTATTCAGGATCCCAAACCTTTCTTAGGATCCTGATTATTATTATTATTATTATTATTATTATTTCCTAACACTGTTAACTGTCATATTTCTATTTCTTTATCTCACATGTGTAGAAATGATCAATAAGATACTTATTCTTAACGAAGAATCACTTCAACTAGGATTAATATCTGAGAATACCAAGTCAAACAACATGCATATGCTTATTCAAGAGGATCCGAAAAATATCAGATTTATTGTTTCTTAGTTTAAACTATAAATACACCTGTATTACACTCATTACACACACAATTAACTCTACTATTACATTTGTACTCTTATTATCTTCACCATTTAAAAAGCAACAAGGCATGTGATCATTATCACCTCCTAAGGTTTTATGTCGGAGATCCTATAAAGGATCAAGGGTTGTCCTTGTAACTCACTTGTCTCACTTTGATCACTATTCGACATTTGCATTACCTCAAACACCACAACCTCTCATACAACTTGGTTAAGTATTACTTGATTAATTTTTGACCAAAACACTAATGATGCTTTGAAATTTCTTTCGAAGTATCTTATGTCATTCCATCTCAGAACCTGATAATTCTAAGATTCTCTTAAACCATCAATAAATGAATTTTTAAGGTTATCATTTATGAGTTAATTCCGAAACGTTTTCTCATGATAATTTGAAACGGTAATTTCTCTATGATTATCCTCTTAAGTCTCTATAAACATGCTTTTGACATGCATCCAAATAAAATACCGAGTGTTTCTGAATCGAATCAACGGTTACCCAAATTGAAAAAATATATGTCTCATCTCGTGGTTACAAACTAATTGAAAAAATATATGTCCCATCTCGTGGTTACAAACTGTCACGTAGGAAGGTCTTTTAGACTTATGCATTTAATGCAATCTGTTTCCTTATTCCAGTGCCATCATTCTTACTCTTCGACCCGACCCGAAAACTTACACATATAAAAGGAATTTGAATGCTAACTGTTCCCACTTTTCTCAATTTGGCTATCGTCTTCTTAGAACTTTTAATTGTACTCTCATTGTTCTTCAGTATTCTTCAAAACTTCATCAATGGTGTCTCAAATCACCAAACCTATAACCAAGAAGACATTATCAAAGGGTTCTGCTTCATCTTCTTCGACTGAACCTATCCTTAGGGAAACCACTCAACTATTTTCCCTCGATCCTATGGACTATGACAAGTCTATTAGGATCATGGTCGAGTTCATCTCTAGACATCCTATCGCGATTCCTCTCACCAAAATACCAAACCCTAACTTCCCTCGTAGACTGTTGTATAAAGCCGCTATTAGTTCCCTCGATAAAGTTTGGTGGCATTTCCTAGAAATGTTGAAATCCATGTGGTAAATTGACATTTTTTGTGACAACATCTCATCGCGTAAACATTTAAGTTATACAAAAATAAAGTATTAAATGCTTATATCCACACACCTCATCGACGTAGGTCTTCTTTGTAATTTTTTTTACACCTACAACAATGACAACCATTGGTTTCTTTACACGCTAAACTGAATTTGAAAATATTAATTTACACCAAATTCTCATAATACTTTGAAAATTTTGAAAATATCAGGAGTCTAATAAAAAACAATCATTCAAAATGTAATCCAAAACAATTTAAATTGTAATATAAAAAAATTAACTACCTTCATTGTCAAAAAATTATCACCATCATTCTCCTAAAAATTTCATTATCATTGTTTGCCTCATTGCTTGTTGTGACAGATGAAAGAGAATTTGACGCTTATGCATGCATCTATGGGGTTGCCGGAGGTAAACGGTGGTGGTTTGGTATTGTAACGCCTTGTTTCGATTTGTTCTCAGTTAGGGGTTGGATAAGGTAATTCGGATAGTTCAGGTATTCGGTTTGTGTTTTGGAATCTAAGGGCACTTTGGTAATTTGTCAGCTCGGAATTTTATGGACACCGGATGTTCGTTCGGGATATCATATGACGAGTATGAATTTATAATAGTATAGAGCGTCTCGATACCTTTTCAAGGATATATAGATGGTCGAAATCAGAGTTGTACCGATAGAGTTATGGCCTTTGGAAGAATTAGGGTTTGGGGAAAACCTTAGTACGCGGGGCGTACTAGGGAAGTACGTGGGTCGTACGGATGTGAAGCCGGTTACACAAGGCGTAGTGTAGAGTACGCGCAACGTAAGTGCGAGGTTTGGGTTGGGCTACGAGACCTTGTACGTTGGGCACACGATGGCAGATTGAAAACCCTAATTTTAGGGTTGTACCCTATATAAGCATTATGTTTGCCTCTTTCTTCATTTCCGAAGTCATCCCCCACTCTCTAAAACCCTAGAATTCATCCTTAATCCTTCTTGGTGGCATCTTGAGCTTATGGTGTCCACTTTTGGTGTATTTGGTCCATTTCTATGAAGATGGAGCTTGGTGCAAGGATGGGAATCAAGGAAGAGCTTATGGATCTTACTTATGTGTCTCATATCCAGCTTGTTGGAGGTAAAAAGCTTTGAAATTGATCATTGATGTCTTAGATCTACCATTTATGAGTTTTGGTTCATTTTGGTCCCAAGAATGAGATCTAATGGTCTTGATTCCATTCCATGAGCTATAAGTTGCCCCTCTTAGTGTTTCTAAGGTTCAAGGTCCATAAAGTTGGCACCTTTAGAGTTTAAATCCATCTATGCATGAGTTGGGACCATTTTCATGATAGTAGAATGTTATATTTTGAGTTTGGGTTCATTTGGGGCATTCAAAGTCACCAAGTTAGTGACTTTATGGATCTAGACATTGTTTAGGACTCAGATCTGTGGTTTGAACCTTTGGACTACGCATTAAGTGCTTAATGGAAAAAATAGGATCAATAGAGGAGTACGTTGGGCGTACAACCATGTACGCGCAACGTAAAAGCCATCAAGAATGTACGTGCAACGTACAATTGGGTATGCCCGACGTACTCAGTCAGAATAGACTTCGCAATTGTGGGCCTCGGTTTGGGCCATTTCTTGGACCTAGTTGTTGTGGGCCTTCGTGGGTCATCTAAAAGCAGGCTTTTAGACTAAGGAAATTATTGGGCTTTAGGGTAAGGCCCATTTTGGAGAGGTTTGTGCCTAATTTGGAAAATTAGGCCATAAGTGGGCCATAATTGGGCTTTGGATAATTATCGATTAATGGGTCATCAGAATGCAAAGTGTATTGGACTAGAAAGAATGGTTGGGCTTTAAGGTAAGCCCCATGTAAGGGGTTTGGGCCTAATTTGGAAAATTAGGCCATTGGTTGATTTATTTGCCTTTGGGCCTTTCAGATTGTGAGTCTGGGTCTTAGTTTTGGACAAGGCTAGGTTAGGAGTAAAATGGTCTTTTTACCCCATGTAGGGAGTTGTGGTTATGGATTTTTTTTCTATATGATTCAGCAGTGCGATGTGAGTCTTCTCACTATATCTATGGGTCAAAGGCACCAATGCCGTCCCATTTCATGTTATGTGGTATGCTAATTGTCTCTGTGATACTTGAATGGAAGACCCCGGGGGGCAACCTGTGGCAGTTGGATATCAAACCATGGGGGGAAGCCTATTGCATTCTAGGCAAAAACCATGGGGGGAGCCCATGACATAATTGATAAAGACCATGGGGGAACCCATGGCAACTATATGTATGTGCATGATAATCTGTGGTTGTATGTGGTATGGTATTTTGGAAAACTCACTAAGCTTTGTGCTTACAGTTTTCAGTTTATGTTTCAGGTACTCCGGTTTTCAAATGGAAGAGCTCGGGATGATTGCAGAGCACACACCACATGATTCCGCTTTTTGTGAATTACTCTGGTTTAATGATGTTTTTGCTAAATATTGGTTACTTTGGTTTTATGGAAACAATCTGTACTAACGATTTATTAATCTAAAAACAAAAAAATTTATGTTCTGTTTTTCGGGATGTTACAGATACACGGTGGTGGTGCAGGTGATAAACAATACCAGTGATGGACCAACCATAAAAGAAATTAAAATGATAGGGACCATTCGTGTAATATAGAATAACTAGTTACCAAAACCTATTAAAAACTAACAAAAGTGACTTCGTAGACATGTAAGTTGTAAATTTAATAACATATTACGCAAAATAATATGAAAGAAAAAAAAAATAATGACCAAATCGAATCAAATGCAATAGTTGGTTGTGCTTAGGGGTGTTCACGGTTCGATTTTTTCAGTTTTTAGCTCAAACCGAAGCCAATCCGTTAGTTACGGCTTTTTTTCAAGTGAAAACTGAAGCCGGACTGTTTAAAAATTAAAACCGATTAAATGCATTTATATACTTCAAAGCCGACTCCAACATCAAGTAAGTCAAATTCCACCTAATGGAAACATCTAAACAAACAGTTCCAATAACATTTAACTTTTCTATCTTCACACATTCCTTGAACTTAGCCATTCTTGAAGACGATGATTTAACATACCTCACAACATTTCTAATAACTTAACTGCATGATCATAATCTTTTAAACCATCACACACAATCAAGTTTAACACATGAGCACAACACATATGCAAGTATTGAGCATCTAAAACCACATGTCCCCAATTTTGTATTTTCTTTTCCAGAAAAGAAATAGTTGTATCATTAGAGCTCGCATTATCCATTACATTGATTGTAAAAACATTCTCAATACCTCATGTAATTAGACAACTCTCAACCATTTTACCAATTGTGTCACCCTTATGATTAGAAATAACTTCAAAATTTCAAAATCCTTTTATGCAATTTCCATTCTACATCAATGTAATGGACTGTTAAAACCATATAATTGATGTTTTGACTTGAAAATCCTTTTATGCAATTTTCATTCTACATCAATGTAATGGACTGTTAAAACCATATAATTGATGTTTTGACTTGAAGTTCATGCATCATCAGTTGTAAGACAAACAGATTGTGAAGATTTTCATAAAAGCTCTTTCAAATTATTCTTTTCATCCACATATAGATAAGATATCTCTAGCAATTGTAATCCGATTCGTAACTCTAGCTCGGGTCGAACTACACTACAAATATAACGAAAACCTTCTTTTTAAATAAATCGAAATGGTAGTTCATCAATAATAATAATTTTAGAAAGAGCTTTTTTATCCAATTCCTTTGTAAAACGACCAAATTGTAAGTTTACATCCTTACCCTTTCCAAAAAAAAAATTATAGTTTGTTTTTATCTACTTGACATTTAAGTGGATCAAACTTGTATAACTTTCTCAAATGATTTAACATAGCACTATTACCATGCTGACTTGGTTCATACACATAGCTTTTCTTACAATGAATACATGTGGTGCGTGTTCCTTCAGGTGGAACTGGATCCGGTTTTTTGAAATGTTGTCAAACAATAGACTACTTTCGTCCCTTTCTTTGGTTATGATCAGGAGCACCTCCATTTTGCTCCACATCAACGACATCATTTACATCAATATCTTTCACATCATCATCATCATCATCAATGATGTTCACAGGTTCACTAATTGGAATGTTGATATTATCTTTATTCATTTAAGGACCTGGACCAAAACAAGTGAAAACGCAGCAAACAAAAAATCAGATCAAACAGAACCAAAGATCAACAGTTGAGTGACTTGATTCAAATACAATAAAAAAGAATTGCATTATGAACCGTTGAAAAATATCTCAAAAAAAAGTGCAACAAAAAATTATGTTAACCATTCAAATCAACAAAAACAAATTAGTAATTCTCTAAAACTGTGAATATGTGATGTTACTTTGATAACCATTTCAATGAGTAAAACCGCAGAGAACCATAATATTGAGTGTGAATCAAAATCTAAACACATAGAGCCTACAACTTTGATATCTAAATGAATTAATAATCGATTGATAGTGTATTAGCTTTTATCAGAACATAACATACCTTAACAGAGAATGAGCGACGAAGCTGTAAGCTGGAAGAGGAGTTGTTGCAAGTGGAGGCGGCGCTATTGCAAGCGAAGGAGGAGCTGCAGTAGACGGAGGCGGCGAACGGCGCGGTGTATTCGTGTTTACCAATTACAAATTAAGATTGGGCTAGACTCTGGAGCAGTTAAATATTGTGGGTTATAATTTTATTATCTAATATCTATATATAAAAATTAGTATTTAATACAACAAATACAATTATATATAAAAAAGTAATATATATATATATATATATATATATATATATATATATAAACTCTACGGTCCGGTACGGTTTTTATACGGTTTGAAATCTTAAAAACCGTAAGCCAAACCGTTCACTACGGTTTGAAAATTCCAAAACCACAAGCCAAACTCTAAAGAAAAATATAAACCGTAAAACCAAACCGATGACCAATTTGGCCGGTTTCACGATTTCAAACTGAACCGCGATCACCCCTAGTGCTACAATGTGATTTTCCCATCCTTTTAACCTCAAACAATAAAAGAAAGGAGTGACAAAACAGGAAAAAAAAACAATATCAAGAAAGAAAGAAATACGCAGGTCTTCAAAGCTTTATAATGTTACAAAGTAGTAAGTATAATGCTCTTTTAAGATATTTTAATCTTTAATTTCTATATGCAAAAATCTTGAAATCATGTAGAAAATTTGCCGTAATTATTTTCTCCAGGTTCTCCCCCACAAAGAATACAAAATTTCAATTTACACCCCTTAACAAAGACCTCCCCTTCAACTCCCCACACTTTTCCCATTTTCCACATGCTGCAAAACATTGTCAACAACAAATACCCTCCTGATTGATTTGGTTTAAAATCTAATACTTTTTGTCCTATTTTACTTGCATGTACATCATCACCATGTAACCTGCCAAACACCTAACAGTGCACCTAAAACAACACCATCTCACATATCACGAGGCATTTGGTCAACCACTTTCAGAGACAGTCAGTATTTCCGATGAATCTAAAAAACAGAATCGAACAGAGAAAGAGAGATGGAGGGAAGACGTTTTGGTGTTTTCCGGTGGATCTAAAAATAGAAACAGAAACTAAGAGGGTGGGATCGAGCTCAGATCGACAAGAGAATGGTGGTGGCAGCAAGGTTTCAGTTTGGAGTTTTAAGTGTAGTAGCATTGTATTTTCTGATTCAAGTATTGTCGGATCAAAGTTCAAAAATTCGATCAAAATAAAACAGTTTATAGAAGAAGAAGAAGAAATACTTCTTACAACAGTTCTCTGTGAATTGGCTGCTGCTCTGGGTGCCTGTGTTATTCATGATTTGTATGTAGCAGAAGATTTCAGATTCTGATGCGTCTCTATCTTGGTCAGAAAAACACAGGATTGAATTCAAGAAGTGATATGGATCCAACAATACGCAGGCCTTTCAAGGAAGAAATGCTGTGTGGAAGACGAGTTATTCCTGTACACTTTATATTTAACTCTTCTAAACACTCTAAACTTCCAAGTTCCTCTGGCAATTTCTCCACCTGATTGCAAAAGGGGAGATCTAAATATCTCAAACGTTTCATCTTACAGATGCTGTTTGGAATATGCTCTAGAGAGATACACTTTGTTAGGATCAGCTTCTCTAAACATTCCAACTTGCCAAGATCCTCAGGTAACTTCTCAAGAAGCACACAAGATTCAAGTTCTAGAGATTTCAAATGCTTCAACATGCAAATGCTATCCGGAAGACATCTAATACGTGCAGACAACAAATTTAGCTTCTCTAAACATGCTATTTGGCCAATATCGTCGGGTACCTCCTCAAGAAGCAAACAAGATCTAACTTTGAGAGATCTCAAACGTCTCAACATATAGATGCTATCTGGAAGACGTCTAATACCTGTGGACAACAAACTTAGCTTCTCCAAACATTCTAATTGGCCAAGATCCTTGGGTAACTCTTCAAGAAGCCGACAAGATTCAAGTTTGAAAGATCTCAGATGCTTCAACATGCATATGCTATCTGGAAGCCGTGTAATATGAGTAGACAACAAGCTTAGCTTCTCCAAACATTGTAACTGGTCGAGGTCATTGGGCACCTCTGGAATACAGCCATGGAATGTAAGTTCTCTTAGGTGTTTTAAACCACAAATGCTTCCTGAAACACTCTCAAGTTTTGTGCAAGGCTGAAGATTTAGAGAGACACTCTTTTGACCATTTTCGGTCGATGGGGGATGTTTTTCAAGATAAAAACAGGTAAACTGTAGCTTTGGCAGATTATCACGGGAGTACCTTGGGAATTTTCCCAAGGACTCCACAATCACGTCTAGCTTAGGTAAAGAAAGAAGCTGAAGCTCAAGCGGTTCCAATTGTTTGATAAACGAAAAAGATCTGAACCTTGAGCAACCAATTAAGTTCAAGTATACAAGCTTTTCTAGAGATCCAGCAGGCGCTTGAAGTTCTCTCAAATCATAACATCGATTAAGGTTTAACCTCTCAAGATTCGGAGTCATATCAAGGTTGAGGGTCCTCAACTTTGAGAAACTAAGGTCCAGGAACCTGAGCTTCTTAAGAACCTGTCATATGCAAAAAAGAACAAATATAAGATAAGATGAGTATTGCAGTATGAATGGACATCATTTAAATGAATCATCATGCAAAAGACATATCAACCGTTGTACCTTTCTTTCCCCGCTTTCCCAAAGTTTTGTGATTCTGCTGCTAGGCAGTTCAAGTCCAACAAGGTTATTTGCTTTAAATGCTTGTGGTAAAGACAAAACAGGGTAACCCTCCCAACTCAGAAACTGTAACGCATTTGGAAAGTATTGTTTAACTTGATCAAACTTCCGATGGGTACCAAAATAGTCATCATCTATCTCAGAGAGCAAAAGAACTCTAAGTTTCTGCAGATTTCCAAGCCCTTTCATAACGATTTCAGGACTCAGTTCCACCTGCTCCAGTCGTATACACGTTGTCGCATCAGTACCCTATAATAGTCCAAAAGCAGCCACCATAAAACTTGTGTCATAACTAATGAAAATGTGTTAGTTTTCTCCAAAATACAAGTAAATTTTATCCTTACCGCATTACGGGACAGCATATCTTCAATTTCCTCGCGAATCCAGAGCCGGCTGTGTTTGTTGGGCTCACGGGGGTGCGATCGCCGAACGATATTCCTGCCCAATTCTTCTATCCTGTCATGCATGCTCAAACGCTGATTTGAGATACTTATGAGAGATTTTTGCTCAAGTACTGTTAAACCATATATAGCATGTAATCCACAGCTTTCAAGTATTCTAATTGCATCCTCTTTCTGCAACCCCTTCATGAAACATGCAACATCTAGAAATATTTCCTTGTGATCATCCTCTAGGCTGATATAGCTTAGTTCCAATTTTTTTAGAGTTTCTTGACTCGGAATCGTTTCTAGTCTTGTTAGTGCATCCATCCATAGAAACTCTTCTTTACCACGCAGAAACGAACCCAATACTTTGATCGTTAGAGGAAGACCAGCAGCATAATTAACAACTTTCTTTGACAGCCCTTCATACCCTTGAATTGGAATAGATCGCCCAAATGCATGCCTACTAAAGAGGCAAATTGCTTCCTCATCCGACAAGAAACTGACATTATGAATCATATTCACTCTGTGTGCTGTCAGCACTTGCTTGTCTCTTGTTGTGATGATGATTCTACTTCCGCCCTTAAACCAATTAGTTGCACCGGCTAACGCCTCAAGCTGGTCAGCATTATCAACATCGTCTAGAACAACAAGAACTTTTTTACCAGGAAGACGCATTTTCATCATGTGTTTCCCGTCATGAACACTGCTTACATCCATGTCTTCATCCTTAAATATATCTAAAAGGACTTGTTTTTGCAACCAACGCATACCCGACACTCTTGAAACTTCCCTGATGTTCTCTACAAAGCTTTTACCTTCAAAATGAAAAGATACTTTATCAAAAATAGCTCGGGCCAAAGTTGTCTTCCCAATGCCCCCCATCCCCACGATCCCTATCATGCGAACATCATTGTTCCAACCAAGCCCTAAAGATGACTCCAGGTCTAGCATCCGGGGTTCCATGCCTATTAGATTTTCATCATTGCTCAAATAAATAGGGCGTAACTTGAGTAAAATTTGTTCAACAATTTCATTGATGACTTCAGCTTCTTCCCTGTAGAGTAAAAAAGCTTTCTCAAGATCCCACATCAAAAATTCGTTTTAGGTCTATAACATACAATCCTCTGCCTAGTTATTCCATGTTTCATCTATCTAGAAGACTCAATTTTGAGTTATAATTTGACAATACAACATGAAGATGACCTCTCTACATCACTAGAAATACACACACCAAAGAATAGTAATGCAGATGTATGATTAAGAAATTAGGTACCTGTTTCTCATATCCCACCCAACAAGATGCCCCGCTTCTTCCACCGCCTCTTCCCATTTTCCAACCTCTTCGTTGCTATGCTTCGAGAAGGCTCCTCCAACTTCCCCAATTTGTTTACGGATTTCCGACAGATCCACGTCATAATAGATTGGGTAAGCAATATGTTCGATCTTTCTCTGGCACTCCATAATCTTTTCAAGTTCCTTCAAGCACCAAGACGAAGAAGCATAGTTTTTGGAGAAGACAATGATAAAGAGCTTTGACTCTTCAATTGCTTTGAATAACTCGTCTATCTGTTTTCCTTTCTCAAATTCCTCGTTATCCCTGAAGGTGGGAATACTTAGCTGCTTAAGAGAACCGTAAAGACGATCAACAAAGGTCCTACGTGTGTCCACTCCTCTAAAGCTCAGAAACACATCATACTTAAAACTCTTCTGATTGGATGATGTTGAAGATAACGCCATTAAAATCCTCTGAAAAGGTCGTCTTATATAAATCGAAGCTTTCTTTGGGAAATTCCTAAGAAATAATTGCAAAGAGACTACGAATTAGACGCGTATGTGTGAACCACACAACATAATAAGCCGCAAGGAAGATCGGAGGAAGTATGAAATGGGTGAGATGTGACAGCCCCTGGATACTTCCTTTGCTATTAGACAAAATTGCAAAATTGGTCCAGTGGTTAGGTCGAAGTTGCTTTTTTTGGCCAAAAAAATTTAGATTAACATTTATGTCCAAAGGTTTTCATTGTCTTGCCACTTTAGTCAAATTTACTTTAAACTTTATTGTAATGATGATTTTGTCTTTGTTTTTTGTTTTTTTATTTATTAAAATACTTTTATAATTATTAAAAGAAAAAGAAAAAAGAAACTCTCTCTCTCTCTCTCTCTCTCTCTCTCTCTCTCTCTCTCTCTCTCTCTCTCTCTCTCTCTCTCTCTCCAATGTCCTTTTCCACCATCATAACCACCACCGGTCCACATTACCGCCGCCACCAACACCAGACGCCATCACCAGTCGAAAACTTCAGTCGTCGGAAAATTTAACTAGCTCCGGCGACATATGATTTTCCGGCAAGAAAAAAATTACAGATTGGTCTCGAATTTGATTTCTAACGAGAAAAAATTACAGGTGGGTGAGTGGGTCTCAAAGTCCCTTTTAGGAATAATGATTTACAGGTAGGAGGTTCTCCAGAACTCGAATAAATATCAACCCAAAACTTAAGATAATTGTGTTCTTGTGTTCTTGGTATGAACAATAAGAAGCCCAAAACGTAAGATCTGAAATCCTGTTAATAGTGAAGCAAATCAAAATTATTGTCATTTTCGTTCTTGAATATGGCTCTTGTGTTCCAAAAATGACCACCGACGAGCAAACCCTAGAAATTAACCTGAAATCTTTGGAAACTAGATGAACTTAACTTGAAATCTTCAGAAAACCCTTTATAACTCCAAAAACTCTAATTTTGATTTTGGGTTTCTTCATAGATCCGACCATCACCAGCTCATCTCTTATACAACCACCATCAATGCAGCTACCAAGTCAGATCGATGATAAATCTCCATGGCAGATAACGATTTCACAGTTAGAGATGACCCTAACATCTTAGCATCTTTGTTTTACTGGCGAAGAAAGAGAAATGGCGGGGTTAACAACCAGAATGTGAGTGTGTGTATGTGTATGTGCTTGAGCTCTTGAGAGGCTGCAGATCTTGATAGGCGGAGCAAGAGCGTCTTCATCCTCTCCCTCGGAGATCCATCCTGAGACATCACCATCGACGATGTTGGTTGTAGCATCACCGAAAATCCAAATTTGTTTATGCTTTGTGGTTTTTGTCACCTACAAACAGAACTGAACTCTATTGCTTCTTCTTCCTTGGGGAAAGGTAGAATACCATATTGGAATCGGCACAACCCAAAATACATTACATCCGATATCAAACCCAAATACATAGATTCTTCCTCTGTCGGTTCCATCAGGCATCGACTTGTATGTATTTATGTTAATCGTCAGTTCGAAAAAACTCAAAAATTGATTTGTGTGTGTTTATGTTAATTGTATGTGTGTTGTGTGAGAGTTTGATTTTTCAAGTGTTGTGTGTGTGTGTGTGTGTGAGAGAGAGAGAGAGAGAGATTTTCTTTTTTCCTTTTCCTTTTAATAATTATAAAAGTATTTTAATAAATAAAAAACCTGAAAAAACAAAAAACAAGGGCAAAATCATCATTACAATAAAGTTTAAAGTAAATTGGACCAAAGTGGCAAGAAAATGAAAACTTTTGGACCATGAATACTAGTCCAAACCTTTTTGGCCCAAAATAGCAATTTCGACCTAACCACAGAGACCATTTTTGCATTTTTGTCCCGCTATTAACTTTTTTAACTTTAAATGTTATAACTAGAAAAGAATCCCGCGTTGCGGGTGTTGGAGTTGCGGGGGTTGGAGGGTATTTCATAGTCTTTTATAAAAAAATAGGAAATAGCAACAAACTTTACAATGATTTACATATACTGGCTCTAAGTTTTCTCATGTTGCTTTAAGAAAATGTAATGTTTAATGCTGGTAATTTTACAAAGAATCATATTACAATGATCTATATGCTATACCTGATATTTCTAAAAATACAATGGTATATGTTGATAACTTTTCACCAAAAAAAAGTAAAAAATTAAAAAATGAATACGTACTCTTCTCATTGTCAGGCTGCATATACCATTTTTAGTTTCTTTTAACTTTTTTTTTTCATCTCCTTCCCTTTCTGCTTGAAAGTTCTTTAGCAATCTATCATTCTCACTTATCACTTCTTGCATCATATCATATCATAATAATACATCTGAATAGCATGATTTTAAGGATGTTCAAATTACTTAGGTGTTGTTTGTTTTTCTTAAAAAAACCTCTTCAAAACTCTTATTGCTGCGCGGCGTAGTACACGCATAGCACTTTTTGTCCTGCAGCAGGTTGTTTTTCAGAAGTCTTCGGGGCTTAAAACCTCTGCACGTGTGCTTCTTGGGGAAGCACTTGTTGTACCTCTTCCCACCCCTTCAAACCTAAACCTAAAAAAATCAAATCCCAAAAAACAATCAGCCCTTTTTTTCCAAAATTCTAACAACGACATGTCTTGTTCTTTAAATAAGTGTCCATGAAGTATATTTAATATTATGTTTATGGTCCTTTACTTATATACTATATTCTATTTTCATCTCTTTAACATTTAATACATTAAGTTTATATCCCTTTAACTGTTTTCTCCCATTTGATTTACATAAGTTAATTCATTTTAATGTTGTTTTTTAAATTAGTTTATTTTAAATTTTTAATGTCTGCAGCAATCTATAGATGTTAACAAAAACAAACACACTTCTTATTACAATCTGCAGCCGTTTGGTCCACCTTTTCTGCTGCAGAGGTTTGCAGAGACGGTCCACAGACTTTTTGAATTTTTGCTTTGGAAAAACAAACAGCACCCATCCTGAAATCGGTATTTGTACATTAGATGTGGATCCATTTGTCTAATGTGTAAAAATGAAGAAAGCCAACAAAATGAAGAATATGTATTTTAAGAATTCATGTAGTTACAGGAAAAGAAATTATTATTATTATTTAATAGGAGAATAGACCAATTAAAATATTTGGTGAATATATAAATATAATATACATATTAATGTAATCAAACAGATCATCCAAACCCAAGTTTAACGATATTTTCAAGTCAACCACTTTGATTGGCAGTTAAAGTGGTGTTGTGACAATAGAAAATTTTATCAAAACAAAACATAGTGGGTTTAGTGTATAGACAAACAGAGCAAATATACTTCATTTCAACTGTATTCTTGTGACTAAAACACAGACCATTTTTCGAATAATTAAATAAAACTTACTTTGTATCATATAAATAATATATATATATATAATAAAATAGAATAATAAAAAAAAACTTACGAAGCACGGAAATCTACACGAACAGGTTTTGGGAGTTGTAAGAAGTTTTGTGAATGCAAATCTGTTGCAAATAATGTCTGCATAAAAATTCATAGTCTTTAATTGAGTTTTTTTAAATGAAAAAAATATATTTTATATATATGTCAGGGTGGAATATTTCAACATACTGTTATTGTTAGATACTAGAACAATCCATCTAGTTGTTGTGGCTTCAGATTGTTGAATCATGGAAGTGACCCTCTTGAACTTAGCTACCGCAACCACATCAGCACCCGGAGTCAGCTACCGCAGTCATTAGCTAGATTACTTTGTTTGTCTTTTATGTAATACACTCTATTATCCTGTGTGCCTTGCATGGCTGCTTATAGAGTTGTAATCTAGTGTAGTTCTATGTCTCTATAAATAGAGACATATTCTTCTGTAATGTTAACTTCTGTTCACTGATAACTTATGCATTTCATCTTAATACAAATTCTAAAGTTATCATTATATCACTCTTCACTCTCCACTTCTTACTCAAACATATCAGATTATAATCTCTCTTCGGAGCAAGTCCTTGTGACTTCTTCACTAAGTTTGATCTCACTTACTAACATTGGTTTGAATGCATTCCAAGCTATGAATCAACTTACGTGTATTCTTGATATAACAATTGATGTCATTTACATTACTTTACTTTCCGCATCTAACTCACTAACTTCTAACTATTAATATTATTGTTGAGCTAACAGATCCTTCGAGATTAACTATTCCGCTATATACTTGTTCTAACCGTTTTTGTTCAAGTGTGTCTCAAAGTTTTTCTCTCAACAATTGGTATAAGAGCCATAGTGGTTGCTTTTTGAAAATCAGAACTCTGATTTTTCAAAGAGCCCTCTATACCACTGAAGCTCATCTCTAAACAAATTTTCAAATGGCACAATCATTATCACTGAATGTTTCCAACAGTGTTGGTGGTTTAAATCAAGCCCCAATACTGGTTGCAAATGAGTACCATCACTGGTCTCAAAGGATGGAAAGGTACCTCAGACGACTTGGTAGAGATGTCTGGAGATCTATAGAAGAAGGACCCCACGTTCCAGTCCTTACTCCTGTTCAAACTGATGGAGCCACAACAAGGCTTGGAGGAGGTCAACCAGCTTTGAATCGTCCCACAAAAGATGATCTAGACAAGATGGAAAGTGATGCTATTGCCTTTTATGAAATCTCTTGTGGAGTTGCTCCTGACAACTTCGACATCATCATAAATTGCAAATCAGCAAAGGAGATTTGGGATGTTCTTAAAAACTTGTACAAAGTTTTAGAGCAGGCTCAAGACAAGAAGCTCACTACAGCACTCAACGAGTTCAATAACTTCAAAGCCCACTCCGGTGAAAGTTTGGAAGACTCATTTAAAAGGTTCAACTTGATTGTCACAAAACTGTCCAATGCGGGTACCATCTGCAGCAATCATGAAACAAATCTACAGCTTCTTAATGGCTTAGGAAGACACTGGACAACAGCCAAAATGATTGTACAAGGTGACAGGAAGATTCACTCCTTATCTCTCTATAAGCTTTATGGAGAATTGCAAGCTCAAGAGTCCACTATACTCAAGGAATGTTCAGACTTCGGAGGACCACTCGCATTAGTAGCCCAATCACCTCACACTCAAACCTATCCCACCTCGTATGACTCTCCACCGTAGTCATATGAAGTTGACTCAGAATATGACGATGAAGAAGAGTTTCAGAATGCCATTGCTCTTATTAGTCAAAAATTCAACCGCTTACCACCTTCTTTTCGCAAAAACCAACAATACAATCGACCACCTTTCAACTGCAACTTTCAGAACAATCACTTTCGTTACACCAAAAATCCTCTCCTCCCACCGCAGTCTCAGCAAACTCAGTCCAAAGAAGTACCACTGCAGTCCCAATCAACTGACTCCGGTACCTCTATAGAAGACAAGAGTGACATCATCATATGTCACAAGTACAATAAGGAAAACCATTTTGCCAAAGATTGCAAGGCAAACGTAGTAAAAGATAGAGCCTTGTATTTTTGGATGGCTCAAGAACTGGAAGATAAAGAAATGGGAAAGGCCTACGTTGCTCAAGTAAAGAGGAATCATCAAGTGTGGTCATCAGGAGATGAAGATGAAGATGTCCTTAGCAAAGGAAAAGGAAAGATCTGTACGGTGGCAACTTCTGATGAAGATGGATCAACCAATCTAAAGAAGAATCATTGCTATATGGCTAAAGATAGAACTCTCAACATTGTGGAACAGGTAAAACTCATGATTCAAACTTTAAATTACAACATGCATGCTTGTCAAGCTTTTCTAGACACACTCAATGACACTTGTGTTGCCGTCCTTCCAGACTACAATAAAACCCTGGATGAGAAGAACATCGCTTCGCAGGAGATGTTCCATGTTAGAGGACGTTTGGATAATAAGAGACTCAAAATGACAATGTTAGAGAAAGATTTAATGCTAGAAAAAGATGCTAGAATGCTTAGTGAAATCCAATTAGAGATAGCCTTAAATCAAAGAGATCTAGCACAAAATGAAATTGTACGTTTAAATCTGTTAATTGAAAAGTTGTTTAATGAAACTGAGGCCATTGAGAATCTTGTTAATAATGGGAATGTTGATAACACTTTTAACTGGGGTTGGTCCAATGGTCATCCAACCGCAACGGACTCATCACCTCGGTTCACACCGGAACGTCCCTATGTCCCACCAGACCGCAACTTCTTGTTTCCAGTCAATGACAAAACATTGCCTGAGGATATCCAAGCCCACTTTGGAAAACTTCATGATTTGAGTAATAATTGTGTTATAGAAGAAATTCTCCCTGAATCTTCTACTCATGTCAACAACACAGATTCTCAGAAAGCATCCGTAGTTTATGAGGAAATTGTTATTAAAAGTCCTGAAGTCTCTTTAGACTTCCCATCCTTACAGTCTGACCACAGTGTCTCTGATTGTAGTTACATACCGCAATCTATCCCATTACCTAATATCAATTGTCCAAAAGAAGTATTCACCAAGACTTACTCTGCGGTAGTCCAAAGCACTACTCCACTGATCGAAGTCAAGAGTTCTGTGACCATTGAGCCAATTAATCATGAATTACCAAATAAAAATTTTGAATATGGTCAATGTTCTCAAAGTCCTAACTTCTCAAGTTCGGATGAATCGAGTCACTATTTTTCAAAATCCTCAAAAGATTCTAGGAAACCACAATTAAATATCACTAACTGCGGTTCTCCTAAGACCGAAGTAAAAAGAGTTTTTAAAGAAGAATTTCGCTCTCGTGGCAAGCAACGAGAAATTTGCTCAAAAGTTAAGAAATCTGTGAAATGTCCTAAATCAAAAAGTCGTGAGAAGTTTACTTTTTCAAATTATCATTTCAAAAAAACTGTTTCCAAGAAAACAAAAAGAAAGGAGTTCTCTCTTTCTGACAATACTAAAAAAATATCCTAACATGAGGATAAGTCTATTCGTTCAAATGGATTTCAAATATATTCTATCAATGATCCAAAATGGAAAGGAATTTTGCCAACTCTGGCACCCAAAAGGCCATCTCAAATGTTTAAGAAATCACATCACAAAAGCTCTGTACGTGCCTTCACACCTGCCAGGCCTGCACAAAACACCTTTTCAAAACACACAAACAAAAAGGTCAAATCTGACAATCATCGGAATGGACAAAAATGTACTTTTTCTTCAAAACTTCCAACCAGGTCAAATGTCAGGAAAAATGACAAAAAGTTCTCTTGTCAATGTCAATGTAAAAGAATTCAAAGAACTTCGAACACCCAGGATTTCAGGGTCAATCCTAATCTCTTCAAAAGTTCTCATAATTACTCACAATCTCACAAAACTCCAAAGAACTTCAAACACCCAGGACTAGGTTTGAAAGTTGACTTAAAACATGTCCCTGCCACCTTGCATCATGCATCAATTAACACCTCGCATGTGACCTCGGGCTCCAAACTCACTTGGGTGCCCAAATTAACCACTTAGTTTTTGTAGGCTTTGTGCAAGGAGGATCAAGAAGAAGAATGGTTGATCGACAGTGTCTGCTCCTTGCACATGACCGAAAGGTTAGAGTACTTTTGGGATTTCAGGCCTATATGCAATGGTGGAAATGTCACTTTTGGAAACAATGCAAATGGCATCATACGAGGCTATGGTATTCTCACCACGGGGAACTTTTCCATTTAGAAGGTTGCTTACGTAGAAAGCCTTAAACACAATCTCATCAGTGTTGGCCAACTATGTAAAGCAGGCCATCAAGTGGAGTTTGATGATCAATTCTGTTACATAATGACAAGTGACAGAAGCACTTGCTTAATCAAGTCTCGCTCCGAAGGCACAATGTATCCTCTGGATATCTCTCTCATCATTGGTAAACCGCAGCTGTGTTTTCTTTCTAAAGCCGTATCCGAAGTCAGCTGGCTATGGCACCACAAGCTAGCTCATCTCAACTTCAGATACATCAACAATCTCGTCACTAGAGAACTAGTCCGCGTTCTCCCTATTCTAAAATTCAGCAACGATACTCTCTGTCCAGGTTGTGAATGTGGAAAACAAGTCAAAGCAAGTCACCCTCTTATAATGGATTCGTTTATTTCTGAACCACTGGAGCTGTTGCACATTGATCTCTGCGGTCCTTCAACTGTAGCCAGTCTCCATCACAAGAAATACATACTGGTTATTGTTGATGACTATACATGCTTCACATGGGTCTTCTTCCTCAGACTCAAATCAGAGACACCACATATTTTTATCAACTTCATCAAAGAAATCGAACTTCAGATCAAGCTTCCAGTCCGACGCATCCGCAGTGATAATGGAACCGAGTTCACTAATCATCTTCTCAACAGTTTCTTGGTGTCCAAGGGTATTTCTCACAACTTCTCAGCACCCTACACTCCGTAACAAAATGGTGTCGTCGAAAGAAGAAACCGCACATTAGTAGAAGCAGCCAGATCCATGCTTAACTTCGCCCACCTTCATCTCTACTTCTAGGCTGAAGCTGTAGCAACTGCATGCTTTGTCCAAAACCGAAGCATTGTGTGCAAACATCTCAACAAAACAACATACGAAGGTCTTAACAACCGCAAGCCGAATGTTCATTTCTTTCATATTTTTGGGTGTAGATGCTTTGTGATCAACAACAAAGATCATCTTAATAAATTTGCACCTAAGTCTGATGAAGGCATCTTCCTTGGTTATTCCACTAACAAGGTTGCCTATCGAGTGCTTATCAGGCATACAAGACTGATCATTGAAAGCTTCGATGTGAAATTCGATGATTCTCACATCCGCAATGCCCCTTCATCCACTGAAACCACTGCAATCATGGAATGTGACATTCCTGCTTCTTCTGGTCCTTTAAACCTAGCAGAAGTCAATTATGATGATCTCTTCGAACCTGTTGATATGGCAAAACTATCCGAAATTCTTGTGTCCCCAGCAGCCCAACAACAACATGCTGACATTTCTGGACCATCTCCATTCGAAGCAGTATCTCTCAATACTTCCACCTCTCCGGTTGAGGGGGAAAGCTCTACTCCAGATCTAGCTGCAACCATCGAGGTTCTAGTACTTGATGTTGTTCATATTCCTGCCTGCAGAGAAGCATTACCATCAAACGTATCTTTGGATTCAGATGATGAACTCATAGAGAATATTGATACTTGAACCAATCCAAGAATTATCACTCTCCCATCCACAGTCCATGGGGAACCCTCTCAGGTTCCAGATAGACTCCCTTCAACAATCCAGGAGGAACCTATCAAAGAATATGGCTCTCTCGCTCCAACAAGTCAGGATGACTCAACAGGTTGTTCACAAATCCAGGGGGAACTTCCTTCCCCATCTGAAGCAACCTCTGATATTGAAAACATTCCTTCAACCGCAGCTGCTGATCATCTGATGCCTCGCCTACATGTATGGACGAAGGATCACCCACCAGGGCAAATTATTGGCAATCCGTCCGCAGGTATCCAAACTCGGTCTGCCAAAGATTTATCTGATCATTATCACTATGCAGCATTTATGTCCGCAGTCGAGCCTCGATCTATCAATGAAGCATTATTGGAACCAGATTGGATTTCTGCAATGCAAGAAGAACTGGAAGAATTTGAAAGAAACAAAGTATGGCAACTTGTTTCCATTCCACAAGGTCATACTATTGTTGGTACAAGATGGGTTTTTAAGAACAAGCTAGATGAATCTGGTGCGGTTATCAGAAACAAGGCAAGGCTAGTTGCTAAAGGTTATAGTCAACTGGAAGGTGTTGACTACGACGAGACACACGCTCCGGTAGCTAGAATGGAAGCAATCAGAATCTTCTTAGCATATGCCTCTCACAAAAACATCAAGGTACACCAAATGGACGTCAAAAGTGATTTTCTCAATGGGGAATTAAAAGAAGAGGTTTATCTTCAACAACCTCCCGGATTTGAAAGTATCGAGTTCCCTGATCACTGTTACAAGCTTCAGAAAGTTGTCTACGGTCTGAAACAAGCCCCTAGAGCTTGGTATGAAACTATCTCTAAATTCTTAGTCTCTTTAGGATACAAAAGAGGAGTGATTGATCCCACACTATTTAGAAAAGCAAACGGGACTCACCTTATGCTTGTACAAATATATGTAGATGATATCATCTTCGGTTCATTTGATCAAGGAATGGTGGATAAATTTGCTAAGCTCATGACAAACAAATTTCAAATGAGCATGAATAGAGAGATTAACTTCTTTCTAGGTCTTCAAGTCAAACAAATTCAGCAAGGAATATTCATTCATCAAGAGAAATACACTACTGAACTTCTGAAGAAATCTTCTATGGAAAACTGCTCTTCTGCTAAGGTCCCTATGGCCTTCGGATATAAGATCTCTGCTGATCCCTCTGGTGAATCTGTGGATCACAAGACTTATAGAGGTATCATTGGTTCGCTAATGTACCTCACCGCAAGCAGACCTGGCATTGTCTTCGCAACCGGTGTATGTGCAAGGTACCAGACTGACCCAAAAGTGTCACACATGACCGCAGCCAAACAAAGTCTTCGGTACCTAAAAAGAAGCAAATCTCTGGGTCTATGGTACCCCACAGGCAATGACTTCAATCTTCAAGCATTTACTGATGTGGATCATGCCGGATGCAAACTTGATCAAAAAAATACATCTGGTGGATGCCAATTTTTAGGAGGAAGACTTGTCAGGTGGTTCTCGAGAAAACAAAGCCATGTTTCATTATCTACCGCAGAAGTAGAATACGTGGCCGCAGCCAGCTGCTGCTCCCAAGTCCTTTGGATGAAGACACAATTGTTAGACTACGGGTACAGGATGCTGCGGATACCAATATACTGTGAATCTAAAAGTGCCATAGCGATCTCTCATAATCCTATTCAGCACTCCAAGACAAAACATATTGAGCTACGGTGTCATTTCATGAAAGACCATATTTTGAAAGGTAATATTGAACTCATCTTTGTTCCTACTCATGAAGAGATTGTTGATGTTTTTACAAAAGCACTTGACTCTACAAAACTCAATGTATTCCTACAAATGTTGGGAATGTTGAATCCGGATCCAAAATTCTTCTTGAATTAAATCGTACCGCAAACCTTCCTGGTCCCCATTGCGGTCCTTACTGAAAGTTACTTATAATAGATGGTTTTGGAACATCCCATGTTCTACAGTCAATGTACCGCAACCATATATTATATCTATCTTTCATGGATCCTTCTTGTTTGTGTTTACTAACTTTTGTATGAGTGTTTCTCTTAATTTCTCACTGCAGTCTTTACCTTGGTCATCGCGATGACGTTTCCAACCGCAATGAAGTTTTCATCCACAGTCTTCGTGATAATTCCTCAACTGCTTTTTCAACATAAAAACCTTTGTGTGCTATTTAATGATCCTTCATTAAATAAAATAAAACATTCTCCTTAGAAACTGTCATCTTCTCTTTCTGAATAATCCTTTTATCAGACCTATTTTAGGGATGATGACAAAAAGAACGTATTTCCAATAAACTCATCCTTAATTTGTCCTTTCCTCTCCCAAACATGTCCCATCCGTTACCCCTTCCTCTCCCATCACCCCCACGATTACCTGACGTATAAACATGCGTATGACTTTACATTAAATGCAAACCCTTTTTTGGAAATCTCCCAAAATCTTTTACAATCCGTTTTAATATATGTGGCTGAGATTCAATCCAAAATTCATCAATTCCCCCCCAAAACCCCAATTGACGTTTTACCCTTTTCTACCATTTATCTAGGGTTAATTTTTTTTATCCCTTTATAAACTCATCTTCTTCACTAAATTCACTTTTCGTTTTCTGAATATCGATCATTCCCTCTCAAAACCATCAAGAATCCTGTGTTCTACTTCTTCTTCAAACACCTTCCAACTTCAACAATAGTGAAATCAGGAGTTTCAAAGAAGCAATCCAAAGCTTCTGGTTCAGCGAATCCCACAGGCTCAGACTTTCCTTCAATCGCATCAAGCAATTTCCGAGCAGTATTTGAAGATCACCCCTCCTACAATGCCCCAACCAAGCTTATGATCAAATTCCTGAAGAACCACATTCTGTTTGGTCCATTCGATGCATTTACAGATGCTGTTCCAATCTCCACTCTATTCAAATGTGCATTCTCTGCATATCGCCCACTGGAAAATCCCCAAGAAGTGCATCTCAACCTCATCAACGATTCTTTGGTCATTTTGACCAAAGAAAAGTTCTTAACTGCCATTAACCTTCTGGTTCATCCATCCATCAAGTTCTTCTCACCATCAATAACTGACATCACATCCGCACTCTACCAGATGGGGTATCAGAAACCAATCTGAGGGATTAGTGAATTCAAAAAGAACCAACTGCCTGTGGTATGGCAGCTTGTATGCCACTTTGTGATCCGCTGCATATCCGGCAGAACTGGAGGCATCAACAACATGGGAATCCAGCTCTTGGAATTGGTATGGAGCATCTTTACCGGACACGACGTCAACTATGGGCAAATCCTTTGGGATGATTTCATTAAGTATATTCCCAAGGAGCACCCGAAGGAGAACCCAACCGAGCTCACATTTGCACGGTTCTGGTCGCTATGCATCTCAGACTTGCATGCGGATGCTGGCATCGACATGGGCAGTGACATCAACTTCTTTGTCACTAAAGATCTTAAAAGGTACAATACTTCCTCCAATCAAACTGTATTTGGACCAATCCGCAGACTCCCAACTCAGATTCTTACTTCTCTTGGCCTTGAGACTGCTGATGTCCCAGACCACATTGAGGCTACGGAGGGTATTGCCCCATACCCTTCTACCCTGCCTCTTCCATCCGCAGCCGTTAACCCTGAGGGTACCGTAGTCCCCTCTGCCACTACTTTATCCAACATTTCTCAAAAAAAAGTAGTTAGTATCCAAGAAGAAACAAAGAACACCTAAGAAGGATGCTCCCAAACCAACTGCACCCACCAAGAAACGCAAAACCAAACCAACCACTATATCGAGGAGTAATTCAGAAGAAGATAGGCAACCCATATCTGTCCTCAAGAAAAGAAAAATCACCACTACCTCTAGCCATATGCGTGACCGGACCGATGCTAAAGCCTCTCAAAAGGCTCCAGTAGTCCTTGGGGTGGCCGCAGACCCATTCCTCACCACCATCATTTTCCAGTCAGACTAGAAAGTGAGTCTGATTCTGATTCCAATCATCATGGAGACACCCCTCCGGTATCACTCCAAAGGGATGATACTGGTTCTCGCCCTAAGGTCTCCAGGGCTTCCCGACTGCATCTGTTTTCACCAGAGGAGTTGCACTCCATCCTTAATTCTGTCACCAAACACTACAAACACCTTCCCATTCGCAGCGCACTTCTTTCGCTCATGCCAGAACTGGGCTGAGGCCAGACTTGACCACAGGTCAAGGAGACCAAGGAAGCCCAGGAAATCCTACTCTGCTTTCATCTTTTACAGGTGGTTTAGGCACGGTGAGCACTAATGTGCCAGGATCCGTGAACCTAAGGGACACCTTGGTGCACAATCAAGGAATTGACAGAAGTAACTCCAACGACTCTTGGAGTCGTTATCAGGCAACAACCGTAGATGAAATCAAAAAATATGAAGCTTTTCGAAGGGCTTTCCAAGCCCGCAAGGAGCAACAAATCAAGCAGCAGCAACAAAAAGAACAGGAAATCCAGTACATTGCTAAGTATTGGGCAAATGCAATCAGTAATGCCCATACTGTAGCAACCATTCAAAAAGTTCAGAACTGGATGGATCAAATGGCAGAGACAATGTTGAAAGCTCAAGCTTCAGGCGCAGCCGCGGGTACCTCCAAAGTTCCTCCTACTCCAACTTCCATTCCATCTCCCACTCCTACAGTCAACGCATCACAAGACGAAGGCCCTGCAATCGAACTTAGCTCAGCTCCTACCTTCGGTCTTGATGATAAAGACCTCCAAGAAGTCAACAAGCCAAACCCTTCAGACGATGACCTGATGATGTTTGAAGAAGAAGAGGAGTCCAATGGTTCTCAACATTCGACTTCCAAGCCTAAAGAGAAGAAGAAAAAGAAGAAGAATGTTGTCACCCGGAAGGAGTTCATGAGCCTTCATGCAAAAGTCGATCAGATCTTGGCTGCGGTTAAGCCAACTCAACCGCAACCTGAAGACACTCTAGGACCTCAGTCGTTGATTGAAAGAATCGAGCATCTGGAAACCAGGGAATGCATGGCTGCTGAACGCATCTCTCTCAAAGTAGAGATGGGGATCCGGTCCCTTGACAACAACCGCAAGGCTGACCACAAAGAATTCTTGGCTGCAGTAGAACGCCTCATCTTGGAGGTGATCGCAATCAAGACAGATCTACAAGCTGCCATTGCAGATCAAGCCTCTCAGTCTCAGAAAGTTATAGATGAGACTCATAATACTTATGAGTCCACTATATCTGTTCTTCAAACGAAGATCAACAGACTGCAGAAATCTCTTTCCTCCAACTTCCATGGCCCTAGATTCTCCACCTTACAAAAGAAATCCATAAGTTACTTTTCAGCTCCTCCACTCCAACCAATTCTGAACTGGCAGACCTTCTAAAAGCTCAATTCCAAGAAGTGTTCGCCAAAGTAGATGGACTTCGGCAATGGCTTGAGGAATCACGTGCGTTGCATTCCTCAAGAGGGGGAAGTGAAGAAGAAGAAGAAGTCCATCACTCTGATAATGCTCTTCATCAGAGTCCTCCCATCATCACTACCAAAATTCCTTCACCGCAACCCTCACCGCAATCATCTCAGCATATTCCCAAAAAGCCTGAAACTCCTCCCCACTTCAAAAATCTTGAGGAGAACATGTCCTCACCAAGCCCAACTGATTCCCCTACCACAACCCAAAGGAAAAGAGACTGGAGGTCAGCTAAACTTGCCGAAGAAATCTGGAGGCTAAGTGGTTTTGACACTCTCATAGATGAAACCCTTATCAACTCTTGGGTTAATCCTCACCAAAGGCTGCTAGATGAAGATTATATTCCCCATCTCACTTATGCAGAACCTCCTTTGGATGACGACTGGGATGTTCCCATTTCACCCAATGCCAAATACTTTACAGTATTTGAGAAGTTTGACCAAAGCCTTCCTGATGCCAAGAGACTGCCTATGGAGTTTGAAAGACTGGCTCAATTCTTCACTAAACACTCCTCTCCCATAGACCACATCTGGTCCAATGACAGGCCATCCACAATCGTGAACTACAAGCCTCGGAGATTCATGAAAGCTGAATTCTTCCAATACACCCGCACTCAAGCAGACTTTCCTCACATAAATCCAAAAGAAGTGTTTCTCATAGCGAGAGTGTTTCAGAACAAGGCTGAGAAGCATCCAAAAATGAAGACTGCACTTGATCGGGTCAACAACTTCTTAAGAGAAACGGTGTGCGACTTTGCCAAGATTGATGTGGACATCTATCCCATCATCTCCAAGAAATTTGATCTTCCACCTCTCGACCCCGCACCGATGCCCACCGAAGGCTTTGCTGACAGATCACTAGGTGCAACTAACTTCCCAGAGCTTGGCATCATTTTCAAAAGAAAAGTCGACAATGTCAAATACTTCATTCCCATAAGTGCCATGAACGGCCTACCCAAGAAACAACTTGACACCTGCCGGACCGCAATTGAAAGATCGAAGCATACTACCGCGGAAGTCAAGTTCGAGATTACAAGAAGAATCACATGGCTGGAAAACGTCAGGAAGTTCTGGTGGATTTTGATCAAGTTCCTCAAACTTGATAGCTGAATCAAAGTTAAAGAGGTCACTTAGGGGGAAATTGTTGAATCATGGAAGTGACCCTCTTGAACTTAGCTACCACAACCATCTCTCTACTGCAACCACATCAGTACCCGGAGTCAGCTACCGCAATCATTAGCTAGATTACTTTGTTTGTCTTTTATGTAATACAATCTATATCCTGTGTGCCTTGCATGGCTGCTTATAGAGTTGTAATCTAGTGTAGTTCTATGTCTCTATAAATAGAGATGTATTCTTCTGTAATGTTAACTTCTGTTCACTGATAATTTATGCATTTCATCTGAATACAAATTCTAAAGTTATCATTCTATCACTCTTCGCTCTCCACTTCTTACTCAAAAATATCAGATTATAATCTCTCTTCAGAGCAAGTCCTTGTGACTTCTTCACTAAGTTTGATCTCACTTACTAACATTGGTTGGAATGCATTCCAAGTTATGAATCAACTTACATGTATTCTTGATATAACAATTGATGTCATTTACATTACTTTACTTTCTGCATCTAACTCACTAACTTCTAACTATTAATATTATTGTTGAGCTAACAGATCCTTTGAGATTAACTATTCTGCTATATACTTGTTCTAACCGTTTTTGTTCAAGTGTGTCTCAAAGTTTTTCTCTCAACACAGATATACACCTCCAGTTATATAAGAAGCCTGCAAAACATACAACAACAACATATATTCAAGTAAGGGCGGAATTGTCATTTTCATAAACTTAGTAGATAAGCAGAGGGACAATTTGTAGTTTACTCACTTGTTGCAGGAATGCAGAATGTTGTCACCTAATAACACATGAATCTATACTCACCATTGATCTTTGAGCAGAAAAAATTGAATTCATAATGGCAACATATTTGAAAAATATATAATCTTTTTGTTAGAATAAAAGGAAAAAGAAATTAAAAAAAAGTAAGTTGAGAGACATATTGTTCAAGTCCATCTTATGATACAAATGTGGGTTGAATTCTCTCTAAAACATTTCATCAAATAACTTATGTGCATCACAAACTCATAGTTTAACATGACACATATGTATTGTTTCATCACCCAAACAATTTTACATAACATTTAACTTGAAAGGAAAAAAGTTCTATTAACGATTGACTTATACAACAAGGTAAAACTAAGCAGGATTAAGACAAATTTGAAAGGGAAATAAATACATAGTGATATAAAGTTGAATATTCTGATATGTATTAAAAAAACTTTTGATTTCTTTTACCGAATTCAAAAGTTGTTTAGTAGAGAATGAACGAATAAATTGAGAAACATGTACAGCTAGAAAGAGGATGTCACACCCCCAAACCAGAATGGCGGAATCGTTCGAGGGGTGATGACTTCATGTAGTATCGTAACAATTGAATACATAGTAAAGAAAGTAAAACAACCATCATTTATATAATTTAAAAGTTACATTGTTGAATGACACTAGTTTCAAAACAAATTACAATATGATGACAAAATGAGTTTTAAACTGACGTCTTAGCGTCACTTCTCCAAAAGCTGAAGTTTACCTGTATTACTGAATCCCTGAGAAATACAAGTAATCTTGAAAGAGTAGATCAGCATTTAAGCTGGTGAGTTCATAAGTATTTAATGTAATTGTTTGTAAAAAGATCTGAATGAAATTGTTTGTAGATGTTTGAAAACTCCTAGAAAATCTCATATTTCGTACTAGTATAAAAGTAGTCTTCTACCAAGACCCGACTATTTTGAATGTTTGCTTCTAGAGATCCAATATTTTTCCATAAGTGCATGGTGGTTTAAAAGTTCCAAAACTGTAATGCAATAGTGTTTTTCATGTCTAGAATAATAGATTTATGTATGTATAAAATCACTAAGGCATTTGACAACCCCGTAAATCCACGTGTTTTTAATACTCCATGTGAGTTTTATAACCATGCTATTGACCCAGACTGCCTGTAACAACGTTCTTCAGGCGTTGGAATGTTATGACGTTTGTCACCCCAGACATGCCGGTCTAACTGTAGCTAACAGTTTAGGTGCGGGATTGTCAATCCCGTATAGATTTATACACAAGTATCACGCTCTCCCTACAAGAGATTATGGTATATAATATAGGAGTTTAACTGCATACTTGAAAGTACGTGAAGTTGAATGTCTCACAAAACTTAGTATCAAATAGATTTACGTATGAAAAGTCCATTTGTTCTTGTATATGAAAGTATTTCCTTGATATAGTACTTATAGTATCTAAAGTATAACATTTGTAATAACATTATTTAACATTTATACTAAAAATATAAATAATGTGTTTGATATTTATATAACAACATGTTTCATTTCAAAAGTACAAAGTGTTATTGTGATATGTTGCATGAGAACGTTTTCGTATGATAGTTATAAATCACATATGATTGTTTATATAACAAAAAGTATAACAAAAGATTGAAGTTTTTCACACGAGGATAACTGTATGTTTACTTGTATTCCCCCCTTAAAAGTGTATAAAAGCATTTACAAAGCATTTGAAAACGTAGTTGTAGGGGTATGAACTCACTTGATAGAGTGAAGATGGTTAGATGAAAACTGAGTAGAACTTCGACAGGAGAAAGCTGATTTCTCTTGATTCTCGGGAGCGTGAAACTCCCTTCCGAACTTGGATATGAAAGCCGGAATGTCGGGATGGCTTCGGGGGTTTAAACGCAGAGCTTCGACACGAGAAAGGGAAGAAATTAGCAAAAATGGTCGGCACCCTCGCATACTATTTACAGGGGTGTGAGAGGCTTTGTACGCTGGGCGTACTTCGGAGTTACGCTGGGCGTAGTGCCTTCGCAGCTCGTACGCCGGGCGTACTTCTGAGTTACGTTGGGCGTTCGCATGCGTCATGGCTTACCGCATCCTCGGTCGAAGCATTGGATGGGACAGGGGCATAAAGTCGTAGAGGGGTGACATGGACGATCCGAAGCCTAGCACTTGAGTACGTTGGGCTTACGAGGGTACGTTGGGCGTAAATCGTCTCGGTTTGAGCACCTCGAACTTGTAAAATCCGTAACTTTCGCACACGAGCTCCATTTTTGACGTTCTTTATGTGCACGCGTAGGTAAGAATGTACTCTACAACTTTCATTTAGACTCCGTCGGCTAATTTTGACTTTATTTTTGATATATTATTTTTAACAGGACGAGACACGAAAATTCCGTTAAAAATCCGTAACTTCTTCATACGACGTCCGTTTTCGTCTGTCTTTTTACCGTTCAAATACTATTGACGAGATCTTTGATTCTCGTTTAGGTTGTTTAGGCTAAAAATCTCTCGATCTCTATTTCAAGTTTTTAGCTGTCTACCGCTATTCCGAAACTTCGAAAAATCATAACTTCGTCATACGAAGTCAAATTTGAGCGTTCTTTTTATGTGTGTTCACGGTTTAGTATAATCTACGACTTTCGTTTAGATACCTAAGGCTAAAAAGTATTTTATTGCAATTTCACTTTTTACGTTTTTCAGTGTTTTATCGATTTTGACACGAATTTTCGATTGGTCATAACTTCTTTGTTATAACTTAGATTTTAGTGTTCTTTATATTTCTGAAAACTTTGACACGATAACTATAATTTAAGGCAACCCAATAGAGACTTTTGAACATTTTATTTTTTTATGCTAATTTCATTATATCAAAAGAGATTACAATTTGTGACTTTTTAGGTCATTACATTGCAAAAGAGATTACATTTTGTGACTTTTTAGGTCATTACATTGATTCGAAATATCAGGTTGTCACAGAGGAAACTTACCTGTGATTTCTCAAGAGGAGCATTAGTGGTTCTAATCGAGAGAAACAAACAAAATATAATTAGTAAATGGAAAATATGAAGTAGAAGGTGAAAGATGTAGTTATTGGGCGAAATATATTTTGTCTCCATCACCTCTAATTCAGAACTGTCAGAGAAAATTGCAACCATTTCTTAGTTCAATTGTGTTTCTCTACCTGTGAAGCTCTTAGTGGTGAAAAGATATTAGGGTATCGATAAGTGGTGGAGAGGGTGGTAAGTGATAGAGACAATGAAAAACGATACAGACACAAAGATGGCGTATTTGGTGGGAGGGTTTGGTTGGATAAATTCAAAAAAATAGAACATAGGATGTAGGTGAATGGTATGGAAGTTTCTAGGGTTTATTTGACCAGAGAAAGACGAACCATATGGAAAGAATGAATATACCTTATTTGGTTTTTGACTGCGGGAACTTAGCTGTGCAAAGCAGAAGCAAAATCAAACAGAGATGAAGGAAATCAAACATCAAACATTTTAGAATAAGACCTAGAAATTGTCAGCGAAAGCAAATTCCACTGCGACGAGATGAACACCTATTTTTCACACGGCAGGTGGGCGATAGACGTCGACTTCTTCCTCTCGGTAGCGGTGGCGTTTGTGAGAGGTCGGATGTGGAACACTTACCAGAAGGGAAAGAGATAAAGAAAACAGAAACATGAGATGGAGATTTCAACGACGGAAGCAAACACAGAAGAAGTAAGAGAAAATAGGGAACAAATGGAGAAGAGAAACAATGAATCGGGGGTTAAATCGATCGATGGGTGGTGGGATATCGGGTTAAGAGCCAATGGCCACCGATCCACTTCTTATTGGGTAATACAGTCGGCATGGAGGACACTAATCTGCTAAAAGAAAAAACGAAAAAAAGGAAAAAAAAAAAACAAAAAAGAAACAAAAATCAACCAATCATAGCAAGGTACTGTTGCCTAAGGAATTCAATATTAGTATATTATATAATATGGAAAAAAAATATTAAATCACACATTTGGTCCCTGTAGTTTTCCTAAATTAACACTTTTCTTCCTAATATTGAGTTTTTAACATGGATGGTCCCTATTGTTTTCATTCGTTCAACAAAGGTCCTTAAGACCGTTACTGTCTGTGGATTCCCAGTATATAGGTGTAAAATGATTAAAACACCCATGTTTTGTTTTTATACTTTTTGTCATTTTAAAAAACAAGAGACTTTTTTGTAACATCCCAAAAATAGTGATAAAATTTTTTCGTTTTTATTTTAATCAAAAACCATCAAGTATTCATAAGAGACCAACCAAAGTATGTCAAATAAGTGTTATTATCAAAGTACACATCAAAATCATAAGGAAAATGCATCACATGGATGGATGCAAAGCGATCAGGCCGGGTCATTCCCTTTCGTACCGGATGTACCTGAAACCACAAACAAACTGTAAGCATAAGCTTAGTGAGCTTCCCAAAATACCACATACAACATACATATAATATAAAAACATGTGGTTGTGTCAAGTTCGTATCAACCCCCAGGTCCGTATCAACTCAAAATAACAACAAGTAGTTGTGTCGGGTCCATATCAACCCCAGGTCCATAATGACTTCGAGCCCAGATTAGCTTAATACATAAATCATACAATCACATGATACAAAATCATACGACAACATATAGTTTTACTCATATAATACAGTGGGTCGGCCTTGGTGCCTTAGGCCCACTTAGGTGGTAAGAAGATTCACTTCATATACAGACAAAAAACTGAAATGACATGCTGCTATGAAACCCACGCTACTGATCACCTTTACGAATAACAGTGACCAAAATTTAGACTACCACTCAAATACCTAAAATACCCCTAGGTCAAACCCTACTCAAAATCCAGGTCAAAGTCAACTGAGTCAGCCGAGCTGACTTAGTGAGTACATTGGGAGTACTCCTTACGTATGTGGAGCGTACTACATGGTTGACCATTGATCAGGGAGCTGACCATGTACAAGCAACGTACCCCAGTTACTCCCAACGTATGCGACCGCTCTCCACTTAAGTCATTAACTGATTATTCCTTAAGCATTTACGTCTAAAATCCATATCTAGGCTCAATAAGATGTCCTTAACCATAAAGTTTCCAACTTTATGGTCTACCATGGCTATTAAGACCTTAGCTCTAAAAACGCTAACTTCTTAACCCATTAAGACACTCTAGCACATGCATGGGGAGAAACTAGAAACGAAAAGCACATTTTTATGACCTAACACCCCTAAAAACCTTTGAAAGGACAGCTCAAACGTCTTGGAGTGCCTCCTACTCACAAGGATCAAGTTTAGGACAAAAAGGTGAAAACTTTGGGCTAGAACTAGATTCATAAGAAACATACACCAAGATTGAAGCTTTTTACCTCCCACAAGATGCACAATGAAGAGAAAATGTTGGATTCAAAGCCTTGAGTGAAACACCATAACCTCAATGTTATTCCTTCTACTCTAAGGCTCCAAAATGACACCAAGAAGGGCTCTTCAAGCTTCATAATGCACTTACACACTTTAGGGTTTCGAAATGAGGAAGGGGGTTGAAGATAAGAGGGTGCATAAGTCCAAAAGGTGCTTAAATAAGGTCCAAACACTAAAATTTAGGGTTTGTACCCTGGCTGTTGTCACACCCCCAAACCAAGGATGGTGGAAACGTCCGGGGGTGGAGGACTTCATGTATAGTATCATAACAACACGGACAGCAACGGTATGTTGTTTCTTTGCGGGGCCCGGTGTCACACCCCCGAACCAGACGGCGGAAACGTCCGAGGGCTTGCCGTGACTCAATTGTATATCGTAACATTGAATATATATGAAACATAACAACATTCGTTACCATTCATCAACATAGTACAACCAGTAGTGTTTACATATCAAACATTGTTTAAACATTACATTCCCAAAAATTAAATTGTTTGATTCGTACATAAATAAACTGCAACCTTCACTGAATGCGATTTCCTTTGATTCACTGGTTCCCTGAGAATACAAGTATTTTGAAAAAAACGTCAACATATGAAATGTTGGTGAGTTCATAAGTAGTGTTTAAAATCGAATGTTTGTATTGTTTGAAAAATCACCAGAAAATCCGATATTTTCTGAAAAGAAAAGTTTTTAAAAGGTTTGTGAAGATCCATAGGTATGCTTTGTTTGTTTCTATACTTGTAAAGAAAACGTTCATTGAAGTTGTATGCTTTTCAAATTTGTGTGTATTGAAAACCCTAGGAAAACCCGATGTTCTCCTGGTTCCTTGAATTACGTGATGTTACATTGAAGCCATTGCATAGCGTATAGTGTCAGTCCCGGGCGACGTTGGAAGGTTCTCGAGCATTGATTATTTACTACAAACCCGCGTTACACAAACACCCAGTTTGTAGTTATACTAACGACTCCGAAGGTGTCGTCGGTACTAATCACGTTATCCAATCGCCCTGACTATGAGTGGTCCCACATCCGAAGAGAAAGAGGTCACGAAGACCCCGGTAACTCCGTTAGCCGGTTGGGGATAAAATGTACGAGGGGTCCCAGACCCGCCTCGCATAAAATGTAGACCTTACTAGCAAGACCAAAGGACCCTTGGGGACCGGTGGTAAACAAGCCATTGAAAGTCCATTTACGTTGTGTCGGATCGGTAAAACCCAACACTCCGTAAAAAAAATGTCTTCGGGCCTTAAGATCAGGTCATTGAGCTAGCTAGGCTCAACGAACAAGATTTTACACTTGTGGGGCCCAAAGATGGTGCATAGACGTCTGCGCACACTCGTATGTGTATGTATAACCAAACGTTACTTGTATGAGTTGTAGTGTTAGTAGTTGTAGATTTTTATTGGCTCGAGACCGAGCCAATTCGTTTAACAACGACTTTTGGTATTGTAATGTTTTGTATTTCGTTGATAGTCGCGATGCCATTATTTGATCAAATTGTGTATATTGAACTAGCCTTGAAATATTTCTGTTTTCAGCCCCTCATCATTTGTAAAAATTACATTTTTAACCCTTTATATAAAATACTTCCCGGTTTAGTCCTTAAACTATTTTTCTTGACATTTTAATACCAAAAATTATTGAAATTAATATTTTTCAACATATTTTTCATAAAAAACAGTTTAAGTTCCTGGAAATGCAGTTTTTACGGTTTTAACCCCTTCTTTTCGCAACTTTTACAATTTTGGCCCAATTTGGAAAATTTTTGCAACTTTGGTCCTTTTTAAATTTTTTTAAAAAAAAACATTTTTAACCTTTGAGAAGGAGTTGGAACACTTATAGTCCACTGTTTTACAGAAAGTTACAGTTTTGGCCCTCCAAAACAGAAAAATTTGCATAATGGGCCTTATTGGGCCGAAAATTACAATTTTAGCCCATTAAGCTTAAAATTTATGATTTTAGTCCACTAAATGAGTATATTTCCAGAAATTTACTTATGAAAACTGTTTTAGCACACTTCATCCATCAGAATCTGTGAAATGTCGTTTTGGGCCCTTATTTTTGCATTTTTCACATTTTAGGCCCAAAATTTGTGTTTTTAACCCAAAGAAATTATCATTAACTACTTAGCCAATTTTTCTTGAAGCACTTAGTGTTTAGAAATATATTTGAAGTTAAAATCATGTAGCACAAGTTACATCTCGGTTTTGATGAGTTTTGAGGCTAGATCCAACATAAAAACACATAAAAGCATACATATAAGCATAAAAATCATACAAGGCACACAAATACATATAGATCTACACATATGACTTGTATTCTCCCCCCAAAAACAAGTGAAAACAGAAAGAGGGGGTATGAAGCTCACCTTGGGGTGTTGGTTCGGTTTTTGCAAGGGAATGGAAGGAAAAATGAAGTGCTTTTGGCCTTGGTTCCCTTTGATGAAGATCTCGAGTTTGAGATGGTTCTAGGATGCTAGATCACGATTTTTGCATAGATTAGGGAAGGATTTTGATAACAAAAGAATTTAAACCATAGGTCTATGCATAATCTTACCTTAGGAGATGATTTACTTGCAAAAATCCCTTTGGAAAGCCTCTAAATTTCGAGATCTTTGGAGAGGGGAAGGAGAGAGCTTCTTGAGTGAGTCTAGAGAGAAATGAGAATATTTTGTGTGTGTGTGGTGATGCTCTCGGCCGAACAAGGAGAGAAGAGGGAGAAGAAGTGATTTTGATATGATGTTTGCTTGGAAACATGTGTGGCATGCATGGAAATCCAACATGTAAAAGTGAGGTGTCAACCCAAGGTCAACTCCCCCTTTTTCCTTGGGCTTGGGCCGAGAATGGAGAGAGGAGAAGGAAAAATTTGGGCTTTTGCCCCTAAGCCCAACATTAGAGGTAGTTTAGGGTATTTATTGGACTTATAAAATAAAATTGTGATTTTTATGCTTTATTAAGCTAGGTTAGGTTAAATTATGGATCAAAACTTGTGTTTTATTTCATCCTAGGTTCTACCTAGCCCGAATTATTGAAATAAACGAGTGTGGGTCTAATTAGAGCCCAATTAGGGTCCTAAACCCATGATAGTCCAATTGGAAGGTCATTGGTCCATTTGGATCCAATAAGGAAGTCTTAGTCCAAAATGGACTTAACAAGAGCTTCTAGAGTCTCCAATTGTTTGATGACTACTTCTAGTACTTGTATTTGATTGAAGTTTTTGATTCACATTAGGTTGAATGCATAGATTACATGGCTCAAAATTTACAGTTGTGACATCATCCCCCCGTTAGAGGGAATTTCGTCCCGAAATTCTGTTTGAAAGCTAGATTTGAGAAAACTAGAATAGGTGAGGGTACTTTTGCTTCATTTGATCTTCGCGTTCCCACGTGAATTCTGGCCCACGCTTTGCGTTCCACCGTACCTTCACGATCGGGATGCGACTCTGCTTAGTACGCTTCACCTCCCTGTCCATAATCTCGATTGGTTCTTCGACGAACAGGAGATTCTCATTGATTTCGATTTCGTCGAGAGGGATGACAAGGGTTTCATCCGACAGGCACTTTTTCAGATTAGAAACATGAAACACGGGGTGCACACCATTTAGCTCTGGGGGTAGTTGTAGTCTGTATGCTACTGGACCTACTCGGGCGACGATTTCGAAAGGTCCAACGTATCGCGGGTTCAGCTTTCCCCGTTTTCCGAAACGTATAACCCCTTTCCAGGGTGAGACCTTCAACATTACTCGATCACCGACCTGGAACTCTAAGGGCTTTCGCCGTTTATCAGCGTAGCTCTTTTGCCGGTCACGCGATGCCTGTAGTCGAGCTTTGATCTGGACAATCTTTTCTGTAGTCTCGCGAATGATTTCCGGTCCCGTTAATGCTCCGTTCGACGTATGTGTTCCTGCCAGCTGGGTGTCACCTACTTCGGCCCAACATAACGGTGATCTACATTTACGCCCGTACAGTGCTTCGAAAGGGGCCACCTTAATGCTCGAATGATAACTATTGTTATATGAAAACTCGATCAACGGTAGGTGGGTATCCCAAGACTTTCCGAAGTCTATCACACATGCACGAAGCATGTCTTCAAGCGTCTGAATGGTTCGTTCGCTTTGCCCGTCCGTTTGTGGGTGATACGTCGTACTCATATCGAGATGAGTTCCCATTGCCTTGTGGAGCGACTGCCAAAAGCGTGACGTGAACCTACTGTCCCTATCCGAGATGATAGATTTTGGTACTCCATGAAGTCTTACAATCTCTCGTAGGTACAACCGCGTCAGCCTTTCCATCTTGTAAGACTCTTTGATTGGCAGGAAATGGGCAGATTTCGTCAGTCGGTCGATTATTACCCATATGGTGTCCAAACCGTCCGACGTCTTAGGCAGCTTGGTCACGAAGTCCATAGAAATCCCCTCCCATTTCCACTCAGGGATTTCCGGTTGTTGTAACAATCCGGAAGGTTTCTGGTATTCCACTTTTACTTTGGCACACGTAAGGCACTTACTAACATAAGTTGCGATTTCCGCCTTCATGTTAGGCCACCAATAGTGCTGCTTAATGTCCAAATACATCTTGTCCGAACCAGGATGAATGGAGTATCGTGTCTTGTGGGCTTCCTTCATAACGATCTCCCTGAATCCTCCGATTTTTGGAACCCAAATACGGTTCATGAAGTAGTATACCCCATTCTCTCTGACTTCCAGGTTCTTCTCCATTCCGCGTAATGCCTCGCTAGTTCTATTTTCCGTTTCCATAGCCTCTGCCTGGACTGATGCAATTTGAGCGGTCAGATGAGACTGGATGGTTATCGAGTGCGTTTTCGTACGGCGATTTGTGTACTCCTTCCGACTTAATGCGTCAGCTACCACGTTGGCCTTGCCTGGATGGTACTTGATCTCGCATTCGTAGTCGTTTAACAACTCCACCCATCTTCGTTGTCTCATGTTCAGCTCCTTCTGATTCAAGATGTGCTGGAGACTTTTGTGGTCCGTGAAGATGGTGCACTTTGTACCGTACAGGTAGTGCCTCCAAATTTTTAGAGCGAAGACCACAGCTCCCAGTTCTAGGTCGTGGGTGGTGTAGTTTACTTCGTGCGTCTTTAGTTGGCGGGACGCATATGCTATCACTTTTCCACGTTGCATGAGAACGCAACCTAAGCCTTGGTTCGACGCGTCGCAGTAAACTACAAAATCTTCCGTTCCTTCGGGTAGAGATAATACAGGAGCGCTACAAAGAGCTTGCTTCAGGGCTTGAAACGCAAACTCTTGCCGGTCTGTCCACTTGAATGGCACACTCCTTTGCGTAAGCAAGGTAAGTGGCTTGGCGATTTTTGAGAAGTTTTGGATGAATCTCCTATAGTAGCCTGCTAGGCCTAAGAACTGACGAATCTCTGTGGGCGTAGTCGGAGTTGCCCATCCTTCCACCGCTTTGACCTTAGAAGGATCCACATGAATTCCGTCTTGGCTTACTACGTGGCCTAGGAAATTCACATTCCGGAGCCAGAACTCGCACTTGGAGAGTTTGGCGTACAGCTTTTCCATTCGCAGGGTCTCTAGGATTTGTCGGAGATGTTGGCCATGCTCCTCTTTGCTTCGAGAGTAGACGAGGATGTCATCGATAAACACAATGACGAAGTTGTCCAAGAACGGTCTACAGATTCGATTCATTAGGTCCATAAATGCGGCGGGTGCATTTGTTAGACCGAAGGGCATTACGACGAATTCATAATGTCCATAGCGGGTTCGGAAAGCGGTTTTTGGGATATCTTCTTCTCGGACCTTGAGTTGATGGTATCCGGACCGTAGATCAATTTTAGAAAAATAGCTAGCTCCTTGGAGCTGGTCGAATAGATCATCGATTCGTGGGAGTGGGTAGCGGTTTTTAACAGTGAGTTTATTCAACTCTCTGTAATCGATGCACATTCTGAAAGATCCGTCCTTCTTTTTGACAAAGAGCACCGGAGCTCCCCATGGCGAGTAACTAGGTCGGATAAATCCCTTGTCCAGAAGCTCACTGAGTTGGCTGGACAATTCCTGCATTTCAGCAGGTGCCAATCGATATGGTGACTTAGCGAGAGGAGTTGCTCCTGGGACGAGGTCTATTCGGAACTCAACCTGTCTCTCTGGGGGTACTCCTGGAAGATCTTCAGGAAACACGTCCGGGAATTCACACGCTACCGGAATGTCTTGGATGTTAATTTCTTCTTTGGCCTTGTCCACTATGTGGGCCAAGAACGCTAGGTTGTTCTTTCGCAGTTGTTTTTGTGCTTTGATGCACGAGATAAGACGAAGATTCGTGCTAGGTTTGTCTCCGTAAATTACTAGGGTTTCGTGATTCGGGAGACGAAGGCGAACGGCCTTCTCGTGGCACAAAACCTCAGCATGGTGGGGACTTAACCAATCCATGCCGATAATCACATCGAAACTCCTAATTGACACTGGCATCAGATCTACTCGTAAGACGTGTTGGTTAAGGGTTAGGGTACATCCAGTGTAGATTTCCCTAGTGGATTCGGTCTTCCCATTGGCCATTTCCACCGTATAGGTTTCACTTAACTTTTGGGGTTGTTGTTTTAATAAGTGTTTAAACTTATCGCTTACGAAACTCCGCTCCGCTCCGGTATCAAATAAGATGCATGCATAAGTGTGGTTTAGGAGGAACGTACCGGTCACAACTGCGGGGTCCTGAACTGCATCACTCTGACCCATAGTCAACATTCTTCCTGCTCCTCTGTTTCCTGAGTTGTTGTTGTTAGGGCAATCTCGGCGGACGTGTCCAGTTTTCCCGCATCCGTAGCAGGTGTAACTAGGTCCTGCGCTGTTGCCGCTGGCATGAGGGTTGTTGTTGTGGCGAGGGTTATTGTTGTTCTGGTTGTTTCCTTGGCTCTGGTTCTGAGAAGGATAAGTCCTGCAGTACTTTGCAGTGTGTCCCCTTCGGTTGCAACTGGTGCAATGGAACTCCCTACATTCTCCTTGGTGATGGAAACCGCACTTGTTGCATTTGGGATGAGTACCGGAATAGGGTCTTGAAGCATTTGTAGCAGCTGAGGCTGGAGCATGTGGTGTGGCTGGAACCGGTGCAGTGACAGCGTTAACTGCCACTGTTTGCTGCTTTTTAGAGGCCTCGGGGCCCTGACGCCCCTTTCTCTTGTTGTTCCATCCTTTCTTACCATCACCCTCCTTTTTCTTCTCAGTCTCTACCGGTTTCTCGCCCTTCTTGTGGTTATGATCATATAGCCTCTTTGCCAGTCTCTTCGCACTGTCAAAAGTTTCAGGATTCGCAGCTATCACATTTCCTTGGATGGGGGATGTCAGTCCCCAAATGAATCGTTCAATCTTCTTTCCCTCTGATGTGATCATACCCGGGCACAAAAGAGATAGTTCGCTGAATCTCGATATGTAAGCATCGATGTTCCCATTCTGCACCGTGAGATTCCATAGTTCCTGCTCCATCTTCTGTATTTCGCCTCGGGGGCAGTACTCAGCCGTCAGCATCTCTTTCATCTCTGCCCAGGGAATAGAGTTGGCTATAGGGAGTGTCATAGCTTCCACATGACCATTCCACCAAGTGAGTGCTTGGTCCACCAAAGTGCAGGCCGCGAACTTCACTTTCATCTGCTCGGGGCACTCGCATATCTCGAATACCGATTCTACCTTCTCGATCCATCGCTTTAGGGCGATCACTCCTCCGGTACCGTTGAAAGTTCGGGGTTTAGCGTTCGCAAAATCCTTGTAGGTGCATGCTCTAGTGAGTCCTTGGTTCGTCCCGTTGTTCGAACTTCCAGATCCTTGCCCGTTACCTCCTCCGTTGTTCCCTCGGTGGAGTTGTGCCATCGCTGCTGTGACTGCAGCAGACACAGCTGCCTGGAAAGCAGTGGAATCAGCTTCGGGCGGGGTTGGTCCTGGGTTTCCGCGAGTAGTTGGGCGAGGCATCTTTCTGTCATGAAACGGAAAGATGTTGAGTGTTCGTGGTTTCTGAGAGATTGCGACCCTACTATCTAGGTGTATGGTGCGAACCTAAACATTACTATCATCAAGCATGCAATCATAATGTCTCAACACATAGCAACTAAGAATAATTTAGCAAAACACACAAAGGTTCATTAATATTATCCGCATTTAGTACAAGAAAATTTGCTCGTAGGAGCATACATAGATAACGCTAATCCGACAGCATAACGGCTCCATGAGTAGTGTAGTCACTTAATCATAGAGCCGGAGTACATAACATAGTTCCTAATAACCTACTATGATAAGTCTATTTCTAACCGCGTTGAGCTGCGTCAGGAGGTGGTGCCGAAGATGTGGATGCTCCCTGAAGACGAGCAATCCAGCGTTCCGCGTCCCGGAGTCGAGACTCCCACCGAACCTGTCTCATGTGAAATTCTCGAAGGACGTCACGCGTCTCCTGTTCCGCACGCTCGACCCTAGTCCTCAATTGGTGTACCTGATCCGCAGTGTCCTGGGCAAGATCGCCCGTATTCCGTAACCGTTTCACCATGACTGGGAGGGCTCGATCAGCCGGTCCTCCATCCCTCAGGTCAAAGAACTCGCGTGACATGCCATACGGGGGTCGTTGTCCCTGCTGTCTGCTCCATCTCCAGAGGTCCATACCCCAGGGAGGGGTAGGGCCAGTGGGACCCACACGATATGCAGGCACTCGGATCGGGTAAGGGGGGTCGATGACCTCGGACTCTGCATCCGAATCACCCCCTTCGCTGTCATCGAGCTCCTCTTCGAAAGGTTCTTCGTCTTCTTCGGGTTCGACAGGCTCGCCCTCGACTTCTGCCTCTGGTTCCCCGTCAGGTTCCTCTTCGGAGTCCTCCTCGGGTTCCTCTTCAGGCTCTTCCTCAGGTTCCTCCTCAGGTTCCTCCTCGGGTTCCTCCTCGGACTCCTCTAGCCACCCGTTGTTTCCCTGATTAGGGAAGTAGGGGTCTCCCGAGTGATGAAAGCCAGCCATGCTGTCTGCGCGAGCACGTAAATATACTTCGTTATCCTAGGATGCCCTATCTATCATCCATACTAAGCAATATTCTCTTTTTGGGTGATAAGGGTATAGCTTTTGGTTGCCTGACTATCCCGATCTCATCAAGACGTGTGTTAGTTTTACCTTGGAGAGAATGTAGTTGATCAGGTTACATTCACTCCTCGGTATCCCTAAGAACAGTCCCGATTTAACCAAGATACCAGTATTATTGTGTTTGATTCAGCGTTGGATCTTTATTCCTAATGCAAGCAAGAGTGTTTTATTTACTTGTTCTGTTCAGGGTTATGTTAGCCCCTCTTTTTGGTTTATAGTTGCATATCAATGTATGGCTCGACATGCTAGTTCACTATAAACAAAGCTCTGATACCAACCTGTCACACCCCCGAACCAGACGGCGGAAACGTCCGAGGGCTTGCCGTGACTCAATTGTATATCGTAACATTGAATATATATGAAACATAACAACATTCGTTACCATTCATCAACATAGTACAACCAGTAGTGTTTACATATCAAACATTGTTTAAACATTACATTCCCAAAAATTAAATTGTTTGATTCGTACATAAATAAACTGCAACCTTCACTGAATGCGATTTCCTTTGATTCACTGGTTCCCTGAGAATACAAGTATTTTGAAAAAAACGTCAACATATGAAATGTTGGTGAGTTCATAAGTAGTGTTTAAAATCGAATGTTTGTATTGTTTGAAAAATCACCAGAAAATCCGATATTTTCTGAAAAGAAAAGTTTTTAAAAGGTTTGTGAAGATCCATAGGTATGCTTTGTTTGTTTCTATACTTGTAAAGAAAACGTTCATTGAAGTTGTATGCTTTTCAAATTTGTGTGTATTGAAAACCCTAGGAAAACCCGATGTTCTCCTGGTTCCTTGAATTACGTGATGTTACATTGAAGCCATTGCATAGCGTATAGTGTCAGTCCCGGGCGACGTTGGAAGGTTCTCGAGCATTGATTATTTACTACAAACCCGCGTTACACAAACACCCAGTTTGTAGTTATACTAACGACTCCGAAGGTGTCGTCGGTACTAATCACGTTATCCAATCGCCCTGACTATGAGTGGTCCCACATCCGAAGAGAAAAAGGTCACGAAGACCCCGGTAACTCCGTTAGCCGGTTGGGGATAAAATGTACGAGGGGTCCCAGACCCGCCTCGCATAAAATGTAGACCTTACTAGCAAGACCAAAGGACCCTTGGGGACCGGTGGTAAACAAGCCATTGAAAGTCCATTTACGTTGTGTCGGATCGGTAAAACCCAACACTCCGTAAAAAAAATGTCTTCGGGCCTTAAGATCAGGTCATTGAGCTAGCTAGGCTCAACGAACAAGATTTTACACTTGTGGGGCCCAAAGATGGTGCATAGACGTCTGCGCACACTCGTATGTGTATGTATAACCAAACGTTACTTGTATGAGTTGTAGTGTTAGTAGTTGTAGATTTTTATTGGCTCGAGACCGAGCCAATTCGTTTAACAACGACTTTTGGTATTGTAATGTTTTGTATTTCGTTGATAGTCGCGATGCCATTATTTGATCAAATTGTGTATATTGAACTAGCCTTGAAATATTTCTGTTTTCAGCCCCTCATCATTTGTAAAAATTACATTTTTAACCCTTTATATAAAATACTTCCCGGTTTAGTCCTTAAACTATTTTTCTTGACATTTTAATACCAAAAATTATTGAAATTAATATTTTTCAACATATTTTTCATAAAAAACAGTTTAAGTTCCTGGAAATGCAGTTTTTACGGTTTTAACCCCTTCTTTTCGCAACTTTTACAATTTTGGCCCAATTTGGAAAATTTTTGCAACTTTGGTCCTTTTTAAATTTTTTTAAAAAAAAACATTTTTAACCTTTGAGAAGGAGTTGGAACACTTATAGTCCACTGTTTTACAGAAAGTTACAGTTTTGGCCCTCCAAAACAGAAAAATTTGCATAATGGGCCTTATTGGGCCGAAAATTACAATTTTAGCCCATTAAGCTTAAAATTTATGATTTTAGTCCACTAAATGAGTATATTTCCAGAAATTTACTTATGAAAACTGTTTTAGCACACTTCATCCATCAGAATCTGTGAAATGTCGTTTTGGGCCCTTATTTTTGCATTTTTCACATTTTAGGCCCAAAATTTGTGTTTTTAACCCAAAGAAATTATCATTAACTACTTAGCCAATTTTTCTTGAAGCACTTAGTGTTTAGAAATATATTTGAAGTTAAAATCATGTAGCACAAGTTACATCTCGGTTTTGATGAGTTTTGAGGCTAGATCCAACATAAAAACACATAAAAGCATACATATAAGCATAAAAATCATACAAGGCACACAAATACATATAGATCTACACATATGACTTGTATTCTCCCCCCAAAAACAAGTGAAAACAGAAAGAGGGGGTATGAAGCTCACCTTGGGGTGTTGGTTCGGTTTTTGCAAGGGAATGGAAGGAAAAATGAAGTGCTTTTGGCCTTGGTTCCCTTTGATGAAGATCTCGAGTTTGAGATGGTTCTAGGATGCTAGATCACGATTTTTGCATAGATTAGGGAAGGATTTTGATAACAAAAGAATTTAAACCATAGGTCTATGCATAATCTTACCTTAGGAGATGATTTACTTGCAAAAATCCCTTTGGAAAGCCTCTAAATTTCGAGATCTTTGGAGAGGGGAAGGAGAGAGCTTCTTGAGTGAGTCTAGAGAGAAATGAGAATATTTTGTGTGTGTGTGGTGATGCTCTCGGCCGAACAAGGAGAGAAGAGGGAGAAGAAGTGATTTTGATATGATGTTTGCTTGGAAACATGTGTGGCATGCATGGAAATCCAACATGTAAAAGTGAGGTGTCAACCCAAGGTCAACTCCCCCTTTTTCCTTGGGCTTGGGCCGAGAATGGAGAGAGGAGAAGGAAAAATTTGGGCTTTTGCCCCTAAGCCCAACATTAGAGGTAGTTTAGGGTATTTATTGGACTTATAAAATAAAATTGTGATTTTTATGCTTTATTAAGCTAGGTTAGGTTAAATTATGGATCAAAACTTGTGTTTTATTTCATCCTAGGTTCTACCTAGCCCGAATTATTGAAATAAACGAGTGTGGGTCTAATTAGAGCCCAATTAGGGTCCTAAACCCATGATAGTCCAATTGGAAGGTCATTGGTCCATTTGGATCCAATAAGGAAGTCTTAGTCCAAAATGGACTTAACAAGAGCTTCTAGAGTCTCCAATTGTTTGATGACTACTTCTAGTACTTGTATTTGATTGAAGTTTTTGATTCACATTAGGTTGAATGCATAGATTACATGGCTCAAAATTTACAGTTGTGACACCCGGTGCTGGTTGCTTCTTCTTATGGTTCCAGAACTTCCTCTTGTTGTTTCCTCCCTTTGCTTGATCGGTGGTGGCAATCACGGTACCACGGCTGGCCCTATGATCGATAAGTTGCTGTGCTAATTCCTTGGCACTGTCAAAGGTATTAGGTTTCGAGGCCAGTACACTATCATGAATCTGGGATGATAGCCCCCAAAGGTATTGTTCTACCTTTTTCTCCTCCGGAGTGACCATTGCGGGGCAGAGGAGTGCTAGGTCATTGAATTGGGCAGTATAAGCTTCGAGATCCGTCCCCGACATCTTGAGGTTCCAGAATTCTTCCTCCAGTTTCTGCACTTCGCCTCTTGGGCAATATTCCTTCAGCATTAAAGCTTTTAAATCCTCCCAGCTTATAGAGTTAGCCACTGCAGGAGTAAGTGACTTTACCCTGCCGTTCCACCAAGTTAGAGCTCTTCCGGTGAAAGTGAATGCTGCATACTTGACTTTGCTCGCTTCGGGGCAAGCACAAATCTCGAAGACTGCTTCGGTTCTCTCGAACCATTGCATTAGCGCGATGACTCCCCCGCTTCCATTGAAAGAATCGGGTTTGCCATTTGTGAAGTCCTTATAAGTGCACTCCTTTGTGCGCCCCGAACTGTCACCCTGATTAGAGGGTGTAGCACCAGATCCGGATCCACCATTACCGTTAGGGCTGATTTGTGACATAGCTGCTGCCACAGCTGCCGTCACTGCAGCCTGGAACATTGCTGGATCAAATTGTGGTGGTGGCGGCGGAGGAGGTGGTGCTGTGCTACCGGAAGGTCTTGGTCTTTTCCTTGGTGGCATAGTTCTGTCATAATTATAAAATGACAAGTCGGTAAGGCCTCAATAGTAATAAAGAGTCGAGTGTTACGGGTTTCATCTCAATTGTATTTTGTCCCAAGTTTATTACTTTAGAAGGTAATTCATCGAAAAGTTTATGCAATTAAACTTATGAATTTGATAGTGTTGACCCAAGCAGAGTCATGTGTTTGTTTATGTCAACATTCTAGAAAGCAAAATACATGCCAAATTCATTGATAACTTGCTAGTACATATTGTTTTGAAAAAAAGAATTTGACCTCACAAGGGTCTACATTACGTCATAATATAGATAAAGTTTCGGCAGTACAAAAGCCCCTTTAACTAGTGTGATCACTTAGTCGCGAGGTCAGCCTATTCGCATTAAAGAGTAGCACCAACGCATACTCAAAATCCTAGATTTATAACAAAACATGAGTAGTGCGAACACTACTTGCAGTGGGTGGTATCCGGTCTATGGTGGCCCTGGGATGAGGTCGAGGCTCCCTGAACTCCGCAATTCGGCGTTCGGCCATGATCACCCTCTCCTCGAGAGCTGCGTGCCTCTCCTGGTACTCCCTTACCTCCGCTCGAGCAGCGGTAAGGTCCTCGATGAGTTGGTCCACTGGATAGTAGTCCCTCTCTAAATCCCGGGTGCGTGCATCGGTGGCTGCCGTAATAGCGCTGAGGTTTCGAACCTGGTCTGCCACTTCCCTACTCTGGTTCCCCAAGTTCGAGATGTGTTGGACCATAACGGGGAGAGCACTATCGGCCGGTCCTCCGTGGCTGAGGTCATAGTAACCTCGTTGGTCGCCATAGGGTGACCTCTGGCATTGTTGCCGGCTCCACCTCTCGATCATGGTTGCCCAGCGGGGCTCAGGCCCGTTGTGCCCCCAGCGGTTTGCAGGTACCCTCACGATGTAAGGAGGGTTGAAGACTTCCTCCTCTGGCTCTTCTTCACCTTCGTCCTCATCCATGTCCACCTCGTCGTCTTCCTCTTCTTCTTCTTCTTCTTCGTCTACCTCCTCTTATTCTTCTTCGGGTTCTTCTTCGGGATCCTCTTCAATCAGCTCTTCGGGCTCTTCCTCAATCCAGCCGGCATTTCCCTGGTTGGGAAAGTATGGGTCTCCTGGTAAATGGAATCCTGCCATGTCGTCTGCGCGAGAATAGGGGTGTAAGAAGCAGATAGCGGTTAATAATAATAATATCGTGATAGCAACATACAAATACTCCTATAGTATTTTAAATGTTTAGATTTGGTTCTTAGGGCACTCTTTGTAGGGTGAAGTTAGGTTATTAGATTTGTTGCCCCCTACGACTATCCCCCGATATGAGTAAGTCACTTCTTGGACAAATATAGTTGATCAGGCTATATCCTTCCCAGAACTGATTACTCATACCAAGGCATACTCGTAGCGTTCAACTCCTCTTCTTTTAGTTTATGTTCTTCTAGTTATGGCACTACGCGGATATGTAATTCATGTAGGTATACTTTTAAACAAGAACTATTCGTTTTCTAAAAGTATGACCCTTTAGAATGTTTTAAAATAAGAGATTCTTAGTCCCAAATGTGTTTATAGTTTGTATATCCTATGTTGTTTGATATACTTAATTCACTATAAACCGTGCTCTGATACCAATTTGTCATACCCCCAAACCAAGGATGGCGGAAACGTTCGGGGGTGGAGGACTTCATGTATAGTATCATAACAACAATGCAATAGTGATTTAAGCAAACATGACCAACATATATATAATTGAAAAAGTTACACCATTGTATGAATTACATGTTTCAAAATCAATTACAATATGTTTGACAAAATATGAAATGTTTGACGCCTTAACGTCCCATCCTCAAAATGCTCTTGATTTCCTGTTTAGTGATTTCCTGAGAATACAAGTGGTTTGAAAAAGTGTCAACACAAAGGTTGGTGAGTTCATAAGCTTTTGACAGTAAGAGTTTGAAAATCGATCTTTGTAAGAAGATGTATATCAAAAAGAAAATCCAATATTTTCCTTATAAAAGTCATGTAGTCCTAAATACTAGGACCGAAATGAATAAGTATTTTTTTCATACTTAAAGCTATAATCGTGGTTTTAAATTGACATAAAACCCTTTTTGATATGAAGACGTACAAGTATTTTTCCATACTTAAGGTAATTTCAGTGAGCTAAATTGACATAACTCGCTAAATTAAAGTTAGAACCCGTAAATCTTATGATTTGTTAATACCACATGTGAGCTATCATAACCATACTTGACTTTGACGGCCTCGTAATTACGACGTTCTTCAGGCGATGGAACTATTATGACACTTATCACCTCAGACCTGCCGGTCTAGCTGTTGCAAGCAGCTCTGGTGTGGGTTTGTCAAGCCCAATATAGATCTATACACAACTATCACGTTCTCCCTACAAGAGACTCTGGTTACGATTTACAGGACTTTTTGAATTGGTTACTTTGGAAGTAACCCGAAGCGAATGACTCAAATTTATTCATTAACAGATTTACGTGAACTAAACTAAAAACGTTTGGTATATAAGTTTGAGAATAAATGATACATAAACTATACCTATTATAGTTTATCCAAAACGTTTGTAAAGTATGAAAACTCTTTTATGAAAACGCTTTTGTGATGAATTTACACTTAACGTAATGAAAGTTCCCTTTTGTATAAATGTACCCTTCTGAAAGTATATTTGAATTATGTATGTATCATAAACTATACCATTTATAGTTTATCAAAATAAGGGTAGGAATAGTAAAGTACATAAACTATACTTAACATAGTTTAATAATGCATTTGTATGTAATGGTGTACTTTAATTATAACACTTGGTTATTTCTATGTATTATCTAGTAAAAAAAATCATTTGTTAACTGTGTATATCTAGATATGAATACAAAAATGTCACATACTACAATATCACATAATCACATAATGATATATACCTTGCTCAACATGTTACAAGGTGATATGAAATTTATTGTGTTTTTCTATTTATAACAATTTCTGTAACTGTTATTGGAAAATTTGTAGAAAAATTATAAAATGTCCAAATAAAGTTCTGTAACTTCTGAGAGTTTGGAAAATGAGTCTAGTTGGTTCATAAATTTTTCCATAATTTTTAGGGACCTCTAACTTGTGTAACCAAGTCCATAATCACAGACTGGTCCGGATTGGTGTTTGAGATGATAGACTGTTTTGTAAAAATCACCATAAATTGTAGAAAAATGGTATGGAGACGTGCAAGTAGTCATTTTAAAACTAAGAACTGGAACTACTTACAACTAAAACAGTTTTGTAAACAAAGATGTTTAAGTTGTCCAAAACAGTCCGTGAATGGGGTCCAACTTTTCTGATGTAGGCTGTTAGAAAAGTTTAGTTTTGTTCTTGTTGTTTTGCTTGTATTCCCCCCCTAAAAACTTGAGAAAACATGAAAATGTAGGAGTATGAACTCACCTTAAGTGATTTCAGTAGATGATTGTTGAAGAATGGAGGTGTTTAACTCAAGAACACTTGGAGATGCCTTGAAGATTTTTGAGAATCTAGCATCATAGTTATGGAGTTTGTATAAGCTATCAACGATTTGAGTAGAATGAAGTGCAATAATCACAAGGAGGATGAATTATACTTACCAAGAGTGGAAGAACACTTGATGATCAGCCTTGGGATCTTGAATTAGAGAGAAAAGTTGGAGTTGGATCTTTGGTGAAATGAGAGTAATTGAAAGAAAATGAGGAGAGAGGTTGAGTGACCAGCCCTAAAAATGTGGGGATGGCTTGTGAGAGGGGTAAAAAGTACAAGAAAGTGACAAGGTATGGTGGGGAGGAGTGTGGGTTAGGCATGGAGTGGGTATGGGGTTGCTTGTGTCATAAAATAAGGTAAAGTCAACACTCTACCTTTGTACTTTACCTACTCTCTTTTGGATAAGGTTTTATCCTTAAAATGTGATTAAATCATTAATTTAGGGGTCTTATATGTTAAAATAAAGTTTTGGGTGAAAATCCCGTGTTAAAATAATTAAAAACGGGCCTAAAACGCGAAATTAGTCGAAAACCGGGAAGAAAGGCATTCCCAGCGAGACCTCTCGGTCCTAGGCCGAGGTTCGGTCCCTAGGCCGAGGTTCGGTCCTTGCTGGTGCCGAGCCGGAAGCGAGTGCGAACCAGAAGAAGATGCGAGGGCGAGGGCTCGGTCAAGGGCTCAGGAGCGAGGGTTCGGTAGTCATCAGAAGCGAGGGTTCGGTAGTCATCAAAAGAGAAGGCTCGGTAGGTCATCAGAAGAGAAGTGGTCAGACCCGAAATGTGCCGAACGTTCGGGTTCGGGTGAGGCATGCGAGGTTCGGGCCCGAGAGGACCTTTCGGGTTCGGTTCAGTAGCCTTCGGCTCAGAAGGGTTCGGTTCCTAAGAGGGCTTTCGGGTCCTAAGAGGGGTTTCGGGTCCTAAGAGGGGTTTCGGCTCCTTAAGTCCGTTTTTCGCGTAGACTTCCGTTTTTGGGCTGTTTTCGCCAAATTTGAGGGTCGGGATGCCCCGAGTGATTATAGAAAGTTGGGAGAGATTTTGAGAGAGATTTGAGAGAGATTCCACATACTTAGAGAGATTTGGGAGAGATTTGACATACTTGGAGAGATTTCACATACAAAGAGATATTTGGGAGAGATTTCACATTCTTAGAGAGATTTGGGAGAGATTTGACATTCTCGGAGAGATTTCACATACAAAGAGATATTTGGGAGAGATTTCACATTCTTAGAGAGATTTGGGAGAGATTTGACATTCTCGGAGAGATTTCACATACAAAGAGATATTTGGGAGAGATTTCACATTCTTAGAGAGATTTGGGAGAGATTTGACATACTTGGAGAGATTTCACATACAAAGAGATGTTTGGGAGAGATTTCACATTCTTAGAGAGATTTGGGAGAGATTTGACATACTTGGAGAGATTTCACATACAAAGAGATATTTGGGAGAGATTTCACATTCTTAGAGAGATTTGGGAGAGATTTCACATACAAAGAGATATTTGGGAGAGATTTCAAATTCTTAGAGAGATTTCTGATAAGAAGAGATGGAGTGAAATCGATTGAGAGCGGTTTTGTGTGTGACGAATGTGGGTGTCTGGCTTCGCAATGCAAGGTCCGTAAACCCCGTTAAGCCTTGTTTAAGGATCTTGCATACTCCCGATGAGTATGCAACATTGTTTTATTGTTCTTGTTCCTTGTTTAGTACTAAGGTTAAGAAAAATTGAACACACACTTTTTCCAGGTGATGTTTTCTCATTAAGATAGTGAGTTATACATAATTACATAATGCAAACCCTAATATACAAGGTTTAACTGAGTTGACCGGTTTGACTCGTAGACTTTGTTCGGCTCAGACTTGACCCGAATTTGACTATTGTCACATCATCCCCCCGTTAGAGGGAATTTCGTCCCGAAATTTATGCTTTGGCTGGGACTCAAGAGTTTGGGAAAAGATGCGGGTATTTTTGTCTCATTTGGTCTTCGCGTTCCCAGGTGAACTCAGGTCCTCGTTTAGCGTTCCATCGAACCTTCACGATGGGAATACGACTTTGTTTCGTTCTTTTGACCTCCCGATCCATAATTTCAACTGGCTCCTCTACGAAGTGGAGATTTTCGTTAACTTCGATCTCATCGAGAGGTATTACAAGTGTCTCGTCAGACATACACTTCTTTAAGTTGGATACGTGAAATGTGGGGTGTATGTTATTAAGTTCATGAGGTAATCGGAGTTTGTACGCCACAGGACCAATCCTGGCAAGGATTTCGAACGGTCCGATGTACCTCGGGTTTAGTTTCCCACGTTTACTGAAACGTATCATTCCTTTCCAAGGGGAAACTTTTAGTAATACTCGATCTCCGACCTGGAATTCTAAGGGTTTGCGTCGCTTGTCTGCGTAGCTCTTTTGTCGATCACGAGACGCCTTCATTCGAATTTGAACAATCTTTTCTGTGGTCTCCCTTATGATTTCAGGACCAGTAAGGGTGCTATTAGGGACTTGTCCCCTAGCTAGCTGAGTATCCTCCACTTCGGCCCAACACAGGGGTGATCTGCACTTGCGACCGTAGAGAGCTTCGAATGGAGCGACTTTAATGCTGGTGTGATAACTGTTATTGTAGGAGAATTCAACCAGCGGCAAATGGGTATCCCATGCTTTACCAAAATCTATCACACAGGCTCTCAACATGTCTTCTAAGGTTTGTATAGTGCGCTCGCTTTGCACTTCGGTTTGTGGATGGTAGGCCGTACTCATGTCTAGCCTAGTTCCCAAGCATTTCTGCAGGGACTGCCAAAATCGCGAAGTGAATCTACTATCTCGGTCGGAGATAATGGATATTGGTACACCATGCAGTCGCACAATCTCCTTGATGTATGTCCTGGTTAACTTTTCCATCTTGTCGGTTTCCTTTATTGGCAGGAAGTGCGCAGACTTGGTCAGTCTGTCTACGATTACCCATATGGTGTCAAACCCGCCTGAAGTCTTAGAAACTTGGTTACAAAGTCCATGGTTATCCGTTCCCACTTCCATTCCGGTATATCAGGCTATTGTAGTAGTCCCGAGGGTTTCTGGTATTCCACCTTGACCTTGGCGCAAGTCAGACACTTGCCCACATAAGTAGCAATCTCGGCTTTCATATTCGGCCACCAGTATAACTTTTTAAGGTCTAGATACATCTTGTCTGACCCTGAATGGATGGAGTATCGAGTCTTGTGTGCTTCATTCATGACCACGTCTCGAAACCCGCCGAACTTCGGGGTCCAGATTCGGTTCATGAGATGACGAGTTCCATCATCCTTGACTTCTAAGTTTTTATCCATTCCCCTTAATGCCTCACCTGCCACATTCTCTGGTTTCAAGGCTTCTAGTTGGGCTTCCCTGATTTACGTGGCCAGGTGGGAATGGATGGTCATTGTTAAGGATCTTACTCGGCTGCCCGAGTATTCCTTCCTACTTAGGGCATCAGCCACTACATTGGCCTTGCCTGGTTGGTAGCGAATTTCACACTCGTATTCGTTCAACAGTTCAACCCATCTTCGTTGCCGCATGTTGAGCTCTTTTTGATTGAGGATATGCTGAAGACTTTTGTGATCGGTGAAGATGGTACATTTTGTGCCGTAGAGGTAGTGCCTCCAGATCTTTAAAGCGAACACTACCGCTCCCACTTCAAGGTCATGGGTAGTGTAATTAACTTCGTGTGTCTTAAGTTGCCTTGACGCGTAGGCGATGACTTTCCCTCTCTGCATGAGCACGCATCCGAGGCCTTGATTTGAAGCATCGCAATATACCACGAAGTCATCAGTTCCTTCCGGAAGAGACAAGATTGGCGCGCTGCATAGAGCTTGCTTTAGTGTCTGGAAGGCGGCTTCTTGTTTATCTTCCCATTTGAACATCACGCCTTTCTGAGTCAGGGTGGTGAGGGGCTTAGCAATCTTGGAGAAGTTCTGTATAAATCTTCGGTAGTAGCCCGCGAGTCCCAAAAATTGTCGGATTTCCGTTGGCGTTGTGGGTGCTGCCCAATTTTCAATCGCCTTGATCTTTGAGGGATCTACATGTATTCCTTTCTTGCTTACCACGTGGCCAAGGAATCCCACTTCACGGAGCCAAAATTCGCACTTTGAAAACTTGGCGTAAAGCTTCTCGGATCTTAGCGTCTCCAATATTAGTTTCAGGTGTCGCCTGTGTTCTTCTTCGCTTCTTGAATAAACCAAGATATCATCGATGAATACGATCACAAATTTATCCAAAAAGGGTCGACACACTCGGTTCATCAGATCCATGAACACCTCAGGCGCGTTTGTTAACCCGAATGGCATCACTACAAATTCATAGTGTCCATAGCGAGTTCTGAATGCCGTCTTGGGGATATCTTCTTCTTGAACTCGCAATTGATGGTAACCCGACCTCAAGTCGATTTTTGAAAAGTAGCTCGCTCCCTGAAGTTGGTCAAAAAGGTCATCGATTCGGGGTAGGGGATACCGATTTTTGATGGTAAGTTTGTTTAACTCCCTATAATCGATGCACATACGAAAGGATCCATCCTTCCTTTTCACAAATAGAACTGGTGCTCCCCAGGGTGAAAAGCTCGGTCTGATGAATCCCTTTCTTAGTAGCTCGCTCAATTGTCTAGACAGCTCTTGCATTTCTGCCGGTGCGAGACGATATGGTGCTTTGGCTACAGGGGTAGCACCGGGAACCAAGTCGATTCGAAATTTGACTTGTCGTGTGAGCGGTACACCTGGCAGATCTTCTGGAAATACATCGGGGAAGTTGCACACCTCCGGAATGTCTTTGATGTCCTTTACCCCTTGATTCTTATCCACGACGTGAGCTAAGAAGACATGGTATTCTTTTCGGAGATACTTTCGGGCTTTGACGTAAGAGATGATTTGCAGATTCGCGCTAGGCTTGTCACCATAAACGATGAGGGTGTTGCCATTTGGCAGATTGAGGCAGACGACCCTTTCGTAACATAAAATATCGGCACGATTAGGACCCAACCAATCCATACCAATGATGACGTCGAAACTTTTTATTGTGACCGGTATTAGATCGATTTTGAACAAATGGTTGTCTAGGGTGAGGGTACACCCTATGTAAATATCGCTAGCGCGCTCAACCTTTCCGTTTGCCATTTCTACGACGTATGAATCTTTTAATGACTGGGAATTTTGCCTAAGTAAATGTTTGAATTGGTGGCTTACGAAACTTCTTTCTGCCCCACTATCGAAAAGTACGCATGCATAAGAGTTATTGAGGAGGAACGTAGCGGTAACCACCGAGGGGTCCTTGACTGCTTCTCCGTGTCCCATCGTCAGGACTCTCCCTACACCACCAGCATTAGTGTTTCGTGCTTTTGGGCAGTTTCATTTGAAGTGCCCTGCCTCTCCACAGCCGTAACAGGCTTGACTTGCCCCGGTGCTGGCGACAGGGGTGGTTTGAGTGGTGTTCTGGGCTGACACTTTACAGATACGAGCGGTATGCCCTTTCTTGTCGCAGTTTTTGCAGTGCAATTCCCGACAGACACCATTGTGGTGGTAGTTGCACTTGTTGCACTTGGGGAGATTTCCAGAATATTGCTTCGGTGGTGCTGGAGTGGTCGTAGTAGTGGCAACACGGACAGCAACGGTCTGTTGTTTCTTTGCGGGGCGCGGTGCTGGTTGCTTCTTCTTATGGTTCCAGAACTTCCTCTTGTTGTTTCCTCCCTTTTCTTGATCGGTGGTGGCAATCACGGTACCACGGCTGGCCCTATGATCGATAAGTTGCTATGCTAATTCCTTGGCACTCTCAAAGGTATTAGGTTTCGAGGCCAGTACACTATCATGAATCTGGGATGATAGCCCCCAAAGGTATTGTTCTACCTTTTTCTCCTCCGGAGTGACCATTGCGGGGCAGAGGAGTGCTAGGTCATTGAATTGGGCAGTATAAGCTTCGAGATCCGTCCCCGACATCTTGAGGTTCCAGAATTCTTCCTCCAGTTTCTGCACTTCGCCTCTTGGGCAATATTCCTTCAGCATTAAAGCTTTTAAATCCTCCCAGCTTATAGAGTTAGCCACTGTAGGAGTAAGTGACTTTACCCTGCCGTTCCACCAAGTTAGAGCTCTTCCGGTGAAAGTGAATGCTGCATACTTGACTTTGCTCGCTTCGGAGCAAGCACAAATCTCGAAGACTGCTTCGGTTCTCTCGAACCATTGCATTAGCGCGATGACTCCCCCGCTTCCATTGAAAGAATCGGGTTTGCCATTTGTGAAGTCCTTATAAGTGCACTCCTTTGTGCGCCCCGAACTGTCACCCTGATTAGAGGGTGTAGCACCAGATCCGGATCCACCATTACCGTTAGGGCTGATTTGTGACATAGCTGCTGCCACAGCTGCCGTCACTGCAGCCTGGAACATTGCTGGATCAAATTGTGGTGGTGGCGGCGGAGGAGGTGGTGCTGTGCTACCGGAAGGTCTTGGTCTTTTCCTTGGTGGCATAGTTCTGTCATAATTATAAAATGACAAGTCGGTAAGGCCTCAATAGTAATAAAGAGTCGAGTGTTACGGGTTTCATCTCAATTGTATTTTGTCCCAAGTTTATTACTTTAGAAGGTAATTCATCGAAAAGTTTATGCAATTAAACTTATGAATTTGATAGTGTTGACCCAAGCAGAGTCATGTGTTTGTTTATGTCAACATTCTAGAAAGCAAAATACATGCCAAATTCATTGATAACTTGCTAGTACATATTGTTTTGAAAAAAAGAATTTGACCTCACAAGGGTCTACATTACGTCATAATATAGATAAAGTTTCGGCAGTACAAAAGCCCCTTCAACTAGTGTGATCACTTAGTCGCGAGGTCATCCTATTCGCATTAAAGAGTAGCACCAATGCATACTCAAAATCCTAGATTTATAACAAAACATGAGTAGTGCGAACACTACTTGCAGTGGGTGGTATCTGGTCCATGGTGGCCCTGGGATGAGGTCGAGGCTCCCTGAACTCCGCAATCCGGCGTTCGGCCACGATCACCCTCTCCTCGAGAGCTGCGTGCCTCTCCTGGTACTCCCTTACCTCCGCTCGAGCAGCGGTAAGGTCCTTGATGAGTTGGTCCACTGGATAGTAGTCCCTCTCTAAATCCCGGGTGCGTGCATCGGTGGCTGCCGTAATAGCGCTGAGGTTTCGAACCTGGTCTGCCACTTCCCTACTCTGGTTCCCCAAGTTCGTGATGTGTTGGACCATAACGGGGAGAGCACTATCAGCCGGTCCTCCGTGGCTGAGGTCATAGTAACCTCGTTGGTCGCCATAGGGTGACCTCTGGCATTGTTGCCGGCTCCACCTCTCGATCATGGTTGCCCAGCGGGGCTCAGGCCCGTTGTGCCCCCAGCGGTTTGCAGGTACCCTCACAATGTAAGGAGGGTTGAAGACTTCCTCCTCTAGCTCTTCTTCACCTTCGTCCTCATCCATGTCCACCTCGTCGTCTTCCTCTTCTTCTTCTTCTTCTTTGTCTACCTCCTCTTCTTCTTCTTCAGGTTCTTCTTTGGGATCCTCTTCAATCAGCTCTTCGGGCTCTTCCTCAATCCAGCCGGCATTTCCCTGGTTGGGAAAGTATGGCTCTCCTGGTAAATGGAATCCTGCCATGTCGTCTGCGCGAGAATAGGGGTGTAAGAAGCAGATAGCGGTTAATAATAATAATATCGTGATATAGCAACATACAAATACTCCTATAATATTTTAAATGTTTAGATTTGGTTCTTAGGGCACTCTTTGTAGGGTGAAGTTAGGTTATTAGATTTGTTGCCCCCTACGACTATCCCCCGATATGAGTAAGTCACTTCTTGGACAAATATAGTTGATCAGGCTATATCCTTCCCAGAACTGATTACTCATACCAAGGCATACTCGTAGCGTTCAACTCCTCTTCTTTTAGTTTATGTTCTTCTAGTTATGACACTACTCGGATATGTAATGCATGTAGGTATACTTTTAAACAAGAACTATTCGTTTTCTAAAAGTATGACCCTTTAGAATGTTTTAAAATAAGAGATTCTTAGTCCCAAATGTGTTTATAGTTTGTATATCCTATGTTGTTTGATATACTTAATTCACTATAAACCGTGCTCTGATACCAATTTGTCACACCCCCAAACCAAGGATGGCGGAAACGTTCGGGGGTGGAGGACTTCATGTATAGTATCATAACAACAATGCAATAGTGATTTAAGCAAACATGACCAACATATATATAATTGAAAAAGTTACACCATTGTATGAATTACATGTTTCAAAATCAATTACAATATGTTTGACAAAATATGAAATGTTTGACGCCTTAACGTCCCATCCTCAAAATGCTCTTGATTTCCTGTTTAGTGATTTCCTGAGAATACAAGTGGTTTGAAAAAGTGTCAACACAAAGGTTGGTGAGTTCATAAGCTTTTGACAGTAAGAGTTTGAAAATCGATCTTTGTAAGAAGATGTATATCACAAAGAAAATCCAATATTTTCCTTATAAAAGTCATGTAGTCCTAAATACCAGGACCGAAATGAATAAGTATTTTTTCATACTTAAAGCTATAATCGTGGTTTTAAATTGACATAAAACCCTTTTTGATATGAAGACGTACAAGTATTTTTCCATACTTAAGGTAATTTCAGTGAGCTAAATCGACATAACTCGCTAAATTAAAGTTAGAACCCGTAAATCTTATGATTTGTTAATACCACATGTGAGCTATCATAACCATACTTGACTTTGACGGCCTCGTAATTACGACGTTCTTCAGGCGTCGGAACTGTTATGACACTTATCACCTCAGAGCTGCCGGTCTAGCTGTTGCAAGCAGCTCTGGTGTGGGTTTGTCAAGCCCAATATAGATCTATACACAACTATCACGTTCTCCCTACAAGAGACTCTGGTTACGATTTACAGGACTTTTTGAATTGGTTACTTTGGAAGTAACCCGAAGCGAATGACTCAAATTTATTCATTAACAGATTTACGTGAACTAAACTAAAAACGTTTGGTATATAAGTTTGAGAATAAATGATACATAAACTATACCTATTATAGTTTATCCAAAACGTTTGTAAAGTATGAAAACTCTTTTATGAAAACGCTTTTGTGATGAATTTACACTTAACGTAATGAAAGTTCCCTTTTGTATAAATGTACCCTTCTGAAAGTATATTTGTATTATGTATGTATCCTAAACTATACCATTTATAGTTTATCAAAATAAGGGTAGGAATAGTAAAGTACATAAACTATACTTAACATAGTTTAATAATGCATTTGTATGTAATGGTGTACTTTAATTATAACACTTGGTTATTTCTATGTATTATCTAGTAAAAAAAATCATTTGTTAACTGTGTATATCTAGATATGAATACAAAAATGTCACATACTACAATATTACATAATCACATAATGATATATACCTTGCGCAACATGTTACAAGGTGATATGAAATTTATTGTGTTTTTCTATTTATAACAATTTCTGTAACTGTTATTGGAAAATTTGTAGAAAAATCATAAAATGTCCAAATCAAGTTCTGTAACTTCTGAGAGTTTGGAAAATGAGTCTAGTTGGTTCATAAATTTTTCCATAATTTTTAGGGACCTCTAACTTGTGTAACCAAGTCCATAATCACAGACTGGTCCGGATTGGTGTTTGAGATGATAGACTGTTTTGTAAAAATCACCATAAATTGTAGAAAAATGGTATGGAGACGTGCAAGTAGTCATTTTAAAACTAAGAACTGGAACTACTTACAACTAAAACAGTTTTGTAAACAAAGATGTTTAAGTTGTCCAAAACAGTCCGTGAATGGGGTCCAACTTTTCTGATGTAGGTTGTTAGAAAAGTTTAGTTTTGTTCTTGTTGTTTTACTTGTATTCCCCCCCCCCCTAAAAACTTGAGAAAACATGAAAATGTAGGAGTATGAACTCACCTTAAGTGATTTCAGTAGATGATTGTTGAAGAATGGAGGTGTTTAACTCAAGAACACTTGGAGATGCCTTGGGATGATTTGAGTAGAATGAAGTGCAATAATCACAAGGAGGATGAATTATAATTACCAAGAGTGGAAGAACACTTGATGATCAGCCTTGGGATCTTGAATTAGAGAGAAAAGTTGGAGTTGGATCTTTGGTGAAATGAGAGTAATTGAAAGAAAATGAGGAGAGAGGTTGAGTGACCAGCCCTAAAAACGTGGGGATGGCTTGTGAGAGGGGTAAAAAGTACAAGAAAGTGACAAGGTATGGTGGGGAGGAGTGTGGGTTAGGCATGGAGTGGGTATGGGGTTGCTTGTGTCATAAAATAAGGTAAAGTCAACACTCTACCTTTGTACTTTACCTACTCTCTTTTGGATAAGGTTTTATCCTTAAAATGTGATTAAATCATTAATTTAGGGGTCTTATATGTTAAAATAAAGTTTTGGGTGAAAATCCCGTGTTAAAATAATTAAAAACGAGCCTAAAACGCGAAATTAGTCGAAAACCGGGAAGAAAGGCATTCCCAGCGAGACCTCTCGGTCCTAGGCCGAGGTTCGGTCCTTGCTGGTGCCGAGCCGGAAGCGAGTGCGAACCAGAAGAAGATGCGAGGGCGAGGGCTCGGTCAAGGGCTCAGGAGCGAGGGTTCGGTAGTCATCAGAAGCGAGGGTTCGGTAGTCATCAGAAGAGAAGGCTCGGTAGGTCATCAGAAGAGAAGGCTCGGTAGGTTATCAGAAGAGAAGTGGTCAGACCCGAAATGTGCCGAACGTTCGGGTTCGGGTGAGGCATGCGAGGTTCGGGCCCGAGAGGACCTTTCGGGTTCAGTTCAGCAGCCTTCGGCTCAGAAGGGTTCGGTTCCTAAGAGGGCTTTCGGGTCCTAAGAGGGGTTTCGGGTCCTAAGAGGGGTTTCGGCTCCTTAAGTCCGTTTTTCGCGTAGACTTCCGTTTTTGGGCTGTATTCGTCAAATTCGAGGGTCGGGATGCCCCGAGTGATTATAGAAAGTTGGGAAAGATTTTGAGAGAGATTTGAGAGAGATTCCTCATACTTAGAGAGATTTGGGAGAGATTTGACATACTTGGAGAGATTTCACATACAAAGAGATATTTGGGAGAGATTTCAGATTCTTAGAGAGATTTGGGAGAAATTTGACATTCTTGGAGAGATTTCACATACAAAGAGATATTTGGGAGAGATTTCACATTCTTAGAGAGATTTGGGAGAGATTTGACATACTTGGAGAGATTTCACATACAAAGAGATATTTGGGAGAGATTTCACATTCTTAGAGAGATTTGGGAGAGATTTGATATACTTGGAGATATTTCACATACAAAGAGATATTTGGGAGAGATTTCACATTCTTAGAGAGATTTGGGAGAGATTTGACATTCTTGGAGAGATTTCACATACAAAGAGATATTTGGGAGAGATTTCACATTCTTAGAGAGATTTCCGATAAGAAGAGATGGAGTGAAATCGATTGAGAGTGGTTTTGTGTGTGACGAATGTGGGTATCTGGCTTCGCAATGTAAGGTCCGTAAACTCCATTAAGCCTTGTTTAAGGATCTTGCATACTCCCGATGAGTATGCAACATTGTTTTATTGTTCTTGTTCCTTGTTTAGTACTAAGGTTAAGAAAAATTGAACACACACTTTTTCCAGGTGATGTTTTCTCATTAAGATAGTGAGTTATACATAATTACATAATGCAAACCCTAATATACAAGGTTTAATTGAGTTGACCGGTTTGACTCGTAGACTTTGTTCGGCTCAGACTTGACCCGAATTTGACTATTGTCACAGCTGTGTACTAGCGTACACTTAACATACTAGCACGAAACCTAGTACGCCTAGCATACCAAGGTGTACCCCCCGTGTACTAACTTGCGTCGGAATTTCACGCAAATGCCATTAGGGACTATTATTGCAAACAAAACAAAAACCAAGGGTTAAAAGTGAATACCTGAAAATTAGATGTTACAACTTTCCCCCACTTGAACTAGACTCCGTCCTCGAAGTTTGTTGTCACATCTTCGCCTCAGGCTCCCACATCCATTCGAAACTCTTCCGATGTTACCACTGGACCTTAACCAGTGACACTTCTTTGTATCACAGAGCCTTCATCTTTTGATCTAAGATTGTCACCGATCTCTCTATGCCATCCCCATTTTCACGGCCAGAAAAGACCGATTTCATTTATGCTTTTATAATAAAATCAAAGTAATCTTTATATGAAAAATGTTGCAGAATTTGTTCCCAAAACAAAATATAATAAGAATTTATCAAAGTATTTCTTACAGAAATGTATTTTCATTATATTACAAACTCGAGATGTTAACATTGATACAGATCATAAGCATAAACCAAAAACATCATAGGTCGCAAAAGAAAATTGGCCTAAAAACAATACATGCCTTACTGATGGGTTTTGAGCAGAACATCATTCTTATGGTGTACATGCAACCCTAATACTTTGGATCTAGGTTATCTCAAGTTATACATGCAAACAATCTTCCAAAGCATAAACCCTAATCTAACATGTCTAAGAACCAAATTCATATGTAAATAAGGGTTTGGAATCTTACCGTACTTGTTGTGTAGCAACAACAAGAACAACCTACAAAGTCCTTGACTCTTGAAAGCTTAGTGCCCCAAGTGTTGCACCTCTAATGGAGTCACAAACACCACTAGTAACAAGATGACTTAGGAGAGGGGAGGAAATCGGCTAGGGCAACACCAAGAAGCATAGGGCCAAAATTCTTATGATAGGGGGTCTATTTATACTTGTGGTTGCTAGGGTTTTTAGGTGGAAACCCTAATATGACTTCTTAAGCCTTAAGCACCTCATGGACTCCTTCTAGAATATCCCTTGGACGAATTCCTTATGGGCTTCCCATAGGATTCGTCTAACCTTTATTCCAAGTCGATCCATCAGTCCAATTGCAATTATCTTATAATTACAATATTAGTCCCCTTGATTTAATTAATCTCTTTTTATTACAAAATTAATTCTAAATTAATTCTTGATCAATATTAATTAAACAATATGATTTCTCTTTTAATATATTAATAAATCATAATTAATCCTCTTTTTCCATAATTCATCCTATCAGTTGCTATGGTGAAGGCAACCCAAAAGGACCATGCTCATAATCGGGTTAAGTACATACCAAAATAGTTATGGGCTTAGACACATAATCCAATAGTCTCCCACTTGGATAAGTCTAATAACTATTTTGCAAGTACGACTTCAAAACCTGATTAGCAATCGTAGCTTTCAAAAGCCGTTGTCAAACTCTGATCTTATCAACAACGCATCCTTTAGATAAGGGATCATATATTCCTCCATTCTAGATATCGTATAGACATGAGACATGGATTATAATCATTATCTCTGTCTATGTGTGGTTTCCTGATTTCTGATTTATGATGACTGTCAACAGACTAGAATTGAACACATCAACTTAGTCCAGGCTTGGCCAAGCGCTTAGGGTGTCATCACTAAATCATCAAGGGGCACATATATATCGTTTTTATCCCACATTGGGTAAAAGGAACGGATAAAATTCGACTCAAATTCTTGCTTGTACTTACTCATCAAATCACACACAACAATATGTTTTATTACACCAAGTTACTGGTGCGTTTACATATTATCAATGTGCAACCGACATGCAAACTACAACTCACATGTCTCCATTTCAAGAATATAAGATATTATTGTCTCACAATCACTCGTGATAAAATCCATGAAGTGATTCACGTGAGCGTGGGTTTATTCCAATACTCAAATCCTATTTCAGGAGCACCCATGAACACTGCAACAGACTTTTGCTATGTCTAAACACTTTAGACAATCTACAGTTGGATTAATGACAGTCTTACCTCATTACCTACTTCTAAAGTATGATTGACTATGGATGTTTGAATAACCTAGTTATTTGGGAAGTATAAACATGGGAAGTGAAACACAAGAATAATTGAATTCAATATAGCCTCAAACTTGTGAGTATAAATAAAACACCTTTTATTTAGTCACCATATTGATTACACATTATTCATCGTATATTATTTTGAGTAATCAACTTAATACCTGAATCTAAAAACAATAGCTATCCCATGCTCCAAGCATGCATACTATGTTTGCCTATGGTCCTTACTTTGTGAAATAAATCAATTGAATACATTCCCAATGATGCTCATTTCACAATTCCTAATATTTATCATAAGTGTAAGAATACCAATTCTTGCCACTATTAGAATATGTTAGATTCTAACATTTTATGCAATGATCCCTTTGTAATGCCATTGCACCAAAGTCACTAAGACTCTGCCAATGATATTACAAAGTGCTCTATTGGAGATTGTTATAAGACAACTCTATAGACATGAAGTCTCACATATAAAGTACATTCCTTTGAGCATCCTTCTTGCATACAAGTTTCTAATCTACACATAGATTCTTAATATCCAACTCCCATTATAAAAACATTTCCATATTTTCCATATGACAACTCATTCTTAATAGAATCCTATCTATTTATAATAATGCAAATATGTTCCATTCAATACTTTACTTCCAACTGCCTCTAGCGACCAATCCTTAGCGAACCTTAGATCGTCCTTGACAGTTGTTTAATTATTTTAGCCATATTCGATTCTGGCCCTTTTTTCCCTCTTAATGCCCTAGGCATTTGGAAAATTAGAACTGTCGAATATTACAACATATGTAATTGATCCTATACCTGAAGCGTATGGGATACGATACATAATGTCTTACATAAAGACATGATACATTACCAGTCTCTTGCTTTAATATTGCCATATATATACAATTCCCTTATGTTGAACCTTTTCAACATAACATTCATATATGTTCATGACTAAGTTTGATTAAAATGTCTGGATCTAAGCTTTTAGACTTGAAATGAAGTATAAGTTCCTCTCCCTTAAATATAGTAAAACAACTTCTCAACCTCTGCAACTTGGCGAATTGAAACTTTTGTTTTTCTATAATTAATATTGCTAACTCGCAATACATAATAATCATGCTCCCACTAACATGATAATTATTTCCTAACCAGCATAACACTTATGCTCCTACTAGCTTTGACATGTATTCAGAAATCACTTGGACTTCTAAAAATCAATACTTATTGACTTTCATTACCAAAGTTCATATTTCTGATACGAGATGTGTTATAACTAAGTTCTTTCAGGATCGAATGATTCTAAGCAAGTTAATGAATAATAACATAATGAAGAACATGAGAATTGCACTGAATATGTCGAATGATTATTACTTCAACACCTCAGATGAGCTCGACAAAGAACTTCAACTGTAGAGGTTTTTAGGGTTACAATGATAAACGTAATGAACGACTCCTCTATGTCATGCATACATGCATGCATATTTATATCAAAACCCTATTAGCTAATCTAGATAACTATCAAACTAATCTAGATAACCACGGATGGACAGGCCCAATCCGGATACAAAACTTATGGCCCAAGACGCAACACAAATGGATTCAACAATCTCCCCCTTTGTGTCTTTGGAGCCGAAACCTCATTCTCTTTTAACAATAGAAGACTTCTTCACAGTCTTGAACACCTTCGGTATGATAGCTAATAGATAAAGGCGAATGTAATGTACCACCGAAGCATGTCAGTGAAATTCTTCTTATCAGCCTCTGAATTCTGCTTACATCGATGTATGATGTTAATGATATGCTCCAAGCCATTTGTTGAAAAGATATGTTTATCAACTAGAGCAAACAGAAACCTGTGAGCTTCACCCTTCGTGAACATGACAGTAAGATTTGTTGAATCTATCTGTCCCATTTTCATCTTGTTCACATCACAAGGATTCGATGTAGTCTTCACAATCGGCTTCTTATTCATCACCTTTGCTATCTCCTGATCCATAGTAGCAATTTCATGGATGTAGGAGGCCAGCATTCTTTTCAAATGTTCTAATATAGGCTTATATTCCTTAGGATCAGAGAGCAGAATGTTGAACAACAGAATCCAATCATGTGGATTGAGATTGGGAAGATCTGCTAGAGAGATGATTGACACCATGTTTGCTGAACCACGAATGATCTTGAAATTGATGTTTACAAATCTCCCAGCAGGTGAAGGTTTAAGTACCTTGACTGAAATAATCTTCTGTGCGCTCCAAGTCAGATACTGCGGTTGACCATACTTCAAGTAGAAGCCTATCAATTCTCTTTCAACCTTAGGATGAGGAAAAGGAACCTCAGCAGTCGCCTCAAAGCAATGAAACGTAAAAGCTTTTCTGGTAATCGGCATATCGAACTGCGAGTCCTTGGAGTTATCACAATCAAACGAAGCAACTGGTTCCAACCAATAGACAGAAGGAAACTCAATCGCCTGATTGATAACGGTTGACCATACTTCAAGTAGAAGCCTATCAATTCTCTTTCAACCTTAGGATGAGGAAAAGGAACCTCAGCAGTCGCCTCAAAGCAATGAAACGTAAAAGCTTTTCTGGTAATCGGCATATCGAACTGCGAGTCCTTGGAGTTATCACAATCAAACGAAGCAACTGGTTCCAACCAATAGACAGAAGGAAACTCAATCGCCTGATTGATAAGTGTCTCTCTTTTCCACTCGGGAAACAAAGCCTTCTTGCATTTCAAGGCATCTTCTTCTTTGTTTCTCCTTTCTCCCTCCTCAGCTTCCACAACATTTTTATAGTCTCATACAACTCTCTGTCTCTTTTCTTTCGTTTGAGAGCTTCAGCTATGGTTTCTTCTATATCACTTTCACTTTCATCAATGGTCTCCATTGGCTTCACTTTTGAACCTGAACCTGAAGCCACATTAGCCTTCAGTTTTGTTGTGACTTTCGGTTGAACACCTTCTGCTTTCACACTTAGTCTTGGTTGAACAACACGAGCACTACTCTCTCCCCCTTGTTTTGGAGATACAACCCCCTCTGAAACACCCTTCATTTCACTCAGTATTGCAAGGGCAGGAAGGAGTTTGGATCATGAGCTTCATTTCACTCAGTATTGCGAATGGTAAGAGTCAAAATGGGATCATGAGCTTCAAGCAAATTTGTCAACAAATCCTTCACTTCACCTGCACAGATTTTATACACAGCCCGTTGAGTTTTCAACAAAGAGATTTCTTTTTCACCTTGGGCTAGCTGCACCTTTTGAACATCAATAGTGGCTATGTGTTTGGCCAGATCCTCCTTCAAGGCACTTTCGGTTGCCAGATTAGCATGAAGAACATAAAAGCGAGAATCCACTGATTGTAAGAAAGAAGTGGTCTCAGTTTGGAGTGATGAGCATATAGCTTCGAACTTAGTGCTCTCAACGTGAAGGGACTTAGAAAAGGAGTCCACAGAGGATTGTACCTTAGCTGCATTGGTGTCAGCATGAGCTTTCAACGAATCAAGTAAAATCTGAGTTGTGTAAACAACCTGAGTAACCTCTGCTGTGGCCTTTTTACAAGTAGAGGTAGACTCATCAACTGCCTTAGTAGATTTGTCAATGGCCTTTGTATACTGCTCTATGGCAGTCTCTAAAAAGGCTTTAAGAACCACACCACCATAAGCTTTGCTATCTTCGAGCAATCGATCTAACTTGTCATTAATGCCCTATAAATGTTGACTTGTAACAGGAACATCAGCATCATCATCAGTCGGAAGCCTGTAAGGACTGAAGTAGATGGAGTCAAATTCCTCATTTTCTCCCCCAAGAGTAGCACCAGAATCAGTTGAATTGGTTGGTGAATGAGGTTTGGTGATGATAGGAGTTTCCGTTGCAGTAGTAGCCCCCGTATCAGATACGTTGACTTCCACTGTGGGTTCAGGAATGGTAGTGGTTGTGGATTCTGTAATGATTGGAGATGATAAAGGAATTATGGAAAAAGGAACAAAAGTATGGGAGGTGGGGGTGGTAACGTTGTTTCTTGAGTTGTGACGGGTGGAGTAACAATAGGAACAAAAAGAGGAATGGTATGTTTCGGTGATGAGGGTGGAGTTGGAATTCGGTTGTGATTGGGAGATTCTATTGGAGTAGGAGAAAGGGGAGGAGTATTCTCTCTAGGTGAGTCATGATGAACCTCTTCTTCCTTATTCTCCTCATCGTCATGTTCTGAGCTTGGAGGAGTGGGACTCTTAGACCAGCAAGCCATCTTCTTTATCTTCTTTTTCTTTTGCTGAGAAGAATCCCCTTCATCAGATTTGCGTTTAGTTGACTTGGAGGATTTAGATTTTCGCTCCTCTGTTGGTTCTTTCTTGGAAATCCACTTCCCTCTGTTGTTAGGTTTATCCAATGCATCCAAGGCGGCCTTCTGCTCTAGAGAAAGTACTCTCGGTCCGATAGGAGGAAGTTTCCTATAATCAGCCATAACATTGCTCTGTTGTGCAACACATCGATACATAGTTTCAGGAATGGATCCATTATGAGGAAAATTTAGTGGATCCGAAAGAATGATCTTCTTCGTGTGGAATATGGCGATAGAAGCAAGTAGAGCATCCTTCATAACTGGAATCAATAAAGAATTAATAGCTTTCCTTGTAATCAGAGTCCAAAAACATCCACAAGAGACTTCAGAATGCCTCTTCGACGTATGGAGGCTCTGCACCACCTGAGACCAGATTATTGAACCATAATCAAGATTGATTCCGTTGTAAAGTCTGTAAAGAATGGTGAGGAAACCCTTGTTGGTACCGTCTGAACCACCACTTCGTTCTGCTAAACCCTTAATCAGTAGAGTGAGCAGACCATTCCACTGAGACGGTAAACAAGATTTCTTTACTTTGGTAATTGTAGTGAGCACATCAGTATATCCCATCTCGTACATCATCGAGAATAGCTGATTCGTTGTGATAAAGTCCGGTGAGATTACAGAGGAATCGATGGCAAGATTCAAAATCGAACAAAACTTCACCTTCGAAATCGATGCCTTCTTATTGTGGATGACAAAGTAGATGCGTTCTTTGTTTTTGTCATAAGTCGCCGTAGAATAAACCTGTGATAATAGCAACATTGGTACTGCTTCAACCTGGGTTAGGGCTAAAACCAAAGGGGAATACTTCAAACATTCCACTACATGCAGCATATATGAATCATACAAGAACGAATTAAGTTCGATGATCATATTTTGGTTAGGTTTAATGGTGAGCAAGGATGATGATGCCATTTGATCATGTACTGAAGAAGAAGTCGCCAATGATGAATGAAGAAGGAAGATGAACAGTGTAAACTTGTCGTGAAAGTTTGAGAGAATTTAGTGCTGGTAAAAGACAAATAAAATGAGAAACCCTTTATATACCATTGCCAGGAGAGAGAAAACCATGATGATAATGACGTGATCACTAAAACGTCGCCTGAAAGAGCTCGATGTGACAGTGTGGTTACTCACAGGGATACGTCAGCACTCATGGGTTTAGAGACCGTTCAAATTCACGTGCCTTAATCTTATCTTCAATCGTCGTTTGAAATTCCATGATAACCCCTTGTTTGGCTCCACTAGATAAACCAAAATTCAAACCAATCAGTAACCAGAATGTGGGAAAATAGAAATTTTTGTGCATTAGTGTGACAAAGATAAAGAAATAAAGCAAATGTGTATGGGATGTGAGTGATGTCTCATTTTAGACAGAAAGCAGAGGATTCCGGGCAAGAATCACTTCCTTCAAAGTCAAGAGAGACTTGAAGTGCTTGTGTTTTTTTCCCGAAAAATACAATAAACATTGAAAGGCTTCTTTTAATCATAGGCTTAGGGTAGATTATCTTCAACCGAACTTCGAGTCTTAACATAAAACCGAACGTTGGAAGAAGTACCTGTGAGACCGATGTGATCTGTTGAACAGGTAGGTTGGATATATTCTTTAGTGAAAAAAGAGAAAGTAGAAATCTCAAAAAAAAAATAAACTGGATCTCTTTGGGAAGAAATGCCTTGGTAGTAGACAATTTCATAAAAGACCACTCAAAAATAAAAAGAGATTTCATTAGGTACTTAGTAAGTGCTTGAATAATTAATTCACCGTTAAATCGTTATTGGTGTTGGATTTTGGGTTTCACTCAGTACGTGGTATACGTATCTAAGATCATAAACACAGATGTTGTGTTACCATAAACCTCAGTGGTAAGAACTGAGAGTCTCAAGGGTTACATTGGTGAACCGAGAGTAAATGGAGAATATAAGGGAGGTGGGTAAAGAACGGAAAGTACCTTCTGCTAGATAGATATGACAAAGCAGAAAAACTCTTAACTCATATGAGAAGAGTAAGGTAGCTCTAGACGGAGTAGTTGTGATCAGCCTGATTGGGAAGAAATGATAGGTATAGATCGAATCATTAAGGCTTGCTCAAAGTCGTAGAGGCTTAGGTCAACATGCAGCAACATGCTTCTAGGGACCCTTAACTAGTTCTTATGGAAATTAAATATACCTGCCTTAGATCCATATTCTGTTGTACTGGTACTCATATCACCTAAGAAGAACAAGAAACACACCATACAGACCAAAAAGACAAATAATGAGACAAAAAAAATATTTATGAAAATTTGAATTTTTCTGAAAAAGAATAAAAACAGAAAGATAAAATATTTTTGGATTTTTGTAATTTTCTGAAAAAGAATAAAAACAGAAGGATAAAATATGTTTGGATTTTTGAAATTTTCTGAAAAAGAATAAAAATAGAAAGATAAGATAATTAAGTTTAAATCAAATAAAAGACATGAGAAAAGAATGTACAAGATATATAACCGAAACCTTATCTTAAATGAGTGAAGCAAAATAGACCGAGCGTTCGGTTCATTTCAGTTCCTTAAAATTCTAGAGCCGAAATAGACCGAGCGTTCGGTTCATTTCAGTTCCAGAAAATTACGGAGCCGAGATAGACCAAGCGTTCGGTTCATTTCGGTTCCCTAAAATTCTAGAGCCGAAATAGACCGAGCATTTGGTTCATTTCGGTTCCCGAAAATTATGGAGCCGAAATAGACCGAGCGTTCGCTCCATTTCGCCTGTCTAATTTTTAGTGAGAGATTTGAGGATTCTGTACTGACTCTCCTTCCATCATGCCCAAGCCTTGTAAAATTTTGTTAAATGTAGCTTGAGGTAAGGCTTTAGTAAAGATGTCAGCTAGTTGATCAGCAGATCGAACAAAGTGTACTTCCACGTTCCCATCTTCTACATGATCCTTGATAAAATGATATCGAAGTGCAATGTGCTTGGTGTTTGAGTGTTGCACTGGATTGTGACAGATCCTAATTGCACTTCCAGAGTCGCAATAGAGAGGAATCTTCTTCATGCTTAGCGCATAGTCTCTCAGTTGACTTTGAATCCATACCATTTGAGAAGTGCAAGATGCTGCAGCAATATATTTAGCTTCTACTTCTATTTTAACTTCTGATAAATCACCCTCGCCTTTGTTAGTAGAACTCTCACTCTCTCCCTCCCCCTCGACTGGCGAAGTGTGTCCAGAGGCCGCATTAGAGTCTGCATCCCCTGTGGGAGTTGGATTCCCCCCCTTGATTGTACGACTACTCGATGGTTTTGAATCCGTATATTCCTTTTCATCTGGACCTTTATCTGTTGAGGAGGTAATTGACTTCTCCTCCTCGACAGAGACTTCAGTTGTCATTGGTGCTGTCGAGCTCTCCCCTTGAACGTTGAATCTTTGTTTGGAGAGCCAGTTGATGACGTAGTACCTGTAGGTTCACTCTCCATCTCTTTAGCAGCTTTGTCTATTACCTTTTTGAGATTATCGATTTTGTTATCTTCTACTTTCGCTTCTGAATGAATCGCCTTTTCTGGTTCATCAAACAGCCGAATGTATTCCTCGAACAGGTTGGATATTGGAACCGAGACTTGTCCAGATTCTAGGAATATGTCACCTAGGTCACCTTCAGTCCTTTAAACCTTCTTCATATAATTGTCATCCAAGGTGACATAATAAGTCTCTTCAATATTTTTGGAGCGTTTATTCAACACTTTGTATGCTTTTGATGACAGAGAATAACCTAGAAATATTCCCTCATCAGCTTTGACGTCAAACTTATTTCGGTTCTCTTTAGAGTTGAAAATAAAGCACCTTGAACCGAAGATGTGGAAGAATTTGACATTCGGTTTCCTATTGTTTAAGATCTCATATGGAGTTATAGAGAATCTCTTGTTGAGCAAGGACCGATTCTGAGTATAGCAAGCAGTGGCAATTGCATCTGCCCATAAGTATAATGGTAGGGAAGCGAAACTGAGCATGGTTCTGGCTGCTTCGCATAACAAATGGTTTCGTCTTTCAACAATCCCATTCCGCTGTGGTGTATAAGGGGCCGAAAAGTTGTGAGTTATCCCCTTATCTGCCAGAAAGTCCTCAAAATCTTTGTTCTTGAATTTCAGACCATTGTCACTTCTGATGTTTCTCACCGTCTTCCTTAGCTGTACTTCCACTTGCTTGATGAATATCTTCAGTTTGGGAGTTGCATCTAATTTCTGCTTAAGAAAGAAAACCCAAGTGAAGCGTGAAAAATCATCTACAATGACAAGTATGTACCTACTTCCTCCTATACTCTCTATAGCTGAAGGTCCACACAAGTCAATGCGTAATAGTTCAAGTGCTTCAACTATCTTCGTATTTATGGTTGTGGGGTGGCTTCTTCTGCTCTATTTGCCCATCTCACATGCAGCACATAGATGCTCTTTATCGAACTTGAGAAGAGGAAGGCCTCGAACGTGATCACCAAGCACCAATTTGTTGATGTCTTTGAAGTTTAGATGCGATAGACGTCGATGCCATAACCATCTTTCATCAGTGTTTGCCTTTGACGGCAGACAAATAGCTGGTTTCCCTCGAATTAGGTTGAGATTCAAAGGGTGCATCTCTCCCTTACGTGCAGATTTCAGCAGAACCTTCTTGGATTGTTCTTCAATTATTTCAGACCCCTCATCATCAAATGATACCTTCAAACCTGTGCCCACAACTAATTGGGACACGCTGATGAGGTTGTGTTGCAATCCCTCTACATACGCCACCTTTCTGATAGAGAAGTCTCCGTTAGTTATCATGCCATATCCTTTGATTGTTCCATAGGAATTGTTTCCATACTTCACACTCCCACCATCTTTTAGGGACCAAAACTCCCTTAATTCTTCCTTCCTTCTTGTCATGTGACGCGAGCAGCCACTGTCTATATACCATTCGTCGTCAAACTGCTCGTCACTGATTACCTGCAAATTCAAGCAGATTTAGGAACCCAAAGTTTCTTGGGTCCTGGTGAGTTTCTCATAGAAAAAGGAATAACAGAAGAAATATCAACCAAATATGTTCTTTTTAATAGAGTGGTTTGATATTTTCTTTTAATTGTATACACCTTGATTTTAGTTTTATCTTCTTTAAATTTTGGTGCATTTGTTGGTGTGGTGTTAGATGGTTTAGGATTTTCTTTTGATTCCTAGGGTTAGCTGGTGATTTCTTATTTTCCGTCTCAGAGTCTGGTATTAGCTTTCCTTTTCCTTTAATGTCCATCATAGAATTTGTTTCACCTTGGGACTTTGAGGAACCGAAACTGCGTTTAGGACCGAAACTGGATTTAGGACCGAAACTTCATTTAGGACCGAAACTAGATTGGGAACCGAAACTCGACTTTCGGTTCTGGGACTTGGAATAGTAGGAATTAGGACTGAAATTTTCCTTCAATTTTTCCTTTTCCATTGTCCATTGATCCTTTCCTAGGAGGCTCATAGTTGGAGTTTTGAGAATTCCAATGCCTTTTTCGTTCATTGAGATTCTTGGCATGTCTCTGATTTCTCAAGCATTTATGTTCGGCTAGCTCCTTCTGAGATTTGTGGATATGAAGCTGGCCTTTGGTTTCTCCTTTTGAGTTTCGGTTGTCTTGTTGGACACTTTTGTTTCTGCATTATTCTTGGTTAGAACTTTCGGTTCTTCATTTTTCTTGGTCTTAACTTTCGGCTCTTCCATTGGCTCCTCAGGAATTTCTTTGGTTCCACTTGTGCTTGGTTTGTCGAAACCGTAGGGTGTGTTGATGGGTTCTGCAATGTATCTTCCTTTAACCCTCTATGTAGTCTGCTCAGATAGGCCAACGGTTTCATCTGCGTTGTCAATTGGAGCAGACCAGAAGTAGTCATTGCATCCTTTAGCATTATCTTTGTCGACCAAGATTCTTAATTCTGCCGTTTGCCTTTGAGTGACCCCAGTAACAACATAAACCTGATTTGGCACAGTCTGAACCTTTTGATAGACCATGGCCTTTTCCTTGAGTTTCGGTTTCTGATCTTTTGACAGACGAGCACATTCAATCGAGTTTTATGATATTAGTGGTTTTTCATTCTCGGTTTCATTTTTCATAAACTTAGAGCAGTCAACTTCGTCCTCTACTGAGATTTCACTCATCTCGCTTTCCATATCAAATTCAGACGTATTTTCTAAGTTTATTTTATGTTCATTGTCATGTTTGGCAGTTGACAGATCGAATGGTTGAATAGTTTCAGATTTAATTTTTAGCCTATCATTTTCATCTAGGATATCTTTTAGCATGCTTTTTTGTTCCTTAGAGTCGATGAAGGTTTCTATCTTGTCCAGACCTAGCCTATAAGACATAGATGTCTCTTCGGAGGACACTTCTGATTCACATTCTGCTATGATCTCATCTTCCTTAAATTCAAGAAAGGGCAATATCATTTTATGAATTTTCTTTCCAATTTCACAGCTTAAATGTAATTGAGCAATTTTAGTATAAAGATGCTTAGCAATTAAACAGAAAACATTTCTTTGTTTTAAAAACTTTAAATTGTCTCTTTGCAAATAAATACTTTCGTCCCTAGCCCTAACTAACTCTGCTTCCTTCAGCTCAATCCACATTCTTCTTTCCTCACTTTTTGAAGACAACCTGCTGAGTTGGTCAGTTAGGTTAGAATTCGCTAAGCGAGTTTACATGAGGCTACTACTTAGATTAGAAAATTTAAATTTTAATTCATTTAATTCTTCTTGATAAGTTGTTTTTGGAATTTTAAGAGTTTCAAGAAGAGATTGTACCTTTTTAATCAACCGATCGTAGTCGTTGATCTTCTCACTCACTGGCTTGGCCGCAAAACACTTATTCTCGGTCAGGTTCGATTCCTTATCTGCACTTTCGGTTGATGGATCAATAGTGACAATAAAACACTTTCCAGCTGAACTTTCTTCCTTTGCCACAAAAGCCTTTCCATGAGTGGGCCTTCTAACCTCTTCATCTTCAGAGTCGGTTGACCAAACTTCTACGCCACCGAACTCATCTTCCCCAGCATTCTCCTGTACAATCAGGGCATTCATAGAGCTGTTAGTCCCCTTTTTTTTCTTTATTTCTTCTAACTTGCGCATATAATACGCCTCATCATCTTCACCCTCTCTCTTCTCAACCATTTTTCTTAACATGCAATCTTTGGCAAAATGGTTCTTGCCATGATAGTAGTTATAGTCATATCCAGAGTCTCCTGCAAGCTTGCTCTCCTTTTTCTCTTTATCCTTTTGAGAGGAGACTTTCGGTTCATCCTTTATCTTCTCAGAACTATAACTTCCCTACCAGTTTCGGTTCTTGCTGACAGGAAATTTTCTCCTTGTAATTTCTTTGGATTTGTGACCATCATCGCATACTCCTCACTTGTAAGGTCACATTCAGACATATCTGATTCTTCTTCTTCTTCTGCAATACTTTTTCCTTTAGAGACAAGAGCCAACGACCCCACACCAGAAACCACTTTCATTTCCTTGGTTACTACACTTTCATGGGACTTAAGTATCCCTACAAGTTTAGCCAGAGAATAAGACTTAAACTGTTCATGCGCCTTCACAATGGAAACTACGACCATCCATTCTGGTCTCAGTTCGTTCATGAACGTCACTTTCTGTTCGATCAACTTTCTCTCTATTCCATGCTTGATCATCTTACTTAGGAGATGATTGAACCGATCAAAAGTCTGTATAAGCTTTTCTTCAGGTTTCTGTTCAAAGAATCCAAATTCTGACAGTAGTAGGGTTTGAATGGAGTGTTCCAGATCTTCATCATTTGAGTTCTTTCAGCCTATTCCAGATTTCTTTAGCCGTTGTGTATGAACCAGCTAACCGAAAGGTGTCAGATTACAGGGCGAATCTTATCATTCGCATAGCCTTCACGTTACACATGAGCTTATCTTTCTCATCCCGTGGCATCTTCTCTACATCTGTCACCAGCTTGTTGTAATCCTTTTGGGACTTAACAGTTGTGTTTGTTCCTGAATGTACAAACGGTCCAAGAGTGATAGCTTCCCAGATGAGATAGCCATTATCTTCAGATCCAACCATGTAGTCTTCAAAGTGATGAGCCCATACTTCATAGTCTTGAGTATAGAGTATGGGTACCCTGGTTGTAGATCCAATGCTTTTTGAGATGTTGATGGGGTTTGTATGCGAATCATCGTGAGACATGGTGAGCTGTTAGAATCAAACCTGTAATCATGAGATTAGGGTTTTATCAGAAACTGAGTTACTGTCGATATGAAGAAGACGGCTTCTATTTATACGATAAAAGTGAAAACCCTAAAGTAATCTGAATACAGAAGGAATGTGTATTGATCACACAATCTCCTGCTCTGATACTAATTGTTAGAACTAAGTTCTTTCAAGATCGAATGATTCTAAGCAAGTTAATGAATAATAACGTAATGAAGAACACGAGAATTGCACTGAATATGTCGAATGATTATTACTTGAACACCTCAGATGAGCTCGACAAAGAAGGTGTTTAGGGTTACAATGATAAACGTAATGAACGACTCCTCTATGTCATGCATACATGCATGGATATTTATATCAATACCCTATTAGCTAATCTAGATAACTATCAAACTAATCTAGATAACCACGGATGGACAGGCCCAATCCGGATACAAAACTTATGGCCCAAGACTCAACACAAATGGATTCAACAAGATGCTTTCACAAGAATTTATTTAATCTTCTTAAACTCATACACCTTTCCTTAGATAACTCATATGTGTGTCTGAACTAATTCAGAACTTAAAACAATAAGTCCCAAATGTTCAGACTAACTTCCAAATCTCATAATTCGAACTATGAAGAGGGATGTTGTAATCATAATCGAATTTGAGAATGAAATTTACATAATGTTGTCTCCTTAAAATATTCTTAGTGAAAGAGTTTCCTCACAATCATTTTCATGAAGTGGAGAGAACCTTATGCCACTTAGATTTTATGGTGTATGTGTTCCTATTCGTGAATTCGTCATAACCATAATCGCAAGACAGTGTTTGTGACATTACCAAAATCATATGGACTGAACTTGTTCAATCTTTATTTCTTTCCACCTGACAATACAAGAGCCTACCATGTCTTCCAAGTAGTCAGGCAGCTCACCCATACAGATCAACTAACTTTCATTGAACAAGGTTCATTGCCTTTATGCATTCAAATGAGAACTCTTAGGACTCACATGCATAGTCAACTCTACTAGAATGGCACAAAAACGAGAATATGTCAACACGATTGATGCGTACAAATAGCTACACCTAATTCTAAATCTATAACCTAACTACTTAACTACCTAAAATACACCTAGGCAGTGTACCTAGTCAAATTATAGAATAGTCTGGGTAAGTCGAGTGTCGATCATAGGGAACAGTTTTAATTGATTAATTTACCTACTATTAAATTAACCTAATTTCTAATCAAGGAAGGGGTTTTATTTAATTTTGCAAGTTTAGAAGAACTTAATTCTTTAACACAAATTCAATCAATAAACAAAACACTTCTGTTAGTTCGAATCCACTTTCCCTTGATGGTTTATAAATTAGTTATGACAATTACTATTGGTTACCAATTAAGATAGTATTAGCAATTCAGTTCTAAATTTACTAACATTATTTAATTCATGTAGATCTATGTATGGTCACACAATAGTTAACACATAATCAATTATTAAATAACATTGGAGCCATGTATGATTGATTTGAAAAACACACTTACGCTCATAATATGAGTTCTTTAGCACAGCCTAATTCAATAGTTCAATTACTTATCTAAGATTGGTTCGATCTTATCTCTAATAATCTAATGTTCACTAAATTACTAGGTATTCAAATTCATGCAGATTCATATTCACTAACTACACAGAATGGGAATTTAAAGCAATCAAATATTAAATTAAGCATGCTAGGTTCAATAAATCAAAAACAAGTCATAACCAACGAGTAAATCAAACCTAAATATTAAAACCATGAGTTCCAACTTCATCTAGCTAACAGAAGCCCTAGATTTAGCTGGACATCTTAGCAAACAAACATAAACAAACCATAGTCTTAATCATGTTTAAATGTACAAAACTAATAAGCTAAGTATGAACTCTTCCTTCTTCTTTGGTATGCAACCCAATTCCAATCCTCTTCTCATTTTGAATTTTGTCTCCAGAAACTCTCCAAATCAGCCTAAAAATCCTTTCAGCCTAGGGAACAAGCGAATATATAGTTTTCTGATTTTCCGCACTCACGTCGTGAACAGATATGTCTCACGACGTAAGTATAGTAATTATATGTATTGGGCAAGGACTCCTCTATGCGTATCCTATCTTCTGGAACATTCGTACTCACGTTGTGAATAGTTGATTCACGACATGAATGTAGATGAGTATGTGGGTTTTTTTCTCTTTTACTCTCCAAGCCTCCAAAGTTCCAATCTTTGTCGATTTTAGTCATTTTCTCCAAAAATGCTTCTATTTGGGTGAAAAGTACAATTAACGCTTATAAGTATCATTATTCAATGCAAATAACCAAAATATGTATAAAAATATAAGTAAATATTACCTAAAAACATGCATAAATATGGCAATATCAAATACCCCACACTTATTATTTGCTTGCCCTCAAGCAAATCTAATTATTTAAACTCAAAATCTTATCACTAACATCACATAGAGCAATCAAATTCAAACTCATGCTAAGACCGCAATGCGTGCATTTGTGTCTAAAATTTTCCTAAGGACCCCCCTAATTCTAAATACTCACAATCCACATAAACACTCGCCCACTTCTTTTGAGCAACACTCATTTTATGCATCCCTCCAAATCCATCCACAAAAATCTTTCTAGCCTCAAGGTATTTTTGTAAAGCTACCCATACATAATATAGAAATTACAACTTTTGATACCACAATGGAGCTCTTGGAATTCTTCACTTATTGAATAATTGATCTTTAATTTCTTTGAATTAACCACCTTTTTGTGTGATTTTGGTATCTTCGACTTTTGAATTTCTTCGGAATTTTTTTGATCTTTGATCTTCATACTTTATACTTGAATGCTCCAAAAATTATTCAACTTTTCATTTTATAGTAATTTCTCTCTCCTTTTTTACATGTAACTCACTGTTTTCACTCAAAAACCTACATGCTTGAGCAGGGGTGCTTAACTTCAACCTTTATTGGTTAAGGTATTAGTCTAAGTGCAATGACTACATAAGCTTTCCTGGATACATTTCTGGTACACGATGCTAAACATATTGCGATCCTTAGACTAAGCGAGATTGTGTTTTGTCCCATGATTTCACTAGAATAAAGGGGGCCACAAATGCACTATAACGTATATTGGCTCAACTAACCACTTGAGTTCTCATCGGATCACCCCATATAATACTGGAAACTTAAGTTCAAATTATTATCACTAGATTAAATTATTAGATTATTATTTCAAACCTATTAAAAATTTTAAATTTTACCTAATTCTAGCAATTTACTTTTTCTTTACTTTTTCAACCCCCTACCCCACACTTATTACATACAATGCCCGCATTATATGCAAAAGATAAAGCAATAAAAAGGGAGAAAAAGGAGCAGACTCCCCTGGGATAGCAGTGGCGAGATCGAACTCCAATTGTGGAAACTTTGTGCATCTTGAATATGGACTTCTTGAAATTGGAACTTGGATCTTGAAAACGCGAGATATGTAATGTACCGACAAAATATGGAATCGAAACTTCAATCTTCATCAAATGCGGTGGAAATATCCAAAACGGAAAGAACAATGTGGGAAAGCACATGCCACATTGGATGGTTGAGAAAATGAGTCATAATTGTCTTCATATTAATCCCAAGAAGAATATTGGTGGCCCAAGACATAATATATGTCAATGGTCTTCATTATATAGAAATATCAAATTCATGACGTAACTGTAATAATAGTCACGTTGTAAGTTCGCTAAAACATGAAATCTTGGAACCATTAAAACTTGACTCACGACGTGAACATTAAGAATTCACGATGTGAGTACTGGGCAAACAAAAAGTAATTATGCCTTCAACTCTCGACTTCAACCAAATGTCTTAATGGATTAACACTCTTCTAATGCATCATTTTATGACTCTTCTCTAACTCTATCCTCTCTCTTGACCCACCCTGCACTTACTTCTAATCGTGGGTCTCGACTCTCGATTCTAACGCTCCCTCGGCTAAACATGAACGAACTAATTTCTCGACATTCCTCTCCCGCGACTCCTCGAGTACATCTGAAAATTAATAACCAAAGGAAGTAAAAAGTAACATAATAACTTAAATAGTTTTACAATTCAACCAAATTTCAAAACAAAATAAAACCAAAACAAACTAAATCAAACTAAAACCTAAATTTAAATAAACAAAATGATCAATCGTCCTCGTGTGTTCCGCTCGTTCCAACCCCATCTCCCCGCGGCATCCAAAGTTCTTACCATGTCGGGAGATACGAGCAATGTGGCGGCACATTGGGTGGTCAAATCACACCCATATGTGAATAAATACCCTTGAAAAGTTGGGTATTATAAGTAACACCCGCACGAATGTTGTCCAAATAAGTACCCACCCAACTTTGGAATGGGTCGGCGAGCATTCCTCCTTCAAATCTATGAACTCTTCTCGTTTCTCCACGTGCTTGCACATTTCGTCGGTGAGGTCTCGACTGCAGTTGTTGCTTGGGTTGTGTGCTTGGTTGTTCTTCACCATCATCATCGGAGTGCACGATCCCCCAATGTGTCCCATAGTTCCTGACCACCCTCATTGTCTTTAAATAACCCAAGGAAAACTTATTCCCCTCCATGCAAGTCAAGGACATCGTGATGTCAGGAATTATCACACTCCTGACTTTAAAATGGACCATAAAAAGAACAAATTCAACTTGGTAACTTTGTCCCCATGGCGCTTGTGGTGGATGGAAAATGTGATGAGTCGGTGGATAAGATAGTGAATAGGTGATTTGATGCTACTTTCTGGTGACACCCGGGAATGGAACACTCTAGAAGAAATGTTACTCTAAAAATCGATCCCCGATGCTCCACCCTTGTAATCTCGGGCAGCCTCTCACAAAAACATAATGAACTTAGGAGTCATGGCCTCGTGGGCCTCATACAAACCCATTCTCCACGAGAACTCAACCAAGCTACACTCCCGGTATTCTCTGCCTAAATGAAAAACCAAGGCTTGCGGATAAGTGGGATCTTGGACATTCTCATGAAATGCCACAGTAGAGAAAATTTCCACACATAGCTCCTTATAAACATGTTCCTAGATAGCATAAAGATTGTTCCACCCCTTGCATGTGAAAGAGTACCCATTCACCATAAATAATATTGTAAGAAATGGAGTCGACCGATCAACAATTCCAACATCCATCAACCCTTGCCAATTCACAGTCGGGGTGACAGCGAACTCACGGTTATGTAACCACCCCAGATGGTTGTTATAATGAGTAAGAACATCCCGCGACACATTCATTGGGAAGACATAAAACGGGTGCAAGCTAGCCAACCCAGCTGGAATCTCTCGCCTAGGAGCCATTTCCTGAAAAACATGAAACAACACAAACCAAAATAGAAAAATATCCAACACATTAGAATTAAACAGCATAACGTTCACCATGTCCAAAATTCACATCATGAATTCCTAGGAACTCACGTCATGAATTTGACAGTGCAGGTTAGAATCGTTCATGGTAGTGTATAAATTGTTCCAATAAAATGGTTTGGGTTTACTCCTATAACAATCCTAAGCATAATCCAGTCACATGCAATAGTTATAACACGAATTTTAGGGCAACATTGCAACAATTTACTAAACACAAACCCTATGTAGCACCCGATTCTTGGTACGTATTCTTTTATTAATTCTTTAAAATGTTTTGCATTTTGGTGTTGGACTCGGCAAGTTGAAGGACCAACTCGCCGAGTAGAAGGGGGATGAGACACGGGGTTTAAGCAGTGGACTCGACGAGTCGGGTCCCGGACTCGGCGAGTAGGCCCTGTCTGGACAAAAACCCTAACCCAAGGGTTTGCACCCTATTTAAACACCTTAAATTGGTCTCCTTCATCCCATTTGCTACCAGAAGACCCCCATAGCAAACCCTAGCCATTATTGAAGCAATCTAAGGCATTTGGAGTGATTTTGGTGCTTTTTGTGATCCAAGGAAGGAAGGAAAAGCTTGAAGGATCAAAAGGAGGCTAGAAGGATCCGATTTTGAGCATCATTTGCAGTCTACAGAAGGTATAAAGTCTATACCTTGTTTGTTCTTTTGATAGATCCCATTTTGTGGAGTTCTAGGGCTTTTCTAAGCCATTTTGGTCACCAACCATGAATGCAAGCATGGTTAGGGGTTGATGTTTCAGATCTAGGTCCTTAGAGGGGTTACAAGGCAGAAAGGAGTGGCTCTTGCACTCAAAGAAGGCCCCATGCATTAAAAGAGCTTGTTTTAGGACCTTTTGAGCTCAAAGTCCCATGCAAGCACGTAAAGGTTGTAACTTTACGTGCTAGATCGATTGTAGAAGCATAGATCTATCTTTTGATCAAGGGTTGTACTTCAGAAATCAAAGATTTAGTGAGAGGATGTGACCGACTCGACGAGTCCATTCTTGGACTCAGTGAGTCCAAGGTTTCTGTCCCATATCAGTTGAGGGTCAAAAGGAACCAGTTGAGTGTGGAAAGGTTTTAGGGGGGGTCTCGGGAAGTGACCCAACGTTATGGACTAAGCCATTGTTCTGGAAATTCATTGGACTCGGCGAGTGCATGAGCAGACTCGGCGAGTCCAAGGCAATCTTCTTAAGGATGAAGATGAACTTGACGAGTTGTTCATACAACTCGGCGAGTCAAGGTCAGGACCCGTGTATCAGTTGAAGTTGAACCCGACGAGTTGTTCATACAACTCAGCGAGTCAGATGAAGATTCTTTCCATGTTCAATTAGAAGGAAAACTCGTCGAGTTATCGCCGAACTCGACGAGTAGAGACGGGTATAAGGACAAATGGAAGGATAGGGACTCGGTGAGTTGGCGAGCCAACTCGGCGAGTCAAGTCAACATGAAGTTGACTTTGACTTCGACTTGGTCAGGGGTAAAATGGTTATTTTACCCTAAGAACAGTTAGCAGTGTATGACTAAGTGTTTTGTGGGAATTATAGCTGGAGGATTTCCGGAGCAGCAGCGGCAGCAGTCAGAGGATTCCCGCAGAGATCAACAACTACTACGAGGTGAGTTACCTTCCAGTAGCGGTGGGTCTACGGCCACAATGCCGGCCCACCAGTAGGAGTTGTATGTTAGATGATTGTCTTTGTGATATCATCTAGGTTTGCTATTACCTGATATATTATATGCTGGCATGATATGTTATATGTGATAGTAGTAGAGTTCAGTTGTTAGGACCGAAGGGTAGGTTAGACACCCCAGATAGTCTAGCAGTATGTGATGATATGTTTATATGCTGGCATGATATGTTATATGTGATAGTGGTAGTAGGAGGGGAATAGTCCCCAAGTTCGGTTGTTAGGACCGAAGGGTAGTTCGGACACCCCAGATATGTCTGATAGTATGTTTATGTTAAGATATATATGATAGCAGCAGTAGGGGTGGATTAGTCCCTGAGGGTTGGTTGTTAGGACCGAAAGGTAGGTCAGCACCCTAGAATGGCTCGACATGGGTAGGTCAGCACCCCAGAATGGCTTGATACGGGTAGGTCGACACCTTAGAATGGCCATACCGGGTAGGTCGGGCACCCCAGAATTGCCTGACAGTATGTATGCTATGTGATTGTATGGTATGTGGTACGATGGGGAATCTCACTAAGCTTCATGCTTATAGTTTACAATTTTGGTTTCAGGTACCTCTTCAGCGAAGGGGAAGGAGCTGGCGCGGTAGCAGCACATCATACACACACTCTTTGTATTCCGCACAATGAGTTATTCTGGGATTTGTACTTTGACATTATTATGTTTTTACGATTCGGTTTTCAGTTACGAGACATGCTTTTATTAAATGATATGATCGGTTGATATTTTGATACAAATGTTGTGCACATCACTTAATCAAAAATGAAATTTTTGGTCGTGAAAATTGGGTCGTTACACCCTAGCCCTAAATTTAACAATTAAAGCAAAAATTAACGAGTAAAATAAAGAAATCAACACCTTAGAGTGTAGATGACGTAAGCTAAATTGGAATATTGAGTTTTATATGGCTGCAATCGGAATGGGGGGACCAGGAGAAACAGCCTCACTTTGTGGGAATGGAGAAGTGATTAGGTCAAAGTGGGTTCTAGTCCTTTATCTGTGGTCCTGTGTAACTCAACATTCACGTTGTGAGTTTTTAATGACTCACGTTGTAAGGCGTCTTGGGCCATGCAGTTGGGCCATCCAATTAATCATCAAGTGGACTTATATACTTATTGGGATAATAGAAAATTCAAACCGGGCTCGGGTTGCCTCCCGAGAAGCACTTCTTTTTTATGGAGTCATGAGCCAGACTCTGCGCCTCCTTATGTTGAGTTGTCCGAAGAGTGCATCACCAACTGAACCTTTTGCTCCTTCCATCGCTTTTTGTAAGCATGAACTCGTCATTTATACGCTTTTTTCGAATTCTCCATTTTAGCTTTCACCTCATCTACATCAAGCTTCCATTTGGTCCCTTTATTTTCTAATTTTTCTTCATTCTTTTTAAGTTCCATGGGGACCTTCTTTTCTTCAGTAGCTGAATTTGTCTCCTTAGAATTAACCTCGTCTTCATCACTTGATAAATCGTCACTTTCCTCACTTACCTAAGAAGTTGGTTTTGTATAGGCAATTACCTCAACTAAAAATGGGACGGATGCTCTTGGTTTTGTTCGTTTAACTTACTGAACTGTTTTCATATGTTATTCCATAAACTTCTCTAATTCTCCAAGTTCATTATCTTCATCAATGTTACAAACCTCATTTTGAACATTACTTTCTTTGAAACCGTCTTCTACTCCAAAAATTTCCTCGTCATCTCCAACTCTCAAGGTGAGCTTGGACTCACAAATATCAACCAAGGCACCAACAATATTTAGTAAAGGGTGACCAAGAATAATCGGAACATCAGGATCTTCTTTCATACCTAAAACCACATAGTCAATTGGAAAAACGAATTTCCTAATTTTCACTAGAATATCTTCTACAAGGCCCCGGGGTTGTGTCACTGAACGTTTACCATGTGAATTGTCATTTTTGTATCCTTCAACTTTTGTATATTCAACTTCTGATAAAATGAATAAGGCATCCAATTTATGCTAGCCCTAGAATCGGCTAAAGCATAAGTGTTCACATTATTCCCAAACTCACATGGAAGAGTGAGACGTCCAGGATCTCCCATTTTCTAAGGTAAGTCTCCCAGCACTATTTTTAAACTTTGCTCAATTAAAATAACCTTGGAATTTTTCTTCAACTGTTGACGAGTGTCTATCAAAACTTGTAGGAACTTCGCGTACTCGCGAATTTTTGATAACGACTCAATATAAGGAGTATTTATAGGACTACCCTTTACGTGCTTTATAAACTGCAAATTCTCCCTTTCCAGTGGACTAAGATTAGCTCGGGGCGGAAACGGTAAAGGCGGACGATAAGCCGGAACAATTTTTGAATTTTTCTGATCAGACCGATCCCACGTCATGAGCATAGAGGGCTCACGTCATGAGTTTGGTGTTTCAGCCATAATATTATTTTCGATTTTTGACTTCTTTGGTTTTGGTTCGGCTGGTTTTAGCTCCTCCTCTAATGCTTCTAAGAACTCAGAAATGGCCTCGTCTTTAGTCTCGATCATCATGACATGGGATTGAGTTTGTTTTTCGGGAAATTGTGAGGATAATTTGTTGTTCACCAAAGTTGTTAATTAACCAAGTTGGGATTTGAGATTATAGATCGATTCTTGATGATTTCTTAATGAGGCTTGCTGATCAATCATCATTGCATGTTGTTCTTTCATCATCTTCATGTGCTCCTTCAGCATTGCATCAGTATCATCATGCCTTTTCTCGGAGGCTTCCATAAATCGGGTTAACATGTTTACGAAGTCAACTTTCTTCTCGGCTGGTGGTTGCTCTTTTTGGTAGAAGCCTCAACTTGTCTTCTTATATTTTTCTTCTTTTTGCTTCTTATATTCGTCATATGGCAACCACTCCTTCTTTGGTTTTCTCCAGTCTTCATCATATTTATCCCAACTAGAATAGCAAACTTGAGCTTTTTTATACCCATTATCATCTAAGTGGCAATCTTTGGTCAAGTGTGGACCATTACACCTTTCACATCCAACTCGTATAACATGTATTTTCTGGTCCATTTTTGTCATTCTCCTGTCCATTGTATCAAGCATGGCCATTACATCAGCCATGTCTGCAGAATTTCCACCCCCGCTCCCTTTAACTTCGTCATTTCATGGATTGTGGTACTCACGAGAATGCTTTGCAAATTCTTCAACTAACTCCTTGACTTCCCCCAGATTTTTCTTAGTTAGTGGTCCTTGAGAATCAAGGAGTTGCCTTGTCATGACATTAACACCATCATAAAATATTGACACTTCTTGTTGTATATTGAGGTCATTTTGAGGACAATTGCTCAACAATCCCTTATAGCGCTTGCATGCCTCATAAAGTGACTCACTCGGATATTTTCTCAAAATTTTCTATTTCCTTTTTGAGTTTAGCTATCTTGGAAGGTGGGCAAAAATGTTCTAAAAACTGTTCGTGCATTTGAGCCCAAGTAGTGATTACACCAGGTGGTAGTGTCTTTAGCCAGTCTTTAGCAGCTCCCTTAAAAGTGACTGGTAGCATCCTTAGCTAGACTATCTCTCTAGGAACATTTGGGACATTGAAATAATCTGATGTGTCATTTACTTAATCTAAATGTTTGTAAGCATCCTCATGATCATTTCCAGAAAATGGTACATCCTTGAGTGCAGTAAGGATGTGTCCTTTCAGTTCGAATGGGGCAGTTGCAGGAATTACAGGTTGTATTAGGCCAGGACCAACATCATCTCTAATTCGCTTTTTATAAGCTCCCATGGACATATCCATGATATCTGCCATATCGTTATCAGGCTCGGATTCGGATTCATTTCTATGTAATGCAAATTCAGGCTCGGATTCGTACTCAGATTCTCGTGGGTTAGATTTTTGATCAAAGTCTTCAACCTTGTTCTTGTCCTTTGAGGATGTACTAGATTCTTCCACTTTCTTTCCTGAATTCTTTCCAAAGACTGATTTGAGATCTTTGAATGATGACTTTTTTGGTGTTTGGTTCAATCCTACGTGCTTATCTGTCTTCTTGTGAAGGGTTGACTCTGGATCTTCAAGTGGTGGCACCAAAGGTATGTTAGAGCCTCTGGTCATGAACTTCTGCAAAATAAACAAAAATAAAAATGTAAAACTGAACTAAAACAAAAAAACAAAGAAAACTGGAAATTACTGGATTCATGTCGTGAGCCAATAAAGCTCACGTCATGAGTTCAGTACTGGAAGAAAATAAACTAAGCTGAAAAATAAATTTTTGCAGGTTTTATCCCACAAAAAGGATCGATTAATTTAAAGCAAATAAATCAACAATTAAATAATCTGTTCCTCGGCAACGGCGCCAAAAACTCGATGTGTGCAAATAGCTACACCTAATTCTAAATTTATAACCTAACTACTTAACTAACTAAAATACACCTAGGCACTGTACCTAGTCAAACTATAGAATAGTTTGGGTAAGTCGGGTGTCGATCACAGCGAACGGTTTTAACTAATTAATCTACCTTCTATTAAATTAACCTAATTTCTAATCAAGGAAGGGGTTTTATCTAATTTTGCAAGTTTAGAAGAACTTAATTCTTTAACACAAATTCAATCAATAAACAAAACACTTTTGTTAGTTCGAATCCACTTTCCCTCGATGGTTTATAAATTTGTTATGGCAATTACTGTTGGTTACCAATTAAGATAGTATTAGCAATTCATTTCTAAATTTACTAACATTATTTAATTCATGTAGATCTACGTATGGTCACACAATAGTTAACACATAATCAATTATTAAATAGCATTGGAGCTATGTATGATTGATTTGAAAAACACACTTACGGTCATAATATGAGTTCTTTAGCACAACCTACTTCAATAGTTCAATTACTTATCTAAGGTTGGTTCGATCTTAGCTCTAATAATCTAATGTTCACTAAATTACTAGGTATTCAAATTCATACAGATTCATATTCACTAACTACACAGAACGGGAATTTAAAGCAATCAAATATTAAATTAAGCATGCTAGGTTCAATAAATCAAACACAAGTCATAACCAACGAGTAAATCAAAGCTAAAAATCCAATTCCAGACTTCTTCTCCTTCTGAATTTCGTCTCCAGAAACTCTCCAAATCAGCCTAAAAATCCTTTCAGCCATAGGGAACAAGAGAATATATAGTTTTCTGATTTTTCGCACTCACGTTGTGAACAGATATGTCTCACGACGTGGGTATAGTAATTATCCGTGTTGGGCAAGGACTCCTCTATGCGTATCCTATCTTCTGGAACATTCATACTCACGTCGTGAATAGTTATGACTCACGATGTGAATGTAGCTGATTACGTGGGTTTTCTTCTCTTTTACTCTCCAAGCATCCAAAGTTCCAATCTTTGTCGATTTTAGTCCCTTTCTCCAAAAAAATGCTTCTATTTGGCTGCAAAGTACAATTAAAGCTTATAAGCATCATTATTCAATGCAAATAACCAAAACATGTATAAAAATATTAGTAAATATTGCCTAAAAACATGCATAAATATGGAAATATAAACGATAGGTTACAAACCTCAAGTCGTGTGCTAGTGTTAAACAATAGGTTTACTCTTGATTAGTTCTTGAAACTTTTAAAGATCATTTAGACTCCCACTGACCTCTTGACATATAAAATTCTCTTGTCATGAAACATTACTTGACAAACAAATATTGAACACTTATTGCGGGTTCTTATCAAGACAAACACTTCACATAATTGGTCTTAGTTGGTCTTTGTCTTATCCAATACATCACAACTTACTAATTTCAAATGTACAAAAGTAAGAACCTTTTCTACTTGACATTTGATGAGTGTTATAAACCTTCTTAAGATGATGTCACTCAAATCACAATCTTGGAGTACGACTCTAAGAATTGATTTTGGAACGAGTATGATTCACCTTTTGATTTAACCATTCAACAATTTCGTATTCATCTTCTTAGCCATACTAGTGCACTAAGGTGTTCTTAGAAGATCAATTGTGACACTGTTTCATAATCATAAGTTAATCATAAAACACAATACTTAAGTACTCTCCCTTCTTTTCAGATTAGAGAAATTTTTATCTTTCTGCCTAATTGAGTATTCTTATTGGTTCTGCTATACATTGAAACATTTTCAACTTTTCAGAATTACACTTAATCTTGTAAGCATAACCATATTTACTAAACTTTTTAGTAAATCATGACAAAGAGTCTTATCATTCTTTTGTGATGGACTTGAATAGTGCACAAAAATTTGTACTAGATCCCCTAGTCCTTCACTTGACTCACATCCATATGTGAATAAGGAATTATATTTAATTTCCCAAAGATGAAGGTTCTCATTCATCATACGATGTAAGTCGCATGATTCCAAGTTTTTGTCCAATTGAAAATTGGGTGATGAGAATCTTTCTTTATTTGGAAAATTTCTGACACTACCACAAATATCATAATTAAGAATCACATCCATTTCAGTATTGCTAACAATAAAAACATACAAACATCGATTTTCACAAATGCCATTGCAAGGATATAAATAAGACAAAACCAAAATTTATTTTATTTATAAAAATGCGGATAAACTTGTCCTTACAATTGCAGTTACAAATGAAAAATATGTAAACATTCCTAAGAAATCTATCCTAACTCTTCTAAGTAGCAGCTCAAAAATCCGATCTTCGAACCATGCGATCGAAATCCATTTCTTCGTGATCAGACTCAACTCACTCTTCCTTTTAAGCTTCCTTTCTTTTCGTCGATCCTACAAAATATCAAACTTTCCATTTTCGTATTTACTTGCCAATAGGGCTTGAGTGACCTTGAACTTTTCAAGTCTTCAAACACGTGGGCCAGGGAGAAATATTGGAGGAGGTGGAGGAAGTGAAGCATGATTTCCATTTACATAATCCAATCATGGAACATCACCTTCAAGTGGAAAGCTTTTTCCAAAGGATTCGGGAAGACCATAGTCATTTGACATCTACAAAATGGGAGAAAAATACAAGTTAGTTGATAAGATTCCTTGATATAACACCCAAATGAAATATCAATGCTAGGATCCAACACAATATTCTGCAATTACGAAGAGGGATGTCGTAATCCAGTTGCAAGATATTTGAAGGTAGGTAAATTATGATTTACCAATTTCCACCTTGAAAAACGAAAAGAAAATTTGGTTTTAAATGTTTTGAAACTCCTATATCTTTTGAGATTCATTGAACTTTTCAATGGTATGTTTAATCTCAATTATGCCCTTCAAGTTTGTGACTGGGATGCCGAGGATCACAAACAAGGTATGGATAACCATGCAAATTAGCTTAGTACTCTCGATGTCGATCACCACCCAATCAATGTGCCGATTAATCACACACGCTCCATTGATCAATGATAATATTACGAGAAACCCATTGGCATCGTTCATTGGTCCCATATTAGAGTGCCGGTTAACCACACACACTCCTCTAACGACCAACAAGGTGCAATGTGCAATTTCATGGATTCGAACAAATTCCACATTTTTCCTAAAGTAACTAAGATTTGGGAATTTGTAAAAGTGCTTAGTTACTTTGTATTTCATTATACTTATAATGGAAGGTTGTGTCCTATCCTACCCATTTGGCTAACGACCATCCACTAGTAAGGAGTGCGGTGGGTAAGAGTGGATACCCAATGGCGGTCATTTTACAGGCCGCTTTCTTAAACACCCCTTATAGACTAGCTTCGTGAATGAGGCCTACTAATGGTAAGACTGACTCTTTACTCATACATATATAATATTAAACTACTAATTTTATATAGTATTAGGGTGCATTTTACACTTTTAAAATACTAGGTGGTTTAATCTATTAATAAATTAAACTTTTAATTTGATTAATCTTAAACCATATTATTATGGATTCATTAATTTTCTCTTTTAATTAAACACTTAATTAATTTAATAAAACCATAAGGATGTAATTTGAACTTTTCAAAACACTAGAGTTCTAGAATGTAATATTTCAAAATTAATACCTTTTAATTAAATTATAAATTCCAAAACTTGAGGGCAAAATTTGAAACTTTTCAAAATATATTTTAGATCAAATTGGAAAAATAATTAAATATCATATAATTAATAATTATCACATAATTTGACTAATCCAATTTTTTTCTTACATGATAATTCAAATCAAAATACAATTAATTAATCTTTATCTTATAAAACAAGTAATTATCTTAAATTCACAATTATCCATTAAGTTGATTAGGATATCAATCACCATAATTGAAAATTCTGATTTTTAATTGGAAAAACAATTTATGGTAATTATCCAAATCAAATTAGGGCAAAAATTTCGAAATCTGCTGTCAGACTGTGTTCACGAGGTGAACACACTGTGTTCACGATGTGAGTCTGGTCAGATTCGAAATTCGCAATTTTTCAGCTTTGAGAACTTAACTTTTGCATCATATAACATAAAAACTACCCTAGTATTTGATACCACTGATGGGTTTTGAGTAGAACATCATTCCTATGGTGTACATGCAACCCTAATGCTTTGGATCTAGGTTTTCCTCAAGTTATACATGCAAACAATCTTCCAAAGCATAAACCCTAATCTAACATGTCTAAGAACGAAATTCATATGTAAATAAGGGTTTGGAATCTTACCGTACTTGTTATATAGCAATAACAAGAACAACCCACAAGTCCTTTACTCTTGAATGCTTAGTGCCCCAAGTGTTGCACCTCTAATGGAGTCACAAACACCACTAGCAACAAGATGACTTAGGAGAGGGGAGGAAATCGGCTAGGGCAACACCAAGAAGCATAGGGCCGAAATCCTTATGTTAGGGGGTCTATTTATACTTGTGGCTACTAGGGGTTTTAGGTGTTAACCCTAATATGACTGCTTAAGCTAAGCAACCCATTGACTCCTTCTAGAATATCCCTTGGATGAATTCCTTATTGGCTTCCCATAGAATTCGTCCAACCTTTATTCCAAGGTGATCCATCAGCCCAATTGCAATTATCTTATAATTACAATATCAGTCCCCTTCATTTAATTAATCTCTTTTGATCACAAAATTAATTCTAAATTAATTTTGATCAATATTAATTAAACAATATGATTTCTCTTTTAATATATTAATAAATCAAAATTAATCCTCTTTCTCCATAATTCACCCTATCAGTTGCTATGGTGAAGGCAACCCACAAGGACCATGCTTATAATCGGGTCAAGTACATAGCAAAATAGTTATTGGCTTAGACACATAATCCAACACTTACAACATTATATATAATTTCTACTAGCCTATAAATCCATAATCTCTCATTAGATCATGCAACTATGCCCTTGTCACTACTTGTAATACAAGAATTCGAGTGGGTCAGGCTTGGGAGCCTGGTAAGCATATAGGGTTTTCGACCCACAATAAATAAGTTTATTAGTTTCATCAAACCAAACAAACACTGGTTACCCGTTCCCGTTATCCTTACTTTACGTCCCTAAAGCATATATATTAAAAGGGACCTAGCCTAAGGATCATCATCGGGGTAGACACTACTGCTGAGGGGATTCCTCAGCCATATATGTCCGTAAGACAACCATGATGAGGATGGAGTACACCGGTGAACACATCGTTCACAAACACCTACAGGTTGCGAGTCCACCAGCGTTCCACTAGTCTATCTAGAAAAGTCTGTGGTCGTCATCTATACTCCGCTAGATGACTGGATCATCATCAACAGGCCTCTCATCATTTTATTTCATCACACACCAACTATTTCATCAACCCATGTTTTATCCCAACATATTTGTAGATATAAAAAAAATACATATATAGTTTAAATAATTTAAAACATGTATAAAAACGTTCATCCATCATAGATATCACGTAAATAGATAATATGCACACATAACATGTAATTTATATAAAATAATTCATATCTCTATGTAAGATGAAAGTTAATACAAACTCACCTTTGTAGCGTGATTGGATAGAATATAACTAGAAACAGTCCGTGGTTCGTGATCGTTAGGCTCGGGAAGGGAAACGTCTTCAACAAACGAGAGAGAGAAAGAAGTTTTTAGGTGTAAGAAGAGCAATAGCCAAACTTGTTATTTATAGGCTACCAAAAACATGTCCACATCGTGGAGTCTTATGTCCACATTGTAGAGCATGGCTGAATCACTTCGTAGGCTTACCATCTGCATTCTAGCTTCGAAAGGTGTTCGGATGACATTTCCACGTCGTCGCCTTTATTTTCACGTTGTGGAATCTTAACACATCACTCCAGTAGAATTAGCATGTGTTTTTCTAGCCTCGATTAGTGTCCTTGACTAATTCCACGTCGTGGACTTAATTTCCATGTCGTGGAATTGAGGCTGATTAGGGTTTCTGCCACGTGTCATGCCCTAAGACTATTACATCTTCGTAAGGTCATAACTTTTGCATACAAACTCTGTTTTTGACGTTCTTTTTACCCACGTGTAGGTGGATGCATACTATACAACTTTTATTTAGACCCCTAAGGCTAAAAAGCACTTTATCATAAACTCACTTTTTACGATTTCCAGTGTCATGCCAGTTTTGTCGTGAAACTTCGACATGTCATAACTCCTTCGTTATAACTCGGATTTCGGCATTCTTTATATATCTGAAATCCTTGTCACCACCACTACAACTTTCTTCATGGATATTGGGCTTATCTAATGTTTTATTTTTTTATGTTTGTTTTTATTATATCTTCACAAACAAGTATATAATCACATAAAATAACATAATATTCCAGTAATTCATCTTTATTACTTTAAAATAGGTTACAATGGTTGACCTAGACTATTAAATAATCATACTAGTACTTAGCCTAGAAACACGAGCGTTATACTCTCCATATAATTCAGGTGATCATCAACCTGAATATCATCAAGAGGAACAATTGCAGACTCATCGTCCACACACTTCCGAAGCTAAGACACATGGAAGGTGTTATGGATATGGCTGAGCTCATTGGGCAAATCCAACCGGTATGCCATATTGCTCAGCCGGGCCTAAATCATGAAAGGTCCAATGAATCTGGGACCTAGCTTGCCCTACTTCCGAAATCGGATGACACCTTTCCAAGGTGACACCTTCAGAAGTACCAAGTCTCCCACCTGAAACTCGATTTGTGAATGTCGCCAATCTGCATAACTCTTTTTCTGTCTTTGAGTGACTAACAACCTATGTCGTACCTGTTGAATAAACTTAGTAGCCTTGAGTACAACCTTTGTACTCCCTATGACTCGATGCTTGTGAAGGATTTTTAGCATTCTAACACTCCTATGGTGTACATGCAACCCTATAAACCTTGGATCTATGTTTTCTCTATTACACATGCAAATATATGATATCCCAAGGTATTGTCTAACTAGCATAATATGAAGTACATATAATATAAATTCTAGTAGAATTACATACCTCTTTGTCATAGCTTGATTCCATGGAGCTTAAGAGCCTAGTGCCTCAAATGTGACACGTCAAATGGTTCAAACAACATCACCAACATCTTGGAATAACTTGAGAGAAAAGGTTCCTATGCTTCAATCGGCTAGCCCTCATGTGTACACACACTAGTGCCAATTTCTTGAGCCATGGGGTCCTTATATATTGTTGCTATTAGGGTTACACAATGTAACTCATGTCCTTCCATATTCTTCATGCTTCATGGGTTAAAACCTCCATGGAGTATCCATGGCTTACTCCATGGGTTTAGCCCAACATGAAGAACTATGGATCATAAGCCCACATATATAAGAATGAATGATTTACACAATCGATCCCCATATATTTAATTAGTATCCTTTTGATCACAAAGTTAATCCCAAATTAATTCTTGATCAACACTAATTATATAATATGATTTAATATTAATATATTAGAACTTATAACATATTAACAAATCATTAATATCCTTTTCTCACAAAAGTCTATCCAAATTGTTCCGACGCCATGCAACCCAAATGGACCATGCCAAGTCGGGTCGAATACATACCAATAATAGTTTGGGATTAGACATCTAATCTAACAACCATACCTCCCCCTAACAAAATAGGGTCCTTCACCTTCATCCTTACAACATCACAAAATGCGGTCGATCGATACCGACATGATAACTGTTGTTGTAGGAGAACTCTACCAGCGGGAGGTAAGTATCCCAACTCCTTCCAAAATCTAGCATACACGCCTGAAGCATATCTTCGAGTGTTTGAATCATCCACTCACTTTAGCCATCAGTCTGGGGATGGTATGTTGTACTAAAATACAACTGAGTACCGAAATCTTCATGAAGCTTTCTCCAAAACCTGGAAGTGAAACAAACATCCCAGTCCGAAATCACCAAAACTTGCACCCCGTGTCAAACTACCACCTCCCAAACATAGATGTCAGCTTAATTCTCAGTGGATATGCTCTCAGCAACCGGTATGAAATGCACACTCTTGGTTAGTCTGTCAACAATGACCCAGATATAATCAAAACCACATGTCGTCCTTGGCAATTTTGTGATGAAATCCATAGTAATCTCCTCCCACTTTCATATGGGAATGGGTAAGGGCTACATTTTACCATGGGGTCTCTAGTGCTCGGCCTTGACTTTCATGCATATCAAGCATTGCTCAAAAAATCAGGCTATCTCCCTCTTCATACAGGACCACCAGTAGCTCAATATCATATCCCTATACATTTTTGTGTCCCCCGGATGGATAGAATACTTTGTCTTGTGTGCCTCCTCCAGAACTGTCTGTATCACCGCACCTGATGTCGGAACCCAAACTCTACCACACTGAGTCAAGAACCCTCGAGTATCCCTAAAAAATAAGGGAATTTGTCCCCTGATCCGCTCGGCCTTCCAATTCTCCTTGTTAAATCCCTCTAACTAAGCCTCATTGATCAAATCCAACAAAGGTGATGTGATAACCATCGTCAAGCTCATATATCTGATAGAAGAACTCACCGCCTTGCGCCTCAAGGTATCATCCATTGCATTGGCCTTCCGAGGGTGGTATAGGATCTTACAATCATAATCCTTTAGCGCGTCCAACCATCTCCGTTGTCGCATATTCAGATTCGGCTGGTCCATCAAGTACCTCAGACTCTTGTGGTTAGTGGAGACAATACACCGAACCCCATACACATAGTGTCTCCAAATCTTGAGGGCAAAAACCACAGCCCCATCTCTAAATCTTGTGTAGGGTAGTTTGCCTCATGAGGTTTCAGTTGCCTCGAAGCATAAGCAATCACGTGACCCCTCTTCATAAGAACGACTTCCAAACCTGAAATAGAGGCGTCACAGTAAACTATGAAATCATCCAAACCCTCAAGAAGCACGAGAATAGGGGATTCACACAATATCTGCCTCAGAATCTCAAAATCGAATTGTTGATCTGGCCCCCATCGAAAGGTCACATTCTTCTTTGTCAAACGGGTCAAAGGAACTATAATCTTATAGACATCCTGGATAAATCTTCGATAATACCCTGTGATGCCTAAGAAACTTCGGATCTTAGATGCGGTTCTCGGAACCTCCGGTCGCATCATGGCCTCGATCTTGGTCGAATTAAACAAGATACCCTTTTGGTTGACGATGTGCCCAAGGAACTGCACATCGCGCAACCAGAACTCAAATTTGGAGAATTTGGAGTAAATCCTCTCCCTCCTCAGGTCTCCAACACCTCTCGTAAGTTCTCCTTGTTCTGCTCCTTGGTCTTAGAGTAGACCATGATATCATCAATGAATACAATCACAGACCGATCCAGTATCGGTCTGCAGAATCGGTTTATGAGATCCACAAACGCTGTCGGTGTATTAGTGAGCCCGAAGTGCATCACCATGAATTCATAATGACTATAACGAGTCCCGAAGGTTGTCTTCCATACATCATCATCTTTGATCCTCATCTGATGGTACCCCGATCACAAATCAATCTTGGAAAACTAAGATGCACCCTGAAGCTGATCAAACAAGTCATCAATCCTCAGAAATGGGTAACGGTTCTTTACCGTTGTCTTATTCAACTCACGATAATCAATACACATCCTATGTGAACCGTAATTATTCTTCACAAACAGAATCGGTGCTCCCCATGGAGAGCTTATCGGAAAAATAAAACTCTTGTCTAGCAGTTCCTGAAGCCGTGTAAACAACTCCTGCATATCTGGGGGTGCCAGGCAATATGGCACATTGGCTGTCGGAGCCGCACTGGGAATCAGATTGATCTGAAACTCCACCTGCCTCTCGGGAGGCACTCCTGGTAATTCCTTAGGAAATACATCAGGGAAATTCCAGGAAATAGGAGCTCCACTTAACCCTTCCGTACCCTCAACTCTAGTGTCTGCAACATAATCTAGGAACCCAGAACAACCGTGCTGAAGATATTTCCTGGCTCTCACAGCTGAATAGTGAGTCGGTCTATGTGAAGCTCTCTAGCCAGGAATAACCAGTTCTCTCCCACTTAGGGTTCAAACTCTCACTAACTTCCGCTCACAATCAATCATTGGGGACCAACCAATCCATACCAATAATAACCTTCGACCCTCTCAAGGGAATCAAAACCAAGTTAATAGTGTGTCTCTCATTAAACAGATTCAGGACACACCCGCGATGAACCCGCGAAGCACTCACAGTACGGTCATCCATAATCTCAACCTCTAGATAAAAATCCAAAGTCCCAAGAGCATCGCAAAACTTCTTGCTAAGTGCAAGAGATACAAAGGATCGGGTAGCACCCGAATCAAAAAGAACATGAGCGGTCACACCATTGACCGAAAAGGTCCTTATACAAGATCAAAGTAATCATAAGCATTGAAGAGTTAAGAGACTCTTTGATCGTTTAGATCTTTGAACAGGTTAATCACAAAAACTTTAAACAGAAATATCAAGCACAAGAATGAATCAAAATATGTCGAATGATTCAATAGATTCAAGCCTCAGTAGAGCTCGACAAAGAACTTCCGTTGTAGAGGCTATTAGGGTTACAAATGATAAAGATAATATCTTTCAAGAATAATCGACTTCAAAATCTTTTGTACTATCATGCATGGAAGCATTTATAAATACTAAACCCTAGAAATAACTCACGGATGGATAGGCCCAATCCGGAGACAAAAATGGACTAAAGAACGAGCCCAAGACGCAACACCCATCAGACCCAACAATCTCCCCCTTTGCGTCAATTGGAGCGAGACTTCTACTTCGGCTTGCTGGGTCCAGCTGCAGGAACTTTCTTTGTGGTTTCAAACAGACGTGGAATGAGGGCAAGGATTGTCTATCTGAAGCGAATGTACCACTGGATCATGTCGTCAAAATACTTCTTGTCATCTGATGAATTCTGCTTGCATCAATGAATGATCCCCAGAACATGTTCCAAACATGCAGTGGTGTATAGGTGATTATCTGCCAAGGTGAACAGGCATTTTTGGCCTTCGTTCCTTGTGAACATGACAGAGTTCTGCTTCGGGTCGATTCTTCCCATTTGCATCATATTTAAATCACTTGCAGAACCAACAGGAGAGATGGTAGGCTTTTTCTTGAAGATACTTGCGATCTCTTGATCCATCTTGGCAACCTCCATGATGTAGCATAGAAGCATCCTTTTGAAGTGATCGATGATTGGCCCATACTCAGCTTCGTTGGTGAGGAGGATGTTATGCAAAATAATCCAATCATGTGGATTCAGGTTGGGAAGATCAACAAGTGATATAGCATGTTCAGTTTTAGGAGAACCCCTCAGCACTTTGAATCGAACGTTTGTGAAGTTCCCATCACGAAACGGCTTGAGGACCCGAACGTTGATGATCTTTTGAGCGATCCATGTCTGATACTGAGGTTGAGCAGACCTCAGATAGAATTCAACAAGCTCCCTATCAACCTTTGGGTGAGGATGAGGGACATCAGCAATATGATCAAAAGCATGGAAAATGAAGACCTTTTGGGTCAGTGGCATGTTAAACTGAGAGTTGATAGAATTGACCCGATCCAAGGAAATCACTGGTTCGAGCCACAGGATGCTGGGAGTTTCAATTGCTTCTTTGATAAGCTTGTCGAGAGTCCACTGAGGAAATGGAGTTTTTCTACTCTCAAGAAGATCATGAGCCTCCTTCATTTTTCGTTCGTTCGCCTCGGCCTCTCTGGCAACGCGAGCACTCATGTCAGCATCCTTTTCCCGACCTTGTTTCTTCAAGAGATCAGCAATGGTCTCTTTATCATCATCACTGTATTCAACAATTTTCTTCCCTTTGTCTTTAACACCCGAACCTGAGGCTTGACCTGCTGGAGGAGGTTCGGTTGCTTTAGTTGATGTAGAAGTGGGAGGCGGTTGAGACACATCTTCTCCCCCTTGTTTCGGATGGGCAACGAACTCAAGAAGCCCTTCAAGTTTTCTTAGTAGGGCAAGGGCAGGAGCAAGCTTCTCAGCTAGAGTGCGTTTCACAGAGTAGTTCAGGATAGGATCATGTGCTTCGATGATGTTGGAGAGGGCAGCGTGGACATCCGAAACACACGATGAGATAACCACACGCTCAGATCGAGAGATGCAACTTCCTTTTTTGATTGGAAAAGATGAAGACTCTTGACCTTGAGAGTAGTAGTCTTGCGAGCAAGAGCATGCATCACTGAGTTCTCTGAAGTGAGATCATCTTGCAGCTTTGTCAAGCGCTCCTCAACAGTCGTCTGGAATGATTTATTGTCATCGTTGAGAGACTGACGAAGACTGGCAAAGGACTGTAGTTCGGAGGCAAATGAAGTGGTCAGCTTCTCGACAAGAGTGTCAAGCTTCACTGCATTGGAATAAGTGGCTCCCTACAAAGACTGCGAGAGAGTATTAGCATCAACAAATAGTTTTTCGACTTTTTCGGTCGTGGCAGCACACCCCTTGGTAGAGGCGTCGATAGCGGCAGTAGCAGAGTTGATGGAGGCTTCATGAGCCTTGGTGAACGTATCGACTAGCCCCTGAATAGCAGCCTCTGAGATAGTGGACCGAGAGGAAGAGGAGGAGGAAGCGATGAGACTATCGATTTTCTCATGAAGTTCCTTGAGATGCTTCTTGGTGACAGGAGCATCATTGTCATCATCACTTTGAACTTGATACGGACTATAGTAGACCGAGTCAAACGCCATGTCTTCTCCTCCAAGAAAAGGCTCTTCATCAGCTGAGTGATGGGGAGATGAAGGCGAAGGTGAATGTTCGGCTGTGGGAGTAGGTTTGGGTATTGAAGTGTGTTCTGTAGTGGGAGTGGGTTCGGGTGCTGAAGTAGGAGCCCCCGTATCAGATATGTTGGTTCGAACGCCAGCGGTGGTTGTTGTGGTGGCTTCTGTGAAAATAAGAGGAGGTACAGAGATAGAGGTGGGTGGTATTTGAGTCGTGGAGGTTATGGGAGGAATAGAAATAGAAATAGAGATTGGGGGAGGAGAGACAAGTTTAGATGAAACAGGTACCTCAGGGGAAGGCGAACGTGGAGGAGTATTACCTCGAAGTGACTCTTCTGAGTCTGAACTCTCTTCCTCTGATTCACTGGAGGAAGAGGAAAGAATTAGTTTACTCCTGGGCTGAGTCTTCCTCTTCTTTGGTGGAGGTGATTGAGCTGCCATGGAAGGTTTTCGCTTCTTTGGAGAAGGACCTTTCGCGCCTTTGACAACTTTCTTGTCTTTCCCCTTGTCTTGTTTCTTTCCCCTGGGAGCAGGCCTGTCAGCGTCGTGGATGGATTGAATCATTTCAGGAGTGAGCTCTCTGGGGCCTGAATGAAGAAACTCCTTGTAAGTTCTGATGATGCGATTGTCCTTTGGAACACACGCATACATTGACTCAGGGATTGAGCCAACGAACATAAATTTGGAGGAATCAGACACTATAATCTTCATTGTGTGGAAAATTCCAATGGTGGAGAGGGGATAATCAGCAACGACGGGGACATGATACTTGTCCATTGCCCACTTTGTGATCAGCGTCCAGAATCTAGCATAAGAGATCTCAGAATGACGAGAAGTGGACGCAAGGCTTTGAATCAACTGCTTCCATAAAACCGATCCATAATCAAGATTGATGCCGTGGTACAGCCCATAGAGAATTGTCATAAACAGCCGGCTCGCCCCATCAGAACCTGCACTTCGTTCGGATAGTCCTTTGAACAACACAGTGAAGAAGCCATTCCACTGAGGAGGTAAGCATGATTTCTTGAACTTTGTAACGGTGGTCAAAACCTCGGTGTAACCCATGTTGTAAAACATGGAGAACAATTTCCCCATAGGAATAGACTCAGGGTTAACCCTTGACTCATCAGGTGGAAACCCTAGAAGCGAACATAATCGCTGTTTGGAGATGGAGGTCTTGGTATCAAGAATGTCGAAGAAAATTCGAGCGACACACTTGTCATAGTGGGCAGTTGAGAAGATCTGTGACAAACACTCCATTGGAACGAGTTCAACCTTGGTTAGTGCTGGAACCAGTGGAGAGTACTTGAGACACTCCACGATTGGGAACATGAAAGCATCGTAGACTTGTGGGGTGAGATCAATGATCAGGCTTTGTTGAGGGCGGATAGGCAGTATGTGGGAGGTAGCATGAACTGAAGAGGAGTCCGCCATTGAAGAGTAGTTTTTGGGGAAGATGATGAACAGTAGGAGAAAGTGATCGTTTCTTGCTCTCTGAATATTTGGTGCAGTAAAGAGGTAAAAGACTTGAGGATTTACCCTTTATACCGGGGGTAGAAGAGAGAGAAGAATCTGCTCCCAAATCTTCTTAAAAAAAAAACAAAGCGTTTCCATAGGTGATTGACGCGTGACAGTTTAGAACCCCTATGATTACGCAGGAGAGAGAAAAAGTCTTCCGTTTCACACGCCTTCCCATCAAGCGCCGTTTGAAATATTAAAACGATTGGACTTTCGGCTGAGTCAGCAACTTATCCTTTTAATATGAGCTGTCTTCATAGATAAAGGTAAGCACGTGTAGCAGTAACGACCACATCTCTTTTAGAATATAACATTAAATCCCGAAGCTAAAAAAATAGCTTATAATTAACAAAACCAGATTTATGGAAAAACATAAAGTTTTTCGTGCATAGAGTGTCAAAGAGAAAGAAATAAAGCAAGACATATGTGGGAAATTGTGATGTCAATAAAGACACGAAACAGTGGATCCCGGGCACGAATCTCTTCCTTCAAAGTCAAGAGAGACCTTAAAGTGTTTGTGTGGTTTCCCGTAGAATTACGATCAAGCACTAATTAAGAAGTGTTGAAAGGCATCTTTTAATAAGGCTAATTTGGGAGGCTTTCACTTCAGTTCAGAATTCCTGATCTTGACATAAGACAGAAATCAACTGAAGTACTTGTGAGACCAATGTGGTCTGTCAAACAAGTAGGTTTGGAAAATATTTAAGTGACATGTAAAAAAAACTTTTAGGTGAAATCTCAAAAAAAATAAAATTGGATTCTAAGGGAAGAAATGTTATGGTATTTAACAATTGCATAAGAATCACACAAAAAGAAAAATTAGAGATTTCATGGTACAACCACTTGAGTGAATTCGTTAATTCATGAGTGAAAACTAGAGCAAATTTAATTGTTCACCGTCAATGCATAGCAGGTATTGAATTGTGGGTTTCACTTAGCACATAGTGGCATGAAGCTAAGATCATAAACACATAAATTGTTTAACCATAAACCTCAGTGGTAATTTCTGAGAGTCTCAAGGGTTACTTGTATGAAGCGAATATGATGGAGAAAAATATTTGAGATGGTGTAAAGAAACCAAAGTACCTCTGCTATTAAAATATGACCAAGCAGAAAACTCTTATCTCATATGAGAAAAGAGTAAGGTAGCTCATGATTAGAATAAATGTAATAGCCTAATTGGGAAGACAAGGTTTGTATATACCAAGTCAGTAAGGCTTTATTCAGAATCAGTTGAGGCTTGGACAACATGCAGCAGCATGCTTCTAGGGACACTTAGCTATTAAAAAGTGTGAGAATGATACCTGTCCCATCAATCATCCATAAACGGTAAATACAAACAGAAGTAAAGATAACAAAAAAATATTTTTGGAGTTTATGAAATTTTGATTCAAAGAAAAACAAAAACTAAACAAACAAACAAAAAACAAAACAAAAATTTTTTGGAACCGAACCCGAAATAGACCGAACGCTCGGTTCATTTCGGTTTAAAAAAATGTTTGGAATAATAAATAAAAATTGGAAAATAAGTGTACAAATAGTTTACAACCGAAGAAACTACCTTTTAGAGATAAGCGAAGACAAGTGCAATAGGACCAAACCCGAGCGTTCAGTTCATTTCGGTACCCATGCGAACCGAACCCGAAATAGACCGAACGTTCGGTTTATTTCGCTTCCAACTTTTAGTTTTGAGAAGGTGTTTTTGGTACTGACTCCGATTCCATCATACCCAGTCCTTGTAGAATTTTATTAAAACTTGCTTCAGGAAGAGCTTTGGTGAAGATGTCAGCCAGTTGATCAGTAGTTCGAACAAAGTGAATCTCTACGTTTCCGTCTTCCACATGATCCTTAATGAAGTGATACCTTAATGCAATATGTTTGGTTTTGGAATGTTGCAATGGGTTATGACAGATCCTAATTTCACTTTCTGAGTCACAATCTAGTGGGATCTTCTTCATATTGAGTCCATAATCACGGAGTTGGCTTTGGATCCAAATCACTTGAGATGTGCAAGAAGCGGTTGCAATGTACTCTGCTTCGGCTGTAGACAGAGAAACACATGTTTGTTTCTTGGATTGCCAGCTCACCAGCTTCCTGTTGAGAAATTGACATCCTCCTGTAGTGCTTTTCCTGTCTAAACCACATCCTCCGAGGTCTGCATCTGAGTAGGCTTGAACAAAGAAACCTGAATTTGAGGGATACCAGAGACCGAGAGAGGTGGTTCGCTTCAAATACTAGAGTATATTCTTCACTGCCAGCATATGTGGTTCACGAGGATTTGCTTGAAACCTGGCACAATAGCACACAGAAAACATTATATCAGGCCTGCTAGTTGTGAGGTACATCAGGGAACCAATCATTTGGCGATATAGTGTTATGTCAACTGCCGGTTTTTCCAAAGATGGTGTGAGCTTGGTACCGAACGCCATAGGGACTTTGACCTTTGAATCTCCCATCATGCCGAATTTAGCAAGAAGAGTCTTGGTATATGCTTCTTGGTTGATAAAGATGCCTTCGGGTCCCTGTCTAATATTTAAACCAAGGAAAAAGTTAATCGGACCCATTGAGCTCATTTCAAATTTTGTCTCCATCAACTTTCTGAATTCAGCTGTTAGGCTAGGATTCGTTGAGCCAAAGATGATATCATCGACATAGATCTGAACTATCATAAGGTGGTTACCTTCCTTTTTACGAAAGAAGGTTGGGTCAACCGAACCTTGTTTGAATTTAGATATCTTTAAAAACTTAGTTAGTGTTTCATACCATGCTCTAGGTGCTTGTTTCAGACCGTAAACTGCCTTATCTAGGATGTAGCAGCGATTTGGATGCTTTTCATTCACGAAGCCAGGAGGTTGCTCCACATAAACTGTTTCTTCAAGTTCCCCATTCAGAAAAGCGCACTTCACATCCATTTGGTAGACCTTGAAGTTCTTGTGTGCAGCATAGGCAAGAAATATTCGAACAGATTCCAGCCTTGCTATCGGAGAAAATGTTTCTTCGTAATCAATTCCTTCATCATGGCAGTATCCTTTTACCACAAGACGAGCCTTATTTCGAATCACATTACCCTCCTTATCCATTTTGTTTCTGAATACCCATTTGAGACCAACGACTGAGGCATCTTTTGGTGTTGGAATGAGACGCCAGACCTTATTTCTTTCGAATTCATTGAGTTCATCTTGCATTGCTTGAACCGAATCAGAATGATCGAGAGCAATATTGACGATCTTTGGCTCAATTTTGGACACAAAGGAATTAAACATGCAGAATTCTACTTTGGAGAGTAATGCAGTTTGTTTCGCCTTCAGTTGTGAGCGAGTTAGAACTTTTTCTGATGCGTTACCCACTATTTGAGATGCAGGATGATCTCTGGTCCATTTGGTGAGTGGAGGATAACTTGGATCAGAGGATGGATCCAGTTCAGCATTTACCATTTCTTCTAATTCTGATTGAGTATCATCGTCATTGAGCATGTCAGAATTCTCCCCCTTGATAGATGATGAATCATTTGGACCTTCGGGTTGATTTGGACTTTCAGGTGTAGCTGGGCTTTCGGGTGCTATAGGACTTTCGAGTGTAGCTGGGCTTTCGGGTGCTACAGGACTTTCGGGTGTAGCTGGGCTTTCGGGTGCTACAGGACTTTCGGGTGCTTCAAAGAATGGATTCTCCCCCTGAATTTGTGAGTTTTGTTGTTGTTAGGTCCATAATGTGTTGCGTCTTTGGGCTCGCTAGTTAGTCAAGTTTTGTCTCCGGTATGGGCCTGTCCATCCGTGAGTTCTTTGTAGGGTTTATTATATATAGATGCTTGCATGCATCCTAGAATGTAAGATTTGATAGAGATTTTACAGCATTCATCGTTCTTATCTTTTGTAACCCTAGTATCCTCTACAGCGGAAGTTCTTAATCGAGCTCTGCTGAGGATTGAAGTAATTGAATCATTCGACATATTCAGATTCATTCTCGTGCTTTATCTTACTGTTTTTCGCATTCTTTATTTACCTGTTAGAAGATCTAATCGATCAAAGAGTTCTATAAACTCATCAATTGGTATCAGAGCAGGAGGCTGTGTAATTCATACACATCTCTTCTGTGAAAGAAGTGTTAGGGTTTATTCCGCATTAACTGATATTTATTGAGCCGTCACTCCATAATTGATGTATCTCATTATTTATTGGTTTTGCCCTAATATTACATATTACTAGTCTCATCTTTCAAATAGGTTAAACGATCAAGCATGGACGATTCTCAATCTAATCCTATCAACATCTCAAGCAACATTGGATCAACAACAAAGATTCCTATTCTTTACACCCAAGATTACGAGGTTTGGGCGCATCCTTTTGAGGATTATGTCATCGGATCTGAAGATAATGGGTATCTTATATGGGAAGCTATTGTGTCTGGACCATTTGCTCACTCAGGAACATCCAGAATCATTAAAACTCAGAAAGAGTATAATGATCTGTTAAAAGATGTGAAAGACGTTGCTCAAGACGAAAAGGAGAAGTTTCAGTGCAACATCAAAGCATTGAGACTGATCCGATTCGCTCTTCAGTCTGACACGTTTAGGTTGGTGAGTTCCTGTAGCACTGCTAAATAAATCTGGGATCGGCTGCGAGAGCTGTATTCCATAGATGAAGATTTGGAGCACTCAATTCAAGCCTTGCTCTTGTCTGAGTTTGGAGAGTTCAAGCAAAATCCCGATGAGTCTGTTACACAGATGTTTGATCACTTCAATCATCTTCTCAGCAAGATGATCAAACATGATATCGAAAGGAAGCTGATTGAACAAAAAGTCACTTTTCTGAATGGCTTAAGATCTGAATGGAGAGCTGTAGTGTCTACTGTTAAAGCCCACGAGCAGTTCAAGTCATATTCGCTGGCGAAACTAGTGGGAATTCTGAAATCACAAGAAAAGATAGTGATGCAAGAGAAGAGTGTGGTCTCGAACTTGGGGTCCTTGGCCCTCCTGTCTAAAAGCAAGAATGCAGTGGAAGACGAAGATCTGAACCTGGAGGACTATGATCTTACTTCAGAAGATTATGCTATGATGGTCTCCAATCCCAAGAGGTTCATCAAGAAGAAGTTTCCTACCAATAAAAACAGAAACTGGCAGGGAAGCTACAGTTCTGAAAAGGTAAGGGAGGAGCCGAAGACTGAGGAACCAAAGAAAGAGGCGAAGGTCGAAGGAGATTCTGGTGTCAGCTGCTATTACTGTGGAGGAAAGAATCATTATGCCAAAGATTGTGTTCTGAAGAAAATGGCAGAGAAAGACGAGGAGAAAGATGAAGAGGCAATCCTGATGAAAAAGCTGGAAGAGATTTAGAGGAAGAAAGATGCTACTAATCCTTCGATGAATGCTCTTATTGTACAGGGTTCGGCAGAGGATGACGAGTTCGGTGGCGTGCAGGTGTGGTTGACCGACTCAGAGGATGATGAAGTGAGAAAGCCTTCTCATGGAAAGGCGTATGTCGCAAGAGGTGGTGAAAGCAGTGGAAAGTGTCTGATGGTGACTGATGTATCTCACATAAGGAGATACAATACTGATGGTGGAAATGAGGACACCAAGGAGCAAGAGGACTTATGCTTCACAGCAAAACCTCTGTGTGCAGATCAGTGAACTTGATGAACTGATCAAGAAGGCACAATCTCTTTTTATTTCGTTCAAAATTCCACAAAAATCATATGAAAAGGAATTAAATAACTTAAATTTAAGAATCTCAAATCTAGATAGTTGTTTAACTCTAACAAGGGTCACCAATTCTAACCTAACTGACCAAATAAGCAGGGTTTCATCCAAGAGTGAGGAGCAAAGGATGTGGATTGAGCTGAAGGAGTCAGAGCTAATTAAGTCTAAGGATGAAAACATTTATTTGCAAAGAGACAATTTGAAATTGTTAAAACAAAGGAATGTGTTTTGTTTAATTGCTAAAAGACTTTATGCTAACATTACTCAACTGCATCTAAATTGTGAAATAGGGCAGAAAATACATCGCATGATTTTACCCTTCCTTGAGTTTAAGGAGGATGAAATCGATGCTGAAACATACAACTGTGAAAGTGTTGTATCGTCTGATGATGTGAATCCTACTTATATGTATGGTCTGGACAAAATTGAATCTTTTATTAAGTCCAAAGACCATAAGGACATGCTCAAAAATCTTTTGGATGAAAACGATAAGCTGAAACTAAGGACCGAAACCATACAAAAATTCGACTCATTGAGTGCCAATTTAAGTTCAGAAAATAAAATTGATGTTGAAAATGCATCTAAACTTAATGAGTACGATGATATGAGTGAAATTTCTGTAGAGGATGAAGTCGACTGTTCTGAGTTTGCTCGATTGTCCCAAAATAAGTCCCTTGTTCTTGAAGAAAAGGATGTTGTGTACCAAAAGGTGAGAACAACACCAAATCAAGTATATAAGGTCACAGGAGTAACCGAGCATCAAACAGCCGAACTCACTGCCATTGTGAACGAAGATAACGCAGATGGCTGTGATGAGTTTTTCTGGTCTGCTCCTATAGATAATGCCGACGAAACAGTTGGTTTGTCAGAGAGAACGTCCTGGAAAACTAAAGGAAGATATGTACCAGAGCCGCTGAATAAGCCTGACAACTTTGACGTGCCAAGCACAAGTGGCACAAAAGAAGTACCTGTAGAAGAAGTCACTTCCACAAGCGAAACCTCATCTGTGAAAAGCGAACCGGTTGACAAGAAGCTGAAACAAAAGGCTAACATCCACAGACAGCCGAAACAAGTGAAAAATCAAAAGCAGCAGAGGAATCTGAGATACAAAAAGAATCTCTCAGAGCGAAAGCAGTTTTAGCGATCTCAAAACGCCCATTTCTCCTACCATGACAAAAATTCAAAGCCAGAGAAAAAGGACAGGTTCAGTCCTGAAAGCAACTGCAACCGAAAGGATAGGTTCGGTTCAGAGAACAACAGCAACCGAAAGGATAGGTTCGGTCCCGAAAGCAACAGCTACCGAAGATCCAGGTTCGGTCCCTCTAATGACCATAAACAAAAGGGTCACTTAGAACCTCAAGTCAGGAAAAACTCCCAGTCTAAATTCTCTCGTTCTGATTCTTCTCATTCTCAATCCTTTTCTACACCCAATTCTGTTCCTGCTCAAAATTCAAAATCATCAACGAACTTGAAAGGAAAATCGAAGGTTTCCTTAGTCAAGGATAACCGAAAGCAGTCTAATGCTCAAACACAAAAATCTAAAACCAAAACGACTGTAGCAAATCCTAACAAAATCAAAGTGTTCACTATTAAGAAGAAAGATGAAACAACATTAATAAAAAGAACATATCTTGTTGATGTTTCTCTTACTATCCCTGTTCCTGTGAAAAGCTCACGTAGACCCAAGAAACTTTGGGTTCCTAAATCTTCTTGATTGTTGCAGGTTATCAGTGACGAGCAGTTCGACGAAGAATGGTACATTGACAGTGGCTGCTCTCGTCACATGACAGGAAGGAAGGAAGAGCTGAGGGAATTTCGATCTCTTCAAAATGGTGGTAATGTCAAGTTTGGTAACAATTCCTATGGAACGATAAAGGGTTATGAAATGATAACCAATGGAGACTTCACAATAAGAAAGGTGGCGTACGTTGAAAGGCTACATCATAATCTCATCAGTGTGTCTCAACTGGTAGGCGGTACCGGTCTCAAAGTTTCATTTAACGATGAAGGTTCAGAAATCATAGAGAAGAAATCAAATAGGGTTATTCTCAAATCAGAACGCAAAGGCGAAATGTTTCCTTTAAATCTCAAACCAATCAAAGGAAATCCAGCTATATGTCTTTTGTACAAAGCTCATTCTGATGAAAGCTGGTTGTGGCACCGAAGGCTCTCACATCTCAACTTCAAGGACATTAACAAGCTTGTTACTGGAGGTCATGTTCGGGGTCTCCCATTGCTCAAGTTTGAACGAGAACACTTGTGCGCTGCATGTGAAATGGGGAAACAAAGTCGTCAAAGTCACCCATCCATTATAAACACAAAATTTGTTGAACCACTTAAGTTGCTACACATCAACTTGTGTGGTCCATCATCAATCGAAAGCGATGGCGGTAGCAAGTATATACTTGTCATTGTTGATGATTTCTCATGCTTTACATGGGTGTTCTTTCTGAAGCACAAATCTGAGGTTACTCTTCAGCTAAAGATGTTTATCAAGCAGATGGAAGTGCAACTGAGAAAAGTCGTTCGCAACATTCGGAGCAACAATGGACTGGAGTTCAAGAACAATGAATTTGAAGACTTTTTGGCAGAAAAAGGAACCAGTCACAACTTCTCAGCCCCCTACACGCCTCAACATAACGGAATTGTCGAAAGACGAAAACCGATCCTTGTGTGAGGCGGCCCGAACTATGCTAAGTTTCGCTTCTCTTCCTTTATATGTCTGGGCTGATGCTATTGCTGCAACATGTTTTACGCAGAACAGGTCTTATCTCAACAAGCGTTTCACTCTTACTCCTTATGAAATCATCAATAACAGGAAGCCGAACGTTAAATTTTTCCATGTGTTCGGTTCATGATGTTTCATTTTCAACTCCAAAGAACATCGTAACAAGTTTGACGTTAAAGCTGATGAAGGAATTTTTCTGGGATACTCTCTTACTTCAAAAGCATACCGCGTTTTAAATAAGCGTTCTAGAAAAATTGAGGAAACATATTATGTGACTTTCGATGACAGCTACGTCAAGAAGCTAAAGACTACTGGAGAAGCAATTGGAGAGATTTTCTCTCAAACAGGTCAAGTCACGGCCCCGATTGCTAATTTGTTTGATCAGTTTGTGGAATTATTCGATGAACATGAGAAAGCTACTCTCTCGGAAGCCAAGGCAGCAGACAACAAAGTCGATCATCTGAAGCAAATTGTCGAAGATGCAGCCAAACGAGCGGGTAAAGGAAAACAAGTTCTGAACAAACCTCCTCAGCAAGGCGCTTCAGTTGAGGGGGAGAATCAACCGAACTCACAATTTCAGGGGGAACATTCTATTCCAGTAGCACCCGAAAGCTCTGCTACACCCGAAAGTACTGTAGCACCCGAAAGCTTAACTACACCCGAAAGTCCTGTAGCACCAGAAAGTCCAGCTACACCTGAAAGCTCATCAGCTGAGGGGGAGAATTCCGATATGTTCTACGATGACGATAGTCAATCTGAATTGGAGGAAATGGTCAACGCCGAATTGGATCCATCTTATGATCCAAATTACCCTCCTCTTGTTAAATGGACGAGAGATCATCCTGTATCTCAGATAGTGGGTAATGTCTTTGAAAAGGTCCTGACTCGATCTCAACTGAAGGCAAAGCAATCATCTCTATTCTCCAAAGTTGAGTTATGCATGTATAATTCTTTCGTATCAAAAGTTGAACCGAAGACAGTAAATATTGCTCTTGATCATTCTGACTGGGTTCAAGCTATGCAAGATGAACTCAATGAGTTCGAAAGAAACAAGGTATGGTGGCTCATTCCAACTCCTAAAGATGCCTCAGTTGTTGGTCTCAAATGGGTGTTCAGAAACAAAATGGACAAGGAAGGTAATGTGATTCGAAACAAAGCTCGACTCCTGGTGAAAGGATACTGCCAGGAAGAAGGAATTTGATTACGAGGAAACCTTTGCTCCAGTAGCTAGGCTGGAATCTGTTCGAATATTTCTTGCCTACGCTGCACACAAGAACTTCGAGGTCTACCAAATGGATGTAAAATGCGCCTTTCTGAATGGAGAACTTGAAGAAACTGTTTACGTGGAGCAACCTCCGGGGTTTGTCAATGAAAAGAACCCCAATCACTGTTATATTCTGGACAAGGCGGTTTACGGTCTGAAACAAGCGCCTAGGGCATGGTATGAAACGCTAACCAAGTTCTTAATGTTATCAAAATTCAAAGAAGGTTCGGTTGACCCAATCTTCTTTCGTAAGAAGGAAGGTAACCACCTTATGATTGTTCAAATCTATGTCGATGATATCATCTTTGGCTCAACGAATCCTAGCTTAACAGTTGAATTCAAAAAGCTGATGGAGACTAAATTTGAAATGAGCTCAATGGGTCCGATTAACTTTTTCCTTGGTTTAAATATTAGACAGGGACCCGAAGGCATATTCATAAATCAGGAAGCATACACCAAGACTCTTCTTGCTAAATTCGGAATGATGGGAGACTCAAAGGTCAAAGTACCAATGGCATTCGACACCAAACTCACACCATCCTTGGAAAAACCGGCAGTCGATATAGCGTTATACCGTTAGATGATTGTGTCTTCGTGTGTTTCGGATGTCCACGTAGCCATCTCAAACATCCTGGAAGCACATGATCCCATCTTAAACTACTCTGTGAGGCGTGATCTTGCAGAAAAGCTTGCTCCTGCACTCTCTCTCCTGAGCAAGATTGACGGGCTCCTTGACTTCGTGTCCATTCCAAAACAAGGGGAAGAAAATGTATCTCAACCGCCTCCTACTTCCACAGCAACAAAAACAACCGAACCTCCTTCAACAGGACAAGCCTCAGGTTCGGGTGTCAAAGATAAAGGGAAACAAGTTGCAGAAGATAGTGACGACGATAAAGAGACCATTGCTGATCTTTTGAAGAAGCAAGGTCGACATAAAGATGCCGATATTAGCGCTCGGGTTGCTAGAGAGGCTGAAGAGTCTGAAAGAAAACAGAAAGAGGCTCACGACCTTCTCGAGAGTAGGAAAACTCTTTCTCCTCCTTGGACTCTTGAGAAGTTGCTGAAAGAAGCCATTGAAACTCCAAGCATCTTGTGGCTCGAACCAGTGATCTCACTAGATTGCTGTAATACTGTCGATTCTCAGTTCGACATGCCACTGACCCGAAAGGCCTTCATCTTCCATGCCTTTGACAACATTGCCGAGTTACCTCATCTTCATCCAAAGGTTGACCGGGATTTAGTTGAATTCTATCTGAGGGCTGCTCAACCACAGTATCAAACATGGAGCGCTCAGAAGATAATCAATGTTCGGGTCCTTAAGCCGTTTCGGGAAGGGAACTTCACGAACGTTCGGTTCAAGGTGCTGAGAGGATCTGCCAAGACCGAACATGCTCTTTCGCTTTCTGATCTTCCCAATTTGAATCCACATGATTGGATAATTCTGCACAACATCCTTCTCACAAATGAAGCAGAGTATGGTCCGATAATAGATCACTTCAAGAGGATGCTTGTTTGCTACATCATGGAAGTCGCCAAAACGGATCAGGAGATTGCCAGCATCTTCAAGAAAAAGCCTACCATTTCTCCTGTTGGCTCGGCAAGTGACCTAAACATGATACAGATGGGGAAGATAGACTCGAAGAGAAATTCTGTTATTTTTACCAGAAATGAAGGCCAAAAATGTCTGTTCGCTTTGGCTAGATAAACATCTCTACACCACTGCATGCCTGGAACATGTCTTAGGGATTATCCATCGTTGCAAGCAGAATTCGGCAGATGACAAGAAGTACTTTAATGATATGATTCAGTGGTACATCCGCTTCAGACAGACAATTCTCGCTATTATCCCAAGTCTGTTTGACACCACTAAGAAGGTTCCGGCAGTTGGACCCAACAAGAAGAAGTAATGGTCTTGCTCCAATTGACGCAAAGGGGGAGATTGTTAGGTCCAGAATGTGTTGCGTCTTTGGGCTCGCTAGTTAGTCAAGTTTTGTCTCCGGTATGGGCCTGTCCATCCGTGAGTTCTTTGTAGGGTTTATTATATATAGATGCTTGCATGCATCCTAGAACGTAAGATTTGATAGAGATTTTACAGCATTCATCGTTCTTATCTTTTGTAACCCTAGTATCCTCTACAGCGGAAGTTCTTAATCGAGCTCTGCTGAGGGTTGAAGTAATTGAATCATTCGACATATTCAGATTCATTCTCGTGCTTTATCTTACTGTTTTTCGCATTCTTTATTTACCTGTTAGAAGATCTAATCGATCAAAGAGTTCTATAAACTCATCAGTTGTTTTGAAGAGAATTGATTCTCCCCCTCAACCGAAGTACCGCTCTGATGAGGTTCGTTTCAAACTGGTTCTCCTTCTCCCATTTGTTTGGCTGCATCTTCGATAAGCTGCTTCAGATGATCGACTTTGTTGTTTGCTGCCTTGGCTTCCGAGAGAGTGGCTTTCTCAGGTTCATCAAATAAGTCTACGAACTGGTCAAATAAATTAGCAATCGCTGCTATGACTTGACCTGTTTGAGAGAAAAATCTCTGCAATTGCTTCTTCGGTAGACTTTAGCTTCTTGATGTAATTGTCATCGAACGTCACATAATAGGTTTCTTCAATTCTTCTAGAACATTTATTTAAAACCCTGTATGCCTTTGAAGTAAGAGAATATCCAAGAAATATTCCTTCATCAGCTTTGACATCAAACTTGTTGCGATGTTCTTTGGAGTTGAAGATGAAACACCTGGAATCGAACACATGAAAGAACTTGACATTCGGCTTCCTGTTGTTGATAATCTCATAAGGAGTGAGAGAGAAACGCTTGTTGAGATAATACCTATTCTGAGTAAAACATGCTGCAGCAATAGAATCAGCCCAGAAATATAAGGGAAGCGAAGCAAAACTTAGCCTGGTTCGGGCCGCCTCGCACAGGGAGCGGTTTCGCCTTTCGACAATTCCATTTTGTTGAGGTGTATAGGGGGCTGAGAAATTATGACTGGTGCCTTTTTCGGTAAGGAAATCCTCAAAGTCTTTGTTCTTGAATTCCAGTCCATTATCGCTCCTGATGTTTCGAACAACTTTTCTCAGTTGTAATTCGACTTGTTTGATAAAGATCTTCAGCTTAGGAGTCGCCTCAGATTTGTGCTTTAGAAAGAATACCCAAGTAAAGCGTGAGAAATCATCAACAATAACAAGAATATACTTGTTACCGCCAATGCTCTCAATTGATGACGGACCACATAAGTCGACGTGAAGCAACTCAAGTGGTTCAATAACCTTGGTGTTTATGATGGTTGGGTGACTTTGTCGACTCTGTTTATCCATTTCACACGCAGCACATAAGTGTTCTCGATCAAACTTAAGCAATGGAAGACCTCGAACATGACCGCCGGTGACAAGCTTGTTGATGTCTTTGAAGTTGAGATGTGAAAGCCTTCGGTGCCACAACCAACTTTCGTCTGAATGAGCTTTGGACAAAATACATATGGCTGGATTCCCTTTGATTGGTCTGAGATTTAGAGGGAGCATTCCACCTTTTCGATCTGACTTGAGAATTACTTTGTTGGTTTTCTTCTCTATAATTTCTAAACCTTCATCGTCGAACGAGACTTTGAGACCGGTACCTCCTACCAGTTGAGATACATTGATGAGAGCAGCCGCTGTCTATGTACCATTCTTCATCAAACTACTCGTCACTGATAACCTGCAAAAATTAAACAGATTTAGAAACCCAAAGTTTCTTGGGTCCACGCGAGCCTTTCATAGAAACAGGAATAGTAAGAGAAACATCAACGATATGTTCGTTTTATTAAGGTTGTTTCATCTTTTCTTTTAATAGTAAACACTTTGATTTTATTTGAATTAGATGCAGTTGTTTTGGATTCAGATTCTGGTGTTTGGATTTTAGCCTGCTTTTGGTCTCCCTTAGCTGAGGAAATCTTCCTTTTTCCTTTCAAATCCTTTCGAACAGAATTGGGCTTAGAAGAAGATTGAGAACGAGAAGAATTAGAGGAAAAGAAATTAGAATGAGAATCGTTTCTGACTTGAGGTGCGAAATGAACCTTTCGGTTGTGGTCATTTGAGGGACCGAACCTAGACCTTCGGTTACCGTTTGATAATGAGCCGAAGCAGGATTTTTGGGTGTTGTTGGTTGGTGGCCCGAAACTGGGTCTTTTATTGTAAAAGCTTGATGGGCTGAAATCTGGTCTTTGCCTGTTGTTATTTGGCAGACCGAAACTAGCTTTTCGGTTGCTGTTGCTTTCGGGACCGAATCTATCCTTTCGGTTCTGTTCTTCGTGTGGCCTGAAAGTCTTCATCTGGTTCTTTTGAATCGGAGATTCGAAGTTCCTTTGACTTTTGTTTTCTTCTCCTTTTGACTTAGAATCTTTGTCAAGGTGAATGTAGTGAGGATTTTGGGAGTGCCAAAACTGCTTTCGCTCTGAGAGATTTTTCTTGTATCTCTTGTTTCTCTGTTGCTTTTGATTTTTCATATGTTTCGGTTGTCTGTGGATATTTGCCTTTTGTTTCAGCTTCTTAGCAACCAGTTCACTCTTCATGGAAGAGGTTTCTCTTGTGGAGGTGACTTCTTCCACTGGAATCTCTTTTGTGCCACTGGTACTTGGTACGTCAAAGTTGTTAGGCTTATTCAGAGGTTCGGGCACATATCTACCTTTGTCCTTCCATGATGTTCGCTCCGACAGACCAACTGTTTCGTCTGCGTTATCTATCGGTGCTGACCAGAAAAACTCATCACAGCCATCTGCATTATCTTCGTTTACTATGGCAGTGAGTCCGGCTGTCTGATGTTTAGTTATTCCTGTGACCTTATACACCTGATTGGGAGTTGTTCTAACCTTCTGAAACACGACGGCCTTTTCTTTAAGGATTGAGGACTTAGTTTTGTATAAACAAGCGAATTCCATAGAGTTTTCAGAAATTAGGTTTTTGTAGTTTTCAGGCTCGCTCCTGACGAACTCAGAACAATCAACTTCGTCCTCTACAGAAATTTCACTCATATCATCGTCCTCATTAAGTTCAAATGCGTTTTCAACATCAATTTTGTTTTCTGAACTCAGATGGGTACTCAATGAGTCGAATTTTTGTATGGTTTCGGCCCTGAGTTTTAACTTATCATTTTCATCCAAAAGATTTTTAAGCATGTCCTTATGGTCTTTGGACTTTATAAAGGATTCGATTTTGTCCAAACCATACATGTAAGTAGGATTAACATCATTGGAAGATACAACATTTTCATAGTTGTATGCTTCGGCATCAATTTCATCCTCCTTAAACTCAAGGAAGGGTAAAATCATGCGATGTATCTTCTGCCCTATTTCACAATTTAGATGCAGTTGAGTGATGTTAGCATAAAGCCTTTTGGCAATCAAACAAAAAACATTCCTTTGTTTTAACAATTTGTGATTGTCTCTTTGCAAATAAATGTTTTCATCCCTAGACTTAATCAGCTCCAACTCTTTCTGCTCTATCCACATCCTTCGCTCCTCACTTTTGGATGACACCCTGCTTATTTGGTCAGTTAGATTAGAATTCGTGACCCGTGTTTGCGTTAAACAACTATCTATATTTGAAATTCTTGAATTCAAGTTATTTAATTCTTTTTCATATGATTTTTGTGGAATTTTAAATGAAACAAAAATAGATTGTACCTTCTTGATCAGTTCATTGATCTGCACACTAAGAGGTTTCGCTATAAAGCATAGGTCCTCTCGCTCCTTGGCCTCTTCATTTCCACCATCAGTGTTGTATCCCCTCATCTGAGATACATCGGTCACCATAAGACATCTTCCACCAGTTTCACCACTTTTTGCAACATAAGCCTTTCCATGAGAAGGCTTTCTCACTTCATCGTCTTCTGAGTCAGTCGACCACACCTGCATGCCACCAAACTCATCATCATCTACCAAACCCTGCACAATAAGAACAATCATAGAGGGATTAGTAGCAGCTTTCTTCCTTTTTTTTATCTCTTCCAGTCTTTTCAGAAGACTTGCTTCTTCATCCTTCTCTTCATCTTTCTCTGCCATCTTTTTCAGCACATAATCTTTTGCGTAGTGATTCTTCCCACCACAGTAGAAGCAACTGACACCAGAGTCAGCTTCACCCTTCGCTTCCTTTTTCGATTCCTTAACCTTTTGTTCATCTTTCACCTTTTTAGAACTGTAGCTTCCTTGCCAATTACGATTTTTGTTGGTAGGGAACTTTTTCTTGATGAACCTTCTGGGATTTGACACCATCATAGCATAGTCTTCGGCTGTCAGATCGTGATCTCCCAGATTTAGATCTTCTTCATCTTCTTCTACACTCTTACATTTGGACAAAAGTGCCAGAGACCCCAGATTTGAAACCACGCTTTTCTCTTGCAGCACTGTCTTTTCCTGGGATTTCAGAATCCCCACCAGTTTCGCCAGCGAGTACGATTTGAACTGCTCGTGTGCTTTAACCGTTGACACAACAGCTCTCCATTCGGATCTTAGGCCATTCAGAAAAGTGACCTTTTGTTCGATGATATTCCTTTCAATATCATGTTTGATCATGTTGCTGAGAAGATGATTGAAGCGATCAAATGTCTGCGTAACAACCTCATCAGGATTCTGCTTGAAGTCTCCAAATTCAGATATAAGTAAAGTCTGAATTGAGTGCTCCAGATCTTCATTAGTGGAATACAGCTCTCGCAGTCGATCCCAGATTTCCTTTGCTGTACTGCAAGAACTCACCAATCTAAACGTGTCGGATTGAAGAGCGAATCGGATTAGTCTCAATGCCTTAATGTTGCATTGAAACTTCTCCTTTTCGTCCTGAGCAACATCTTTCATGTCTTTCAACAAATCATTGTACTCCTTTTGAGTTTTAATGATTCTCGATGTTCCTGAATGAGCAAATGGGCCAGATATAATAGCTTCCCATATCAGATACCCATTATCTTCAGATCCAATGACATAGTCTTCAAAGTGGTGCGTCCACACCTCGTGATCTTGAGTATAGAGAATTGGAATATTGGTTGTAGATCCTATACTGTTTGAGATGTTAATAGGATTAGATTGAGAATCATCCATGCTTGATCTTTTAACCTGTTATAAGATCAGACTTTGTAATACGTAATATTAGGGAAAGATGAATAAATAATGAGATACGTCAATAATGGAGTTACGGCTCAATAAATATCAATGAATGCGGAATAAACCCTAATCACTTCTTTAACATAAGAGATGTGTATCAATTACACAGTCTCCTGCTCTGATACCAATTGAAGAGTTAAGAGACTCTTTGATCGTTTAGATCTTTGAACAGGTTAATCACAAAAACTTTAAACAAAAATATCAAGCACAAGAATGAATCAAAATAGGTCGAATGATTCAATAGATTCAATCCTCAACAGAGCTCGACAAAGAACTTCCGTTGTAGAGGCTATTAGGGTTACAAACGATAAAGATAATATCTTTCAAGAATAATCGACTTCAAAATATTTTGTACTAAGATGCATGCAAGCATCTATAAATACTAAACCCTAGAAATAAATCACGGATGGACAGGCCCAATCCGGAGACAAAAATGGACTAAAGAACGAGACCAAGACGCAACACCCATCAGACCCAACAAGCATAAATAAGGAAAAGTAATTAAACACATAGATAAAACACATATCAGTAACCACATCCGGTGCTGCACGGGCCTCATCGGTGGTCACATGAAATGTACTGCTCTTCACCATAAAAGCCTCCGCCATGCCCTATCAGCCATCAGTATTACTCAATATGGATGGCACAGGCGCCGCCACAGCTCCTCCTGATAGTCTCAGACAATCACCCATTTTACGGTTGGTCTGATTGCAATGGAAGCAGATCAATACGCTCCGAGGGAAATCCCTACTCATAGGGCCAGTCTGCCAACACCTATAACATCCCAAACCCACTGACCGACACCTCCCGCTATGCTGCTTGCCACACTTGCAGCGGCGGCCTCGACCCTACTGTCCCCTAGAGTGAAAATCAAAAACATTAGGCTTCTTAGCCTTGCCCACGATAGTCTGCACCTGCTTCGACTTGCTCTTCGACCGAAGCTCCAGCTAAATCTCCTGCTCACGGGCCCTCTCAATCGTATCCTTTAGGGTTTTGCACCCCAAAAAGCTCACAAACTCCCAGATGTCATCTCTTAACATGTCATGATACCTCACCTTCTTCATATCCTACTCTGCAGCATACTACGAAACCAATAGAGCCCTCTTTCAGAACTTGGAAGTGATCTCCACCACAATCTCAATAGTTTGGCGAAGGTCCTAGAACTCCCTTGTCAGTTGTTGCACCTCGATAGCTAGTGCAAACTCTCTCTGGAATCTCTGAACTAACTCCTCCCAGGTAATCACTATCACTACCGCTATCCTAACAGCTTGGGTAACCTCCTCCCACTAGTCTCGTGCTTTGTCCCTCAGCAGGAAAGATGAAAATACCACCTTTCCCCCTCAGGGTAAAACATCGTCCGCTGAGCCTTCTCCATGTCAGTGATCCAACAATAACTAGTGATGGGGTCCTTAGCCCCCAAGAGCTCAGGAGCTCGAAAAGCCTTGAACTCCCAAAATGAAGGAGCTCAAGCTCCAATCTGACCCGCAACAATCTCGACTTGAAAATTCCCGAGCCTTTCATCCATCGGCTCCAAAATCCCTACCTTGATGGTACCGAACAACACACGGGTAGCATCCAAGATACTGCGAGTAACCTCAACAGAAATGAACTCGTGTAGATGCTCATCAATCAGTTTTGTCCCTGAGCCAGAAGTTGAACTCGAACCAGAGCTAGAACCTCCTCGAGTAATCATCTCCATCCTCTAAAATGAAACACAACATATAAACAATCAACAAAGGACTCGACGGGATTCATCTATACAGGCCTCCGTAGAGTTTCCAAATATGCTCTTGTCTCAGGTACATATCCTGTGGTTCTAGTAGTACAGGGCAAATACTACCTTTCACACCTACCTCTACCTTCCTGAAAGTCAGTCCTGATTCCTCTAAGTCACAACACTAAAACCATATACTAATCCTATGCTATACCGCATACATATCCTAGACTTTCCTAGGAATTCTCAACTCCCACCATTCACAATACCAAGAACCTCAATCAACATCGTTGGTTGCCTTATGCATGCAAGTTATACACAAAATAGGATCTTATAGACTGTCAAATGATGATTCTACCCTAAGTCCAAAACCAAACAAGGAACAAGAAATGAGGCTAAATTGATAAAATAACTCTAGGTCAAACCCTAGTCAAAATCCAGGTCAAGTCAACCGAGTCAGCCGGGTTGACTCAGTGAGTACATTGGGAGTACTCCTTACATATGTGGGGTGTACTGCATGGTTGACCAGGGATCACTGAGCTGACCACATACGTGTAGTGTAGCCGCAGTTACTCCCAGTGTATGCAACTGCTCTCCACTTAAGTCATTAAGTGCTTATTCCTTAAGAATTTACGTCCAAAATCCAGATCTAGGCTCAAAAAGATGTCCTTAACCATAAAGTTTTCAACTTAATGGTTTAGCATGGCTATTAAGGCCTTAGCTCCAAAAACCCTAACTTATTAACCCATTTAGACACTTTAGCACATGCATGAGGAGAAACTAGTGACCAAAAGCACATTTTTATGACCTAACACCCCTTAAAACCTCTAAAAGGGCAGCTCAAACATCATGGAATACCTCCTACTCACAAGGATCAAGTTTGGGACAATAAGGTAACAACCTTGGGCTAAAACTAGATTCATAAGCAACATACACCAAGATTGAAGCTTTTTACCTCCACAAAATGCACAATGAAGAGAAAATGCTGGATCCAAAGCCTTGAGTGAAACCACACAACCTCAAGGTTATTCCTTTTACTCCAAGGCGCCAAAATGACAGCAAAAAGGGCTCTTCAAGCTTTACAATACACTCACCCACTTTAGGGTTTCGAAAATGAGAAAGGGGGCTGAAGATAAGAGGGTACATGAGTCCATAAAGGTGCTTAAATAGGGTCCAAACCCTAAAATGTAGGGTTTACACCATGGATGTGTGCGCCCTACATACTAGTGTACACTTAGCATACTAGCACAGAACCTAGTATGCCCAACGCACCAAGGTGTACGCCCCACGTACTAAGCTGCATCTGAATTTTACGAAAATGCCATTAGGGACTATTCTTGCAAAAAAAATACAACCCAAGGGTTAAAAGCAAATACCTAAAACTTAGATGTTACATTTTCTTATCTTCATAAAAATGCAAAAAGAACACTGAATGTTGTAGTCTTCATCCATTTTTGATGTTCTCACTTACTTACTCATCTACTCCATCATGATCTCTCTTTCTTTGTTGATACCTAAAGGCCCAAATATGCTCACAAACCTTCTCTCTCTCTTCCATCGACTCTCTCTCTCTCTCTGTCTCTCTACATGACGCCATTATCACCGCCTCACAAATTTGACTGCCGACTTCGCCACCTAGTGGCAAAGCCAGGGTCAAAGAAAAGGTGTAGCATAACTTTTTTCCTAATGTTGGACAGAACTATGATCGTTAGAACAATGATTGTTAGAAAATAGGAAAAGCATCAAATAGGAATCAACAATTAGCGAGCAAATGGAACATGTAACGTCGATTAGCCTTCTTTTTCGTGTTTCTAGTTCATGTTTTTTTAATCAAATGGGTACAACATTTGGACAATTCGACATTATTGGGTTATCTCTTATTCTCTTATTTGATTAAAATATTGGAGTTAAATATTTTGGCTTTTTTAAAGGAGTTGGATTTGTAATATAGAGTAGCCTATATTTTTTTTACCAGGGTAACACCGTAGTATAAAAAAAATTATGAAAATATTTAGCCTTCTAGACAAAATTTAAGGGATATCCATTGCATATCCCAGGCACATATATGGATCTACCAGTGTCGCCATCCTTATTGCCATAGCTTGGAAGCCTTACGCCCTTCACCATCGGTAACTTGTCTTGTCTTCTCATTCGTCTACGACGCTTGTAACCCCACCCCAACTCCATCCATGTCCTTACTTCCTGACGTCTCCTGCCTTCACATTGCTTAAAAGGGACCGCCAAAAGATGGAGACACCCATCACCACCACCCCTTGCTTATCGGTTCCAAATAGACTAACGTCATCGCCTACTCCATCCTCACCTCCACCGTCCACCCCCCATTATTCCACTTATTCTTTTGTTCAAGAGTATTTTTGTAACGCCTCAAATTTTAAGAAAAAATTTTCATTTTAATTCTCAAAATATTACTCATAATTTATGGCCATCACAAAATTATCAGTTATTATCAAACAATATAAGAGTATCCCAAAATCCTCAAATCTCCATAAGCCGACGGATGTGTACAATCATGCCTCCTCCTTCCCGGAATCTACAAAAGTAGCTAAAACACATTTAACTCAATGCGGTAAGCATGAAGCTTAGTGAATTCTTGAAGATACCACATACACAAATAATTAGCCTCTCGTGGCTATGTCTCGAATAAGACCCTCCGGTCTTACAGCTCGGTATGGACCCTCCGTTCATAGCTCAACATATATACATGATATATAACAGCAAAAGTCACAAAGACAGAATGCAGGAGAACACATAAGGCAGATAAGACCCTCCGGCCAGTAATACAAATAAGACCCCCCGATCAATAATATAAATAACACCCTCCGGTCAACAACATAAATAATACACTTCGGTTAACAACCTAAATAAGACCCTCCGATCAATAACACAAATAAGACCCTCCGGTCATTCATGCATTACCACACAGGTAGGTATAGTGAGAAGACTCACCTCGTGAAGTAAAGTAAGTAAATCCCACACTCGAACTGCCGGTCTAGACTCCGCCTAACATATGTCACATATATCTCTAATTAAAATTTGACATCAACAATCGTCAAAATGTTGGTTAAGTCTCTCTAATATACCTCAGAAGGGAAAAATACTATTTTACCCCTCCATGGCCTCCAAAGTCTACAACTTGTCCAAAACCCTAAAGTCAACGGAAGTCAACAGTCAATGTCAACAGTCGATGTTGACCTAACTCGACGAGTGTATCTACCCGACTCGTCGAGTTCCTTTAGTTATCAAAAAATCGTGAAAAACCCCAACTAACTCGCCGAGTTCGCTCAGTATCCAGGAAGCGGGAAAAACTCGTTTCAACTTGTCGAGTTGGCAAGGCAACTCGTCGAGTTTCTCCCAGTCTTATAATCTTCAGACACTTTTTGGCAAAACCAAAGCTCCAAACTGTAGATCCGATCCCTTAGGACTGAAATACCACGTAAAGTTGTTAACTTTACGTGCATGCATGATATAAAGGGGCTAAAACAGTCATATAAAGCATGTTATGGGACATAGAGCATGAAGGAGGGCCAAGAATTGATAAAGTTGGCAACTTTAAGTCCAAAGAGGCCCTATGATGCCTATATTTGAAGTCATAACATCAGAATATGTCACAACTGGAAATTTTGTGTCATGTAATCTATACATTCAACCTAATGTGAATCAAAAACTTCAATCAAATACAATATACAAGCACTACAAGTAGTCATCAAACAATTGGAGACCCTAGAAGTTCTTGTTAAGTCCATTTGGACTAGGACTTCCTATTTGGATCCAAATGGACCAATAAGCTTCCAATTGGACTATCATGGGCTTAGGACCCTAATTGGGCTCTAATTGGACCCACACTAATTTATTTCAACATTTTAGGTCATATTGGGCCTAGAATGAAATAAATCACAAGCTTTGATCCATAATTTAACCTAACCTAGCTTAATAAAGCATAAAAATCACACTTTTATTTATAAGGCCAATAAATACCCTAAACTACCTCTAATGTTGGGCTTAGGGGCAAAAAGCCCAATTCTTCCCTCTTCCCTTCATATTCTCGGCCCAAGGCCCAAACACAAGAAGGAGTTGACTTTCAAGTGCCACCTCATTATTACCCAACATGTTTCCATGCACCTTAGTCCATATCTCCATGCATATCACTTCAAAAGTCATCTCTTCTTCTCTTCTCCCTCACTCTCGGCCGAACCCCTCTCACACACACCAAAAATATCTCCATTTCTCTCTAGATTCACTCAAGAACTCTCCTTCCTCCCCTTTCCAAAAATCTCGAAAATTAGGGACTTTCCAAGAGGATTTTGCAAGTAAATCATCATCTAAGGTAAGATTATGCATAAATCTATGGTTTAAATTCTTTTGTTATCAAAATCCTTTCCTAATCTATGCTAAAATCGTGATCTTGCACCCTAGAACCATCTCAAAACTCGAGATCTTCATCAAAGGGAGCCAAGACCAAAAACACTTCATTTTTCCTTCCATTTTCCTTGCAAAAACCGAACCAACACCCCAAGGTGAGCTTCATACCCCTATTTTCTGTTTTATGAGTTTTGTGGGGGGGAATACAAGTGAAAGTGTAGATCTATATGTGTTTGTATGCCTTGTATGATTTCCATGCTTATATGTATGCTTTTATGTGTTTTTATGTTGGATCTAGCCTCAAAACTCATCAAAACCGAGATATAACTTGTGCTACATGATTTTTACTTCAAATATATTTCTAAACACAAAGTGCTTCAAAAAAAATGGCTAAGTAGTTTAGTAATAATTTCTTTGGGTTAAAAACACAAATTTTGGGCCTAAAATGTGAAAAATGCAAAAATAAGGGCCCAAATCGTCATTTCACAGATTCTGATGGATGAAGTGTGCCAAAACAGTTTTCATAAGTAAATTTCTGGAAATATACTCATTTAGGGGACTAAAATCATAAATTTTAAGCTTAATGGGCTAAAAATGTAACTTTCGGCCCAATAAGGCCCATTATGCGAATTTTTCTGTTTTGGAGGGCCAAAACTGTAACTTTCTGTAAAACAGTGGACTATAAGTGTTCCAACCCCTTTTCAAAGGTTAAAAATGCTTTTTAAATTTAAAAAGGACCAAAGTTGCAAAAATTTTCCAAATTGGGCCAAAATTGTAAAAGTTGCGAAAAGAAGGGGTTAAGACCGCGAAAAACTGCATTTTTAAGAACTTAAACTGTTTTTATGAAAAACATGTTGAAAAATATTAATTTCAATAATTTTTGGTGTTAAAATGTCAAGAAAAATAGTTTAAGGACTAAACCGGGAAGTATTTAATATAAAGGGTTAAAAATGTAAATTTTACAAATGAGGAGGGGCTGAAAACAGGAATATTTCAAGGCTAGTTCAATATACACAATTTGATCGAACGATGGCACCACGACTATCAACGAAATACAATACATTACAATACCAAAAGTCGTTGTTAAACGAATTGGCTCGGTCTCGAGCCAATAAAAATCTACAACTACTAACACTACGATTCATACAAGTAACGTTTGGTTATACATACACATGCGAGTGTGCACAGACGTCTATGCACCATCTTTGGGCCCCACAAGTGTAAAATCTTGTTCGTTGAGCCTAGCTAGCCCAATGACCTGATCTTAAGGCCCGAAGACATTTTTTTTTACGGAGTGTTGGGTTTTACCGATCCGACACAACGTAAATGGACTTTCAATGGCTTGTATACCACCGGTCCCCAAGGGTCCTTTGGTCTTGCTAGTAAGGTCTACATTTCATGCGAGGCGGGTCTGGGACCCCTCGTACATTTTATCCCCAACCGGCTAATGGAGTTACCGGGGTCTTCGTGACCTCTTTCTCTTCGGATGTGGGACTTCACCTAGTCAGGGCGATTGGATAACGTGATTAGTACTGACGACGCCTTCGGAGTCGTTAGTATAACTACAAACTGGGCGTTTGTGTAACGCGGGTTTGTAGTAAATAATCATGCTCGAGAACCTTCCAACGTCGCCCGGGACTGACACTATACGCTATGCAATGGTTTCAATGTAACATCACGTAATTCAAGGAACTAGGAGAACATCGGGTTTTCCTAGGGTTTTCAATACTTACAAATTTGAAATGCATACATTCTAAACGAACATTTTTTTTACAAGTATAGAAACAAACAAGCATACCTATGGATCTTCACAAACGTTTTCGGAAACTTATCTTTTCAGAAAATATCGGATTTTCTGGTGGTTCTTCAAACAATACAAACATTCGATTTCAAACACTACTTATGAACTCACCAACATTTCATATGTTGACGTTTTTCAAAATACTTGTATTCTCAGGGAGCCAGTGAATCAAGGGAAATCATATCCAGTGACGGTTGCGGTTTATTTTTGTATGAATTAAACAACTTAATTTTTGGGGAATGTAATGTTTAAACAATGTATGTTATGTAAACACTTCTGGTTGTACTAAGTTGATGAGTGGTGACGAATGTTGTTATGTTTCATATATATTCAATGTTATGGTATTCAATTGAGTCACGGCAAGCCCCCGGACGTTTCCGCCGTCTGGTTCGGGGGTGTGACAGGTTGGTATCAGAGCTTTGTTTATAGTGAACTAGCATGTCGAGCCATACATTGATATGCAACTATAAACCAAAAAGAGGGACTAACATAACTCTGAACAGAACGAGTAAATAAAACACACTTGCTTGCATTAGGGATAAGAACCTAACGCTGAATCAAACACAATAATACTGGTATCTTGGTTAATTCGGGACTGTTCTTAGGGATACCAAGGAGTGAATGTAGCCTGATCAACTACGTTCTCTCCAAGGTAAAACTAACACACGTCTTGATGAGATCGGGATAGCCAGGGAACCAAAAACTATACCCTTATCACCCAAAAAGAGAATGTTTGCTTAGTCTGTACAATAGTCATAGCCTCCTAGGATAATGTTAGCATATGTACGTACTCGCGCAGACAGCATGGCTGGTTTTCATCACCCGGGAGACCCCTACTTCCCTAATCAGGGAAACAACGGGTGGCTAGAGGAGGAGGAGCAGCAGGGTATCCAGTATTATCAGGCCTTAGTATCTCACGGGATGCTTGTGGATGAGCCAGGAGAGAATCCAGGTGAAGCACACGATATCGGACCCGATGAATATGTAGACACTGACTACGAGTTTGGAGGAATCGACAGTGACGACGAGGAAGGTCAGGCTGGGGACCAGGACCCCATCCCGCCATATGAGGACGTAGCACAACACGATCACCCCGCTCCACCAGTGAACCCCCCAAGAGAGAACCGTTCCCTCGAAGCTGAGGTCGTCGCACTGCGACAACAGCTGTATGCTATGGAAGCTCGGGCGGTGCGAACAGAGCATGAGAGGGATGAGGTTATTGGAGACATGGCAGAGATGGCGCAGTTACTGGCGCAACATTTCGGCATGTGACTTCGGCACCACCTCCGGACACAGCTCATCGCGGTTAGGAATAGACTTATTATAGTAGGTTATTAGGAACTATGTTATGTACTCCGGCTCTATGTTTAAGTGACTACACTACTCATGGAGCCGTTATGCTGTCAGATTAGCATTATCTATGTATGCTCCAACGAGCAAATTTTCTTGTACTAAATGCGGATAATATTAATGAACTTTTGTGTGTTTTGCTAAATTATTCTTAGTTGCTATGTGTTGAGACATTATGATTGCATGCTTGATGATAGTAATGTTTAGGTTCGTACCATACACCTAGTTAGTAGGGTCGCCACCTCACAGAAACCACGTACACTCAACATCTTTCTGTTTCATGACAGAAAGATGCCTCGCCCAGCTACTCGCGGAAATCCCGAACCAACCCCGCCGGAAGTTGACTCCACTGCTTTCCAGGCAGCCGTGTCTGCTGCAGTCACAGCGGCTATGGCACAACTTCACCGAGGGAACAACGGAGGAGGTAACGGGCAAGGATCCGGAAGTTCGAACAACGGGACGAACCAAGGACTCACTAAAACGTGCACCTACAAGGACTTTGCGAACGCTAAACCCCGAACTTTCAACGGTACCGGAGGAGTGATCGCCTTGAAGCGATGGATCGAGAAGGTAGAGTCGGTATTCGAGATATGCGAGTGCCCCGAGCAGATGAAAGTGAAGTTCGCGGCCTGCACTTTTGTGGACCAAGCACTCACATGGTGGAATGGTCATGTGGAAGCCATGACACTCCCGGTCGCCAACTCTATTCCCTGGGCAGAAATGAAAGAGATGTTGACGGCTGAGTACTGCCCTCGAGGCGAAATACAGAAGATGGAGCAGGAACTATGGAATCTCACGGTGCAGAATGGGAACATCGATGCTTACATATCGAGATTCAGCGAACTATCTCTGTTGTGCCCGGGTATGATCACATCAGAGGGAAAGAAGATTGAACGATTCATTTGGGGACTGACATCCCCCATTCAAGGAAATGTGATAGCTGCGAACCCTGAAACTTTTGACAGTGCGAAGAGATTGGCAAAGAGGTTATATGATCATAACCACAAAAAGGGCGAGAAACCGGTAGAGACTGAGAAGAAGAAGGAGATTGATAGTAAGAAAGGATGGAACCACAAGAGGAAGGGGCGTCAGGGTCCCGAGACCTCTAAAAAGCAGCAAACGGTGGCAGTTCACGCTGTCACTGCGCCGGTACCAGTCACATCACATGCTCCAACCTCAGCTGCTTCAAATACCTCAAAACCCTATTCCGGTACTCATCCCAAATGCAACAAGTGCGGTTTCCATCACCAAGGAGAATGTAGGGAGTTCCATTGCACCAGTTGCAACCGAAGGGGACACACTGCAAAGTTCTGCAGGACTTATCCTTCTCAGAACCAGAGTCAGGGAAACAACCAGAACAACAACAACAACCCCCATAATAACAACAACACCAATGCCGGTAGCAACAATGCAGGGCTTAGTCACACGTGTTTCGGGTGTGGAAGGACGGGACATTTCCGTCGAGATTGCCCTAACAACAACAACTCAGGAAACAGAGGAGCAGGAAGAATGCTGACTATGGGTCAGAGTGATGCAGTTCAGGACCCCGCAGTTGTGACCGGTACGTTCCTCCTAAACCACGCTTATGCATGCATCTTATTTGATACCGGAGCGGAGCGAAGTTTCGTAAGCGAGAAGTTTAAACACTTATTAAAACAACAACCCCAGAAGCTAAATGAAACCTATACGGTGGAAATGGCCAATGGGAAAACCGAATCCACTAGGGAGATCTACATCGGATGTACCCTAACCCTTAACCAACACGTCTTACGAATAGATCTGATGCCAGTGTCAATTAGGAGTTTCGATGTGATTATCGGCATGGATTGGTTAAGCCCCCACCATGCTGAGGTTTTGTGCCACGAGAAGGCCGTTCGCCTTCGTCTCCCGAATCACGAAACCCTAGTAATTTACGGAGACAAACCTAGCACGAGTCTTCGTCTTATCTCGTGCATCAAAGCACAAAAACATCTGCGAAAGAACAACTTAGCGTTCTTGGCCCACATAGTGGACAAGACCAAAGAAGAAATTAACATCCAAGACATTCCGGTAGCGTGTGAATTCCCAGACGTGTTTCCTGAAGATCTCCCAGGAGTACCCCCAGAGAGACAGGTTGAGTTCCGAATCGACCTCGTCCCAGGAGCGACTCCTCTCGCTAAATCACCATATCGATTGGCACCTGCTGAAATGCAGGAATTGTCCAGTCAACTCAGTGAGCTTCTGGACAAGGGATTTATCCGACCTAGCTACTCGCCATGGGGAGCTCCAGTGCTCTTTGTCAAAAAGAAGGACGGATCTTTCAGAATGTGCATCGATTACAGAGAGTTGAATAAACTCACTGTTAAAAACCGCTACCCACTCCCACGAATCGATGATCTATTCGACCAGCTCCAAGGAGCTAGCTATTTTTCTAAAATAGACCTACGGTCCGGATACCATCAACTCAAGGTCCGAGAGGAAGATATTCCTAAAACCGCTTTCCGAACCCGCTATGGACATTATGAATTCGTCGTAATGCCCTTCGGTCTAACAAATGCACCCGCCGCATTTATGGACCTAATGAACCGAATCTGTCGACCGTTCTTGGACAACTTCGTCATTGTGTTTATCGATGACATCCTCGTCTATTCTCGAAGCAAAGAGGAACATGGCCAACATCTCCGACAAGTCCTAGAGACGCTGCGATCGGAAAGGCTTTACGCCAAACTCTCTAAGTGTGAGTTTTGGCTACGGAGCGTGAATTTTCTCGGTCACGTAGTTAGCCAAGATGGAATTCATGTGGATCCCTCTAAGGTCAAAGCTGTGGAAGGATGGGCAACTCCGACTACGCCCACAGAAATTCGTCAGTTCTTAGGCCTAGCAGGTTACTATAGGAGATTCATCCAAAACTTCTCAAAAATCGCCAAGCCACTTACCTTGCTTACGCAAAAGAGTGTGCCATTCAAGTGGACAGACCGACAAGAGATTGCGTTTCGAGCCTTGAAGCAAGCTCTTTGTAGCGCTCCTGTACTATCTCTACCCGAAGGAACGGAAGATTTTGTAGTTTACTGTGACGCGTCAAATCAAGGTTTAGGTTGCGTTCTCATGCAACGTGGAAGAGTGATAGCATATGCGTCCCGTCAACTAAAGACGCACGAAGTAAATTACACAACCCATGACCTAGAACTGGGAGCCGTGGTCTTCGCCCTAAAAATTTGGAGGCACTACCTGTACGGTACAAAGTGCACCATCTTCACAGACCACAAGAGCCTCCAGCACATCTTGAATCAGAAGGAGCTGAACATGAGACAATGAAGATGGGTGGAGTTGTTAAACGACTACGAATGCGAGATCAAGTACCATCCAGGCAAGGCCAACGTGGTAGCTGACGCATTAAGTCGGAAGGAGTACACAAATCGCCGTACGAAAACGCACTCGATAACCATTCAGTCTCATCTGACCGCTCAAATTGCATCAGTCCAGGCAGAGGCTATGAAAACGGAAAATAGAACTAGCGAGGCATTACGCGGAATGGAGAAGAACCTGGAAGTCAAAGAGAATGGGGTATACTACTTCATGAACCGTATTTGGGTTCCAAAGATCGGAGGATTCAGGGAGATCGTTATGAAGGAAGCCCACAAGACACGATACTCCATTCATCCTGGTTCGGACAAGATGTATTTGGACATTAAGCAGCACTATTGGTGGCCTAACATGAAGGCGGAAATCGCAACTTATGTTAGTAAGTGCCTTACGTGTGCCAAAGTAAAAGTGGAATACCAGAAACCTTCCGGATTGTTACAGCAACCGGCAATCCCTGAGTGGAAATGGGAGGGGATTTCTATGGACTTCGTGACCAAGCTGCCCAAGACGCCGGACGGTTTGGACACCATATGGGTAATCATCGATCGACTGACGAAATCTGCCCATTTCCTGCCCATCAAAGAGTCCTACAAGATGGAGAGGCTGACGCGTTTGTACCTACGAGAGATTGTAAGACTTCATGGAGTGCCGAAATCTATCATCTCGGATAGGGACAGTAGGTTCACGTCACGCTTTTGGCAGTCGCTCCACAAGGCAATGGGAACTCATCTTGATATGAGCACAACGTATCACCCACAAACGGACGGACAAAGCGAACGAACCATTCAGACGCTTGAAGACATGCTTCGTGCATGTGTGATAGACTTCGGAAAGTCTTGGGATACCCACCTACCGTTGATCGAGTTTTCATATAACAATAGTTATCATTCGAGCATTAAGGTGGCCCCTTTCGAAGCACTGTACGGGCGTAAATGTAGATCACCGTTATGTTGGGCTGAAATAGGTGACACCCAGCTAGCAAGAACACTTGCGTCAAACAGGGCATTAACGGGACCGGAAATCATTCGCGAGACCACAGAAAAGATTGTCCAGATCAAAGCTCGATTACAGGCATCGCGTGACCGGCAAAAGAGCTACGCTGATAAACGGCGAAAGCCCTTAGAATTCCAGGTCGGTGATCGAGTAATGTTGAAGGTCTCACCCTGGAAAGGGGTTATACGTTTCGGAAAACGGGGAAAGCTGAACCCGCGATACATTGGACCTTTCGAAATCGTCGCCCGAATAGGTCCAGTAGCATACAGACTACAACTACCTGCAGAGCTAAACGGTGTACACCCCGTGTTCCATGTTTCTAATCTGAAAAAGTGCCTGTCAGATGAAACCCTAGTCATTCCTCTTGACGAAATCGAAATCAATGAGAATCTCCTGTTCGTCGAAGAGCCAATCGAAATCATGGACAGGGAGGTGAAGCGTACTAAGCAGAGTCGCATCCCGATCGTGAAGGTACGGTGGAACGCAAAGCGTGGGCCAGAATTCACGTGGGAACGCGAAGATCAAATGAAGCAGAAGTACCCTCACCTATTCTAGCATTCTCAAATCTAGCCTTCAAACAGAATTTCGGGACGAAATTCCCTCTAACGGGGGGATGATGTCACAACTGGAAATTTTGTGTCATGTAATCTATACATTCAACCTAATGTGAATCAAAAACTTCAATCAAATACAATATACAAGCACTACAAGTAGTCATCAAACAATTGGAGACCCTAGAAGTTCTTGTTAAGTCCATTTGGACTAGGACTTCCTATTTGGATCCAAATGGACCAATAAGCTTCCAATTGGACTATCATGGGCTTAGGACCCTAATTGGGCTCTAATTGGACCCACACTAATTTATTTCAACATTTTAGGTCATATTGGGCCTAGAATGAAATAAATCACAAGCTTTGATCCATAATTTAACCTAACCTAGCTTAATAAAGCATAAAAATCACACTTTTATTTATAAGGCCAATAAATACCCTAAACTACCTCTAATGTTGGGCTTAGGGGCAAAAACCCCAATTCTTCCCTCTTCCCTTCATATTCTCGGCCCAAGGCCCAAACACAAGAAGGAGTTGACTTTCAAGTGCCACCTCATTATTACCCAACATGTTTCCATGCACCTTAGTCCATATCTCCATGCATATCACTTCAAAAGTCATCTCTTCTTCTCTTCTCCCTCACTCTCGGCCGAACCCCTCTCACACACACCAAAAATATCTCCATTTCTCTCTAGATTCACTCAAGAACTCTCCTTCCTCCCCTTTCCAAAAATCTCGAAAATTAGGGACTTTCCAAGAGGATTTTGCAAGTAAATCATCATCTAAGGTAAGATTATGCATAAATCTATGGTTTAAATTCTTTTGTTATCAAAATCCTTTCCTAATCTATGCTAAAATCGTGATCTTGCACCCTAGAACCATCTCAAAACTCGAGATCTTCATCAAAGGGAGCCAAGACCAAAAACACTTCATTTTTCCTTCCATTTTCCTTGCAAAAACCGAACCAACACCCCAAGGTGAGCTTCATACCCCTATTTTCTGTTTTATGAGTTTTGTGGGGGGGAATACAAGTGAAAGTGTAGATCTATATGTGTTTGTATGCCTTGTATGATTTCCATGCTTATATGTATGCTTTTATGTGTTTTTATGTTGGATCTAGCCTCAAAACTCATCAAAACCGAGATATAACTTGTGCTACATGATTTTTACTTCAAATATATTTCTAAACACAAAGTGCTTCAAAAAAAATGGCTAAGTAGTTTAGTAATAATTTCTTTGGGTTAAAAACACAAATTTTGGGCCTAAAATGTGAAAAATGCAAAAATAAGGGCCCAAATCGTCATTTCACAGATTCTGATGGATGAAGTGTGCCAAAACAGTTTTCATAAGTAAATTTCTGGAAATATACTCATTTAGGGGACTAAAATCATAAATTTTAAGCTTAATGGGCTAAAAATGTAACTTTCGGCCCAATAAGGCCCATTATGCGAATTTTTCTGTTTTGGAGGGCCAAAACTGTAACTTTCTGTAAAACAGTGGACTATAAGTGTTCCAACCCCTTTTCAAAGGTTAAAAATGCTTTTTAAATTTAAAAAGGACCAAAGTTGCAAAAATTTTCCAAATTGGGCCAAAATTGTAAAAGTTGCGAAAAGAAGGGGTTAAGACCGCGAAAAACTGCATTTTTAAGAACTTAAACTGTTTTTATGAAAAACATGTTGAAAAATATTAATTTCAATAATTTTTGGTGTTAAAATGTCAAGAAAAATAGTTTAAGGACTAAACCGGGAAGTATTTAATATAAAGGGTTAAAAATGTAAATTTTACAAATGAGGAGGGGCTGAAAACAGGAATATTTCAAGGCTAGTTCAATATACACAATTTGATCGAACGATGGCACCACGACTATCAACGAAATACAATACATTACAATACCAAAAGTCGTTGTTAAACGAATTGGCTCGGTCTCGAGCCAATAAAAATCTACAACTACTAACACTACGATTCATACAAGTAACGTTTGGTTATACATACACATGCGAGTGTGCACAGACGTCTATGCACCATCTTTGGGCCCCACAAGTGTAAAATCTTGTTCGTTGAGCCTAGCTAGCCCAATTACCTGATCTTAAGGCCCGAAGACATTTTTTTTTACGGAGTGTTGGGTTTTACCGATCCGACACAACGTAAATGGACTTTCAATGGCTTGTATACCACCGGACCCCAAGGGTCCTTTGGTCTTGCTAGTAAGGTCTACATTTCATGCGAGGCGAGTCTGGGACCCCTCGTACATTTTATCCCCAACCGGCTAATGGAGTTACCGGGGTCTTCGTGACCTCTTTCTCTTCGGATGTGGGACTTCACCTAGTCAGGGCGATTGGATAACGTGATTAGTACTGACGACGCCTTCGGAGTCGTTAGTATAACTACAAACTGGGCATTTGTGTAACGCGGGTTTGTAGTAAATAATCATGCTCGAGAACCTTCCAACGTCGCCCGGGACTGACACTATACGCTATGCAATGGTTTCAATGTAACATCACGTAATTCAAGGAACTAGGAGAACATCGGGTTTTCCTAGGGTTTTCAATACTTACAAATTTGAAATGCATACATTCTAAACGAACATTTTTTTTTACAAGTATAGAAACAAACAAGCATACCTATGGATCTTCACAAACGTTTTCGGAAACTTATCTTTTCAGAAAATATCGGATTTTCTGGTGGTTCTTCAAACAATACAAACATTCGATTTCAAACACTACTTATGAACTCACCAACATTTCATATGTTGACGTTTTTCAAAATACTTGTATTCTCAGGGAGCCAGTGAATCAAGGGAAATCATATCCAGTGACGGTTGCGGTTTATTTTTGTATGAATTAAACAACTTAATTTTTGGGGAATGTAATGTTTAAACAATGTATGTTATGTAAACACTTCTGGTTGTACTATGTTGATGAGTGGTGACGAATGTTGTTATGTTTCATATATATTCAATGTTATGGTATTCAATTGAGTCACGGCAAGCCCCCGGACATTTCCGCCGTCTGGTTCGGGGGTGTGACAGAATACGCTCAAACTCAGGTATGGTCTCAAAACAAGCTTATAATGCCCATAAACTCTCCAAAGAATAGATCTAACAAAAAGGTGATCATAGTATCAACTTTCTACCTTCAAATGGCTACAACAACACTGAAAATCCCAGATCCAAGGCTTCTCCCTTCAACTTTGCACCGACAACTTCAAATCCTTCAAGAAAAACACCCAAGTACACTCTTTGAACTCTCACACACTAGAAATGGGTGATGAGGCGCGATTTAGGGTTTCTTTGTACTAAGGGGACGATGAGGGAGACCGACCATAAGCCCTAAGGTTCTTAAAATAAGGTGCAAACCCTAAAAATTAGGGTTTCATGTTCTGACTCTAACTCGTCGAGTAGGCTTTGTAAATCACGCGGTCTCCTTAATTTCTATACGACGAGTTAGGGCCTCTCAACTCGTCGAGTAGGTCCTATAATATGCATGAAACTCTAAAATTCATAAAATATCGAGCCAACGCCTTCACCGATACTCTTGAGCTCTAAAGCACAACCCGAACCCTTTCGTCACACCTACTACCTTATTCATATTTAAAAATGGCCTAAATCTTTCTCCTTCTAAGCCTCAAAACCTTCTCATACTCAGATTATGGACCACGAGCCTTGAATTGCAAAACGATCCAAAACAGGATGTTACAATCTCCCCCACTTAAGTTTGTTTTCGCCCTCGAAATCATTCCTTGTCAATACTCAGATCAAATCAAACGACTCACGTAGTGCCTCTGAAAAATCAGAACATAAACGATCTCCCCAAAACAACTAACACCAAATCAAAACCCTCCACCCCCAAGAAGAACGAACCCTTCGCCGTTGCTAAACCATCCCTGCCTCTCCAGAACTTGGAATCTATAGTTTTTCTGTCTCCTTGACCGACCGCCCGTACAGAATGTCACCATGTCAATCGCTCATCGAATGACAGACCCAATAAAACACTTCCAACCCTGATGGAACAAGTCACTGACCATAATCAACTGTTGATCACTTATGCCTGACATACTAGTCGATCCAGACCGAAACTCAAAAGGAATGGAGGGTTCACCTCGCACCAAGGACCAACCACCGATACTGCTATCAGAACCCATCTGAAGAATGAATCTCAATACTCTGCCCTGAAACACTAAATGATAACCTGCTGATCCACATGGAAACCAAAGCCCTACACTAGGTTTGACCTCCCGTCAGAATGGCCCATCTCACTACAAATCCCAGGACGATTCAGCTCCAGCCCCGAACTGAATGATCATGACTGACGGAAACTATCCACTGATATCCGAAAACACAACTTGAGCTACCTTCCAATGCTAAACACCAAATCTAGATACAGGATCGACTCCTGGCCCAATAGTTGGACCGCCAAGGCTACCCTAGCACATCCGACAATACGACCCCACAGTCGTCCAATCCAACCAGGCTATCTCAACCAATCACATTGTTCACGCAATCACTAAGTTTGCCTTACCCCAAGCGAATATTACAACCGATCTGTAGTCACACACCACCCCAACCTCTGTCGTCTACCACTTACTAATTTCGTGCATGCTGCAGTCCTCCCCAAGCCAAACGAACCGACCCACCAAGGTTTAAAACATCCGATGGAAACCATAACTACTCAAAATAAAGTCCATCTAGAAATCCGAAATCCCAACCTGCCTATCCCTTACACAAATAGGGCCAAACTCAAACACAAGAGTCTGGTCCGACAACAAAATTTCAACCACTCGTATCCAGTCTGATACTCAACTCATGACCTGAGATCCGCGAATGTACGCATGCATTACTCTCCAATCCTTCCGATTTGCGACAACCCCTCCCTAACTTGAGATGTAATGGTTCCCAACCAGTGCTGATAACCCAGTCTCATCCCTGGTCCGGCCACGAGGTTCGCAAATACTCAATTGGAAAGGATACCCAAGCCTAAGAAACTACATGCGTCACACTCAGATTAGTGAATGCTACGGCTCCCCGCAGTCTTACAATAATCTCTTACTGACTAATGAGTGCTACGGCTCCCTGCAGTGTTACAACACTCTCTCACTGACTAGTGAATGTGTAACACCCCGATTCTCGAATACCAATTTATGGTTATAAATTCTCATGAATTCAAGATCTACTCGGCAATTTGCTTGCCTAACTCATCAAGTAGCAGTGGGCTTGGGCCACGTGTTTAAGTGACCAACTCGCCAAGTCGGAAGAGTGACTCGACGAGTTGGAGTTGGAGGGTGAAACCCTAATTTCTGGTGTGTTTGGCAACCTATTTAAGGGATCATTAGCCCCCCTTAGTTCCTCTGCATCGTCTTGAGAGTCCAAAAACCCTAATTCGTGTGTGTGCTCCATATTAGTGTAAATTGCAAGATTGGAAACAAGACCTTCATGCAAGAAACTTGAAGATCAACAAGTTGGAGGCAAGAATGTTGTGGGTCTGAAGTCTATCTCAGCTAGCTTCATTTGAGGTATCAATTCATGATCTTGGCCTCATTCCTATCTAGATCTCTTTAGATGAAGTTAGGGCTTCTTGGCTTGGTTGTGAAGCCATTCTTGGGTATGAGCTCAGATCTGAAGTTGTAACTTTAGATCTGAACTCTCTTTGATTTGTAAGTCCATAAAGTTATCAGCTTGGGCAAGTATGGACCCCTCCTTGAGTATGAAACCCCCATTTCAAGCTTGGATTCGACATTAAGAGCCTTTTTAGCCATGCATGCATGTAAAGTTTGCAACTTTACATGAAATGCATGCCTTAGAAGCTTAGATCTGTAATTTGGAGCCACTACATGGACTGTTGACCTTGACTGATGACTCTCATTTTGGCTAGGGTTTGATTAGTTGGCTTTTGGGGTACCCTGAAAGGTTGGGAACTTATAGGTATAATTATATTATGGTAATAGGTGGTGGAGTTTTTGACAGTGATCCGAAAATTGGAATTCATCTACCGAGTCAATATCTTCAAGGTGAGTTATCCTCACTATATCAATAGGGTCTACGACACCAAGGCCAACCCTCAAGTTGTTATTTGTATGATGTGCTACATGTGGGTATGATCTGTTAGATCGAAATCAGGATAGACAGTATATTAAGCTCTTATGATCCGTAGGGATTGGTATGTTAGTGACCTGCTAGGTCGGTACTCTAGTTACGAGAGATTTCTATGATTTATGATCAGTGAGATAGATATGTTTGATGTTTTTATATGCCAGTCTATGATAGTTATGCGCCAATGGTTATTTTCTTGTTGGTTGGGTTGAGGCGGTCCTGCTTTGTGCTGAAGGCCAACATACCCTATGAGCGGTCCGACGAGACTGTAGCCCCACGTGGCGGTCCAGTAATGCCGAAGGCTCGAGACAGGATCAGATAGACTAAAGGACATACAGGGCGGTCCAGTCAGGCCGATGGCCCAGTATGCATGTTATTGATTGTCTGTTACTGATATGATATTATCAGCGTGGTATTGGTATTTTGGGGGTAGCTCACTAAGCCCACGAGCTTACAGTTTTACGTACTTCAGGAGATCATGGCAAGGTGAAGGCTTGACTGTACCGCTCCTCATCCTGTTGATCTAGTTATTGGGACATTCTGATGAATAATGATTTGAAAACATTTTGTAAACAAATACTATTTGGTTTTATTTATGATTGAAAAAGTTTAAATTTGACGTAAAATTTTGGATGTGACAAGTTGGTACCAGAGCCTTGGTTTTAGTGAATTGGAGGAACACTCGTGTGAATCCAGATTCAAATCAAGGAAAGATTTTCAAAATGATTTTAAATGGTTTTCAAAATAAGTAAACGAGGATGCGAAGTGTACGATCAGCCGGAGCCAGTAAGTAGACCCCAAAATACCATACGATTATTTGATATTGTGATATGCTAGAACAAAATGCTAGTACTAGGCTAGGGATCTTCATGAATTGCATGATATAATTGCTTGAGTACATGATGCATGTTAGCCTAGGGTTTTTCTTTATATGAGATTGACATCATTACTGTACTTACTTGTGTATGTATCACAGTCGTATATAATTAAGATCTTATAGCCTGAGAATGTTTGATCTGGCCTTATGTTCTGTTCTTATTGGTTAGGCCTTAGGGTAGGGTTGGATATTTGAAAGTCTATAGGGTCCAACATTATGTATGGCTAGCATACACTAGTGCTGCAGGGGTTGGTGGAAGTTTCATGGATGGGTGGGTAGTGAGAGGCCGGGAGGCCAGTTATGAGATATTTAGCATTCCTCTAGGAGTGAGGATTTATCGCTTGCTATGTATGTATATGGTAGGGTGTTGTGGTGATACTTGAGAAAAATATGGGTAGGTATGTAAGGTAGTATGGGCCCGTACTACTGAAAGCACATGACCCATACGCGTATCAAGAAAGTCACAACCCCTAGGGTTGGGTTGGGGAGTCGGTTCCGAGTTATGGTATGGAATATTTAAGACGTCTTGAGACCGGATCCAGGTGGGGATCGGAAGCGGGCAGCCATGATAGGCTAGCATTTTCAGGGGATCGTGTTAGTGAGATCATCTGGGAGTAGGTGATCAAGATTGTTCAAGGGTAGTTTCCGGGAATGTTGGGTCTATTAAGATCTTCATGGTTGAGTATTTCGGCGAGGGCTATGCAGCCATTGCTGAGACAGTTGTCGTCGTAGTTTTAACTGCTGTAATGACGACAAGGTAGAGGAGCTGGTCGAGCTTTCCAGTACCAGGACTAGTTATTGGTGCATATTCTGATGAGCAGAGGGCCGCATTTGCCTGGGATCATGAGGATGATTTGTACTCGTTATATTGTCGCGGGTTGAGCGAGAGAGGCTAGCATGTGGGTATCTAGATTTGAGGATCAGGGGTTTTTCTCGAGACTAGAATGTGTGACACAGGGACACCGGAAGGGAGCGATGGTAATGTTCAGCTGGGTGTTTGCAGCTAGAAGTGGAATGGTTAGTTGATGGATAGGATTATCGTTTTGTAGGGCAAGGATTGTGCCCTCTCAGTCTTTCGAGCTCGAAGGAGTGAGCAGGCTTGTGACCCGGGGGAAGGTTGTCTTCCAGCTTGGGGTTAGTTGGTTGTAGAGGTTGGCAACATTACTTCAGCACCGATGAGTGCAGGTGGGTCGACGTGGCATAAGTAAGTGTGGAGTCCGGTTTTCCTTGGATCTCTTACATCGGACGGTAAGGATTGATTGTATGATCTATTGAACTGTTGGGATTGTAAATTATGTCTTGGGAGTAGTTGTAGCTCAGTTTAGGGAAGAGGTTGTTTCAGCTGTTGCAGTTCAGCTGTGTACGTTTGAACTGGTAACTGAGTCAGCATGCAAACCCTAAAGAGACTGATTCTAGAGCCCGAGGGCGGGAAGTTTATTGGAACACATTTGGAAATAGGGGTATTACGTGGGAAGTTTGCAGACAAGGTTTCACAGGATGGTTATTCAGCATTATCATGACTTAGTGGTCTTAGCAATTGTTCATGATTGGCGGACAGAAACGCCAAGGGAAGTGGTTCGTTGCCGAGGTATTAGTTGGAGCATTTACCTTGTGGTATTCAGGACATGAGTATGGGGTCGTTCAAGCAGTAGTGGCTGACGGTTTCACTGGGATTCAAGAAGTTTCCATCTGCTTCTTAGAAGTGTGTGGTCATTTAGAACTAACAAGATGTGTAGCACTAGTGGGAAAGAGTTGGTTTTCATCGGACCGGTCGTTGGGAAGTGAGAAGGATTGAGAATCCTCCAATCTTCATATATTAGGAAGGCTTAGTCGAATATAAGTGAGGGGAGTGTTACCCTGAGATGCAGAAGTGAGGGAGGTTTTGGAACGGGGATAAGTTTCATAACCAGACAGGGAGAATGGAGGCCCTAGTGGCTACTTGGTTTAAGGGTTGTGTTGATTGGGGGGGGGGGAGGAGGGTTCAGTAAAACTCCCCAACATAAGAAGCACGTTTTCTGGGTGCTTGATAGCAGAAGTTGGGGAAACAGGTAGGAGTTCTACTCAAGAACTGAGTTCAGTTCGAGTATTCGATCAAGGGCGTGCTCGACTCTGAGGGTTTTTGGATTGATAGATTAAGGGTTTTGTTAGCTGCCAGGGCTCAACAGTGTATTCAGCATGGGAGTACAGGTTATTTAGCGTATGTGGTAGACATGCGAGTCAGGGAGCAGACCACAGATTTCCGAGAGGGTGGACAATCGGCGTGAGGCATAGGGTTAGGCTGGGGATATAGTCCACAGAGTAGATCTGGAGTTCGAAGCCCCAAGTGGGTGAGAACAGGATGCATGAGAGAGAGCATCAGGAGGGGGTCCAGGAAGATGCTCAGAGGTTTAGAGCGGTTCAGATAGACTGAAGGCCAGTGGGGTGTACCAGTCAGACCGAAGGCTCGAAGAACGGTCCAGACAGACTGAAGGCCTGGTAGGGCAGTCCAGTCATGTTGAAGACTCTATATATGTTCGTTGATCTATGTTTGCGTATTGAGTAGGCTGCTACGCTATATCAATCAGAAGGTCTGTCCCCAAGTATTAAACGTGTTACTGGATTAGGCTGAAGACTCAGGTGTATTTTTGGATGATCGGAAGTTGTTATTAGTGGTCGGGCAGAGCTCAAAAGGGTCTTGGTGAACTCATCAGTTCGGAGTGTCTCCGAGGTTTCATCTTCTGGGATCGGGTAATACTCCGGTGGGGACTGAGAGTGGATCCATATGGGTATTCGATAGTTTTGGGAAGGTTTGGGATTAGAGTATCCTATCATCCAGGTTCTGGGAACCGGGTTAGATCTTTCTCATGATCGTCTATGGCACTTGGATAAGGTTGAGGCGGCCCTGCTCTATGCAGTAGGCCAAGATACCCGGTGCGGATCGACTGTAATTCGTAGGCACAGAGGCTCAAAGGGAGTGGTAGGGTTGAGACAGTAGGCCAACAAACCCTGAGACTTCAACTTGATAGTTGAATTGCTTAGACATGATTAGTATTGCAACCAGAAGAGGTGATATGGGTTAGATATGAGTGTCGTACCGGTTGACCGGTAGTGGTAGGTATGTTGATGATTATTTGAGTTATTGTGATGTGTATTGGGTTGGTTTCATCCGTGATAGAGCCATAGCATGTATGAAGTAAGGAGAAGATGGGTCACTTAATACCAGGTAAGATGTGAGGCCAACGTGGGTCATGTAATGTTCATTATGTGGGAAGGAGTTGGTGGCAGGGCGTGGAAGAAGGTCCAGCCAGTAGGTTTCTTTTTGGGAAGATGCGTGGGACTGTTGTGCGTGTGTGTATTTTGGTTCAGTAATTGGTGAGGTGATCGAAGTTCGGGTTATGGGCAGACAAGTTAGGACCAAGGAGGTTTCGACTTCGCTTGAGAAATGTCATATGGTAGCAGGAAGAGTTGAAGTGGGTTTATGACTCGAGATTCATGTGCAGTAGTAGTTTTTGTATCGTTATGTTGTTCGTTGATGAGAGGAGCATCGATTAGGCCCTTCGAGTGGTGGAGGAAAGTGGATATCTATAGGGTCGGAGTGTTGGGCAACTTGAGTGACGACAGTAGTGTCGATCGGTAATCGGGAGCATTACAGTCATTAGGTAAGGGCTGGGGAGGGCATACCAGACTCATGCTGTGGGCTCAGAGGCAATCCAGACCTATGCTAAAGACCACGTAACGGTATTCAAGATATAGGCTGTGGGCATAGAGATTGTGTTGGTTATGTATGTTGTAGGAGCGCGTTCGGGTTGGATGTATTGTTGAAGATTCGGGGGTGTTACACTCGGTTGTGACGAATCTGAGGATGGTGGATGAGACGCAAGGATAGATCTTTGGATCTCCGGTTATGAGTAGACCCGAGTTATGTTCTTAGAGGTTTTCCAATCTAGGGTATTCCATCCTGAGGATAACCGGACCCTATGATGAACTGGATTTGATATGTTTGGTATGCCAACCCGGGGGTTGTTTGGGCCAAACATGTGAGGGATACGAGGGTATTTCCTCCTAGGGATGATTGGAGTCGTTGTAGGCTCGCCTGGTATTCCAGCCTGAGGCTGTTGGGCTAGGCATGAGTGTTCGTACTCATTAGTGGATTGATTATGTATGACATTCTGAGAGCTGAGAGATGCATTATCATGGCAACAAAGAGGGTTCGCTCCAGGAAAAAGGAAAAGTTGGGTTTCTGATGTTTTGGATTAGCAGGATTTTGTCAAGATTGGCAGAGTGGCATGAAGGGTACATCTTATGAAAAGGTTCGATTCGGATTCACATCATCTTTCTCGATTTCGCACTTACGAAAGTGCGTCATGGACTAGGAGGCGGTAGTACCGTTGGATGACATTCAGGTCAGTGAGCGCTTGGATTATGTGGAAAGACCTGTGGCCATTATGGAGAGAGGGGTCAAGGATGTACGTTTGGTAAGGGTACAATGGGAGCACTAAAGAGGGTCCGAGTGGGCGTAGGAGCCAGAGGAAGAATGCGGGAGTGCGATCCGAGGATGTTCACCGCATCAGACTTCGAGGATGAAGTCTAGTTCAAGTGGGGGAGAATTGTAATGCCCCGATTCTCGAATACCAATTTATGGTTATAAATACACATGAGTTCAAGATCTACTCGACGAGTTAGTTTCCTGACTCATCGAGTAGCAGCGGATTTGGGCCACGTGTTTAAGTGATCAACTCGCCGAGTCGGAAGAGTGACTCGATAAGTTGGAGTTGGAGGGTGAAACCCTAATTTCTGGTGTGTTTGGCAACCTATTTAAGGGATCATTAGCCCCCCTTAGTTCCTCTGCAGCGTCTTGAGAGTCCAAAAACCCTAATTCGTGTGTGTGCTCCATGTTAGTGTAAATTGCAAGATTGGAAAGAAGACCTTCATGCAAGAAACTTGAAGATCAACAAGTTGGAGGCAAGAATGTTGTGGGTCTGAAGTCTATCTCAGCTAGCTTCATTTGAGGTATCAATTCATGATCTTGGCCTCATTCCTATCTAGATCTCTTTAGATGAAGTTAGGGCTTCTTGGCTTGGTTGTGAAGCCATTCTTGGGTATGAGCTCAGATCTGAAGTTGTAACTTTAGATCTGAACTCTCTTTGATTGGGCAAGTATGGACCCCTCCTTGAGTATGAAACCCCCATTTCAAGCTTGGATTCGACATTAAGAGCCTTTTTAGCCATGCATGCATGTAAAGTTTGCAACATTACGTGAAATACATGCCTTTGAAGCTTGGATCTGTAATTTGGAGCCACTACATGGCTTAAAAGAGTATGTATTGCTTAAGGACCGAACGAACTCAGTGAGTCGCAATGTTGAATCGGCGAGTCATATGAAGATAGGCCTGGACCCGATGAGTTGGATGAACAACTCGGTGAGTCCGATGAAGATTGCTATAGAACTCAACGAGTTGTATGAACCACTTGGCGAGTCGGTTGAGGTTTCCCCAATTTATGTATGCGTGTGTAACCGTCGAGTTGCAAGAAGGAAACTCGACGAGTGGCCTTAGATTTCAATCGTAAACCAAAGGAACTCGACGAGTCACTCCGTGAATCAGCGAGTGGGCAAGTACTTCTAGGAACTCGGCGAGTAGCCGAGGGTACTCGATGAGTTTGGGGCAACATGGACTGTTGACCTTGACTGATGACTCTCATTTTGGCTAGGGTTTGATTAGTTGGCTTTTGGGGTACCCTGAAAGGTTGGGAACTTATAAGTATAATTATATTATGGTAATAGGTGGTGGAGTTTTTGACAGTGATCCGAAAATTGGAATTCATCTACTGAGTCGACATCTGCAAGGTGAGTTATCCTCACTATATCAATAGGGTCTACGACACCAAGGTTGGCCCTCAACTTGTTATTGTTATGATGTGTTACATGTAGTTATGATCTGTTAGATCGGAATCAGGATAGACAATATATTATGCTCTTATGATCCGTAGGGGTTGGTATGTTAGTGACCTGCTAGGTTGGTATTCTAGTTACAAGAGATTTCTATGATTGATGATCAGTGAGATATATATGTTTGATGTTTGTATATGCCAGTCGATGATAGTTATGCGCACATGGTTATTTGCTTGTTGGTTAGGTTGAGGCGGTCCTGCTTTGTGCTGAAGGCCAACATACCCTATGAGCGGTTCGGGGAGACTGTAGGCCCACGTGGGGGTCTAGTCATGCTGAAGGCTCGGGATAGGATCAGATAGACTGAAGGCCCTGCTGGGTGGTCCAGTTAGGTTGATGGCCCAGTATGCATGTTATTGATTGTCTGTTACTGATATGATATTATCAACGTGGTATTGGTATTTTGGGGGTAGCTCACTAAGCCCTCAGGCCTACAGTTTTCAATTTATTGTTTCAGGTACTTCAGGAGATCATGGCAAGGCGAAGGTGTGACCGTACCGCTCCTCATCCTTTTGATCTAGTTATTGGGATACTCTGATGAATAATTATTTGAAAATATTTTATAAAGAAATACTATTTGGTTTTATTTATGATTGAAAAAGTTTAAATTTGACGTAAAATTTGGATGTGACAAAATGCTACAGCTCCTCGTAGTCTTACAACACTCTCTCACTGACTAGTGAATGCTACCGCTCCCCGTAGTCTTACAATACTCTCTTACTGACTAATAAGTGCTACGGCTCCCTGCAGTCTTACAACACTATCACTGACTAGTGAATGCTACGGCTTCCCGCAGTGTTACGACACTGTCTCACTTAATAGTGAAGGCTACTGCTCCCTTCAGCCTTACAATATCCTCTTACTGACTCATGAGTGCTACGACTCCCCACTGTCTTACAACAACACTCTCTCACTGACTAGTGAATGCTACGGGTCCCTGCAATCTTACGACACTCTCTCACTTTCCATAGGCTCACCCCATGGTTTCCCTGACATTCCTAAGTGATTACTCCCACCTGGATCCATCCTCTCTCTTATCACCTCACATTTGTTAGTTACTGATGAATCCCACAATCTCATCATCAACCATCACCATACCGAGTTCACCAAACTCATGCTCCACGATCCAACATAGATAGGTGTGCACACCTACCCAGATTAAGCATCACTACTCCTGACGACAATTGTCGCAACAAGGCACTTTCTCTCAATACAATTTACATCCTTGGACAATCCCTGTCCTACAACAATTAATTAATGGGTCCACAACTGGAATAGATAATAGTCGCTCGATGCTCTACTTATCGTCTAACCAACCCGAGTCTCATAATAATCCAACAATTTAGGGAATCATACTTGGATACCTCGATACACCATTACAGAATCTCATGATAGCTTGCCACGACCACTGATCTTCAACTTACACAACTCGAAACCTTTAAAGTACTCCAACTCATAATTTGAAGTACGGAGGAATCTTCAATGACTGAGAATAAGTTGACAACAATCCAAAACCCCATCCTCTACCGATCAAAACCATGTGAAACTATACCTACCGACTCTAAAGTTGATTCACAGATCAACTACTGCCCCTATTAAAGTATAGATAGCAATCTATACGTCGAACTAGAAAATCTCTCAACCATCGAAACTTGATCTCAACAACCCAACTGCCTTGAAACTCAAACATTGGCAAACCCAAATAAACACTAACCACAATAAGATCCCTGGCCAATGGCTACCTACCATGGAGACACTCATTCTTTCCTGAGCACGTCCCACATGCATCATCTCGCTCTGTACCTTGTATTGACTACCACTAGACCCAAGTCTCATATACCCAGACAGCAGATCACCATAACGTAATCTTCTGAATCGCAACTTAAACATATTGGTGATCCTCCCAACAGAATACTCAGTTCTCCCCCACTTAGGGTTTGAACCTTTGTGAATTGGCATACCAAACAAACTACACTACAGACTGGCTCACAATATATACCATACTCGACTCTTGGAACGTACCACGCAACACTCGACAATCTTCCAGATAAAGACTAGAAACTCCAAGTATTCTGAATCTCAGATGGAAACCTTGGCAACTTCCTAATGTGACTGCCTCCAATCAACCAAAATCTCCTTCGATTGCACAGGAAAATATTTCGACAGTCCTAAAATAGCACTAACTCTTTCTCTGGAAATAATGAACTATCACACACTTCATTCTCTGAATCCTTAATCAACACCCCATCGCAAGAATCGACATAAAAACAGGAGAATTTACTCTCACAGTCGATTCGCAACATAGACACGAGGGTCGTCGTCCCGAGATACTCCCCCTGGTTACCTAGAATTGTTGCTAGAATATGCCTTACCATACTCAATTGAGGTGCATCCTTGTCCTCATCTGTCACAGTCCCCACTGATGACTCCTTCCCGGCATAAGAATAACTCAAGGTACTCATACCATAAAAATCCCTTGGGTGCTAATACCGCGACTATCTGGTACCCCACGGGGTCTTCCTCTAATCCTTGAGATAAGAAGCTCACTCACCCTTCCTTCCAACACGAAAAACGGGAAAATATAATTCTCATCATAAAAATTGCCCTCAAACTCCATATGCCGATCAATCAACTCAGACTGCAATCCTCCACAATATATCATCTCCACTCCCTTTTTGTGACTCCAACTGGCACCTCGCTAGTCGACTCCCTAGAAGCCTAAACTCGATTTTTTGTTGGAAGGTATACTCCATTTAAGCTTGACCGACAGGGCCCTCTGGCCCCAAAATTACCATATCTACTCTCAGTCCGATCAACCACAGCCGGATAACTGATAAAGACAGAAACACACTCTTCCACGAATCATGGTACCCAAACCATGTTATCTCCCCTCAACCTTCTACTTAGAACCTATGGAATTCTCCTTGTTTCGATTATGGGTCCTCTACTTTTAGTAGTATGGGCCCAATATTACCTTCCACATTTACCCATACTTTCCTCAAGGGTCGTCCCGGATTTCTTAAGCAGCTGCTTAACATTCCCGATCAACCAATCCCATTCCACATGCTCAATCCCCAACAAATACTAACCTCTAAACAACATACTCATCGAACTAAAAATTACTCCTTAGGCTCTCCTAGGTTCCTATACTTCTCCACCATTAGGTACTGAAGAATTCCTCGCAATGTCAATTACCTATTCCAGCCAACTCGCATCACTTGTGAGTTCCACAAAGCACAAAGCTAGCATGATCTGGGCATCATGCAACCTCCACCAGCACATAAAACCACTATAGCATACGAATCCAATTGCTCTATCCACAGTACAAAAGGCATCACCGAACTCAGGCAATCCTACCTCTCCACTTCTTGGAGATCTCTAATCATACATATGCGACACTACCAGTTCACATAATAGGCATAAAGGCATCTCTCCTAAGCAGGCACACTAACATGCAATTCTGAGCAGATCTCTAGCTCTAAACTAGCATGCGGCTTTATCAGCTCATAACAACACATAGTCAAGTAAGGGTATTTTTGGAATCACCGATTGGGCATTGGCTGATTGTACACACCGCTTCGGATATGCTCTCAAAACTCTTTAATCTATTTGAACAATTGTGTGATAAAAATCATTATCTTTTGAAAAATCATCAACTCCTCAGTTTGAGTCCAGACATACCCGAGGGTACATCTGAATCCCTCAAACCAAGGCTATGATACCAAATTGTAATGCCTAAAATTTCAAGACAAAATTTTCATTTTTAATTCTCAAAATATTACTCATAATTTCTGTCCATCACACAAATTATAAGTTATTATCAAACAATATCAGAGTATCCCAAAATCCTCAAATCTCCATAAGCTGACGAATGTGTACAATTATGCCTCCGCCTTCCCGGAATCTATAGAAGTACCTGAAACATATTTAACTCAGCACGGTAAGCACGAAGCTTAGTGAGTTCCCCAAGATACCACATACACAAATAATTAGCCTCTCGTGGCTATGTCTTAAATAGGACCCTCCGGTCATGTGTCTTAGTGAAGACCCTCCGGTCTCACGGCTCGGTATAGACCCTCCGGTCGTAGCTCAACATATATACATGATATATAACTGCATAAGTCACAAAGACAGAATGCAGAATAACACATAAGGCAGATAAGACCCTCCGTTTAGTAATACAAATAAGACCCTCCGGTCAATAATATAAATAAGACCCTCGGTCAACAATATAAATAAGACCCTCCGGTCAACAACATAGATAAGACCCTCCGGTCAACAACATAAATAAGACCCTCCGGTCAACAACATAAATAAGATCCTCCGATCAATAACACAAATAAGACCCTCCGGTCACTCATGCGTTACCACACAGGTAGGTATAGTGAGAAGACGCACCTCGTGAAGTAAAGTAAGTAAATCCCACACTCGAACTGCCGATCTAGACTCCGCCTAACATATGACACATATATCTCTAATTAAAATTTGATATCAACAATCTTCAGAATGTTGGTTAAGTCTCTCTAATAAACCTCAGAAGGGAAAAAAAACTATTTTACCCCTCCTTGGCCTCCAAAGTCCACAACTTGACCAAGACCCTAAAGTCAACAGTCCATGTTGACCTAACTCGACGAGTGTATCTACCCGACTCGTCGAGTTCCTTCAATTATCAAAAAATTGTGAAAAACCCCAACCAACTCACCGAGTTATCTCATCAACTCGTCGAGTTCGCTCACTATCCAGGAAGCAGGAAAGACCCGTTCCAACTCATCAAGTTGGCAAGGCAACTCGTTGAGTTTCTCCTAGTAATTATAACAAGTTTAAGACATCATTTTATGGATTTTAACTAAAAATATTTGGATTCAAAATATATAACGTTACTTGAGTTAAAAATCCTAAAAAGGGTAAAAATAAGTTTTACAAAGTTATATTTTTCTAGTTACCAGTAAATATTGTTAAAAAGGGGCAAAAGCTAGAAATGGCATTTTCATACCAAATTTCTCATACATATGCTAGAAGTAAGTTTATATGATATATTCTTTTAAAAACATCCAGACAAAATAACTACTACATATTTATATAAATGATTATATAAATAGACTTAACAAAACAATCATAATAAACTATAATTGGTATAGTTTTGGGAGTAACGAATACTACTTTACCATTTCGAACGAAACGTATAATTATTTGCACACTATGTAGCCACTATGGAAAGGTAAGATTTCCACTTACCAAAGGGTTTTCATTACACTAGACGTAAACCGGTTGATACAAGTTTGTGAGGCACTATCTTCATAAGTACCTACCAGAGTACCCACTAAAGTCCTGAACTATAACCAGAGTCTCCAGTGGGGAGAGCATGATACTTGTGTATAGATCTATACAGAACAGACAACCCCGCACCTCAGCTGTTAGCTACAGTTAGATTGGCAAGGTCTAGGGTGACGAATTTCGTAACATCCTGACGCCTGAAGAACGTCGTATCAGGCCACTAGTCACAAGTATGGTTATAATAACTTACATGGGGTGTTAACAATACATTTGGTTTACAGGGCTAACATACATTCAATTAGTTTTATATTTAATGATAAAACTGCATAATGCTATTCTCCAGTACAACACTACTTACATTTTTGGTCTTTGGGATTAAGACTTACAACTCATTTTAAAGGAAATATTGGATTTTATGAAAGCTCACTCTATCATTCATACAAGGAAAAAAATTACCGACCTTTCACACAAAAAACTATTATGAACTCACTAACCTAATTGTTGACATTTTTTCAAACCACTTGTATTCTCAGGAAATCACTAAAATAGGTAACAACAAGATGACGAGAAAGATGAGCTATCCAGAGAGATAGAATCTCTCTTTTCTCTATTTTCTCCTTATAAAACCCCCATTCTCTCGCTCTATGAATTAGCTCCAATACCCATGAAATTTACAGCAAATATCCCTCATTTTACTCAATAATATTCATCATTTAAAGTTGATCTTCAAGGTAAAATGAGTTTCCTTATATTTTGTTCACTTTTCTTTCAAAAATATCATGTTTTCTTGCATTTTCCTTCTCCATAAACACTTTTCTTTGAGATTATTCACATGCATGTACATTCATGTCAAATTTGATGATAATTGTGGTAGGATTTCACCCAAAAACAACATGCATGTTGTTAGAAGGTGAAGTCCAATGATCAAAACAAAAATCAAATCCACCAACTTGGGTTTTACCAGTTTTAAAGATTCAAAACCACATGCATTCAAGTTCTTCATTTAGAAACATCATTTTGAACAAAATAAGTTCGTACATGGTCTTCAAATCATAATGCATGTGATGAACATCAAGCTTAAAGGCATGATTATCAAAGTACATTGTTAAGAGTGCTTATAGATGATTTATTCATAAATAAATATATAATACTCATTTTCTGCTCAAATCCAATTTCTCCCAGAATCCAAACAACAAAATACGATGATATGCAAATTTTCAAAAAATAACACACTTTTATCAATTTATTGTAATTTTTGAAAGAAAATAGAGAAATAATTCACATAAAATACTTTTTCTGGTCAATAAATTCTGGTAAATTTCTGATATGACTTATGAACTGATTAAAGATGTTTCATGAAGTTGAATGCATTTCTATGATTGTTTTCGGTTGAATTCAGATTTATTTTTGTTGAAGAGAAATAAATTGTAAAATATAGTTATCAAATGTCCAAAACCATATTTGATAATTTTCACATCTTCTAGAAATAATAAAGACTCTATGCCCAAATTATCAAATTTTACCAATATAATTTATTATTTTTCCCGATTTAATGAATGTTTAAAGGATTAAGTTGATGAAAAATGGCTACACTTATCCAAAAATTATGAAACTTAATAAGAATATCTTATATTATATATAAATCATAAATAAAAAGTTTATTGAATTTTACCTACTGTTTATTATTTTTTTACGAATTAATGTTAATTTAAATGAATAAAACAATGAAAAATAGTTAAATTTTTTGAACAACAACTTTGATATTTTTCCCAGCTTATATATGTAAAACAAAAGTGGCAAAAAATGTTTGGAGAATTTTATAAACTTTTTCTATTTATTTCGAATTTTTGTTGATTTGAGAAATTAAATAAAGGAAAAATATCTATACATATATAAAATTCATGGAAACTTTTATGGAAGTCCATCATTTCAGTTTAAACACAAATAAAGAGTTTGGTGATTTTTCACTGCATTTTTGTATTTAATTAAAATTTCTTAGTGCAAAAGATTATTAAATTATAAAACCGGGTTTTATTGATCAAAATTGGCATTTAATAATTTTATTAGTTTAAGGACATTATGAATCAGTAACACAACAAATATAATAATTTTCTATGATTATTTACTATTTTCCCCAAGTTTTATGATGTTTTCAATGAATTAAATTGATGAAAAATAGTTAGACAGATCAAAAATTCAAGAAAATTTATTTTAATGTCTTTGTCTTCAATTAAAACTGAAATACAAAGTTTGGGAAATTTTATAACTTATTTGATTTAGTTTTAAATATTTAACCATTTGAAACACTTTCCAAAATGTTATAGTTACACGTCAATTGACATTGCCAAAAATGAGATTTTTCACTTGAATTTGTTATACAACAAATTGATTTATAGAAATCTAAGTTCCTTAGAAAAATGTTTGTAACTTAACAATATTAATTTTTGACACAATATTAGCATAATTCTATTGTACTAGTACGTATACTAGTATTAGATTTCGATTAGAGACTCATTAGTGTGTAACATCGTTGTAGGAATCGATAATGGTACAACTAGAACATAGTTCAATGCATCATTTGCATCATCTCAATGAATTGTGAGTATCAACGCATCCCCCTATTTTCAGTTTTATGTTTTGAGGGTGGAAAAGCTTGTCTGAAAAACTATTTATTGTTCTTTGTATTTAAATTGAATTTTATCAAACTTGATTGCTATATTTTGCTATGTATGTTTATGCAACTTGAAACATGAGGTCGTATCGTCTTAAGTCCCTTTCATTTCGCTGCAACCATTAACTCTTTGAGCTAATGGTCATTATGGATAACAACATTAGGAATTGACAACTCCTCACTCGCTCGATTGCTTCAATGTACGATACCATATTAATCTATGGAACGATAAGCATAGATCTTGATAGGGCATTAGTCATAGGCTTGGTTGTGAACTCATTTTTTGCTCATTTACATATAAACTAGATTACTTATTACAGCAGCAAACTTTGTTTCTCAATATAGAAACGAACTTTTATTACTAGAAACTTATTTACTTGTCTTAGCAATGAACTTGTTTCCTCTTTGTAGCAACGAACTTGTTTGCTCTTTGTAGCAGTGAACCTGTTTACTCATTTGAGCAACAAACTTTGTTTCTCATATTAGCAATAAACTTCTATTTATGGAAACTTTATTACTCGTTTTAGCAACGAACTTCCATTCATAAAAATTTATTTACTTATTTTAGCAATGAACGTTTGTTTATGGAATCTGTTATCAACATTCTGATTATCATGACTTCAAACTATATTATGTTATAAACCTATGAGTACTCACGAACTATTTATATAGTTGATGCTCGTTTACATGCTTTTTCAGGAATCATCTAGTAAGAGGCACGTGGAGACACAACACTTGTAAGAGAATTTGCGTGTGTTGACTTTTAAATACATTGTAATTTCTTTTAAAAATTTGTTCAAACTCATTGTAAGATTGTAATGATTTTTAATACTATGGTTGATATTATTTTTTAATTTTTACTATGAAACCCTTTATACTGCCACACCCCATACTTCCGCTTTAGCGGGGTGTGTCACATACCTTGTTGTTAACATTACTTATTTTACTTTCATAATGTAGTACAACTTAAAAATGATTATAACATGTCTTCTACAAGTAAGACAGAGGAATCCTGGTCATATTCTTGTTGATATGATGGAAAAAATAGTTATTAATGAAAAGTAATTGCATCATCTTACAGTGGTAACAAAAAACCAAATTCTTTGACTGGAATATTTCAAAATAATGTTGCATATGGGTATCTTATTTGGAAGTTGAGACACACATGAAGTCTAAGGTATTACCTTTCTCCTATTGGAATGTTTCTATAGGTAATAATTAGGATACCAATCACTTTTGCAAGGGTCAATTACTTGGCATGGAAGCTATGATATAGTTATCTATTTGAAGAAGTATTGAAACCTGGTTCCATATATTTTGTGCATATTTATGAATCATTTTTAGATAAATTATTTAATAGTAGTTATAGAATAATTAGCCCTACAACTTTAAGGACACAAAACACATATATGTAGAAAATTTATAACTTTAAATATGATAGTTGCAACATTATTGGTCTATCATTGTTCTTGCAAGAAACAAAACATATGTGAATATAACGATTCATTACTTAAATTTATCATTATTTAAAAGGTTAGTATATTTTTTCTAGAAACTATATATTATTTAACTCTACCTAACCCTTATATTGTATGATAAGCTAAAAACAAAATTGAAACGAGCCTATTTCACATTCACGTCATTATATTTAGCATTAGTGATTTGTAAAAATATAAATTATTGGAATGAAGTAGATTTATTTTCAAGCAAGTAATTGTGGTTTTCTTGTTTACATACATATAGCACTTAAACATATAAAACTGAAAGTGATAAAATTAAAATTATTGTCCACATAATCATATGTAATTAAACATATATAATCATATGTGATTATATGTATCTAATCACATATAATTTATACGGACAAGATTCATTTTACGTTCTCGATACAATAACTGTTCTTGTGTATTTAATCATGAATGATTTTTAAACACATGATTCATTTTTGTGTTCTCGATTCAATACTTGTTCATTGTCCATATTAATCATATGTGGTTAAATACATAAAGTCACATGTGATAAATCTCATGTGATTAAATACACTAGTTGTTTTTTATTGAATCGACGTGAAAATAAATATTGCCCACATAAATCATATATAATTAAATACAAGTGATTAAACCCATCACCAACCACAACCACCTACCACCACCACCCACTACTACCACTACCACCTACCCACCCACTACACACCCACCCACCACCGCTACCCACCTCATACCACCCACCAACTACCGCTACCCACAAAACACCACCCACTACTTAAGATTTGTTTTTGCAGTCTCGATCCAATAATTTTTTTTTCTGGTGTTTTAAATCAAATATAAATAAAATGGGTGGTGGGTAGTTATAGGTGGTGGTTGGTGACGGTGGAGGTGGTGGGTAGGTCGGTGGGTAGTAGGTGTTTGGTTTAATCACATGTGATTATATTTATTTGATCACATGTGATTAAATACATGAGAAGAATTATTGAAGTGAAAACACAAAAATGAATATTGTTCTTATAAATCATATATGATTGGATCCATATAATCACATGTGATTATATGTATCTAATCACACATGATTTATCTAGACAAGATTCATATTCACGTTTTCGATTCAATAATTGTTCTTTATCTATTTTAATCATATGTGATTAAATACAACTGAAAAATTATTCCACATAAATCATACATGATTTAATATATATATAATCACATATGATTAAATAGACGAGAATATTATTGAACTGAAAACATGAAAACAAATGTTGTCCATATAAATCATATAATTAACCATATATAATCACATATGATTAAATACTTGAGAACGTTATTAAATGTGATTAAATACATATGAGCACATGTGATTATAAACACGAGAAAAACTGTTGAATAAGAAAATAAAATCGAATCTTATTCATTTAAATCATATGTGATGGATATATATATATATATATATATATATATATATATATATATATATATATATATATATATATATATAACCACATATGATTTATCTGTACAAGATTCATTTTGTGTTCTCGATTCAGTAATTATTCTTTGTCCACTTTAATTATATGTGATTAAATACATTTAATCACATGTGATTAAATACATCTAATCACATATGATTTTAATTAGAAAAAAGAATCTTGTATATACATATCATATTTGATTAGATACATATAATCAAATGTGATTATGTACACTCGAACAACAATTGAATTAAGGACGCGAAAGCAAATATTATCCACATAAATCATATATGATTAAATACATATGATCACATGTGATAAAATACATAAGACCAATTATTAAATTGAAACCAGGAAAATAAATATTATCCACATGTTTGATTATATATATATATATATATATATATATATATATATATATATATATATATATCCAATCACATATGATTTTTCTGGAGAAGATTCACTATCATGTTCTCGATTCAGTAATTTTTCTTTGTTAAATTTAACTTTATTTGATAAAAAAAATCTAATCACATGTGATTATATGTATCTAATCACATATGATTTAATCACACGTGATTATACATATTTAATCATATGTGATTTATTTGGAAAATATTTGTGTTTAACGAATGTTGTTTATATAAACCATATGCGATTATATACATATAATCATATGTGATTATATGCATCTAATCACATGTGATTTATATGATTAAATACATATAAAAAAGTACATATAAGCACACATGATTTATGCCATTTTATGTTTTTAAACACATACAATGTTAATGATTGTAGGTAGTGGGTGGTGGTCGTGTGGTGGCGATGGGTGGTGAAGATAGGGTGTAGTGGTGATGGGTGGTAGTGGTGGGTGGGTGGGTGGTGGTGGCGGGTCATAGGTAACAAAGGTTGTGGGTAATAATTGATTTGTGGTGGTTATGGGTGGTGATAGGTGGTAGATGGTAGTGGTAAAAGGTGGTGGGTTGACATGTGGGGTGGTGGATGGTAGTGGTTATGGTGGGTGGGTCGGTGGTGGTGATGTTGATGGATGGATGATAGCAGGTGGTGGTGATTGGTGGTAGTGGTATATGGTGATGCTTGGTGGTGACGGTGGTGGTAGGTGATTTGTGGTGATCATGGTAGTTGGGGATGATGTTGGTGGGTGTTAGTTAGTGGTAGGGATGGTGGTGACTGATGGTAATGATGGTAGTGAGTGGTGAGTGAGGTGATGGTGATGGGTGGTGGTTGAGGCAGGTGGTGGTGGATGTGATGGGTGGTGTTAGTTGTGGGTGGTGGGTTGGGTGTTGGTTACGGGTGGTGGTGGTGGTTCGGTGGGTGGCAGGTGGTGGTGATGGTGGAATAAAATAATATCAAAACAAACATTTAAAATACACATAAAATAAGTTCAAACATTTGACGTCTATAAGTTCAAACATTTAAAATACACATAAAATAAGTTTTTGATCAATCAAAATGCATTAGAAAAAACACAACCCTAATTTTACATCAATCCAAATATATTAAAAAGAAATATAAATAATATCAAAACAAAATATAATTTTAGATTAATACAAACATATCAAGATCAAACCAAATCAAGGATTTTAAGACTTTGGAGTTTCAAGTGCATCACTCTCACAATGGCTTAGTAAATAAAATTCACTATCAACTTCTCGTCAAAAATAGTCTTTCTCATCAAAATCGGTTTTTAACAGTTCAATATAACCGTTTCAACGGGTCTAGAGGCCAACTAGTTCGACCCACAATGCATTTAACTCAATAGAGTTTAATAGACTGTAACATCATCATTGTACATTCCATGCATCTCTAAGAGTTTTTTCTTATGCACTGAACTCCACAATGTTTAGTGAAACATTACAAAAAGCTAGTTGATAATATTTAAGATTTAAAAAACTTTTCTTTTTTCTCATTAAAAAGTTCAATGTCCTTTCAACTACAAATGAATTAAATGCCAACTTTACATCTCATAATGATAATGATAAAGTTTATCTATTGAATAATAATTAGACTTTTCACCTTCTTTACGTCTCTCATTGAAGTCTCAATTTTGGATGTCCTCTGTTTCAACTTGAACACTTATGTTAACACAAATGGCGATTGAGCTACCATAGGCTTAAATTTCAATAAAAAATGATTATAATCGCAAAATGTGAAGCAAAATATATAAATACATAAAGAGTAGAAATGGACTGCTCTAATCATTAAAACTTCAAACTATTTCATGAATGGCCAACGGTCTTTAATATAAGACAATTTATTATAAATGCCTCTTAAGATGGTTCTGTGTGAATGATCTCCTTAATTTTGTACAAACTTGGAACCCGTGTGTTACTCGCAGCTTGTGTATGGCAGAAGGTTTGAACTTCAGCATATTCCTGTACACTTTATATGCAACTCTATTAAAAACTCTAAACTTCCAAGTTCCTCGGTGATTTCTCCACCTGATGACAAAAGGGGAGATGGAAACATCTCAAACGTTTCATCTTACAGATGCTATTTGGAATATCTTCTAATGATGCACACTTTTTTAGGATCAGCTTCTCTAAACATTCTAATTGCCCAATATCCTCGGGTAACTTCTCAAGGAGTCCACAAGATTCAAGATCTAGAGATTTCAGATGTTTCAGCATACAAATGCTACCTGGAAGACTCCTAATACGTGAAGAAAACAAGTTTAGCTTCTCTAAGCATACTAATTGGCCAAGCGCCTCGGGTACCTCCTCAAGAAGCAAACAAGATTTAACTTTGAGAGATCTCAAACATTTCAACATACATATGCTATCTGGAAGACGTCTAATGCCTGTAGACAACAAACTTAGCTTCTCCAAACATTTTAATTGGCCAAGATCCTTGGGTAACTCTTCAAGAAGCAGACAAGATTCAAGTTTGAAAGATCTCAGATGTTTCAATAAACATATGTTATCCGGAAGACATTTAATGTCTGTGGACAACAAATTGAGCTTCGCTAAGTATTCTAACCGGTCAAGGTCATTGGGCACCTCTGGAATACAGCCCTTCAATGTAAGGTGCCTTAGGTGTTGTAAACCACAAATGCTTCCAGAAAGACACTCAAGTTTTTTGCGAGGCTGAAGATCTAGATAAACAGACTTCTGACCATTTCCGATCGGTAAGGGCTCTTCTTCAGAATAGATACAGGTAAACCGAAGCTTTGGCAAATTGTCGTAGGAGTACCTTTGGGATTCATGTAGCTCCACAGTCAGCTCTAACTTAGATAAAGAAAGAAGCTTAAGCGATTCCAACCCTTTCACAAACAAAAAAGATTTTTTAAACTTTGAACAACCAATTAAGTTTAAATAGACGAGCTTTCCTAGACATCCATCGGGCACATGAAGTTCTTTCAAATCATGACATCCTTTAAGATCTAACCTCTCGAGATTACAAGTCAGCCCAAGGTCAAGGGTCCTCAATTTTGAATAACTAAGGTCGAGGAACCTCAGCTTCTTAAGTACCTATCATGCAAAAAGAAGAAATGTAAGATGACTATTGCTGTATGTAGTATGTACTAACAAATAGTTGTAAAATAACCATTGTACCTTTTCATCTCCACTTTCCCAAAGGTTTGTGATTCTGCTTCTAGGCAATTCAAGTCCAACAAGATTATTTGCTCTAAATGTTTGGGGTAAAGACCGAAGAGGGTAACCCTCCCAACTTAGAAACTGTAATGCATTTGAAAAGTATTGTTTGGCTTGATCAAACTTCCAATCACTAGGAGAACACTCATTTTCTCTCTCAGAAACCAGAAGAACTCTAAGTTTCTTCAGGTTTCCAAGGCCTTTCATAACGATTTCCGGATGCAGTTCCACCTGCTCGAGTCGTATGCATGTTGTTGCTTTAGTACCCTGTAATCCAAAATTAAGTCGTCGCAATGAAACCAGTGTTATAACTAATAAAAATGTGTTCGTTTTTTCCATGTTATAAGTAAATTTGATACTTACCATATCCCCAGATAATAAGACTTCAATTTCCTCGCGATCCCACAGTCGGCTGTGTTTGTTGGGCTTGCGGGGGTGAGTTCGTTGAACTAAATTCCTGCCCAATTCTTCTATGCTATCATGCACAGCCAAACGCTGATTTGAAATAGTTATGAGGGATTTTTGTTCAAGAACTGATAAACCATATATAGCATGTAATCCACAGCTTTCAAGTATTCTAATTGCATCCTCTTTCTGCAACCCCTTCATGAAACATGCAACATCTAGAAATATTTCCTTGTGATCATCCTCTAGACTGGTATAGCTTATTTCCAATTTTTTTAGAGTTTCTTGACACGGAATCTTTTCTAGCCTTTTTAGTGCATCTACCCATTCAAGCTCTTCTTTACCACGCAGAGAAGAACCCAAAACTTTGATAGTTAAAGGAAGACCATCAGCATAATGTACAACTTTTAGTGACAGCTCTTCATACCTTTGCATTGGAGCATATCTCTCAAATGCATACCTATTGAAGAGGCTAATTGCTTCCTCCTTCGACAATAAGTTGACATCATAAATCCTATTCACTGAGTGTGCTTTCAGCACTTGCTTGTCTCTTGTTGTAATGATAATTCTACTTCCGTCCTTAAACCAATTCAAAGCACCAGCTAACGCCTCAAGCTGCTCTTTACGATCCACATCGTCTAGAACAAGAAGCACTTTTTTAAAGCGCAGCCTTGTTTGCATCATAAATTTTCCATCATGAGAATTATGCTTGTTTCCATCTTTTAATACATCTGAAAGGACTTGTTGTTGCAATGACAGTAAACCCCGTGGTGTTTTTGAAGCTTCCCTCACGTTCTCAACAAAGCTTATACCTTCAAATTGGAATGATACTTTATCGAAAATAGCTTTGGCCAAAGTTGTCTTCCCAATGCCCCCCATCCCCTTTATCCCAATCATGATGACATCATTGTTCAAGCCAATCTCTAAAGACGACTCCAGATCTCGCATTCGGGATTCCATGCCTATTAGATTTTCATCATTGCTCAAACGTATGGAACGTAACTTGAGTGAAACTTCTCCAACAATTTGATCGATGGCTTCAGCTTCATGCCTGTAGATTAAAGAAGATTCAAGTAACTTGCTCAACAGCCCACATAACCAATGAGTTTCAGGTCTACAAACAACCAAATTCACATACTAACAGCATACGCATATTTCATGTTTCATCTATCTGACTAAGCTTTAAATTAGAATTTGACAATACAACATACATGCCAAGATGAACCTATGTTAGAAATACCCAAATGAAAGAATAGTAATGCAGAGATATGATAAAGGAATTACCCATTAGCAATCTCTTTCAGATCCCATCCTACCAGATTGCCTGCTTCTTTCAGAGCCTCTTTCCATTTCCCAGCCTGTTCGCTGGTGTTATGTTTGGCGAAGGCTGCTCCAACTGGTCCACTTTGTCTGCGTACGTCAGTGGGCTCCACATCATAAAAGAGCGGGTAAGCTATCTGTTCGATCGAATCCTGGCACTCCATGATCTTCGCAACCTCCTTCAAGCACCAAGAAGAAGATGCATAGTTTTTGGAGAAAACAATGATAAAGAGCTTTGACTCTTCAACAGCTTTAAAGAGCTCATCGATCTTTTTTCCTTTCTCGAGTTCCTCACTATCCTTGAAGGTGTGAATACCTTGTCGTGTAAGAGAAGCGTAAAGATGATCAACAAACGTCTTACGCGTGTCTTCACCACTAAAACTTAAGAACACATGATACTTAAAGATCTTCTGAACGGATGATGATGAGGCGGAAGACGCCATTGAAAGATTTCTTGATAAATCTTACATATATTGAATCTTTATTGTGAGGAATTTTACGCAATAATTGCAAAGAAACTAGGGATCGGATGTGAACCTGCAGACAATCCGATCTCAATATTCCCTTTCGGATAAGAATAATATAAAGTACACATCAACGAACTTTCTAAGAGGTTTCAAATGCCTCACCAAATTATAATAAGAAAACAAAATTATAGAAATCCTCCTTGTGTTTGTTAAAATTTTGCATTTAGTCATTCTCTTTTGCATTTAAGTATTTAAATGATGGGATAAATATTAGGGTGTTTCTTTGGATGGATCAGTTTGATCCCATCAAATCAAATGAATCCAAATTGATTTTCGGTTTTCAAAACATGGATCCGAATAGTCCAAACTAAATTCAAATTCAATCCGATCCGATCCAATTACAATTTGGTTGGATCGGTTTTTATAATTCGGTTTTCAAAAACCAAAATATTTTAAAACGACATATAATTATAATATTACCCAATTTTACACATGAAGCGAAAAAAATTATTTAGTTGTTATTTGAAATTTACGTACAAACAACTACTAACCAGATATATTATAGTTAAATATTTTATAAATAGAAAACTTTTGAGAGATAATACATATTGATGTTTTTTTATCGGGTGAAATGTTTTGAACTTATATGAAAAAATAAATTACAAAATCAATAGAGAACTATAGATATATATTATAAATAAATGAATAATAAATGTTTATTCGGTTTTTTAGGACTATTCGGTTCTTATTTTATAAACCAATACTAATCCGAAATCCAAAATAATAATTCGGTTTTGTTGAAAACCAATCCAAAAAGCCGAATTTCCAAACCAAATAGTCCAATCCAAATTGTCGAACTGGACAATTCGGTTTTATCCAAATAGTGAACAGCCCTAGGGATAATGACATAAAAGAGTAATATATTTTTTTAATTTGTATATATTTGGTTACTGACTTTTTTTTCATTCACATTTACCCATTTCAACTTCTTAAACTATACACATTCAGTCCTTATGACCGATTACTCCAAGTTTACCGGGATAAATGACTTAATTGGGTAATCTATTTCTCATTTTGTACACATTTAGTCCTTAATATTTTTTTACACATTTATTCCTTAAGAATTTTTTGTTTTAAAATAAGTCTTTTTTTTTTTTTTTTGTACTTATTCAGTACTTATGAATAATTTCTTTAGGATTTTCTCATGATATCTTACGTGGGACAATCGTTGATGAGGTGTTTGAGACTGTTAATGTTTATGTCCATCGTGATCTCGACCGCTTGGTTGCGTAGGAAACTAAACTACGAATACATGAACATAAAGATCGTTAAAATTCGAGATCGTATGATGAAGTTATGACGTTCAGAACATATGACCTAAGCTACCATGTAGTCGAGATCGTGATGGACATAAGCATCAAAAGCCCCAAACAACTCATTAATGATTGTCCCACATAAAATATCGTGAGAAAAACCTAAAAAATTCGTTCATGTAACACCCTGATCTGGTATGTCTTGGAAACCCTCAAGATTTCATTTATGAACATATTTGGCCCCTGGGTACGTTGGGCGTACATAGGTGTATGCTTAGCTTACTCTGCATGATTGATCACGGAGAAGCGTCACGTACGCTGGGTGTACACGTCAGAGAGCCAAAACACTAATCTTCGGACATGAGGCCTATTTAAACAATCTTAAGTCCCTTGAACTTAACCCCAGAGAGCCTCCATAGCCTTAGAGCGTCCTTGCACCCCAGAGAACCTTGTGAGATAATTCTTGAGCTTAAAAGAGTGCATTTGTGACATTTTAGTGTTCGTTGCAAGAAGAAGAAGTGGTCAAGCAAGCTTGGATCGTATAGGTGCTTCAAGATCCAACATCAAACTCATCTTACAAAGCTTATGGAGGTAAAAAGCTTGCACCTTTCCATCTAAGCCCTTAGATCTAGCTAGGGTTTTCTAGTTTTGCCCATTTGGTTGGTTTTGGACCTCTCTTGATGAGTTAAGCAACTCCATAAGATGAGGATGACATATATGAGGTCCCTTGGTCATTTAGAAGCATAAAAATGGGATCTTGATGGATATTTAAGCCTCATGCATGGATTAAGAACCCTGAAAAGATCTTAATGGAAGTGTTGGACAATTTTGAGGCATGCAAGGGCACAAAGTTGCAACTTTATGCCTTAGGACATTTTAACAGACATAGATCTGATTTTTGGTCGTGAGGAAACCAAGCATTAAGCACTTAATGGAGAAAGTGCTTAAACTGTGTGTATGATGGGCATAGCTAGTTGTACGCGGCGCATAGCCCCCAAAACCTCAGTACGCTGCACTTACCAAGATGGTACGTTGGGCGTACGCAACAACAGTTGGGCCTTAATCTGTTTTGGGCCTTTAAGTCGGTGGGCCTCATTTGAGTATAGGGCTTGGTTGTATGCTGTGAATTATGGACTTCTTCATCTGTATGGCCTATGGATGCAATGGTTGGGCGTTATTGGTCCAAGAGGCCCAATAAGGATAATGGACTTGGACTTTGGGGACCATTAGCAAGAAAAGGGTATTTAGGCCTTGGGGAGGGGTTTGGAGGTTGGTTTCCCCTTGGTTAATTTAAAGTTCTAATATTGATTATATTACCATTATTATTGTCCTGCTCGGGGGACTGCGGATTGTTAGGAGGGCAGTGTTTGTATTTAGCAGATTGAGGTGAGTCTCCTCACCATACCAATGGGTCTAAGGCACCAAGGTCGGCCCATTATGTGATTATGTTACATGGTTAGACATCATGTGCCTTGATATGATATGTGATTGTGTTTGTATGGAAGACCTCAGGGGGTTCCTGAGGCACTTAGGTATAAGACCTTGGAGGGTTGCCTTGGCATCCTAGGTCAATGTGATGGGTTTTGGCCATATGAACATTCCTATGTACACGTGCAAACCCTAATGCTTGGATCTAGGTTTCTCTAATTGAACATACATTGAATCCAAGACTTCTAATGGCTAATTGAGTATAAGAACAATACAAAACCAGAGTTAGAAGCTTACCTCAAAACACTTGTTTGATCTTCTTCTTGTTCTTGGAGCTTTAGAGTCACAAATGTCACTCCTCTAATGGCTTACAAACACCAACTAGCAAGAGGATGATATGTGAAAGAGGAAAGGGGATGAAATCGGCTAGGGTAACCTTCCAATAACACAAGTGCCAATTTCCCTTGCCCATGGGGTCTATTTATACTTGTAAGGCTCTTTGAGTTTCACTTTAAAACCCTAGTTGGATAACTATTACTCAAAGCAATCCAAATCCCTTCCAAGATAAGCCCTTGGACGATTTGTGACTTATCCCAAGCCCTAGAAATCGTCCACCCCTTAACTTTAAAGGATTTACAGCCCAAAGTGTAACTATCAAACAATTGACAGTTTATACCCCTTTGTTTAATTAATCTCTTTAAGTCACCAAATTAATTCCTAATTAATTTATGACTTATATTAATCAAACAATATTATTATTCCTTATAATATTCCTTCTCTCATTATAAATCATCCTGTCAAGTTGCTATGGTGAAGGTAACCCAAAAGGACCATGCACAACCGGGTCAAATACTTGCCAAATATAGTTGTAGCCTTAGACACTATTCCAACAGTCTCCTACTTGGATAACTCTAGTAACTATATGCACAAGTACAATTCGATTTGCAATCGTAGTTCTCAAAGACGCTGTCAAAATCTGATCTAATCAATCTTGTCCTTTAGATAAGGGATCGTACAGTCCTCTGTTCAGATATCATGCTGACAATTTTATGGAATCAACTTTGTCTAGCATTTGGTTTCTCGATCTCTGATTCATTTGACATAGAACTTTATCGAACACATCAATTCAGTTCTGACCGGGCCCGACACATAAGTCAAATCAAATCATCGAGCAGCCGAGATATCACTTTTAACCTCTTAGGATAAAAGTAACAGATAAAATTCGACTTATATGCATTTACTTATTCATTAATCAACTATACACAACAATGCGTTTTATAACATCGAGTTACTGATGCGTTTTCGCATTATCAATGTACAACCAATCAGCAAATAACAAACCATATATCTAGGTTTTAAGACTATATGATATTATCGTCTTGCGATCACCCTTTTATATCATATTCCATAAGGTGATTCCAGCAAGCGCGGGTTTGTTCCAATGCTCAAAGCCAGTTCATAAGCACTCATGAACGTTGCAGCAACCCTTTGCTATGTCTAATACCATTTAGACAATCTACGCACCAATTCATGACAATCTTCATTCATATCTACTTCCAACATATGAACGATTGTGGATAATTTGAATAATTCGATTATTCTTAATAAACTCAATTATTCTGGATGTCAAAACATGCAGAATGAAACAATAGTTAAACAATTAACATAAGACAGTAACATTACTCATAAATAATACTCTTTTATTTAATCGTCAAATGTTAATTACATTTATCTATTACACGTTTCTACTACCATCTAATCTATACTAATATCATCCTTCAGCCCAATACTCCTAGCATGCTACAAGTGCCTAACCCTACTCAGTCCCTTCGTAAGCGGATCTGCTGGGTTATCTTCCGATGATATCCTCTTCACTACGAGTTGTCCTTCTTCTACACGATGTCTAATAAAGTGATATTTTCTGTCGATATGTCGAGATCTACCATGATCCCTTGGTTCCTTGGTTAAGGCAACCACTCCTTCATTATCACAGAAAATCTCCATGGGCTCCTTTATGGTAGGTACAACTCCAAGATCACTAATGAAGTTCTTCAACCATATTGCCTCCTTCGACGCTTCGCTCGCTACAATATACTCTGATTCGCACGTTGAATCAGTTATAGTTTCCTGCTTGGAACTCTTCCAAGTCACTGCTCCTCCATTCAGAGTAAAGACCCAACCCGACTGCGAACGGTAGTTGTCCCTGTCGGTCTGAAAGCTGGCGTCACTATACCCTCGCACCTTTAAGTCGTCACTCCCTTTGAGGACTAAAAACCATTCTTTCGTCCTCCGAAGGTACTTAAGGATATTCTTCACCGCAATCCAATGAGCTCTGCCAGGATTCCCTTGATATCTGCTAACCATGCTCAAAGCAAAGGCTACATCAGGGTGAGTACAAGTCATAGCATATATAATTGAGCCAACTGCGGAAGCGTATGGTACTCAACTCATTTCTGCTATTTCAGCTTCGGTACTCGGACTTTGAGTCTTACTCAACTTGGCATTACTTTGTATCGGTAATTCTCCCTTCTTCGAGTTTTCCATACTAAAACGTTTTAGTACCTTATCTAAGTAAGTGTTTTGACTAAGTCCTATTAGTCTCTTACTTCTCTCTCTTACTATCCTTATTCCCAAAATATAGGAAGCTTCTCCGAGGTCCTTCATAGCGAAGCACTTCCCGAGCCAAGACTTAACCTCCTACAAAGTCGGGACGTTGTTTCCTATGAGTAATATGTCATTGACATATAGAACGAGAAAGCTAACTATACTCCCACTGGCTTTGACATATACACATGATTCATCTTCGCTTCATACAATTCCAAACTCTTTGACTTTCTCATCGAAGCAAAGATTCCATCTGCGAGATGCTTGCTTAAGTCCATAAATGGACTTCTCAAGCTTACACACTCTATTCGGATGCTTTGGATCAACAAAACCCTCTGGCTGAGCCATGTAAACATCCTCAGCCAACTTCCCGTTAAGGAAAGCGGTTTTGACATCCATTTGCCAAATCTCATAATCATGAAATGCGGCAATAGCTAGCATCACTCTAATAGATTTTATCTTCGCAACTGGTGAGAAGGTCTCATCATAGTCAACTCCTGGAGTTTGAGTAAAGCCCTTCGCAACCAATCGCGCCTTATATGTGTGTACATTTCCATCCACGTCGGTCTTCTTCTTGAAGATCCATTTGCACCCAACGGTCTTACGTCCGGGTACATTATCAACCAAATTCCAAACTTGGTTGCCATACATGGACTTGATCTCGCTGTCCATTGCCTCTTTCCATTTCGCAGACTCCGGGCCTACCATGGCTTCCTTAAAGCTATTAGGTTCATCTAGATTTATTAATGTACCATCACTAATATACATGTCCCCCTCGGTAGTAATATGAAATCCATAAAACTCGGGTTGAACTCTAACTCTTTAGGAACTTCTAAGAGGTAAGGACTGGTCAATAGGCTCAACCGGAGTTTCCTCCTCGGGTTGAGTGCTAGCGGTAGAGGTTCCTTCATCTATCGACTCTTGAATCTCTTCAAGCTCGATTTGCCTCCCACTGTCTCCTTGGCTTATGAGTTCTCGCTCTCGGAAAACTCCTCTCCTCGCAATGAAGACTAGATTGTCCTTCGGTCTATAGAAGAGATATCCAAAGGATTTCTGCGGGTAGCCGATGAAAATACATCACTCACTACGAGGTTCGAGCTTGTCGTGAGTATCTCGTCTTACGAAAGCCTCACAACCCCAAACCTTGATATGTGCTAATGAGGGAGCTTTCCCTGTCCACATCTCGTGAGGTGTTTTGGCAACCTTCTTAGTAGGGACTCGGTTAAGGATATGGGCGGCAGTCTCTAAGGCATACCCCCAAAAATAGATAGGTAGTGAAGCACGACTCATCATAGAGCGAACCATGTCCAACAAGGTTCGATTACGCCTTTCTGCTACACCATTCAATTGTGGTGTCCTAGGTGGTGTCAATTGTGAAACTATTCCACACTCCTTGAGATAATCGTGGAATTCAAGACTTAGGTACTCTCCTCCTCGATTGGATCGAAGCATCTTGATTTTCCTGCCCAATTGATTCTCCACTTCATTCTTGGACTCTTTGAACTTTTCAAAAGTTTCTGACTTTTGCTTGATTAAGTAGATATACCCATATCTACTATAGTCTTCGGTAAAAGTCACATAGAAACGGTTCCCATCCTTCGTGGTTGATCTAAACGGTCCACATACATCGGTATGTATTAAGTCCAATAGACCCTCACCCCTTTCACACGTACTTTTGAAAGGTGACTTAGTCATCTTTCCAAGCAAACAAGACTCGCATGTGTCATCTTCCCTAAGGTCGAATGACTCCAACACTCCATCCTTTTGGAGTTGGGCTATACGCTTCTTGTTGACATGTCCAAGACAACAATGCCACAAGGATGCTCTATCCATACTATTGGAAGAATCCATGCATAAAACATCATTTCCTAAGTTATCTACAATCATAACGGTTTCATAAATTCCATTACATGGTATAGCTTCAAAATAAAAGACACCATTTAGATAAGCCAAAATAGAACCATTCTCATTATTAAAAGAAAATCTAAAACCTTGTCTAAACAAACCATGAAATGAAATGATGTTTCTAGCCATTTCTGGTGAATAGCAACAATTGTCCAAATCTAAAACTAAACCATTCCTAAGCACTAAAGAATACACTCCAATCTTGGTCACATGCAACGATCTTCTGTTCCCCATGATTAGATTTATTCTTCCATGCTCCACGTCTCTATTTCTTCTTAGTCCCTGCACATTAGAACAAATATGGTAACCACAACCGGTATCAAGAACCCAATAAATATCGTGAGATGAATCGTTAGATTTGATTGTGTATATAGCTGCGAAAGATGGCTTGATCTTTCCTTCCTTGATGGCTTGCAGGTAGTCTGGGCAGCTTCTCTTCCAATGCCCTATTTTATGGCAATGATGGCACTCTGCCTCCTTAGGGTTAGGACAGGGTTTGGCAGGATCAACTTTGGTCCCACTAGAAGAGGCACCATCTCGGGACTTAACCTTGCGATGGTTCTTAGATAAAGCCTTCCTCTTCTTTCCCCTTCCTTGCCCAATGGCCAAAACAGGAGCATGCGGTGGATTGGGAGTTGGTGCAACAGACTTGTCCTTGAAGTTGCTTTCAGCAACCCTCAAGAGACCTTGGAGCTTGCTTAGGGTGACCTCTTCTTTGTTCATGTGGTAGGTCATCCTAAATTGATTGTAACTTGGAGGCAAAGAGTGAAGCACCATGTCGATCACCAAATCTTCCCCAAAGTCAACATTCAACTTGCGAAGACGGTCGACATACCTTTGCATCTTTTGCAGGTGCACGGTAAGAGACTCTCCATGACCCATCTTAGCGGAAATCATGTTAGTGAAAATCTCATAACGCTTTTGTCTTGCGTTTTGGTGGTATCGCTCCAACAAGTCTTGGTGCATCTCATACGAGTACATGTCCTCATAGGAATTTTGGAATTCGGAGTTCATGGTGGCTATCATGATGCAATGTACTTTCGTTGCATCACGCTCATGAGTTTCAAAAGCGGTGATTTCAGCCGGAGTAGCGATTTCTGGATTGATCTTCTCGAGCTTCTCATCGAGGACATACTCCTTGTCCTCATAGCGAGCAATCGTGCGAATGTATCTTATCCATTCGCTAAAGTTAGTCCCATTGAAAGTGACCTTTTGACAAAGGCTCATCAATGTGAATGAACTAGCAGCATCGTTGTTTGCGTTCGACATCTACAAATGGAAAGGACAAAGATAGATTAGAATTTGAATCCCTAATAATAACCCAATAAGAAAATTAGGGCTAGGATCCAACAACAATATTTACACATTAGAAAAGGGATACCTTAATCTAACATGCAAACATTTTGAAGGTAAGTGAATGACGATTCACTAATTCTCCACCATAAAACCTAACTTTAAGTCTAAATGTATTGAGAATTCTTAGGTTTAGATGAGATTCATTGAAAATTTTCAATGGCATGTTTAAATCTTGATATGCCCCTCTCGTTTGTGACTGGGATACCGAGGATCACAAAGTGGGTGTGAATTACCATGAAAATTCACATGGTGCCTTCATTGTAACAATCACCTATTCGACGTGCCGGTAAACCACACACGCTCCATCGAACTATGATAAACAATGAATCACCCTTTGCCACCTTTGCATAGAAACAATTAGTGTGCCGGTAAACCACACACGCTCCACTAACTTCTTAGCAAGTTTGCAAAGTGTAATTTCATGGGATTGCATCAATTCACTTTTCCTAAAGTAACTAAGATTGGGAAATTTAAAAAAAATCTAGTTACTTTATAGGTTCATTATACTTATTAATGAGGAGAGAGAGTTGCCCTATCCTACCCGTTCGGCTAACGAACCTCCACCGATCAAGCAAGCGGTGGGTGAGAGTCTTCACCCATTATGCGCCATTTTATAGGCAGCAACCTTATATACACCTTATAGATCGGCTTCGTGAATGAGGCCTACTAACGGTAAGACTAGCATTTTAGTTATACATATATATATATATATATATATATATATATATATATATATATATATATATATATAGATATATATATTAATCTTGTAATATTATATTAGTATAGGGTTGAATTTTAAACTTGTAAAATTCTAGGGTTTGAAATTTAAATTTTCCTAAAATTAAACTTTTAATCACAAAATATAAATTTCAAAACTTGAGGGCAAGTTTTAAACATTTAAAAACATAGAGGATCAAATAACAAATAATCTAAAATCACATAATTATCCATATTTGATTTATTTAATGATTTCTTGCAAGATAATTACCAATTTAATCAAAATAATTAATTAATTATCACATAAGGAAATTAAATATTTTATTAGTTGATAAATATCTTTAATTAGATCAAGATTATAGTCATATATATCAAAAAATCGGATTAGGGTTGATCTAATATGAAAAAGGTAAGTTTCCATAAGATAAACAACAAGAAATCCCGAAGTTATCATATTCTGACACTCGAACTCGCCGAGTACCCAGATGGACTCGCCGAGTTGAGCCTACTCGCCGAGTACCACCATGGGACTCACCGAGTAGAGCAGGCAGAGAACAGAAAAACGAATTTTTCAGCAACAAACAAGCAATCAAAGTATCAATTTAATAGAAACCAGACTAGGCTCTGATACCACTGATGGGTTTTGGCCATATGAACATTACTATGTGCACATGCAAATCCTAATGCTTGGATCTAGGTTTCTCTAATTGAACATAGATTGAATCCAAGACTTCTAATGGCTAATTGAGTATAAGAACAATACAAAACCAGAGTTAGAAGCTTACCTCAAAACACTTGTTTGATCTTCTTGTTCTTGGAGCTTTAGAGTCACAAATGTCACTCCTCTAATGGCTTACAAACACCAACTAGCAAGAGGATGATATGTGAGAGAGGAGAGAGGATGAAATCGGCCAGGGTAACCTTCCAATAACACAAGTGCCGATTTCCCTTGCCCATGTGGTCTATTTATACTTGTAAGGCTCTTTGAGTTTCACTCTAAAACCCTAGCTAGATAACTATTACTCAAAGCAATCCAAATCCCTTCCAAGATAAGCCCTTGGACGATTTGTGGCTTATCCCAAGCCCTAGAAATCGTCCACCCCTTAACTTTAAAGGATTTACAGCCCAAAGTGTAACTATCAAACAATTGACAGTTTATACCCCTTTGTTTAATTAATCTCTTTAAGTCACCAAATTAATTCCTAATTAATTTAGGACTTATATCAATCAAACAATATTATTATTCCTTATAATATTCCTTCTCTCATTATAAATCATCCTGTCAAGTTGCTATGGTGAAGGCAACCCAAAAGGACCATGCACAACCGGGTCAAATACTTGCCAAATATAGTTGTAGCCTTAGACACTATTCCAACACAATGACCTCAGGGGGGTTCCCGAGGCATTGGGTTAAGACAATGTGGGGGTTCCCATTACACCCGAAGTAAGACCCTGGAGGGTTTCCAGGGCTTCCTTATGTGATTGGCTTGTGTGGTTTATGTGTTTTATTAGTTGTTTAGCTAGTATGTTATGCTCTATGTGTTTGTGTGGGTGTGCTTTGGGGAACTCACTAAGCTTTCAAGCTTACTATTTGTGGATTTGTTTCAGGTACATCTGAACCCATGGGCAAGAGCAAGGCATGATGGCGCAGCGTGCACTCTATCTCTCCTTTACTAGTGTGTTTTGGGACACTCTGATGTTTTTAAAAGAAGATAATGATGTAATGAATGTGAATTTGAAAACAAATGTTTTTGGGATTTTATGGTTTATGCAAGTGGTTTGATTATTGAAAAATGAAAAAATTTCTTTGTAAAAATTGGGTCATTACAAGTTGGTATCAGAGCGTTGGTTTGAGGGATCAGGGCACACTCTTGAGTGTGTCATGACTCAAACTAAGGAAATGGTAAAATTGTTTTCAAAAGTAACACAAAGGTTTTGTTTCTTAAAATGAAAGGATGAGAGTGTAATGCGCGTGATCAGCCAAGCCAAGTAAGTAGTTACCCAATGTGTTATCCATGTTATACTGATGTTCGAGTCTAATTGATTATGTGGAAACTTGCTATGTGTATGTTTTTTTTTTAAATCTGTATATGGTTAGGTGCCTATAGCCTCGGAATGATTGAGTTATCAGGTAGAGCAGTGGGGAATATGGTTTGGTTGAGGGATAAATTGGAGTTATCAGGTAGAGTAGTGGGGAAAGGTGCAGGTAGGTGTGGAAGGTAGTGTTGGGCTTATAGTGTTGCGTCATGGGCTCGGTCCTTAGCCTAGTTTTGGTTGCCGGTTTGGGCCTGTCCAACCGTGCATTATTTTAATCTAGGGTTTTAGTATTAAGGTGCATGCATGCATCATTAGTTAGTAACGCTTTAATTATTTTTCTCATCATTATTGTAAACCATAGCTCGCCTCTACAGTGGAAGTTCTTCATCGAGCTTTGCTAAGGCGTGACTATATTTGAATCATAAGCTTTACATTGATTCCATACTGTGTTCATAATCGTATTGTGTTTGAATTGTTTGTTTTTCATCAATATACCTATGAAAGATCTAAACGATCTAAGATTTATTCTCATCTATTGGTATCAGAGCAGGAGACTGTGTAATTCATACACATCTCTTCTGTTGAAGAAGTTATTAGGGTTTTTCCGCATTGATTGATATTAATTGAGCCGTCATTCCATATTGGCGTATCTCATTAATTGTCGATCTTACTCTAACGATAAATTACAAGTCTGATCTTAAACAGGTTATCGATCAAACTTCATCACAATGTCCATGGATGATTCGCAAACCAATCCAATCAACATCTCCAACAATATTAGATCAACGAAAAGGATTCCAATCTTATACACTCAGGGTTATGAGGTTTGGATGCACCACTTCGAAGATTATGTGATCGGCTCAGAAGATAATGGGTACTTGATTTGGGAAGCAATCACAGTTGGCCCATTTGCTCACTCGAGCACCTCAAAGATTGTCAAAACTCAAAAGGAGTACAATCAGCTTGTGAATGATGTGAAAGACATTCCTCAAGACGAGAATGTGAAGCTTCAATGCAACATCAAGGCCTTAAGAATGATTAGGTTTGCTTTGCAGTCGGATACGTTTCGATTGGTGAGTTCTTGCGCTACAACTAAAGTGATATGGGATAGGTTGAAAGAATTGTATTCCACTGATGAAGATCTGGAACATTCGATTCAGACCTTGCTGCTTTCTGAATTTGGTGATTTCAAACAGAAGCCCGAAGAGAAACTCGTTCAGGCTTTTGATCGGTTTAACCATCTACTAAGTAAGATGATAAAGCACGGGATCGAAAGGAAGGTTATTGAACAAAAAGTTACCTTCATGAACGGTCTTAGACCCAAATGGATGGCAATCGTGTCGAAAGTAAAGGCACACAAACAGTTTAAATCATATTCTCTAGCGAAACTGGTGGGAATTCTTAAGTCCCATGAAAGTGCAGTATCAAAGGAAACGAACATGGTTTCCAGTTTGGCTTCATTAGCTCTTGTTTCAAAAGGGAAAAGTGTTGTTGAGGAAGAAGAAGAATTTGATCTTGCTGACTATGATCTAACCGGTGAAGAGTATGCCCTGATGGTTTCCAATCCTAGAAAGTTCATCAAAAGAAAGTTCCTAGCCAACAAGAACCGAAACTGATAGGGAAGTTATAGTTCTGAAAAAGTGAAGGAGGAACCGAAGATAGGTTCGAAGTCAGAAGAATCCAAGAAAGAGGCGAAGAATGGTGGTGACTCAGGATTTGATTGCCATTATTGTGGAGGCAAGTATCACTTTGCCAAGGACTGCATGCTGAAGAAAAAGGCAGAAAAGATTGATGAGGATGATGAGGAAGCGAACCTCTTGAGATGATTGGAGGAGATCAAGAAAAGAAAATCAGCAGCTAACAATAAAACCATGAATGCTTTGATTGTACAGGATACAGGTAACAATGATGAATTCAGTGGAGTGGAAGTGTGATCCACGTATTTAGAGGACGAAGAAGTAAGAAAACTGACTCATGGCAAGGCGATGTTGGTGAAAGAAGAATATGTTGCAGGAAAGTGTTTGATGGTGACAGAAGGAGTATCTCAGATGAGAGGATATTCAACAGATGGTGGGCTGGAAGAACAGAAGGAGTGAGAGGATAGGTGTTTTGCTGCGAAACCTGTCAGTACACTGATCAATGAATGTGAGGAGTTGATCAAGAAGGTACAAAATATTCTTACTTCTCTGAAAATAATATTACTAACTATGACAAGGAACTGAATAGCTTAAAATAAAAATTTTCTAGTATAAGTAGTAGTCTTACCCAAACGCATGTCACAAACTCTAACCTGACTGATCAAATTAGCAGGACATCATCGAAGAGTGAGGAGAGAAGGATGTGGATTGAGCAGAAGGAGAAAAAGTTAATTAGGTCTAGGGATGAGTCAATCTATTTGCAACGAGACAATCTTAAGCTTTTAAAACAACGAAACAGTTTTTGTTTAATTGCGAAAAGACTTTATTTTAATATCACTCAATTGTATCTCGATTGTGAAATAGGAAAGAAGATACATTGCATAATTTTACCCATCCTTGAGTTAAAGGAGGATGAAGTCGATGCCGAAGCTTACAACTGTGAAAATTTTGTATCTTCTGACGAAGTCACTCCTGCCTAAAAATTTTGTCTTGACAAAATAGAGTCCTACATAAAGTCCAAATACCATAAGGACATGCTCAAAAATCTATTAGACGAAAATGATAGATTGAAGTTAAGAACCGAAACTGTACAGAAATGTCACACCCCGGCCGTTGGCGGAAACACCGAGAAGTGTAACGTCATTTCTCGTATCATAGTTATCAACTTCCTGAAAACACATGCATTTAAAATACGTTAACATAAAGTTGGTGAGTCCATAGGTTTTGACTCCATATAAAAATAATACATATTCCGAGTTTCAAAAGTATAGTTTTGAAAGTATAATTTTGACTCTCCAACGTTTACTATATATATCCTAGGTATAAAAGTTTACTTACTAAATAAGTATATACTTATAAATCTCATATACTATGAATATAAGTGTTTGTAATTCCATACAAACGAAAGTTGCTACGTATAAATCTTATTTCAGTTCTATACGAGTAAAACCACTACGTATAAATCTATTTCAATTCTATACGAGTATGTGTGCTAGGTATAATTATCTACTTAATATACAAATAGTACCTAGGGTATAAGTAGGGGAAACTTATACTTAACATTAATACTTGTATAGCGACAAAGTATAATGTTTCTAACAAGTTGCTACCATGAGTCTGTAACCGCTGCTTGACAATAAAACCACTGACAAAATAATACACTTATGATTTACCATGAGAAACAATAAACTCATGATTTACCATGAGAAACAACACCGTGCGCTTCACCGACGCCGTAATAAAAATAAAAGGAACGAATCGTCACTCGCTTCTCTTGGGTTGTAATTAACAACCACGAGTAGGGTCGTCAACCCATATCTTATTCATACACGACTTCCTCGGTCACACGGGCTTAACAGTTACAGGTCAGAGGACTTCCACTAAGATCCCCAATCTTAGTTCATGAATGGGGTAGCTCATGTAGACTTTGACGGCTTCCTATAGCTTTAACAACAAAAACATTTTCAGGTCTAAAACCCTAAGTCACTAGACTATGCTTTTAAACATTACTCCTAACTTCATAACATTTAGGCAGTATAACAGCTATATCTTGAAGTATAACCAGGTTTTATCTTGACCTAAAACCAATAATAACAACACATAACGTTCCTAGTTTTATCTTGACATAAAACTATCAATAACAATACTAAGTTTTATCTTAACGTAAAACTAACAATAACAACATATAACATATCCAGTTTTATCTTGAGATAAAACCAATAATAGCAACATATAACATACCTGGTTTTATGTTGACATAAAACCAATAATAACAACATACTTATCAATTCACATATAGAACTTCCGAGTATAACTCTGGAACTATATCGCACACAATATATATATATATATATATATATATATATATATATATATATATATATATATTGAATCCTAAGTATAACTCAATATCTACATTAGTATGACAACAACATGCTAACAACTTTACGATAGTTGTATACTTTCAAATACGAAATAACTATATCCCGGTTATTATAACTATCCACGTTGATACTGATATATAATATTATATAGATATAATAATAACGTATATATAATATTTAGCATGTGTTTTCCCCCGAAAATATTAGAAAGTTGGGCCGTGAAACTCACCTTAATATCATGATTCGATAGAATCTAACTAAAAACAGTCAGCGGTTCACGATCACCGTGCTCGGGAAGCGAAATGGCTTCAACAATCGAGAGAGAGAGAGAGAGAGAGAGAGAAGAAATTCAGGTGTACTAAGCCTTGGGGTCGAAATGGCTATTTATAGGCTGATTTTTGGCCCTCACGATGTGAGAAATGATAGGTTCACGTCGTGAGTTATGGTAAGAGTTATCCTGTAGCTTTAACACGTGTTTTCTAGCCCCGATTCGTGTCCTACAGTGTCCTCACGTCGTGAGAAAACCTTGCTTACGTCGTGAGCTTTTGGGTTATCATTCCGTAGACTTCTAGCTTCAAAATGTAGCGTTTTGACTCCTCACATCGTGAGTTTTGATGCTCACCTCGTGAGTTCAGTCAAATTAGGGTTTCTGACAGCGACATCTTGGGAAGGCCATAACTTTTGCATACGAACTCCGTCTTTGACATTGTCTATATGCACGCATAGGTAATTCCGAGTACTACAACTCTCTAATAGATTACAGTAGGATTACAATAGCTAACTCTAAGCCTATTTTAAATTACTCTTGTTATAAAGATTTTATAGTGTTCGGATTATCATAACTTCTTCATGCGAAGCCAGATTTCGACGTTCTCTACATTTTTGGAATCATATTGACATATACTTTGATTTATACTATAAAGTATGTATGAAAGTTCATATTTATATTAGAATTATCATGAAATACATAGTAAGTTTGCTACATTACTAGTTTTAACAAAATCACAGTACATGATTTGTATAATCACATGTGATTGTTATTGACCTATTTTGACTAGTGTTACATTCTCCCCCCATTGAAGTAAATTTCGTCCCGAAATTAATCTTTAAACTAGATACCACCGAAGGGTACTAGATAGATTCCCTGCTTCCTATTACAAAACATGCTCTTCCTCCATCATAGCCTATTCCAATGTTTGTTCCTTGATTTTCTATTGTAGGTATTGTGCTCCTACAGTAACTGGCAGTGTGTCCCTTCTTTTTGCACTTCATGCAAATATAACAGTCACCTGCGTGCAGACGGTTACATTGACTACACCATGAACAGTTACCTATGTGATGACGATTGCACTAAGTGCACATTGGGAGTTTTCCAGCATACTTCCTTGGTTGTAGGGGTATTGCTGTTGTGGCTGCATAATTAGTTGCCACCTCTTGTCTCTCCTCAAATGATTGTATGGGATTGTTCCCATTAAATTTGTGCCTATTTGTTCCAGATTTGGGAGACTCAACTATAAATCCCATTTGGATTTCTGTGCTGGTTAGTTGATGAGCTATTCGCTTTGCACTATCATAAGTTGTAGGCTTCGATGCGATCATCATTCCTTTGATTTGCGATGCTATACCCCAGATATATCGCTCAATCTTCTTATACTCTGGGGTTACTAGTGCTAGACACATCACCGCAAGATTATTAAATCTAGTAGTATAAGCATTTATCTCTGAACCCTTCATGGTTAAGGTCCACAATTCTTGTTCCAACTTATGTATTTCCTCCCTGGGAAAATACTCCTCTACTAGCATCCTCTTCAGCTCTTCCCATTGCATGGAATTGGCATCATCAATACCCATTGTATTCACTTGGTTGTTCCACCATGTAAGTGTTGCATCAGCGAAGGTACACACAGCAAATCGTACCTTACATTTGTTCGGACAGAAGCTTATTTGAAATACTGATTCTGTCTTTTCAATCCACCGAGTCAAGATAACGAGCCCTTCCGTTCCATGGAAACTCTTAGGTTTGCAATTCATAAAATCCTTGTAGGTATACATTCTGGCGGTCCTTACATTGCCTTCGTTTCTAACTCCTCCTCTTGTGACATTAGCAAGAGCTGCAACGATTCTATGAGCTATAATTTCTTCAAGTTCTACTGAACTTATTGGAGGGTTTGTTTCTGGTGGTGGTGGTTGCGGTTGTTGTTGTTCTGGTTCTGGTCGTTGGTTCAGGTTTAGACGAGCGCTACTTATTCTAGGCATTTTGTTTAGTTCCTATACATTCTGGATCACCAAATGTTTAGTCTATCAAATATTACTCCCAATTTAAATTGTTCATATGATCTGATCAAAATAAAATATAGTTGTACACCTACATCTAGTTGTGATAAGATCTATGCACATATGAACTTTAGTTGGAATATCTGATCTAAATCCTTGAGATCAAAAACATTCCAGGTATTTAGGTGTATTCTCATCGCGGGTCTGAGTCTTCATATATGACTCTATATTTATTATTTGTTGTATTCATGCTCCATTAATTATTATTTGTTACTTCAGGTCTAGCTGATAAGGCACCGGCCAGTCAGGACAGTTAAAGGGCAGGATCATTTTATCATATAGCCGTTCTGAAATACAGCAACCCAAGTGACATGTCTATCCTGTCACCGCTCCCGTAAGTAGTCCGTTAGTAGTATAATTAATAATAGTTTATATTCGTAGGCTAAGGGATATACCTAAACCTAACAGAGTAAGCCCTAAACTATAGTCATGCTTTCCTAAGAAAGTACTAATTCACTATAGTTAATAGCTCTGATACCAATTTGTCACACCCCGGCCGTCGGCGGAAACATGGGGCAGTATAACGTCATTTCTCGTATCATAGTTATCAACTTCCTGAAAACACATGCATTTAAAATACGTCAACATAAAGTTGGTGAGTCCACAGGTTTTGACTCCATATAAAAATAATACATATTCTGAGTTTCAAAAGTATAGTTTTGAAAGTATAATTTTTACTCTCCAACATTTACTATATATATCCAAGGTATAAAAGTTTACTTACCAAATAAGTATATACCTATAAGTCTCATATACTATGAATATAAGTGATTGTAATTCCATACAAACGAAAGTTGCTACGTATAAATCTTATTTCAGTTCTATACGAGTAAAACCACTACGTATAAATCTATTTCAATTCTATACGAGTATGTGTGCTAGGTATAATTATCTACTTAATATACAAGTAGTACCTAGGGTATAAGTAGGGAAAACTTATACTTAACATTAATACTTGTATAGCGACGAAGTATAATGTTTCTAACAAGTTGCTACCATGAGTCTGTAACCGCTGCTTGACAACAAAACCTCTGACAAAACAATACACTCATGATTTACCATGAGAAATAATACACTCATGATTTACCATGAGAAACGACACCGTGCGCTTCATCGACGTTGGAATAAAAATAAAAGGAACGAATCGTCACTCGCTTGTCTTGGGTTGTAATTAACAACCACGAGTGGGGTCGTCAACCCATATCTTATTCATACATGACTTCCTCGGTCACACAAAATTAACAGTTACAGGTCAGAGGACTTCCACTAAGATCCCCAATCATAGTTGATGAATGAGGTAGCTCATGTAGACTTTGACGGCTTCCTATAGCTCTAACAACAAAAACATTTTCAGGTCTAAAACCCTAAGTCACTAGACTATGCTTTTAAACATTACTCCTAACTTCATCACATTTAGGCAGTATAACAGCTATATCTTGAAGTATAACCAGGTTTTATCTTGACCTAAAACCAACAATAACAACACATAATGTTCCTAATTTTATCTTGACTTAAAACTATCAATAACAATACTAAGTTTTATCTTTACATAAGACTAACAATAACAATCTATAACATATCCAGTTTTATCTTGACATAAAACCAATAATAGAAACATATAACATACCTGGTTTTATGTTGACATAAAACCAATAATAACAACATACTTATCAATTCACATATAGAACTTCCGAGTATAACTCTGGAACTATATCGCACACACAATATATATATATATATATATATATATATATATATATATATATATATATATATATATATATATATATATATATATATATAGAATCCTAAGTATAACTCAAGATCTACATTAGTATGACAATAACATGCTAACAACTTTACGATAGTTGTATACTTTCAAATACGAAATAACTATATCCCGGTTATTATAACTATGTACGTTGATACTGATATATACTATCATATAGACATAATAATAACATATATATAATATTTAGCATGTGTTTTCCCCTGAAAATATTAGAAAGTGGGGCCGTGAAACTAACCTTAATATCATGATTCGATAGAATCTAACTAAAGACAGTCAATGGTTCACGATCACCGTGCTCGGGAAGCGAAATGGCTTCAATAAACGAGAGAGAGAAAGAGAGAGAGAGAGAGAGAAGAAATTTAGGAGTACTAAGCCTTGGGGTCGAAATGGCTATTTATAGGCTGATTTTTGGCCCTCACGACGTGAGAAATGATAGGTTCACGTCGTGAGTTATGGTAAGAGTTATCTTGTAGCTTTAACGCGTGTTTTCTAGCCCCGATTCGTGTCCTGCAGTGTTCTCACGTCGTGAGAAAACCTTGCTCACGTCGTGAGCTTTTGAGTTATCATTCTGTAGGCTTCTAGCTTCGAAATGTGGCATTTTGACTCCTCACGTCGTGAGTTTTGATGCTCATCTCGTGAGTTCAGTCAAATTAGGGTTTTTGACAGCGCATCTTCGGAAGGCCATAACTTTTGCATACGAACTCCGTTTTTGATGTTCTTTATATGCACGCGTAGGTAATTCCGAGTACTACAACTCTCTAATAGATGAAAATAGATAACTCTAAGCCTATTTTAAATTACTCTTGTTATAAAGGTTTTATAGTGTTCGGTTTATCATAACTTCTTCATGCGAAGCTAGATTTCGACGTTGTCTACATTTTTGGAATCGTATGGACATATAATTTGATTTATAATATAAAGTATGTATGAAAGTTCATATTTATATTAGAATTCATGAAATACATACTAAGTTTACTACATTACTAGTTTTAAAAAAATCACCTTACATGATTGGTATAATCACATGTGATTGTTATTGACCTATTTTGACTAGTGTTACAAGAAATTTGACTCATTGAATGCCAAACTAAGTTCAGAAAATAAAATTGATGTTTAAAATGCATCTGAACTTAATGAGGATGGTGACATGAGTGAAATCTCTATAGAGGATGTGGTGGACTGTTCAGAATTTTTCAAAAGCAAATCTGAAACTCAAAAAAATCTGATTTCTGAAAACTCAATTGAGTTCGCTCACTCATCGACAGACAATACCAAAATTCTCAAGGCAAAAGCTGTTGTGTATTCAAAGGTTCAAACCACTCCAAATCAAGTCTACACAGTTTAAGGAGTCACTCCTCAATAAACAACAGAACTGACAGCTATGGTAGAAGAAGATAATGTAGCTGGATGTGAAGAGTTCTTCTGGTCAGCACCAATAGATAATGCTGATGAAACAAAAGGCCTATTTCAGAAAACCTCATGGAGAGTGAATGGTAGGTACGTGCCGAAACCACTTAATGAGCCTGCAAGATATGATGTGCCAAGCATAAGTGGAACCAAAACATCTTTGGATGAACCAGTGATAACTTCCAGTGTGACATCTTCGTCAAAGAGCGAAAGCCATGCTCAAGTTCCAAAGAAAAAGGCCAACATTCATAAAAATCCAAAATAGGTGGCAAAACGAAAACACCAACGAAATCTGAGATACAAGAAGAATCTCTCAGAAAGAAAACAGTTTTGGAGATCTCAAAATCCTCATTATGTAAGGTATGATAGGACGCATAAGTCACGAGGAGAATTAAGAAGCAACCGAAAGGAGGGTTTCGGTCCTTGGAATGAAAGGAACCAACAGGAAAGCTTCGGTCCGCAACAGGTAAGGAACCGAAAGGAGGGTTTCAGTCCACGGCAAGTAAGCAACCGAAAGGAGAGCTTCGGTCCTCAGGATGTAAGCAACCAAAATAATGGCTTCGGTCCTCAACATAATAGCAACTGAAAGGATGGGTTCGGTCCCAAGTTCAATCAGACGAACAGAAGGGAAGAGTGTTCCCGTTCTCAACCAAGGAAGGGTATTAATCGACGATCTAATATCGCTTCTAAACCCTATTCTTCTCATTCTCATTCTAATTCTTATCCTTCAAAAGATTTAAAGGGGAAAGGAAAGCTCTTTCCAGAAGATAACAAATGCCCGAAAGAGATCCAAAAGAATGCAGACGTCAAAATCTCAAACCCTACGTCTAATGAATCTAAGCCAAACAAAATTAAAGTTTTCACAATAAAGAGAAAAGATGAGACAACTCTAATTAAAAGAACTTATATGGTTGATGTTTTTCTTATTATTCCATGTCCAGTAAAAGGCTCACAAGGACCCAAGAAACTTTGGGTTCCTAAATCTGCTTAATATTTTGCAGGTTATACGTGACGAGTAGTTTGACGAAGAATGGTATATTGATAGTGGTTGCTCACGTCACATGACAGGACGAAAGGAAGAACTGAGGGAGTTTCGGTCTCTCAAGGATGGTGGAATTGTGAAGTACGACAACAATTCATTTGGAACTATGAAAGGCTATGGAATGATTACGAATGGTGATTTCTCAATAAGAAAGGTCACATATGTTGAAGGATTGCAGCACAACCTTATCAGTGTATCACATCTAGTAGTTGGGACCGGATTGAAGGTCTCGTTTGATGATGAAGGCTCAAAGATAGTCGAAAAGAAGTCAAATAACATTCTGTTGAAATCAAAGCGAAAGGGGGAAATGTACCCTTTAAACCTCAATCCAATTCGAGAGAAACCAGCAGTCTGCTTGCTAACGAAGGCTCACTCAGACGAAAGCTGGTTATGGCATCGAAGGCTCTCACATCTTAATTTCAAGGATATCAACAAGCTTGTTCTAGGAGATCATGTTCGAGGTCTTCCAGTTCTCAAATTCAACAAAGAACATCTATGTGCAGCTTGTGAAATGGGAAAGCAAATTCGACAAAGTCATCCTTCTATTATCAAAACAAAGGTGATAGAACCATTGGAGTTGTTGCATATCGATCTATTTGGTCCTTCCTCTATTGAAAGCATTGGTGGGAACAAGTACATTCTGGTCATCGTTAACGACTTCTCTCGCTCACATGGGTGTTTTTCTTGAAGCAAAAATCAGAGGCTACTCCTGAGCTCAAGCTCTTCATAAAGCAAGCTAAGGTTCAACTGAGGAAAGTGGTTCGTAACGTAAGAAGTGACAATGGCTTGGAATTTAAGAACAAGTATTTCGAAGATTTTCTAGCTGAGAAGGGAACGACTCATAATTTCTCGGCTCCATATAGTCCATAGCAGAATGGAATCGTCGAAAGGCGAAACTGATCTCTATGCGAAGCAGCTCGAACTATGCTAAGCTTTGCTTCTTTGCCTTTGTATTTCTGGGCTGATGCTATTGCTTCTGCTTGTTATACTTAGAATAGATCATATCTAAACAAGCGATTCTCTATTACTCCTTATGAGATCTTGAAAAATCCCAAGCCGAATGTGAAATTCTTTCATGTGTTCGGTTCAAGATGCTTCGTCTTCAACTCAAAAGAGAATCAAAACAAGTGAAATGCTAAGGCTGATGAAGGAATATTTTTAGGCTACTCCTTGCACTCAAAGGCATATAGAATTCTGAACAAGCGCTCTAAGAAGATTGAAGAAACATACTACGTCACTTTTGATGATAGCTATGTCAAGAAGATGAAGACAACTGAAGGTGAAATGCAGGAAATCTTTCCAAAGACCAGTCAAGTTACAGGTCCTATCTCAAACCTTTTCGAACAATATATGCTTCTTTTTGATGAACCTGAAAAGGCTATCGATTCTGAATCAAAGGCGGAAGATAACAAAGTTGACAATCTAAAGCAAATCATTGACAATGCTGCACATAAGATGGATGCTAATCAACCAAAGGCAACCGATAGGCCTGACTTAATCGAACCTTCTGGTGATCGTCCTTCTTTCGAGGGGGAGGGTTCGTCTCTACCAAAGGATCAAGGTCCTTCATTCCAGGGGGAGAATTCAACGTCATAATCATCTAGCTCAACCGAAAGTCCAAACGAAGGTGAACATTCTGATCCAGATATTGAACTAGTGTCATCATTCGAGGGGGAGAATACACATGTCAATGATGATGATACACTATCAAAATTGGAAGAAGAAGTCAATGCAGAACTGGATCCCTCTTGTGATCCAAATTATCCACCTCTCATTAAATTGACCAAAGATCATCCTCAAAGTCAAATCATTGGGGAATCTTCAGAAAAGGTATTAACTCGATCACAGATCAAAGCGAGACAAGCTGCACTATTCTCTCAAGTAGAATTTTTCATGTTCAACTCTTTTGTCTCCAAAGTTGAACCGAAGACTGTGAATTCGGCTCTTGATCATTCTGATTAGGTTTAAGCCATGAAAGACGAGTTAAACGAGTTTGAAAGAAACAAAGTATGGCATCTAATTCCAAATCCAAAGGATGCTTCGGTTGTCGGTCTCAAGTTTTATTCAGAAATAAAATGGATAAGGAGGGGAATGTGATTCGTAACAAGGCTCGGTTGGTTGTAAAAGGCTACTGCCAAGAGGAAGGTATCGATTATGAAGAGAACTTCGCTCCAGTTGCAAGATTAGAGTCGGTTCGAATCTTTCTTGCTTATGCTGCACACAAAAACTTTGAAGTCTATCAGATGGATGTAAAGTGTGCCTTTCTCAACCGAGAACTTGAAGAAACTGTGTATGTTGAGCAACCACCAGGCTTCATGAACGAGAAGCACCCAGATCACTGTTACATCCTAGACAAAGCGGTATATGGCCTAAAGCAGGCTCCCAAAGCTTGGTATGAAACTCTCACTCGATTCTTAAAAATGTCTAAATTTAAACAAGGTTCGGTTGACCCAACCTTCTTTCGTAAGAGAGAGGGTAACCACCTTATGATATTCTAATTTTACATTGATGAAATCATCTTCGGCCCCACGAATCCCAACTTAACAGCTGAATTCAGCAAGTTGATGGAAACTAAATTTGAGATGAGCTCAATGGGTCCAATTAACTTTTTCTTTGGCTTAAATATTAGACAAGGACCCGAAGGCATTTTTATCAATCAGGAGGCATATAGAAAGACATTGCTCGCTAAGTTTGGCATGATGGGAGACTCCAAAGTGAAAGTTCCAATGTCTTTTGGGACAAAGCTTACACCTTCTTTGGAGAAGCCAGCCGCTAACATGTTGCTTTATCATCAAATGATTGGGTCACTAATGTATGTAACAGCTAGGAGACCCGACATCATGTTCTCAGTTTGCTACTATGCCCGATTCCAGGCTAACCCACGCAAACCTCACTTGCTAGCCATGAAAAACATCTTTCGCTATCTGAAGCGAACCTCCTCTCTCAGTCTTTGGTATCCAGTAAACTCAGGTTTCTTTATCCATGCGTTCTCAGATGCTGAATTAGGTGGTTGTGGATTGGATCATAAAGCACCACTGGAGGATGCCAATTTCTTGATGGTAAATTGGTCAGCTGGCAATCAAAGAAACAAACCTATGTTTCTCTCTCCACAGTAGAAGCTGAATACATTGCTACCGCCTCATACACATCCCAGGTTATATGGATACAGAGTCAACATAGAGATTATGGGCTGAACATGTAGAAAATCCCACTATATTGCGACTCTCAAAGTGCAATTATGATTTGTCATAACCCAGTGCAACACTTGAAGACAAAGCACATAGAACTGAGGTATCACTTCATCAAAGATCACGTGGAAGCTGGCAACGTGGAGATTTACTTCGTGAGGACAACTGATCAACTGGCAGATATATTCACTAAGGCTTTACCTGAAGCAAGTTTCAACAAAATCTTACAAGGCCTAGGAATGATGGAAGCAGAATCAGTACCAAAATCGCGTTCGCTTCAATAAAGGTAACAAGCGAAATAGAGCGAACCGAAATGAACCGAACGCTCGGTCTATTTCGGGTTCGGTTCAACCAAGAACCGAAATTAACCGAACGCTCGGTCTATTTCGGGTTCGGTCCTTCTGAACTCATTCGCTTCTTTTTCATCGCAAGGAATTTTGATTGTATTCTTTTGTAAACTCTTTTAAATACTCATTTTTATGTTGCTTTTCATTTTTTTTAATTTTCATAAAATCCAAAAATATATTTTTTTTGTTTTATTAAAATTTTTCACAAAATACAAAAATATCTTTTATTTTGTTTTATTTTTATCTAATGCTTTCCTTTGTATAAATGTTACTCTCGATGGTGAAGCTCAAGCAGGTATAACCTCTTTTTTATAAATTAGTTAAGTGTCCCTAGATGCATGCTACTGCATGTTGACTAAAACCTCTACAGATTTTGAGTGAAGCCTTAATAACATGATATATACAAATCATGTTTTCCCAAACTAGGCTGTTACATTCACTCTAATCATGAGCTACCTTACTTTTCTCATATTGAGCTTAGAGTTTTGTACTTGATCCTTCTTTTATAACAGAGGTACTTTCGCTTCTTATACCACCTATATCATTTTTCTTCATTACACTTCATCTCACTTATGTAACCCTTGAGACTCTCGGCATTTACCACTGAGGTTTATGGTTATACAAAAATATGTGTTAATGATCTTAGTTTCGTGTCATTATGTACTAAGTGAAACCCACAATTCAACACCTTTAATGAATTGACGGTGCACCATTACTATGATAAAGTTCTTGAATGCAATCTCGGTTCATCTATAACATCTCTTTGAAGCGAATCAATGGTCTACTCTGGAAAAATGGACTTCTTTTTCTCCAAGAGCTCCTTTTCTTTTTGCTTCTCACATCAAGCCTCAACAAAACCTCATCATTGATCTTACACCCTTCATCTATGAATCCTACATGCTATACATCGTCGAATGTCTCAAGTACTCACCACTTGTCAATGCTATTACAAAGGTCGAAGTTGTTCCCATGACCTGCCTCTCACACATCTATTCAACCGCTTACTATGACAAGCTTGCTGAGAGGATTCACTTTGAAATTCACAACGAGAAGACCTCCATCTCCAAGAATCGCTTCTATGCCTTAATTGGTCTTGCTCATGAACCCACTCTGGTAAACCCCAACTTGATTACTACTGGTCAATTGTTCTCCATGTTCTACCAAATGGGGTACACAGAAACCCTAGCCATAGTTACCAAATTCAAGAAGTCTTGCCTTCCTCCACAATGGAACAGCCTCTTCACTCTTCTTTTCAAAGGTCTCTCAGAGCGTAGCGCCGGCTCAGACGGAGCAAGCAAGTCATTTATGACTGTGCTTTATGGGTTGTATCATAGGGTTACCCTGGACTATGGGGTAGTCATATGGCAAAAACTAGTTCAGAGTTTGTATCTTCATCAAGACATTCAGAGATTTCATGTGGTAGGTACTGGTCCATTATTACCAAGTGGGCGATGGATCGTCTCCACGTTCCAATCATGGCGGACTCTCTTCTTTCATCTATCGCAACCTTTCACACCACGAAGATGATCGTCACAAATCCTTCTAAGTATTCCTTCATTGGATCGATCCCAGCAACTATGTATGCCTGCGTGTCTGACGTAAGCAACGTTATTCAAAAATATAAGAAGCTTCCTTCTACGGGCCGAAGGGAACTCACTCCTGCCATGATTCTCTCTATCGAGGAAGCAGAAAAGCCTGCGAAGAGGGGCAAGAAACCAGAAAAACAAAAGGAGGTGAGGGTCACTAAACCAACCAAGGGAGATAAAGGGGGTCAGGTCTCCAAAGTTCAAACACCTAGGAAGCGAAAGTCAGAGAAAGCAACCCCAGCTCAACCTAAGCCGAAGAAAGTCAAGAAACCAGCTCGATGACTAATTCTTCAATCTTCAAGTGATTCTGACTCAGAATATGTGCCACCTACTCAACCCACACCTCTTCCAAGTGAATATGAGAGTGAAAGCTCAGAGGATGAGGGTTCGGCGCGTGATGATACACCGCCTCGCTTGCCTACACCAGAGGTACCTGTTCGGTCCAAAGCCCCTTCTCCTCCACCGGTTTTTGTTCCTGTTTCTATCCCTCCTATTTTTCCCATCACTACATCTCAACCATCCACTACTATTCTCATTTTTGCTCCAATCTTTACTGAAGCTACAACAACCACCACTACTGGAGTTCGAACCAACATATCTGATACGGGCGCTTGCTCTTCAGCACCCACTCCTCCAGTCACAACCGAATCTCCAATCACTACCGAACCTCCTGCAACTACCACGCCACTATCTCCTACCCAATCCACTCAAACCAACACAGTTCTTGGAGGTGAGGACTTGGAGTTTGATTCCACTTACATCAGTCCCTACCATGTCCAAAGTGATGATGACGAAGATGCTCTAGTAACCAAGCTCCATCTCAAAGCTGTTACTGTTAAGCTTGATCAACTGCTTTCCTCCTCCTCCACTAGTGCTTATTCTGAAGCCGCTCTTAAAGCTCTGTTCTCTTCGGTTGTTAAAGAGCATGATGCTTCTCTTTCTGCTGCAAAAAAGGCTATCGAAGTGTCTACTTCTCAATGTTAGAAGGCCTCGCTTGCTATTGAGGCTTCACCAAAGGAATGCAAAGAAGCGACCGCAAAAGTCGATAAACTAATTTCTGAGGCTCAACTATTCCTTGAATCTTTGCAAGCTGCAGCTCAAAAGAACTCTCAGACAGTGAATGCTTCGGTTGATCATCTTCAGCGTTCTCTTCAAGCTGAAAGGACTAATCTTGAAGCCGCTCGTAAGGCCATTGAAGCTGCCAATGCCACCCTTCATGCTGATGTCAATGATCGTCTGACTCAACTGGAAGCAGAGTTGGCTGTAGAAAATCGAATAATGGATGAGTTAGACAAGCATACATCTCAGCTGAAAATGCAAAACCTCAAGCTTCGCACTACCACAAACGAGCTAAATGATTTAAAGTCTGGAAGGGAGGTAATTCGAAGCTTTGTAGGTGACGTTCATTCCATTCTACTTCATCTTCTTGACGCACATGATCCCATTCTAACTATATCCATCGGACGCCATTTGGCTGACAAACTCAGACCTGCATTAGATATCCTTAGTCGGATTGAGGGTGTTTTGGTGACTAATGTCCAACAAAAACAAGGGGGAGAAAAGGCAAAAACTCAACCTCCTCCTGAACCTAAGTCAACAGTTGAACCGAAGGATAATGAAGCTTCGGTCAGCAAAAGGGATAAGAGAAAAAAGAAAATTGGTGAAGATGATACAGATAATGATGATGATGTTTTTGAAGATACTTTGGGTGAAAATCCCTCTAAGCCTTTTCAGAAAACAAAACTTTCTTATAAAGAGTTTGTAGAAAAGATCAAGAAGGAAATGGCTGAGCTGGAGAAGAAGCAAAAAGAAAAGTAGCTCTTGGAGAAAAAGAAGTCCATTTTTGCAGAGTGGACCATTGATTCACTTCAAAGAGATGCTATAGATGAACCGAGTACTCATTGGCTCGAACTTGTCATGTCGTTCATCCTTGAAAACTCAAAGCATGCACAGTTTGACATGCCAATCACTCGAAATGCATTTATCTTTCATTGCTGCAACTCAAATGCTGTCATCCCTTCTCCAGAGCTGAAGGTGGATCGATATCTATTAGAGTTTTATCTGGAGTTCGCTCAGCCGCAGTACTTGACTTGGAGTTCATAGAAGATTACAACTATCAAGGTACTGAAGCCTTATTCGGCTGGGAAGTTCATCAATGTCAAATTTAGAGTGACTCGAGGCTTTGAAGGCTCGGTTCATAATTTCTCCCTAGCTGATCTATCGAACCTCAACCCTCACGACTGGATACTCCTCAACAATATTTTGTTGTCGAATCCTTAGGAGTATCAGCCGATTATAGACCATATCAAGCGAATGCTTGTTTCCTACATTCATGAAGTAGCAAAGATGGATCAAGAAATCTCCTCTGCTATTCACAAGCGAACCACTATCAAACCAATAGGAAGAGCTGGCGATATAAACTCAATGATCAAGGGCAAAATCGACACAAAATATCACACTGTCATGTTTCTCAGGGGCGAAGGTCAAAACTGCCTATTCGCTCTTGTTGATAAGCACCTATTCTCATCTTCTTGCTTGGAGCATATTTTAGAGATCATTGAGAGGTGTAATCAGAACTCAGCAGCCGACAAGAAGTTGTTTACTGACATGCTGAGATGGTATGTTCAATTTTGGCAGACTCTTCTTGCTATCATTCCTCGGCTGTTCAAAGTTGTGAAGATAGTGAAGCCTACTCAAAAGAAATAATTTTTTGCTCCATTTGACACAAAGGGGGAGATTGTTGGGCTTATAGTGTTGCGTCATGGGCTCGGTCCTTAGCCTAGTTTTGGTTGCCGGTTTGGGCCTGTCCAACCGTGCATTATTTTAATCTAGGGTTTTAGTATTAAGGTGCATGCATGCATCATTAGTTAGTAACGCTTTTATTATTTTTCTCATCAGTATTGTAAACCCTAGCTTGCCTCTACAGTGGAAGTTCTTCGTCGAGCTCTGCTGAGGCGTGATTATATTTGATTCATAAGCTTTACATTGATTCCATATTGTGTTCATACTCGTATTGTGTTTGAATTGTTTGTTTTTCATCAATATACCTGTGAAAGACCTAAACGATCTAAGATTTATTCTCATCAGGTAGTATTAGGCCCGTACTACTAGAAGCACAAGACCTGTACCCGAACCAATGTTGGATCTGATGACTTCAAGGAGGACCGGTGTGGGAAGATCCCTTATATAGTAATCCCGATCACTGCAATTTATTATATTTCAGTTCAACATGGTGGTGGCATGATTTGGAGCTGGGGGATCAGGATCGGGATCTGGATCCGGGGCGGGATCAGGAGATACTAACGATGTCATTGATGAGAGGCTGCACGAGCTCATTGTAGTCAAGGTTACCAGGGGCATCCTTGACGTGACCCCAATCATCTTTCGGACGGTCAAGGAGGGTATTATGGATCTCATGGAGGAAAGACTCAGATCATTTCGAGCTGAGATTGCTGTGGGCCAGGTCGGCGCCCGAACACCCTCGTTCCGGGAGTTTAATGCGTGCGGGGCGCCAGAGTTTTTTGGGGCCAAGGACCCCATAGTCTGTCGACTCTGGATAGCGGATATCGAGAATGCCCAGCGCACGAGTTCCTGCTCGGATGCGGCAAAGGTTGGGTTTGCTTCTTATATGCTGAGGGATGGGGCCCAAGATTAGTGGGGTGAGGTTACTAGACAAGAGGGGCCAGCCGGAGTGGCCGAGATGTCATAGGCCGTGTTTGTACGGCGATTTGATTTGGAGTTTGCACCACCCATTGAGGTGCAATGACTGGTGCAAGAGTTTCATGGGTTGCAGCAGACCACCGAGACTGTGGCGGAGATCACTGCCAAGTTTCAGGAACGAGCTTTATTGATTCCACAGTATGCTACTGATGAGGAGATCAAGCGGAACCAATATAATTCCACGATGAGGGATGATATTTGGGAGTTTGTGAGCTTTACAGGGTGCAAAACCCTAAATGATATGGTGGAGAAGGCCCATGAGAGGGAGATGGAGTTGGAGTCCCGCACGAAGCGGAAGACTGAGCAGGTACAAAAAGCAGGGGCTCAGGCTAAGAAGCCTAAGACCTCTAGTTCTTCGGGTAGGGGCCAGGAGGGCCGGGGCCAGTGTGCCAAGTGTGAGAGATCGCATGGAGGAGCATGTACGGATTAGGGCATGGTGTGTTACACCTATGGTCAGTCGGGCCACGTGAGCAGGGACTGCCCCAAGAAGGGCTTGATATGTTTTCATTGCAAGAAGAACGGCCATAAGCGGGCCGATTGTTCTAGGTTGCAAGGAGGGGGAGGAGCCGTGGCAGTACCCACGCCCGCCATTATGATGATCACCGATGGCCGCCCTGTCAAGGCAGAAGCTCCAGCAGTGATGAGCCGTGCATTTCAGCTGACTACCGAGGAGGCTCGGGAAGCACCGGACGTTGTGGATGGTACGTATGCATTCTTCTCAGCTTTATATTTATTTACTTGCAGTGTTTATATATATATATATATATATATATATATATATATATATATATATATATATATATATATATGTATGTATTATGCTGTTTAGGGACCTTTTTGGTCAATGGTATGACTGCTCATGTCTTGTTTGATTCAGGTGCTACCCAGTCCTTTGTATCTCTTGTGCTTAGCAAGAAGTTTGGGGATGCGTTGGGGACCTTGGATTCCCCGCTTGAGGTGGAGATTGCTGATGACCGCACCGTCATTGCGGCGAGGGTCTATCGGGGCTGTATTATGAATGTGTTGGGCGAGAGGTTCCGTGTAGATCTAGTTCCCATACCGTTACGAGGATTGAAAGTGATTGTCGGAATGGACTAGTTGGGGGCCAATGGGGCCATGATTGATTGCGAGCACCAATTGGTCAGGGTTTGAACCCAAAGTGGGGGAGAGCTGGTTATTCATGGTGAGAGGCCGTTGCAGGGACCAACCCTCTGTTTGGCAGCGAGGGCAAGGAGGTTTCTACAACAGGGTTGCTTAGGATTTTTGGCTTATGTTTCGGATACGAGAACGGAGATCATGTCGGATGTGGGCAGTGTCCCAGTTGTACGGGATTTTCGGGACGTTTTCCCCGAAGAGTTACTGGGGCTGCGTCCGGAGAGGCAGGTGGAGTTTCATGTAGATTTAGTGCTAGGTGCGGCTGTGATAGCCAAGGCACCATATCGGTTGGAACCACCTAAGATATGGGAGTTATCCACACAGCTCCAGGAACTACTAGACAAAGGGTTTATCCGTCCGAGCAGCTCCCCATGGGGAGCACCGATCCTTTTCGTGAAAAAGAAGGATGGATCGCATAGGATGTGCATTGATTATAGGGAACTGAACAAACTGACGATGAAGAACTGTTATCCCTTGCCAAGGATTGATGACTTATTCGACCAGCTTCAGGGTGCGTCTTGGTTCTCAAAGATTGATCTTCGGTCTGGGTATCATCAGATGAGGATTCGGGAGGAGGATATACTGAAGATGGCTTTCAAGACTAGATATGGGCATTATGAGTTTGTGGTGATGCCTTTTGGGCTCACCAATGCCCCGACAACATTCATGGATCTCATGAACCGGGTATGTACACCGATGCTGGATCTGTCAGTGATCATTTTCATTGATGATATCCTGGTCTACTCTAAGACCAGGGAGCAGCATGAGCAGCATTTGAGGAAGGTATTGGAGACCCTGAGGGCGGAGAAACTTTATGCGAAGTTCTCCAAATGTGATTTACGGCTGTGGGAAGTATAATTTTTGGGGCATGTCATCAATCAGGAGGGAATTTTGGTCGACCTAGCCAAGGTGGAGGCGGTGATGCGATAGGAGGTACCGAGGAATGCCTCAGAGATTCGTAGTTTCTTGGGTTTAGCGGGCTACTATCAAAGATTTATCTAGGATTTCTCCAAGATCGCTGTGCCATTGACCTGCTTGACCAAGAAAAATGTGACCTTTCAGTTGGGTGAGGATCAGAAGTTGGCGTTTGAGACCCTGAGGCGGAGGTTATGCGAGGCTACGATTTTAGTACTACCTGAGGGGTTGAATGATTTAGTGTTGTACTGTGATGCATCGATTTTTGGGTTGGGTGCGGTATTGATGCAGAGGGGGCATGTGATTGCTTACGCCTTTAGGCAGTTGAAGCCTCACGAGGCGAATTATCCCACACATAACTTGGAGCTGGTGGAGATGGTGTTTGCCCTCAAGATCTGGAGGCACTATTCTTATGGTGTGCGGTTCGCAGTTTATACTGATCACAAGAGCCTAAAGTATTTGATGGATCAGCAGAACCTTAATATGCGGCAGAGGAGATGATTGGATGTTCTGAAGGATTATGATTGCGAGATCTTATACCATCCAGGGAATGCCAATTAGGGACATTTGTGTGAGGATGACTGTGATTTTGACGGCGGGGTCCCCGATTAGGGACATTTGTGTGAGGATGACTGTGATTTTGCCTTTGTTGGATATCATCAAGGGGGCTCAGGTTAAGGGGGTGAAGAAGGAGAACTGGAAAACAGAGAAAATTCGAGGACAATATCCTTTGTTTGTCAAGGATAGTCGTGGCCTTTTGACTTAGTGTGGCCGAGTGTGGGTACCAATGGCAGGGGGAGTAAGGCAAAATCTAATAGAGGAGGCGCACAAGTCTAGGTTCTCTATACACCCAGGAGCTACAAAGATGTATAGGGACTTGAGGCTGAGTTATTAGTGGCCCTGCATGAAGCGGGAGATTGCCTGGTTTGTGGAGCGGTGCTTGACCTGCAGGAAGGTCAAGGCCGAGCATCACCGACCTCATGGCAAGGTTCAACCACTACCCATCCCCATGTGGAAGTGGGAGGACATCACTATTGACTTCATTACAAAGCTTCCGAGGACGGCGAGGGGCATGGATGCCATATGGGTCATCGTGGACAAAAAGTCAAAGAGTGCCCACTTCATTCCAATCTCTGAGAGTATATCCGCGGAGAAGTTGGTAGAAATTTTTGTTTGTGAGGTAGTGTCTAGATACGGGGTGCCCATGTCTGTAGTCTCTGACATGGATGTCCGGTTTACATCCAGGTTCTGGAAGAAGTTCCATGAGGAATTGGGCACCCAACTACATTTCAGTACGGCGTATCACCCTCAGACTGACGATTAGAGTGAGAGGACGATCCAGACATTAGATGACATGCTCCGTGCATGCGTGCTAGATTTTGGAGGAAGTTGGGACACATACCTCCCACTAGCAGAGTTTTCGTACAATAACAGTTGTCACGCCAGTATTGACCGAGCTCCATTCGAAATGTTATATGGTCGAAGGTGCAGGACCCTTCTGTCTTGGGACGAGGTTGGGCATCGGGTCATGGGGAGCACTGAGGTAGTGCTCAAGACTACCGGGTTGATTCAGCAGGTGCACGACCGGTTGTGAGTCGTGCAAAGCCGTCAGAAGAGCTATGTTGATCGGCGATGATCAGCTCTCGAGTTTCAGGTGGAGGATCTTTTCTCACTGAAGGTGTCGTGCTGGAAAGGGATTATCAGGTTTCACAAGAGAGGCAAGTTGGGGCCTCGGTTCACAGGCCCGTTCAGGATCACGGCCTGGGTGAGCAAGCTAGCCTATCATTTAGAGCTGCCCAAGGAGCTTAGTCAAATTCACAATACCCTCCATGTGTCTCAGCTTTGGAAGTGTATTTCTGACGAGACCGTAATTATTTCCTTGGATGACATTCAGTTGGACGGGAGTCTGAATTATGTCGAGAAGCCAGTCGCTATCCTAGATAGGAAGACAAAGGGTCTTCGCAACAAGGAAGTGAAGTTGGTAAAGGCACAATGGCAGCACCGGAAGGGCTCCGAATGGACGTGGGAGCCGGAGGAGGAAATGCTGGAGCATTACCCTGATCTGTTCACCGCTGCGGACTTCGGGGACAAAGTCTAATCCAAGTAGGGGAGAGTTGTAACACCCTGGTCTGGTATGTGTTGGAAACCCTCAAGATTTCATTTATGAGCATATTTGGCCCCTCAAGTACACTGGGCATACCTAGGTGTACGCTTAGCGTACTCTGCATGATTGATCGCGGAGAAGCCTCACGTACGCTGGGCGTACGTAAGGGTATACCGGGCATATGCATCAGAGAGCCAAAACCTTAATCTTCGGACATGAGGCCTATTAAAACAATCTTAAGTCCCTTGGACTTAACCCTAGAGAGCCTCCATAGCCTTAGAGCGTCCTTGTACCCCAAAGAAACTTGTGAGATCATTCTTGAGCTTAAAAGAGTGCATTTGTGACCTTTTAGTGTTCATTTCAAGAATAAGAAGTCGTCAAGCAAGCATGGATCGTATAGGTGCTTCAAGATCCTGCGTGAAACTCACCTTACAAAGCTTCTGGAGGTAAAAAGCTTGCACCTTTCCATCTAAATCCTTAGATCTAGATAGGGTTTTCTAGTTTTGCGCATTAGGTTGGTTTTGGACCTATCTTGATGAGCTAAGCAACTCCATAAGATGAGGATGGCAGATCTAAGGTCCCTTGGTCATTTAGAAGCATAAAAATGGGATCTTAATGGATGTATAAGCCTTATGCATAGATTAAGAACCTTGAAAAGGTCTTAATGGAAGTGTTGGATGATTTTGAGGCATGAAGGGCATAAAGTTGGAAACTTTATGCCTTAGGACGTTTTAACAGACATAGATCTGACTTTTGGTCGTGAGGAAACCAAACATTAAGAACTTAATGGAGAAAATGCTTAAACTGGGCGTACGCTGGGCGTAGCTAGTTCTACGCGGCGCATAGCCCCCAAACCCTCAGTATACTGCGCGTACCAAGATGGTTCGTTGGGCGTACGCAACAACAGTTGGGCCTTAATCTGTTTTGGGCCTTTAAGTCGATGGGCCTCATTTGGGTATATGGCATGGTTGTATGCTGTGAATTATGGACTTCTTCATCTGTATGGTCCATGGATTCAATGGTTGGGCCTTATTAGGCCAAGAGGCCCATTAAGGATAATGGACGTAGACTTTGGGGCCTATTAGTAGCAAAAGGTATTTGGGCCTTGGGGAGGTGTTTGGAGGTTAGTTTCCCCTTGGTTAATTTAAAGTTCTAATATTGATTATATTACCATTATTATTGTCCAGCTCATGGGATTCCAGACTTTTAGGAGGGCAGTGTTTGTATTTGGCAGATTGAGGTGAGTCTCCTCACCATACCAATGGGTCTAAGGCACCAAGGTCGGCCCATTATGTGATTATGTTACATGTGTTAGACATCATGTGCCTTGACATGTTATGTGATTGTGTTTGTATGAAAGACCTCAGGGGCTTCCTGAGGCACTTAGGTATAAGACCTTGGAGGCTTTCCTTGGCATCCTAGGTCAAAGACATCGAGGGGTTCCTGAGGCATTGGGCTAAGACCATGTGGGGGTTCCCATGTCACCCAGAGTAAGACCCTGGAGGGTTTCTAGGGCTTCCTTATGTGATTGGCTTGTGTGGTTTATGTGTTTGATTAACTGTTTAGCTAGTATCTTATGATATGCGTGTTTGTGTGGGTGTGCTTTGGGGAACTCACTAAGCTTTCAAGCTTACCGTTTGTGGATTTGGCTTAGGTACATCTGAGTTCAAGGGCAAGGGCAAGGCGTGATGGTGCAGCGTGCACTCTATCTCTCCTTTACTAGTGTGTTTTGGGATACTCTAATGTTTTTAAAAGAAGATAATGATGTAATGAATGTGAATTTGAAAACATATGTTTTTGGGGTTTTATGGTTTATGCAAGTGGTTTGATTACTGATAAATGAAAAAAATTTCTTTGTAAAAATTAGGTCGTTACCGTTCATAAATACTAAATGAGTACAAAAACAAAAAGAACTTATTTTGGAACTAAAAAAGATATTAAGGACTAAATGTGTAAAAAGTGAGAAATATATTACCCTATTAAGTCGTTTTTACCTGCTAAACTACAGTAACCGATCATAAGTACTAAATATGTACAATTTAACAAGTTGAAGGGGTAAATGTGGACAAAAAAAAACTTAGTAAGCAAATGTGTACAAATCGAAAAATACATCACTATTTTAAGTCATAATCCCTTAAATCATTGCTAGGTTTTTACTTTGTTATGGTGTAAGTCCCTGTCCAATAGAAAATGACTATAATGCCCTTAATGTTTTATTTTCAATTAACTTATTGTTTTAAATTTATTTATAACTTAGAAAAAAACATGTGGGCCACCATCTACTCTAAAAAAGGCTTCTACCTTTTATATCTTTGTCTCACACACACTCGTTTCCTCTCTACCTTCTTCAAATTCGGCGACTAATCACAAGAAAATTGTTGATGTCTACTCCATTTCGGCGACCCTAGGAAGATCAAGGTGAAGGGTATTAAGGTGGCTTGAAATCTGCAACCCACTCTCAATGAGGACCACTCCATTTCCGATGCAGGAAAACTGCACATCTAAAGTCGCCACCATTGGAATCATGCACCTCTAAATTTGATGTTGAACATGCAATTCAAGTCCCCATTAGAGCTGTGACCCCGTTCACTATCCTCTTCTACCACCACTGTTCATTATCCTTTTCTGCTACCATCACCGCCACTCAGAGGCCTACACCATTGCCATCGTCTATCTCCAAACAAATCTAGTTCTAGAAGGCAATAAAAATACAGGTATAGCTAAGAGGGAGGGAGACAGGGTAGATGGTGATGACATTGGTTTCTGGCGAGAGAAAGGGGTGGAAAGAAGCAACAAATTAGTTTGGTCGGCGATCCATGGGCATTTAGTGGTTCTGATGTCGTCCGTGTTAGAGCTTGCATCAGAGCTGGTAACCTCATCGACATGTGAAAACTTCGTCGGTGACCTTACCTATGGAACCGGTCACCCATCCCCTTTATCTCCTCAAGGTATTTGCAATCTACATTTGGAACCCACTTTTGTCTACATATGAACCCACGGAACCAAAGGATAGTCAAATAAACTTTGTATTTGATTACTGAAATGATTTTTAGGAACACATTTTGATTTTAGGCTTTGTATATAGATTTTGATTTTGATTATAGATTTTGATTGTGATTATATAGGGTTTTTTTATTTTGGTCCAATTTCTTTTGAATTTGGTGTGGTGACCGGAGATAAGGTTGAATCAGTGTTGTCCGATGTCAAATGTGGTGGTTCAACGGGGGTTGCCTGAGGTATGTGGTGGTTGTTGGTAACCAGTGGTAGTTAGATGTGGGAATATGAGTGGCCCCATGTCTATAAATCATTTAATTAATACATAATAAACCAATAACAAAAAAATTGAAAAAAATACAAAGGGAAAATAGTCTTTTTATTTCTGTCAAGGACGAAAAACGAAACGAAAATAAACTATAGGGACAGTCTGAGTCCAAAACAAAAGATAGGGACCAAAAGTGAAATTTTTACAAACTACAGGGACAATTTCAGTAATTTGTTCAAAGAAGAAATGAAGAAATTCTAAGAAGGTCCCTTGATTGTCTAATTAATTTCAGTCAAAGTGAAAAGTAGTTTTGATAATGTTTGGTAATGTACTATTTGGAAATGGTGTTTTGCTGAAAAGACTTTCCAAAAATGGAAAATGGGGTGCTGGCCCCGCACCCTATAGGGCCTCTCCAATAGCATTCTCTTGTAACATCCCGTTTAGAATAGAATAATTAAACAATAAACTCGGAACCCCGAGATGTAATTATTATTATTATTTTATATTATTATAACCAAAATCAAATGATAATTAGCGGGGTGTTAGTTTTGGGGAGCCAAATGATATGAATTGAATATCTGGGTGTTAAAGTGTAATTTTGGGATTTATTTTGCAAAGGATTTTAGAATTCAAGGGGGTGTTTGGTATCATTTGGACTTAATATGAAAGGATTTTGGATGGCTGGGGCAAAAAGGGTAAATTATGTAACTAAGTTGAAAAGGTTTTGTAGAGGAGGGGCCATTTGGCAAAATTGGATTTAATATGAAAGAAAAAGGAGAATGAAGAACAAAATATGTCATTATGGGATAAAGTCTTATGGGGCGGGGTATATATCCGTCAACCCCCCACCCCCGGTAACCCTAACCCTAGTAGCGGCCATGACCTTATGCCTCCCTTCACACCAGCCGCCACCCTTTTTCCTCTAATCTCCAGCACCGCTACACCCCCTGTTGTTGAGTCGCAAACCACCGTTGAAGCTCCTGCTGCCGCTAACGAGGACCACCGGGAACCGAAGTTGAGGTTGACGTTGTCGTCGTTTTTCTAGTTAGACTGCATTTCAGTCGTTGCCTGCACTTCCTCCAACTGTTGCATTACCACCGCCGCTGTGCCCAATCATTGAAGACGAAGCTGCCGCTAATGCCGACGGTCAGCTTGATGTTGTTCGCTGTGGACTTGGCCTACTGCCTTCGTTTCCTTCCGACCCGTAGCTGATGCCGTCGTGATTGCTGCCAACGAAGACGAAAGCTGGCACCTGTCATCGTTTCAGCCATGGAGATCAAAGGCCGACGATGACGGAGGCCATGCTAGTCGTGTTTGAGTCTCTCTCTCTCGTCCTTATTCTCCTATCACCGTTAACTGATGTTGAAACTGCTTGTTGAGAGAAAAACTTTGGGAGAAACACTTGAACAAAAATTAGTACAAGATTATAGTTGCGGAATAAGTTAATCTCAAAGGATCATAAAAGCTCAACAATAATAAGAAGTTAGATTGTTAGATAGTTAGTTGCGGAATTAAAAGTGTTGAAAAGTAAAGGAAATGTAAATGACAAGTTATATCAAGTATACACCAAACTGAATAATAACAACGTTTGCACTCAAACGCAAGTGAGATCAGTTTAAAGTGAAGAGGAACTTCGATGATGATCAGTAAGATAGAGATATGAGAAAAAGATTGTTAGTCCCTAATTTATGGATCCAATTCAGTAATCAATGAAGTTAATTGCAATCAAAATAAAGTGTAGGAGTAAAAAGAAGATAATATCAAGCATGCACACATCTATTACAAATAAATGTCAAGTACACCTTGAGAAAGTACAATCACTACAGTGTTCAGCCAAAAAGTGCAATCTAACACAGATCAGTTACTATAAATAGTACGCCCACCAGCACATGAGTGTGTAGCCATACACGTGTGTGCGGCCGCACACACATGTGTGGCTGCACACATACAAGTTCAATACACAACACTGCTATACAACCACTGACACCCTGATTAGATCTATACAAAATTTATGCCTAGCTCAAACCACAAAATTATGGACCTTCAATCTCCCCCTTGGTTTGAGACTAGCATAGTCTTGAACTTCATTCGTTTGGCTTCTCGGTTGGCTTCTCATACAGCTTTAGATCCGATCTTCCCATCGAGCCCATCCACATTCTTCCATTGATGATTGTAGCCACCATTGCAGTAAATTCTTTAGCAGCAACTTCCATGACGTATTTTCTGCAAATGATCTGATGACGAGCTAGAGTCCGGATATCCCTCTCTCTAAATCGAAGAAGATCTTTGGCACTTATCAATCTCAGAACTTGTTCTCAATCCTGGAATTTAATAGCAGTAGTTGCAGTTTCGTCATCATAGGCCCAAAATTCCATATTATCAAGATATCCCTCATGAAAGTGTTGAGGGATAGGAATTTCCTTTTGTTGCTTAGTTGCAGGCCAGAGTATGATCTTCATGGGTTCGCCTGATTCCGGATCAAGAATTTCTTTGTCTTATCTATACAAAGCTCTTGCAGTCTTCATTGATTGAAAATTCTCTCTGACTTGTCTGTCAAGAAACCTTTTGAAGTTAGAGGCACTGGGATCTTCAGAGGGATTATGGAATGGGGCCCTGGATAATTCGGCTAGATCAGTTTTGGTCCAAGAGTTGAAATCGTGGGTGCTTTTGTAACACTCAGATATTCCTGAGTATCACTTTACAACCCACAAATTCGTCTCTGGATCAAAGTCCCACATTCAGATTCCAGACCTATCTCCATACTAGTCACCGAACTTTCTTTTCTTCAAATCTGTTACGATCAAAACAGGGTCTTTTGCCTTGCGATTTTCATTAGAGTTTTTTCATGAATAAAAGGCCTTCGCTTTGATTGGCAGTTACGATTCTTTTGCCCTGTTTGATTCTGATTCTGGCTCTGCTTCCTTCTGGTTCTTTTTCAAACCTGTTGACAATGGTGGTTGTTCTTAGAGCAGGTGGGTTGACAGGAAGATCATCAGTTGCAGAATGTGATTGAACTGTGGGAGGATCAACTATTCCATGTGGCTGTTGGAAGAGGGCTTTGACTCTTTCACCAAATGCATCGTACAAAATGTTCTTGAGATTGAAATAATTGGCTGATACGGATCCAAGACTCGTTTGCTGATCTTTAATTTGTTTGGTCTTTTCTTCATCCTTCGCCCTGAGCTCAAAAATGTATGTAGTGAGCTGATCCATCTAAATTGACTTTTTGATGAGCTCTTGACGGAGAATCCCAATCTCCTTTCGAAGATCAGGTGAAGAAGATTTGTCATCACCTGTCCGTCCCTCCCTAAAGGATATTCCTTTCCCGTGTGAGGTGGTTGGACTAGATTGTGCCAGGTGTTTTACCAATCTAATAGAAGCTTCATCTAATGAAGGTCGAGTAGGAGAATATTCTGGAATGGATGAGGATCCACCAGTCTCAAACATGGTACTCGGACCTTCATCCGATTATTTTGGAGGAGAGTGAACAGTGGTAGTAGTGATTGTTGAAAGAACTTGAGGTGTACTTCTTACAGCGGGTACCTCCAGACTTGCAAGTGATTGGCTTGTTTTCATGGATGTCTGAGAAGTCTAAGGTTGAGTTGACTCTGGAATGACTGGAGCAGAAGTTGAGATGGATGACACAGAGGGAGGAATCTCTGATGTCACATCTCCTTAGCTTGATGCAACCTCCAAGGGCTTTGAAGTAGAGAGCAGAATCTTGAGAACATTTCCTTTATCTCTAGTCTTGGTTGCTGAAGAAGAAACTTCATCGACTTTAGTAACACGACTGCTGGGAATTCCAGGAAAAGAACCAAAATTTTCATCACCAAGATCAAATTCTATGTTTGTTGGAATGTCGTCACTGATCCCCGTAAAGTCAATTTCTTTTAAAAACTCTACATCATCATAAAGATCATCCTCATCATCGTCTCGAGTAGATTTCGATTCATTTGCTTTCTGAAAATCATGCTTATCAGCCACACAAGCTGTGGGAGAATCATGAATCTCCTCCACTTCTAGCTCGGAGGTAGAATGAAAAATATCTTCATTTTCCATCAGAATGGACTGCTCTTTTGATTCTTCTCTATCATTCTCTTCAAAAATTCCAAATTTTATCCATGAAAATTTTCCTTCAAACAAAAATTTCCCGCCTCTCTTTTGTTTCATTAGTCCAAAAGCACTTGGACCAATGGATTTGAAATCCTAGGTATCATTTCCTCTCTGCAGCTTGGGGTGAGTCACATTAAGGATGATTTGCAAAAATCTTAGATACATTAAGAATTTGTCCCTTTTGCTCCCTTCAAGGTTTAGAATCATTTCATTCATTATGAATTTTGAGAAATTGAACTCAAATCCTGCAGCCAATGCTGCAATTGCACTAGTGTTGGCCAGGGAGATCTCGTTTGCTCCTGATCTCCTGCCGGAAATACAGCTCACGGACACATGAGCCAGATACTTCCAACACGGAGGAAGCAACTTCTTGATTGTAGGGGAAAGGTTCCCTCGTATCCCATGTGCTCTAAGACATCCTGAGTTTGATGAATGTCAATTTCCATGGTGTAATCAGATCTGTCTTCTATTTGGAGAGATTCTCTAATGATGCTCTCTGTTACTTGAATTTTCTTGTCTTCGATTGATGCTTCAATGAACTTTTCACCCTGATCATTCTTCTTCACAGCAGCGCTCCTCCAGAAATCCTTAATCACATTCTGGTAGATAGCAGGGCATGTAGTTAGAGCATGGACCAAGCAGGATTTCTTCAAACCATCCACAATGAATTTCAAGTCTTTGTGAGCTGCAGGAGGGTCTTCGAGAAAAATGGCGGAGTTGTGGACTTTAGCAAATTCCATGTCTCCCATCTTAATCTGAAAATAAACGCACAAAATCATTAGGGCAAACTTATTAAAAATGGTGCAGCCGCACATAGAAGTGCACACAGCCGCACACATGTAAGTGTGCAGCTGCAGCCGCACACACCCAACCGCTCACATATCATACAGCCGCACATGCCCGTGTGCGGCCGTACATACCGTGTGTGGTCGCACTTGGAGACGAACAAATTATATTTTGCTTCAACAGCAAACAATGGATGGTTTTCACAAAAAATTTTAAAATATTGAGCCGTGTTTATGAGACTTACCAGATAATGGCTTCGATTTCAAGAAAAACAGTGAAATATTCAAGAATTTTTAGAGAGAAGGTACAAAAATGTGTGCGGTTGAGAGAAACGCGTGTGGCAATAGTGCCGGTAACATTCTCACCGCACACACCATATATATACTCAAAATATTTTCATTTCCTCCCCCTCACCTTTATAATAAATAAACCGAGGCCCCATACCATTTTTCAAAAACAAACCATTTTGAGGATTTAAGAGACTAAATTTATTATTCCTAAGGATTTAAAATTAAAAACTAAAAGAAAACTTATTAACTAAGATAAAAGTAAAAAATAAAAATAAAAATAAAAATAGAATAAACTAAAATAAAATTGGAAATACTATTAACGATAGGGAATTAAAATTTAATTTTTAATCCTATATAAATTGTTTTAACCTATTGAGATTAGGGATCAAAGTTTTTAGACAGCCTTTATCTGCTTTTCGGTACCTTCTATCTTCACGTCTTTGTCTGGTCGATCGCCGGTATTGTTGTCCACTTAAACACAAAAAATTGTGACAAAATTAGGACATACTATAAGTGACAAGACAATGTGATCCTGAGTTCCTAGATATTGTATCTTAAGGACCATTCAGCTAACGACGACCAGGGATATTGTTGTCCACCTAAATTGAGCAGCGAGATCTATAGACAATCTTTGAGTGTTCAATTTTTAATTGTACTGGAACATGTTTCCCGCTTCCTGATATGCCCCAGTAATCAAGGACTTCCAGAGTACTCCTTACATCGGATTAGCAGACCATTATTAGGAGAGAAGATAGATTGATAGTATTTTTACTTATAGTTTTATAGGGATTGAGAAGTAGAAGGTTGCATATGCTGTGTACTAGGTCGGATTGTTAGTCACGCAAAGGAGACAGCATACGGCTAACAAATAAGAGGAATTTCATATATAATATGCAGAGAAATAGAGTTGTATATGTTACAGTCCAGGTCGGATCTCTTCCAATCATGCAGAGGAGGTAACATATGACTAACAGATAGAAAGAAAGAAAATGATTTTCTACAGACTAATTTATCGGAATTTACCAGTCGACCGATCAATACTGGAATTAAGGACATAATCCGCACATCAAGGAAAAGTTAAACCACGGTTCCAGATACGGGTTCATTTAATGTGACGAGTAGATTCCCATATATATCTCCCTGCTCAACCTATCCAAGCGTCGTATTGTCAGGCTAAACGGAACTATCTAGGTCAAGATTTATCAAGTCATTTGATTTCTTAAGTTCAACTCTGCCTAGTCAAGTCTGTTAAATTCTTTGTGCCTACTGACGCATGAAATCAGAGCATAGACCCTTCAACTTTGGGTACGTTATGCAGATTTAGATTGTCTGTTATCACTTGATAATATCACTTCCCAAAACATCTCCCTCAAGCACATTCCATAAGGAGCATAATTTCTTTTTGTTTTTATGATTTTCTAATGTTTTTGGATTTTCTAATTTTCTATGTTTTTGGATTTTCTAATTTTCTCCCCCTAAATTTGTGCATAAAAAAAATAAAAAGAAAAAAAAATGCGCAAATTTATCCTAAGTTAAACATAAAAATTAATCCTCAAAACGGATCATTTTTAGAAAATTAACCATCACATCGAATCGAGCTTTGTTAAACGGCTTGGTGAACAGATCTGCTACATTATTATCAGAGCGGACCTGTTTTAGTCGAATGAGCGAACACTCATAACATTCTCTAATAAAATGAATCTTGATGTCGATGTGCTTGGTTTTTGAGTGCTGGACCAGGTTTTTGGCAATTTGGATCGCAGCCTCATTATCACAGAAAAGAGGGCTTTCTTGAAAATTGAAACTGTAGTCCAACAACTGATGTTGGATCCAGATGACTTGAGAACAACAAGCAGACGCAGCGACATACTCCGCTTCTGTTGTTGAGGTGGAAAAGATATGCTGCTTCTTACACTGCCATGAAACCAATCTATCCCCCAGAAATTGGCATCCTCCTGAAGTCGATTTTCTATCAAGCTCACACCCGCCATAGTTGCTGTCTGCAAAAGCATAAAGGTCAAATTCTGGATTTTTCGGATACCAAAGACCCAGTTTTGGGCACCCTTTGAGATACCGAAAAATCTGTTTAACAGCAAGTAAATGAGAGAGTTTAGGATTAGCCTGGTAGTGAGCACATTGACAGACCACAAACATTACGTCTGGGTGACTGACAGTCAGATACGTGAGTGATCCGATCATTGATCGATAATGCGTCTGATCTACGGATTCACCCTCAAGATCAGGGGTCAGCAGAGGTCTTTCAGCCATGGGTGTAAGAGCAGGTTTCGCGTCTCGGAACCTGGTCTTCTTCAGTACATGATCCACATACTTTGCTTGGTGAATAAGGATTCTGGTTGAAGATTGTTGGACCTGAAGCCCCAGAAATGTGGTCATCTCCCCAAGCGAACTCATCTCGAACCGCTTCTTCATCACTGCTTCGAACTCTTTGCAAAGCTGTTAGCTTGTCGACCCGAAAATAATGTCGTCCACATAAATTTGAACAAGAATTTGATCTGGACCGACATGTTTGAGGAATAAGGTTTGATCAATGGTGCCTCGGGAATAGCCGTGGTTGAGCAAATGTTGAGTCAGAGTAGCATACCAAGCTCTAAGAGCTTGATGCAGTCCATACAAAGCTTTGTCTAACTTGTAAACATGGTTGGGAAGTTTTGATTTAAGGAAATCGGGTGGTTGGTCAACGTAAATCTCCTCCTTGACCTTGTCGTATAAGAAAGCCGTCTTGACATCCATTTGGTATACAGTGAAATTCATATAGGAAGCATAAGCAAGGAAGATACGAATGGCTTCCAAACGAGCGACCAGAGCATAAACTTCCATATAATCAAGACCCTCAACTTGCCGAAACCCGCGAACCACTAATCTCGCCTTGTTACGCACAATTACACCTGAGTCGTCTTGTTTATTCTGAAAGACCCATCGGGTGTCAAGAGATTTCTTTCCTTTTGGCAGCTCCACCAACTTCCAAACCCCGAGCTTCTCGAATTAATTAAGTTCATCATGCATGGCGTCAACTCAGCTGGGCTCATTCAGAGCCACTTCGATAGATTTGGGCTCTATCTGAGAAATGAAGCAAGAGTAGAGATACATGTTAACATCCCCACCTTGACTTCTTGTTTGAACGTCGTCGCCCAGCTGGCCAATGACGTTCTCTATTGGATGGTCACGCTGAATGTCTGTAGTGATCTGGTAGCTGATATCATTGACAGAGACTGGAAGAGTATGAATGTTAACTGCTCCATCATTTGCTGTGTGATTCACAGAGGATGAACAAAGTTCGTTCGGAAGATCTGCTACAAACTCTTCAACAATACTTTCTGGAAAGAGAAATTCCATCAAATTTGAAGTTACAGCAAAAGTCTCATGGTTCATGAACTCTCTTTCCACCGGAGTTAGAGGAGTAGCAACAACATCAGGAGAAGGTTGTTGAGGAGAAGACTCAGAAGATTCAGTGTGAACAGAGGGCACCATTGGAGGATCAAAAGAAATTAGTGGTGGTCGGTAGACAACTTCGTCTTCTTCATCTTCAATAATGATCTTCGAATTTAACGTAGATCCTGCTTGATTATCTGAGGACACATTAAAAGATTTGAAAAGAGATGTGTAGTCAAATAGCCAATCGGGACCCACTCTTGCATCTGTCTCATTTTCTTCGAGCTAACGAACATCGAAAGATTCTACAATCTGTTTTGTCTTTTTGTTGTAAACCCTGTAAGCAGTTCGAGCAGTATATCCAACAAAGTAACAGTCATCGGCTTTTGCATTGAATTTGGGGTTGGATTCCAAGTGAAGAAGGGTGCCAGGGCAGCCAAATACTCGGAAATGGCTGACAGATGGCTTGTTTCCGTATAGGATTTCGTACGGTCTCTTCATTATGGCTTTGTTGATCAGCACGCGATTCTGAACGTAGCACGCCATGTTAATCGCCTCCGCCCAAAAGAACACAGGAAGCTTGGAGTCACAGAGCATCGTCCTTACGACGTCTTTTAGATTTCGATTCCTGCGTTCAGCAACCCCGTTTTGTTGAGGTGTTCGAACGGAACTGAACTGATGCATGATCCCTTTCTCAACGCAGAAATGATCAAGAACAAAATTTTTGAATTTTGTTCCATTAGCAGTATGCAACGCTTTCACTCGATTGTTGGTATGATTTTCGATCATCACAATGAATCTTTTGATGAGGTCAGGGATCCCAACTTTGTTGGACAGAAAGAAAACCCAAGTGAATCGAGAGTAATCGTCTATCACAACGAGGCAATATGAGTTACGATTTATGCTGAGAACATTAACCGAACCAAATAAATCCATATGTAACAACTCGAGCACTTGACTTATGGAGTTTATCTGCTTTGGAAAGTGTGGTTTCCGATGATGTTTTCCCTGAGCGTAGGAAAAACATTTTTCAAAAGTAATGAAATCTTTGACAGGTAACCCTCGGACCAGTTCGTTCTTCGCAAGCCGATTCAAGTTTTTTGCATTCGCATGACCGAGACGACAATACCACAGCATCGCATTTTGTTCAGAAGCTTTGGAGAAGAGATAAGTGACTTCGTCAGGTATATTGTTGTTCATGTTTATAATGTAGGCATTCCCATCCCGCTTAGATCTTACAAGAATCCAGTCTTCATGGATGACAACACCAGGCTTTAAGATCAGATATTCCTTATCTGTGAAATGAGTGGAGTAACCCTTATCGCAAATCTAGGACACACTCAGCAAGCTGTGCTTTAGTTCTGGAGCGAAGTTAACATTCTCAAAATTCAACAACCCATTTGTGACAATTCCTTTCTGAGTAATTTTCCGCCCTCTCCACCCGCAAAGGAAACATATCCTCCATTAAAAGTTTGAATGTCATGTAGTGGAGATATGTCTCCAGTCATGTGCCGGGAGTAGCCGCTGTCGATATACCAAGGTCTGACAACATTCCTTCGCAACTGTCCCTGCATAACGAGCGGAATCATTTAGTTTTGGGGACCCAGGTCATTACAACCCTGGGTTGATCCTTTCCTTTCACAAATTTGTCATTTAATTCTTTCTTATCTTTTGATTTAGAGGGTAATGGTGACTGATCTGAAATTGAATTTGAAATTTATTTTGGTATCCACTGAAAGTTAGGTTTTGAAAATTTGTTAGTTTGCTTCGAGCCGGTGGATTTTCTTCTTGAAGAATTTGAATATCCAGTCCTGCTTTTTGACAAGTTCGACTTAGGCTTAGCCTGAGTTGATTTTTGCAAACTCTTGTTGTTTTTATAAAAAACATGTCTATTCTTTTTAGAATTATCCATTTTCTTGTTTAAATTTTTGTTCAATTTACCATTATGAGAGCGAGTTCTAGGGGGTTTTTCTAGTTAAAGATCGTCCCCGAAATTCGTTCTCCCCTCTTTTTTTTTTGCATGAGAAACAAACATCCGGTTCATACAATTCCTTGCAATGTGTCCAACAGTGCCACAGTTAAAACAGATTTGTTTATTATCAAAAGGTTTGGCACTACTGTTGACAAGTTTATTCTTTCGTTTTTCATTTTTAACACTTCCATACTTGCAACATCCATCACAAGATTTTGAAGCAAATGTGGAAGATGCAGAGACATGCAAATCAGATTTAGCAATTTGATCAGAAACAACATTATCAGTAACAGAATTATCATACTGAAATAAAACGCCACCCGACACAAAGATATTTGCATTTGTTTTTGACACAGACTCATGACTGAAATTAACATCAGACTCAGACACAAGATCATTTGACTCAAAAGTTTCAACTTCATGCTCCCCTTTATCTACTGATATATCTGCACTTAAGGTAGAAGCGTTAGTATGCAAAATCTCATGATTAGATTGTATTGCCTGCTCAGAAGCTGACTTTCCATATACCATGCGAGGTTCTCTGTCAATTTCTTCTTGAGACAAGGGAATAGCAGTGTAATTGTGATTAAAGAGAGGAGGGACACTCTCAAATCCTAGTCCAACTTTTATTTGATTACCATGAGTTATATCTCTCCAGTGCGATTGTCCTTCGATTAATTTTGCAATCTTTTCACTTGACCCATTGTATTTTTTGAAATTAAATTCAGCTTTTTCAAAACAGTTTTTTAATGTGTCAAGTTCCGCGGTTACAGCAGCAAATTTTCTTTTGAGATGATCATAGTTCTCGCATTTGTTGCTGTAATCCTCTTGCAAATTTTTAAAATCTTTTGTTTTATTTTCTAATTGAGTTTTTAAGGGCTTTTGATTTTTCCTAAGAGTGCTCTGGTACCAATTGTAAGTCCCCAAAATTGCTTGTGTATCAATCAGATCCAATTGATCGTGCGGAATCCCAAATAATTGGATGATGTCAGATCAAACGGAAGAGAAAGAGAAGAAGAATAACTTGAATCTGATGTATTGATGATATGATTGATGCTCCTTACAATAGATTCTCTCACACACACACTTCTTCTATCTAACTTTCACTCTCTTTTGATTATCTCAATTTGATCTCTCAAAAATTCAACAGTTTTAATGCAAGATTGAGAACAACCGAATTCACTAACCTCAGATTTGATTGGTTCTGGAGTGGTTTGTACAACGAATGCAAATTGCAGATTCATCATCTCCTCTTCTGGATCTGCGTTCATCTTTCCTTCATCTTCATCCTTACTTGAGCAAGATTTGCCTTTTTAGGTCCCGAAATGTTTAGGGCCTGAACTTGATCTTCCCATCTAAACGATTGGGCCACCATTGCCATGTTTGTAGACTGATTGTTTGAAGACGATCCTTTGTTGCTGCTGTGAACATAAGTCACTGGCCCCATGGTTCTGTCAGAGTTCTCTCGTCGATCGGGCTTTGGGCATTCCCTTGCAAAGTGTCCTGGTTCATGACAATTGTAACAACATAACTTTCCTTTGCTAAATCCCATTTTCTTGTTAGAGTTTACACCCCAGTTGTTCTTTCCAGTTTTCTTGGAAAATTGTTTAGCTCTGAAAATTGCCATTGCGATTTGCCAAGTAATATCTATCTCTTCTACATCTTCTAGATGAATTTGGTCGAGATCAGCGAATGAGAGTTGTGGAGGGAGTTCTCCAGCCACAAAGGCATTGTAGCAGTTTACTAATCCGGTAGCAAGAGCCATATTCTATTCTTTTTCACTTGCAGAAGAACTTTGAGAACCAATTCCGTGAGTTTGAACTGAAATAGTTGTGGAAGAACCAACAATAGAACCAACTTGAGATATGTTTTGAGATTTAGGGATTTGAGATTGTTGCGTGTGAGGTATGTTGTATGGTATGGTATGATGGGCTGCATAAGTTTGAACTTGAGGAATGTTAGCTTGAGAATTTGGATGAGTGGTAAAGCTTGAAAAAGCAGTGTTGTTGTTTTGAATTCCAAGAATAGCTGTGGAGTACGAGTTGACATGGTTGATTTCTCTTTGTTTATCATCAATATCGCAGGCTTTAATGATTGCCATTGTTTCGGCTAAGCTCAATCAGTTTAAATCTTTTGTCTTTTTAGTCACTAAGACATTCATGTCCCATGATTTTAGAAGAGAATTTAGCAGCTTTTTGTTGATTTCGGACCTAGTAACCATCACACCCATAGAGCTCATTTCAGTTGTTAATGTGATAAATCTTTGCAATTGATTTTCCAATGTTTCTCCCAAGACGTGATTAAACATGTTGAATTTTTGTCGGAGCATGTCTTGTCGACTTTGCTTCATGTCCTCATTTCCTTCGTAGACTTCTATGAGCGCTTCCCATAATGCTTTTGCTGACGTATACTCACGAAATCCTTGTGCAATCTCAGGAGACAACTCCATGGTGAGTGTAGCGAGTGCCTTTTCTTGTTCTTCAACTCTTTCAAAGTCATCATCAGTGTAGTTTTCAATCTGTTTGTCAATTACAATGCCATCTTCTAGAGTGGATGTAATCCGAATCGATCCTCTTAAAATACTTCTCCAAATTTTGAAGTCTTTCATCTTGATGTATTTCTCAATTCAATATTTCCATTCAGGAAATCCTTCAGCTGACAACAATCTGGGAATACGAGTAGTAGTTCCCATAATTGCATCCAAATCCTGATGAGCAATCTTGCTTTGAGATTCCATTTTGACAAGCTTTAAGTGATTGTTACCGCACACAAGGTATAACCGCACACAAGTTCTTACTTAACCGCACACTTGACTTCAACCGTACACACAACAGCAAAATAGTTGTAACTGCATACACTAACAGCAAACAAGACTTAATCAGCAAATTCAACCGCACACGTTTAATCAGCAAATTCAACAGCAAACCCAACCATACACCCTTAACAGCACACTTAGCCGCACACTCTCAACAGCAAACAATTTTTAGAATGCAACCGTACACACTTCAAACAATACGCTCCACCGCACACACTTAGCAACAAACCTTCAAACTGTGGACCGCACACCTTCAAACAGTGAGTTGCACACCTTCAACAGTGAACCGCACACCTTCAATAGTGAACCTCACACCTTCAAACAGTTGATCGCACACTCCAAAACATTGAACAACACATGATTTTCTCAGATTTTTAATAAAATTCGAGTTCATAGTATTGACAACTATTAAACATTGGAATCAAACAGCAGTTCTTTGATCAAAAACAGTGAAATTTTGCACCCTCACACTTCAAAATACTTCAGTTGATACCAAAATTGGCTCTGATACCAATTGTTAGTCCCTAATTTATGGATCCAATTCAGTAATCAATGATGTTAATTGCAATCAAAATAAAGTGTAGAAGGAGTAGAAAGAAGATAATATCAAGCATGCACACATCTATTACGAATAAATGTCAAGTACACCTTGAAAGAGTACAATCACTGCAGTGTTCAGCCAAAAAGGGTAATCTGACACAAATCAGTTACTATAAATAGTACCCCCACCAGCACATGAGTGTGCAGCCATACACGTGTGTGCGGCCGCACACACATGTGGCTGCACATATACAAGTTCAATACACAACACTACTATACAACCACTGACACCCTGATTAGATCTATACAAAATTTATGCCTAGCTCAAACCACAAAATTATGGACCTTCAAAGATCTTTATATTTCAGAGAGAAAGATCAAAAGATCGTAGTGAAGAAGTGATAAGAGGTGAGAAATATGTGATACAAGGCATGAGCACTCTATTTATAGAGTCTCCAAAAATTACATCCAAAATAAACAAATAATGAAGCTACTGACTAGTATGGCCATGCACAGTGCATTGGTTAAACAAAGGTTATCACGGTAAATCAGTTGGACGTAACTAAGTCTTCACTACGGTGGACAGGTTGCGGTAGAGAGACAGATTGCAACAGTTAAAAGATAGTTGCGGTAGGTAAAGGATTGTGACAACCGTCAAATTCTGGTCAATTCAAAGTCAAATAAAGTCAACGAGTCAAACCGGTCAGCTCAACTAACCTTGTGTATTAGGGTTAGTGTTATGTTCGTATTGTATAACTTGCTATGTTAATGGGAAAACATCACAGGAGAAAAGTTTATGTTAAAAATTTCCTAAGCCTTCGTACTAATCAAGAACATATGAGTTTTTGATTCGCAATTGGATTGATGATTGAGGGATGATTCGTGAAGAAACACGCGAAGTCAAGGACTATGAAATTGTTGTTTGCAAGAATTTAAAAACTCGATTGTGGAGTTGTTGATGCTCATTTTGCGAAAGTAAAACAATCGAGTGTTCGCATCTATGAATCAATTTGAAGTCAATTGGGTTAATATTCGCATATGGGTTCAACATATGAATTTTTGATTTCGCAAGTTTAGAGTTCAAGAACTAAACTGTGTTCGCATCTGGAATGAAAAATTTTGTGAATCGCATTTGATTAATTAGGTTAAAATGCGAAGGTGATTAATGCGAAGGGATGCGAAGGGTGTAAGAATGAAGATGCGAAGTATTTCACAGTAGAATGCGAATTGGGGAAGAAAACAGAAGATTTCAAATATTGTCATTTGATTAATTAGGTTAAAATGCGAAGGTGATTAATGCGAAGGGATGCGAAGGGTGTAAGAATGAAGATGCGAAGTATTTCACAGTAGAATGCGAATTGGGGAAGAAAACAGAAGATTTCAAATATTGTCATTTGATTAATTAGGTTAAAATGCGAAGGTGATTAATGCGAAGGGATGCGAAGGGTGTAAGAATGAAGATGCGAAGTATTTCACAGTAGAATGCGAATTGGGGAAGAAAACAGAAGATTTCAAATATTGTCATTTGATTAATTAGGTTAAAATGCAAAGGTGATTAATGCGAAGGGATGCGAAGGGTGTAAGAATGAAGATGCGAAGTATTTCACAGTAGAATGCGAATTGGGGAAGAAAACAGAAGATTTCAAATATTGTCATTTGATTAATTAGGTTAAAATGCGAAGGTGATTAATGCGAAGGGATGCGAAGGGTGTGAGAATGAAGATGCGAAGTATTTCACAGTAGAATGCGAATTGGGGAAGAAAACAGAAGATTTCAAATATTGTCCCTGGAGTTTCGCATTTTTGGAAATAAATACTCAACTTCGCAAATGGGGGTCATAAAATGATGAAATTGCAGAATTTTTAAAGAGATACACACACATAGACAACCACACGTATATTTAGAAAATTAAGCTAATAATGGGATATAGACAATTATAAGACATTGTTCTTGACTTTTGAGTCCAAAGACGTATGATCCGAACTTTAATTGTGAAATCGTCCTTGATTGAGTCAATTTCCTTTATAGGAGTAATATATTCCATTGTGCCTTGCAAGTAAAAAAAAAAAAAAAAAAAAAAAAATCAAAGTCACAAGCAACCACCCCACACCCACTCTATGACCAGCCATACCTCCCCACCTTACCTATGTCACTTCAATGTTCCCTTACACTCAAATTTCACTCACTCCCACGTTTTTGAGCTGGAACAATCAACCACACTCCTCATTTTCTCTCATTTCTCTCATTCCACTAAGTAACAAACATCACTTTTTCTCTCAAACTCTTCTACACAAATTTTCGAGATCCAAGGCTGGATTCAAGTGTTCTTCCACACTTAATTCTCGAAAACCTTCAAGGCATCTCCAAGTGTTCTTGAATTAAACACTTCCATTCTTCAACAATCATCTACTGAAATCACTCAAGGTGAGTTCATACCCCTACATTTTCATGATTTCTCAAGTTTTCAGGGGGTGAATACAAGTTAAAACACTAAGAACCTATCAAAAGTTTTCTAACAGCCTTCATCAGAAAAGTTCAACTCCATTCACGGACTGTTTTGGGCATCTTACACATTTTTGTTTTCAAAACTGTACAAGGTGCAAATAGTTCAAGTTTTTAGCTTTAAAATGGCTACTTGCACATCTCCATACAATTTTTCTACAATTTATGGCGATTTTTACAAAACTGCCTACCATTTCAAACAACAATCCGGACCAGTCTGTGATTTTGGACTTTTTCACCCAAGTTAGAGGTCATTATAAATTGAGATAAAATTTATGAGCAAACTAGACACATTTTGTGAACTCTCAGAATTTTCGGATCTAGTTTTCGACTTCGTATGATTTTTCTATGATTTTTCCAAATACAGGGCAGAATGGCTAAAGTTAGCCAACAGCATGTAAATATCATAACACTTTGTATTATGTTGAGCAAAGTGTATAATCATAAGTTCTAATATTTGAATGTGTTTCCGTGTTAGCTTATCATTATGAACTGAAACTAAGACATTCATATTAAATATTATTCATTCATTTTGGAACACGTGCTATTAAACTATAAAAAGTTTAATCAATAAATTCACAACACTAATACTTTTCCATAAAGGAGTTCATACATAGTACATACATTTTAGATAAACTATAATAGGTATAGTTTATGATACATCACTCTACGCACTCGTACAAGAAGGGTACATTCATACAAGAAATATTTATATTCACATACATTTCACGTAAACTTGTTATCCTATATTGTGAGTTTCTCTATTTTTCTCTCTCTCTCTCTCCCCGTACGTCCGAGTGCGGGATATAATTCCTGGTAGTTATAATCAGAATCTCCTTGAGGGAGAACGTGATACTTGTATATAGATCTATATTGGGATTGACACCCCACACCTTGCTGCTAGCTACAGTTGGACCTGCAGGTCTACGGGTGACAAATGTCATTTCATTTTTCGCGACACTGAGAACGTCGTGGCAGGTTCACATAGTCATAGTATGATTATAACGGCTCACATAGGGAACAATCCATAAGTTTACGGGATTTTATTTTTAAAACCTAAATGAGTTTTATGTCGATTTAAAATCACCTTTTATCTCTATGGGTACAAATGCAAAGTGCCGGGTCTCTATACAAAGCTATTATGATATTAAAACTACACTTCCTCTAAAATTGTTAGACTTCAACTATAGTCGCTGAGCGTATATGTTGAGTCATATAAGAATTTAGTCTTGATTGGCCTAGAATTGGTGGTGCCCGCCTCATCTCCTGTTCCTCGTTGGGTTGTGGACCTAGGGCAGACCCACTATATTCAACGTTTTATCTAAGTTAAGCCTTATATAACTTTATATGTTGGACGATTATAGAGGAACTCTACGGATTACTCTAGGGTTCATTACAGCATCATGTAGGATTATTTCTATTCATACTTAACTAAGAAAATATTGGATTTTCTGGAAATCAAACTAAATCGATTTTACAAGGAAAAACGGTTTCTACTTCAAACAAAACTCTTATGAACTCACCAACCTTTGTGTTGACACTCTTTAAAACTACTTGTATTCTCAGGAAATCAGTGAAACAGGAAAACTTCATCGCTTTGAGGATGGGACGCTAAACCGTCAACAAATTATTTTGTCATCATAATGTAATTGCTTTTGAAACATGTAAACATATACTTTGGTGTAACTTTTGCAATTATATATATGGTGGTTGTTTTTACTTTGAGCACTATTATACACGTTGTTGTGATACTATACATGAAGTCCTCCACCCCCAGACGTTTCCGCCATCCTTGGTTTGGGGGTGTGACAGATTGGTATCAGAGCATTGTTTATAGTGAACTAAGTATATCGAACCACATAAGATATACAAACTATAAATGCATTGGGACTAAGGTCTCTGATTTTAAGATTTCAAAACCACTATACCTTTAAGAATAAATAACTCTTGTTAAAAGTATACATGCATGCATACATACTAAGGTCAGCATTATTTTAGGACAAAACAAAAGTAATGATTGTTGGATATCACAGGTAAGCCTGGGGATGTATGATCAGTCTTGGGAATAGCATAGCCTGATCAACTATGCTGGTCCGAGGAGTGATTAGCATATGCCCAAGAATGGTTGTGATGTGGCAACAAGTCTAAAAACTTACCAACACTACCACAATGAAATACCATAGGGGTATTTTGGCATTATTAAAAATTACATCTGCAAAAACTAAATAGATCTTTATCAATAGGTCAATAGTTGCTTAGTGGATACATTAAAATTTTATGTATCCAAGACGTGATAGACTTAGAATCTGTGGATCTTTGCCCTACTTCCTGTTCTCGTTGGATTGGGGATTTAGAGTTAGGGTCGCTTATTCGAAGGTCTATCCTGTCCCGAATACATATAATTAGTATGCACTAAACAATTTGTTGAAGTACCTGATAAAGATCATCGTATAATTAGCAAATTAGTACGTTTGCTTAATCATTTCTTATATCCCCATTTCTCGCGAAGATATCATGGCTGGATTTCCATCCACACGACGACCCGTACTACCCTAACCACTACAATACCAAATGGCTCGGAGAGGAGCCAGAGAATGATTACCCAACCCCTGTAGATGGTCACCAAGCTGAAGGCTATGCTGATGGTTCTGACTCCGACCCTGAAGTGGAGAACTTAACCCCGATGACTCTTGTTCCGAATCCCAACCCTTGACCGGCTTTCAAGGCCCGATGCCTCCTTGGGTAGAGTGCTTGGAAACCTGGAGCAAAGAACAAGACCAACATATGTCGTTTAATAGAGAACGAAGCTTCTACAACATAAACGAAGGAAACTCAGCAGATAAAATTTTTCCAATCCTAGTCTATAGAGTTGCCCGAAACGAGATTCAGGGTAGAACAACTCTCCATAGTATCGCAGAGGTTGATGCAAATAACGAGAATACATACGATCCGCACCAATCGCCTTGAGCACACTCGTGAAAAATCTAAGAGAGACCACAAAACCCACTAACTCGTGAAGTTCATTCATATGGACTTCCTTCATGAACTATATATAAGGAATTCTTAAATCGAAGAAAAATGCAGGAAAAATCAAATTCTATAACAACTGACTTGTCTTTACTAGTAGAAACTTACCATCTGATCAATTTTCCTTTTTGCAAACTCATGACAGAACGATGCCACCAAGGAAAAGACCCAGACCTTCGGGCAGCACAGCACCACCACCTCCAACGCCACCTCCCCAGTTTGATCCCGAAATGTTCCAAGCTGCAGTAACAGTAGCCGTGGTAGCTGCAATGTCACAAATTGGCACAAATAGCACTGGTGGTGCTGGATCTGGAGCCACAAACCCTAACCACGGGGATAGTGCAGGACGCACAAGGGAATGCACTTACAAGGACTTCACAAATGGCAAACCCGATTCCTTTGATGGAAGAGGGGGTGTCCTCGCACTAATTCAATGGTTCGAAAGGACCGAAGCAATCTTTGAGATTTGTGCTTGCCCCGAAGCGAGCAAAGTCAAGTACGCGACATTCACCTTCATCGGAAGAGCTCTCACTTGGTGGAACGGCAAAGTTAAGTCGCTTACGCTTGCAGTGGCTAACTCGTTAAGTTGGGAGGACTTAAAGAAGATGATGTTGAAGGAATATTGCCCAAGAGGTGAAGTGCAAAAGCTGGAGCAAGAACTATGGAATCTCCGAATGGCAGGCTCCGACCTTACAACTTACACCAACCGATTTTGTGATCTAGCACTCCTTTGTCCCACTATGGTCACCCCGGAAGACAAAAAGTTGGAGCGTTACCTCTGGGGATTGTCCCCCGAAATTCAAGATAGCGTGCTCGCCTCAAGACCAACTACCTTCGACAGCGCCAAGGAGTTAGCACAACAACTCATTGACCATCATGCCCACCATGACACTATGGCAACCACCCATACCCAAGCAAGAGGAGGGAACAACGAAAGAAAGTTTTGGGACAACAAGAAAGACCAATCAACCCAAGGCCTCGCTAAGAAGCAACAGATCCTTGCTGTTCATGCTGCCACAACCCTCACCACACCAACTCCCATGAAACCATACGCAGGAACACTTCCAAAATGCAACAAGTGTAATTTCCATCACACTGGGGCTTGCCGAAAGTTGCATTGCAAAAACTGCGACAGAGAGGGGCACACTGCTCGTTTCTGTAAGGCACCAGCACGACCCATCAACCAGGTACCCGGCTCTGGAGCAAGCCCAACCTGTTACGAGTGTGGAGAAACGGGACACTTTAAAAGGGAATGCCCAAGAACAAGAGATGCTGGTGGTGGCGGGAGGGTGTTTGCAATCACCGAGGGAGAAACCACTCCGGAACTGCCCGCAAATATCAGTACGTGTTTCTAACATCGACATTTAAATCCCGAATTTCTTTATATGATAAATCTAGCATCGATTAAAGCATGCATAGTAGTAATCATGTGACATCGGGCGAGTTATTCCTCGCCATAATCAAATTCTTGTACTACGAAAAGTCATCCCCATCTTTCCTCTAAATTCCTGGATCCCCATTCGAAGTGCAAATTTCGGGACAAAATTCCCTTTAACGGGGGGATGATGTGACAACCGTCAAATTCTGGTCAATTCAAAGTCAAATAAAGTCAACGAGTCAAACCGGTCAGCTCAACTAACCTTGTGTATTAGGGTTAGTGTTATGTTCGTATTGTATAACTTGCTATGTTAATGGGAAAACATCACAGGAGAAAAGTTTATGTTAAAAATTTCCTAAGCCTTCGTACTAATCAAGAACATATGAGTTTTTGATTCGCAATTGGATTGATGATTGAGGGATGATTCGTGAAGAAAAACGCGAAGTCAAGGACTATGAAATTGTTGTTTGCAAGAATTTAAAAACTCGATTGTGGAGTTGTTGATGCTCATTTTGCGAAAGTAAAACAATCGAGTGTTCGCATCTATGAATCAATTTGAAGTCAATTGGGTTAATATTCGCATATGGGTTCAACATATGAATTTTTGATTTCGCAAGTTTAGAGTTCAAGAACTAAACTGTGTTCGCATCTGGAATGAAAAATTTTGTGAATCGCATTTGATTAATTAGGTTAAAATGCGAAGGTGATTAATGCGAAGGGATGCGAAGGGTGTAAGAATGAAGATGCGAAGTATTTCACAGTAGAATGCGAATTGGGGAAGAAAACAGAAGATTTCAAATATTGTCATTTGATTAATTAGGTTAAAATGCGAAGGTGATTAATGCGAAGGGATGCGAAGGGTGTAAGAATGAAGATGCGAAGTATTTCACAGTAGAATGCGAATTGGGGAAGAAAACAGAAGATTTCAAATATTGTCATTTGATTAATTAGGTTAAAATGCGAAGGTGATTAATGCGAAGGGATGCGAAGGGTGTAAGAATGAAGATGCGAAGTATTTCACAGTAGAATGCGAATTGGGGAAGAAAACAGAAGATTTCAAATATTGTCATTTGATTAATTAGGTTAAAATGCGAAGGTGATTAATGCGAAGGGATGCGAAGGGTGTAAGAATGAAGATGCGAAGTATTTCACAGTAGAATGCGAATTGGGGAAGAAAACAGAAGATTTCAAATATTGTCATTTGATTAATTAGGTTAAAATGCGAAGGTGATTAATGCGAAGGGATGCGAAGGGTGTGAGAATGAAGATGCGAAGTATTTCACAGTAGAATGCGAATTGGGGAAGAAAACAGAAGATTTCAAATATTGTCCCTGGAGTTTCGCATTTTTGGAAATAAATACTCAACTTCGCAAATGGGGGTCATAAAATGATGAAATTGCAGAATTTTTAAAGAGATACACACACATAGACAACCACACGTATATTTAGAAAATTAAGCTAATAATGGGATATAGACAATTATAAGACATTGTTCTTGACTTTTGAGTCCAAAGACGTATGATCCGAACTTTAATTGTGAAATCGTCCTTGATTGAGTCAATTTCCTTTATAGGAGTAATATATTCCATTGTGCCTTGCAAGTAAAAAAAAAAAAAAAAAAAATCAAAGTCACAAGCAACCACCCCACACCCACTCTATGACCAGCCATACCTCCCCACCTTACCTATGTCACTTCAATGTTCCCTTACACTCAAATTTCACTCACTCCCACGTTTTTGAGCTGGAACAATCAACCACACTCCTCATTTTCTCTCATTTCTCTCATTCCACTAAGTAACAAACATCACTTTTTCTCTCAAACTCTTCTACACAAATTTTCGAGATCCAAGGCTGGATTCAAGTGTTCTTCCACACTTAATTCTCGAAAACCTTCAAGGCATCTCCAAGTGTTCTTGAATTAAACACTTCCATTCTTCAACAATCATCTACTGAAATCACTCAAGGTGAGTTCATACCCCTACATTTTCATGATTTCTCAAGTTTTCAGGGGGTGAATACAAGTTAAAACACTAAGAACCTATCAAAAGTTTTCTAACAGCCTTCATCAGAAAAGTTCAACTCCATTCACGGACTGTTTTGGGCATCTTACACATTTTTGTTTTCAAAACTGTACAAGGTGCAAATAGTTCAAGTTTTTAGCTTTAAAATGGCTACTTGCACATCTCCATACGATTTTTCTACAATTTATGGCGATTTTTACAAAACTGCCTACCATTTCAAACAACAATCCGGACCAGTCTGTGATTTTGGACTTTTTCACCCAAGTTAGAGGTCATTATAAATTGAGATAAAATTTATGAGCAAACTAGACACATTTTGTGAACTCTCAGAATTTTCGGATCTAGTTTTCGACTTCGTATGATTTTTCTATGATTTTTCCAAATACAGGGCAGAATGGCTAAAGTTAGCCAACAGCATGTAAATATCATAACACTTTGTATTATGTTGAGCAAAGTGTATAATCATAAGTTCTAATATTTGAATGTGTTTCCGTGTTAGCTTATCATTATGAACTGAAACTAAGACATTCATATTAAATATTATTCATTCATTTTGGAACACGTGCTATTAAACTATAAAAAGTTTAATCAATAAATTCACAACACTAATACTTTTCCATAAAGGAGTTCATACATAGTACATACATTTTAGATAAACTATAATAGGTATAGTTTATGATACATCACTCTACGCACTCGTACAAGAAGGGTACATTCATACAAGAAATATTTATATTCACATACATTTCACGTAAACTTGTTATCCTATATTGTGAGTTTCTCTATTTTTCTCTCTCTCTCTCTCCCCGTACGTCCGAGTGCGGGATATAATTCCTGGTAGTTATAATCAGAATCTCCTTGAGGGAGAACGTGATACTTGTATATAGATCTATATTGGGATTGACACCCCACACCTTGCTGCTAGCTACAGTTGGACCTGCAGGTCTACGGGTGACAAATGTCATTTCATTTTTCGCGACACTGAGAACGTCGTGGCAGGTTCACATAGTCATAGTATGATTATAACGGCTCACATAGGGAACAATCCATAAGTTTACGGGATTTTATTTTTAAAACCTAAATGAGTTTTATGTCGATTTAAAATCACCTTTTATCTCTATGGGTACAAATGCAAAGTGCCGGGTCTCTATACAAAGCTATTATGATATTAAAACTACACTTCCTCTAAAATTGTTAGACTTCAACTATAGTCGCTGAGCGTATATGTTGAGTCATATAAGAATTTAGTCTTGATTGGCCTAGAATTGGTGGTGCCCGCCTCATCTCCTGTTCCTCGTTGGGTTGTGGACCTACGGCAGACCCACTATATTCAACGTTTTATCTAAGTTAAGCCTTATATAACTTTATATGTTGGACGATTATAGAGGAACTCTACGGATTACTCTAGGGTTCATTACAGCATCATGTAGGATTATTTCTATTCATACTTAACTAAGAAAATATTGGATTTTCTGGAAATCAAACTAAATCGATTTTACAAGGAAAAACGGTTTCTACTTCAAACAAAACTCTTATGAACTCACCAACCTTTGTGTTGACACTCTTTAAAACTACTTGTATTCTCAGGAAATCAGTGAAACAGGAAAACTTCATCGCTTTGAGGATGGGACGCTAAACCGTCAACAAATTATTTTGTCATCATAATGTAATTGCTTTTGAAACATGTAAACATATACTTTGGTGTAACTTTTGCAATTATATATATGGTGGTTGTTTTTACTTTGAGCACTATTATAAACGTTGTTGTGATACTATACATGAAGTCCTCCACCCCCAGACGTTTCCGCCATCCTTGGTTTGGGGGTGTGACAAGGATGATTGCGGATCTCCAAGTTTAAGGGGGTCACTTCTTTGTCTTAACATTTCCCCCCTAAGTGACCTATTCAACTTCTCCTTCATTACTTATTGAGCTTCATAAATTTGATAAGCAGCCACCAAAACTTCCTGACTTCTCCTAACCAAGTGATTCTTCTTGTAATCTCATACTTCACTTCATCAGTTGTATGCTTAGTCCTCTAAACTGAAGCCAAGGTGACTTCAAGTTGTTTGCGGGTCAGTCAATGCATTACGGTGATTGGGATGAAGTATTTGATATCATTGTTGGCCCTTTTGTACACAACTCCATGTTCAAGGAAGTTGGTTGCTCCTAAGGACCTTTCTTGATATCCTTCAGTGAATACTAGTGCAGGTTCAAGAGCTGAGAGATTGAACTTTTGGGTGAGTATAGGATGAATGTCCGCATCAATCATAGCAAAATCACATACTGCTGACTTGAGAAATTCACAAGCTTTCTCATCCACAATCTTTATCTTCGTATGTTTCTCAGACTTGATTTGAAATACCCTTGTAATTAGAAACACTTCCTCCAGATTCATGAAAGGAAAATCTACTCGAGCCCTAATGTAGTCATCGCCTCTTCTTGTATGCGTATATTGAATTAAGTCTGTCTTCATGAACTTCCTTATCTTGAAACTTTTAACTATTGAAGGTCTATCATTAGACCAGATGCTCTCAAATTCAGATCCATGCTTGGCATGGAACCCATTCAAATGTTCAAACTCGAAGGGTAGCCTTTGATCATCAGGAAGGCTACGGTCAAAAGGTTCAAAAAAAGAGAAATTTTTTGTGCTAGGAGAGATCAGAATATCCCAGTATCCATCCGAAGGTGGTTCAACATAGGTTAGAACTGGATTATAATCATGATCAAGTAATCTTCGAGTGGGATTAACCCAGGAATTGGTCAGGGTTTCATCCATGGTTGTGTTGAAACCATGATCTCTCCAAATTAATTCAGCAAATTTTGCTGCTTTCCAGTCTTCCTTCCTTTGACGAGTTGCAGGAGAGTCAGTGGAGTGCTCAGAAGACATTGACATTGTTAATTCCAAATTCTTGAAATGAGGAGGAGTTTCTTGACGAGGAGGGGATTGATGTAAAACTTCTTGTTGCGGGAATCTTGTTGTGGTGGAGGAGAATGATGAGATTATACCGGATTTGATGTTTTAGGAGATGGTTGCGGTGTAGATTGTGGAGTTAAAGGTTTGTTTTGATCCACACTTGGAGGAGTTTGATGATCTGCATGAGTATTGGAGTGTGAAGGATCAGGTTGTTGATTGAACGAACTGTGGTTATTTCCTCCTTTTGAGGAATCAAACACTTGTTGATCCTCAAACCAGTACTTCAGTCCGTCGATTTTGGAGAATGTTTCGGTGAATTGTTGCTTGACCAACTTTGAGACTTGGAGATTATTGGGAGCTTTGGTTTTGAACAAGAGTTGGTGGATTTCTTTGGTAAGATTGAGCATTTCATTGACATGAGATGGAGCAGAGATAGAACATCTAAGATTGTTGATGGTGGATTGGAGGACCGCAATGACTGACTCATAAGCATTGTGAGTCTCTTGTACCATGTTCTTTGAATGAACAACTTGACTTTCAATAGTAGACTTGATTTCTGCTTTAAGTGTTATCACCTCTTTGATGAGGTTTTCAGTAGTGGATAGGAACTGTTTATGATCTATAGTGCGACTATTATCAAGCACTCTAATACCCATTTCCACTTTCAATGATATTCGCTCTGCAACCAATAATTCTTTGGTTTCCAATCGTTCTACTCTTTCAACCAACGACTGCGGTTCAGCTATATCAGATTGCTGCAGTTGATGAATGGTGACTGCGGCCAAAATTTGGTCAACTTAGGATTGTAAAGAGAGAAATTCTTTTCTTGTCATTTCCAGCTTCTTCTTCTTCTTCTTCTTCTTCTTCTCCATAGGCTTTGAAGTGGAGTGTTGAGATCCACTTGATTCGTCTTCGTCAAGAATCATTATGAAGTCATTTGACTACACAGGATGATCAATTTATTAACATCGAGATCATGAAGACCAAACATCAGTCCTGAGCTGATCTCAATTGTGGTTTCATCATCGTTTGAGCCGTAATTTTCAGCAATATGGGGAGGTTGAGATGGACCATAACCATCTTGTAGATTCTGAGCTTGATGCATCATGGATTTCATTTTTGACATCCATTCTTGAATCTTTAAGATATCATGAACAGTCTTCGCATTGTTGAATGTATCAGCCCAATACTTAGCTACGATTTGAATCTCTTTCTCCCATTGCCGAAGTTGTTGAGTTTGTTGAGCATTGTGTGACTGAAAAGCCCTGTGAAAAGCTTCATATTTCCTGATTCCGGATTCATTGCTTGGTTGATACTGTGTCCAGGAATCATTAGAACGATATCCGTCAAATCCTTTGGTTCGCATCGGGGTGTCCCCGGGTTTATGGATCCTGGCACAACTGTTCTCACTACGCCTAAACCACTTGTATGTAATGGTGGTGGAGTTGGTTTTCCCAAGCTTCCTTGGTCTCCTTGACCGGAAGTCAAGTTTTTCCTCGGCTCGGTTCTGGCAGGAGCTGAAGAAGTGACCTGCATGTGGTCATGTGTTTGCAGTGTTTGGTTTACAGAAAGAAGGATGGAGCACAACTCCTCAGGCTTGAAGATGTGTAGGTGACCTGTCCTGGAGACCTGAGGGTGATTTGTACCAATGGGATCCCCTTGAGATCCAATTGGGGGTGTGTCTCCATGTTCTGATGAAACATATACACGTTCTGTATCTGAGTAGTTAGATAGGGTAGAAACGAATAAGCCTGCAAGGGCTCCAAGGACTATCGGAGTCTATTGAGAGACTGCGATATAAGTCCGGCCACACATTTGGTTATGACTAGGTTTAAGTTTGAGCTTTTTGTGTCTGAAAACATCACCGGAGTCATGATAAGAGTCTTCTTTAACACTGATAGGTATGCCTTGAGTTTTGGAGGGGGAAGGAGGTGCTTCATCCAAAGATTCAATTATTCTGGTCTTGCGTTTCTTTGAGGCAGCTTCTCCCTTAATGGCAATGTTACGGGGAACTTTCTTGGAGGATACAATTTTCTTGACATGTTTGGTTTTTGGTTGACTAGTTGGTTCTTCGGTACGAGGGACCAAAGTTGAGATAGAAGTTACGGTACTAATAGGACCTTGGGTTTCGGTAGGGGCTAGGATAGACTGACTAGGATGAGGCGAGGAAGATTGGTATGGGTCAATACCATCTGTAGGCTCAGTATGATCTGTGACATCAAGAGCATTGAGTCCAATGGACTCCAAGATGTGTCTAGGTAATATCCTAGGTGGTCCAAAAATAGAGTGATCTTTGTAAGGGGTGTACCTTTTTAAGCCGCGATCGATAAAGAGTGTAGAATCATCACCTATGTCAAGCTTTGCCTCCTTGTGAAGATCCGAAACATAGAGAGACCAAAAGCGAGAAAAGGTAAGCTTAGTTGCATCTTGTCGAGGAATCTCCTTTGGAATGTATTGTAGGAAGTCATCCCACAAAATTTGACCAAAATTGACCGCGTTTCCGGTGAATATGCTCCATAAAAGCTCGAGAACCTTGATCCCCATGTTGTTTGTGCCATCGGTTCTGTCGGAAAAACTTCTAATGACAATGTGAAAGACAAACTGACACACCGCCGATAACTGATTTTTCTTAAATTCTCCGATCCCGTTTAGCTTCTTTTGGTACCCCATCTGGTGCAGAGTGGTAATGATGTCTTGTGTGCTCGGTGATAAGAAATTGGTAGTCGAACGAACCCTAAGGTTGATAGCTTCCAAAAACTTGGTCTTGGTGGGCACGACCAGTGATTCATCGATCAAGTGCAAGTGCACTTCCTGAAGGTTGTGGAGGGGACGATAGGCTGAAAAAGCGCATTTGAACAGACTAGAGAGTGGAACAACTTCAGTGAAAGTGTCAAATGCACCAAACAGTGGATGGGATGGAATGAATTTGATCATCAATCAAATTTCTTCATTGTAGTGGGGATGATATTAAAACACAACCCTAAAATTGCTGGAAGCAGTGGATGGGGACTGAGCTTTGATTATTGTGTCGGAACGAGTTGGTTTCACAGCTCCTGAGGCCTTGCATTTCTTCTTGGAAATGCCGGATTTCATCATTTTTGAAAAGATTAGGAACTTGTAGAAATCTTAGAGCAAGAAGATGAAGGAGAGAAGGATCGTCGTAAGGGTTCAGAAAGTGTAAAACCTTCTTGGGAAGAAAAAGGGTTTTTATATGGACGGATTTCAAAATTTTATCCAAATTAATTTATCTATAGCTGTAAATGGTAAAAACCCTTGGGTTTTAACCATTATCATCCATAAAAAAAGTAAATCAAATAGAAAATATTTTTTTGGAAATCAAAGCATTTAATGACTGTTACACCCATGATCACACGTTTAAGGAATACGTGGTAAAGGGGGTTTATCCTTTGTAAAAAAGAAGAAGGTTAAATGAAATTGACAGTTTGGAGGCTATGAGGCGTGACAGAATAAAAAAAAGATTTTCTCAAAAGATTTCTTTTATGGAAAAATGCTTTATTTGTTTCATAGCCTAAAATAGGTCTGACACAAAAAAGTGATTTTGAAATAAACTGAAACGTTGTATGCTACAAAATGAATGTTTCGCTTTTATGAGGAATTTTTATTTAATGAGTACCATTAAAGAGCACATAATGTTATCAGGAGATTTATGAAGTAATTGTGGCATCCTTTATTCTGATTGCGGTAGAAGGATGAGAACTGCGGTTGAGATATGGTATGGCTACGGTGGCTTTAGCTGAGGAAACACTTGATCAAACAGTTAGAAATAAAAGGAATTATGGACCAGAAGAGTATATAGATAATATGTGATTGCGGTATACAAGATATACCTAATTGACATAAGATGAATATATTGTTCTACAACCGCAGTGAAGAGAATGCTTCAAGAATTTTGTTTTTGAAAAGAAAAGAAGCACGTTCTTCACAGGATAATGACTGCGGTAGCTATCAATTCAAAAGGAATTGTGGGTCCGGATTCATCATTCCTAACATTTCTAGAAAGCTTTTTAATTTAGAGACATCAAGTGCTTTTGTGAAGACATCAATTATTTCCTCGTGTGTAGGAACAAAAATCAGTTCGATGTTACCTTTAAGTATGTGGTATTTGATAAAGTGGTACTGTAATTCAATGTGCTTCATCTTTGAGTGGTGAATTGGAGTGTGAGAAATCTAAATGACACTCTCTGAGTCACAATAAATTGGTACCCACAACATTTTGTAACCGTAGTCCATCAGTTGAGTCTTCATCTAAAGAACTTGAGAACAACAATTGGTTTCAGCCACATATTCTGCCTCTGCTGTAGACAAAGAGACACAATTTTTCTTCCTTAAAGACCACCTGACTAATCTTCCTCCTAGAAATTGGCAGCAACCAGAAATACTATTTCTATCTAATCTATAACTAGCATGATCCACATCGATGAAGGATTGTAGGTTGAAGTCATTTCATGCTGGGTACCAGAGGCCTAGAGCTTTGCTTCCCTTGAGGTATCTGAAGACTTGCTTTACTGCGATCAGATGTGATACTTTAGGGTCGACATGGTATCGAGCACATAAGCCTGTGGTGAAGATAGTCTCTAGTCTACTTCCAGTTAGGTGATCAACTGACTCTCAGGTAGGATCAGTAGAGATCTTGTATCCAATGTCTATTGGAAATTTGGTTGAGGAGCAATTGTCCATTGAGTATTTCTTCAGCAACTCCGAGGTGTATTTTTCCTGATAGATGAAAATCCCTTGACGGACTTGTTTTACTTGAAGTCCTAGAAGGAAATTGATCTCTCTATTCATGCTCATTTGAAATTTGTTTTTCATGAGCTTCGAAAAATCATCCACCATTTTCTATTATGTTGAACCAAATATGATATCATCCACATATATTTGGACGAGCATTAAGTGGTTACCATTTGCCCTTCTAAATAAAGTGTGATTAATCACACCTCTTTTATACCCAGACATGACAAGAAACTCTGAAAGAGTCTCATACCATGCCCTTGGAGCTTGTTTGAGACCGTAAACCGCCTTTTCAAGCTTGTAGCAATGGTTTGGAAATTCTTGACATTCAAAGCCCAGAGGTTGTTGCAAGAAAACATCCTCCTTCATTTCACCATTGAGAAAGGAACTTTTTACATCCATTTGATGAACTTCGATGTTCTTATGTGCCGCATACGCCAAGAAGATGCGTATGGTTTCTCACCACCGCACCGGATTTCTCACGCTTGTTCTTGTAAACCCATCTAGTATCGATGATTGTGTGGCCTTTTGGCTTTGGAACCAGCTTCCACACCTTGTTCCTCTCAAACTCAGTTAGTTCTTCTTGCATTGCGGTGATCCAGTCGGGCTCCATGAATGCTTCTTTTATGGTTCAAGGCTCGACTGCAGACATGAAGGCTGCATAATGGCAGTGGTCCGTTAAATCACTTGAAGATCGAGTTTGTATGCATGCGGATTGGTTACCAATGATTACACCCGGTGGGTGATCCTTTGTCCAAATATGAAGGCAAGATTGTTAGTGATCAGTGACTGTGCTAGATGGAATATCTTCAATGTCAGAGCATTCTGCGGTTGGAGAAGGTAGTTCCCCCTCGACTTGAGAGTAGCCCGCAAAATTGTATTGGACTGTAGGATGTTGATTCACATTTGATTGAGGTTCTCTTTGAACTACGGATGGAAGTTCCTCTTGAACCAAGGATGCTTCCCCCTGGATTGATGATTGAGTGATAATTCTAGGATCTGCTCTTGTGTCTATGTTCTCTATTTCTTCATCGTTAGAGTTTGAAGAGACTTTTGATTGAGTTGTGACTATGCGGGTAGATACTGGAGCTACATCCTCAATAACTAGAACCTCAATGGTTGTCATTTGAACCGGAGTCGAGCTTTCCCCCTCAACCAGCGAGGTGGAAGTTCCATTCGACAAATCTTCAGACAAGGATGGTCCAGATACTTCTGCATGTTGTTGTTGAGCTACTGGAGACACAAGAATTTCATAGAAATGAGCCGTGTCTATGGGGTCAAATAGATCATCCTAGTTCAGTTGAAGGAGAAGTGTTGTGGACATAATGGTCATCAAATTTAACATCGAAGCTTTCGACTATCAGTCTTGTGCGTCTGATGAGAACTTGAGAGGGCACTTTATTGGCGTAGTAGCCATGAAAAATGCCTTCATCAGATTTGGATGCAAATTTGTTAAGATGATCCTTTTTGTTGATAACAAAGCATCTGCAACCAAAAATGTGGAGGAATCTGATATTTGGTTTGCGGTTGTTCATCATATGGAGTTTTGTTTAGACACTTGCAAATGATGCTTCGGTTTTGAACAAAGCATGTAGTTTCCATTGCTTCGGCTGAGAATTATAGAAGAAGGTTGGCAAAACTTAACATTGATCTAACTACTTCAACCAATGTACAATCTCTTCGCTCTACAACTCTATTTTTCTACGGTGTGTAGGGAGCTGAAAAGTTATGACTGATGCCCTTTGAAACCAAGAAACTATTCAAGAGCTAATTAGTGAATTCGGTTCCATTTTCACTTCTTATTATTCTTACTGGAAGTTTTATTTGAAGCTCGATTTCTTTGATGAAGTTAATCAGGATCTGCAGTGTATCCGATTTGAGTCTCAAGAAGAAAACCCAAGTGAAACAAGTGTAGTCATCAATTCTAACCAGTATGTATTTCTTATGATGAAGACTGGCTACGGTAGATGGACCACAGAGGTCAATATTAAGTAACTCCAATGACTCCATAATTGAAGAATCGATAACCAGTGGATAGCTTCCCTTTGTTTGCTTTCTAGACTCGCACGCTGGGCAAAGAGTGTCATTGGTGTATTTTAGAATAGGAAGACCAGGGACAAGTTCTTTGGTGATCAAGTTTTTGATATACCTTAAGTTGAGATTGATGGGTTTTAAGCATTATAACACTCCTATGGTGTGCATGCAACCCAAGAAGCATTGGATCTATGTTTCCTCTATTATACATGTAAACTTTCTTTTTTCCAAGGTTTCATCCTAACTATCATGTGATTGGGGTATATGTAATATAAAAACTAGCAGAATGACATACCTTTCTTGTAGCTTGGTTTCATTAATACTTTGTGAGCCTAGCACCCCAAATGTGATGCCTCAAATGCTTCGCACAACACCACCAACAATTGGAATAACTTGAGAGAAGATTACTATGCACCAAAATCGGCTTGCCCTCACTAGTATCTCTTAACTGCCGATTTTACAAGGACGAGGCTCCTTTATATAGTGTACATATTAGGGTTACACCATGTAACTCATGCCTTTCCATATTCCTCATGATCCATTGGTTTTAACCTCCATCGAGTATCCATGGGTAACCACATGTGTTTAGCCCAACATGAAGAACTATGGATCATAAGCCCACTATATAAGAATGAATGATTTACCAAATCAATCCCCATTTATTTAATTAGTCTCTTTTGATCGCAAAATTAATTCCAAACTAATTCTTGATCAATACAAATTAAATAATTCATATTAATATATTAGAACTTATAATATATTAATAAACCATAAATATCCTCTTCTCACAAAAGTCTATCCAAATTGTTCTGATGCCATGCAACACAAATGGACCATGCTAAATCAGGTCAAGTACATACGAAATATAGTTATGTACTTAGACACCTTATCCTACAGTCTCCCACTTGGATAAGTCTAATTACTATAGCCACAAGTATGACTTCAGATTCCAACCAGCAATATTAATAGCTCTTTCAAAGTCTCGCAGAACTGAGTTGTGCCATTTTAGATAAGTGATCATATAATCCTCTGTTCAAAATATCAGCCGGATAAATACATGGAACAACGTCGTACTTATTGTTCAACAGTTTCTTTCCCAATTTCCGATTTGTTTGACATAGAACTTAATCGAACACATTAATTCAGTTTTGACCGGGCCCGACTCATAAGTTAAAAGAAGACCATCGAGGGGCCCAAGATATCGCTTTTAATCCTTCAAGGACTAAAAGGAACAAATAAACTTCGACTCATATGCTTGTACTAACTAATCATCAAATTAAACAATTGCACGTTTTATAACATTAAGTTACTAATGCGTTTTCGTACTATAAATGTACAACCAACTCATAGTCAACTACTCATATGTCTTGGTTTGAAGACTTATATGATATTACCGTCTCACGATCACTAGAGTTAAATTCCATGAAGTGATACAAGTGAGCGTGGGTTGAATCCAATACTCAGAACTTATGAGCACTCATAAATGTTGCAGCAACAATTGCTATGTCTAATACAATTCAGACAAATCTACAAACCCAATTCATGACAGTCTTATTTCAATACCTACTTCCAAAGTATGATCGATTGTGGATATTTTGAAGAATATGATATACCATAACAAAATTATTCTGGAAGTCAAAACATGCAAAATGAAACAATAGTAAACTATTGACACAAGAAAGTACCATACTAGTAAATAAAACACCTTTTATTTAAACACCAAATGCCAATTATATTTCAACTATTACAAGTTTCGAAAGCTATCTAATTACTAAAACTAATATCATCCTTTAGCCCAATGCGCCTCACATGCTGTAAATGCTTAACCCTGCACAGTCCCTTCGTGAGGGGATCTGTTGGGTTCTCATCTGATGATACCCTCTTTGCCACGAGGAGTTCTTCTTCTATTCAATGTCTAATGAAGTGGTATTTTCTATCAATGTGCATGGATCTGCCGTGATCCCTTGGTTCGTTGGCTAAGGCAACTGCACTCTTGTTATCACAAAAAATCTCCATAGGCTCCTTTATAGCTGGTACAACTCCAAGGTCCCCAATGAAGTTCTTCAGCCATATTGCCTCCTTTGCCGCCTCGCTTCCTACTATATACTCTTATTCGCAAGTTGAATCAGCTACTGTCACCCGCTTGGAACTTTTCCAAGTAATTGCTCCTCCATTTAGGGTAAAGACCCAACCCGCCTGGGAGTGAAAATTATCCCTGTCAGTTTGAAAGCTAGCATCACTATAACCCACTATTCTCAAGTCATCACTCCTACCAAGGGTAAGGACCCAGTCCTTAGTCCTCCGTAGGTACTTGAGAATGTTCTTTACCGCAGTACAGTGAGCCTTGCCGCTTGATATCTGCTGACCATGCTCAAAGCAAAGGCCACAACGGAAGTCATAGGATACATGATCGAGCCTACAACGGAAGCATATGGTAATCGACTCATCTCAACTATCTCAGCCTCTATACTCGGGCTCCGAGTCTTACTCAGTTTGGCGTTACTCTGGATCGGTAAGTCACATTTCTTAGAATCATGCATGCTAAATCTTTTCAGCACCTTATCCAAGTAGGTAATTTGACTAAGTCCATTTAGTCTCTTATTCCTATCTCTCAATATCCTTATCCCTTGGATATAGGCAGCTTCTCCGAGGTCCTTCATAGCGAAACACTTCCCAAGCAAGGACTTAACCTCCCATAAGGTTGGGACGTCACTTCCTATGAGTAATATGTCATCCTCATATAATACTAGAAAGCTAACTATACTACCACTAGCCTTAACATATACACAGGACTCATCTTCGCTCCTCAAAAAGCCAAATTCTTTGACTTTCTCATCGAAACAAAGATTCCATTTGTGAGATGCTTGTTTTAATCCATAGATGGATTTCTCAAGCTTACACACTCTATTAGGGTACTTTGCATCAACAAAACCCTCTGGCTGACTCATGTAAACATCCTTAGCCAACTTTCTATTAAGGAAAGCGGTTTTGACATCCATTTGGCATATTTCATAATCATGAAATGCAACTATGGCTAGCATAACCCTAATAGACTTAATCTTCGCTACTGGTGAGAAGGTTTGATTATAATCAACTCCCAGAGTTTGAGTAAAACCCTTCACAACCAGTCACGCCTTATAAGTGTGTACATTCCCATCGATGTCGGCCTTCTTCTTGAAGATCCATTTGCACCCAACTGTCTGACGACCCGGTACATTGTCAACTAAGTTCCAAACTTGATTGCCATACATGGACTGAATCTCGCTGTCCATAGCCTCTTTCCATTTGGCTGACTCAGAGCCTTCTATGGCTTCCTTAAAGTTGTTAGGTTCATCTAAATTTACCAGTGTACTATCACTAATAAATGCATCACCTTTTGTAGTAATATGGAAACCATAATAAAACTCAGGTGTGTTCCTAACTCTTGTGGAACGCCTCAGAGGTACAGATTCATCTATCGGCTCAACAGGAGTTTTCTCCTCAGCTTGATTGCCAGTGTTTGAGGTTCCTTTACCGCTTGACTCTTGAAGTTCTTAAAGGTTAATTTGCTTCCCACTATTTCCTTGGCTTATGAATTCTCTCTCGCGAAAGACTCCTCTCCTCGCAATGAAGACGATATTGTCGGTTGGTCTGTAGAAGAGATAACCAAAGGAATTATGTGGGTATCCGATGAAAATACATTGCTCACTTCTAGGTTTGAGCTTGTTGTGAGTCTCGCACCTCACAAAAGCCTCCCAACCCCAAATCTTGATGTGGTCTAAAGTGGGAAGTTTCATAGTCTACATCTCATGAGGTGTTTTGGAACCCTTTTTGGTAGGGACTAGATTAAGCATATGGGCGGCAGTCTCTAAGGCATACCCCCAGAATGAGATTGGTAACGAAGCTCGACTCATCATGGAACAAACCATGTCTAACAAGGTTCAATTGCGCCTCTCAGCCACACCATTCAGCTATGGTGTCCTAGAAGGTGTCAATTGTGAAACAATTCCACATTACTTAAGATAGTCAAGGAACTCGATACTAAGATACTCACCACCTCGATCGGATCAAAGCATCTTATCGTCCTACCCAACTAATTCTCCAATTCTTTTTTAAACTCTTTGAATTTCTCAAAGGTTTCTGACTTATGCTTGATTAAGTAGACATAACCATATCTACTGTAATCATCAGTAAAAGTCACATAGATTCGGTTAGTATCCCTTGTGGCGGTTCTAAAGGGTCCACACACATCTATGTCTATGAGGTCCAACAAACGTTCACCCCTAGTACAATACTAGTGAAGGGTGACTTAGTCATTTTTGCAAGTAAACAAGATTCGCAACTATCATCTGACTGTAAGTCAAATGACTTCGAGACTCCAGCCTTTTGTAGTTGGCCTATACGCTTCTTGTTGACATGTCCAAGACGACAATGCTACAAGGATGCCTTATCAAAACTAGTGGAAGAATCAATATGAAATACATTATTTCCTAAATTGTCTACAACTGACACAGTTTCATATACACAATCACAAGGTAATGTTTTAAAATTAAAAACATAATTACAAAAAGCATTAATACCACCACATTCATTATCAAATGAAAAAGTAAATCCTTGTTTGTACAAACCATGAAAGGAAATAATATTTCTCACCATTTTAGACGAGTAACAACATTTATTCAAATCTAATTTTAACTCGCTACTAAACAATAAAGAATAAACTCCAATCTTGGTGACAGGTGAAGCTTTCCTGTTCCCCATGATCAAGTTTATCTTCCCGTGCTCCACATCCTCACTTCTTTTTAGGCCCTACAAATAAGAACAAATGTGAATTCCACACCCTGTATCAAGGACCCAAGCATTAGTATGTGGTGAGTTATTACACAATGTAGTGTAAATACCTGCATGGGTGGGTTTTACTTTCCATCCTTAATATCATGCAAGTACTTGGGGTAGCTTTGCTTCCAGTGCCCTTTTTCCTGATAGTAGAAGCATTGAGCATCCTTTGGGTTGGAAAAGGGAGTGGCAGAACCACCTTTGGTTACACTCAAAGAGGAGCCATCAAGAGTCTTTCCATTGGTACCCTTCGAAGGGGTCTTCCTCTTTTTCCCTTTACCTTGCCTGATTTCTAGAACAGGGGCAACAGTAGGAGTGGTAACAACATTCTTACCTTTGAGACTACTTTCAGTAGATCTCAAAAGTCCTTGAATTTTGTGAAGCGTGACTTCCTCTTTATTCATATGATAAGTCATATGAAAGTGATCATAACAAGAGGGTAAGGAGTGTAGAATAATGTCTATTGCTAACTCCTCATCAAAGTTAACATTCAGCTTAAGCAACCGGTCCACAAATCTTTGCATTTTCTGCAGGTGGCCTGTGATAGACTCTCCATCCTTCATTTTTGTTGTTATCATGGAGGTGATGATTTCATAGCTTTCCTGACGAGCACTCTGATGGTATCTTTCCATCAGGTCAAGGTGCATCTCATACGGGTAGAAATCTTCATAGGATTTCTGGAGTTCTGTTGTCATGATAGCCACATGATACAAGACACCTTAGTAGCATCCTTCTTATAGCTAGTGTACTCAACAATCTCCTCAGGAGTAGCAGATGGCTTATTGCTGACCTTAAGCTCCTTGTCGAGGACATATTCTTTGTCATCATAACGAGTGACGATCCTTATGTTCCTAATCCAATCATTGAAATTAGTTCCATCAAAGATGACTCTCCTACCAAGGTTCATGAGAGAGAAGGAGTCGGTAAAGTTTGAGCCAGAAGCATTGTTGGAAGACATCTGAAAAAGAAGAAAGAAAAGTTTAGATTAGATATAGAATCCTTAATAAGATACCCAAATGAAATATTAAGGCTAAGACCCAACACAATATTTTATAACTTGGAAGAGGGATGCCGTAATCCAAGCTACAAAATATTTGAAGGTAGGTAAATGACGATTTACTAATTTCCACCACGAAAAATGAAATAGATTACTAGGTTTTAATTGGTTTGAAACTCCTAGATCTTTTGAGATTCATTGAACAATTCAATGGCATGTTTAAATCTTGATTATGCCCTTCAAGTTTGTGACTGGGATACCGAGGATCACAAACAAGGTGTGAATAACCATGCAAATTAAATTGGTACTCTTAATTTTATCACCTAATCGATGTGCCGGTTAACCATACATGCTTCACCGATCTATGATAAACCTAAAGCCACCCTTTGCCACCCTTGTTAAGTCCAAGTTAGTGTGCCGGTTAACCACATATGCTCCACTAACGACTTTAGCAAGGTGCAAAGTGTAATTTATAAAAAGGTTTAGGTACTTTATAATTATCATTATACTTAATGAGAATTAGTGTCTTATCCTACCCATTCGGCTAACGACCCTCCACCAGTCAAGGAAGCGGTGGGTGAGAGTGGACACCCATTAAGCTGCCATTTTATAGGAAACAACCTTATACCCCCTTATAGACCGGCTTCGTGAATGAGGCCTACTAACGGCAAGACTGACTTGATCTTATACATATATATATATATATATATATATATATATATATATATATATATATATATATATATATATATATATATATATATATTAGCTTATAATACTATAAAGTATAAGGGTTGAATTTTAGAATTTTAAAATTATAGGGTTTGGAATTAAAGTTTTCTAAATTCACTTTACAAATTTTAAAACTTGAGGGCAAGTTTTGAAACTATTCAAAACCTTTTGTTTCTATAACTTATGAGTTTTAATGATTTTAATGAAAAGACTCTTGGAATTCCATAACTTGAGGACAAGTTATGGAGTCCATTAAAATGCATTTAGATCAACAATTAAACTAACAAGCATGTCAAATAATTTCTATGATCTAACAAAACTCATAAGCATGAATAATTCATATTAACAATTTTCATGAATCATATGAAGTTAATATAAAGCTTGAAACTTTGACAATTATCTTTGAAATTGGATTAGCATGATCATTACCACATCAAAAACAAGTTTAACATTCTAAAAATAGTTTAGGGTAATGATCCTAGTCCAATTCCAAAATTAAAACTTGGAATTCTGCACTCTGGATCTCCTACTCGTTGAGTGCGTGAACCTACTCGACGAGTAGGATGAGATTTCACATGGGCTCGTCGAGTCCACCCAAGGACTCGGCGAATTCATTGAACAGTGAGCAGAAAAATCCATTTTTTTTAGCAATCTCCATCAAGTATAATTGAAAACAAACCTGGCTTAGATACCACTGATGGGTTTTGAGCATTTTAACACTCCTTTGGTGTGCATGCAACCCTAGAAACCTTGGATCTATGTTTTCTCTATTATGCATGCAAACTTTCTTTTTCCCAATGTTTCCTTCTAACTAGCTTGTGATTGGGGTATATGTAATATAAAAACTAGTATAGTGACATACATTTCTTGTAGCTTGGATTCCTTAAGAGTTTGTGAGCCTAGCACCCCAAATGCGATGCCTCAAATGCTTCACACAACACCACCAACAATTGGAATAACTTGAGAGAAGATTACTATTCACCAAAATTGGCTAGCCCTCACTAGTATCTCTTATGTGCCGATTTTACAAGGATGAGGCTTCTTTTTATAGTGTGCATATTAGGGTTACACCATGTAACTCATGCATTCCCATATTTCTCATGATCCATTGGTTTTATCCTCCATGGAGTATCCATGGGTAACCACTTGGGTTTAGCCCAACATGAAGAACTATGGATCATAAGGCCACTATATAAGAATGATTGATTTACCAAATCAATCCCCATTTATTTAATTAGTCTATTTGATCATAAAGTGAATTCCAAACTAATTCTTGATCAATACTAATTAAATAATTCATATTAATATATTAGAAGTTAAAATATATTAATAAACCATAAATATCCTCTTCTCACAAAAGTCTATCCAAATTATTCCGATGCCATGCAACCCAAATGGACCATGCTAAATCGGGTTAAGTACATACCAAATATATTTATGGACTTAGACACCTTATCCAACAGGGATGAGCTAGTTTGCGGTGCTACAACCAACTGACTTCGGATACGACTTTGGATAGAAAACACAATTGCGGTTTGCCAATGACTAATGACCTATCCAAAGGATACATTGTGCCCACAGATTTAGACTTAATCAAGCAGGTGCTTCTATCACTTGTCAAAATATGGCAATACACACTATCAACCTCAACTCTGAGACCAGCTTTGCACAATTGACCCACACTGATCAAATTATGCTTGAGTCCTTCAACATAAGCAACCTTTTGAATTGAGAAGTTGCACGTAGTCAGAACACGGTAACCCCTGATGATTCCATTTGCATTGTTACCGAATGTGACATGTCCACCATTACATATTGGCCTGAAATCGAGAAGGTAATCCAACCTTTCGGTCATGTGCAAGGAGCAGGAACTATCAATTAACCACTCCTCTAATTATTCCTCCTTTCACATTTCATGTTCAACAATGCTAAGAGTCCTATCTTTTGCCATGAAGAGGTAGTTTTTCTCAAGCTTTGTAGATCCATCCTCATCAGCAGTTGCCACCATGCAGATTTTTCCTTTGCCCTTGATGTTGTTGAAATCTTCATCCTCATCTCCTGATGACCACAATTGATGATCCCTCTTTACTTGGGTCACGTATGCCCTTTCCTTTTCTTTGTCTTCCATTTATTGAGCCATTCTAAGATAAAATGCTTTGCCTTTCACCACATTTGCTTTGTAGTCTTTGGAAAAGTAGTTTTATTTGTTGCATTTGTGACAAATGATAACATCACATTTATCTTCGGTTGAAGTACTGGAGTCAGGTGACTTAACGGGCTGTGGTGCTTCTTTGTATTGATGAGTGTTTTCTGGTTGCGTGTAACAAACCGTTATTTCAAACTTATGTAATAGTGTAGGTCAAATTGTACTTCTTTTGAATTAAATAAAGAGAAATTTTGGCATACTATGTATATTTACATAATTGACCCTCAAAAATAAATTATTAAATAATCTCAATTGGGTTGAACCAAGTGATAGAGATTGTAACAAGATTTCTAAAAATATAAAGAACACTAAAATTCGAGTTATAACGAAGAAGTTATGACCAATCGAAAATCCGCAACAAAACAGGCAAAACACTGTTCGGTGTAAAAACTGAATTTTTGATAAAAGGCTTTCTAGCCTTAACAATCTAAATGAAAGTTATAGTTTATGTTAAACTGAGAACTTTAATAAAAAGAACGCCAAAATCTGACTTCGTATGAGGAAGTTATGATTTTTCGAAGTTTCAGTATAGCAGTGTACAGCTAAAAAGTCGAAATAAAGATCGAGTGGTTTTTAGCCGACACAACCTAAACGACAATTGAAGGTCACATCATTAGTAGTACAACGGGAAAAAGATAGACAAAAACGGACGTCGTATGAAGAAGTTATGAATTTATAACGGATTCACGTCCCGGTCTGTTTAAAATAATAATATTAAAAATAACTTCAAAATTAGCCGAAGAAGTCTAAACGAAAGTCGTAGAGTATAATTTTACCTACGCGTGCATATAAAGAACGTCAAAAACGGAGTTCGTATGCAAAAGTTATGAATTTTAAAAGTTTTGGCAAAAAAAATAAAGAAAAATAGCAAAAATCGGGAAAACTCGCATGAACAGTAACTGCCACGTCACCCCTCACATGCGAGCCTCCACGTGGCATCTTCTGATTGGGCCGCAGCCTCGCGTGTCACCTCCTTATTCGACCAACTCAGCGGTCCAATCCTTCTCGGACAGCTTCGCATGGCACGCTCCTCGGACACCCCCTTCGCACGTGCCCTCTTCCCATTGGACCGAGGTTTGGTCCAATCCGAGCCTACCACGTCCGAACCGAAGCTGCTTCCCTTTGCAAACTGTCAGCCTCACATAGCCTCGCATAAGCCTCGGATCCGAGGCTTCGTCCTATATAAGGCATACGAGGGTTCCGAAGAATTTTCACTTTTTCACCCTAAATTTTACCCTCTTTCACCTTTTCCACTCCCTTAAGCTCATATACAACCCCTAAAGCCCTAGTATCAAGACTCGAGCCCGAAGTAATCCGTGAAGCCTTGAAATTCTCGAGAATTCATCCTCTCTCATGTCAAAACTCTCCCCGATTTGAGCCGGTTTCTCGACAAATAAAGTCCTTTTCGTGAAACGAAACTCTGTCCGAATTAGAACCTATCAAGTGAGTTCATACCCCCGTATTTTCATAATTTCTACTGTTTTAAGGGGGGAAACACAAGTATAACACAACAACTTTGTGTTATAAATAAATGATTTCAAATCACGATAAAAATATTTTTAAAGCATCAAAAATACTTCAAATATTGAACTCTTTTATAAACTTATATTTTTCCCAAATATACATATTTGTATATATAATTTAATATAAATAAGATTTAAAAGGCTCAGGACTAATAATTCCTTCTAGGTCCTTTTCCTTGTTTGGATGTCGACTTATAGTACCAGTTATTTGTCCGAAGGTCGTTCAAATTTTACTTATATATAAAATTGTATATGTATATAAAATTAAAGGTTATTTCATCAGTTTAATCACCCTTTGTAACATGTTGAGCAAAGGATTACATGCAAAAATAGTTATTTACCAATTCATAAAGTACATATAAATTATAATAGGTATAATTTATGATACATAGAGCAATAATTCGTATGAATACATTGATTCACATGCAACAAGGGTATTAATTCAAAACAAATTAAGGGTTTACACTTACCAAATACATGTTCGGGATACTAAGTCAAGAACATACTGTCAATCATTTATTTCAGAATAATTGGGTTTTCATAACTAATATACATGTAACGTTTATATACTTTTTATGAGACATTCAATTCAGGTTGTTTAGATTCAATTTAGACAACCAAGGTCAGGGGATCGAAACAAGTTGTGTGTAGATCTATATCGGGATTGACAACCCCGCACTCAGGCTGCTAGCTACAGTCAGGCATACACGCCAATGAGTGGCAAGTGTTATCAACAGTTTAAGCGCTCACAAGGCGTTTGTTTCAGGCGTTCATGTCTTAGTATGGTTATAATAACTCATTAAAAAGATATTAACCACAAGTTAGTGTATAAACAACTAAAGTACATCTTCAAAGTACGAGTTTACAAAATACAAAGTACAATGGTATACTACAGTTTTCAATAACAACTGATGCAGCCAGGCACACACTCAGTTACAAGTTTTACAAATACATTGGTTTACAAATAGGACGATTTTATGGGAATAAAACTACTTTTCACATACCACAGAAAATATGGGATTTTCTAGAACAGTTTTCTTATTCAAAATACAAAGACATCCATGTAAACATAAAGACTTATGTATTCACTCAACTTATTGTTGATACTCTCTTTTCAAATTACTTGTATTCTCAGGGAAATAATAATAGGTACTCCCCGAGCTTTTTGAGAAGATGGAGCCATTATGAGTCTTATCTTCTTCCTTTGTATAACTGTTTTAGTTTCAATATACAATGATTGAACACATGTAAATGTTATACTTTTAAATACAATGGTTGTTTGTACTTTGATTACTATGACGCATGTGTTGTGATACAGAAATGAAGTCATCCACCCCCGGACGTTTCCACCGTCTGGTTTGGGGGTGTGACAGATTGGTATCAGAGCATTTTTTATAGTGAACTCAGTATATCAACCCATAAAAGATATACAAACTACAAATACATTTGGGGCTGAGAGCTCTGAGTACAAGTATATTTTTAAGAATTCTAAGTATTTTTACAAGAAGTATACTAACCCTCATACCTACCAGTACCTAGTCATAAGAACTTAAAAGTATTTGGATGTTGAACGTTACAGTCAAACTCGGGCAGTTATGTAATCATATCTAGAATTAATATAGTCTGATCAACTATATTGATTTCAGACATGATCAACATCTGTTTGGGAGTGATAGTAGTGTTGTGACATGTCTAAAACTTACCAACTACCGAAGAAACTCTAAGAACAGAACATAAAATACTATAAGAATATTATAAACATCGATATGCTTTAGTTTTCTTTTTAGACATTTCTCATAACCTTATTCTCGTACAGACACAATGGCAGGACATCATCTACTAGGGGACCCTTATTTTCCAAATCATGGCAATCAAGGATGGATAGAGGAAGATCCAGATTAGGATCCAGAAGAAGACTCAGACGAAGAACCCTTGGAGGACAGCAAGTCAAGTGGTACGGATACAGAGCCACAAGTCTGCAACCCGGGGATACGTCCCCCAAGGCAAGAGGAAGCAATCCCCATACCCAAGTGGGGCCAATACATAAACTATTGGAGTCGACAAGATGGCCAACGCCCTCCCTACGGAATGGCACGAGGTTTCTATAACGTCTCAGAAGGAAGAACAGCTGACAGAGCTCTTCCAGTTATAGTGAACCGAATTGCCTGACAATTCGATCAATCAAGGATATCAATCAATCGTATCCTAGAAGTGAATGTGGCTGCGCAAGCTAACGCTTCTGATATCCTTCGTCTTGACGAGATGCAAGATGATACCCAGCACCATACTGAGGCCCTTCAAAGGCATCTTAATGCTGAAGAATAAGAAATCAAAGAACTAAGGGAGCATCAAGCTGCCCAAGAAAGGCGCTGGAAATCGCAAGATGAAGCGGAACCCAGTAACCATCGCAGCAACCGTCGCAAGTAGTGTTTACACTACTTTTCTAGTTTAATATACTGAATGTATAGATTACTTTCAAGACATGTACAAAATCAAGCATCAATAAAATGATAAGCACCTTACTTCAACAAGAGCTATTACAGTTTTCACAAACCTTCCATTCCAAAGTTTTGGGATTAAGGATATGTTCCAGTATTGTTTTTCATACTTTTCGATACGGCCGCGAAATTTTTTATTTTCGGTAGGTCGGTTTAATGTCGATACATTCATAGTATTGTGGACCTGCTTGAAGGTCACATATACAGATTACATAGATATCAACTCAATCGACATGTATTTAGATACTCTTTGAAAAATAACCACTCCAATTTATATTATCCTATTGCAAGTTATACTTGCAGTGGACATCTATTTTCAATTCTTTACAAGATTCTTGTTGAATTAAGTGTTTAAGTTTAGAGATATCAAATTCATATTCATTCTTGATATCTCACTATCTTTTTATTGACTTTTATAGAAAAAAAAGAGATGCCTCCTCGTAGGAATCCAAGGCGTAACAATGAACCGGAAGCATCGACGCCACCTCCACCACCACCCCCTCAATTCGATGCTGCCATGTTCCAAGCGGCAGTCACGGTAGCTGTAGCTGATGCCTTATCTCCTATCAATGCTGCTGGTACTAGTGGGTCGGGAGCTGATCCACGTCCTTCTAACCTTGTTGAGGGTCATGAGCACTCGAGGGAGTGCACTTATAAAGACTTCTCGAATGCCAAACCTAGGACCTTTAATGGAACTGGAGGAGTGATGTTTTTAAGGCAGTGGATTGAGAAGATAAAAGCAGTCTTTGAAATCTGCTCCTGTCCAGAGGGTAGCAAAGTTAAATTTGCTGCCATTACTTTCTTAGATAGGGCCCTAACATGGTGGAATGCCCATGTTAAGTCACTAAATTTGGTAGTGGCGAATACTATAAGCTGGGAGAACCTAAAAACCATGCTGATGCGTGAATACTGCCCGCGAGGGGAAATTCAGAAACTGGAACAAGAACTCTGGGGTAGTACTATAGCCGGTGCCGACATAACGAGTTACATGAATCGATTCTGTGACTTGGCGATTCTGTTTCTGGAGATGGTTGCTCTAGAGAGCAAAAAGATTGAAAGGTATATTTGGGGACTGTCGCCCCAGATACAAGCAAGTGTCATTGCATCTAAATCTGTCACTTTTGACAGTGCCAAGGAACTGGCACAGTCACTTATTGACCACGGAAACCGTCAAAACTCCGTGGTTACTGGCCCAGAACAAGTTAGGGAGAACAAGAAGAAGAAGAAGAAGAAGAAGAAGGGTTGGAACAAAAGAAAGGGAAAATCTCCTCTAGGACCTTCAAAGAAGCAACAAATAGTGACAGTCCATGCTACTACTGTGCCTGCTACCATACCTACTACTGCACCTGCTGTTGCCCCTAACTACCCCACACAAACTAAGCCCTATTCCGGTAGCCTCCCTAAATGCAACAAGTGCAATTTTCACCACACCGGAAATTACCCTGAAATGCAGTGCCGTGACTACAACAGGAAAGGGCATACTGCCCGATTCTGTAGAACACCGCCTCAACCCCTTAACCAAGTACCTGCCGCGGGAGTAAGTCGAGCATGCTACCAATGCGGAGATGTGGGGAATTTCAAGAGAGATTGTCCAAAAGATGGAAATGTTGGTGGGGTTAGGAGAATTCTAGCACTAGGTCACGAAGAAGCGGTGGCAGACCCTGCAGTGGTCACGAGTATGTTTCTTCTCAACAATACTTATGCATGCATTCTTTTTTATTGTGGTGCTGAGAGGAGCTTCGTGAGCCATAACTTTAAACATTTACTAAGTCAAAACTCCCAACCACTAAATGAAACCTTCACAGTAGAGATGGCTAACGGGAGATCCGAATCCACCAATGATATATACATAGGATGTACCCTTACCTTAAATGACTTGTCTTTCCCAATAGACCTTATGCCGGTCTCTATCAAAAGTTTTGACATCATAATAGGTATGGATTGGTTGTGACCCAACCATGCCGACATCCTATGCTATGAAAGAGCTATTCGTTTGAACTTGCCAACTAACGAAACTCTTATTATCTATGGCGACAAACCCGGAACGAAGAAGTTATGACCAATCGAAAATCCGCGAAAACCCGGCAAAACACTGTTCAGTGTAAAAACTGAATTTTTGATAAAAGGCTTTCTAGCCTTAACAATCTAAATGAAAGTTATAGTTTATGTTAAACCAAGAACTTTCATAAAAAGAACACCAAAATCTGACTTCGTATGAGGAAGTTATGATTTTTCGAAGTTTCAGTATAGAAGTGTACAACTAAAAACTCGAAATAAAGATCGAGTGGTTTTTAGCCGACACAACCTAATCGAGAATTGAAGGTCTCGTCATTAGTAGTACAACGGTAAAAACACAGACAAAAACGGACGTCGTATGAAGAAGTTATGAATTTATAACGGATTCACGTCCCGGTCTGTTTAAAATAATAATATTAAAAATAAATTCAAAATTAGCCGACGAAGTCTAAACGAAAGTCGTAGAGTATAATATTACCTACGCGTGCATATAAATTACGTCAAAAACGGAGTTCGTATGCAAAAGTTATGAATTTTACAACTTTTGGCAAAAAAAAAATAGCAAAAACCGGGAAAATTCGCATGAAAAGTAACTGCCACGACACCCCTCGCATGCGAGCCTCCACGTGGCATCTTCTGATTGGGCTGTAGCCTCGCGTGTCACCTACTGATTCGACCAACTCCATGGTCCAATCCTTCTCGGACAGCTTCGCATGGCACGCTCCTCGGACACCCCCTTCGCACGTGCCCTCTTCCCATTGGACCGAGGTCTGGTCCAATCCGAGCCTACCACCTCCGAACCGAAGCTGCTTCCCTTCACGAACTATCAGCCTCGCATAGCCTCGCATAATCCTCGGATCCGAGGCTTCGGCCTATATAAGGCATGCGAGGGTTCCGAAGAATTTTCACTTTTTCACCCTAAATTTTACCCTCTTTCACCTTTTCCACTCCCTTAAACTCATATACAACCCCTAAAGCCCCGGTATCAAGACTCGAGCCCGAAGTAAGCCATGAAGCCCTGGAATTCTCGAGAATTCATCCTCTCTCCTGTCAAAACTCTGCCTGATTTGAGCCGGTTTCTCGACAAATAAACTCCTTTTCGTGAAACGAAACTCTGTCCGAATTACCACCTATCAAGTGAGTTCATACCCCCGTATTTTCATAATTTCTACTGTTTCAAGGGGGAAATACAAGTATAACACAATAACTTTGTGTTATAAATAAATGATTTCAAATCACGATAAAAAGATTTTTAAAGCATCAAAAATACTTCAAATATTGAACTCTTTTATAAACTTATATTTTTCCCAAATATACATATTTGTATATATAATTTAATATAAATAAGATTTAAAAGGCTTAGGACTAATAATTCCTTCTAGGTCCTTTTCCTTGTTTGGATGTGGACTTATAGTACCAGTTATTTGTCCGAAGGTCGTTCAAATTTTACTTATATATAAAATTGTATATGTATATAAAATTAAAGGTTATTTCATCAGTTTAATCACCCTTTGTAACATGTTGAACAAAGGATTACATGCAAAAATAGTTATTTACCAATTCATAAAGTACATATAAATTATAATAGGTATAATTTATGGATACATAGAGCAATAATTCGTATGAATACATTGATTCACATGCAACAAGGGTATTAATTCAAAACAAATTAAGGGTTTACACTTACCAAATACATGTTCGGGATACTATGTCAAGAACATACTGTCAATCATTTATTTCAGAATGATTGGGTTTTCATAACTAATATACTGTTGGATAAGGTGTCTAAGTCCATAACTATTTCTGGGGTGTACTTGACCCGACCCGGCATGGTCCATTTGGGTTGCATGGCACCATGCAATTGGATAGACTAAATGAGAGAAATAACACTTGGAGATTATTAATATATTATAAGTTCTAATACATTAATAATATTATTTGATTAGTTTGATCAAGAATTAATTTAGAATTAATTAAGTGATCAAAAGATAACTAATTAAATATATAGGTTGATTATGTAAATCATTCATATCTTGTATAGTGGGCTAAGGGGCTCCATGGATTATCAAGTTGGGCTTTACCCATAGGATGATCCATGGATGCTCCATGGGAGTTACAAACCCATGGGTCATGGAAATGAAGAGTCATGACACATTAGGGTTTACCCTAGATGTGTCAACACTATATAAGAGTCCCATTCTCCACAAAATTGGTTACACACACAAGACACATAAGAAACAAGAGGGCTAGGAAAATTTCAAGTGTGAATTCTCTCAAAAATCTTTCCAAGAGCATTTGGTGTTGTGTGAAGCATTTGAGGCATCACACTTGGGGTGCTAGGCTCACAAGGTTTCAAGGAACATAAGCAACAACAAGGTAAGTTATTCTATCTTTCATTCAAGTAAGAAGTTGTTCACCATGTATGCTAGATAGGAATATAACCTTGGAATTCAACTTTGCATGATAATTAGACAAACATAGATCCAACGTTATTAGGGTTGCATGTACACTTAGGAAGTGTTAGAATGCTCAAAACCCATGAGTGGTATCAGAGCCTAGGTTTGTTTGCTTTTTATTTGTGCTTTAAAAGTTGAAAAAAGTCGAAAATCTTGTTGTCTGACGAATGGACTCGTCGAGTCCATGGGGGGACTCGTCGAGTTCACTTGTATCTTCAACCTACTCGGTGAGTAGGTTCATGCACTCGGCGAGTAGGGTCAACAGAGTGCAGAATTTCGACATTAGTTGCTGGAAATGGATTAGAAACATTACCCAATATGTTTTGGTACTTGAAAACTTGTTTTAGATGGTGTAATTTCTTTTCTAATTCATTTACAACAACTAGTTATCAAAATTACAAAGATTAAATGTGATTTTGATGTATGAAAGTGTTCATATTCATATTCTTGTTCTTATGATGTTTAGATGATCATAGGAATTATTTGTAACCTATGTGGTAGTTTAATTCTTGATCATAATGTGTTTTAATGGAGTCCATAACTTGTCCTCAAGTTATGGAAAACCAAAAGTCTCTTGGATTAAAAAACCATTAAAAGAACACAAGAGTTAGAAAAATGAAGAGTCTTCATTTTATTACTCTATTAAACTCATAAGTTACAAGAAATGAAAAGTTTTGAAAGTTTACAAAACTTGCCCTCAAGTTTTGGAACAAGTAAAGTTAAGTTAAAACTTTAGTTCCAACCCTTAGAATTTTAAAAGTTAAAATTCAACCCTTATACTTATATTATGATGAATTAATAATTATATATATATATATATATATATATATATATATATATATATATATATATATATATATATATATATATATATGTATAAGAACAAAGTCGTCTTACCGCTAGTACGCCTCATTCACGAAGCCGGTCTATAAGGTGGGTATAAGGTTGTTGCCTATAAAATGGTGACTTAATGGGTGTCTACTCTCACCCACCGCTTTCTTGACTGGTGGAGGGTCGTTAGCCGAACGGGTAAGACAAGGACTTATAAATTCTCATTCAAAGTATGATGAATATTATAAAGTAACTAAATGTTTTATTAAATTCCCAATCTTAGTTACTTTAGGAAAAATGTGAATAAGGTGCTAATCCATGAGATTACACTTTACAATTTGATTAAGTCATTGGTGGAGCGTGTGTGGTTAACCGACACACTAACTTGGACTTAACAAGGTAGGTAAAGGGTGACTTAGGGTTTATTATAGTATCGATGGAGCGTGTGTGGTTTACCGGCACATCGATTGAGTGATAAACATTAAGGGTACCAAGCGATTTGCATGGTTACTTCACACCTCATTTTGTGATCCTCGACATCCCAGTCACAAAACTTGGAGGGCACACTCGAGATTGAAACATGCCTTTGAAAAGTTCATTGAATCTCAAAGAATCTAGGAATTTCTAAGAACCAATCAAAAACCTTATACTTAAATGTTTTGGTTTTCGTGGTAGAAATTGGTGAATCGTCATTCACCTACCTTTCAAATATGGTATAGATTAGATTACGGCATACCTCTTCTAAGTTATATTATATTGTGATTAGATCCTAACCTTAATATTACATTTGGGTGTTTTATTAAGGACTCTCTTATATCTATACTAATCTTGTTCTCTTCTTTCATATGTCTTAAAACAATGCTGCTTCTGGCTCTAATCCTAGTGGCTCCTTTACTGTTATGAGCTTGTGTGGGAAAGTTACCTTTGATGGATCCAACTTCAATGAGTGGATCAGAAACATCAGGATGATTACCCGCTACGAGGAGAAAGAATATGTCCTTGACAAGGAGCTTAAGGAAATTGATGAGACCACTGCTACTCCCCAGGAGATCGCTGACTTTCATACTCATGAAAGAGATGCTACCAAAGTGGCGTGTATCAGTTTGGCCACAATGACAGCTGAACTCCAAAAGTCTTATGAGGATTTCTACCCTTATGAAATGCACCAAGATTTGATGGAAAGATACCATCAAAGTGCACGACAAGAGAGGTATGAAATCATTTGCTCCATGATAACAGCCATGATGAAGGACAGGGAATCTGTCACGAGCCACATGCAGAATATGCAAAGGTATGTGGATCGATTGGTGAAGCTTAATGTGAAATTCCCTGAGGAGCTTGCAATAGATATCATTTTGCACTCCTTACCATCGTTCTATGATCAATTCCGCATGACATATCACATGAATAAGGAAGAGGTCACCCTCAGCAAACTTCAGGGACTTCTCAAGACCACAGAATCAGGTCTTAAGGGGAAGTCGGTTGCTATCACTCCTACTCCAAACTCAACTCCGGTTTTGGCAATCGGGAAAAGTCGAGGGAGGAAGAGAAAGAGATATTCGAAGGGTACCAAGGCTCGGACCCTTGATGGCTCTTCTTCAAGTGGAACCAAGAAAGGTTTCATCACTCCTTCTTCTGACCCAAAAGAGGTTGAATGCTTCTATTGCCATGAAAAGGCACATTGGAAGCGGAACTGCCCAAAGTACCAGCAAGATGTGAAGGATGGGAAAGTCAAACCCAACCATGCAGGTATTTACACTATCATTTCTAATAACTCACCCCATTCTAAATCTTGGGTCCTTGATACCGGTTGTGGTATTCATATTTGTTGTGACTTGCAGGGACTAAGAAGAAGTGAGGATGTGGAGCAAGGAAGAATAAACTTGATCATGGGGAATAGGAAAGCTTCACCTGTCACCAAGATTGGAGTTTATACTTTATCGCTAAGTAGTGGGTTTAGTTTAGATTTGAATAAATGTTGTTACTCCCCAGGAATGGCAAGAAATATTATTTCCTTTCATGCTTTGTACAAACAAGGGTTTACCTTTTCATTTAATAATGAAGTTGGTTCTATTGATGCTTTCTTTAATAATATTCTTTATTTTAAAGCATTACCCTGTGATGGTGTGTATGAAGCTGTATCTGTTGTAGATAACTTAGGAAATAATGTTTTGTGTATTGATTCTACTAATAATAATAACTTGGATAAAGCATCATTATGGCATTGTCATCTTGGACATATAAGCAAGAAACGCATAGGCCAACTCCAAAAGGATGGAGTCTTGGAGTCGTTTGACCTAAAGTCAGATGATAGTTGCGAATCATGCTTACTTGGAAAAATGACAAAGTCACCCTTCACAGGATCGTGCGAAAGGGGTGAAGGTTTGTTGGACCTTGTACACACGGATGTGTGTGGACCATTCAAACATGCTACAAGGGATACTAATCGTTATTATTTGACTTTCACTGATGATTACAGTAGATATGGATATGTCTACTTAATCAAGCATAAGTCAGAGACTTTCGAGAAGTTTAAGGAATTTAAACAGGAAGTCGAGAATCAATTGGGCAGGAACATTAAGATGCTTCGATCCGATCGAGGAGGTGAGTATCTTAGTTCAGAGTTCCTCGGCTATCTTAGGGAATGTGGGATTGTCTCACAATTGACACCTCCCAGGACACCACAGTTGAATGGTGTGGCTGAGAGGCATAATTGAACCTTGTTGGATATGGTTCGTTCCATGATGAGTCGAGCTTCGCTACCAATCTCATTCTGGGGGTATGCCTTAGAGACTGCCACCCATATCCTTAATCTAGTCCCTACAATGAAAGTTGCCAAAACTCCTCACGAGATGTGGACTGGTAAAGTACCTAAACTGGACCACATCAAGATTTGGGGTTATGAGGCTTTCGTGAGACGCGAGACTCATGATAAGCTCGAACCTCGAAGCGAGAGGTGTATTTTCATCGGCTACCCACAACAATCCTTTGGTTACCTCTTCTACAGACATAGTGATAATGTGGTCTTTGTAGCAAGAAGAGGAGTCTTTCGAGAGAGAGAATTTATAATCCAAGGAGACAGTGGGAGGCAAATCGATCTTGAAGAAATTCAAGATTCAAGCGGTGAAGGAACTTCAAACACTAGCCCTTAACCTGAGGAGGAAACTCCTGTTGAGCCAATTGACAAGTCCGTACCTCTGAGGCGTTCCACAAGGGTTAGGCATGCTCCTGAGCATTACTATGGATTCCATATTACTGCAGAAGGAGATACACTTATCAGTGATGAGACACTGATAGGTCTGGATGAACCTAACAATTACGCGGAAGCCATGGCAGGCCCTGAGTCAGCCAAGTGGAAAGAGGCAATGGATAGCGAGATACAATCCATGTATGACAATCAAGTTTGGAACTTGGTTGAAAATGTACCAGGTCGTAAGACAGTGGGGTGCAAATGGATCTTCAAGAAGAAGACCGACATGGATGGTAATGTACACACTTATAAGGCTAGACTGGTTGCAAAGGGGTTCTCTCAAATTCCTAGAGTGGATTATGATGAGGCGTTTTCTCCAGTAGCCAAGATTAAGTCTATTAGGGTTATGTTAGCCATAGCTGCATTTCATGACTATGAAATTTGGCAAATGGATGTCAAAACCGCTTTCCTTAATGGAAAATTGGCTGAAGATGTTTACATGAGTCAGCCAGAAGGTTTTGTCAGCAACGAATACCCTAATAGAGTGTGTAAGCTTGAGAAATCCATTTATGGATTGAAGCAAGCACCTCGCAGATGGAATCTTTGCTTTGATGAAAAGGTCAAGGAATTTGGCTTTTCTAGGAGTGAAGATGAATCTTGTGTGTATGTCAAGGCTAGTGGGAGTATAGTTAGCTTTTTGGTACTGTATGTGGATGACATACTACTCATAGGAAATGACATCCCAACTCTGCAGGAAGTTAAGTCCTGGCTTGGGAAGTGTTTCTCTATGAAGGACCTAGGAGAAGCTGCCTATATTCTAGGGATAAGGATCTTGAGAGATCGGAGTAAAAGACTAATTGGACTTAGTCAGAGTACTTACTTGGATAAGGTGCTGAAGAGATTCGGCATGCAGGATTCCAAGAAAGGAGAGTTACCCATCCATAGTAACGCCATATTGAGTAAGACACAAAGCCCTAGCACAGAGGATGAGATAGCAGAAATGAGTCGAATACCTTATGCTTCGGCTGTAGGATCAATCATGTATGCTATGATGTGTACTCGACCTGATGTAGCCTTTGCCCTAAGCATGGTTAGCAGGTATCAGGGGAACCCTGACAAGGCACACTGGACTGCGGTAAAGAATATCCTCAAGTACCTACGAAGGACTAGGACTGGGTCCTTACCCTCGGTGGGAGTGATGACTTGAGAGTTGTAGGGTATAGTGATTCTAGCTTCCAGACTGATATGGATAATTTCCACTCTCAGTCGGGCTGGGTCCTTACCCTAAACGGAGGAGCAATTTCTTGGAAGAGTTCCAAGCAAGAGACAGTGGCATATTCAACTTGTGAATCAGAGTATATTGCAGCTAGCGAGGCAGAAAAGGAGGCGATATGGCTGAAGAACTTCATTGGAGACCTTGGAGTTGTACCAGCTATTAAAGAGCCAATGGAAATTTTCTATGATATTGAAAGCGTTATTGCCTTAGCCAAGGAACGAAGGGATCATGGGAGATCCAGACACATCGACAGAAAATACCATTTTATCAGACGTCGAATCGAAGAAGGACTCCTCGTGGCAAAGAGGGTATCATCAGATGAGAATCTGGCAGATCCCCTCACGAAGGGACTGACTCGGGTTAAGCATCTCCAGCATGCTCGGAGCATAGGGCTGAAGGATGATATTAGATTTAGTAGTTAGATAACCTCGAAATTGTAAAATGTAATTGACATTAGATGATGAATAAAAAGTGTTTTATTTATGAGTAAAGTGTTGCTATCTCTTGTCGATCGTTTACTATATTTCTTTTGCATGTTTTGACTTCCAGAATAATTTTTTGTTTGGTGTAACATATTATTCAAACCTCCACAGTCGGTCATATGTCGGAAGTAGGTATGAATCAAGACTATCATGTTTGGTTGTAGAGGTCTTGGATAAGGCTACAGCAATCATAAGTGCTCATAAGTTCTGAGCATTGGACTCAACCCACGCTCACTGGAATCACTTCCTGGAATTCTATCTCGAGTGATCGTGAGACGGTAATATCGTATAATTCTTCAAACCTAGAGATATGATTTGTTACTTACAAGTTGGTTATGCATTGATTGTATGAAAACGCATTGGTAACTCGATGTTATAAAACGTGCTTTTGTGTGTAATTCAATGAGTGGTAGAACAAACATATGAGTCGAAGTTTATCTGTTCCTTCTTGGATTAGAAGCTGATATCTGGGCCCCTCGATGATTTTGTTTTGACCTATGTACCGGGCCCGATCAGAACTAAGTTGATGTGTTCAATTATGTTCTTTGTCAAACAAATCGGAAATCGGGAAACAAACTGCTGGACAATAAGTAAGACATTGTTCCATGTATTTGTCTGGCTAATATCTAGAACGGAGGATTATATGATCTCTTATCTTAAATGGCGTACCATCATCTTCTCAGTTCCGAGAAACCTTGAAAGAGCTACGATTGCCGGTCAGTTCCTGAAGTACTAGAGTTATAGTTATTAGACTTATCCAAGTGGGAGACTGTTGGATAAGGTGTCTAAGTCCATAACTATTCCTGGGGTGTACTTGACCCGACCCGACATGGTCTATTTGGGTTGCATGGCACCATGCAATTGGATAGAGTAAATGAGAGAAATAACACTTCGAGATTATTAATATATTATAAATTCTAATATATTAATAATATTATTTGATTAGTTTGATCAAGAATTAATTTAGAATTAATTAAGTGATTAAAAGACAACTAATTAAATATATGGGTTGATTATGTAAATCATTCATATCTTGTATAGTGGGCTAAGAGGCTCCATGGATTATCAAGTTGGGCTTTACCCATAGGATGATCCATGGATGCTGCATGGGAGTTACAAACCCATGGGTCATGGAAATGAAGAGTAATGACACATTAGGGTTTACCCTAGATATGTCAACACTATATAAGAGTCCCATTCTCCACAAAATTGGTTACACACACAAGACACATAAGAAACAAGAGGGCTAGGAAAATTTCAAGAAGTGTGAATTCTCTCAAAAGTCTTTCCAAGAGCATTTGGTGTTGTGTGAAGCATTTGAGGCCTCACACTTGGGCTGCTAGGCTCACAAGGTTTCAAGGAACATAAGCAACAACAAGGTAAGTTATTCTATCTTTCATTCAAGTAAAAAGTTGTTCCCCATGTATGCTAGATAGGAATATAACCTTGGAATTCAACTTTGCATGATAATTAGACAAACATAGATCCAAGGTTATTAGGGTTACATGTACACTTAGGAAGTGTTAGAATGCTCAAAACCCATCTTATACATGTAACGTTTATATGCTTTTTATGAGACTTTCAATTCAGGTTGTTTAGATTCAATTTAGACAACCAAGGTAAAGCCCTGACATTATAACAAGAATCTCCAGTCCGGGGATCGAAACAAGTTGTGTGTAGATCTATATCGGGATTGACAACCCCGCACTCAGGCTGCTAGCTACAGTTAGGCATACACGCCAATGAGTGGCAAGTGTTACCAACAGTTTAAGCACTCACAAGGCGTTTGTTTCAGGCGTTCATGTCTTAGTATGGTTATAATAACTCATTAAAAAGATATTAACCACACGTTAGTGTAAAAACAACTATTGTACATCTTCAAAGTACCAGTTTACAAAATACAAAGTACAATGGTATACTACAGTTTTCAATAACAGCTGGTGAAGCCAAGCACACACTCAGTTACAAGTTTTACAAATACATTGGTTTACAAATAGGACGGTTTTATGGGAATAAAACTACTTTTCACATACCACAAAAAATATGGGATTTTCTAGAACAGTTTTCTTATTCAAAATACAAAGACACCCATGCAAACATAAAGACTTATGTACTCACTCAACTTATTGTTGATACTCTCTTTTCAAATTACTTATATTCTCAGGGAAATAATAACAGGTACTCCCAGAGCTTTTTGAGAAGATGGAGCCATTATGAGTCTTATCTTCTTCCTTTGTATAACTGTTTTGGTTTCAATATACAATGATTGAACACATGTAAATGTTATACTTTTAAATACAATGGTTGTTTGTACTTTGATTAATATGATGCATGTGTTGTGATTCTACAAATGATATCCTCCACCCCCGGACGTTTCCGCTGTCTGGTTTGGGGGTGTGACATTGCGGAGACTGGTGACGGTTTCTGGGATGTCAAGAATGATTGTTCTGCAGATTGAAGTTACGGTTGAAGGGTGGTTTGATAAACTGCTAATTTTTACGAAATAAGGTTGGTGGTGGCTATTGAATTGTTGGCTAACTAGGGCGATGGCCTTTTGAAATTCTTTATCATCATCATATTTTGTATCGGCTTCGTAGGACAGTGGTGGGCTGTCATATGAAAGAGGGTAAGGTTCATATGATTGTGTGGTTTTGCTTTGTGGGGTTTAAGCTATGTGAGCAAGTGGACCTCCGAAGTCTGCACAATCTTTTAGTACTGCTGATTCTTGTGACTGAAGTTCACCATACAACTTGAAGAGAGATAGTGTGTGAATCTTTCTATCTCCTTGGACTATTGTCTTTTCTGTGGTCCAATGTTTACCCAAACCATTGAGAAACCGAAGGTTTGTTTCATGATTGCTTCGAACGGTGCCAACATTTGATAACTTTGTGACAGTAAGATTGAATCTTTTGAATGAGTCTTCAAGAATCTCACCAGGATGAGATTTGAAATTATTAAACTCGTTGAGTGCCGTGGTGAGTTTCTTGTCTTGAGCTTGCTCGGAACCTTCATACAAATTTTTTAGAACATCCCAGATTTCTTTGGCTGATTTCCAGTTGATGATGATGTTAAATTTGTCTGGGGATACTCCACATGAGATTTCATAGAAAGCAACAACATCACATTCCATCTTATCAAGATCATCTTTAGTGGGATGATTCATTACAACTTGACCTCCACCTAATCTACCTTGAGCACCATTAACTTGAACAGGAGTAAGAATGGGAACATGAGGTTCGTCTTCCACGGATGTCCACACATCTGTACCAAGTCTTTTCAGATACCTCTCCATTCTTTGAGACCAGTGGTGATATTCGCTTGCAACAAGTATTGGGGGTCGGTTAGAACCACCAACACTGTTGGAAACGTTAAGTGATAATGCTTGTGCCATTTCCTTTATTTTTTTTGATTTTTTTAAGAATGAGCTTCAATGGTATAGAAGGCTTTTCAAAATCAGAGTCTTGTTTAAAAAGCAACCACTTTGGCTCTGATACGAATTGTTGAGAGAAAAACTTTAGGAGAAACACTTGAACAAACATTGGTACAATATTATAGTTGCGGAATAAGTTAATCTCAAAGGATCATGAAAGCTCAACAATAATAAGAAGTTAGATTGTTAGATAGTTAGTTGCGGAATTAATAGTGCTGAAAAGTAGAGGAAATGTAAATGACAAGTTATATCAAGTATACACCAAACTAATTCATAACAACGTTTGCACTCAAACACAAGTTAGTATTTGAGATCAGTTTAAAGTGAAGAGGATCTTCGATGATGATCAATAAGATAGAGATATGAGAAAAAGATCCTTATATTTCAGAGAGAAAGATCAAACGATCATAGTGAAGAAATAATAAGAAGTGAGAAGTATTTGATATAAGGCATGAGCACTCTATTTATAGAGTCTCCAAAAGTTACATCCAGAATAAGCAAATGATAAAACTACTGACTAGTATAGCCATGCAAGGTCCATTGGATAAACCAAGGTTATCACGCTAAATCAGTTGGACATAACTAAGTCTTCACTACGGTGGACAGGTTGCGGTAGAGAGACAGATTGCAGTAGCAGAAAGATAGTTGTGGTAGGTAAAGGATGATTACGGATCTCCAAGTTTAAGGGGGTTACTTATTCGTCTTAATACCGCCAAGCTCAGCCCACTGCCACCGCCATACGCTACTAGGTGGGTGGTGGTGTTACAGTTCCAGGCACATGTGTGTGTGAATCTTTGGGCGTGTTTCAGTCAAGGTCGTGTGGGTATGTGTTTGTTTCGTCGAAATTCACAAGAGAGCCACTACCTAGTAGTAGCCGCAACCTTATGCCTCCCTTCACACCAGCCGCCACCCTTTTTCCTCTGATCTCCGGCCCCGCTACACCCCCTGCTGCCGAGTAGCAAACCACCATTGAAGCTCCTTCTGTCAGCAACGAGGACCACTGGGAACTGAAGTTGAGGTTGTCGCTGCTGCCATTTTCTAGTTAGACTGCATTTCAATTCTCGCTGCCACCTGCTCCCACGGTTGCATTACCATCGCTGTTGTGCCCATTCATTGAAGATGAAGCCACCACTAACGCCGATGGTCAGATTGAAGTTGTTTACTGTGGACTCGACCAACTACCCTCATTTCCTTCCGACCCAGAGCTGATGTCGTCGTGATTATTGCTGACGAAGATGAAAGACGCCACCCATCATCATTTCAGCCTTGGAGATCGAAGGCCAACGACAGCGGAGGCTGTTTTGGAAACCCTAATTAGGGTTTAGAAAACCCTAATTTTGGATATGCTAGTTTTGGAACTATCAGGACCCGCATTTTGGACATAGAATTGGAAATTTCAATTAAGCCCGATCACGTTGTATGTTTTTCCTAGTGGATTGATGGACTTAATGGATTAAGTCTTTAATGGGTTAAGTAAGAAACACTTAACCCTAATCAACATTTTATGTGAAAACACTAATTTCACTTGGGTTTTGAGTTGGGCCTTTCTATTCGGCTTTGGTGATTGGGCTCTTGATGGGCTATCCAAGAACAAATAAATGGACTAAAATATTTGGATGGGCTTTAGCGTATGGCCCATGTGAAGGACTTGGGTCCAATTTGGAAAATTGAGCCATTGATGGGCCATAATTGGGCCTTTATGATTATGAGATATTGGACCATTAGAATGCCAAGTGTTTGGACCAGAATAGATGGTTGGGCCTTAAGGTAAGGCCCATGTGAAGGGTTAGGCCCAATTTGGAAAATTGGGCCATATGTTGGGATTTTGTCCATTGGTTGAATATTAGGCCTTTGGAGTATGAGTTGGGCCTTGAGCTTGAATCTAGCTAGGTTGGGGGTAAAGTAGTCTTTTACCCCAAGCATGCACTTATGGTTATGTACTGGATGGTTGCTATGTTAGTGATCGGTTAGATCGGTATCCTGTTTATAGAATGCTTGCCATGTTAATGATCTGTTAGATCTGTATGACTATCTGTACATGCTAGCGAGCGTATGATATTTATGTTCACATGTTTGTTTGATTGGGGTTGGGTTGATGCGGTCATGCTTTGTACTTAGGCCAACATACCCAGGGCGGATTGGATAGACTGCAGACCCGAGAGGAAATACTAGTCAGACTGAAGGCCTGACGAGCGGTCCGGATAGGCTGAAGGCCCACGAGGCGGTCTAGACATATCGATGGCTCAGAGAGCGGTCTAGGACTCATGGCCTGCGAGACGGTCGAGTCAGGCTGATGGCTCATTATGCATGCTTTTTGTTTATATAATATGATTATGATTGTATGGCATTGGTATTTTGGGGGAAATCACTAAGCTTCGGGATTACATTTGTTGATTACGTTTTAGGTACTTTTGATGATCGCTGGAAGGCGAAGGCGTGACCACCTGCTTATATTTTGCATGATTTGATTATGGGGACACTCTGATGTTTAAACTATTTTGAAAAAAAATTGTAATAACTTAATGGTTTTAAATATTTTAAAAACTTTTAAATCGGCTTGAATTTTATGGGTGTTACAGGTTGGTATCAGAGCCTTGCTTTGAGTGAATTGGAGGAAACACTCGTGTGTCTCCAGTCTCAAAATAAGGACAAGGTTTTAAAATGAGTTTTTTTCGAATGGATTTCAAAATAATAAAGGAGGATGCAAGTTTAGGATCAGTTGGAGCTTGCGAATAGACCCCAAAATACCTTACAAATTAATTCATTTTGTGATATGTTAGAACAACATGCTAGCACTAGGCTAGGGATCTTCAGGAATTGCATCATAGAATTGCTTGATTATATGATGCTTGATAGCCTAGGGTTCTCCTTATATGAAATTGACATCATTACTGTAGTTGCTCAGTGTATGCATCATAGGTTGTACATAATTAAGATCTTATAGCCTGAGAATATTTGGTTTAGCTTTATTTCTTGTTCCTTGTCTGGTTATGAGCTTAGATTAGGACCGAGTATTCGAAAGTCTATAAGGTCCATCGTTGTGTATGGATAGCATACACGAGTGTTGCAGGGTTGGTGGAAGTTTCATGGGTGGGTTGTGCGAGGTCTGTTGGCCAGTATGAGATATTTAGTATTCCTCTAGGAGTGAGGATTCAGTGCTTGCTATCTTTATGTATATTGTTATGGTGTTGTGGTGATACTTGAGACAAATATAGGTAGGTATGGAAGGGAGTATGGGCCGGCCTGCTGAAAGGACAGGACCCATAGTTGGGAAATTGGTTCCCTGTTATTATATGGATTATCTGAGATCTCTCTGGTGTGTTATCATAATGGTGGTTACGAGACGTTTTGAGAGCGGATCCGGAACAGGATCAGGAGCTGGTCGCCAAGGTGGGCCAACAGCAGTGACAGGGACTATTGGTCAGATGAGACTAGAGGATCTGGATGCTAGGATTCAGGAGATTCTGCACAATGAGTTTGCTGCACTTTTTCGGGCATAATTACCGGAGATGTTTGGGTCTATCAAGACCACCATGTGTAACACCCATAAAATTCAAGCCAATTTAAAACATTTTAAACCATTCAAAAAAACCATTAAGTAATACAACTGGTTTTCAAAATAGTTTAAACATCAGAGTATCCCCAGAACCAAATCACAAATTCATGAAATATGAGGAGCGGTACGATCACGCCTTTGTCTTGCCACGATCTCCTGATGTACCTGAAACAATAAACTGAAACTGTAAGCCCAAAAGCTTAGTGAGTTTCCCCCAAAATACCAACCACATACAACCATAATCTTATCATATAATATCACAATACAGAACAACCATGCCTCTCAAGTCTGCAATGTGACTGGTCCACCCTCAACAGGACTTCACTCCACCTGGTACACCCTCTGAGTCTATGGTATGAATGGACCGCCTACACCGGGCCTTTAGTCTATCTGGATCTATCCCGAGCCTTCAGTAGGACTAGACCGCCATACGGGCCTACAATCTATCCGTACCGCTCGTAGGGTATGTTGGCCTTCAACACAAAGCAGGACCGCCTTAACCCAAACATCAAGTAAATAACCATGTGCATATATAACAGGTAATCACATAACAGTCCATAGACAAACAAATTGATCTAACAGATCATAAAGCATAGCAACATCCTAACCAGGATACCGACCTAGCCGGTTACTAACATAGCATCATCCTATATACCAGGATACCGACCTAAAACAGGTCACTAACATAATACTGTCCTCATTACCAGGACGCCGATCTAATCAGATCAATAAGCACATTAAACAGTACACGTACAAATATCAGATATAACTATCTCACAAATCCTCGATCATAGTAATCTTTCATAACCAAAACACCGACCTAACCAGGTCACTAACATACCAATCCTAGCGGATCATAAGAGCATGACAACATACTGTCTATCCGGATACCGGTCTAAGATATCATAACCACATGTAGCATACTATAACCAAGATAACAACTAAAAGGGCCGGCCTTGGTGCCTTAGACCCTATTGATATAGTGAGGATAACTCACCTTGCAACTGCCAAACTAAACCATGAAAGCACTGGCCCGAAGCACTGCTCCAAACTCCAACACGTGACGCCATCAATTGACCTTGACATAAATATCCAAAATACATAACACCCCTGAAGGTCAAACAGGTTAAAGTCAAAGTCCCTGCCAAAGTCAACCTTCTTGATTGAATCTACTCGCCAAGTCAACCCGTCGACTCGTCGAGATCTTATAATCAGAAAACTCCCATAACACGAATCAACTCGCCGAGTCGCCCCAATACTCGTCGAGTTCAACGATCTCTGAATTCCATCCTGTCCAACTCACCGAGTCGCCAACTGACTCACTGGTTCGAAGTTTAATCACAAGAGATTGGGGTTCTGCGACCTGACTCGCCGAGTCCAAGAACAGACTCGCCGAGTCCAAGGAAATTTTCAACAGACTCGTCGAGTTGTTCTTCCAACTCGTCCAGTCCATGCCCATCTTCATATGACTCGCTGAGTCCACCCATGTGACTCGTTGAGTCCCTTCAGTCCTTAATCCATACAGAGGCTTTTCGACCCATGCAGGGGCTCCAAACTGTAGATCCACTCTTCTAGGGCATAACCCCTACGTAAAGTTGGAAACTTTACGTGAAACCAAGGAGTTAAAGGTCCAAATCACTCTAGAGCTAGGGTTTTAGACAAAGGGGCTTCACCAACAACTCATTGACTGATGCTTTATGACATTCTGGACCAACACAAGTCTAGATTTTAAATAGCAACCTCAGATCTAAACTCCAAACCCGAAATAGGTCTCAAACATACCCAAAATGGCCCCAAATCTCTTTCATGAATAGATCTAGATGCAAAAGAGTGAAGGTAACAGCTTATTACCTCCAAGATGTGCCCAAACTGAAGTAGATTCTGGATCTACACCACTCCCTTGATTCAAGCCATTTTTGATCTTCAAGTTTCTTCCACAAAAGACAACTTCCAATGCTTCAATCTCCCTCTAAAGGCCTCACACACACGAGCTTAGGGTCTTCTGGTTCTCAAGGGAAATAAGGAGGCTGAGAGAAGGACATAAAGTCCTTTAAATAGGGTGCAACCCTTGAGATTAGGGTTTTCTCAATCCAGCACCAACTCGTCGAGTACAGCTTCCGACTCGGCGAGTTGGCCACTTATCTAGCGATCAAATCTCTCTCCGACTTGAGGAGTAGCATACCTACTTGTCGAGTAGCTTCCTTAATTTACACTTTTAGCCCTGCACTCATACTTCTGGAATTTGGGATGTTACAACTCTCCCCCACTTAAATTAGGCTTTGCCCTCGAAGCCTACTGCAGTATACGATACTGGATAAACCTCTTGCACTGCAGACTCCGATTTTCCAACCAACTCAGGGCCTTCCAGACCCTACCACTACACCCCCTTTAAAATTTCTTCTTCTCGCGTGGCATCCTTAGCAATTATATTAGGCCGACCACCGGCCTTCTTTCCCCGATGACAGCACATAGCAACTAAGTATCACCTGATGATACTACCATATTCCCGTCGTACACATTCATTCGCATATTGCGAAAACTGGATACCGTTATAAACCACCAAGCCCTAACCCAGTACTAATCTGCTATCCCTTACCCAACATGCGCAACTTCTATCAAATTGCACTATTGGGAACTCATCCTATTTCCTTCCTGAATCCAATCCATTTCCGCGCTGACATGATAACGCATTTTTCAGCTTCCGAGCAACTCTCATGAACACCCATCTATAACTCATATACACATCGTACCTGGCCCAAACAGCCTCGGACTGGAAGACCAGGCACGCCTACGATGGGTCTAGCCATCCCTAGGATGGAACCCCACCACATACATAACTCATGACTACACCCCTAATTGGACCCCAAGGGTCTACCCTTGCATCACTTCCAAACCTTCTGCTTCGACATTAAAGCTAACGTTTCCACAACCTCACGAACATCCAACCCGGATGTGCTTCAATACAACTGGTACAATCTCAGTGCTCACTATCAAAAACTGAAATACTTTTGATCATCATTTACACTACTGCTTTCCCTTCCGATAACCGATACTCCTTCCCGGAGCTACATACCTTTCCCTTCCATTCTTTCAGGAAGTTTACTTAACAACCTTTACCACATCCGTAAGTGCTATGGTGCTAAAACTCCACTCTACACTACCCATGTAGAGCAACTGCTATTCTCTAACTCACATATACTCCGAATCCGATCACATAATTAACAAACCCATGCACAACCTTTAGCTAACTCCATCATCATGATAAATACTTGGGGTTAGACCTTATCGATTGCTATTTCATGGCGACATGCTCACTCATTCTTCGCATATAGGTCTACTAACACACACAGGGTCTTCAGCATGACTGGACCGCCTTACCAGGCGTTCAGCCTATCTGGACCACCCTCAGAACCTTCAGCATGTCTGGACCGTTCTTCGAGCCTTCGGCCTGACTCGTATGCCCATTGGTCTTCCGTCTATCCGGACCGCTCAAAATTTTCGTACATCACCCTGAACCATTATTTCTAGGAATCTCTCCCATGCATACTGTTCTCTCCCTCTTGGAGTTCCGAACTCCAGCTCCATTCCATATAATCACATTCCGGCCTAACCATAGGCCTCACAACCATCAATCACTTTCTCTGAAAACCATGGTCTGTTCCCTGCCCCACGTGTCTATCACCACGTTCTCGGCTAAAACACTCTTGGATCCAACATTTTAATTAAAACACCAATTCAGATCCACTCTCTGTCCTTAACTGGAGTATTACCCGATCCAAGAAGATGAAAACTCAGAGACACTCTGAACTGATGAGATCACCAAGATCCTTTGAACTCCGTCCGACCATTAATAACAACTTCCGATCAACCAAGATACACCAGAGTCCTCAGCCTACTCTAGCATCATGCTCAATACGTGGAACAGACCTACTGAGTGCTAAACCGTAGCAGCCTACTTAATACCCGAACGTAGATCTACAAACATAAACGGAGTCTTCAACATGACTGGACCGCCCTACCAGGCATTCACTTGATCGTCCACCTTCTCGGAAATCTGAGGTATGTTCCCTGGTCCGTGTGTCTACCATACATGCTAAATAACCTGTACTACCGTTATGAATACACTGCTGAGCCCTGGCATCTAACAAAACCCTCAATCTATCAATCCAAAACCCTCAGAGTCGAGCACACCCTCGACCGAAAACTCAAACTGAACTCGATTCTTGACTAGGACCCCAACCTGGTTCCCCGACTTCTGTTATCAAGCATCCAGAAGACGTGTTCTTATGCTGGGGAGTTTTTGCGAACCCTGAATCAACACAACCCTCAAACTAAGCAGCCAATAGGGCCTCCATTCTCCCTGTCGGGTTGTGAAACTTATCCCCATTTCAAAACCTTTCTCACTTCAGCATCTCGGGGTAACACTACCCTACTTAGATTCAACTAAGCCTTCATAGTACATGAAAATTAGAGGATTCTCAATCCTCCTCACTTCCCAACGATTTATCTGATGACAACCAACTCTTTCCCACTAGTGTTTCATTGCTAGCTAGACCCGACTCATCACACACTTCTAAGAACCAGATGATCACTTCCTGAATCCCAGTGAAACCGACAACCATTAATGCGTGAATGACTCCACACTAACGTCCTGAAGACCACCAGAGAGATGCTCTGACTAATACCTCGGCAACGAGTTACTTCTCTTGGCACTTTTGTCCGTCAATCACTAACGGTTGCTAACCACTGAATCCTGACAATGATGAATATCCCTTTTGTGGGACCCTATCCGTAGGCCTCCCACATAAAACCCGTTTTCCAAAAGTGTTCCAAACAAGCTTCCGCTCTTGGGCTTTAGAAATCATTCTCTTCAGGGTTCACATCCTGACTCACTTACCAGCTAAAAAGCCCACAGCTGAACGGCAGCAGCTGAAACACCTTCTGCCCTAAACCGGGCTACAAAGCACTCCTAAGACATAGTCTACAGTCCCAAAAGTGCAATAGATCTCACAATCAATCCTTTCCATCCGATACAAGAGATCCAAGGAAAACCAGACCTCACAAACACTTATACCACGTTGACCTTCCTGAGCTCACTGGCGTTGAAATAATGTTTCCTAATCATGCCATCAATTGACCCCGAGCTGGAATACACCTGATCCTGGGGTCACAAGCCTGGTCACTCCTTCGAGCTAGGAAACTGAGAGAGCGCAATCCTTGCCCTACAAAACGACGGTCCAATCCATCAATTAACCATTTCACTTCCAGCTGCAAAACCCCAGCTGAGCATAATCATCACTCCTTTCTGGAGTTCCCATGACCCATATCTCGGCCTCGAGCAAACCCTCGAGCCTCAAATCTATAACTTTCGTGCTAACCTCTCCTGCTCCACCCGCGGAATATAACGAGTACCGATCATTTTCCTGATCCCAAATAACTGCAACACTCTGCTCATCAGAATATGTCCCAGAACAAAGAAGCTCGACCAGCTCCTCCCCTTGCCGTCGTTACAGCTGCCAAAGCTGCCGCGACAACTGTCTCAGCAATGTCTGCATGACGCTCGACAAAACACTCAACCATGGCGGTCTTGAAAGACCCAATTATCTTCGGAATTTATCCCCGAACAATCTCGATCGTCTCCTCCCGGAGGATCTCCCTGACACGATCCTCTGACAATGCTGGCCTATCCTGGCTGCCAGCTCCTAATCCTAACCTGGATCCAGTCACAAGACTTCGTGACCACCATTCTAGCAATACACCAAAAGATCTCTAATAAACTATATAATGATAGGGAAACTGTTGGATTTTGGTATAATACAACATCCTATGGTGCACATACAATCCTAAATACCTTGGATCTATGTTTTCACTAATTATACATGCAAATGGTTTCCAAGGCATTAAACCTATAACTAGCATGCATTTGACATAAACCATATAATATACTAGTTAGGGATTCATACCTTTTATGTGGCTTGAAGTCTTGATGTATTTGGCCTTAAGAGCTTAGCACCAATAGTATGAAATTCCTCAAAATGAATCACAACATACCTAGGACAAAGGTGGCTCTTGAGAGAGAATTCCATGCACCAAAACACCTCCATATTTCTCTAAGAAAAGAAGTGGTGATTTTGGCTATGGAGTAACCTATTTATATGTAGGATTCCAAGGGTCATGGGTATCACCCATAATCCATACCCATGGGTTTTATGATCCATGGTTCATGTGGCCCAACTCTTTATGTATCCATACATAAACTTGGTCCAACATGGATCATAAGCCCAACACATATAAATACACATAATATCATAATTAGTCCCCATAGATTTAATTAGTCTCTTTTGATCACTAAATTAATTCCAAATTAATTCTTGATCGATACTAATTAAAACATATGATTTCATATTAATATATTATAACTTATAATATATTAATAAACCATAAATAACCTTCTCTCAAAAGTCCATCCTAACAAATTGTCCTGATGATATGCAACCCAAATGGACCATGCTACTCTCGGGTCAAGTACATACCAATAATAGTTATAGGCTTAGACATCTAATCCAACAGTCTCCCACTTGGATAAGTCTAAAACTATTATTGCAAGTATGACTACATAACCCGACTAGCAATCGTAGCTCTTAAAGTCGCTGTCGAACTCTGAACAAATCAATGACGCGTCCATTAGATAAGGGATCATATATTCCTCCATTCTAGATATCATATGGACTGAGACATGGATTAGAATCATTCTCTCTGTCCATTTGTTGTTTCTCGATTTCCGATTTATGACGACTAACTAATTGAACAAATCAAATCAGTCCTGGCTCGGCCGAGCACTTCCATTTGTCATCATCAAATCATCGGGGGGGCCACCGATATCGCTTTTATCCCGAAGGTAAAAGGAATGGATAAACTTCAACTCATATGGCTTGTTCTACTACTTGTTGAATCATACACAAAGGCACGTTTTATAACATCGAGTTACCAATGCGTTTTCGTGCAATCAATGTATAACCAACTCATAGTAACAACTCATATCTCTAGGTTTGAAGAATATAAGATATTATCGTCTCATGATCACTCGTGATAAAATCCATGAAGTGATTCCAATGAGCGCGGGTTGAATCCAATACTCAGAACTTATGAGCACTCATGAGTGTTGTAGCACCACCTTGTCCAACATCTTAGACCCCTACAAACCCAACCCATGACAGTCTTGATTCATATCTACTTCCAACATATGACCGACTGCGGATGGTTTGAATAACTTAGTTAATTAGAACAATGACCTATTTATTCTGGAAGTCAAAACATGCAAAGTGAAACACAATAATAATCGAATCCAATATGGTCTCAGAACTTATGAATATAAATAAAACACCTTTTATTTATCACCATATGATTACACATTATTCATTGTATACTGTTTCAGCTATCAACTTTATTCTTGAATTAAAACAATAGTTGTCCCATGCTCCAAGCATGTACACCATGTTTTTCTAAACACTAGTCATGCCACACACCAAGTATGCATACTATGTTTGTCTATGATCTTTACTTTGTGAAATATATCAATTGAACATAACTCCAATGATTCTCATTTCAACGTCCCAAATCTTACTACAAATGCAAGAATTCTAAATCCATGCCATTTACTGAAATCTGTTAGATTCTAAACTTATATGCATTGATCCTCTTGTAATGATTATGCACAAATTCTTAAAGACTTGGCAACAATCATTACAGAGTATTCCAAAGGAGATCAACTCCTTCGAAACATTCTTCTTGCATTAAGTTTCCTAATCGTACAAATTGAATACTTTCTAACTTTGAAGCATTTCCATATTCCATTTTGACTATCACTTCTGAACAAGAGTTGCCTCCTTACAGATTATGTCAATATGGTCCTTCCATAATTAATACTATACTTCCAACTGTCATTGAGAAACCAATATTTGGTAAACCTTAGATTGTCCTCAACAATTGCTTAATCATTTTAGTCATATCAATTTCTAGACCTTTTTCCCTTCTTCATGCCCAAGGCATTTGGAAAAACTTAGAAAGAGTGAATATAGCACATGTAATCGATCCTATATCCAAAGCATATGGGACATGATTCATGATGTCTCACATAAAGACTAAACCAGTCTTTTGCTATAACATTTCCATTTCTATTTGCCATGTTCTCAAAATTCAGATTATGAAAAGGAATGCCATAATCATAATCAAATTTTAGAACGCAAATAATGAACCCATATATAGAATTTCCTTATGTTGAGCCATCCCAACATGAAATTCATATATATTCTTAACTAAATACGATGAAGACCTCAATCTAAGCTTTTAGATTTGAGATGAATTATAATTTCCTCTCCCTTAATTATAGCAAAACAACTTTTTCAACCCTGCAACCTCACGAATTGAAACTTTTGTTTTCTATAATTAACATTGCTAACTTGCAATATTTATCATAATTATCATGCTCCCACTAACATGATGATTATTTGCATAACACTTATGCTCCCACTAGCTTTGCCATGTACCCAGAAATCAACTGAACTTCTAGAAATCAATACTTTATTGACTTTCTTACCAAAGTTCAGATTTCTGATACTAGATTGCATTGATAATACTTTATCAATATCATACACCTCTCTTAGATATCTCACATGTGTGTCTAAACAATTATGAAGAGGGATGTCATAATCATAATGTTTAGACCTTTTTTCATTCCCACAATTGTTGTATACTCAAAATCTACTTAGTGAAAGAGTTTCCTTACCATCATTTTCATGAATCGAAGAGAAACCTTATGACACTTAGATTTAATGGTGTATGTGTTCTTATCCTTGTGAATTGTCAAAACCATAGTCACAAGACAAGCATAATGACAAATCCAAACTCATATGGATTGAACTTGTGCAATCTTAACTTCTTGCCACCTGCCAGCTCAAGGGCCTACCATTGCTTCCAAGTAGTTATGCAAACAATTGAGAACATGTAGAACTCAAATGTATAGCCAACTTAACTGGAATGGGCACAAAATTGTCAGCACGATAGGTTATAAACCTCTACTTGTGTGCTAGCGATGAAATACATGTTTTATTCTTGATTACTTCTTGAAACCTTTTTTAGGATCTTTTAGACTCCCACTATCTCCTTGACCTATATGACTTTCTTGACAAATATTCAAGAGATAGCGTGGATTCTAATCAAGACAGACACTTAACACAATTAGCCTTAGTTGGTCTTTGTTCTATCCAAAACATCACAACTTACCAATTTCAAATGTACAAGAGTAGAAAACTTTTACTCTTACATTTGACGAGTGTTTTAAACCTTCTTTAAGACATGTCACTCAAGTTACAATCTTAGAGTAAAACGCTATGAATTGTTTTGGAATGAAGCATGAATCATCTTCTTGATTTAAGCACTTCAACAATTCATAACTCCTCTTCTTAAGTATCAGAATGTACTTAGAGGATGAATTGTGATAAGGTCTCAAAATCATTAAGATGACCTTATAACATGATACTAAAGTACTCTCCTATCTTTTCAGATTTGCGAAACTTTTATCCTTCAGCCTAATTTGATTCTTCTTATTCGTTCTGTCATACATTGAAAATTTCCAATGTTTCAGAATTATACTTAAGCTTGTAAGTATAATCATATTTACTAAACCTAAGTAAATCATGACGAATAGTCTTATCCATCTTTTGTGGTGGACTTTGACAAGTACACAAGAAAGTGTACTTGATCCCTTACTCCTTCTCTTGACTCACACATCCATGTGAACAAGTAGTTAGTCTTAATTTTTCCAATGCTCGAAAGTTCTCATTCATCATACTATATAACTTGCATGATTCCAAGTTTCGGTCCAATTGAAACTTGGGTGATGAGAATCTTTCCTTATTTGGTAAATTTTTATACTACCACAAATGAACGAATCAAATTCATATTTCCAATATTTCTATAAACATACAAACATCAAGTTTTCATGAATGCCATTGTAAGGAGATAAAAATAAAGTAAAACAAACTTTTATTTATTTTAAAATGCGGAAAAGACTTTTTCCTTACAATGTAACTTGAAATGAAAACTATTTTATTACCTGTTTCCTAGCAATCTATCATAACTCCTAAGAGTAGCTCAAGAATCCAATCTTCAATCAAGGGATAGAAATCCATCTTCATGATCAGATTTAACATACTCTTTCTTTAAGTTTCCTTCACTTTTCCTTTGATTCTTAAACATCAACATGTGACCCAGTCACATCTTGTAATAAGAATCTCAGAATAGAAACTTAACCGAGTTAGATAGTGGACCTTACCTGAAATAGAGTCAAACTTATTGACTTTACTAGCCTTATGATCTTTCAGGTAAAATTGACAGCTTCGCAACCAATGCCCTTTCCTTTTGGAAATAGGACCATATGGACCCTCAGGTAATAGTACATGGGACTATCTTAGACTTAGCCTTTCTCTTTACCATTTGGTGAACCGAGTTGACTATGGCCGATCCCTTTCCATTGGGAAGAGAATGCTTTTCTGGATTTCCTGTGTCACTATTGTCCCTGTCCATAAAGTTTTGGGAAGTTGATCCCCTAATCAAATTTGCTTTACTAGTGCACTAAATCATTTCTGATTTAGCAACACCAAGAAATAGATAAGATCATTAAGGGTCTTGTCATAGTCTGTTTCATAGGAGTCCTAAGGAACTCACTATGTAACTTAGAAAGTGATTGAACCACTAACTTTCTTAAGACTTTGACACCCAACTCTCCCGGCTTCTCAGTATGTGACTTCATCTCCAAGATATGATCACACCTAGACCTTACCTTGCCAATAGGGCTTGAGTGACCTTGAACATGTGGGTTAGGGAGAATAATTGGAGGAGGTGGAGGAAGTGAAGTTCCAAGATATTTGGGAAGATCATAGATGTCTGAACTAGACATCTTTTGGGAGATATTCAAGATAGTTGATTTAAAGTCCTTAATATAACACCCAATATGAAATATTAAGGCTAGGACCCAACAAACTATTTTATAACTTGGAAGAGGGATGCCGTAATCCAAGCTATAGAATATTTGAAGGTAGGTGAATGACGATTCACCAATTTCCACCATGAAAAATGAAATAATTTATTAAGTTTTAATTGGATTTGAAACTCCTAGATCTTTTGAGATTCATTGAACTTTTCAATGGCATGTTTCAATCTCAAGTGTGCCCTTCAGGTTTTGTGACTGGGATGCTGAGGATCACAAAACAAGGTGTGAAGTAACCATGCAAATTACTTGGCACCCTTAAGTGTTTACCCCTCAATCGATGTGCCGGTTAACCACACACGCTCCATCGATACTATGATAAACATTAATTACCCTTTGCCTACCTTGTTAAATACGAGTTAGTGTGCCGGTTAACCACACACGCTCCACTAACCAACTTAAACAAAGTGAAAAGTGTAATTTCATGGATTAGCACCATATTCACATTTTGCTAAGTAACTAAGATTGGGTATTTATAAATGGTTTAGTTACTTAGTATTTATCATTAACACTTTTAATGAAGGGAGAATTATAATCCTTGTCCTACCCGTTCGGCTAACGACCCTCCACCGGTCAAGGAAGCGGTGGGTGAGAGTGGACACCCATTAAACTGCAATTTTATAGGCAGTAACCTTATACCCCCCTTATAGACCGGCTTCGTTGTCACACCCCGAAAACCGAAGGCGGAAACATTTCCGGGGTTGACTCCACGTTGACTATCAAATCCAATGTACATAGTAAGTAAAGTAAAACAACCATTACATTACATATAAAAGTTTTACAATTGTTTTCAAAAGTAAAGTTGTACAGTTGTGATACATAGTATATATATATATATATATATATATATATATATATATATATATATATGAACAAAATGAAATGGGTCTTCTGAGCATTCCAACTTCGAGCAAAAAGGATCTTCGGTACCTGTTCTAACGTTGACCTGAGAACACAAGCGGTTTTGAAAATCAGCATAACGCTGGTGAGTTCCTAAGTAGATTTGTTTTGTGAAAATATTCATGCTTCCTTTCTGTTTCTGAAAATGTAACACACGCCAAGAAAATCCCACATTTTTTTAATAGTTGATTTTTGTTTCACAATTACAAAGTATAGCTGGTTTGAACACTGAAAACACATTACTCATGTGAAAAATGTATAGTTTGATTATCCGGTTTGTTAAACTGTCCTATTTGAGTTCCAATGTATCCCAGGAAAGTCCCATACTTTCCTGATTGTGAGTTATCATTTGTAAAAGATGTAATGTTATCTGATTTGGTACACTTTTCCAATTATGTATATGATCCCCAGGAAGGCCCCATGCTTTCCTGAATATATTGATTTTCATTGTAAAGATACATTCTGTTAGACCGGGTTATGTACAAGGTTTCCCAGGAAAGTCCCATACTTTCCTGATTGTTGGCTATCAATGTAAAAGATGTATAAGTTATTCATTATTACTATAAGTAAATCTCTTTTATCATAATTGCGAGTTCCATAACCATACTAAGGACTAAACCTGTGGTAATAAGTAGTCCACAACTTTATGACTTTCGTCACCCTTGAACCATTTCAGTTCGGCTGTAGCTAGCAGCCAGGTGTGGGGTAGTCAACCCCGTATAGATCTATACACTCAAGTCACGCTCTCTAAATCCCAAAGATTCTGGTTACGGGTGTAGTCCTCCACTCGCGTATCTCTGTGGAGTGTTCGCCGAGGACGTGTCTCCAATCATACAGGAAATAACAGATTTACTAGTAATAATATGATAATTCTCCATTCGCATATCTATGTGGAATGTTACCGAGGACAAGACAGTGTACAAATTATATTGTTCATGAGTTCTAATGTCATGCTTTTAACCGATAAAATGTGGAAAACTATTTCTGAAATATATAAAACATAACAATTTATAAAACTTATTTCACAAATAAATGTTTACGTGATCTGCATATTCTACTGGTTATCAGTTGTGTATATCAGTATTAAAAGCATATGAAATGTGAAACACACACACAAGAAAATAAGTTTTGAGTACAAGAAAACCCTTGTACTTTGCTTGTGTCCCCCCCTCCCCCTGAAAACGGTGAAAAATAGTGAGAAAGGGTAGGGGTATGAACTCACCGGACTCGGAATTGCGTCGGTTTTGGATACTAGATGTAGGTTTGGGGATTGTTTACTCGCGATGTCCCTATGTACAATGTAATAATGTCCATATAATACTAATTAGATTTACAATCACTAATTATATGGCACATTACATTCCAATGAGGCTAAACACCTCAAAACGAGTGTTTGGAGTGACCCGGGTGACATCTACGGACGTAATATGGCACTAGGGACTTAGGACTTGTGTTTACTCCCCAAGAGAAAACATTCTATGGAGTTTACAGCCACATAACACACACCTACATAAGTTTATGGCCGTAAACTCATGTGGGTGTGATTTTGAGGGCTTATTGACTTGATTGGACTTGGGCATTGTTGGAATAACTTACTAAAATGCCTTGGAACAATTTGAATGAATTAATACCATTTAAAAGGGAGTTCACGGCTGTAAACTTGGAGTTTACGGCCGTAAACTCTCCTAGGGTGTAGAAAAACTGATTTGAGGCACAAGGAGAAATCACATGTGATTCTAGTTAATTTTCCAAGCATTGCTATGAATTTAAAGCACCATTTAACATATTTTTAGGAGTTTACGGCCTAGAAGCATGTTCTATGGCCGTACACTCTCCTTTGTTCATGAAAAATTAGTTTTTGACACTTCAAACAATCACATGTGATTCTAGAAATTTATGCAAGCCATTAGAGTGAATTTGATGCATCATTTGACAAAGTTTCATGAGTTTACGGCCAAGGATATGTTCCTAGGCTGTAAACTCCTATATGTGGTATTTTTGATGTGTTTAAGGTCTCTAAACTATTTTTAGATGGTTCTAGGATTTACCACAAGGCTATTGGTTAAGTTTTAAGGCATTTTAACATGTAAAAATGAGTTTATCCCCCATGATTGAGGAGTTTACGGCCCAAGCACATGTCTTGGCCATAAACTCTTATTTTTCCCTCAAAATTTATGTTTTAAATGTTTTAAGTCCCAATTTGCAAGCCTTAAGGTCGTAACTAAGTCCCAACTATGATTTGGAAGGGTTAAATGGCTCAAAAACCCTCATTTTTAGGTGTTTACGGCCCAAGCTTGATCCTGGGCCGTAAACACATGTTCTATGTCCTAAAACTCAAATTAAACATCAAATTGAAGGCTAAAGAGGTTAGATAATAAGTTACGGATGTTACCTCTTTGATTTGGAGCCTTAATTCTTTGTTTTTGGACCTTTGATTTTGGATGAGGAGAGAGGTTGGAAGTGTTTATGGAAGAAATGGTCAAAAGCTTCAAATGAAAGCTTTGAATCATTTATATACTGCTCGGGAATTGGACACGACGGAATTCTACCCGATACCGGCGTTAAGCGGGGCTTTTGGTCGCACCCGACCAAGTTGCCATAACCCAATATGGTCGATTCTAGAATTATTCCGATAACTATAATGGGGTGTTAGAATGATTCCTAATCGCATTAAGACACCCATTAAATCATTTTAAATTGATATAAGTTAATGACTAAATAAAATGGCGAAATCGGAAACGAATTTGGAAACGACGTTTGGTTGATCAAATTGGATTACAAGTTGAGTTACAAGAAGTGACATGGAATTTCGGGTTGTTACATTATCCCCCGGTTAGAGGGAATTTTGTCCCAAAATTCAAGACAAGATACAAGATAAAATACAAATCATGGATTTAGAAAGAGTTGTGGATACTTCTGTTTCATCGAGTCTTCCCGCTCCCAAGTGAACTCCGGTCCCCGCTTGGCATTCCAGCAAACCTTCACTAACGGGATGCGACTTTGTTTCGTACGTTTGACTTCTCGATCCATGATTTCGATCGGTTCCTCCACGAAGTTGAGGTTTTCATTGATCTCGATCTCGTCTAACGGAATCACTAGGGTTTCATCAGATAGACACTTCTTGAGGTTTGAAACATGGAATACAAGATGGATGTTACTGAGCTCGTGAGGTAAACGAAGTTTATAGGCTACCGGACCAATCCTGGCGAGGATCTCAAAAGGTCCAATGTACCTCGGATTAAGTTTCCCACGCTTACCAAAGCGTACAGTGCCTTTCCAGGACGAGACCTTCAACAGAACATGGTCTCCAACCTGGAATTCGAGTAGTTTCCGATGATTATCAGCGTAACTCTTCTGGCGATCACGTGAAGCTTTCAGTCGTTCTTGTATTTGGATGATCTTCTCAGTGGTTTCACGGATGATCTCAGGACCAGTGAGAGCACTGTCGGGGACTCGACTCTTGGCTAGTTCTGTATCTCCCACCTCGGCCCAACATAGAGGGGATCTGCAGTTACGACCGTATAGGGCTTCGAACGAGGCAGCCCTAATGTTGGTGTGATAACTGTTGTTGTACGAGAATTCGATCAAAGGTAGATGTGCGTCCCACGACTTTCCAAAGTCAATGACACATGCCCTAAGCATGTCTTCCAGAGTTTGGATTGTTCTTTCACTCTGTCCATCTGTCTGAGGATGATACGCCGTGCTCATATCTAGTTTGGTTCCAAGAGCTTTCTGAAGAGACTGCCAAAATCAGGAGGTAAACCTGCTATCTCGATCAGAGATAATGGACACAGGTACACCGTGCAATCAGACTACTTCCTGTATATAAATCCGCATGAGTCTTTCCATCTTATATGATTCTTTGATTGGAACAAAATGAGCTAAATTTTGTCAAACGATCGATAATTACCCAAATGGTATCGTACCCACTCGAGCACCTGGGTAGTTTGGTGATGAAATCCATGGTGATCATCTCCCATTTCCATTCAGGTATCTTGGGTTGCTGGAGCAGACCCGAGGGTTTCTCGTGTTCAACTTTTACTTTGGCGTAAGTCAGACACTTGCCCACGAACGTAGCTATCTCAGCCTTCATGCTTGTCCACCAGTATTGTTTCTTGAGATCTAAGTACATCTTGTCAGAACCCGGGTGAACAGAGTATCTGGTTCTGTGTGCTTCCTCCATAACTATTTCTTTGAATCCTCCGAACTTGGGAATCCAGATCCGATCCATGAAACAATGGACTCCGTCACCTCTGATCTCAAGTTTCTTTTCCATTCCTCTTAAGGTTTCGGTCGACATATTCTCGGGTTTGAGTGCTTCTAATTGAGCTTCTCGGATTTGTATAGGTAGGTTGGAATGGATAGTCATTGTCTGGTTCTTCACCTTGCGACCTGCACTATCCTTTCGGCTAAGGGCATCTGCTACCACATTGGCCTTGCCGGGATGGTAGTAGATTTCACACTCATAATCACTGAGCAGTTCTACCCATCGCCTTTGTCTCATGTTCAAGTCTTTCTGGTCAAAGATGTGTTGTAGGCTCTTGTGATCAGTGAAGATTGTGCACTTGGTTCCGTAGAGGTAATGTTTCCAAATCTTCAACGCAAAGACTACGGCTCCTAGCTCCAAGTCGTGTGTGGTATAGTTGACCTCATTTGTTTTCAACTGTCTAGAAGCATAGGCAATTACTTTTCCCCTTTGCATAAGCACACAATCTAAACCTTGATTAGACGCATCACAGTAGACAACGAAGTCCTCTATCCCTTCGGGCAGGGATAGAATAGGCGCGCTGCACAAGGCTCTTTTCAGCGTCTGGAATGCGGTTTCTTGTTTATCACTCCAACAAAAGGGTACACCTTTCTGTGTTAGAGTGGTTAGAGGTTTGGCGATTTTGGAAAAGTTTGGATGAATCTTCGATAATAGCCAGCGAGACCCAAAAATTGCCGGATTTCTGTGGGTGTTTTCGGTGCTGACCAATTCTCTATCGCCTTTATCTTGGAAGGATCTACATGAATACCCTCCTCGCTTACCACATTACCGAGGAAAGTTACCTTCAGAATCCAGAACTCACATTTGGAAAATTTCGCGTACAACTTCTCGGATCGCAGGGTCTCCAACACTAGCCTCAAGTGTTGTTTGTGGTCTTCTTCGCTTCGGGAATAGATGAGTATGTCATCAATGAACACAATGACAAACTTATCCAGATAAGGACGACACACCCGGTTCATCAGATCCATGAACACTGCCAGTGCGTTGGTTAGACCAACGGGCATCACTACGAACTCGTAGTGTCCATATCGTGTCCTGAAAGCTGTTTTGGACACGTCACTTTCATGAACTCGTAGCTGATGGTACCCTGATCGAAGGTCTATCTTGGGGAAATAACTAGCTCCCTAGAGTTGATCGAAGAGTTCATCTATTCGCAGAAGAGGATATCGATTTTTAACAGTCAATTTGTTCAACTCGCGATAATCGATACACATACGAAAGGATCCATATTTCTTCTTGACAAACAGAATCGGAGCTCCCCAGGGTGAGGAACTTGGTCTAATGAACCTTTTGCTGAGCAACTCGTTAAGTTGACTGGATAACTCCTGCATCTCTGCTGGAGCTAAGCGATACGGAGACTTCGCTACGGGAGTAGCTCCAGGAATTAGGTCAATACGGAACTCTACCTGACGCTCGGGAGGGATTCCTAGAAGCTCTTTGGGAAGCACATCAGGAAAGTTACAGATTTCGGGGATGCTCGCGAGGTCTTTAACTTCCTGTTTCTCGTTGATTACATGGGCCAAGAATGCAATACACTCCTTTCGCAGGATTTTCTGAGCTTTGATGCAGGAAATGATACGAAGGTTGGAACTGAGTTTATCGCCATAGATTACTAGAGTTTGACCCGAAGGAAGATTGAGACGGATGGGTTTTTCGAAACAAAGGATATCCGCATGATTGGGACTCAACCAATCCATGCCAGTTATGACATCAAAGCTCTTTATGGATACCGGCATAAGATCGATAGGAAACGAATGGTCATTTAGGGTAAGGGTACAACCCACGAACAGTTCACTAGCACTTTCCTTCTCTCCGTTCGTCATCTCGACGGTAAATATTTTGGTTAAAGGTTGGGAATTATGTCTTAGGTTATGTTTGAATGCATGACTAATAAAGCTCCTCTCAGCACCCGAATCGAAAAGACTGTTAGCATATGAGTTGTCGAGAAGGAACGTACCCGAGACAACAGTGGGATCGGCGACCGCTTCCTCACGTCCCATGGCGAGGACCCTTCCGGTGTTATCAGCAGTAGACTTTTTGGGGCAATTCCTTTTAAAGTGCCCAACTTCACCACAGTTGTAACAGTCTTGACCGACGCCTGTTCCAGAAGATTGATTGGCCGGTTGAGCTGGAGCTTTGCAAAATCGTACCCTGTGCCCCTTCTTACCACAATTGGTACAGGATAGTTCTCGGCAGGGGCCAGGGTTGTGGTGATACTTGCACTTATTATACATGGGAAGATTACCAGCATACCGACTGGTAGGAGTTGGAGCTATGGATCCCGCGACAGAAGCAGCAGCAACGGGGGTAGTAGCAGCATGGACTGCTACTGTTTGTTGTCTTTCGGAGGAGCCTTGGGAAGATTGACCCTTCTTCTTCTTCCAGAATTTTCTTTTCTCACCACTGCTTTTAGCCGACTCAGGGGCAGTGGTGGCTTCCTCGACATCGTCACTGTGATAAATTATGGCTTGGGCTAAAGTCTTAGCACTATCATATGTGTCCGGTCGAGCAGCTAAGACATGACCTTTTGTTGGATTGGTTAGCCCCCAAATAAACCTCTCGATCTTTTTGCTTTCAGGAGTGACCAAGCCAGGGCAGAGAAGGGCAAGATCATCAAATCGGGAAGTGTATGCAGAAATGTCGGAACCTTTTATCTTCAGGTTCTAGAGCTCGTGCTCTAGCTTTTGCATTTCACCACGGGGACAATATTCGGCAAGGATGAGTTCTTTCATAGCATTCCAGCCCATAGCATTGGCTACGGGTAAGGTTAAGGATTTGACTCGGCTATTTCACCAAGTCAAGGCTTTATTACCGAAGGTACAGGCTGCAAATTTGACCTTATCGGACTCAGCACAGGCATAGATTTCGAAGATGGATTCGATTTTCTCGAACCATCGCGATAGGGAAATGATACCTCCAGTGCCATCAAAGGATGTTGGCTTTGCATTCATGAAGTCCTTATAGGAACTTCAATGTCCCTGATTTCCTTCTTGAGCTTGAGTAGCACCTCCTGAACCACCGGAAGCACCGGTGTTCAATTGGGACATGGCAGCTACCACCGCGGCGGTAACAGCTGTCTGAAATAACACATGATCAATTTCAGGAGGAGGTGGTGGCGGAGGGTTGTTGTTCTTTGAGCTGGGTCTCTTTCTGGGAGGCATCTTAATCTAATAAGATCAAGAAAGAGAGGACGATAAGTCCTTTGAATTGAATTGAGAGATATGATAGATATTTATTCCAAATAAGCGATAAAGCAGGAAAGAGTTATTGAAGCAGGTAAACTATTGCTAATGGAATGATCGAGGATCTATACGTGGATGAGGATTTCTATAAAGGATTGATTCAAGAAATACTCCCATAGTATTTCATGATTCGTTACGATACTGGCTCGGTGTTTGTGGTATTAGGGTAAGTTTTAGGCATGCCACATACCATAGTCAGTTCCAAGCACATGTCGGCCATGTCTTGAATGAATATAGTTGGCCCGGCTATATTGATCCTAGACACGACTACATAACTACCCAGGTTTAACCGCAGTACACAATACCCACTTACTTATGTTTTGTTCTACTTATAGTTACGGATCTCGACGATTCGATATACTTATATACTTTTGAAAATACTTATAGTTTGAAGATACTTTTATTTCAAAGCACTTAGGCCCTTTATTGTTTATAGTTTTATACCATGTAAGGTTTGGTATACTTTATTCACTATAAACAAGGGCTCTGATACCAATCTGTCACACCCCGAAAACCGAAGGCGGAAACATTTTCGGGGTTGACTCCACGTTGAGTATCAAATCCAATGTACATAGTAAGTAAAGTAAAACAACCATTAGATTACATATAAAAGTTTTAAAATTGTTTTCAAAAGTAAAGTTGCACAGCTGTGATACATAGTATATATATATGAACAAAATGAAATGGGTCTTCTGAGCATTCCAACTTCGAGCAAAAAGGATCTTCGGTACCTGTTCTAACGTTGACCTGAGAACACAAGCGGTTTTGAAAATCAACATAACGCTGGTGAGTTCATAAGTAGATTTGTTTTGTGAAAATATTCATGCTTCCTTTCTGTTTCTAAAAATGTAACACACGCCAAGAAAATCCCACATTTTCTTAATAGTTGATTTTTGTTTCACAATTACAAAGTATAGTTGGTTTATACACTGAAAACAAATTACTCATGTGAAAAATGTATAGTTTGATTATCCGGTTTGTTAAACTGTTCTATTTGAGTTCCAATGTATCCCAGGAAAGTCCCATACTTTCCTGATTGTGAGTTATCATTTGTAAAAGACGTAATGTTATCTGATTTGTTACACTTTTCCAATTTTGTAAATGATCCCCAGGAAGGCCCCATGCTTTCCTGAATATTGATTTTCATTGTAAAGATACATTTTGTTAGACCTAGTTATGTACAAGGTTTCCCAGGAAAGTCCCAAACTTTCCTGATTGTTGGCTATCAATGTAAAAGATGTATAAGTTATTCATTATTACTATAAGTAAATCTCTGTTATCATAATTGCGAGTTCCATAACCATACTAAGGACTGAACCTGTCGCAATAAGTAGTCCACAACTTTATGACTTTCGTCACCCTTGAACCATTTCAGTTCGGCTGTAGCTAGCAGCTAGGTGTGGGGTAGTCAACCTCGTATAGATCTATACACTCAAGTCACGCTCTCTAAATCCCAGAGATTCTGGTTACGGGTGTAGTCCTCCACTCGTGTATCTCTGTGGAGTGTTCGCCGAGGACGTGTCTCCAATCATACAGGAAATAACAGATTTACTAGTAATAATATGATAATTCTCCATTCGCATATCTATGTGGAATGTTACCGAGGACAAGACAATGTACAAATTATATTGTTCATGAGTTCTAATGTCATGCTTTTAACCGATAAAATGTGGAAAACTATTTGTGAAATATATAAAACATAACAATTTATAAAACTTATTTCACAAATAAATGTTTACGTGATCTGCATATTCTACTGGTTATCAGTTGTGTATATCAGTATTAAAAGCATATGAAATATGAAATACACACACAAGAAAATAAGTTTTGAGTACAAGAAAACCCTTGTACTTTGCTTGTGCCCCCCCCCCCCCCTGAAAAACAGTGAAAAACAGTGAGAAAGGGTAGGGGTATGAACTCACCGGACTCGGAATTGCGTCGGTTTTGGATATTAGACGTAGGTTTGGGGATTGTTTACTCGCGATGTCCCTATGTCAAATGTAATAATGTGCATATAATACTAATTAGATTTATAATCACTAATTATATGGCACATTACACTCCAACGAGGTTAAACACCTCAAAACGAGCGTTTGGAGTGACCCGGGTGACATCTACGGACGTAATATGGCACTACGGAATTAGGACTTGTGTTTACTCCCTAAGAGAAAACATTCTATGTAGTTTACAGCCACATAACACACACCTACATGAGTTTACGGCCGTAAACTTATGTGGGTGTGATTTTGAGGGCTTATTGACTTGATTGGACTTGGGGATTGTTGGAATGACTTACTAAAATGCCTTGGAACAATTTGAATGAATTAATACCGTTTAAAAGGGAGTTCACGGCTGTAAACTTGGAGTTTACGGCCGTAAACTCTCCTAGGGTGTAGAAAAACTGATTTGAGGCACAAAGAGAAATCACATGTGATTCTAGTTAATTTTCCAAGCATTGCTATGAATTTAAGGCACCATTTAACATATTTTTAGGAGTTTACGGCCTAGAAGCATGTTCTATGGCCGTAAACTCTCCTTTGTTCATGAAAAATTAGTTTTTGACACTTAAAACAATCACATGTAATTCTAGAAATTTATGCAAACCATTAGAGTGAATTTGATGCATCATTTGACAAAGTTTCATGAGTTTACGGCAAAGGATATGTTCCTAGGCCGTAAACTCCTATATGTGGTATTTTTGATGTGTTTAAGGTCTCTAAACTATTTTTACATGGTTCTAGGATTTACCACAAGGCTATTGGTTAAGTTTCAAGGCATTTTAACATGTAAAAATGAGTTTATCACCCATGTTTGAGAAGTTTACGGCCCAAGCACATGTCTTGGCCGTAAACTCTTATTTTTCCCTCAAAATTTATGTTTCAAATGTTTTAAGTCCCAATTTGCAAGCCTTAAGGTCGTAACTAAGTCCCAACTATGATTTGGAAGGGTTAAATGGCTCAAAAACCCTCATTTTTAGGTGTTTACGGCCCAAGCTTGATCCTTGGCCGTAAACACATGTTCTAGGTCTGAAAACTCAATTTAAACATCAAATTGAAGGCTAAAGAGGTTAGATAATAAGTTAGGGATGTTACCTCTTTGATTTGGAGCCTTAATTCTTTGTTTTTGGACCTTTGATTTTGGATGAGGAGAGAGGTTGGAAGTGTTTACGGAAGAAATGTCAAAAGCATCAAAGAAAGCTTTGAATCATTTATATAGTGCTCGGGAATTGGACACGACGGAATTCTACCCGATACCGGTGTTAAGCGGGGCTTTTGGTCGCACCCGACCAAGTTGCCGTAACCCGATATGGTCGATTCTAGAATTATTCCGATAACTATAATGGGGTGTTAGAATGATTCCTAATGGCATTAAGACACCCATTAAATCATTTTAAATTGATATAAGTTAATGACTAAATAAAATGGCGAAATCGGAAAGGAATTTGGAAACGACATTTGGTTGATCAAATTGGATTACAAGTTGAGTTACAAGAAGTGACATGGAATTTCGGGTTGTTACATTATCCCCCCGTTAGAGGGAATTCCGTCCCAAAATTCAAGACAAGATACAAGATAAAATACAAATCATGGATTTAGAAAGAGTTGTGGATACTTCTGTTTCATCGAGTCTTCCCGCTCCCAAGTGAACTCCAGTCCCCACTTGGCATTCCAGCGAACCTTCACTAACGGGATGCGACTTTGTTTCGTACGTTTGACTCTCGATCCATGATTTCGATCGGTTCCTCAACGAAGTTGAGGTTTTCATTGATCTCGATCTCGTCTAACAGAATACAGGATGGACGTTACTGAGCTCTTGAGGTAAACGAAGTTTATAGGCTACCGGACCAATCCTGGCGAGGATCTCAAAAGGTCCAATGTACCTCGGATTAAGTTTCCCATGCTTACCAAAGCGTATAGTGCCTTTCCAGGGCGAGACCTTCAACAGAACATGGTCTGCAACCTGGAATTCCAGTAGTTTCCGACGATTATCAACATAACTCTTCTGGCGATCACGTGAAGCTTTCAGTCGTTCTCATATTTGGATGATCTTCTCGGTGGTTTCACGGATGATCTCAGGACCAGTGAGAGCACTGTCGGGGACTCAACTCTTGGCTAGCTATGTATCTCCCACCTCGGCCCAGCACAGAGGGGATCTGCACTTATTACCGTATAGGGCTTCGAACGGGGCAGCCCTAATGCTGGTGTGATAACTGTTGTTGTACGAGAATTCGATGAAAGGTAGATGTGCGTCCCACGACTTTCCAAAGTTAATGACACATGCCCTAAGCATGTCTTTTAGAGTTTGGATTGTTCTCTCACTCTGTCCATCTGTCTGAGGATGATACGGCGTGCTCATATCTAGTTTGGTTCCAAGAGCTTTCTGAAGAGACTACCAAAATCGGGAGGTAAACCTGCTATCTCGATCAGAGATAATGGACGCAGGTACACCGTGCAATCGGACTACTTCCTGTATATAAATCTGTGCGAGTCTTTCCATCTTATATGATTCTTTGATTGGAACAAAATGAGCTGACTTTGTCAAACGATCGACAATTACCCAAATGGTATCGTACCCACTCGAGAACCTGGGTAGTTTGGTGATGAAATCCATGGTGATCATCTCCCATTTCCATTCAGGTATCTTGGGTTGCTAGAGCAGACCCGAGGGTCTCTGGTGTTCAACTTTTACTTTGGCGCAAGTCAGACACTTGCCCACGAACATAGCTATCTCAGCCTTCATGCTTGCCCACCAGTATTGTTTCTTGAGATCTAAGTACATCTTGTCAGAACCCGGGTGAACAGAGTATCTGGTTCCGTGTGCTTCCTCCATAACTATTTCTTTGAATCCTCCGAACTTGGGAATCCAGATCCGATCCATGAAACAATGGACTCCATCACCTCTGATCTCATGTTTCTTTTTCATTCCTCTTAAGGTTTCGGTCGACGTATTCTCGGGTTTGAGTGCTTCTCATTGAGCTTCTCAGATTTGTATAGGTAGGTTGGAATGGATACTCATTGTCTGGTTCTTCACCCTGCGACCTGCACTCTTCTTTTGGCTAAGGGCATCTGCTACCACATTGGCCTTGCCGGGATGGTAGCGGATTTCACACTCATAATCACTGAGCAGTTCTACCCATCGCCTTTGTCTCATGTTCAAGCCTTTCTGGTTAAAGATGTGTTGTAGGCTCTTGTGATTAGTGAAGATTGTGCACTTGGTTCCGTAGAATTAATGTCTCCAAATCTTCAACGCAAAGACTACGGCTCCTAGCTCCAAGTCTTGTGTGGTATAGTTGACCTCGTGTGTTTTCAACTGTCTAGAAGCATAGGCAATTACTTTTCCCCTTTGCATAAGCACACAACCTAAACCTTGATTAGACGCATCGCAGTAGACAACGAAGTCCTCTATCCCTTCGGGTAGGGACAGAACAGGCGTGCTGCACAAGGCTCTTTTCAGCGTCTGGAATGCGGTTTCTTATTTATCACTCCAACAAAAGGGTACACCTTTCTGTGTTAGAGTGGTTAGAGGTTTGGCGATTCTGGAAAAGTTTTGGATGAATCTTCGATAATAGCCAGCGAGACCCAAAAATTTCTGGATTTCTGTGGGTGTTTTCGGTGCTGACCAATTCTCTATCGCCTTTATCTTGGAAGGATCTACATGAATACCCTCCTCGCTTACCACATGACCGAGGAAAGTTACCTTCCGAATCCAGAACTCACATTTGGAAAATTTCGCGTACAACTTCTCGAATCGCAGGGTCTCCAACACTAGCCTCAAGTGTTGTTTGTGGTCTTCTTCGCTTCGGGAATAGACGAGTATGTCATCAATGAACACAATGACAAACTTATCCAGATAAGGACGACACACCCGGTTCATCAGATCCATGAACACCGCCGGTGCGTTGGTTAGACAAAAGGGCATCACTACGAACTCGTAGTGTCCATATCGAGTCCTGAAAGCTGTTTTGGACACGTCACTTTCATGAACTCGTAGCTGATGGTACCCTGATCGAAGGTCTATCTTGGAGAAATAACTGGCTCCCTGGAGTTGATCGAAGAGGTCATCTATTCGCAGAAGAGGATATCGATTTTTAACAATCAATTTGTTCAACTTGCGATAATCGATACACATACGAAAGGATCCATCTTTCTTCTTGACAAACAGAATCGGAGCTCCTCAGGGTGAGGAACTTGGTCTAATGAATCCTTTGCTGAGCAACTCCTTAAGTTGACTGGATAAATCCTGCATCTCTATTGGAGCTAAGCGATACGGAGACTTCGCTACGGGAGTAGCTCCAGTAATTAGGTCAATACGGAACTCGACCTGACGCTCAGGAGGGATTCCTAGAAGCTCTTCGGGAAACACATCAGGAAAGTTACAGACTTCGGGGATGCTCGCGAGGTATTTAACTTCCTGTTTCTCGTTGATTACATGGGCCAAGAATGCAATACACTCCTTTCGCAGGAGTTTCTGAGCTTTGATGCAGGAAATGATACGAAGGTTGGAACTGAGTTTATCGCCATAGATTACTAGAGTTTGACCCGAAGGAAGATTGAGACGGATGGCTTTTTCGAAACAAAGGATATCCGCATGATTGGGACTCAACCAATCCATGCCAATGATGACATAAAAGCTCTTTATGGATACCGACATAAGATCGATAGGAAACAAATGGTCATTTAGGGTAAGGGTACAACCCACGAACAGTTCACTAGCACTTTCCTTCTCTCCGTTCGCCATCTCGACGGTAAATATTTCGGTTAAAGGTTGGGAATTATGTTTTAGGTTATGTTTGAATGCATGACTAATAAAGCTCCTCTCAGCACCCGAATCGAAAAGAATATTAGCATATGAGTTGTCGAGAAGGAACGTACCCGAGACAACAGTGGGATCGGCGACCGCTTCCTCACGTCCCATGGCGAGGACCCTTCCGGTGTTATTAGGAGTAGAATTTTTGGGGCAATTCCTTTTAAAGTGCCCAACTTCACCACAGCACTAACAGGCTTGACCGACGCCTGTTCCAGAAGATTGATTGGCCGGTTGAGCTGGAGCTTTGCAAAATCGGACCGTGTGCCCCTTCTTACCACAGTTGGTACAGGATAGTTCTCGGCAGGGGCCAGGGTTGTGGTGATACTTGCGCTTATTATAGAGGGGAAGATTACCAGCATACCGACTGGTAAGAGTTGGAGCTGTGGATCCCACGACAGAAGTAGCAGCAACGGGGGTAGTAGCAGCATGGACTGCTACTGTTTGTTGTCTTTTGGAGGAGCCTTGGGAAGATTGACCCTTCTTCTTCTTCCAAAATTTTCTTTTCTCACCACTGCTTTTAGCCGACTCAGGGGCATTGGTGGCTTCCTCGACATCATCACTGTGATCAATTATGGCTTGGGCTAAAGTCTGAGCACTATCATATGTGTCCGGGCGAGCAGCTAAGACATGACCTTTTGTTGGATTGGTTAGCCCCCAAATAAACCTCTCGATCTTTTTGCTTTCAGGAGTGACCAAGCCAGGGCAGAGAAGGGCAAGATCATCAAATCGGGAAGTGTATGCAGAAATGTCGGAACCTTTCATCTTCAGGTTCCAGAGCTCGTGCTCTAGCTTTTGCATTTCACCACGGGGACAGTATTCGGCAAGGAGGAGTTCTTTCATGGCGTTCCAGCCCATAGCATTGGCTACAGGTAAGGTTAAGGATTTGACTCGGCTATTTCACCAAGTCAAGGCTTTATTACCAAAGGTACAGACTACAAATTTGACCTTATCGGACTCAGCACAGGCACATATTTCGAAGATGGATTCGATTTTCTCGAACCATCGGGATAGGGAAATGACACCTCCAGTGCCATCAAAGGATGTTGGCTTTGCATTCATGCAGTCCTTATAGGAACTTCGATGTCCCTGATTGCCTTCTTGATCTTGAGTACCACCTCCTGAACCACCGGAACCACCGGTGTTCAATTGGGACATGGCAGCTGTCACCGCAGCGGTAACAGCTGTCTGAAATAACACATGATCAATTTCAGGAGGAGGTGGTGGCGGAGGGTTGTTGGTCTTTGCGCTGGGTCTCGTTCTGGGAGGCATCTTAATCTAATAAGATCAAGAAAGAGAGGACGATAAGTCCTTTGAATTGAATTGAGAGATATGACAAATATTTATTCCAAATAAGCGATAAAGCAGGAAAGACTTATTGAAGCAGGTAAACTATCGCTAATGGAATGATCGAGGATCTATACGTGGATGAGGATTTCTATAAAGGATTAATTCGAGAAATACTCCCATACTATTTCATGATTCGTTACGATACTGGCTCGGTGTTTGTGGTATTAGGGTAAGTTTTAGGCATGCCACATACCACAGTCAGTTCCAAGCACATGTCGGCCATGTCTTGAATGAATATAGTTGGCCCGGCTATATTGATCCTAGACACGACTACATAACTACCCAGGTTTAACCGCAGTACACAACACCCACTTACTTATGTTTTGTTCTACTTATAGTTACGGATCTCGACGATTTGATATAATTATATACTTTTGAAAATACTTATAGTTTGAAGATACTTTTATTTCAGAGCACTTAGGCCCTTTAGTGTTTATAGTTTTATACCATGTAAGGTTTGGTATACTTTATTCACTATAAAAAAGGGCTCTGATACCAATCTGTCACACCCCGAAAACCGAAGTCGGAAACATTTCCAGGTTGACTCCACGTTGAGTATCAAATCCAATGTACATAGTAAGTAAAGTAAAACAACCATTACATTACATATAAAAGTTTTACAATTGTTTTCAAAAGTAAAGTTGCACAGCTGTGATACATAGTATATATATATGAACAAAATGAAATGGGTCTTCTGAGCATTCCAACTTCAAGCAAAAAGGATCTTCGGTACCTGTTCTAACATTGACCTGAGAACACAAGCAGTTTTGAAAATCAGCATAACGCTGGTAAGTTCATAAGTAGATTTGTTTTGTGAAAATATTCATGCTTCCTTTCTGTTTCTGAAAATGTAATGTTATCTAATTTGTTACACTTTTCCAATTATGTATATGATCCCCAGGAAGGCCCCATGCTTTCCTGAATATTGATTTTCATTGTAAAGATACATTCTGTTAGACCTGGTTATGTACAAGGTTTCCCAGGAAAGTCCCATACTTTCCTGATTGTTGGCTGTCAATGTAAAAGATGTATAAGTTATTCATTATTACTATAAGTAAATCTCTGTTATCATAATTGCGAGTTCCATAACCATACTAAGGACTGAACCTGTCGCAATAAGTAGTCCACAACTTTATGACTTTCGTCACCCTTGAACCATTTCAGTTCGACTGTAGCTAGCAGCCAGGTGTAGGGTAGTCAACCCCGTATAGATCTATACACTCAAGTCATGCTCTCTAAATCCCAGAGATTCTGGTTACGGGTGTAGTCCTCCACTCGCGTATCTATATAGAGTGTTCGCCGAGGACGTGTCTCCAATCATACAGGAAATAACAGATTTACTAGTAATAATATGATAATTCTCCATTCGCATATCTATGTGGAATGTTACCGAGGACAAGACAGTGTACAAATTATATTGTTCATGAGTTCTAATGTCATGCTTTTAACCGATAAAATGTGGAAAACTATTTGTTGAATATATAAAACATAACAATTTATAAAACTTATTTGACAAATAAATGTTTACGTGATCTGCATATTCTACTGGTTATCAGTTGTGTATATCAGTATTAAAAGCATATGAAATGTGAAACACACACACAAGAAAATAAGTTTTGAGTACAAGAAAACCTTTGTACTTTGCTTGTGTCCCCCCCTGAAAACAGTGAAAAATAGTGAGAAAAGGTAGGGGTATGAACTCACCGGACTCGGAATTGCGTCGGTTTTGGATACTAGACGTAGGTTTGGCGATTGTTTACTCGCGATGTCCCTATGTAAAATGTAATAATGTCCATATAATACTAATTAAATTTACAATAACTAATTATATGGCACATTACACTCCAACGAGGCTAAACACCTCAAAACGAGCATTTGGAGTGACCTGGGTGACATCTACGGACGTAATATGGCACTAGGGACTTAGGACTTGTGTTTACTCCCCAAGAGAAAACATTCTATGGAGTTTACAGCCACGTAACACACACCTACATGAGTTTACGGCCGTAAACTCATGTGGGTGTGATTTTGAGGGCTTATTGACTTGATTGGACTTGGGGATTGTTGGAATGACTTACTAAAATGCCTTGGAACAATTTGAATGAATTAATACCATTTAAAAGGGAGTTCACGGCTGTAAACTTGGAGTTTACGGCCGTAAACTCTCTTAGGGTGTAGAAAAATTGATTTGAGGCATAAGGAGAAATCACATGTGATTCTAGTTAATTTTCCAAGCATTGTTATCAATTTAAGGCACCATTTAACATATTTTTAGGAGTTTATGGCCTAGAAGCATGTTCTATGGCCGTAAACTCTCCTTTGTTCATGAAAAATTAGTTTTTGACACTTAAAACAATCACATGTGATTCTAGAAATTTATGCAAGCCATTAGAGTGAATTTGATGCATCATTTCACAAAGTTTCATGAGTTTACGGCCAAGGATATGTTCCTAGGCCGTAAACTCCTATATGTGGTATTTTTGATGTGTTTAAGGTCTCTAAACTATTTTTAGATGGTTCTAGGATTTACCACAAGGCTATTGGTTAAGTTTCAAGGCATTTTAACATGTAAAAATGAGTTTATCCCCCATGTTTGAGGAGTTTAAGGCCCAAGCACATGTCTTGGCCATAAACTCTTATTTGTCCCTCAAAATTTATGTTTCAAATGCTTTAAGTCCCAATTTGCAAGCCTTAAGGTCGTAACTAAGTCCCAACTATGATTTGGAAGGGTTAAATGCCTCACAAACCCTCATTTTTAGGTGTTTACGGCCCAAGCTTGATCCTTGGCCGTAAACACATGTTCTAGGTCCTAAAACTCAATTTAAACATCAAATTGAAGGCTAAAGAGGTTAGATAATAAGTTAGGGATGTTACCTCTTTGATTTGGAGCCTTAATTCTTTGTTTTTGGACCTTTGATTTTGGATGAGGAGAGAGGTTGGAAGTGTTTAGGGAAGAAATGGTCAAAAGCTTCAAATGAAAGCTTTGAATCATTTATATAGTGCTCGGGAATTGGACACGACGGAATTCTACCCGATATCGGCGTTAAGCGGGGCTTTTGGTCGTACCCGACCAAGTTGCCGTAACCCGATATGGTTAATTCTAGAATTATTCCGATAACTATAATGGCGTGTTAGAATGATTCTTAATGGTATTAAGACACCCATTAAATCATTTTAAATCGATATAAGTTAATGACTAAATAAAATGGCGAAATTGGAAACGAATTTGGAAACGACGTTTGGTTGATCAAATTGGATTACAAGTTGAGTTACAAGAAGTGACATGGAATTTCGGGTTGTTACATTCGTGAATGAGGCCTACTAACGGTAAGACTGACTTTACTCTTATACATATATATAAATATTATTAACTTATAATATTATAAAGTATAAGGGTTGAATTTTAACTTTTAAAATTCTAAGGTCTAGTTTGGAATTAAAGTATACATGGGGGTAACTTTACAAATTCTAAAACTTGAGGACAAGTTTTGAAACCTTTCAAAACTCCTGGCTTTTTCATAACTTATGAGTTAAATTACGGTTTAATGAAAAAAAATTCAAGTTCCATAACTTGAGGACAAGTTATGGAAGACATTAAATCATTTAACGATGATATTAAAAATAGAGACTCTTCTATTTTCATAACCTATGAGACTTGATGACACTTTAAAAAGAAAAACTCTTCACTTTCCATAACTTGAGGACAAGTTATGGAGTACATAAAAACCATTAAGATCAAATATTCCAATTAACACAATAATCAAATAATTTTTCTATGATCTAGATTAAACTCATAAGTAAAGATAATTCACATCAATAATTTTCAAGAAATTAGATAATCATATAAACTAATACAAATCTTGAAACTTTGACAATTATCCTTTGAAGACTCTTGGACTTCATAACCTAAAGAGTTAATAAATTAGACATTTCACATCCATAACATATGGAAGTTTCAAAACTCTTAAGAGCATAACTTTAAAAAAAACTTTTGAGTTCGAAATTTTTATGACAAAATTTGTAACTCCTTAAAACCACTTGGATCAAACTTTTAAAACAAATAAAATAATCATATCATTCTATCTTTTAATAAATTGACCAAATTCAACTATTGTAGTAAATTGACTCAAATTTTACAAATAATTAGTTTTTCATAAAATCAAGTAATTATCATAAAATTTGACAAACTTCATGTTTTTTTTTTCTTTTTTTTCATCAGCAATCGTAGCTCTTTAATCTCTGTTGAACTAGAACGCGCCATTTAGATAAGTGATCATATAATCCTATGTTCTAGATATCAGCCGGACAAATACATGGAACATTGTCTTGCTTATTGTCCAGTATTTGTTTCCCGATTTCCGATTTGTTTGACATAGAACTCAACTGAACACATCAATTTAGTTCTGACCGGGCCCGGTACATAGGTCAAAACAAAATCATCGAGGGGCCTAGATATCAGCTTCTAATCCAAGAAGGAACAGATAAACTTCGACTCATATGTTTGTTCTACCACTCATTGAATTACACACAAAAGCACGTTTTATAACACCGAGTTACCAATGCGTTTACGTACAATCAATGCATAACCAACTTGTAAGTAACAAATCATATCTCTAGGTTTGAAGACTTATATGATATTACCGTCTCACGATCACTCGAGATAAAATTCCATGAAGTGATTCCAGTGAGCGTAGGTTGAGTCCAATGCTCAGAACTTATGAGCACTCATGATTGTTGTAGCCATGTCCAACACCTTAGACCTCTGCAACCAATCATGACAGTCTTGATTCATACCTACTTCCGACATATGACCGACTGTGGAGGTTTGAATAATATGATATACCAAACATAATTATTCTGGAAGTCAAAACATGCAAAAGAAATATAGTAAAAGATCGACAAGAGATAGCAACACTTTACTCATAAATGAAACACCTTTTATTCATCATCTAATGTCAATTACACTTTACAAATTTCTGGGTTATCTAACTACTAAAACTTATATCATCCTTCAGCCCTATGCTCCAAGCATGCTGGAGATGCTTAACCCTACTCAGTCCCTTCGTGAGGGGATCTGCCGGGTTCTCATCCGATGATACCCTCTTCGCCATGAGGAGTCCTTCTTCAATTCGATGTCTGATAAAATGGTATTTTCTGTCGATGTGTCTGGATCTCCCGTGATCCCTTGGTTCCTTGGCTAAGGCAACCGCACTATTGCTGTCACAGAAAATCTCCATTGGCTCTTTTATAGCTGGTACAACTCCAAGGTCTCCGATGAAGTTCTTTAGCCATATCGCCTCCTTTGCTGCCTCGCTCGCTACTATATACTCTGATTCACAAGTGGAATCAGCCACTGTCTCCTGCTTGGAACTCTTCCAAGAAATTGCTCCTCCGTTTAGGGTAAAGACCCAGCCTGACAGAGAGCGGAAATTATCCCTATCAGTCTGGAAGCTAGCATCACTATACCCTACAACTCTCAAGTCATCACTCCCACCGAAGGTAAGGACCCAGTCCTTAGTCTTTCGCAGGTACTTGAGGATATTCTTTACTGCGGTCCAGTGTTCCTTGCCAGGGTTCGCCTGATACCTGCTAACCATGCTCAAAGCAAAGGCTACATCAGGTCGAGTACACGTGATGGCATACATGATCGATCCTACAGCTGAAGCATAAGGAAATCGACTCATTTATGCTATCTCAGCCTCACTACTAGGACTTTGTGTCTTACTCAATCTGGCGTTACACTGAATGGGTAACTCACCTTTCTTGGAGTTATGCATGTTGAATCTTTTCAACACTTTGTCCAAGTAGGTACTTTGACTAAGTCCAATTAGTCTTTTACTCCTGTTTCTCAAAATCTTTATCCCTAGGATATAGGCAGCTTCACCAAGGTCCTTCATAGCGAAACACTTCCCAAACCAGGACTTTACTTCCTGCAGGGTTGGGATGTCATTTCCTATGAGTAGTATGTCATCCACATACAGTACCAAAAAACTGACTATGCTCCCACTAGCCTTGATATAGACACAAGATTCATCTTCACTCCTCGAAAAGCCAAATTCCTTGACTTTCTCATCAAAGCAAAGATTCCATCTGCGAGGTGCCTGTTTCAATCCATAAATGGATTTCTCGAGCTTACACACTCTATTCGGGTACTCGTTGCTGACAAAACCCTCTGGCTGACTCATGTAAACATCTTCAGCCAACTTTCCATTAAGGAAAGCGGTTTTGACATCCATTTGCCATATTTCATAGTCATGAAATGCAGCTATGGCCAACAGAACCCGAATAGACTTAATCTTGGCTACTGGAGAAAAGGTCTCATCATAGTCCACTCCAGGAATTTGAGAGAAGCCCTTTGCAACTAGTCTAGCCTTATAAGTGTGTACTTTACCATCCATGTCGGTCTTCTTCTTGAAGACCCATTTGCACCCTACAGTCTTACGACCTGGTACATTCTCAACCAAGTTCCAAACTTGATTGTCATACATGGATTGTATCTCGCTATCCATGGCCTCTTTCCATTTAGCAGCCTCAGGGCCTGCCATGGCTTCCGTGTAGCTGTTAGGTTCATCCAGACCTACTAGTGTTTCATCACTAATAAGTGTCTCACCTTCCCCAGTAATATGGAAACCATAGTAATGCTCAGGTGCATTCCTAACTCTCGTGGAACGCCTTAGAGGTACAAGCTCATCAACTGGCTCAACAGGAGTTTCCTCCTCAAGTTGAGGGCTAGTGTTTTAAGTTCCTTCACCGCTTGATTCTTGAATTTCTTCAAGATCAATTTGCCTCCCACTGTCTCCTTGGCTTATAAATTCTCTCTCTCGAAAGACTCCTCTTCTTGCTACAAAGACCACATTGTCACTAGGTCTGTAGAAGAGGTAACCAAAGGATTTCTGTGGGTAGCCGATGAAAATACACCTCTCGCTTCGAGGTTCGAGCTTATCATGAGTCTCGCGTCTCACGAAAGCTTCAATACCCCAAATCTTGATGTGGTCTAGCTTAGGTACTTTGCCAGTCCACATCTCGTGAGGAGTTTTGGCAACTTTCTTTGTAGGGACAAGATTAAGAATATGGGCGGTAGTCTCTAAGGCATACCCCCAGAATGAGATTGGTAGTGTAGCTCGACTCATCATGGAACGAACCATATCCAACAAGGTTCGATTACGCCTCTCAGCCACACCATTCAACTGTGGTGTCCTGGGAGGTGTCAATTGTGAGACAATCCCACATTCCCTAAGATAGTCGAGGAACTCTGAACTAAGATACTCACCTCCTCGATCGGATCGAAGCATCTTAATGTTCCTGCCCAATTGATTCTCGACTTCCTGTTGAAATTCCTTAAACCTCTCGAAAGTCTCTGACTTATGCTTGATTAAGTAGACATATCCATATCTACTGTAATCATCAGTAAAAGTCAAATAATAACGATTATCATCGCTTGTGGCATGTTTGAATGGTCCACACACATCCGTGTGTATAAGGTCCAATAAACCTTCACCCCTCTCACACGAGCCTGTGAAGGGTGACTTTGTCATTTTTCCAAGTAAGCATGATTCGCAACTATCATCTGACTTTAGGTCAAACGACTCCAAGACTCCATCCTTTTGGAGTTGGCCTATGGGTTTCCTGCTTATATGTCCAAGACGACAATGCCATAATGATACTTTATCCAAGTTATTATTATTAGTCGAATCAATACACAAAACATTATTTCCTAAGTTATCTACAACAGATACAACTTTATACACACCATCACAAGGTAATGCTTTAAAATAAAAACATTATTATAGAAAACATCTATAGAACCAACTTCATTATTAAATGAAAAGGTAAACCCTTGTTTGTACAAAGCATGAAAGGAAATAATATTTCTTGCCATTCCTGACGAATAACAACATTTATTCAAATCTAAATTAAACCCACTACTTAGCGATAAAGTATAAACTCCAATCTTGGTAACAGGTAAAGCTTTCCTATTCCCCATGATCAAGTTTATTCTTCCTTGCTCCACATTCTCACTTCTTCTTAGTCCCTGCAAGTCACAACAAATATGAATACCACAACCGGTATCAAGGACCCAAGATTTAGAATGGGGTGAGTTATTAGAAATGATAGTGTAAGTACCTGCATGGTTGGGTTTGACTTTCCCATCCTTCACATCCTGCTGGTACTTTGGGCAGTTCCGCTTCCAATGAGATTGTTCAATTAAGCTTCATGGCAATAGAAGCATTCAGCCTCTTTTGGGTCAGAAGAAGGAGTGACGAAACCTTTCTTGGTTCCACTTGAAGAAGAGCCATCAAGGGTCTGAGCCTTGGTACCCTTCGAGGACCTCTTTCTCTTCCTCCATCGATTTTCCCCAATTGCCAAAACCGGAGTTGAGTTTGGAGTAGGAGTGATAGCAACCGACTTCCCCTTAAGACCTGATTATGCGGTCTTGAGAAGTCCCTGAAGTTTGCTGAGTGTGACCTCTTCCTTATTCATGTGATATCTCATGCGGAATTGATCATAGCACGATGGTAAGGAGTGCAAAATGATATCTATTGCAAGATCCTCAGGGAAGTTCACATTAAGCCTCAGCAAACGATCCACATACCTTTGCATTTTCTGCATGTGGCTCGTGACGGATTCCCCGTCCTTCATCATGGTTGTTATCATGGAGCAGATGATTTCATACCTCTCTTGTGTTGCACTTTGATGGTATCTTTCCATCAAATCTTGGTGCATTTCATAAGGGTAGAAATCCTCATAAGACTTTTGGAGTTCTGCTGTCATCGTGGCCATCATGATGCAAGCCACTTTCGTAGCATCCCTTTCATGTGCCCGAAAGTCAGCGATCTCCTGAGGAGTTGCAGTGGTCTCATCAATCTCCTTAAGCTCCTTGTCAAGGAAATATTCTTTGTCCTCGTAGCGGGTAATCATCCAGATGTTTCTGATCCACTCATTGAAGTTGGATCCATCAAAGGTGACTTTCCCACACAAGTTCATAAGGGTAAAGGAGCCATTAGGATTATAGCCAATAGCATTGTTTGAAGACATCTGAAAAGAAGAGAACAAGATTAGTTTAGATATAAGAGAGTCCTTAATAAAACACCCAAATGTAATATTAAGGCTAGGATCCAATCACAATATAATATAACTTAGAAGAGGTATGCCGTAATCTAAGCTATACCATATTTGAAAGGTAGGTGAATGACGATTCACCAATTTCCACCACGAAAACCAAAATGTTTAAATATTAGGTTTTTGATTGGTTCTTAGAAATTCCTAGATTCTTTGAGATTCAATGAACTTTTCAAAGGCATGTTTCAATCTCGAGTGTGCCCTCCAAGTTTTGTGACTGGGATGCCGAGGATCACAAAACGAGGTGTGAAGTAACCATGCAAATCACTTGGTACCCTTACGGTTTATCACTCAATCGATGTGCCGGTAAACCACACACGCTCCATCGATACTATAATAAACCCTAAGTCACCCTTTACCTACCTTGTTAAGTCCAAGTTAGTGTGCCGGTTAACCACACACGCTCCACCAACGACTTAAACAAAGTGTAAAGTGTAATTTCATGGATTAGCACCTTATTCACATTTTTCCTAAAGTAACTAAGATTGGGAATTTAATAAAACATTTAGTTACTTTATAATATTCATCATACTTTAAATGAGAATTTGTAAGTCCTTGTCTTACCCGTTCGGCGAACGACCCTCCACCGGTCAAGCAAGCGGTGGGTGAGAGTGGACACCCATTAAGTCACCATTTTATAGGCAACAACCTTATACCCACCTTATAGACCGGCTTCGTGAATGAGGCGTACTAGCGGTAAGACGACTTTGTTCTTATATATATATATATATATATATATATATATATATATATATATATATATATATATATATATATATATATATATATATATATATATATAAATAATTATTAAATCATAATAATATAAGTATAATGGTTGAATTTTAACTTTTAAAATTCTAAGGGTTGGAACTAAAGTTTAATCTTCACTTTACTTGTTCCAAAACTTGAGGGAAAGTTTTGTAAACTTTCAAAACTTTTCATTTCCTGTAACTTATGAGTTTAATAGAGTAATAAAATGAAGACTATTCACTTTTCTAACTCTTGTGTTCTTTTAATGGTTTTCAATCCAAGAGACTTTTGGTTTTCCATAACTTGAGGACAAGTTATGGACTCCATTAAATCACATTATGATCAAGAATTAGTCTACCACATAGGTTACAAATAATTCCTATGATCATCTAAACATCATAAGAACAAGATCATGAACATGAACACTTTCATATATCAAAATCACACTTAGTCTTTGTAATTTTGATAACTAGTTGTTGTAAATGAGTTAGAAAAGACATTACACCATCTAAAACAAGTTTTCAAGTACCAAAACAGTTTAGGGTAATGTTTCTAATCCATTTCCAGCAACTAAATTCGAAAATCTGCACTCTGTCGTCCCTACTCGTCGAGTGCATGAACCTACTCGGCGAGTAGGTTGAAGATACAAGTGAACTCGGCGAGTCCCCCCATGGACTCGGCGAGTTCAATAGTCAGACAACAAGTTTTTCGACTTTTTCAAGCATATGCAACCCAAATGGACCATGCTACTCTCGGGTCAAGTACATACCAATAATAGTTATGGGCTTAGACATCTAATCCAACAGAAACAACTCCAAAACCCAACCCTAGGGGTTGTGACTTCCTTGCTACGCATATGGTGATGGGTTTTGAGCATTCTAACACTTCCTAAGTGTACATGCAACCCTAACAAACCTTGGATCTATGTTTGTCTAAGATACATGCAAATAATTATTTTTCCAAGGCTTATATCCTAACTAGCATGGCATGGGGAACTTGAATCAAATAAAGCTAGTAGAAACACTTACCTTGTAGTTGTAGTTGATTCCTTGGAGTTTTAGAGCCTAGCACCAATAATGTGGATGCCTCAAATGAAAGTCACAAATCACCACAAACTTGGAACTTTGAGAAAATAGTCACACTTCTCTTGAAATCGGCCCTCACCTCAACATGTGTCAACTAGTGTGATTTCAAGAGCCAAAGCCTCCTTTATATAGTGTGGTGGATTAGGGTTACATCCATGTAAACCCTAATACCCATGTCTCTTCATTTCCATGAGATCCATGGGTTAAAGCTCCATGGAGTATCCATGGACTTCTCCATCCAAGCCTAGCCCATTCCAAATAAGCATAAGCCCACACTATATAAATATAAAAGCCCATATTTAATTAGTAATATCTTTGATCACTAAATTAATCCTAGATTAATTATAGATCACTACTAATTAAATAACATGATCTTATATTAATATATTAGAACTTATAATATATTAATAAAGCATAACTTGTGCTATTCTCAAATATTATCCATAAATTGTTCGGGTGAAGTGCAAACCAAATGGACCATGTCGGGTCGGGTCAAGTACATAGCAAATATAGTTATGGACTTAGACACTATATCCAACATATGGGTCCTGTGCTTTTAGTAGTACGGGCCCATACTACCTTCCACACCTACCCATATTTGTCTCAAGTATCATCACAACGCCCTAACAATATACATAAATATAGCGAGCGCTTAAATCCTCACTCCTAGAGGAATGCTAAACATCTTATAACTAGCCTCCCGGCCTCTCACTACCCACCCAATCCATGAAACTTCCACCAACCCTAGAGCATTAGTGTATACTAGCCATACATAAGGTTGGATCTGATAGACTTTCGAATGTCCAATTCTACCCTAAGGTCGAATCAAACATTCTCAGGCTATAAGATCCTGATTATGCACATCCGTGATGCATACACTAAACAACTACAGTAAGGATGTCAATCTCATATAAGGAAAACCCTAGGCTAATAGGCATCATGAAATCAGGCAATTCTATCATGCAATTCCTGAAGATCCCTAGCCTAGTACTAACATGCTGTTCTAACATATCACAATATCAAATAACAGTATGGTATCTTGGGGTCTACTTAATGGCTCCGGCTGATCGTACACTTCACATCCTCTTTTACTTCTTTTGAAAACCATTTTAGAATTCATTTTGAAAACCTTTCCTTGATTTGAGACTGAAGTCAAGCGAATGTTCCTCCAATTCATTAAAACCAAGGCTCTGATACCAACTTGTAACACCCATAAAATTCAAGCAAATTTAAAACATTTTAACCCATTCAAAAAAACCATTAAGTTGTACAACTTGTTTTCAAAATAGTTTAAACATCAGAGTATCCCCAGAACCAAATCACAAAATCGTGAAATATGAGGAGCGGTATGATCACGCCTTTGCCTTGCCACGATCTCCTGATGTACCTGAAATAATAAACTGAAACAGTAAGCCCAAAAGCTTAGTGAGTTTCCCCCAAAATACCAACCACATACAACCATAATCTTATCATATCATATCACAATACAGAACAACCATGCCTCTCAAGTCTGCAGTGTGACTGGTACGCCCTCAAAAGGACTTCAGTCCACCTGGTCCACTCTTAGAGTCTACGATATGAATGGACCGCCCGCACCGGGCCTTCAGTCTATCTAGATCTACCTCGAGCCTTCAGTATGACTGGACCGCCATACGGGCCGACAATCTATCCAGACCGCCCATAGGATATGTTGGCCTTTAGCACAAAGTAGGACCGCCTCAACCCAAACATCAAGTAACTAAACCATGTGCACATATAACACGTAATCACATAAAAGTCCATAGACAAACAAATTGATATAGCAGATCATAAAGCATAGCAACATCCTAACTAGGATACCAACCTAGCCGGTCACTAACATAGCATCATCCTATATACCAGGATACAAACCTAAAACAGGTCACTAACATAATACTGTCCTAATTACTAGGACACTGATCTAATCATATCAACTATCTCACAAATCATTAATCATAGTAATCTCTCATAACCAAAACATCGACCTAACCAGGTCACTAACATACCAATCCTAACGGATCATAAGAGCATGACAACATACTATCTATCCGGATACCGATCTAACATATCATAACCAGATATAGCATACTATAACCAAGATAACAACTAAAAGGGCCGGCCTTGGTGCCTTAGACCCTATTGATATAGTGAGGATAACTCACCTTGCAACTGCCGAACCGAACCATGAAAGTACTGGCCCGAAGCACTGCTCCAAACTCCAACACCTGATGCCATCAATGGACCATGACATAAATATCCAAAATACATAACACCCTTGAAGGTCAAACATGTCAAAGTCAAAGTCCTTGCCAAATTCAACCTTCCTGATTGACTCTACTTGCCGATTCAACTCGTCGACCCGTCGAGTTCTTATACTCAGAAAACTCCCAAAACACGACTCAACTCGCCGAGTCGCCTCAAGACTCGTCGAGTTCAACGATCTCTGAATTCCATCCTGTCCAACTCACTGAGTCGCCAACCGATTCACTGGTCCGAAGTTTAATCACATGAGATTGGGGTTGTGCGACCTGACTTGCCAAGTCCAAGAACAGACTCGCCGAGTCCAAGGCAATCTTCAACAGACTCACCGAGTTGTTCTTCCAACTCATCGAGTCCATGCCCATCTTCATATGACTCATCGAGTCCACCCATCCGACTCGTCAAGTCCCTTCAGCCCTTAATCCATACAGAGGCTATTTGAGCCATGCAGGGGCTCCAAACTGTAAATCCACTCTTCTAGTGCATAATCCCTACGTAAAGTTGCAAACTTTACGTGAAACCAAGGAGTTAAAGGTCCAAATCACTCTAGGGTTGGGGTTTTAGACAAAGCGGCTTCACCAACAACTCACTGACTGATGCTTTATGACATTCTGGACCAACACAAGTCTAGATCTGAAGTAGCAACCTCAGTTCTAAACTCCAAACCCGAAATAGGTCTCAAACATACCCAAAATGGCCCCAAATCTCTTTCATGAATAGATCTAGATGCAAAAGAGTGAAGGTAATAGCTTATTACCTCCAATATGTGCCCAAACTGAAGTAGATTCTGGATCTACACCACTCCCTTGATGCAAGTCATTTTTGATCTTCATGTTTCTTCAACAAAAGACAACTTCCAAAGCTTCAATCTCCCTCCAAAGGCCTCACACACATGAGCTTAGGGTCTTCTGGTTCTCAAGGGAAAGAAGGAGGCTGAGAGAAGGACATAAAGTCCTTTAAATAGGGTGCGACCCTCAAGATTAGGGTTTTCTCATTCCAACACCAACTCGTCGAGTACAGCTTCTGACTCGGTGAGTTAGCCACTTAACTCGCGATCACATCCCGCTCCGACTTGACGAGTAGCATACCTACTCGTCGAGTAGCTTCCTTAATTTATACTTTAAGCCCTTCACTCATACTTCTGGAATTTGGGATGTTACACCATGGTTGAGTATTTCGACGAGCGCTATGTAGCCCTTGTTGAGACGGCTGCCGCAGCAGCTACAATAGCTGTAATGGCGGTAGGGGGAGGAGCTGGTCGAGCTTTCCAATACTGAGACTTGTTACTGGGACATATTATGATCAGCAGAGGGCTGCAGTTACTGAGGATCAGTGAGATTTTCTATACTCGTTACATTCTGCGGATTGAGCGGGAGAGGCTGGCATAGGAGTTTCTAGATTTGAGGCATCAGGGCTTTTTGATCGAGGTCGGGGTGCGAGTCGTGGGGATTAGGAAGGGAGTGATGATTATGATCAGCTCGAGTTTTTCAGCTGGAAGTAGACGGGTTGATTGATGGATTGGAATGTTGTTTTTGAGGGTAAGGGTTATGCCCTTTTAGGTTTCCGAGTTCAAAGGAGTGAGCAGGCTTGTGACCCCTGGATCAGATTTTATTTTTAGCTTAGGTTCAGTTGGTCGCATGGGTTGGCGATAGTATTTCATTGCTAGTGAGCACGTGTAGGTAGAGGTGGCAGGAGTATCTTATGAAGCTTACACGATTACCGTCCCTACCCATAGGAACTAAGGTCTGGTTCACCTTGGATCTCTTGTATCGGGCGGTAAGGATTGATTGTGCGATATATTTCACTTTTAGGATTGAATACTATGTCTTGGGCATAGTTTGTAGCCTAGTTTTGGGAAAATGTTGCTTCAGCTACTGCAGTTCAGATGTGGACGACTGAGTTGGTGAGTGAGTCAGGGTACGAGACCCTAAATGATATGATTTCTATAGCCCGATAGCGGGAAATTTGTTTGGAGCACCTTGGTAAGAGGGGTCTTATGTGGGAGGTCTACGGATAGGGTCCCACAAGATGGTTATTCAGCATTGTCAGGATTCAGCGGTTTTAGTAACCGTTATTGATTGGCGGATAAAAGCGACAAGGGAAGTAGCTTGTTAATGAGGTATTAGTTGGAGCATCTATCTTTTGGTCTTCAAGATTTTAGGGTGGGATCATTCAAGCATTAGGGACTATCGGTTTCACTAGGATTCAGGAAGTGTTCATCTAGTTCTTAGAAGTTTCTTGTCATTTGAGATTGGCTAGTAGTGGAGCACTAGTTGGAAAGAGTTGGTTGTCATGAGATCGATCGTTGGAAAGTGAGGAGGATTGGGAATTCTCCAGTTTTCATGTACTATATAGACATACTTGTATCTAAGGGGGGGAGGATTGTCCCGGAATGCAGAAGCAGGAGCGGTTTCGAAATAGGGATAAGTTTCACATCGTTTTCAGGAAGGAAGACAACCCAAGTGGATGTTTGGTTTGAGGGTTGTGTGAGTTGGGAGTTCGTTAAAACTCCCCAACATGTGAATCGCATCTTCTTGGTGCTTGATAGCAAAATATGGGGAATCAGGTTGGGGTTCCGGTCATGAATTTAGTGTAGTTCGGGTGTTCTGTCAAGTGTGTGCTCGAATCTGAGGGTTTTTTGGTTGATAGATTGAGGGTAAGGTATCGGGCTGCGGTTGTGTCAGGGTGAAAGTGTTGTAAGACTGCAGGGGTAACCGTAGCATTCACAGATTCTTTTAGATGATTAGGCCAGGGTGGACCAGTTCGTAAGATTGTGGGTATACCACGACATGACTGGAATAAGGAAACTGTAGGTCGTTGGGGACCGAGCATGATATAAGACTACAATTATTCTAGTAGCATTTAATTATCATATTTGATTCGATGGAGACAGGTTTTCAGGCTATTAGGATCAGATGGACCAGAAGGATTGATGGAGCCATAAGTGGCGATATAGCTAGGACCGTTATTGCTAGTCGAAGTATCGTTTAGGAATCACGTGGGGTGACTGTGGGATTGCTCTTGGCTTAGCAACCAGAAGGCAGTCTACTGTTTCAGACAATTTCTGCGTTTAGGTCAATATTGACGAATGCGTTTTCAGGTGTATGAGAAGTATTTGGATGTTGGAACCCCCAATTATCAGAAGTTGAATAGTTAGTTAAGAGATAAGCGGATTGGGTTCAACAATAATGATTTGGTGTGAGTGGTCTGTCAGGGAGTCATACCATCTAGAGACTACATATTTTAGATTAAGTAAATGTGGTCATATTGCAAAGAATTCGTTTATCTTCAGGATTTAGAACCCTGGGAGGGTTGGTTACAGTTGCCTTGGAAAGGTTAGGGTATGCTTGTAGTTATGGCCATGTTGCTCAAGTTATTTGACGTGTCAGGAATGGTAGGGAATGATTTTAAGGATAAAATCCAATTCAAGTAGGGGAAATTTGTGACATTCCATTTAGAATAGAATAATTAAGTAATAAACTCGGAACCCCGAGATGTAATTATTATTATCATTTTTTATTATTATAGCCAAAATCAAATAATAATTAGCGGGGTGTTGGTTTTAGAGAGCCAGATAACAAGAATTGAATCTCCTGGGGTTAAAGTGTAATTTCAGAATTTATTTTGCAAAGAATTTTAGAAGTCAGGGGGCGTGTTCGGTATCATTTGGACTTACTATGGAAGGATTTTGGATGGCTAGGGCTAAAAGGGTAAATTATGTACCTAAGTTGAAAAGGTTTTGTAGAGGAGGGGCCATTTCGTAACAATTGGATTTAATTTGAAAGAAAAAGGAGAATGAGGGACTAAAGACGTCACTATGGGATAAAGTCTTATGGGGCGGGGTATATATCCGTCAACCCCCCCCCCTCCTGTAAACCTAACCCTAGTAGTAGCTACCACCTTATACCTCATTTCACACCAGCCGCCATCCTTTTTCCTCTGAACTCCGGCCCTGCTACACCCCTTGCTGTCTGAAGGGTCCAACTAATGGTTTGGTCTAGGCTTTCGTTGTAATAGGTTCTTTTGTGTCAATATGAATTTTTGGTAGATTGTTTAGCTGTTTACGGCCAAGCTATGAGTTTACGGCCGTAAGCCTGTTTATGGCCGTAAACCCAAGGCCGGCCCAGGTCCACTATATATAGATGCTAGCTAGGTCATTTAATTGTTGTTGCCACAGAGTTCTCGGTTGCTATTCCACAAGTTGTACCAGACATTTTCACTAATAGAAGTGTGTGCAAGCTTGTTTTGATTTCTATTTCTACATCGTTCTTGTTATTTTTTATTGTCTTATTTGTTTGATCGCTGGTAAGATCCGTTTCAGGACCTTACAATTGGTATCAGAGAGAAACCAGTGTCAAAGCATCCTGTAATCGAATTTTTGACCGTATTCTTCATTGTTTACGACTGAAGTTGGTGTCTGCTGCGAAAGGGTTTCAAGCTTAATCCAAAAATCGCGTTTTCTCGAATTTCTGGGAGATTATAGCCAAAGCTTCCGGCCGTAAACACACCTTACGGCCGCAAACTCAGTTTATTTCTTGAACTGTAAACCTTGTTCTTAGACCATGAATAAAGCATCTTCAATATCTGGAAACTTAGACTCATAGACCGTATACAGAAACCACAAACTCTTTACGACCGTAAACAGAGTTTATGGCCGTAAACACTCTTTTGACCGTGAACTCTTGTTTGACCGGAAACTTAATTTTTTTTTAAATTAATAACTTAATTTCTACTTAAATTAATTTTAAATGGATTCACAAAGTCAAACACATCACCATGAGCTGGACTCTGTAATGGGCACAACCACTAGAATTCCAAGACTGCTGTATGCTGAAGGTTTTCCTGAATGGAAGTATAGGATTGAGAAGTATATCAAAATGAAGGACTTCTAAATTTGGAGAAGCATCATCAAAAATCCTGCCAGAATAACCACCACTGTTGCAGGGCAAGTGGTTGACAAAGTGGTTGAAAATTACATTGATGAAGATTTTGAAAAGGTTGAGGAGCAGGAACGGGCTTTGGCCACTTTAACCATCGCCCTGTCTCCGGATATAGCTCAAGGTTTTAGGGAGTACACTTCTGAAAAGGCTTTGTGGGAAGTCCTAATTGAGGTCTATGAAGGGAATGAAGACATGAAGGAGAGTCACCAAGATATGCTGCGACAACGGTTTAACATGTTCAACTACATTCCTGGAGAAACTCTGTAGGCACAACTACAACGATTAACAACTCTTAGCACTAAGATGACTGTAGCTGGGATCTTTTTCACAAATTCTGAAATAAATAAAAAGATACTAAATGCTCTCCCAAAGTCATGGGACATGAATGTGGCTGTTATTAAGAAAACCAAGGATCTAAGTCGGCTCACTCTTCCTGAAATGATGGCGGTCATCAAGACCTGTGATATTGATGACAAGCATCAGGAGATAAATCACGTGAATTCATACTCAGCTACAAACCTTGGGATCTCATCTAACAATGCTCTTTCATCTCTCACCTTTTCCTCTCCAGGTCAGTCCTTTGTTGCTCAGCAAGCTCAGATTCAGTCTTTTTGCACTCCATCAGCTACTTCACTTCCTACTGCATCAGTCATGCCATTCTCTCAGAATCAATCATTTGTTGCTAGTCAAGCTGCTTCTCCTTCTAATGTGGCTTCCTCTTCAAACGACAAGGAGGGTGATGAAAATCTTGCTCTTGCTACAAGGCTCGTTAACTGCTACAATGCTCTTGTAGCTGGAGATCTTCCGCCCTAATTGTCATTTGCTGATCTTGATTAGATTCATCCTGAAGACGTAGAAGAAATGGATATCACATGGCAAATTGCCTTGGCAGTTTTCAGGGCAAAGAAGTTTGCAAAGAAGACCGGGAAGAACAACTGGGGGATGAGTGCTGATAAAAAGGTAGGGTTTAGCAAGGGAAAGTTGCGTTGTTTCAACTGCCACAAGCCAGGTCATTTTTCTCGTGAGTGCCTAAAGCCAGATAGAAGATTATGCAATGACCAGACAATGGTTGTAGTAGGAAACAATCGGAGCGGTGCTCAAGTCAACAATGAGAAGGATATGGTTGCACAATCATTTGACTGCGAGGATGAGATGCAGGCCCTGAACATATCAAGACCTGAAAATGCTCATTTGGCTCAGGTTGGTGATAATGCTTCCGCAGAGAGTGTTGCAGCTGAAGATCAAATGATGGAGCTGCAGTTTGTGCTGATGGTCTCTCCTGCTCTTGAACTAAAGAAAAATGAGGTATGTCTGCCTTCTTGTTCTCAAGCTTGTATTGATTATGTTAAAATTCTTCATGAGGAAATTGGAACACTACGTAAAGAAGTAGAGGAGATTAGATATGAGGGTTATCAACTTAGAAAAGGACAAAAACATCTTAAGGCCTAGTTAGAAGCGAAAATAAAGGAATTTAGAAGACTTCAGGAGGACTACAGTAATAAATGTGAAAACTATGGCTACATAAAGAGACAGAACGCTGAGTTAGTTACTGTACTTGAAACAATAAAGGGCAAATTTGAAACTGCTGATTTTGATTTTACAAAATTTGATGTATCAAGTGAGGTAGTTGCCAATATGATAGACCACTGCATGCAATTTAAACATAATCAGTCAAAGGGTCTAGGGTATAATAAAGTGCCTCCTCCTTTCAATCATTCATATCAGTTTCAACCTTTGTCCAAGGAGGAGATTGCCAATGAACCATCCATGGTTTATGGCAAGCCATCTGGTTTTGTTTCGGGAGGATTTATTAATGTTGAAAGTACTAACATTTCTACTTCTCCTGCATATTAATCATTAAATTAGTCAAATCATGAAGTTGAAGGATCTGTTTCTGAAAATAAAACTAAGTCTGAACCTGAAGTTTTAGATTTAAATAAAGACGTTAATTTTTCTAATGTTGAAAGTGACAATGTTTTTTGTGATTTTCTGCACCTTCTTATACTGGTTTGAATGTTTTTAAAGTGTTTAATGATGCGGTTGACAATTCTAATGTGTGTGCCGATACTAATGAAAACCCACCTGTTTCACAAGTTTCTCCATCTGATACACCCTCACTTGTCTCACAACCTAATTCTTGTTCATGTTCATGTGAGAAAAGTAAGGGTGTTGGTATGGAAAACAAATCTGAAAAATGCAGTACAGGTTTTAACAATAACAAACAGATTTGTTTCAACTCTTGTTTTGGTGGTCATATAGCTAGGAATTGTCCTAATAGAATGTTTATACATTTTGAGTCACCAAGAGGAGAGAATGAATTTAGAGGAAGGTCTTTAACTAGAAAGTCCTCTAGAATTCATTCTCGGAATGATAATTCGAAGGACGATCGTAGTAGAAAACAGGCTGTGTTTCAAAAGCATAAAAAGGTCTTTCATAACCAAGTCCCAAACAGTTTGCCAAAACCGAACATGGATAAGCCAAGGTCGGTTTCGTCAAGAAGAAGCAATGGGTCTTCAACCAATTCAGGTAGAAAACCCAAGTGCTCAAAGCAAACTGATAAAAATCCTATTTCAAAACCATCCGGTACTGTTAGAAAACCTAATTCTCAATGGTTACCCAAAATAACCTCCAATCCATCATGTGTATCCTCTGAAAAATTTGTAAATAATGATAAATCTGAATAGGCAACGGGACAACCCAGGAAAGTAATGATCTGGGTTCCCAAATCTAAATAAACCTGCACATTTTGCAGGGACAGTTGCGAGGGAATGTCGTCAGACCTTGCTTGGTCGACAGCAACTGCTCCCGACATATGACAGGAGATATCTCCCAAATGAACAACATTCAATCTTTTAATGCGGGTATGTTTCCTTTACGGGAGGAGAACGTGGCAATATCACTCAGAGAGGAACCATCACAAATTGGGTGTTAAGTTTTGAGAACGTCAACTTTGCTCCCAAATTAAAGCATAGTTTTTTGAGTGTTTCTCAGATATGTGACAAAGGCTATTCTACACATTTCATTGACAAGGAATGATATGATTCTCAAGCCAGGCTTTGTCATCCCATAAGAGTGGATTCTTGTCAAATCTAAAAGGGATAGGAATGCTTACATCATTGATATGAATAGCAATCTTCCAGAACAAGTTACATGCCTCTTTTCAAAGATCTCAGAACAAAATGCAATGTTGTGGAACCGAAGAATCGGTCATGCTAACGCCAAAAATTTGAATTGTCTTTTGAAGAATGAGATGGTCCGTGGTTTGCCTATCAAAGACTTTATAACATTTGAAAAGTGTGTGTCATGTGCCCAGGGTAAACATCACAGAAAACCACACCTGCCAAAACAAGCTAACTCAATCAGTCAGGTGCTTCAATTGCTACATATGGATTTGTTTGGACCAGTCAACATTCTCAGTATTAACAAAAATTCATACTGTCTGGTTGTGATTGATGATTTCTCTTGTTTTACGTGAGTTTTCTTTCTATCCAACAAATCTAGAGTTGCTGATCTAATTAATAAATTCATTGTGTTGATTGAGAACCAAACTAACAACCGAGTGAAGGCGCTTCGTACCGATAAAAGAACAGAGTTCAATAATTCTATTCTAGATCATTTTTGCGCAGAAAAGGGTATTATGAGTCAATACAGCTCCGCTCACACCCCTCAACAAAATGGTGTTGCTGAGAGGAGAAATAGAACTTTAAAAGACACTGCAAGGACGATGCTTTGTGACTCCAAGCTACCAGTTTTCTTTTGGGCCGAGGCGATCAACACTGCCTGCTACGTTCAGAATCGTATGTTGATCAACAAAGCTCATATGAAGACCCCATATGAGATTCTATATGGTCTCAAGCCCTCAGTCAGTCATTTCTGTGTATTTGGCTTCCCTTACACCCTTCTTCACCTAGAGACCAACCCGAAGTTTAATGCTAAAGCCGATGATTGTTACTTCGTAGGGTATGTTGTGCACCGCATATAGGGTCTACAATAAAAAGACAAAACAGGTTGTGGAATCTTATGACGTGCGCTGGTTGGAGGAGAATGAGACGGATGCTCGAGTGGGTCCGGATTGGTTGTTTGATTACACATCGCTTTTCAAGTCCATAAATGTGTCTTTAGGTAGCTCATCTGGATCTGTCTCTGGTTCGAAGAATGTTTCTGAAGACGAAGACGAAGAAGTTGTCTACAGACCCCCAACGGTATCCTCTTCACCGCCTGAGGGGGATTCCTCTACTTCGCTTGAGGGGGAGTCATCTATATAACTTGATAGTCCAAAATCTCCAGTTCAAAATGATACTCTTGATGCTGAAACTACACCACTTACTCCTATAGAAAGAGAGTTCATGTCTAAACATGCTTCCGCTGTCACTTCAACCTTTATGGAACTACTCTTTCCTAAAAACATTTATAATGAGTTTGTAGCAGATTCATCTGGTGCGGCACAATCAGCAAATGAAGGAGGTGTCAATATTCACAATCTTCTTGTCTCACTTAATGATATCAGCCAAGAGATACCCTCAAGGATTCAACGCGATCATCCGATCGAGAACATCATTGGTCAGCTGGGCGAAGGCGTTAAAACCAGAAGCCAGAGTGGAGATGTCAATACCTTTCTTCACTCTTGCTTTATCTCTGAAATAAAGCCCAAGAATGATGAAATGGCTCTGAATGAGCCCAGCTGGGTAGATGCTATGCATGAAGAGTTACATCAGTTTGAAAAACTCGGGGTTTGGAAATTGGTTGAGTTGCCAAAGGGCAAAAAGTCTCTTGACACACTATGGGTCTATCGAAAGAAGCAAGATGATTTAGGGGTTATAGTGTGAAATAAAGATAGATTGGTGGTTCGTGGGTTTCGAAAAGTTGAGGGTTTTGATTACACTGAGGTTTATGCTCCAATAGCTCGCTTCGAGGCTATATATTTACATCAAGTTGGACAAGGCATGTCTACAAGTTGGACAAGGCATTATATGTTTTACATCAAGCTCCTCGAGCATGGTATGCGACTCTAACAAAGTACTTGCTCAAGCATGGATACTCTCGTGGCACTATCGATCAAACATTGTTTATCAAGCATGTCGGTAATGATCAGATTCTGGTTCAAATCTACGTTGGCGACATTATTTTTGGGTCGACCAGTCCGCAGCTTTGCAAGAAATTCGAAGGTGTTATTAAAAGCGGTTCGAGATGAGTTCGTTAAGGGAAATGACCATGTTTCTGGGGCTTCAGGTCAAACAAAATTCAACCAGAGTCCTACTACATCAAGCCAAGTATGTGGAGGATATTCTTGAGAAGTTCGAGTTTAAAGACGCTAAGCCTGCATCAACACCGATGGCTGAAAGACCTCTTCTGGCTCTAGATCCTGATGGCGAATCCATAGATCAGACTCACTATAGATCGATGATCGGATCGTTGATGTATCTTACTGCAAGCCGACCTGACATCATGTTTGCAGTTTGTCAATGCGCACGTTATCAGGCTAATCCTAAACTTTCACATCTTATTGATGTCAAAAGAATTTTTCGGTATATCAAAGGCAGCCCAAAGTTGGGTCTTTGGTATCCGAAGAATTCTGAATTTGATCTATACGCTTTTGCTGACAGTAATTATGGATGTTGGGCTGAAGTTTTGGTTAAGTATTGCGTCGTTGGGCTCGAATGTTTATTTATTTATTTTGTATTCCGGTTTGGGCCTGTCCAACCGAGAGCCCATTATGTTTAATATATAAGTATATGCTTGCATGCATATTAGGGTAATGATTTTAGAGATTAATCTAGAGCATAACGATAGTATCTACAGATTTCTTTAATCGTTCTTGTAACCTACCAATCCTCTACAGTTGATGTTCTTAATCGAGCTCTTCTGAGGATTTTGTTTAATCATTCGACACGTTTGATTCAATCTTGTCTCGTTCTTATTTTCGTGTTCTTACAGTTTTATATTTACTTACCTGTTTGAAATCTAATCGTTCTTCATACATTTAAAGGTTTTAAATCTCATCAATTGGTATCAGAGCGGGAGGCTGTGTAATCGATACACATTTTTTCTGTGAAAAGGTTACAATTAGGGTTTTTCCGCAATTAATAATATTTATTGAGCCGTCATCTCATTATTGACGTATCTTGATATTTATTGTTTTGCCCTAATCTGAGTTATTACAAGTCTGATCTTTTAACAGGTTTTTTCGATCATAATGGACGAGTCGCAATCAAATCCTATCAATATCTCCAACAACATCGGTTCGACGACAAAGATTCCAATCCTATATACATGACTACGAAGTCTGGGCGCATCACTTCGAAGACTACATGATAGGATCTGAGGATAATGGATACCTCATATGGGAAGCTATCATTAATGGACCGTTTTCTCATTCAGCAACGTCCAGGATTATTAAAACTCAAAAGGAGTACAATGATCTGCTGAAGGATGTTAAAGATATTGCACAAGACGAAAAGGACAAATTCCAGTGCAATATCAAGGCGTTAAGGTTAATCAGATTTGCCCTTTAGTCCGACACCTTTAGGTTGGTCAGCTCATGCACGACGGCAAAAGAAGTTTGGGATAGAATTTGCGAACTGTACTCTACAGACGAGGATCTTGAACATTCTATCCAAACCTTGCTTTTATCTGAGTTTGGAGAATTCAGGCAAGGAGCCGAAGAAACAGTGACCCAGATGTTCGATCGCTTCAATCATCTTCTCAGCAAGATGATCAAGCATGACATCGAAAGGAAGCTTATCGAGCAGAAGGTTACATTCTTAAATGGTCTGAGGTCTGAATGGAGAGCAGTGGTGTCTACAGTCAAAGCCCATGAGCAGTTTAAATCATACTCATTGGCGAAACTGGTGGGTATTCTCAAGTCCCAGGAGAAGATTGTACTGCAGGAGAAAAAAGTTGTTTCAAGCCTTGGTTCGTTGGCCCTCCTATCAAAAAGTAAAGCTGCGGTGGAGGATGAAGACCTTAAATTGGTGGAGTATGACCTCACGTCTGAGGATTATGCTATGATGGTTTCTAACCCCAAGAGGTTCATAAAGAAGAGATTCCCTAGCAATAAAAACCGAAACTGGCAGGGGAGTTACAGTTCAGAAAAAGTTAACAATGAACCGAAGGTTGAAGAGCCCAAGAAGGAACCAAAGGTGGATGGTGATTCCGAGGTAAGCTGTTACTACTGTGGTGGGAAAAACCACTATGCTAAAGATTGCGTCCTTAAGAAGATGGCTGAAAAGGATGATGGAATGGATGAGGAAGCTGTGTTGCAGAAAAGGATGGATGAGTTGAGAAAGAAGAAGTCTACCGCTAACCCTTCTACTAATGCTTTTATTGTGCAGGGTTTGGTTGCTGATGACGAGTTCGGTAGCACGGAAGTTTTGTCTACCGACTCAGAAGACGATGAAGTGAGGAAGCCTACCCATGGAAAGGCTTATGTGGCAAAGGATGAAAGTAGTGGAGGAAGATGCTTCATGGTGTCAGATGTATCTCAGATGAGGGGATACAACACCGATAATGGAGGCAAGGAACCGAAGGTGCAGGAGGACATGTGCTTTACAGCCAAGCCACTCAGCCAGCAGTTCAATGAGCTTGATGAACTGATAAAGAAGGTAAAATCGGTTTTTGTTTCATATAAAGTACCACCATCCTCTTATGAGAAAGAACTAAAAAATGTCAATACAAGAATTTCTCATCTAGATAGTAGCTTAACTCAAACTCGAGTCACCAATTCTAACCTAACTGATCAATTAAGCAGGGTGTCATCGAAGAGTGAGGAGCGGCGCATGTGGATCGAGTTGAAGGAGTCTGAATTAGTTAAAATCAAAGACGAAAACATCTATTTACAAAGAGACAATTTAAAGTTGTTAAAACAGCGGAATGTTTTTTGTTTAATTGCAAAACGTCTTTATTCTAATATTACTCAACTTCACTTAGACTGTGAAATAGGCCAAAAGATCATCGCATGATTTTGCCCTTCCTGGAGTTTAAGGAGGATGAAATTGATGCTGAAGCTTATAACTGTGAAAGTGTGATATCATCTGATGATGTCAATCTGACTTACATGTATGGACTGGACAAAATTGAATCTTTCATTAAATCCAAGGACCATAAGGATATGCTTAAAAACCTTTTGGATGAAAATGATAGACTTAAACTGAGAACCGAAACCATACAAAAATTTGACTCTTTAAACGCCAACGTTAGCGCGGAAAACAAAATTGATGTTGAAAATGCATCTGAGCTTAACGAGGACGACAACATGAGTGAAATTTCTGTAGAGGACACGGTTGACTGCTCAGAATTTGTTAAAAACGAACCTGAAAACCACAAAAATCTAATTTCTGAAAATTCTGTGGAGTTCGCTCGATTGTCCCAAAAAAAGTCCTCAATCTTAGTAGAGAAAGCAGTCGTATATCAAAAGGTCCAGACCACTCCAAATCAAGTGTACAAGGTCACTGGAGTAACCGAACATCAGACTGCTGAACTCACGGCTATTATGAACGAAGACAATGCTGATGGCTGTGATGAGTTCTTCTGGACGGCTCCAATCGATAATGCTGATGAAACAGTAGGCGTGTCAGAAAGAACTTCTTGGATGAGTAAAGGTAGATTCATACCTGAACCCTTGAATAAGCTAGATAATTTCGATGAGACAAACACCAGTGGTACAAAAGACATTCCTCAGGAGAATGAAAGTTCGGCATCAGAAGACGTTCCCTCTACTTCCTCTGTGCAAAATGAAACTCCTTTAGTTCAAAATAAACCAGCCAAGGAGAAACCGAAAATGAAAGCTAATATTCATCATCAACCAAAGCAGATGAGGAATAAGAAACGAGAAAGGAACCAAAGATACAGGAAGAATCTCTCTGAAAGGAGACAATTTTGGCAATCCCAGAATGCATACTTCTCACATCAAGACAAGAATCTGAAGTATGAAAACAATCCTGCCGGAAAACTTGAAAGTCACAACAACCGAAAGCCAAGGTTCGATTCACAAGAAAATACCAACCGAAAGCAAAGGTTCGGTTCTGAGAATGACTTCAACCGAAAGCAAAGGTTCGGTTCAAAGAACGATTCCAACCGAAAGCAAACGTTCGATTCTGAAGTTAAAAGAGATCAATACTCTAAGGTCAGTCCCTCCAATGATCAAAAGAAAAAGGGTCACCTAGAGTCTCCAGCCAAGAAGTCCTCTCAATCTAAACCCACTCCTTCTAGTTCATCTAATTCGTTTAATTCTTCCAAATCATCTCTATCAAGCTCTAAAGCGAATTCTGTTCGCTCTCAAAAATCTCATTCGTCAGGTGTACAAAAGGGCAAACAGAAGGTCAATGAATCCAAACCAGAGTCCAAACCGAACGCACCCAATCTTAATAAGATAAAAGTTTTTACCATTAAAAATAAAGATGAAACTACACTCATAAAACGAACATATCTAGTTGACATCTCTCTTACTGTTCCTGTTCCCATGAAAAGCTCACGTGGACCCAAGAAACTTTGGGTTCCTAAATCTGCTTAATTTTTGCAGGTTATAAGTGACGAGCACTTCGACGAAGAATGGTACATCGATAGTGGCTGCTCACGTCACATGACTGGGAGGAAAGAGGAGCTCAGGGAATATAGATCTCTTGCAAATGGTGGAAATGTCAAGTTTGGAAATAACTCTTTCGGCACCATAAAAGGATACGGGATGATAACAAATGGTGACTTTACCATAAGGAAGGTGGCTTATGTGGAAGGACTTCAACACAACCTCATCAGTGTATCTCAGCTTGTTGGAGGTACAGGTCTCAAAGTATCATTCGATGATGAAGGTTCTGAAATTATTGAGAAAAAGACAAAGAAAGTAATTCTCAAGTCGGAGCGAAAGGGTGAAATGTTTCCTTTAAATCTTAAACCCTTCAAAGGAAACCCAGCTATATGCCTGTTATCAAAAGCTCAATCTGACGAAAGCTGGTTGTGGCACCGTAGACTCTCTCATCTCAACTTTAAAGATATCAACCGACTTGTCACTGGAGGTCATGTTAGGGGTCTTCCACTGCTCAAGTTCGATAGAGATCATTTGTGTGCTGCATGCGAAATGGGGAAGCAGAGTCGTCAAAGTCACCCATCTATAATTAACACAAAAGTTGCTGAACCACTCGAATTACTTCATATCGATCTGTGTGGTCCTTCATCTATCGAAAGCATCGGTGGTAACAAGTACATTCTTGTTATTGTTGATGACTTTTCATGACTTACATGGGTGTTCTTTCTAAAGCTCAAATCTGAAGCGACTCATAAGCTGAAAGTATTCATCAAGCAGATTGAAGTACAGCTCAAGAAGGTCGTTCGCAACATTAGAAGCGACAATGGTCTTGAATTCAAGAACAGGGAGTTTGAAGAATTTCTTGCAGAAAAGGGAATAAGTCACAACTTCTCAGCTCCCTACACACCACAACAGAACGGAATTGTCGAAAGACGAAACCGATCTTTGTGCGAAGCTGCCCGAACTATGCTAAGTTTCGCTTCCTTACCTCTTTATTTTTGGGCTGATGCTATTTCTGCTGCTTGTTTTACACAGAACAGGTCTTATCTCAACAAGCGATTCACGCTCACACCTTATGAGATACTAAACAACAGAAAGCCCAATGTGAAATTTTTCCATGTGTTCGGCTCACGGTGTTTCGTCTTTAACTCTAAAGAACACCGCAACAAGTTCGATGTCAAAGCCGACGAGGGAATCTTTCTGGGATACTCTCTCACATCCAAGGCATACAGGGTCCTAAACAAGCGTTCAAGAAAAATTGAAGAGACATATTACGTGACCTTTGACGATGACTATGTCAAAAAGCTAGAAGCTAAAGAAGACACCGCTAGGGAAATCTTTCTTCAAACTGGGCAAGTCACAGTCTCGATCGCTAATTTATACGATAAATTTCTAGAGCTCTTTGACGAACCAGAGAAAGCTTCTCTCTCTGAAGTAGGTGCAGCTGACAACAAGGTCGACCACATGAAGCAAATTGTCGAAGAAGCTGCCAGGAGGATGAACGAAGGAGGATCGACTTCTGATGAACTTCCATCCAATGATACTTCAGTCGAGGGGGAGCCAAGCTCACAAGTCGAGGGGGAGTCAAGCTCACAAGTCGAGGAGGAGCCAAGCTCTACAACTGCAACCGAAGGTGCCACAACGCCTGCAACTCCGGCATCACAAGAAACCTCTGAACCTCAAATTTCTCAAAGTTCATCAATCGAGGGGGAGCATGATGATATGACGCCTGACTACGATAGCCAATCTGAGCCAGAAGAAATGATCAATGCTGAACTAGACCCAACCTTTGATCCAAATTACCCTCCTCTTACCAAATGGACCAGAGATCATCCTATCTCTCAAGTGGTTAGCGATGTCTCTGAGAAGGTTTTGACCAGATCACAACTGAAGGCAAAACAGACATCCTTATTTTCAAAGGTTGAGTTTTGTATGTTTAACTCATTCGTATCAAAAGTTGAACCGAAGACAGTTAACACTGCCCTCGATCACTCTGACTGGGTTCAAGCAATGCAAGACGAACTGAACGAATTTGAAAGGAACAAAGTCTGGCGCCTCATTCCAACTCCACCAGATGCTTCGGTTGTTGGTCTTAAATGGGTTTTAGGAACAAAATGGACAAGGAAGGGAATGTTATAAGGAACAAGGCTCGTCTGGTTATAAAGGGATATTGTCAGGAGGAAGGGATTGATTATGAAGAAACTTTCGCTCCTGTGGCTAGGCTTGAATCTGTAAGAATATTTCTTGCTTATGCTGCCCACAAAAACTTTGAAGTTTTCCAAATGGACGTCAAGTGTGCATTTCTTAATGGAGAACTCGAAGAAACCGTGTATGTGGAGCAACCTCCTGGGTTTGTGAACGAAAAACATCCAAATCATTGCTACATTCTGGATAAAGCTGTATATGGCCTTAAACAAGCTCCGAGAGCCTGGTATGAAACGCGAACAAAATTTTTAAAGATGTCTAAATTCAAACAAAGTTTGGTTGACCCAACCTTCTTTCGCAAAAAGGAAGGTAACCACCTTATGATAGTTCAAATTTATGTCGATGACATCATCTTTGGCTCTACGAATCCCAGCTTAACAGCTGAATTCAGAAAGTTGATGGAGACTAAATTTGAAATGAGCTCAATGGGTCCTATTAACTTTTTCCTTGGCTTAAATATTAGACAGGGACCCGAAGGCATCTTCATCAATCAGGAAGCTTACACGAAGACTCTCCTCGCAAAGTTTGGCATGATGGGAGACTCCAAAGTCAAAGTCCCAATGGCATTCGGCACCAAGCTAACTCCATCCCTAGACAAACCAACTGTCGATATCACACTCTATCGTCAAATGATAGGCTCACTAATGTATCTAACTGCTAGCAGGCCTGACATCATGTTTTTTGTGTGTTATTGTGCTCGATTTCAGGCAAACCCATGCGAACCTCACATGCTTGCAGTAAAGAACATTTTGCGCTATCTCAAGCGAACCACCTCCTTAGGTCTATGGTATCCACCCAACTCAGGCTTCTTCGTTCAAGCCTATTCTGATGCTGACCTTGGAGGATGTGGACTCGACAGAAAAAGCACAACTGGTGGCTGTCAATTCCTTGACGGGAAGTTGGTCAGCTGGCAATCTAAGAAACAAACGTGTGTGCCGTTGTCTACTGCCGAAGCGGAATACATTGCCGCTGCATCTTGCACATCTCAAGTGATTTGGATCCAGAGTCAACTTCGAGACTATGGACTCAATATAAAGAAGATCCCACTATATTGTGACTCTGAAAGTGCAATTAGGATCTGTCATAACCCAGTGCAACACTCTAAAACCAAACACATAGCACTGAGGTATCACTTTATCAAAGATCACGTGGAAGATGGAAACGTCGAAGTTCATTTCGTAAGAACCACTGATCAACTGGCTGACGTCTTTACCAAAGCTCTTCCTGAAGCATCATTCAACAGAATACTGCAAGGGCTAGGTATGATGGAATCAGAGTCAGTACCTCATACTACCTCTCAACCTCAAACGTAAGAAGCGAAACCAACCGAACGTTCGGGTTCGGTTAAACCATCCAACTCGCTCATTACTTCAAAGGTAGTTTTTCTTGGTTGTATATTTCTTGTACAAAATTGTTTTCTTAGTGTTTGAAAGTATTTTCCAACTGCATGTCTAAATCCCTTGGTTTCTCAAAATTTTCCAAAACCGAAACCTTCCAAAGGTTCGGGTTCGGTTTTACAAAATTTCGTTGAACCGAAACCAACCGAAGGTTCGGGTTCGGTTTTCCAAAATTTTGTTGAACTGAAACCAACCGAACGCTCGGGTTCGGTTTTTCAAAATTTTGCTGAACCGAAACCAACCGAACGCTCGGGTTCGGTTTTTCAACATTTTCTGGAACCGAAACCAACCGAACGCTCGGGTTCGGTTTTTCAAAATTTTTCCTAACAAATACTAACCGAACGTTCGGGTTCGGTTTTTCATTTTTTTTAAAAAGTTTTTTTAACTCAATTTTTACTTATTTTTTTTATATATAAATCTCAAAAAAAAAAAAAAAAAAAAAAAAAAAAAAAAAAACCTCCAAAATTTTTTTTGTGTGTTCGTTCGTTTATGGGAATATAAATGTTGAATTAATTAAGTGTCCCTAGAAGCATGCTGCTGTATGTGTCCCAAGCCTCATAAGATTTTGAATAATAGCCTTCATGACCTGGTATAAACAAACCTTGTCTTCCCAATAAGGCTACCTCATTTATTCTAATCATGAGCTACCTCACTCTCTTCTCACATGAGTTAAGAGTTTTTCTGCTTGGTCCTTATTTTTTCGCAGCAGAGGTACTTTCTCTTCTTGAACCATCTCTATTACACTTCTCCATTACATTCGTTTCATCATCGTAACCCTTGAGACTCTCAGAAATTACCACTGAGGTTTATGGTTACACAACATCTGTGTTTATGATCTTAGTTTCGTGTCACTACGAGCTGAGTGAAACCCAAAATTCAACACCAAATCCGCATTGACGGTGATCAATTAATTTGCTCAAGTTTTCACCAAAGAATTGACGGCTGTACTTTCATGAAATCTCAAATTTTATTTTGTGTGATTCCTATGAAATTGTTAAACACCATAACTTTTCTACCCTTGGGATCTAGTTTTTATTTTTTTTGAGATTTTATATTTTTCCACGCCAATTTAAAATAAATTCCTACCTACTTGTTCAACAGACTACACTGGTCTCACAAGTACTTTGATCGCTTTCTTTCTTATTTCAAGATTAGAATTGTTGCATCAAAGAGTAAGCCACCCCAATGTAGCCTAATTAAAAGAAGCCTTTCAACACTTCTTAAAAAGTGTTTGATCGTAATTCAACGGGATTCCACACTAACACTTTAAGGTCTCTCTTGACCTTGAAGGAAGAGATTCGTGCCCGGGATCATCAGTTTCGTGTCATTATTGACATCACAGTTAATCCTAAAAAGAGTTGCTTTATTTCTTTTCTTTTTACACTCTTTGCACGAAAATCTTTGATTTTCCAAAAATCCGTTACTAATTAATTTCAGGCTAATTTGTTGCATTGGATGTTAATAATTGAGACGTGGTCAACAATCCTCCACGTGGGTAGTTTGTTCAAAAAAATGCGCTTTACAAGATAAGACGAAAGGTTGCTGACTCAGGCGGGAAATAAAAGGATTGAATTTCAACCGGTGGTAAAAATTCAAAAGGGGCGCGTGTGAATTTGAAACGGCCATCCTTTTACTGACAAAGTGGACGTGTGTGCGATATCCAAGCGTCATCTCTCTGGCAATTAAAGGCACGTGAGGAATTGAAACGGTTTTCTCCCTGAAACGGCGCTTGTTGGGCGGCGTGATCCTAGGAATTTGACATTCTCTCTCCTACGTGATCATCGCACGCCTCAACTGTCATCCATCTGTCACTCAAGAAACCTTTTCGTATTTCCATAGAAGATTTGAAACGATTTTTCTCTTTCCTATCACCCACTATAAAAGGCCGTCTTCACCACCATTTACCTCTTTACTGCCTCCGAAATTTCAAGAGAACTTTTACTCCCAAAAAGCTTTCCTGTTCATCATCTTCTTCATACCTTCAACAATGGCAGAATCCTCTTCCGTCCATGCTACTTCACAGATCCTTCCCATTCGTCCGCAACAATGTCTGGTGATTGACCTCAACCCTCTGGCGTACGACTCCTACATGTCGCCGATCATTGAGTGCTTGAAATACTCCCAAATAGCTCCAGCTCTCTCAAGGATTGAGTCTGTGCCAATGGTGGCTCTCTCACAGGTGTATGCAACTGCGTATTACGACAAAGCAGTTGAGCGGGTATTCTTTGAAGTCGCTGATCACAAGACCTCGATTTCTAGGCAGCGATTCTGCACAATGCTAGGGTTGGCTGTTGACCCATCGAGAATAAATCCGGAGACGATTCCGGTTGGGCATCTTTACAGCATGTTCTACAATATGGGGTACGCGGAGGTCCTCACCTCCGTCGCTAAGTTCAAAAAGTCCTGCTTGCCGCCACAGTGGAACGGCTTGTTTATAGTCCTCTTCAAGGGCTTGTCGGAACGAAGCTCAGGATCTGACGGTGCCAGTCGACTTTTCTTGTCGATCATGTACGCAGTCTACAACGGGGTCAATTTGGATTTCGGGTTGGTCCTCTGGCAACAGCTCATCCAGAGCCTTTCTTCATCATCACGACATTCTGAGGTGTCGCTTGCCCGGTTCTGGATCTTAATCACAAAGTGGGCGATGGACAAGTTCGACATTCCCACTGCTGCTGATGCATCGATGTCTTCTATTGGTATGTTTTATACCAAGAAGATCATCGTTTCTGATGCATCTAAATTTTCGTTTATTGGCTCCATTCCGGAGACAATGTATGGCAACGTGCCCTCTGACAGCAGGCTCATACGGACGATCAAGGAATTTAGGGCAACTGGTCCTAGGGAACTTACACCGGATATGCTCAGGTCCGTCCACGATGCAGACAAACCGGTGCCCAGGGGCAAAAAGGCGGACAAAGGGAAGCAAGCGACCAAAGCTCCTAAGGGTCCTTCTCCCAAGAAGAGGAAACAGACAAAGGTTGCACAGTCACCACAGCCGAAGAGGAGGTAGACACAACCGAAGCGTAAGATTGTTATTCCCTCTTCTTCAAGTAACTCAGAAAATGAGCATTCGGGTTCGGATGGCTCCCAAGGAGGCGAAACCCCTCAGAGAGGCAACACTCCACCTCGCTCACCTACCCCTGAGATGGAACTTCATAATTCACCAATCCCTTCACCTCCTCAAACCATTCCTACTTCCATTCCGACCATAATCCCCACTACTACTATTCCACCAACCTCTTTCCCTATACCACCACCCATTTTTACTGATACAACAACAACCACTTCAAAGGTTACAACCAACGTATCTGATACGGGGGTTCATACCAGTGCAACCGAAACACCACCCATAACCGAACCTCCTCAAACCGAAACCCATACTCAACCACCACCCGAAACTACCACACCCCATACTCAACCTGAACATACCCATACCACAACACCCCCAGCTTCACCACCTCCACCATCTCCAGAAAATGCCTATGATGGAGACAACCCATTTCTTGGCGGCGATCACATGACCTTTGATTCGGTCTATTTCAGTCCATTTCAAGTTCAGAGTGATGAAGAGGATGATGCTCCAGTGACAAAGAAGCATCTTAAGGAGCTCAACGAGAAGGTTGACTTACTTCTTGCCTCCTCTTCCAACCAACAGTCCTGTTTCTCTGAAGCTGCACTTCAGAAGCTTGTTGATGCCTTCTCCAGGGCTCAGCATGATTTAGTAGCCTCAGCTACTGCCGCCATCGAAGCCTCTACCAAAGCCTGTGAGGCTGCGACCGAAAAAGTCGATAAACTATTCTCCGACGCTTCTATCCTGTTGAAGTCCTTACAGGAAAGCACCGACGCCACAAAGACAACTTTGGAACCGATTGTTCAGCAATTGGCCAAGTTCGTCTCAACGGAGTTGACTTCGTTCGCTGCCCTTCGTCAAACCATAAGCGACGACAACTCGGCCCTTCGTGCCTCCATCGACGAGCGCCTCGCTAAGCTTCAGGAGGATCTCGCAGCTGAAAACTCCTTGATGGACGTTCTGGCGAGCAATACCACCGCCCTCAAGATCAAGAGCATGCAGCTTTCAAACTCACAACAACAACTTGAAGCTCTTCGATCCGAAAGGGAAGTCATCAAGACATGTGTTTCGGATGTACTCGCTGCCTTATCAAACATCCTAGAAGCATACGATCCTATTCTCAACCACTCGGTGAGGCGAACCCTTGCTGAAAAGCTTTCTCCTACCATGGACATTCTAAGCAAAATAGAAGGCTTACCATGTTTCGTGTCCATTCCGAAACAAGGGGGAGAAGAGAAGAAGACCGGATCGAAACCACCTCCTTCCTCCAAAGCTACTCACACAACCGAACCACCTTCAACTGGTCAAGCTTCGGGTTCGGGTGTGAAGGACAAAGGGAAAAATATAGCTGAGGAAGAAGATGAAGATGAAGATGATGAAACCATTGCTGACATGTTGAAACGAAAGAACAGTCGCAATGTGGATGATGATGTTAATCGTGTGGCGCGAGAGGCTAAGGAAGCTAAACGTAAGCAGAAGGAAGCCCACGATCTCCTCGAGAGCAGGAAGACTCTCTTCCCTGCCTGGACTCGGGAGCGTTTGTTCAAAGAGGCCATAGATACTCCCAACATCTTATGGCTCGAGCCTGTGAATTCGTTCGACTGTGTTAATTCTGTCGATTCACAGTTCGACATGCCGTTGACTCGGAAGGCATTCATCTTCCATGCCTTCTTAAATATCTTTGAAGTCCCTCATCCCAACGCTGAACTTGATAGGGAGCTCATCGATTTCTATCCGAAGGCTGCTCGTCCTCAGTACTTAACTTGGAGCGCCCAGAAGATAGTGAACGTTCGGGTATTGAAGCCTTACACCGAAGGAAGATTCATAAACATTCGGTTCAAGGTGATTCGAGGATCTGCAAAAACTGAACACCTTATATCTCTGGCGGATCTACCGAACTTAAATCCTCATGATTGGATTATTCTGCACAACATTCTCTTGGCAAATGAAGCTGGATATGGTCTGATTATAGACCATATCAAGAGGATGATTGTCTGTTATATCATGGAGGTTGCCCTGATGGATCAGGAGGTCGCTACTGTTTTCAAGAAGAAACCGAAGATAGCTCCTGTGGGATCGGCCAGTAATCTCAACCAAATGAAGATGGGCAAGATCGACCCGAGACGCAACTCGGTTATGTTCACTAGAGCCGAAGGAAAAAAATGTCTCTTCGCTTTAGCTGACAAACATCTCTACACCACTGCTTGTCTAGACCATGTATTATCGATCATTCGAAGGTGTAAAGAGAATGCAGCGGATGATGTTAACTACTTCAACGACATGATCCAATGGTACATCAGGTTCAGGCAGACGATTCTGGCTCTAATCTCTCGTCTGTTTAACACTGTGAAGAAGAAGGTACCTGGCTCCGCTGTTGGCCCAAGTAACAAGTGAAGGTCTCGCTCCAATTGACGCAAAGGGGAGATAGTTGGGCTGAAGCTTTGGTTAAATATTGCGTCGTTGGGCTCGAATGTTTGTTTATTTATTTTGTATTCCGGTTTGGGCCTGTCCAACCGAGAGCCCATTATGTTTAATATATAAGTATATGCTTGCATGCATATTAGGGTAATGATTTTAGAGATTAATCTAGAGCGTAACGATAGTATCTACAGATTTCTTTAATCGTTCTTGTAACCTACCAATCCTCTACAGTTGATGTTCTTAATCGAGCTCTTCTGAGGATTTTGTTTAATCATTCGACACGTTTGATTCAATCTTGTCTCGTTCTTATTTTCGTGTTCTTACAGTTTTATATTTACTTACCTGTTTGAGATCTAATCGATCTTCATAGATTTAAAGGTTTTAAATCTCATCAATGGAGGATGTGAGCTTGACAGGAAATCTACTTCAGGAGGGTATCAATTTAAAGGTTTTAAGCAAAACATCATTCCTATGGTGTACATGCAAACCTTAATAGCTTTTGGATCTAGTTTGTCTAATGAACATGCAATTAAATATCCAAAGCTATAAACCGTAGATATAACATACAATTAATCATATTAACTTAAAATAGAGCTTAGATCTGACCTTAGCATGTTATATAGCAATAACAATCAATCCTTAGCTTTAGAAAGCTTAGTGCCTCAAGTGTTGCACCTCTAATGGAGTCACAAACACCATTAAGCAACAAGAATGAAGAGGGAAGAGAGGAGAGGCACCAAAACTGGCTGGAAACCCTAAAGGAAGTGTTCACCACATTTTTGGGGCTTAGGGGGTCCTTAAATAGTTAGGCTATTAGGGTTATCTAACAAGGAAACCCTAATTTGACTACTTAAGCCCTAAGCAGTCCATGGACTCCCTTTAGAATACCTCTTGGACAAAAATCATATGGGCTCCCCATAGATTCCGTCCAACCTTTATTCTAAAGCAATCCATAGCCCAATTGAAATTATCTTATAATTATAATTCGTGTCCCCTAAGTTTAATTAATCTCTTTTAGCCACAAAATTAACTCTTAATTAAATCTTGACTAATATTAATTAAACAATATGATTTCTCCTTTAATATATTATTCTTGTAATATATTAATAAATCCTAATTAATCCTTTCGCTTTGTAATTCATCCTACATATTGCTATGGTGAAGGCAACCCAAAAGGACCATGCTCATAATCGGGTCAAGTACATACCAAAATAGTTATGGACTTAGACACTAATCCAACAGTCTCCCACTTGGATAAGTCTAATAACTATTTTCCATATAACTTCAGAACCTGATCAGCAATCGTAGCTTTTAAAAGTCGCTGTCAACACTGATCTTATCAGATAGCGTGTCCTTTAGATAAGGGATTATATATTCCTCCATTCTCAACATATCGTATAGACATAAGACATAAATTTCAATCATTCTCTCTATACTATTACCCGACTTCCGATTTATGACGACTGACAACAGACTACAATTAAACACATCAACTTGGTCCCGGCTTGGCCAAGCACTTAGATATCATCACTAAATCATTGAGGGGCCCACAGATATCACTTTTATCCCACTTTGGGTTAAAGGAATGGATAAACCTCAACTCAAATGCTCGCTTGCATTTACTGATCGAATCACACACAACAATAAGTTTTATCACACCAAGTTACTGGTGTGTTTACTTATTATCAATGTGCAACCGACCAACAAATAACAACTCACATGTCTCGGTTTCAAGAATATACAATATTATCGTCTCACTAATCACTCATGATAAATCCATGAAGTGATCCAAGTGAGGGTGGGTTTAATCCAATACTCTAATCTTATTAAATCACTCATGAACTCTGTATCAAACTTGTGCTATGTCTAAACTCTTTAGACAATCTACAGACTCTTCATGACAATCTTCCTTCATACCTACTTCCAACATATGACCAACTGTGGAGCTTCGAATAACCCAGTTATTCTGGAAGTCAAAACATGCAAACTGAAACACAACAATAATACTTAATCCTATATGGCCCCGAACTTGTGGGAGTAAATAAAACACTTCTATTTAAACACCATATTGATTACTCATTATTCATCGTTTACTGTTTCGGATACTCAACTTATTAATTAAATTACAACAATAGTTGTCCCATGCTCAGAGCATGCACACTATGTTTCCTATGGTCCTTACTTTGTGAAATAGATCAATTGAAAAACTTTTCCAATGATGCTCATTTCACAATTCCCAATCCTTATCATTAGTGTTAGAACACACGTTTCTTACCACTACTAGAATATGCTAGATTCTAACATTTTATGCAACGATCCTTTCGCAAAGTCATAGCACAAAAGTCACCAAGACCTAGCCAATGAAATTACAAAAGTACTCTTTCAGAAATTGTTACAAGACAATTCCATAGACGCGAAGTATCACATTCAAAGTACATTCCTTTGAACATCCTTCTTGCATAAAAGTTTCTAATCTAGACATAGACTCTCAATATCCAACTTCCAATATGGAAACATTTCCATATTTTCCATATGACAACTCATTTTTAATAGAATCTTATCTATTCATAATAATGTCGATATGGTCTATCCAATACCATACTTCCAACTACTCACAAGCGGCCAATCCTCAGTGAACTTTGGATCGTCCTTCGATAGTTGTTTAATTATTTTTAGTCAAAACCGATTCTAGTCCTTTTTCCCCTTTAATGCGCTAGACATTTTGAAAATTTTAGAATGGTCAAATATTATAGCATTTGCAATCGATCCTATACCTGAAGCGTATGAGACACAATGCATAATGTCTTACATAAAGATATGATACTTTATCAATCTTCTACCATAATATTTTATGTGTCACATTCTCACAATTCGAACTATGAAGAGGGATGTCGTAATCATAATCGAAATTTAAGAACACATTATGTATTCTTTGACTAAATTTATTAGAATTTCTCAATCTAAGCTTTAGATTTTGAAACGAAGTATAATATTCTCTCCCTTAATTATAGCAAAACAACTTTTCAACCCATGCAACTTTGCAAATTGAATCTTTGTTTTTCTATAATTAATATTGCTAACTTGCAATACTTGCCATAATACCCATACAAGCATAACACTTATGCTCCCACTATCATGATGATTATTATCATATAATCATAACACTTATGCTCCCACTAGCTTTGACATGTATTCAGAAAACAGTTGAACTTCCAGAAAACAATGCTAATTGAATTCCACAAAAATCATATTTCTAATATTGGATGCTTCACTAATCCTTTATCTAAGCTTCTCAAAATTATACACATTTGCCTTAGATAGTTCATATGTGTGTCTAAACAATTCAGAACTTATGTTACTAAGTTCCAAATGTTCAAACTAATTACCAAATCTCATAATTCAAACTATGGAAAGGGATGCCATAACCATAATCGAATTTTAGAATACAATTTTCACAATTTCTATCTTCTTAAAATCTCTCTTAGTGAAAGCATTTCCTCAAGTCATTTTCATGAAGGAGGGAATCTTATGACACTTAGATTTTATGGTGTATGAGTTCCTATTCATGCGAATTTGCCAAAACCAAAGTTGGCGACAAATCCAAACTCATATGGACTGAACTTTTTTAATCTTGATTTCCTGCCTTATGGTAACACGAGTGCCCACCATGTCTTCCAAGTATGTCACACCCCCAAACCAGAATGGCGGAAACATTCGGGGGTGGATGACTTCACGTAGTATCACAACCATTGAATATTGTAAAGAAAGTAACACAACCATCACATATATAATGAAAACGTATGTTGTTGCATTATACATATTAGCAAAAGAATATTACAATAAGATGATAAATGTTCAATAATAAAACATCCTTAGTGTTTCCTTCTCCAAAAGCTAGTGGTTACCTGTATTAGTGATTCCCTGAGAAATACAAGTGGTTTCGAAAAAGTATCAACAATTAAGTTGGTGAGTTCATAAGAGTTTTTCTTTGAAAAGTATGTCCTTTTTGATAGTAAATCGCTGAACGAGGTTTTCAGAAAATCCAATATTTTCTATAAATGATTTGAAAAGTTTCCCGTGTTGGAATGCGTTAGTGTTTTCCATACTTGAATAATAGTGATAAAATTTGTGTTAACAATAAAATGGAAAACTGAAATGCATAGATGAATCTCGTAAATCAAACTTGTTTTTATACTTTTATGTGAGTTTTATAACCATACTATTGACACTGACGGCCTATAACAACATTCTTCAGGTGTTGTAGTGTTATTCCATTTGTCACCCCAGACCTGCCGGTCTAACTATAGCTAATAGTTTAGGTGCGGGGTTGTCAATAACGTATAGATCTATACAAAAGTATCACGCTCTCTCTCCAAGAGATTATGGTATATAATACAGGACTTGAAATGCATACATACGAGTACGTTGAAGTTTAAATGTCTCACATTACTTAGTATAAACAGATTTACGATAATAAAGACTTTACTTCTTTTGAAAGCATTTCATTTGTCGAGATGTTTATGTAAAATGTATGAATCACTTGAATACTACACTCATTATAGTTTCTCAAAAGTATGTTTCCATTTAGTAAGAACAAATTGGTGATATATTATCCCTTTAAACATAACGTTATTTTTGTATCAAAACTCTATAAGAACGATATTATAATTATGTTTATGAAATGATACTTTGACTTGTAATGTACTTGTATTCCCCCCCCCCCCCCTAAAACGTGAAAAGAATTGAAAAGTAGGGGTATGAACTCACCCGTTAAGTTTGAAGAGAGAGGCTAGAGTTGAGCAGAGTTCCGACCGCGGAAAGTTGCGTCTTCGGGTTCTCGGGAATCTCTGCAGCGTAGATCCTTCGTCGGGGGCTCGAGTGCGGAAATCAAGGTAAGGAAATGGTCTCTGGAGCTGGGAGAATGGCTGAGGAATTGTGAAGGTGTGCCAAAACTCGAAGCTCATGCCATCTATTTATAGTGCTGGATCTTCCTCGTACGCGGCGCGTAATCTTGGATTACGCGGGGCGTAATATGGCGTCATGGCTTACGACTCCTGGCTAGCTAAGCGTAGCTTGGGCGGGCCGATGGGACTCGACTCTTGGTCTAGTACGCGGGGCGTACTCCCAGAGAACGCGGGGCGTAATCTGGTCTGTCCTCTTCTAAATTCCGTAACTTTCGCGTACAAGCTCCGTTTTTCGTGTTCTTTATATCCACGCGTAGGTGAGATTATGCTCTACAACTTTCATTTAGACACTGTCGGCTAGTTTTGACTTTATTTTTAATGATATATTTTTTAATAGGCCGGGTCTTCTAAAGTTCGTTAAAAATTCATAGGTTCTTTATTCGACGTCGGTTTTTGTTTGTCTTTTTATCGTTTTATTACCACTGAGGAGATCTTCAACTTCCATTTAGTTGGCGATAGCTAAATAACACTCGATCTTCAATCCGAGTTTTTAGCCCTCTACTACTGTTACGAAACTTTGAAAATTCGTAACTTCTTCATACGAGGTCCAATTTGGGCGATCTTCTTATGCACGCTCACCTTTCAACGAGATCTACGACTTTTGTTTAGATACTTAAGGCAAGAATGTATTTTATTGAGATTTTACCTTTTTACGTCAAATAATGTTTTAACGTCGTGTCGTAAATATACGAGTGGTTATACTTTCTTCAATATAACCCGGTTTTGAGCGTTCTTTATGTTTTTGGAAACCTTGACATGATATCAAATATTTGAGGCATCCCAACTTAGATACTTGAACACTTTATTTTTGAGGTTAATTCCGTTGTATTTGGCTTTTGAGTGTTACAATGCTTTTGGAAAATATAGGGTTGTCACATCATCCCCCTATTAAGGGAATTTCGTCCCGAAATTTAATCTAAGATAGAGTTTACATATTTAGGAAAAAGATGCGGGTACTTTTGTTTCATCTGATCTTCGCGTTCCCAGGTGTATTCAGGTCCTCGCTTCGCATTCCAGCGGACCTTTACAATGGGTATGCAGCTTTGTTTAGTCCTTTTGATTTCCCGATCCATGATCTCTACTGGTTCCTCCACAAATTGGAGGGTTTCATTTATTGCAATTTCGTCTAGAGGGACGACAAGGGTCTCGTCGGATAAGCACTTCTTTAGATTCGATACGTGAAAGGTAGGGTGTACATTGTGGAGCTCCTGAGGTAGTCTATGTTTGTAAGCCACTGGACCGATCCTGGCAAGGATCTCGAATGGTCCGATGTATCTAGGGTTCAGTTTTCCACGTTTTCCGAAGCGTATTAAACCTTTCCAAGGCGAGACTTTGAGTAGGACATGGTCTCCAACTTGGAATTCCAAGGGTTTTCGTCTCTTATCTGCATAACTCTTTTGTCTATCCCTTGATGCTTTTAGACGTTCTCGGATTTGAACAATCTTCTCCGTAGTCTCCCTTATGATTTCTGGCCCAGTGAGCGTGTTGTCAGTTGCTTGCCCTTTTGCTAGTTGTGTGTCCCCCACTTCGGCCCAGCACAAAGGTGACCTGCATTTGCGGCCATAGAGGGCTTCGAACGGGGCAGCTTTGATACTGGTGTGGTAGCTATTGTTGTACGAGAACTCGACCAAGGGTAGATGTGTGTCCCATGCCTTGCCAAAATCGATTATGCAAGCTCTCAGCATGTCTTCCAGGGTTTGTATAGTTCTCTCGCTCTGACCGTCGGTTTGTGGGTGATAAGCGGTACTCATGTCTAGTCTTGTCCCCAAAGCTTTTTGTAGCGACTGCTAGAACCTTGAGGTGAATATACTATCTCGGTCCGAGATAATGGATATGGGCACACCATGCAGTCGTACAATTTCTCTAAGGTATGTCCTTGTTAACTTCTCCAATTTATCTGTCTCTTTGATTGGTAGGAAATGCGCTGACTTAGTTAACCTGTCGACAATTACCCAAATGGTGTCGAGTCCGCTTGTTGTTTTGGGTAATTTTGTTATGAAATCCATGGTTATCCATTCCCACTTCCATTCGGGTAATTCTGGTTGTTGTAATAAACCCGAGGGCTTCTGGTATTCCACCTTGACTTTGGCACATGTCAGGCATTTGCTCACGTAGGTAGCAATTTCGGCTTTCATGTTTTGCCACCAGTACAACTTCTTGAGGTCGAGATACATCTTATCGGAGCCGGGATGTATGGAGTATCGTGTTTTATAGGCTTCGTCCATAACGATTTCTCTGAACCCACCAAACTTCGGTATCCAAATTCGATCCATGAAATAACGAATCCCGTTGCTCTTGGTGTCAAGGTTCTTATCCATCCCCCTTAGGGCTTCTCCTGTCACATTGTCGGATTTCAAGGCTTCTATTTGGGCTTCCTTGATTTGCGTGAACAGGTGTGATTGGATCGTCATAGTTAGGGATTTTACTCGGCGACCTAAGTACTCCTTCCGACTGAGTGCATCAGCCACTACATTAGCTTTTCCAGGGTGATATCGAATTTCGCACTCGTAATCACTTAGTAATTCTACCCATCGTCTCTGTCTCATGTTGATTTCCTTCTGATTGAGGATATGTTGGAGGCTTTTATGATCAGTGAAGATGGTACATTTTGTGCCGTAGAGATAGTGTCTCCATATCTTCAGAGTGAAGACGACTGCTCCTAGGTCAAGATCATGCGTTGTGTAGTTTGCTTCGTGCGTCTTTAGTTGCCTTGAGGCGTAGGCGATGACCTTCCCTCTTTGCATTAAGACACACCCAAGTCCTTGGTTTGATGCATCACAATAGACCACGAAGTCCTCCATTCCCTCTGGCAGGGTTAAGATGGGCGCACTACATAAGGCTCGCTTTAGTGTCTGAAATGCGCTGTCTTGTTTTTCTCCCCAGTCGAAGGTCACATTCTTCTGGGTTAGGGTGGTAAGTGGCTTGGCGATCTTTGAAAAGTTCGGTATGAATCTTCGGTAATACCCGGCGAGTCCCAAAAATTGCCGGATTTCTGTAGGGGTTCTTGGAGTAGTCCAACTATCTATTGCCTTTATCTTGGAGGGGTCCACGTGTATTCCTTCTTTGCTTACAACATGTCCTAGGAAATCCACTTCCCGAATCCAAAATTTACATTTGGAAAATTTTGCGTAAAGTTTCTCTGCCCTTAATGTTTCCAGTACTTGGCGGAGATGTCGGCTGTGTTCTTCCTGGCTTCTTGAATAGATGAGTATATCATCTATGAATACGATAACGAATTTATCCAAGAAGGGACGACATACTCGGTTCATCAAATCCATGAACAATGCTGGAGCATTCGTCAATCCGAAGGGCATTACCACAAATTCGTAGTGACCATAACGTGTTCAGAAAGCCGTTTTGGGGATGTCTCCCTCCAACACTCGCAGTTGGTGATAACCAGATCTTAGATCGATCTTTGAGAAGTAGCTTGCTCCCTGTAGTTGGTCGAATAGATCATCTATGCGCGGTAAGGGATATCGGTTCTTCATCGTGAGTTTGTTTAGTTCCCGATAATCGATGCACATGCGAAAGGATCCGTCCTTCTTTTTCACGAATAGGACTGGCGCTCCCCATGGTGAGAAGCTCGGTTTGATGAATCCCTTACTCAGCAGCTCGTTTAATTGACTGGATAGTTCCTGCATCTCGGCTGGGGCTAAACGGTAAGGTGACTTTGCTATAGGGGTAGCTCCGGGGATTAAGTCGATTCTGAACTGGACTTGACGTTCTGGTGGGATTCCTGGAAGATCTTCTGGGAAAATATCCGGGAAGTTGCAGACTTCCGGAATATCTTTAATGTTTTTCGATTCTCGTTTCTTGTCTACTACGTGGGCTAGAAAGGCATGATATTCCTTACGAAGATACTTTTGTGCTTTAATACAGGAAATGATTTGTAAACTTGAACTAGGTTTGTCGCCATAAATGACAAGAGTTTCGCCGTTTGGCAGATTTAGGCGAACAACCCTTTCGTGGCAAAGGATATCGGCATGCTGAAGGCTCAACCAGTCCATACCGATGATGACATCGAAACTTCTTAGGGAAATGGGCATAAGATCGACTCGAAACAAGTGCTCGTTTAAATTTAGTGTGCACCCTACGTACAAATCGTTTGCGTGTTCTGTTTTACCGTTTCCCATTTCTACAGTGAATATTTTATTGAGTGGTTGGGGTTTTTGATTAAGTAGGTGTTTGAATTTATGACTCACAAAACTTCTCTCCGCACCGCAGTCAAAAAGTATGCATGCATAAGTGTTGTTGAGTAGGAACGTACCCGTAACCACCGTGGGGTCCGCTATTGCTTCATTCTGTCCTACTGCCAGCACTCTCCCCATACCGCCAATATTCCTTTCCTTGGGACAATCCCTCCTGAAGTGTCCAGTCTCCCCGCACCCATAACACGCCCGGCTTACTCCAGTGCCAGAAACTTGAGTGATTGGTCGTGCCGGTGCTTTACAGAAACGGGCTGTGTGCCCCTTCCTGTCACAGTTCTTGCAGTGCATCTCGCGACAAATACCATGGTGATGGTAGTTACACTTGCTGCACTTGGGCAGATTCCCCGCATATGGTTTTGTTGGTGCAGAGGTAGCAGGAGTTGTGGTGGGGGTAGTAGCAGCATGAACCGCAACCATTTGCTTCTTTGAAGGTTCTTGCGAAGTTTGCCCCTTCCTTTTGTTCCAAAATTTCTTCTTGTTGTTGTTGTTGGCATTGATCTCATTGTTGTTGTTCCCTTTGGTTGGTTCAGCCATGATTGTCGTGACTCCTTGACAGACACCATGATCAACAAGAGATTGCGCTAGTTCTTTGGCGTTGGCGAAGGTGAAGGGTCTGGAAGCTAGCACACTTCCTCGAAGTTGGGGTGATAGTCCCCAGATGTATCTCTCGACCTTTTGGCTTTCTAGGGTTAACATTCCTGGGCAAAGTGTTATTAAGTCACTGAACCTGTTGGTGTAACCTGCTATATCCGAACCTACCATCGAGAGGTTCCACAGTTCCTGTTCAAGCTTCTGAATCTCGCCTCTTGGGCAGTATTCTCGAAGGAGCATTCTTTTCAGGTTTTCCCAGCCCATGGAGTTCGCCACCACCAGGGTTAGTGTCTGGACGTGGCCGTTCCACCATGTCAGGGCGCGTTCAGAGAAAGTAAAAGCGGCAAACTTTACTTTGCTTTCTTCAGGACATGCACAGATTTCGAATATAGCTTCCGTTTTCTCTATCGATTGAGATAGAGCCAATACTCCCCCAGTCCCGTAAAAGGGAATAGGTTTTCCGTTGGTGAAGTCTTTGTAAGTGCATACCTCTGAACGGCTTTGACCTTGGCCATTTGTAAAACTGTTTGTTCCTCCCCCCGATCCGTTGTTGCTCATTTGTGCCATTGCTGCAGTTACAGCAACGGTTACAGCAGTCTGGAACATAACGTTGTCCATAATTGGAGGAGGTGGTGGAGGTGGTGTTGAAGTTGAGTTTCTGCGTGTTGATCTACAAGGAGGCATGTTCTGGTGGAGAAAAATAAGAATGAATACTATAAGTTTCTAATGTTTTGACAATCGTGTGTTAGTTGTATCTTGTAATTTGTTTTGGCTTTAGTTTATGGTTTCAAGGTAGGCATAGAAATTTAAAACTTGTAATTTTTGAGAGGTATAAGAAATACTTCATATTCATACATATAGGTCACACCTGAGGTGTGTTACATTACATGTTTTTGGTTTGGAAAATTTGATCCTCCTAGAGATTTCCGATTATGGATACAATAGGGAAAAACAAGGGAAATAAGGGAAAAACTTTTATCCGAAATCCTAATCTATAACAAAATTGTTGGGGCTCGAACAAGTTCTACTTGCGGCGTTTGGAGCTAGATTCGGCATCCGACCGTTTGACTCCCATCAGTCGCCTCTCAAGATATGCTTGTTGTTCCTTCATCTCTCTTATATCTGCCAGAGTCGTTATCATTTGGTTCTGAAGTGTCCCCGTGTAGATTTGGGTATTCTCATGTAGTCCTTCCAAACGGCGGATGTCAGCGGCGTTACCTTGCGTAGCAACATTGACCTCGCGAACTCTGGTTGCTTGCCTGTCTGTCTCGTAGTTCTGGGTAGCTATAGCCTTCACAATAACAGGAAGTGCTCGATCAGCTGAGCTTCCCCCACTGACATTGTAAAAATCTCGGCACATGCTGAAAGGAGGGCGTACACCTTGCTGGCGGCTCCAGTAGTAGAGGTGACTTCCCCACATGGGAATGGGCCCCGATTGATATGGTCTGATTTCGGGAGGATGAGGGATGGGAGGGTCGAACACTTCTGGCTCGGAGTCTGTCCCGCTAGAAATCTCCTCGATCTCTTCGTCGACTTCGAATTCCTCTCCGACTTCGACTTCGAATTCTCCCTCGATAACCCCTTCGGGTTCTTCCTCGACCTCTTCTTCGATTTCCTCTGGGTCTTCCTCCGGGTCTTCTTCTATCCAACCGCCGTTGCCATGGTTTGGGTAGTAGGGATCTCCTGGTAAATGGAATCCGGCCATTTGTCTGTACTAGGATAGATGTATGAGAACTTTTATAAGAAAAGAAAATTCAATTTACGACTTACTATTTTTAACTATAATTTGTACAACTATTTTAAACAATACTCCTATAATATTTCAATTTGGCGAAACTAAAATAATTTGTATTTGGTAAGTTCTTGGCTTGTTGTCCACTACGACCATTCCTCGACGTACGTTGGTCAAATCCAGGATAAATATAGTTGATCAGACTATATTTATTCTCGACCTGATTACATACCCCGGGGCTCAATCGTAGTGTCGTAATTTGCCTTAATACTTTTTAGTAAAACTTGTTATGATACGAGATTAATGCATGCTTGTAAAAATGTATATCTTTAAAAGAAGGTACTTTGTTCAAGAAAATGTTTCGTCAGAGGGTTTTCGGTCCCCTTTGCATTGATAGTTTGCATATCGTATGTGGTTCGATATACTTAGTTCACTATAAACAATGCTCTGATACCAATCTGTCACACCCCCAAACCAGAATGGCGGAAACATTCGGGGGTGGATGACTTCACGTAGTATCACAACCATTGAATATTGTAAAGAAAGTAACACAACCATCACATATATAATGAAAACGTATGTTGTTGCATTATACATATTAGCAAAAGAATATTACAATAAGATGATAAATGTTCAATAATAAAACATCCTTAGTGTTTCCTTCTCCAAAAGCTGGTGGTTACCTGTATTAGTGATTCCCTGAGAAATACAAGTGGTTTTGAAAACGTGTCAACAATTAAGTTGGTGAGTTCATAAGAGTTTTGCTTTGAAAAGTATGTCCTTTTTGATAGTAAATCAATGAACGAGGTTTTCAGAAAATCCAATATTTTCTATAAATGATTTGAAAAGTTTCCCGTGTTGGAGTGCGTTAGTGTTTTCCATACTTGAATAATAGTGATAAAATTTGTGTTAACAATAAAATGGAAAACTGAAATGCATAGATGAATCTCGTAAATCAAACTTGTTTTTATACTTTTATGTGAGTTTTATAACCATACTATTGACACTGACGGCCTATAACAACATTCTTCAGGTGTTGTAGTGTTATTCCATTTGTCACCCCAGACCTGCCGGTCTAACTATAGCTAATAGTTTAGGTGCGGGGTTGTCAATAACGTATAGATCTATACAAAAGTATCACGCTCTCTCTCCAAGAGATTATGGTATATAATACAGGACTTGAAATGCATACATACGAGTACGTTGAAGTTTAAATGTCTCACATTACTTAGTATAAACAGATTTACGATAATAAAGACTTTACTTCTTTTGAAAGCATTTCATTTGTCGAGATGTTTATGTAAAATGTATGAATCACTTGAATACTACACTCATTATAGTTTCTCAAAAGTATGTTTCCATTTAGTAAGAACAAATTGGTGATATATTATCCCTTTAAACATAACGTTATTTTTGTATCAAAACTCTATAAGAACGATATTATAATTATGTTTATGAAATGATACTTTGACTTGTAATGTACTTGTATTCCCCCCCCCCCCCCTAAAACGTGAAAAGAATTGAAAAGTAGGGGTATGAACTCACCCGTTAAGTTTGAAGAGAGAGGCTAGAGTTGAGCAGAGTTCCGACCGCGGAAAGTTGCGTCTTCGGGTTCTCGGGAATCTCTGCAGCGTAGATCCTTCGTCGGGGGCTCGAGTGCGGAAATCAAGGTAAGGAAATGGTCTCTGGAGCTGGGAGAATGGCTGAGGAATTGTGAAGGTGTGCCAAAACTCGAAGCTCATGCCATCTATTTATAGTGCTGGAACTTCCTCGTACACGGCGCGTAATCTTGGAGTACGCGGGGCATAATATGGCGTCATGGCTTACGACTCCTGGCTAGCTAAGCGTAGATTGGGCGGGCCGATGGGACTCGACTCTGGGTCTAGTACGTGGGGCGTAATCTGGTCTGTCCTCTTCTAAATTCCGTAACTTTCGCGTACGAGCTCCGTTTTTCGTGTTCTTTATATCCACGCGTAGGTGAGATTATGCTCTACAACTTTCATTTAGACTCCATCGGCTAGTTTTGACATTATTTTTAATGATATATTTTTTAATAGGCCGGGTCTTCTAAAGTTCGTTAAAATTTCATAGGTTCTTTATTCGACGTCGGTTTTCGTTTGTCTTTTTATCGTTTTATTACCACTGGGGAGATCTTCAACTTCCATTTAGGTGGCGATAGCTAAATAACACTCGATCTTCAATCCGAGTTTTTAGCCCTCTACTACTGTTACGAAACTTTGAAAATTCGTAACTTCTTCATACGAGGTCCAATTTGGGCGATCTTTTTATGCACGCTCACCTTTCAACGAGATCTACGACTTTTGTTTAGATACTTAAGGCAAGAATGTATTTTATTGAGATTTTACCTTTTTACGTCAAATAAAGTTTTAATGTCGTGTCGTAAATATACGAGTGGTTATACTTTCTTCAATATAACCCGGTTTTGAGCGTTCTTTATGTTTTTGGAAACCTTGACATGATATCAAATATTTGAGGCATCCCAACTTAGATACTTGAACACTTTATTTTTTAGGTTAATTCCGTTGTATTTGGCTTTCGAGTGTTACAATGCTTTTGGAAAATATAGGGTTGTCACAAAGTAGTTTAGTAACTTATCCTTACATATCAATGTACTTTCCATTGATCAAGGTGCTTTGTCTTTATGCATTCAAATGAGAACTCATAGAACTCACATGCACAATTAAATCTATTGGAATGGCACAAAAACAAAATAATGTCAACACGATAGGTTGTAAACCTCAAGTCGTGTGCTAGTGATGATCAATAAGGTTTATTCTTGATTTGTTCTTGAAACTTTTTCAAAAACATTACAACTCCCACTGAATCCTTGACATATAAGGTTTTCTTATCAAGAAACATTTCTTTACAAACAAATATTCAAGAGTTAGTGTAGCTTTTATCAAGACAAAACACTTCACAAATTGGTCCTAGTTGGTCTTTGTCTTATCCAAGACATCACAACTTACCAATTTCAAATGTGCAAGAATAAGAAAACCTTTTCCAAATTCCACATTTGATGAGTGTTATAAACCTACTTAAGACTTTTCACTCAATTCGCAATCTTGGAATATGACTGTAAGATTCGATATTGGAACGAAGTATAATTGACTTCTTGATTTAACCAATTCCACAATTCCCAATTCCTCTTCTCCAACATACAAATGTACTAAGACTCACTTAGAGAATCAATTCAGATATGGTTCTTAATCATTAAGACTTATCATAAAACACAACAAAAGGTACTCTCCCTTCTTATTAGAATAGAGAAACTTTTATCTTTTTGCCTACTTGATTCTTCTTTTTCGTTCTGCTATTTATTGAAGCCATTCCAATCAACTCAGAATTACACTTAATCTTATAAATGTAACCATATTTACTAAACTTTAGTAAATCATGATGAAGATCTTTATCTCTCTATGTGGTGGACTTGATAAATGCACAAACTAATGTACTCGATCTCCTAGTCCTTCACTTGACACTTTGTCAAAAAATTAGTCTAATTTCCAAATATGAAGTTTCTCATTCATCACACAACCAAGTTGTATGATTCCAAGTTTCTGTCCAATTGAAACTTGGGCGATGAGAAACTCTCCCTATTCGGTAATTTCTTGACATTTCCACAAATAACATAATTAAGAATCAAATCCATTTTTGCTAATAATAGAAACCTTCAAACATCAATTTTTTCATACACGCCATTGCAAGGATAAATAAATAAGATAAAATCAAATTTCATTTTATTGCGGAAAAAATTTGTCCTTATAATGCAATTCAATTGAAAAACTATGTTATTACATATTTTCAGCAATCTGTTCTAACTCCAAGTAGTAGCTCAAGAATCCAATCTTCAAGTGATGCGATCGAAATCGATTTCTTCATGATTAGATTTAGCTCACTTCTTCCCTTAAGCTTCCTCCCTTTTCTTCGATCCTACAAAACATCAAAATGTAATCTTATCACATCATGTATTAAGAATCTAGAATAGGAACTTAAAAGAGTTAGTTAATGGATTTTACCTGAAGCAGAGCCACACGTATTGACTCTCCCATCTCTTAGATCTCTCAAGTAGTTTGGGCAGCTTCGTCTCCAATGCCCCTTCTCTTGGCAATAAAAGCAAACGGACTCCTTTGGCATAGCACATCGGACAATCACAGACTTAGTTCTTTCTGGACATCCAATGTTGCCTGTGTCCATTGAAGTTTGGGAGTCTGATTTACCAGAAAAATTTGCTTGACCAGAACGCCAAATCATTGTTGATTCAGTAGCTATAAGCAAATAGGTGAGATCAATGAGGGTCACGTCGTGATCCATCATATAGTACTCTCTAACGAACTTACTATATGATTCAGGAAGTGACTGAAGAACCTAGTCAACAACCAACTCACTTGAAATCTCGACACCCAACACACTTAACCTATCAATGTGTTACTTCATCTCTAAGACGTGTGCACACACAGGTTTCCCATCTTTGTGTTTACTTGCCAAAAGGGCTTGAGTGAGCTTGAACTTCTCAAGCCTTCGAACTTGTGGGTTAGGGAGAACAATTGGAGGAGGTGGAGGAAGTGAATCATGATCTCTTGTTCCTCGATCATATTGTGGAACATCATCTTCATTTGGAAAGCTTGTTCCATGGGATTTGGGAAGACCATGATTGTCAAAACTAGACATCTACAAAATGGGAGAAAATTCAAGTTAAGTTGATTAGAATTCTTGATGTAACACCCAAATGAAACATCAAGCTAGGATCCAACACAATATTCTACAACCTAGAAGAGGGATGCCGTAATCTAGTTGCAGAATATTTGAAGGTAGGTAAATGACGATTTACCAATTCCCACCATGAAAAATGAAAAGGAAGTTTAAGTTTTAAATGAATTGAAACTCCTAGATCTTTTGAGATTCATTGAACCTTTCAATGGCATGTTTAAATCTCAATTATGCCCTACTATTTGTGACTGGGATGCCGAGGATCACAAATAAGGTATTAATAACCATACGAATCACGTGGTGCACTCAATGCTACTATCACCTAATCAATGTGCCGGTTAGCCACACATGCTCCATTGATCTATGACAAACATCGATCCACCCTTCGCCACCAATGCCAACTCCAAATTAGTGTGACGGTTAACCACACACGCTCCACTAACGTTCGACAAGGGTATAAAGTGTCATTCCATGGATTAGCATACAATTTCACATTTTGCCTAAAGTAACCATGATTTGGGAATTTATGAAAGTATTTAGTTACTTTGTATACTTCATTATACTTATAATGGAAGGTTTCGTCCTATCCTACCCGTTCGGCTAACGACCCTCCAATAGTCAAGAGTGCGGTGGGTAAGAGTGGATACCCATTCAATCGCCATTTTATAGGCAATTTCCTTTAACACCCCTTATAGACCAGCTTCGTGAATGAGGCCTACTAACGGTAAGACTGACTGTTTACGCATACATACATACATACATATATATATATATACATATATATATATATATATATATATATATATATATATATATATATATATATATATATATATAATATTAGACTTTTAATGTTATATATAGTATAGGGTGTATTTTACACTTTTAAAATACTAGGTGGTTCAATTTAGTAAATTATACTTTTAATTTAATTAAATGTAAACCAAAACTTTATGGGTTTATTAAATCACTTTTAATTATACACTTTACTTAATTAATAAATACATAAGGGTGTGATTTGAACTTTTCAAATTACTAGGGTTTTAGAATTGAACATTTCAAAATAAAACTTTTAATCAAATTTCAAATTCCAAAACTTGAGGGCAAGTTTTGAAACATTTCAAAACATTAGGGTTTATAATTTAAATATTTCAAAATTAAACTTTGAATCAAAAAATTTAAATTCCAAAACTTGATGGCAAGTTTTGAAACTTTTTCAAAACATTAGGGTTTAACTTATTTAAATTTCAAAAACAAAACTTTTAAGTTCAAATTTAAACTATAAAACCTAAAGGGGTGCAATTTGAAACTTTATCACAAGATAATTCAAATCTAAATTACAAATAATCAATATCTATCTAATAAAACAAAAGATTATCTAAATTTGACAATTATCTTCAATTTTGGCAAGGATAAACTCCAAATATTGATAAAATTGGATTTTATAAATATAAAACATTTTAGGTAATTATCTACAGCCAAAACAGGTCAAAATCCCGAAATTTGCTCCATCTGCGACTCCGACTCATCGAGTTAAGCTGGGACTCGTCGAGTTCACTATGGACTCGACGAGTTCAGCCATGGACTCGGCGAGTCCAGCCACGAGAACCAAAAAAAATTCAATTTTAAGCAAGAATAATCAACCAAAGCATCAAATACATCAAACAAACAGCCCTAGTCTATGATACCTCTGAAGGGTTTTAAGCAAACCATCATTCCTATGGTATACATGCAAACCCTAATAGCTTTTGGATCTAGTTTGTCTAATGAACATGCAATTGAATATCCAAAGTTATAAACTCTAGATCTAGCATACAATTAATCATATTAACATAAAATAGAGCTTACATATGACCTTAGATTGTTATATAGCAATAACAATCAATCCTTACCTTTAGAAAGCTTAGTGCCTCAAGTGTTGCACCTCTAATGGAGTCACAAACACCATTAAGCCACAAGAATGAAGAGGGAAGAGAGGGGAGGCACCAAAACCGGCTGGAAACCCTAAAGGAAGTGTTCACCACGTTTTTGGGGCTTAGGGGGTCCTTAAATAGTTAGGCTATTAGGGTTATCCAACAAGGAAACCCTAATTTGAATGCTTAAGCCCTAAGCAGTCCATGGACTCCCTTTAAAATACCTTTTGGACGAAAATTATATGGGCTCCCCAAAGATTTCGTCCAACCTTTATTCTAAAGCAATCCATAGCCCAATTGCAATTATCTTATAATTACATTCATGTCACCTAAGTTTAATTAATCTCTTTTAGCCACAAAATTAAATCTTAATTAATTCTTGACTAATATTAATTAAACAATATGATTTCTCCTTTAATATATTATTCTTATAATATATTAGTAAATCATAATTAACCCTTTCTCTTCTTAATTATTCCTACATATTGCTATGGTGAAGGAAACCCAAAAACACCATGCTCATAATTGGCTCAAGTACATACCAAAATAGTTATGGACTTAGACACTAATCCAACATCAATATCTTGGTGACAGGCTAGTGTCGTGGCAGTGCAAAAAACAACACACTATCTCAACTTCAACAGCGGAGGCAGAATACGTTGTTGCATCTGCTTGTTGCTCTCAAGTTATTTTGATCCAACATTAGCTGTTGGACTACGGTTTGAATTACTTAGAACCCCCCATTTACTGTGATAACGAGGCCGCAATTCAAATTGCCAAATATCCTGTCCAACATTCTAAAACCAAGTAGATCGATATTAAAATTCGTTTCATCAGAGATTGTTATGAACATTCACTCATCCGGCTAGAACAGGTTCCCACTGCTAATAATGTGGCGGATCTATTCACTAAGCCTTTTTAACAAAGCTCGATTCTATGTGATTGTGGGATTTTTGAAAATGATTCGTTTTGAGGATTAAATTTTTCTTTTTCCTGTGTTTATGTTTTTCCTTATTTTTATTAAATTTTTATTTTTTATTTTATTTTTGTTTTTTGTAGATAGGTTAGTTTAAATTTGTGCATCTTATTTCATTTTTATTTTCATTCTCACCCATGCACAAGTTTAGGGGGAGAAATAATCCAAAAATCCAAAAACAATAAAAAATTCAAAAATCCAAAAACAATAAAAAAATTCAGAAAATTAAAAATGTTGCTAACAGTCTTGTTTGTAGGTGTTGTGACGGAAATGATATTATCAAGTGATAACGGGCAATCTGAATCTGTGTAACGTACCAAAATTGAATTGTCTACGCTCTGAGCTCGATGCGCTGGTAGGAACGACGCTCGGATAGGTTGAGCAGGGAGATATACATGAGAATCGACCGATCACATTAAAAGAACCCGTATCTAGAACTGTGGATTAACTTTTTCTCGATGCGCAGATTCTGTCCTTAATTCTGGTTTTGATGGGGTGACTGGGGAATTCCGTTAAACTAGGTCTGTAGAAGGTTATTTTCTTGCTTTCTATCTGTTAGTTATACGTTGCCTTTTCTGCGTGATCGAGATATCCGACCTGGACTGTAACATATGCAATTCTATCTCTCTACATCTTCTCTATATGCAATTCTTTCTATCTGTTAGCCGTATACTGTCTCCTCTACGTGACTTATCATCCGACCTGGTACATAGTATATGCATCATTCTCTTCTCAATCTCTCTAAAAACTTCACTTAGTCATATGTTTCATCCTCTGCGTGATTGGAAGAGATCCGACCTGGATTTATAGCATATGCATTCTAAATCTATCTTCTCTCTTAATAATTGTCTGCTCACCCGGTGTAAGGATTATTCTGGAAGTCCTTGACTATTGGGGCATATCAAGAAGCGGGAAACACGTTCTAGTACAATTAAAATTGAACACATACAGATTGTCTGTAGATCTTGCTGCTCGATTTAAGTGGACAACATTATCCCTAGTTGTAGTCAGCTAAATGGTCCCAAGGAAATTTATTTAAGAATAAGGGATAAAAATATCATGTCATCCGTAAATTGTCCAAATTCTTTCACAAATGTTTCATTTTTAAGTGGACCACAATACTTGCGATCGATCAGACGAAGACATGAAAGTAAGGGTACCGACAAGTGGAATAGGGCTATCCAACAACTTTGATCCCAGTGTCACAAAGTCATTTTCAGTAATTAAGATTTTTAGGTTGTTTGTCTTATTTAATTTTATTTTTAATTTTTATTTTATTTATTTTTAATTGTTAAAATTTAATTGTTAATTTTTAAATTTTGCAAATTAATTTTATTTTATTTTATTTTTATTTTTATTTTTAATTTTAATCCTCAAAAGGTTTTGTTTTTGAAATTTTTTGAAAATATTGGACTGTGCCTTACACTGTGTGGTCAGCAGGTAAAAAGATCAAGGGTATAAATAGAGTTTACAGCCGGAAACTCATTCATTATCCTGATTCCGGCCGCAAGCTCTCTCCCTCTCTCTCTCTCCTCGAAATTTTTAACTTGTTTTTTCTGTGAAATTGTTCCGATCACTTCGAAGGTATCATGTTTTCGACCATGGATATGTGTTTATTTCATAGATTCGACGACTTTTAAGCCTAAAATCACAAAAAAGGGATTGTTGTGGTTTACGGCCCAAGCTTACGGCCGTGAAGGGCTTACGACTGTAAACTCTGTTTGCGGCCATAGGCTTACGATCACGGGTTTAAGGCCGTAAACCCCCGTTGACCATAAACTCCCCTTTGACTTGAAATTTAATTTTCAAAATTAATAATTCACTTTTGGGCTCGAAATTAAATTGTTTAAAATATTATTTTCTCAAATTTGCTTCTTGTCTTACTTGGTATGTTTTAGTGTAGATCAAATGGCAACCTTAAAGTTTGCAGACATGCACAATCTGGCGATGGTGCTGGCTAATCCTCCGGTGGCTCATGTGGATTTTAAATCAATGATTCATGGACTACGAGAATGCTATTTGGCCTCCACCATCACCATGAACACTGTTGTCTATCAGAAAATCATACGAGAGTTCTGGCAGACTGTCAAAATGACAAGAGACGATGATGGAGCTGTGACTGTGGACGTAATCGTTCAAGGATGCAAAATTGTGATCAATGAGCAGTTCATCAGAGAAACTCTTTTGATCAATGACCTTCCAAGCTTTCCCACCGAAATCGGTATTCAAGATGCTCAAAAGATTTTGAGGAAGATGGGGTATGAGGGCAATTCTCCGCCTACGATGAAAAAGCTTCTGCCACCCTACTAGAGATTTCTAGCCCACGTGTTCGTGAGCTACATCTTCGGCGGGAGGTCTGGTGCAGATGAAATATCACTGAGAAACACCGGAGCTATAGTTTCTCTCAATGCAAGAATGGGTTTCAATTTTTTAAGGTTTATTCAGGGTGAATTTGTGGTCAACATCAATACCATCACACGGGATACCTTCTTGATGTATCCTAGGTTCATTCAGCTTTTCATCAACAAACAATTTCTTGACATGATAAAGGAGGGTGATACGCTTGCAATGAAGTCCTTGGGACCTCACACTATTTGGCTAATTAAACAAAATCGCAAACGAAATGTTACTTTTCAAGGAATTTATCCATTAGTCAAATTCGGACGATTTGCTGAGCCGAATGAGGCGTCCGAGTCCCACGGATCCTATGATAAAATATCTTCAGAACACACATCATCAGAAAGGGTGATCTTAGAAGGAGATATGATCACCGTATCGGATCAGGAAGGGGAGGAGACACCTGCTCCTAATGTGGTTGTAGCTGAGGAGCATGACCTGAGATCAGTTCTCATTGAAAGTAATTACAATGAAGGGTCTTCCATGAATGTGACTGAGACTGATCAGTATGAAGACCTTGACCTTATTGGTTTTGATCGAGATGAAATTCCTACCAACTTTGGCAGAAATAATGATGTTTTGTCGAATATCAACCTCGACACGTTGCTTGATAATGTCAGTGATGTTGCTCACACGGCAACGGAGATAATGGATCCAGATGACATTCTCGAATCGACACCCATGACTACACATCAAGTGGTTGACTCTACTACTCTTATGGTGACAGTGTCAGGGATTCCTCCCCTTGACGTTGTCTCACCTACTATTGAACCACTTCAGGGTGATGATACAACAGACCAGACCTTGCAGCCTCCATCCAAAAGAAGAAGACGTGATCCTAGGTTTGGGCTTCTGGATTTTAGCTTGACTCACGGCTCGCCAATTACACCAACAACTACTCCTGCTATTGTATCTACAGAACCTTTACGTGGACGTCCTAGCACCATTTTTGAAGCCGGTGGCTGCTCTTTTCTACCAGGATTCTCTCCTCCTAGGATAGATCCTGATGATGCCTCTATGTTGTTGGGCTGAAGAAAGTTTTGTAGTTGCGTCTTTTGGGCTCGTTAGTTTAGCCTTGTATTCTCCGGTTTGGGCCTGTCCAACCGAGAGCCTTTTATGTATTGTATATAAGTTTAATGCTTGCATGCATATTAGGTTAAGATTCTAGAGATTATCGAAATAGCGATTGATCAAGAGTATAACATTTTTCTGTAATCGTTCTTGTAATCTTCTAATCCTTTACAGTTGATGTTCTTAATCAAGCTCTTCTAAGGATTTTATTTAATCATTCGACACGTTTGATTCAAGCTGTTTGTTTTTATTATTGCGTTTTTACTGTTTCGTATTTGTTTACTTGTTCAAGATCTAATCGATCTTCATAGATTAAAAGTTTTTTTAATCCCAACAATTGGTATCAGAGCAGGAGGCTGTGTAATCGATACACATCTTTTCTGTGAAAAAGATTTCCATTAGGGTTTTTCCGCAATCATTGATATTTATTGAGCCGTCATCTTAATTGACGTATCTTAATATTTATTGTTTTGCCCTAATCTGCTTTATTACAAGTCTGATCTTTGAACAGGTTTTTACGATCATAATGGACGCGACGCAATCAAACCCCATTAATATTTCCAACAGCATCGGTTCGACAACAAAGATTCCAATCTTATACACCCATGACTATGAAGTATGGGCGCATCATTTTGAAGATTACGTGATTGGATCGGAGGACAATGGTTATCTCATCTGGGAAGCCATTATCAATGGACCGTTTTCTCATTCTGCAACATCCAGAATAATTAAGACGCAAAAAGAGTATAACGATCTGCTTAAGGACGTGATGGATATTGCACAAGATGAAAATTACAAATTTCAATGCAATATTAAGGCGCTGTGGTTGATCAGATTCGCCCTTCAGTCTGACACATTCAGACTAGTCAGCTCATGCACTACGGCGAAGGAAGTATGGGATAGACTTCGCGAACTGTATTCCACAGACGAAGATCTTGAACATTCCATCCAAACCTTGCTTCTATCTGAGTTTGGTGAATTCAGGCAAGGAGCCGAAGAATCAGTGACCCAGACGTTTGATCGCTTCAATCATCTTCTCAGCAAGATGATCAAACACGACATTGAAAGGAAGCTTATCGAACAAAAGGTTACTTTCTTGAATGGACTGAGATCTGAATGGAAAGCAGTTGTTTCCACAGTCAAAGCCCATGAACAGTTTAAATCTTACTCCTTGGCGAAACTGGTGGGTATTCTAAAGTCGCAAGAGAAGATTGTGGTTCAAGAGAAGAATGTTGTTTCTAGTCTTGGTTCGTTGGCCCTCCTATCTAAAAGTAAAGCTGTGATGGAGGATGAAGAGCTCAACTTGGAAGAATATGACCTCACAACTGAGGATTATGCCATGATGGTATCCAATCCTAAGAGGTTCATAAAGAAGAGATTCCCCAGCAACAAAAACCGAAACTGGCAGGGGAGTTACAGCTCTGAAAAAGTTAACAATGAACCGAAGGCAGAGGAGCCCAAGAAGGAACCAAAAGCAGATGGCGATTCCGGAGTAAGCTGTTTCTATTGTGGTGGCAAGAACCACTATGCTAAGGACTGTGTTCTTAAGAAGATGGCTGAAAAGGACGATGGAAAGGATGAGGAAGTCGTGCTGCAGAAGAGATTGGATGAGTTGAGAAAGAAGAAGTCTACCGCTAACCCTTCTGTTAATGCTCTTATTGTGCAGGGTTCGGTTAATGACGATGAGTTCGGTAGCACAGAAGTTTGGTCTACTGACTCAGAAGACGAAGAAGTGAGGAAGCCTACTCATGGAAGGGCTTATGTGGCTAAGGAGGATAGCAGTGGTGGAAAATTCTTCATGGTAACTGACGTATCTCAAATGAGGGGATACAATACCGATGGAGGAAGCAATGGACCGAAGGTGCAGGAGGATATGTGCTTTACGGCCAAAGCACTTAGCCAGCAGTTCAATGAGCTCGATGAACTAATAAAGAAGGTACAATCTGTTTTTATTTCATCTAAAGTACCATCATCCTCATATGAGAAAGAATTAAAAAATGTTAATACAAGAATTTCTCATTTAGATAGTAGCTTAACTCAAACTCGAGTCACCAATTCTAACCTAACTGATCAATTAAGCAGGGTGGCGTCGAAGAGTGAGGAGCGGCGAATGTGGATTGAGTTAAAAGAGTCGGAATTAGTTAAAGTTAAAGACGAAAACATTTATTTGCAGAGAGACAATTTGAAATTGTTAAAACAACAAAATGTGTTTTGTTTAATAGCTAAACGATTATATTCCAATATTACTCAAATTCACTTGGATTGTGAGATAGGCCAAAAGATCCATCGCATGATTTTGCCCTTCCTAGAATTTAAGGAGGATGAAATCGATGCCGAAGCCTACAAATGTGAGAGTGTGATATCGTCTGATGATGTCAATCCGACTTACATGTATGGACTGGACAAAATCGAGTCCTTCATTAAATCCAAAGACCACAAGGACATGCTCAAAAATCTTTTGGACGAAAATGACCGACTTAAACTGAGAACCGAAACCATGCAAAAATTTGACTCCCTAAACGCCAACGTAAGCTCAGAAAATAAAATAGATGTTGAAAATGCATCTGAGCTTAACGAGGACGAAAACATGCGTGAAATTTCTGTAGAGGATACGGTTGACTGCTCAGAATTCGTTAAAAGCGAAACTAAAAACCACAAAAATCTTATCTCTGAAAATTCTGTGGAATTCGCTAGACTGTCCCAACAAAAGTCCTCGAAACTAGTAGAAAAAGTTGTTGTGTATCAAAAGGTCAGGACCACTCCGAATCAGGTATACAAGGTGACTGGAGTAACCGAACATCAAACAGCTGAACTCACAGCTATTGTTAATGAAGACAATGCTGATGGCTGTGATGAGTATTTTTGGGAAGCTCCTATTGATAATGCAAACGAAACCGTTGGCCTGTCTGAAAGAACCTCCTGGATGAGCAAAGGAAGATACATCCCTGAACCATTGAATAAGCCTGATAATTTCAATGAACCAAGCACCAGTGGTACGAAAGATATTCCTCAAAAGGATGATTGTTCAGCAAAAGAAGACATACCCTCTACTCCAACAGCCAGCAGTGAAACTTCATCAGATACTCCATCCACTCCCTTAGGGCAAACTGAATCTTCTTCAGATACTCCATCCACTCCCTCAGGGCAAACTGAATCTTCTTCAGATATTCCATCTGCTCCCTTGGCTCAAAGAAAAACTCCTGAAGTTCAAAAGGAACCAGCCAAGGTGACAACAAAAACGAAAGCGAACGTTCATCATCAACCCAAGCAGATGAGGGATAGGAAGATAGAAAGGAACCAAAGATACAGGAAAAACCTTTCTGAAAGGAAACAATTCTGGCACTCCCAGAATGCATACTATTCACACAAGGACAAGAATCTGAAGTATGAAAACAATCCTGTAAGAAAGCCTGACAGTTCAAACAACCGAAAGCCAAGGTTCAGTTCGCAAGAAAACACCAACCGAAAGCAAGGGCTCGGTTCTGAAAAGGAAGTCGACCGAAACCAAATGTTCGGTTCCAAGAACAACTCCAACCGAACACAGAGGTTCGGCTCTAAAGCCAAAAGAGAACAAGACTCGAAGGTCAACCCCGCCAACGATCAAAAGCAAAAGGGTCACCTAGAGTCATCAGCCATGAAGACATCTCCATCCAAATACTCTCATTCTAATTATTCTCGTTCTTCTACTCCCACTCATTCATCTCCATCTTGCTTTAAAGCTAATCCCACATGTTGTCAAAAACCTCATCCATCAGCTGAACAGAAAGGAAAGCAGAAGGTCGATGAATCCAAACCTGAGTCCAAAACGAACAAACCCAATCCTAACAAAATAAAAGTCTTCACCATTAAAAAGAAAGATGAAACAACTCTAATTAAAAGAACATATCTAGTTGACATCTCTCTTACTATTCCCGTTCCCATGAAAAGCTCACATGGACCCAAGAAACTTTGGGTTCCTAAATCTGCTTAATTTTTGCAGGTTATGAGTGAGGAGCAGTTTGACGAAGAATGGTACATTGACAGTGGCTGCTCACGTCACATGAAAGGGAGGAAAGAGGAACTCAGGGAATACAGATCTCTTGCAAATGGTGGCAACATCAAGTTTGGAAATAACTCTTTCGGCACCATAAAGGGATACGGGATGATAACGAATGGTGACTTTACAATAAGGAAGGTGGCCTATGTGGAAGGACTTCAACACAACCTCATCAGTGTATCTCAGCTTATTGGAGGTACAGGTCTCAAAGTTTCATTCGATGATGAAGGTTCTGAAATCATAGAGAAAAAGACAAAGAAGGTGATTCTGAAGTCAGAGCGAAAGGGTGAAATGTTTCCTCTGAACATGAAACCCATCAAAGGAAACCCAGCCATATGTCTGCTATCAAAAGCTCAATCCGACGAAAGCTGGTTGTGGCACAGAAGACTCTCTCATCTCAATTTCAAAGATATCAACCGACTTGTCACTGGAGGTCATGTTAGGGGTCTTCCATTGCTCAAGTTTGACAGAGAGCATTTGTGTGCTGCATGCGAAATGGGAAAGCAGAGTCGTCAAAGTCACCCATCTATAATTAACACGAAAGTTGTTGAAACACTCGAATTGCTTCATATCGATTTGTGTGGTCCTTCATCTATCGAAAGCATCGGTGGTAGCAAGTATATTCTTGTTATCGTAGATGACTTCTCACGATTTACATGGGTGTTCTTTCTAAAGCTCAAATCTGAAGCAACTCAAAAGCTGAAAGTGTTTATCAAGCAGATTGAAGTCCAGCTCAAGAAGGTCGTTCGAAACATCAGGAGCGACAATGGTCTCGAATTCAAGAACAAGGAGTTTGAAGAATTTCTTGCAGAAAAGGGAATTAGCCATAATTTCTCAGCTCCCTACACACCACAACAGAACGGAATAGTCGAAAGACGAAACCGATCCTTGTGTGAAGCTGCCCGAACTATGTTAAGTTTCGCTTCCTTACCTCTTTATTTTTGGGCTGACGCTATTTTTGCTGCTTGTTATACACAGAACAGGTCCTATCTCAATAAGCGATTCATGCTCACACCATATGAGATAATAAATAACAGAAAACCCAATGTGAAATTTTTCCATGTGTTTGGCTCAAGGTGTTTTATCCTTAACTCTAAAGAACATCGCAACAAGTTTGACGTCAAAGCTGACGAGGGAATCTTTCTGGGTTACTCACTCACATCCAAGGCGTACAGGGTCCTGAACAAACGATCAAGAAGGATTGAAGAGACATACTATGTGACCTTCGACGATAACTATGTGAAGAAGCTACAGGCCATAGAAGACACTGCCGGGGAAATCTTTCCTCAAACTGGCCAAGTCACAGTCTCGATTGCCAATCTGTACGAGAATTTTCTGGAACTCTTTGACGAACCGGAAAAAGCTTCTCTCTCAGAAGCAGGTGCAACTGACAACAAAATTGATCATATGAAGCAAATTGTCGAGGATGCTGCAAAAAGAATGCATGAAGGAGAATCGCCCACTGATGAATCTCCAACCAACACTGCTTTAGTCGAGGGGGAGACAAGTTTTCATGTTGAGGGGGAGCCTAGCTCACAAGTCCAGGGGGAGCCAAGCTCTACTACTTCAACCGAAGGTCCTTCACCAACCGAAGGTGCCTCTCCAACCGAAGATGCCCCTCCAAACGAAGATGCTTCAATGCCTGAAAATCCAGCACCACAACAAAACCCTGAACCTCATGTTTCTCAAGACTCATCATTTGAGGGGGAGCATGATGATATGACGCTTGATGACGATAGCCAATCTGAGCCCGAAGAGATGATCAACGCTGAACTAGATCCAACCTTCGATCCGAATTACCCTCCTCTTACCAAATGGACCAGAGATCATCCTATCTCTCAAGTAGTTGGTGATGTATCTGAGAAGGTTTTGACCCGATCTCAACTGAAGGCAAAACAGACATCCTTATTCTCAAAGGTAGAGTTTTGTATGTTTAACTCATTCGTATCAAAAGTTGAACCGAAGATAGTGAACACTGCCCTCGATCACTCTGATTGGGTTCAAGCAATGCAAGACGAACTGAACGAGTTTGAAAGGAACAAAGTCTGGCGCCTCATTCCAACTCCTCCAGATGCTTCGGTTGTTGGTCTTAAATGGGTTTTTAGAAACAAAATGGACAAGGAAGGAAATGTCATAAGGAACAAGGCTCGTCTGGTAGTCAAGGGATACTGTCAGGAGGAAGGAATAGATTACGAAGAAACGTTCGCTCCAGTAGCCAGGCTAGAATCTGTTAGAATATTTCTGGCCTATGCTGCTCACAAAAACTTTGAGGTTTTCCAAATGGACGTCAAGTGTGCATTTCTCAATGGAGAACTCGAAGAAACTGTGTATGTGGAGCAACCTCCTGGGTTCGTGAACGAGAAGTATCCAAATCATTGCTATATTCTGGATAAAGCTGTGTATGGTCTCAAACAAGCTCCGAGAGCCTGGTATGAAACGCTTACTAAATTTTTAAAGATGTCCAAATTCAAACAAGGTTCGGTTGACCCAACCTTCTTTCGTAAAAAGGAAGGTAACCACCTTATGATAGTTCAAATTTATGTCGATGACATCATCTTTGGCTCCACAAATCCCAGCTTAACAGCTGAATTCAGAAAGTTGATGGAGACTAAGTTTGAAATGAGCTCAATGGGTCCTATTAACTTTTTCCTTGGTTTAAACATAAGACAGGGACCCGAAGGCATCTTTATTAATCAGGAAGCTTACACAAAGACTCTCCTAGTGAAGTTTGGCATGATGGGAGACTCAAAAGTCAAAGTCCCAATGGCATTCGGCACCAAGCTTACCCCATCTCTTGACAAACCGGCTGTCGACATCACTCTCTATCGTCAAATGATAGGCTCATTGATGTATCTAACTGCTAGCAGGCCTGATATCATGTTTTCCGTATGTTATTGTGCTCGATTTCAGGCTAACCCACGCGAACCTCACATGCTGGCAGTAAAGAATATCCTACGCTATCTCAAGCGTACCACCTCTTTAGGTTTGTGGTATCCATCCAATTCAAGCATCTTCGTTCAAGCCTATTCTGATGCTGACCTTGGAGGATGTGGACTCGACCGTAAAAGCACAACTGGTGGCTGTCAATTTCTTGATGGGAAATTGGTCAGCTGGCAATCCAAGAAACAAACATGTGTGTCGCTGTCTACTGCCGAAGCGGAATACATTGCCGCTGCATCCTGCACATCACAAGTGATTTGGATCCAGAGTCAACTCCGAGACTATGGACTCAATATGAAGAAGATCCCACTATATTGTGACTCTGAAAGTGCAATTAGGATCTGTCATAACCCAGTGCAGCACTCCAAAACCAAACACATAGCACTGAGGTATCACTTCATCAAAGATCATGTGGAAGATGGAAATGTCGAAGTTCACTTCGTAAGAACCACTGATCAACTGGCTGACGTCTTTACCAAAGCTCTTCCACAAGCATCCTTCAACAAAATATTACAAGGGCTAGGAATGATGGAATCAGAGTCAGTACCTCACACTACCTCTCAACCTCAAACGTAAGAAGCGAAACCAACCGAACGTTCGGGTTCGGTTCAATCATCTGACTCGCTCATCACTTCAAAGGTAGTTTTTCTTTGTTGTATATTACATGTATTTTTTTTGGTTTTTCTTTATATTAAAAGTATTTATTCCTTGTATATCTAAATTCCTTAGATTCTCAAAATTTTCCAAAACCGAAACCTACCGAAGGTTCGGGTTCGGTTTTTCAAAATTTTGTGGAACCGAAACCTACCGAAGGTTCGGGTTCGGTTTTTCAAAATTTTGTGGAACCGAAACCAACCGAAGGTTCGGGTTCGGTTTTTCAAAATTTTGTGGAACCGAAACCTACCGAAGGTTCGGGTTCGGTTTTTCAAAATTTTGTGGAACCGAAACCAACCGAAGGTTCGGGTTCGGTTTTCCAAAATTTCTAGAACCGAAACTAACCGAAGGTTCGGGTTCGGTTTCCAATCTTTTTCCAAGTTTCTTTTTAATCGTTTTTTTTCACTCTCTTATATATATATTTTTTTATTTAAATTTTCTTTGTGTGCTTGTTCGTTCATGGGGATATATTTGATAAAATGCTTAAGTGTCCCTAGAAGCATGTTGCTGTATGTGTCCCAAGCCTCATAAGATTTTGAATAATAGCCTTCATGACCTGGTACACACAAACCTTGTCTTCCCAATAAGGCTAACTCATTTATTCTAATCGTGAGCTACCTCACACTCTTCTCACATGAGTTAAGAGTCTCCTGCTTGGTCCTTACTTTCGCAGCAGAGGTACTATGTTTTCTTTCACCATCCCCACTACACTTCTCCATTACATTCGTTTCATCATTGTAACCCTTGAGACTCTCAGTAACTACCTCTGAAGTTTATGGTTACACAACATCTGTGTTTATGATCTTAGTTTCGTGCCACTACGAGCTAAGTGAAACCCAAAATTCAACACCAACGAATTGATGGTGACAAATTAATTTGATCAAGTTTTCACCAATGAATTGACGAATGTACCCTTATGGTATCTCAAATTTTCTTTTGTGTGATTCCAATGAAATTGTTACACACCATAACATTTCTTCCCAAGCGATCCTGTTTTTCAAATTTTTATCTGAGATTTCATATTAATCCAAGCCACTATAAAATCAACTCCAACCTACTTATTCAACAGACTACACCGGTCTCACAAGTACTTTGTTCACATTCGTTCTTATTTCAAGAATTGAATTGTTGGATCAAAGCGAAACCACCCTTAATTAGCCTAATTAAAAGAAGCCTTTCAACATTTCTTAATAAATGTTTGATCGTTATTCAACGGGATTCCACACTAACACTTTGAGGTCTCTCTTGACCTTGAAGAAAGAGATTCGTGCCCGGGATCATCAGTTTCGTGTCCTTATGGACATCACAGATTATCCTAAAAAGAGTTGCTTTATTTCTTTTTCTTTTACACTCTTTGCACGAAAATCCTAGATTTTCAAAAATTCCGTTTCTAATTATTTTACAGGCTGGATTATTACTGAAGGGTTACTAATGAAGTTGTGGCCAAAAATTAGCCACGTGGGTCATTAATTGGATACAGCTGTTTAAAAAGGGGGAAAAGACAAAAAGTTGCTGACACGGCGGGAGTTAAACGGATAGAAATTCAAACGACGGTAAAAAGAAGGGCGCGTGAATTTGAAACGGCCGCGCTTTTTCTGACACTTGAGGACGCCTGTGCAATATCGAAGCGTCATATCTCTGGAGTTAAAGGCGCGTGTGGAAATGGAAACGGTTTCTTTCTCTGAACCGGCGCTTATTGGGCGGCGGAATCCTAGGAATCTGACACTCTCTGTCCTACGTGATCATCGCACGCCCCAACTGTCACCAATCAGTCACTCAAAAACCCGTTTCATATTTCCATAAGAGATTTGAAACGATTTTTTTCTCTCTCCTAACCCACTATAAAAACCCATCAAACACCACCTTTTACCTCTTTACTGCCCCCTTAATTCCCAAAGCAAAAATACTTCCAAACACTCTCCCGTTCTTCTTCTTCTCCAAACCTGCAACAATGGCTGAATCTTCATCTGTTCATGCAACGTCTCAGATTCTTCCCATCAGACCCCAGCAATGCCTTGTCATCGATCTGAATCCACTGGCATATGTTCCCTACATGTCGCCGGTCATCGAATGCCTCAAGTACTCCCAGCTAGCTCCTGCACTGTCGAGAAGTGAAACAGTGCCAATGGTGGCCCTATATCAGGTCTATGCGATGGCTTACTACGACAAGGCCGTCGACCGGGTTTTCTTTGAAGTGGGAGAGCACAAGACTTCAATTTCTCGCCCCCGTTTCTGCACCCTGTTAGGGTTTGCCGCTGACTCATCACGAGTTCACCCGGAGATGATTCCAATAGGGATGTTCTACAGCATGTTTTACAACATGGGCTACACGGAGGTTCTCACCTCCGTCGCCAGGTTCAAGAAGTCATGCCTACCGCCCCAGTGGAATGGCCTGTTTACAGTTCTCTTCAAGGGACTGTCTGAGAGGAGCTCAGGATCTGACGGTGCAAGTCGTCTTTTCCTTTCTATTATGTACAGAGTGTACAATGGGATCAACCTGGATTATGGGTTTGTCCTCTGGCAACAGTTGCTTCAGAGCCTCTCTTCCTCTTCCTGACACTCCGAGGTGTCGCTGGCCCGGTTCTGGATCTTGATCACAAGATGGGCCATGGACAAGTTCGACGTTCCAACAGAAGATGGTGCATCGATGTCTTCTATTGGTATGTTTCATACCAAGAAGGTCATCGTATCCGATGCATCAAAGTTCTCTTTCATTGGCTCTATCCCGGAGTCAATGTATGGGAATGTGCCATCTGACAGCCAACTGATCAGGACGATCAAGGAGTCTGGGCCATCTGGTCCGAGGGAACTGACACCGGACATGCTCCGATCGATTCATGATGCCGATAAACCGGTGGCCAGGGGTAAAAAGGCAGAGAAAGGGAAGAAGCCATCAAAAGCCCCAAAAGGACCTTCTCCCAAGAAACGCAAACAACCGAAGGCTGCTTCATCCCCACAACCGAAAAGGAGGAAGACCCAACAAAAGCGAAAGCTCGTCATTCCCTCCTCTTCAAGCGAATCCGAAGGTGGGAGTTCGGACTCTAAGGGATCACAAGGAGACGAATCTCCTCAGCGAGGTAACACACCCCCTCGGTCCCCAACCCCGGAGATGGAACTTCATCAATCCCTAGTTCTTTCCCCTCCACCCACAATACCTATTTCCATTCCCACCATAAACCCCACCATTCCCCCAACCTCTATCCCTATACCTCCACCCATATTCACCACCTCAACCGAAACACCACCTGTTACCGAAACTCCTACAGTAACCGAACCTCCTCAAACCCATACACAACCACCACCCAAAACTAACCCCCCACCCACTCAACCAGAACCAACAAAACCCATCACACCCCCAACTTCACCACCACCTCAATCTCCAGAAGACGTCTCTGATGGCGGTGATCAATTCCTTGGTGGTGATCACCTGAACTTCGATTCGGTCTACTATAGTCCGTTTCAAGTTCAGAGTGATGAGGAGGATGATGCTCCTGTGACACGGAAGCATCTTCGTGAGCTTAACGAGAAGGTTGATCAACTTCTCGCCTCCTCTTCAAACCAGCAGTCCTCTTGTCTGAAGCTGCCCTTCAGAAGATCGTTGACGCCTTCTCCCGGGCTCAACAAGATTCGGTAGCCTCAGCTACTGCTGCTATAGACGCCTCCACCCGAGCCTGTGAGGCTGCGACCGAAAAAGTCGATAAACTATTCAATGACGCTTCTGTCCTACTGCAGTCTATGCAGGAAAGCGCCGAAGCCACGAAAACAACTCTGGAACCAGTTGTTCATGAATTGGCCCAGTTTGTAAAGACGGAGTTATCCTCGTTCGCTTCCCTCAGACAGACTCTTAGCGACGACAACTCGGCACTTCGTGCCTCCATCGATGCCCGCTTGGCAAAGCTACAAGAAGATCTTGCGGCAGAAAATTCTCTGATGGACGTCTTGGCGAGTAAGACCACCACCTTTAAGGTCAAGAGCACGCAGCTTTCCAACTCCCAACAACAATTGGAAGCTCTTCGATCCGAGAGGGAGGTCATAAAAACGTGTGTTTCGGATGTCCACGCCGCTCTCTCAAACATCTTGGAAGCACACGACCCCATCCTTAACCACTCAGTGAGGCGTACTCTCGCTGAGAAACTCTCTCCGGCCATGGACCTCCTAAGTAAAATTGAAGGCCTACCCAGTTTCGTGTCCATTCTGAAACAAGGGGGAGATGAGAAGAAAGGATCGAAACCACCTCCTTCCTCCAAAGCGACTCACACAACCGAACCAACCCCAACTGATCATGCCTCGGGTTCGGGTGTGAAGAACAAGGGAAAAAACATTGCAGAGGGAGGAGATGAAGATGAAGATGAAGAGGAAGACAAGGAGACTATTGCAGACTTGTTAAAAAGAAAGAACAGTCGCAATGCTGATGACGATGTCAGTCGTGTGGCACGTGAGGCTGAAGAAGCCGAACGTAAACAAAAAGAAGCCCACGATCTCCTTGAGAGCCGAAAGCTGCTCTTCCCTGCCTGGACCAGGGATCGCATGATAAAAGAGGCCATAGAGACTCCAAGCATACTATGGCTTGAGCCGGTGATATCATTCGACTGCAACAACTCGGTCGATTCGCAGTTTGATATGCCACTGACTCGAAAGGCGTTCATCTTCCACGCCTTCTCTAACATTTTCGAAGTCCCGCATCCGAACGATGAGCTTGACAGGGAGCTCATTGACTTCTACCTGGAGGCCGCTCGCCCTCAATACCTTACATGGAGCACCCAGAAGATCGTCAGTGTTCGGGTGCTGAAGCCTTATGCCGTGGGGAGATTCACAAACGTCAAGTTCAAGCTCATCCGAGGATCTGCAAGAACTGCCCACATGATCTCTCTGGCGGATCTGCCCAATCTGAACCCTCATGATTGGATAGTCTTGTACAACATCCTGCTGACAAATGAATCTGAATTTGGTCCCATCATAGACCATGTCAAAAGGATGCTGGCATGCTATATCATGGAGGTGGCCCTAATGGATCAGGAGGTCGCCACAGTTTTTAAGAAGAAACCGAAAGTCAAACCTGTGGGATCGGCCAGTGATCTGAATCAAATGCAAATGGGCAAGATAGATCCAAGGCGAAACTCTGTGATGTTCACTAGAGCTGAAGGACAGAAATGTCTCTTCGCTTTAGCTGACAAACATCTTTACACTACAACTTGCTTGGAGCACATCCTATTCATCATCAAACAGTGTAAAGACAATTCGGCTGATGATATCAAGTATTTCAATGATATGATCAATTGGTACGTTCGGTTTAGACAGACCATCCTTTCCATAACCAAGTGTCTGTTTAACACTGTAAAGAAGAAAGTACCAGCTTCAGCCGCCGGCCCAAGTAGGAAGTGAAGGTCTCGCTCCAAATTGACGCAAAGGGGGAGATTGTTGGGCTGAAGAAAGTTTTGTAGTTGCGTCTTTTGGGCTCGTTAGTTTAGCCTTGTATTCTTTGGTTTGGGCCTGTCCAACCGAGAGCCTTTTATGTATTGTATATAAGTTTAATGCTTGCATGCATATTAGGTTAAGATTCTAGAGATTATCGAAATAGCGATTGATCAAGAGTATAACATTTTTCTGTAATCGTTCTTGTAATCTTCTAATCCTTTACAGTTGATGTTCTTAATCGAGCTCTTCTAAGGATTTTATTTAATCATTCAACACGTTTGATTCAAGCTGTTTGTTTTTATTATTGCGTTTTTACTATTTCGTATTTGTTTACTTGTTCAAGATCTAATCGATCTTCATAGATTAAAAGTTGTTTTAATCCCAACATATGCGATTGGCTATGCATCTCGATCAGAATGAAAATGTAGATCTTTCTTCTCGTGGTAAAGGAATTTCTTTCGAAGAAGGTCGTCAGGGAGCAGATAAACCGTCAATTGATGAGCTTCAAAAGAAGATCAATGTCCTGGATCAGAAGAACATTGAACTTGATATTCAAGTTAATGAGTTATTAAACGAGAATGCCAAGCTGAAGTCTCAAGTGTCTGATCTTCTGGATGATCGAGCGATAAAGACAAAGCAAATCTCTGATCTTCAAGACCATTTTAATCTCCTGACCTCCAGTTATTTTTATTTGAAGAAGAAGCTTGAAAGTGATCTTGGTGACAAATACCAAACATCTGCAGACTAGTATAGGATCAATCTACATACTCAAGCTTTTCCTGTTGCTATGCCATCCGTTCAGACTTCGCGGATTATTAATTGTTTTGATGAGGAACCCGTTCATGCTCCCCATGTTGAGGCAATTATACGTGATAGACAAGTTGAAGCTGTTGAAAAGGGACAACTCTTGTTTAAGAGGAGTTCTGACAAGAATGCACCTGCGGATCAAGCAAAAATCACTGTAATGGATCTTGGAGTTGTTCGCTTTAGAGATACGTATGGTGATAGATCTGGGATCATTTCTTGGGGATTTCATGATCCTCTTAACATGTGGATTGTACGAAGAAAGTGTGGTAACACCGAACACTCCAAACACCGTCATGATTTCAATTCATGGACTAGGGTGGATCTCCCAGAGTTGTCATGATCTTCTTTTTCAAATCCCTCGGATAATCCACATGAAACTCAGTTCAAACATTTTCTAGAAGACCAGGTGAAAAAGGGTTTTCCTTCGATGAAGACTGTTGAGTATGTTATATAGCATTACCCTGATGTCATAGATCCCAAGACTGGTTATCCTCTTCAAGTGGTGATGTGGCCTGCAACCAATCAGGTCAAGCAAATCCCTATGCTTCAAAGTTACCCAGATGGATCTCTAAGCTCCATGGAGTATTGGGTTTTCGACGAGACTACAACTTCTGCTGTTATCAAGCTTAAGAATGGGTGCATTCATCTGTATAATTGAATGGATTTGTTTTAGTTCGGGAGATGGGATATTCATCATCTGAGTACTTATCAGATAAAAGTTGTCGAGGACCTTTTTGAACAATCAGCGAAAGAGTACACATCTATGGTTGCTGAGATTATCAATAAGCGTATGTGGAACGAGGCATTGGGGTAGACAGATGTGATGGTGGTCGATAAAGATTAACTTCAAGCTAGTACCAAACCAAAGGGGAGATTGAAGGGTCCAATTAATGGTTTGGTCAAGGCTTTCGTTGTAATAGGTTCTTTTGTGTCAATATGCATTTTTGGTAGATTGTTTAGCTGTTTACGACCAAGCCATGAGTTTACGGCCATAAGCCTGTTTACGGTCGTAAACCCAAGGCCGGCCTAGGTCCACTATATATAGATGCTAGCTAGGTCATTTAATTGTTGTTGATGCCGCAGAGTTCTCGGCTGCTATTCCACAAGTTGTACCAGACGTTTTCACTAATAAAAGCTTGTGCAAGCTTGTTTTAATTTCTGTTTCTACACTGTTCTTGTTATTATTGACTGTCTTAATCGTTTGATCACTGGTAAGATCCGTTTCAGGACCTTACACTATCAAGTCGTAAACCACCATTAAAGCTCCTGCTGCTGGCAACGAGGACCACTAGAAACCGAAGTTGAGGTTGTCGCAGCTACCATTTGCTAGTTAGATTGCATTTCTGTCATCGCCACTACCTCTTCCCACTGTTGCATTACCATCACCGCTATGCCCAGTCACTGAAGACGAAGCCGCCGCTAAGGCCTGCAGTCAGCTTGAAGTTGTTTACTGTGGACTCGGCTAACTTCCCTCGTCTCCTTCCGCCCCCGAGCTGATGTCGTTGTAATTGCTGCTGACGAAGATGAAAGACGCCACCATCATCGTTTCAGCCTTGGAGATCGAAGGCCAATGACATCGGAGGCCGCTATGGTTGTGGTTGAGTCTCTCTGTTGTCCCTATTCTGCTGTCATCGTTAATCGATGCTGCTGCCGCCAAGCTCAGCCCACTGCCACCGTCGTATGCGACTAGGTGGGTGGTGGTGTTACTGTTCCAGGCACATGTATATGTATCTTTGGGCGTGTTTCAGTCATGTTCGTGTGGGTATGTGTTTGTTTGGTCAGAATTCACAAGAGAGCCGCCACCTAGTAGCAGTGACAAGGACTATTGGTCAGATGAGACCATAGGATCTAGATGCTAGGATTTGGGAGATTCTGCACAATGAGGTTGCTGCTCTTTTTCGGGCACAATTTCCTGAGATGTTTGGGTCTATCAAGACCACCATGGTTGAGTATTTCGACAAGCGCTATGTAGCCCTTACTGATACAGCTGTCGTAGCAGCTATAGTAGTTGTAACGGTGGCAGGGGGAGGAACTGGTCGAGCTTTCCAATACCGAGACTTGTTACTGGGACTTATTATGATCAGTAGAGGGTTGTAGTTACTTAGGATTAGGGAGATGTTCCTTACTCGTTACATTTTGCGGGTTGAGCGGGAGAGGCTGGCATAGGAGTTTCCGTATTTGAGGCTTCAGGGGTTTTTGCTCGAGGCCAAGGTGCGAGTCGCAGGGATCAGGAAGGGAGTGATGATTATGATCAAATGAATTTGCAAAAATCAAAGCTTTCGCAGGTTCAGTCTCGGTTTTAAAAAACTCTGAGCAATCTACCTCATCCTCTACAGAGATGTCACTCATATCACTATCCTCATCAAATTCAGATGTGCTTTCAGTATTTATTTTGTTTTCTAAACTCAATTTGGCACTCAGTGAATGGAGTTTCTATATAGTATCAGATTTGATTTGTTTTTTTTCTTTTTCTTCCAAAATCTGTTTTAACATATCTTTATGGTCTTTGGACTTAATGTATGATTCATTTCTTTCCAGACCAACTCTGTAATCATCATAGGTTTCATCAGACGAGACGATGGATTTGCACTTATAACAATCAATGCCAATTTCGTCATCCTTTAATTCAAGAAATGGTAAAATCATCTTGTGAATTTTCTTACCAATCTCACAATCAAGGTGTAACTGAGTAATGTTAAAATAATCATTTTAGCAATCAAACAAAAAATGTTACATTGTTTTAAAAGCATCAAATTGTCTCGTTGTAGGTAAATTAATTGATCCATAGACATAGACAAATCTGACTCGATCTTCTCTATCCATATTTTCCTGTCATCACTTTTCAACGACACCCTGGTAATTTTATTAGTTAGGTTAGAGTTTGTCAAACGAGCTCTTTTTAAACTATCACTAATGCTTGAAAAAGTGAATATTAGGTCATTTACTTCAGTTTCGTATCTAGACACGTGTATATTGAGAGTTTCAAGAATTAAATTTACCTTGATAATCAACTATTCATACTCATTGATTTGTTCAGGAACTGTTCTTGTTGCAAAACAATTGTCATCTCTTCTTTCACTCTCAGTGGCACTCCCATGCATCTATGACCTTTCATTCGTCACTATCAAGAATCTTCCTCCAAACTGCGAACTTTCTTCTTTCGCAACGAACACCCTGCCATGTGTGGGCCTACGAACCTCGTCATCTTCAGAGTCAGTTGACTAGACCTCAACTCCTCCAAACTCGTTTTCTGCTACATTTTCTTGCACAATCAAAGCAAGCATAGAGTTATCAGCATTCTGCTTCTTCTTGATTTCCTCTAACTTTCTCATATGCTAAGCCTCATCATCTTCTCCTTCCTTCTTCTCATTTAACCTTCTCACATGCACTCCTTGGCTAAATGTTTTTTACCATGACAATAGTTGTAGTCATAACCGGAGTCACCCATGAGCTTTTCTCCTTTTTATCTTCCTCCTTTTGAGAACCATTTTTATTCTCCTCTTTAACCTTTTCAGAGTTGTAACTACCCTGCCAGTTTCCGTTCTTTTTAAGGGGAACTTCTTCTTTGTGAACCTCCTAGGATTTAAAACCATTAAAGAATATTCCTCATTCATAAGATCACATTTCGTATGATCAGAATCATATCCATCTTCTGCAGCTGTCTTGCCTTTCACAACAAGGGCCAGAGATCCCATTCCAGAAACAACTTTTACTTCTTTAGTCACCTCACTCTCGTGTGCCTTCAAAATCCCAACAAGCTTGGCTAAGGAATAGTTTTTAAACTGCTCATGCTTCTTGACAGTAGAAACCACTGCCATCCATTTAGATCTAAGCCCGTTCATGAACGTAACCTTCTCTTTAATCACTTCTCTCCCAATACCATGTTTCATCATCTTACTCAAAAGATGATTGTAGCGATTGAAAGTTAAACTTAAGCTTTTTTTTCAGGCTTTTATGCGAAAAGCACCGAACTCAGAAAGCAAGAGGGTTTGAGTGGAGTGCTCAAGATCTGCATCAGTAGAGTAGAGTTACTTGAGCCTATCCCAGATGGCCTTAGCAGCATCACATGAACTAACTAGATGAAAATTATCAGCCTGCAAAGCGAATATAATGATCCTGATTGCTTTAACGTTGTTGATTAGCTTCTCATTCTCGTCCAGAGGAAAATCCTTTACATTAAGAAGTAGCTGGTTGTATTCCTTCTAAGTTTTGATTAACCTTTTGGTTCCAGTGTGAACAAAATCACCTAGAGTGATAGCTTCCCAGATAAGATAACCATTTTCCTCCAGACCAAGAACATAATCTTCAAAGTGAAGAACCCAAACTTCATATTCATTGGGAAATAGGATAGGAATCCTTGTAGGTGAACCAATGGCGTTAGACAGATGGATTGAGTTGAAGTGAGAATCGTCTTGCTGCACGATGATAAGATCTATAAAACCTGTTAAGAATCAGATGTGTAAACTAAGACAAATTATAAGGTAATATCAAGATCACTATATGCCGTCAAAAGCATAATAAAGATGGCTAAGCAAGATCCTATATTAACAGAAACCCTAATAATTCAATAAACAGAAGAGATGCGTATAGATTACATAGTCTCCTGCTCTGATACCAATTTTTAGGATGAAAATCGTTAATGATCGTTTTGATTTAAAACAAGTAAAAGCCAGAACACAACGATGATCCAAATAATACTGAATGATTAAGTGTCACGCCTCAGAAGAACTCGATAAAGAATTGCTACCATAGAGGCATGATTAGGGTTACAGAATAATTATCAGAGTTAACAAATATATGATGCATGCATGCACCTTAAATACTATAAGCTTGGAATTAAATACGGGAGGACTGGCCCAAACTGTTAACATAATAAACTAAACAAAAATCCCAATGGCGCAACATCTAATACCTAACAATGTTTCATGCCCAACCTGTAAGCTTAAATTTTCATGCCCGGATAAACATCCTACTACTTCGTTGTTTGAATCCTTCCTCTAATTTTGAATTTTCCTTCAATACTTATCGTTTTCATACCTTTGTTTTAGTCCTTATCGGCATTACTAACAGTCCTATAGTTATAAAGGATTTCATCTCTTACGCCACACGCTAAACCTATAACTTCAATTTTTACCTATATAAAAGGCGCGAAACTGCATTCACAACATAAAATGTTTTACAAACAATTTTTCAAATCCTTTATATTGAGGAAAAGCCACCGGTACTCGCCTTATACTCGCGTTAATATTGGGTACGACTAGTTACACTGATCTACTTATTCCTTACTTCTTAATCTTCCATCGAAAGGTTATTTCACTTCATCGCATTTATTTATCATAAATAAAATACTTTATAACCAAATTATACAACTTACTAGACATTTCCTAACAATGTAAGCCATATGTCTCGCTAAAAACAACCAAATTTACTTTTGACAACTTGCTTTAACTTAACACTTTTCTTCAAAACTCAATTTAAACAATATTGGTTTTAAACTTGAGATTTCAATTTCATTTCAAATCCATTTCAATGGATAAATGTGATTTTTAAAGGCCTATAAACCATTTTAAACCTTGCTTACCATTTTGGCACGTTTTCGAAAAACTTAGAAACATTTTCTTTTATAAGAGTGTTTAAAATCTATGCTATAAAACTTAAACATATAACATTGAAGTTCATATTACGTGTAAAAGCTTCACCAGATCTTTCAAACCACTTTTCTTTTGGATTTTTTGACCACTTTCTCATTTGAGCATTGTACTTTACTTAAATTTGTTTTCTTGAAATCCAATATGATATTTCTGCAACCTTCTACTTCACACATGTTTCTAAGATATCTCTAATTCATAAATTTCCAACACACCTCATTTGTTTTTTTTATTTTATTTCAAATAAATTTTATAATCTGTGTTTCTAAAACTTACAACATTGCAAAACTAAGTGTTTACTTTTAAACTTCTAGTTATAAACTTTCTACAATGCACAATTATTCATCTAAATATGTTGAGTCTTTACCTCATCCGTTTTAACCATACTTGGACTCGAGTCTAAAAAGTCAAAGTTGTCATATTTTAAATTACTAGTGATAGTATTTCTTCTTTTTCACAAATGGAGTTTAACTTAATAGATTGCTCATGAATATTTATCAAACACTTTAAAACTTCTTCATGTCTATGTAACCATCAACATACATCAAAGGGTGAAGTTTCAAACATATCTAGACCTAGCTTTATATCTACCTATATGTATTACTCTTGAAATTTTATCAATTGAAATCATTGCTGCTACATTCCTTTTCTTTCCCCTAAACTTGATTTTTGGCTCTCCTTCTGATTTGAGATCTCCTAAACTTGTAATAATAACATAATGCATGGTCTAAAATTGTTTTTGTCTATTTTGCCTCTCTTGGTACCATGTTCGTACACATATAGACTAAAAGTCTACCTTATCAACCTGAGAGGTTAATACGTGTATAGTCATGAGGCATAATTTTGATTTAGTTAGCTTTGATATATTCAATTATGCCTTTTATCATATACATTTTGTTTTTATTTTGAAATCTACTATAAACAAGTAATCCTTATTTACATTTGCTATTTTGTTCTAAATTCGGAAACTTGATTTAAATTGCAATTTTCATTGTATTTCCCTAACAATTAATACACAAGATGAATACCCTTGTGCATATCATTTTTCTAAGACCGGAAATTATATGTGAATGATATATTTTCTTATGTTTCTTCTTCTTAAAAACATAAAAAAATTTAAATATTCCACTTATCGATCCTACAAACGATTACTTTTGGTAGAATCATTGAATTAAGAATGCACTATTTTTAAAGATCGACCTTTTTACACCTTTTCTTAAAATAGCATTCTAATTTGCAATTTTCAGTGAGTTCCTAAACTCTCAAACTTGTTTTCATAAATATTCGGACTCCTAGTAATGTTGAATTTGTCCTTACTTAAATAGTTGAACAATTTTTCAAAAAGTGTAATACCAATATTTCTATACAAATTCCCTTAATGGCGAATTAAACATTTAACCTTAATTAATCTTTATATTATTTTACTACTTCACTTGATCATCACTCATGTATCTTCATTCTTTTGGAATTATTACACGTTTTAATAATAGTGAGATTAATTATCGTTTCTAAACGCTCTTTTAAGTTAGATAATATCTAACTAGATAATCCTTTTCAACTACGTTGCCATAGTTAGATCATAATTTCCGTGATTCTAATTCCCCACAATCTAGACGGCAGAAGTCGAATTAGGGAAAACAATAACTTGATTATAACTCTCCCTTGAGGAGTTAATCCAAGGTTCTTTAAGTCACCAACTCTCCAACTATATAATTGTATTTAGCTAAGTTCTAATAGAATACGACACAAATTGAATTTTGGGATGAAATTCTTTCAACAGGGGGGGGGGGGGGGGGGAAACTGTGACAACCATCAAAATTCGAGACAGTTCTAAATTTGAATAAACTTGCTAACTAGAAGCTAGGTTATACCCTACTAGAAACTTGGAAGCAAGTAGAATCGAAGAATACTGTACTTACATTTCAGATTGGTATGTGAATTCTACAACTACTTCACTATAATGACTATCGATATTCATGTTATTCCTTGAATTGAACATCTTCGCATGAATCATGTAGACACATCATTCACTTTACCCAGAAGTAGAAATTAGGCCAAAGTCTCATAGAAACTTAAGTCAAAGTTGAAAATTAGAATTAGTATACTTGATTCCTCAATTTTGCTTGAATCTCAGATTCACTACATAGAATGCCAATAAAACGATAAAAATAAATTACAAATATTATTTCTAACTTGAATAAGAGTTAGTGTAGTAACGATTGAATTGAGTATAGACACGAAATCAGAGTATGAACAAATTTAGACACAAGATCTAAAGAAAGTTTGGTTGGCTCGTTGTATTGCTTATCAAAGAATACAAGAGGATCAAAGAAAATGATTACAACTATGAATTTAAGTCTTAACCTCTAAGTGTATCTATCCCATATATAGGGATACTAAAAGCAAAAAAAAATACAAGGGACTACTTACACTAAGCCTCGAAATATAAAGTGCCCTTGTAATAACGTTATAATCTAACTTCGATATAGCAGACAACTAAGATACATTTGACACCTCACAATAACATTCTAAACTCTACATTCTCCCCCTTTGTGAGAGATGTCGAGTCTAAGTTGTTAACACCTTAGTAGTTTGGTGAATCACCCTTCAAATCACAGCATACCAGTTAATGATCTTCCGAATCTCAGCTTTCTCTTTGTCATTATTCTTGGCACAATTATTCATACATACCATGAGATTTGTGTAATGAGGTGTTGTATACCTTTCAACATCACACATTTGAAATATGAATTTAGAATTATTGCCCTTCTTGTTTTTCGCAAAAAAAACAATCCCTAAAGGTTTCAAGGTAATATCACCATCTTCGAAATCTTTCAAACTAGCCTTACTCAAAAGTATAGTTTGTGGAACAATGACTTCTTTATCCAATTACATTGCCAACTCAACATATGTTAAGGCTAATGTACCATAGTATCCCTCGATAAATACTCTTCCTTGCTTGTCACTTGCAATTTCTCTAAATCAACACACTTCATTATCAACGCCACAACTAACAAATCATGAAGATTCATTAGTGGAAAGTCTGGAACCGAGAAGTCAAATGTGACATTGTTTGCTCGGACTACATGATATTGTTAATTCTAAAGCATACCCTCAAACAAAACGTCTTTGGTTATTCCCAGAACCCGAACTGTGTTGACCATTGACCAATCTCCTCTTCCTTCTTCCCAAGTATAGCATGAAAACGAAACTTCATATGTCTATACTCAAGCTTATCCTTGTACTTATCAACAAGCTTGAACCTCTCATCTAGGAACATCATTCTGTTTACTAAGTAGTCTAATTCATTCATGTTGGATTTCACAGTATCGAATCTTTTCTTGGGAATCTTCTCAAACTCATGCATTTCTCCAGAAACAACAAAGGCTTCAATATATTTGTAATGATAAAGTTTTCTTGGATCACCTTTTTTGAGACCAGGTGGATTGTTGTCTCTCTATCGAAGTATACTCTGAATATGTCTTTGTTTCTCAATCTCTTATTCCATTACAGCTTTCTTTTCCTCTTTCGAAAGCTTAATAGTTACTTCTTTTCCTTTCCCTTTATCTGCTTCCATAGGCTTGGGTTTCGAACATGAACTTGTACCACCAATTACAATTCCCTTCTTTAAAGGCATCGTTGTTGTAGTTGTAGAGGTTATTTGATAAACTTTACTTGGCATTAACACATGAATTTTAGTTAAAACCTTTCCCATTACCTTCGCATCTTCACATTTTTTGCCAGAACCTCCTTCGCCTTTACTAACGCCAACATACCTTCTTTCTCCGCCTCGCACCCCTGTAACAATAGGTCGGGCACCCATTGGCATCAATGGAAGATGTTTTGCAAGTGGAGCTAATTCTTTATGAATTATTGAATCAAGCAAGGTAATCTTTTGAGTGAAGAAATTAGGAGTAAAAATTGAAGATTTCGAAGATCCAGACTTTGACAAGAGATCCTTTAACTCACCCAATTACTTTGCCATATCACCAAAATTGGTAGCATCGACTTCAACCTTCTTTTCAAACTTGGGAGTGAAAGAATTATACCATTCAATAGCTTTTGTGACCACATCAGCAATTATATCTACCTTCATATGAATGGTAGAATAATTGTGAGTTAGAATTGAGATTTCTTTCGCCATGTCTTGTCTTAACTCTTGAAGTTTCAGATTGACATCCTCACGAATGGTCTTGACATCTTGAACATACAAAACATATCTTTCCTTCACGACATCCTTCAAAGCTCGAAGATCTCCATTAAGGTTCTCAGATTGAGCTTTAACCCTTAACTCATTATTCTTTTGAATTCGATCAAGTGACTCCTGAAGATGATGTTCATGAGCTTTCAACATGACATCCACCTCAATACCCGAACTGAATGTTTACGACCACCATCAGCTTGTAATTGGAGAAATGCATTAAGTTTCCAATTAAGAATCTTAAATTGCTTGTCAGACATCAGCATGTGATCTGGAATATTCTCCTTAGTAAGATCAAACTCTATATCAGCAAAAGAACCCACAAACCCACCATCATCTGTTTCATCATCATTAACAGTTTTGGGACTGTCTGTTGATTGAGATGGAAATAAAGAAGTAATGGGTTATTGCATGATATTATAAAAAGTGGGTGAATGAGTTGATGGAGGTGATTTGGTTGAAGTAGGAATTATAAATGGAGGTAACAAAACTGTGGTATCAACAATTGGTGTTTTGAAGGTAGATGAGATAACAAGAGAAGGATTACCTTGGGCAGCTGTATCCGATACTCCTTCACCCATATTGACATTACGTCCATATGAGATATGTTCATAGTGATGTGTGAAGTGTGAAACTCGTCATGAAATGATTCGTTAGTCGACACTCCGGGTGGTATGACTGATGTCTTTATAGGAGTAGATGTTGTTTTTTGGTCACCTTGAGTGATGGGTGTGTCTACTTTAGAAGTTTCCACAAAGCCATCAGGATTTCCAATCGCCTCAAGATTCTACTTGAGTGGAGAATCCCTCACAGGTGAAGAATGGACCAATTGATCATCGTGAATTGGAGACTCAGGAACAACTTCGTTATCCATGGAATCATCTTGAATCACTAACTTCCTTAGCTTCTTTCTTTTGTTTCTTGGAAATACGTTTATCCATGTCTTATGCCCTCCATTTCTTCAAAGCTGGAGAAACAGATGCTCGGGCATCACGAAACAAAACCCGCTTTCGACTTATTTGAGGCTTGACTTTAAAAGTTGGTGAAAAACATCTGGATTTCTCAGGGGAATGGAGAGGTTTAGAGCCATCTTTTCCAATTTTCAGCACACCAGATTCCGAAGGTGTTACTTCCATGTCAGACATCAAAATTGGTTTAGAAGAAACAATCGGAGGTGGCTCAGTGTGCACCTTGTTCTTCGTAGCAGCCTTAACAACCTTCTCAACTTACTCAGTTTGTTTTTTGACAGACTTCCCTTCGTAACTTTCTTAGATCTTTTCTTCTTCTTAGATGGACTAGCAGTTGTAGTGAACAACACACAAGTTTCGATATCAGGGTTGATTGTCTTCAAATAACTCACAAAAATAGGGTGTGATGGGCTATGATTTAGTGGTTTGGGCTAGGAATTGTGATCTATAGATCTTGGTAGGGCTTTAGAGGGTTTTGGTGGTTGTATGTTGATTGTGGATGTGTACGGCCGTACACGTATGTACGGCCGTACACCCCGTGTACAGTCGTACACGTGTGTGCAGCTGTACATTTGTGTGCTGATGTGTGTAGGTATAAATAGTAAGTGATTGTGTCTATGTAAGGGTGACATAACTATGTGTTCCCCAAGGTGTACTTGACATTTATGTGTTATTGATGTGTTCATGCTTGAATTAATTCTTCTTCTACTCATTTTATACTCTATTTGAACTTGCATTTAAATTGATCACTGATTTGGATCTATAAGATTGGGACTTACAATTGGTATCAGAGCTTCATTCATTGTCAATTCGAAGGTTCATAGAGTGTGCGATTGAAGATATTCATCGTTTTTTAGGCTTATTCACAGTTAATTGGTTGAGAAATCGCTATTGATCATCGTTTTCACCAGTTTGAAATCAAAATTAGTTCAAAATATATCGAATTTTTTAGGTGTGTGGTTAGACTTGAAAGGTGTACGGTCACGTGTGTGGTTGAAGGTGTACGGTCATGTGTGCGGTTGAAGGTGTACGGTCACGTGTGCGGTTGAGTGTGCGGTTATGTGTGCTGTTAGGTGTGCGATTGGCGTTTGCGGTTTGTGTGTGCGGCTGCATTTTTCTTGGTTGACAAACTTTTAATTTTAATCTTCTCGTTCATTTGTTCCCTCTAAAAAAAGGCAAAATGGAATCTCAAACCATGTTTGCTCATCATAAATTGGATGCCATCATGGGTACCACCTCACGCATTCCTAGATTGTTATCAGCAGAAGGATTTCCTGAATGGAAATATCGGATTGAAAAATACATCAAGATGAAGGATTTTAAAATTTGGAGATGTATTCTGAGAGGTCCAATCCGTATCACAACAACATTGGAGGATGGCACTATAATTGATAAGCAAGTTGAGAACTACACCGATGATGATTTCGATAGAGTTGAGGAACATGAAAAGGCTCTTGCCACACTCGCTATGGCATTATCTCTAGAAATTGCTCAAGGTTTCCATGAGTACACTTCAGCAAAGGCATTATGGGAAGCATTGATCAAAGTATACGAAGGAAATGAAGACATGAAACAAAGTCGCCAAGACAAGTTGCGATAGAAGTTCAACATGTTTAACTATGTCGTGGGGGAATCTCTTGAGAATCAATTGCAAAGGTTTATCACACTTACCACCGAGATGAAATCTGCTGGTGTTATGGTTACAAAATCTGAGATCAATAAGAAGCTGCTGAATTCTCTACCGAAATCTTGGGATATGAATGTTTCAGTGATAAAGAAGACCAAAGATTTGAATCGTTTGAGTTTAGCTGAAACAATGGTGATCATTAAGGATTGCGATCTCGATGATAAGCAAAGAGAGATTAATCATGTTAATTCATACTCCTCTGCAAATCTTGGAATCCAAACCACCAACAACACTACTTTCTTAAGTTTCACTATTTCTCAAGTTTCTCAAGTATCTCATCTTCCTTAAGTTCAACCCTAAGTGACTCATTAGCCCATACAACATACTAAAAGATTTGAATAGAGATGTGTAGTCAAACAGCCAATCAGGACCCACCCTAGCGTCCGTTTCATTCTGTTCTAGCCAGTGTACATTAAAAGATTCCACGATTTGCTTTGTTTTCTTATTGTATACCCTGTAAGAAGTACGAGCAGCTTATCCGACGAAATAGCAGTCATCAGCTTTTGCATTGAACTTTGGGTTGGACTCCAAGTGAAGAAGGGTGTAATTGTCTGAAATAAGGCGAGATTGGTTGTCCATGGGTTCAGACAGATAGAGGGTCTTGATTGTACAAAAGTATATGCTCTGGTGGCACGCTACAAGATTCTTGTTGAATTAAGTGTTTAAGTTCAGAGATATCAAATTCATATTCATTCTTGATATCTCACTATCTTTTTATTGACTTTTATAGAAAAAAAGAGATGCCTCCTTGTAGGAATCTAAGGCGTAACAATGAACCGGAAGCACCGACGCCACCTCCACCACCACCCCCTCAATTCGATGCTGCCATGTTCCAAGCGGTAGTCACGGCAGTTGTAGCGGCTGCCTTATCTAATATCAATGCTGCCGGTACTAGTGGGTCGGGAGCTGATCCACGTCCTTCTAACCTTGTCGAGGGTCATGAGCACTCGAGGGAGTGCACTTATAAAGAATTCTCGAATGCCAAACCCAGGACCTTTAATGGAACTGGAGGAGTAATGGTTTTAAGGCAGTGGATTGAGAAGATAGAAGCAGTCTTTGAAATCTGCTCCTGTCCAGAGGGTAGCAAAGTTAAATTTGTTGCCTTTACTTTCTTAGATAGAGCCCTATCATGGTGGAATGGCCATGTTAAGTCACTAACTTTGGTAGTCGCTAATACTATAAGCTGGGAGAACCTAAAAATCATGCTGATCCGTGAATACTGCCCACGAGGGGAAATTCAGAAACTAGAACAAGAACTCTGGGATATTACTATGGCCGGTGCCGACATAACGACTTACACGAATCGATTCTGTGACTTGGCGATTCTGTGTCCGGAAATGGTTGCTCTAGAGAGCAAAAAGATTGAAAGGTATATTTGGCGATTGTCGCCCCAGATACAAGCAAGTGTCATTGCATCTAAACTTGTAACCTTTGACAGTGCCAAGGAACTAGCACAGTCACTTATTGACCACGGAAACCGTCAAAACACTGTGGTTACTTCCCCAGAACAACCTAGGAAGAACAACAACAACAACAACAACAACAATAAGGGTTGGAACAAAAGGAAGGCAAAATCTCCTCTGGAACCTTCAAAGAAGCAACAAATAGTGGCAGTCCATGCTACTACTGTGCCTACTGCCATACCTACTATTGTACCTGTTGTTGCCCATAACTACCCCACACCAACTAAGCCCTATGCCGGTAGTCTCCCTAAATGCAACAAGTGCAATTTTCACCACACCAGAAATTGCCCTGAAATGCAGTGTCGTAACCGCAATAGGAAAGGGCATACTGCCTGATTCTGTCGAACACCACCTCAACCCCTTAACCAAGTACCTGCCGCTGGAGTAAGTCGAGCATGCTACCAATGCGGTGATGTGGGGCATTTCAAGAAAGATTGTCCAAAAGCTGGAAATGCCAGTGGGGTTGGGAGAATTCTAGCACTAGGTCACGAAGAAGCGGTGGCAGACCCTGTTGTGGTCACGGGTACGTTCCTTCTCAACAATACTTATGCATGCATTATTTTTGATTGTGGTGCCGAGAGGAGCTTCGTGAGCCATAACTTTAAACATCTACTAAACCAGAACTCCCAACCACTAAATAAAACCTTCACAGTAGAAATGGCTAACGGGAAATCCGAATCCACCAATGATATATACATAGGATGTACCCTTACGTTAAATGACTTGTCTTTCCCAATAGACCTTATGACGGTCTCTATCAAAGGTTTTGACATCATAATAGGTATGGATTGGTTGTGCTCCAACCATGCCGACATCCTATGTTATGAAAGAGCTATTCGTTTGAACTTGCCAACTAACGAAACTCTTATTATCTATGGCGACAAACCCGGAACGAACCTTCAGATCATTTCTTGCATCAAGACACATGAATACCTTCGCAAGGAGTATTGTGCATTCCTAGCTCATGTGGTAGACAAAAAGCAAGAAGTGAAAGAAATCGCAAGCATTCCTGAGGTCTGCAACTTTTCCGATGTATTTCCCGATGATCTTCCAGGGGTGCTTCCCGAACGACAAGTCGAATTCCGAATCGACCTAATCCCTGGAGCTACCCCTGTAGCCAAATCCCCCTATCGTCTTGCACCTTCCGAGACGCAGGAATTATCCAGCCAACTTAATGAACATCTAAGCAAAGGTTTCATAAGACCAAGCTTCTCACCTTGGGGAGCACCGGTTTTGTTCGTAAAGAAGAGGGATGGATCATTCCGCATGTGTATAGACTACCGCGAGCTGAATAAACTTACCATCAACAATCGACACCCTCTGCCTCGCATTGACGATCTGATCGACCAACTTCAAGGGGCGAACTACTTCTCGAAAATAGACTTAAGATCCGGGTATCACCAGTTACGAATTTTGGAGGAAGACGTTCCCCAAACCGCGTTCAGAACTCGTTATGGTCATTATGAGTTTATAGTGATGCCATTCGGATTGACGAATGCACCAGCAGTGTTCATGGATCTAATGAACAGAGTGTGTCGTCCATTCTTGGACAAATTCGTTATAGTCTTCATTGACGATATCCTTATCTACTCAAAAAGCAAAGAGGAACATGGCCAACATCTTCGTCAAATATTACAAACACTTAGGTCGGAGAAGCTCTATGCGAAGTTTTCAAAGTGTGAATTTTGGATCAGGAAAGTAGATTTCCTAGGTCACGTGGTGAGTTCAGAAGGAATACACGTCGACCCTTCCAAAATAAAGGCAATTGAAAACTGGTCAGCACCCAAAACACCTACAGAAATCCGTCAATTCGTAGGTCTTGCTGGCTATTATCACAGATTCATTCAAAATTTCTCTCGAATAGCTAAGCCTCTTACTACTCTGACCCAAAAGGGTGTAACTTTTAGCTGGGGAGAAAAGCAAGAAACAGCGTTCCAAATGCTGAAGTGAGCCTTGTGTAGTGCACCAATCCTGTCTCTCCCTGAAGGGACAGAGGATTTCGTAGTGTACTGTGATGCTTCTAATCAAGGGCTTGGATGTGTTCTTATGCAAAGAGGAAAGGTTATATCCTACGCCTCAAGACAGCTAAAGACACATGAAGTCAACTATACAACACATGACCTTGAACTAGGAGCAGTGGTGTTTGCTCTGAAGATTTGGAGACATTACTTATATGGCACGAAATGCACAACATTCACGGACCATAAAAGTCTCCAACACATCTTCGATCAGAAAGAGGTGAATATGAGACAACGATGATGGGTGGAGCTACTGAACGATTACGAGTGTGAAATTCGTTATCACCCTGGTAAAGAACACGTAGTAGCTGACGCCCTTAGTAGAAAAGAATACTCGGGACGCCGGGTAAAGTCGTTGACCATGACAATCCATTCACATCTGTCCACGCAGATCAAGGAAGCTCAACTTGAAGCCTTGAAACCCGAAAACATAGCAGGTGAAACTCTGAAGGGAATAGATAAGAACTTCGAAGTCAGGGATAATGGAGTCTATTACTTCATGAACCGGATCTGGACACCAAATTTCGGTGGTTACAGAGATGTGGTTATGAATGAAGCACACAAAACCCGATACTCCATCCACCCAGGTTCAGACAAGATGTATCTAGACCTTAAGCAGCTGTATTGGTGGCCTAACATGAAGGCCGAAATCGCTACCTTTGCAGGCAAGTGCCTTACTTGTGCCAATATTAAGGTAGAGTACCAGAAACCTTCAGGTTTATTACAACAACCTGTAATCCCTGAATGGAAGTGGGAGCGGATTACAATGGATTTCATAACCAAGTTACCCAAGACATCAAGTGGTTATGATACTATTTGGGTAATCGTCGATAGATTAACCAAATCCGCACACTTCTTACCAATCAAGGAGACCGACAAAATGGAAAAGCTAACCAGAACATACCTCAAGGAGATTGTTAGACTACATGGTGTACCAATATCTATTATTTCACACCGAGATAGTAGATTCACCTCTCGTTTTTGGCAATCTTTACAAAACGCTCTGGGAACTAGGCTAGACATGAGCACAACCTACCATCCGCAAACCGATGGACAAAGTGAAAGGACGATTCAAATGTTAGAGGATATGTTACGAGCTTGCGTGATAGACTTTGGGAAAGCATGGGATATTCATTTTCCCCTTGCTGAGTTCACTTATAACAACAGTTATCACACTAGCATAAAAGGTGCTCCATTGGAAGCCCTCAACGGCCGTAAGTGCAGATCCCCTCTGTGTTGGGCTGAAGTAGGTGACACACAGCTAGCTAGAGGTCAAACTCCTGACAGTGCTTTCACTGGTCCAGAAATTATTCGAGAAACTACCGAAAAGATCGTACAAATTTGGGAACGACTTAAAGCTTCCAGAGATAGACAGAAAAGCTACGCAGACAAAAGGAGAAAACCCTTGGAATTCCAGGTTGACGACCGAGTTTTGCTAAAGGTCTCACCCTAGAAAGGCATGATACGCTTTGGAAAGCATGACAAACTGAACCCAAGGTATATAGGACCATTCGAGATTCTTGCCCGAATCGGCCCTATAGCTTACAAACTTTGATTACCCCAAGAACTAAGTAACATTCATCCTACCTTCCATGTTTCGAACTTGAAAAAGTGTCTTTCCAACGAGACTCTTGTGATACCACTCGAGGAAATCGAGTTAAACGAGAGCCTCAATTTTGTGGAAGAACCCGTAGAGATACTAGACAGGGAAGTTAATAAAACCAAACAAAGCCGCATCTCGATAGTGAAGGTCCGCTGCAATGCAAAGCGGGGACCTGAATTCACATGGGAGCGGGAGGATCTAATGCAACAAAAATACCCACATCTTTTTCCCTAGTCTATCTGTAAAGTAAATTTTGGGACGAAATTCTCTCTAACGGGGGGATAATGTAACAAACCGTTATTTCAAACTTATGTAATAGTGTAGGTCAAATTGTACTTCTTTTTAATTAAATAAAGAGAAATTTTGGCATACTATGTATATTTACATAATTGACCCTCAAAAATAAATTATTAAATAATCTTAATTGGGTTAAACCAAGTGATAGATATTGTAATAAGGTTTTCAAAAATATAAAGAACACTAAAATCCGAGTTATAACGAAGAAGTTATGACCAATCGAAAATCCGCGACAAAACCGACAAAACACTGTTCAGTGTAAAAACTGAATTTTTGATAAAAGGGTTTCTAGCCTTAACAATCTAAATGAAATATATAGTTTATGTTAAACCGAGAACTTTCATAAAAAGAACGTCAAAATCTGACTTTGTATGAGGAAGTTATGATTTTTCGAAGTTTCAGTATAGCAGTGTACAGCTAAAAACTCGAAATAAAGATCGAGTGGTTTTTAGCCGACACAACCTAAATGAGAATTGAAGGTCTCGTCATTAGTAGTACAACGACAAAAAGACAGACAAAAACGGACGTCGTATGAAAAAGTTATGAATTTATAACGGATTCACGTCCCGGTCTGTTTAAAATAATAATATAAAAAATAAATTCAAAATTAGCTGACGAAGTCTAAACTAAAGTCGTAGAGTATAATTTTAGCTACGCGTGCATATAAAGAATGTCAAAAACGGAGTTCGTATGCAAAAGTTATGAATTTTACAAGTTTTGGCAAAAAAAATAAAGAAAAATAAAAATACCCGGGAAAATTCGCATGAACAGTACCGCCATGTCACCCTTCGCATGCGAGCCTCCACGTGTCGGCTGCTGAGTGGACCGAAGTATTGTGTGTCATCTCCTGATTCGGCCACCTATGCGGTCCAATCCCACTCGGACAGCCTCGCAAGGAGACACACCGAGGATGCTCCTCCCACACGCTTCGCACCACCCTTAGACACCCCTTCGCACGTGGCCTCTTTTCATTGGACCGAGGGCTATACTAATCCGAGCCTACCACCTTCGAACCGAAGCCGCTTCCCTTTGCAGAGTGTCAGCTTCGCATAGCCTCGCACAAGCTTCGGATCCGAGGCTTCGGCCTATATAAGGCATGCGAGGGTTTCCAAAATTTTTACACTTTTCACCCCAAATTTTATTCTCTTTCACTTTTTCCACACCCTTAAACTTATATACAACCCTTAAAGCCCCGGTATCAAGACTCGAGCCTGAAGTAAGCCGTGAAGCCCCGAAATTCTCGAGAATTCATCCTCTCTCCTGTCGAAACTTTGCCCGATTTGAGCCGGTTTCTCGACAAATAAACTCCTTTTCGTGAAACGAAACCCTATCCGAATTACCACCTATCAAGTGAGTTCATACCCCTGTATTTTCATAATTTCTACTGTTTTAAGGGGGAGGAAATACAAGTATAACACAACAACTTTGTGTTATAAATAAATGATTTCAAATCACGATAAAATGATTTTAAAGCATCGAAAATACTTCAAATTTTGAACTCTTTTACAAACTTATATTTTTCCCAAATATACATATTTGTATATATAATTTAATATAAATAAGATTTAAATGGCTTAGGACTAATAATTCATTCTAGGTTCTTTTCCTTGTCTGGATGTGGACTTATAGTACCAATTATTTATCCGAAGGTCGTTCCAATTTTACTTATATATAAAATTGTATATGTATATAAAATTAAAAGTTATTTCATCAGTTAATCACCCTTTGTAACAAGTTGAGCAAAGGATTACATGCAAAAATAGTTATTTACAAATTCATAAAGTACATATAAATTATAATAGGTATAATTTATGATACATTGAGCGATAATTCATATGAATACACTGTTTTACATGCAACAAGGGTTTTAATCCAAAACAAATCAAGGGTTTACACTTATCAAATACATGTTTGGGATACTAAGTCAAGAACATATTGTCAATCATTTGTTTCAGAATGATTGGGTGTTCATAACTAATATACACGTAACGTTTATATGCTTTTTATGAGACATTCAATTCAGGTTGTTTAGATTCAGTTTAGACAACCAAGGTAAAGCCCTGACATTATAACCAGAATCTCCAGTCCGGGGATCGAAACAAGTTGTGTGTAGATCTATATTGGGATTGACAACCCCGCACTCAGGCTGCTAGCTACAGTCAGGCATACACGCCAATGAGTGGCAATTGTTATCAACAGTTTAAGCGCTCACAAGGAGTTTGTTTCAAGCGTTCATGTCTTAGTATGGTTATAATAACTCATTAAAAAGATATTAACCACACGTTAGTGTATAACAAGTAAAGTACATCTTCAAAGTACCAGTTTACAAAATACAAAGTACAATGGTATACTATAGTTTTCAATAACAGCTGGTGAAGCCAGACACACTCTCAAATACAGGTTTTACAAATACAATGGTTTACAAATAGGACGGTTTTATGAGAATAAAACTACTTTCCACATACTACAGAAAATATGGGATTTTCTAGAACAGTTTTCTTATTCAAAACACAAAGACACCTATGCAAACATAAAGACTTATGTACTCACTCAACTTATTGTTGATACTCTCTTTTCAAATTACTTGTATTCTTAGGGAAATAATAACAGGTACTCTCCGAGCTTTTTGAGAAGATGGTGCCATTATGAGTCTTATCTTCTTCCTTTGTATAACTGTTTTGGTTTCAATATACAATGATTGAACACATGTAAATATTATACTTTTAAATACAATGGTTGTTTGTACTTTGATTACTATGATGCATGTGTTGTGATACTACAAATGAAGTCCTCCACCCCCGGACGTTTCCGCCGTCTGGTTTGGGGGTGTGACAACAGAACACCATGAAGCCTCACAATTTCCTTCATGTAAGAATTCGCAAGCTTATCCATAGACCATTTCTCATTAGCTGCTATGAAATGCACACTCTTAGTGAAGCGATCAATGACTACCCAAATCATGTCATGACCATTCTTTGTTCTAGGCGGTTTAGTGACCAAATCCATAGCAATGTCTTCCCATTTACCCATAGGCACAGGTAAAGGTTCTAAACTCCCGTATGGTTTCTGATGTTGTGCCTCGACTCTCGCACATGTCACACACTCTGCCACATACTTTGCAATGTCGAGCTTCATCTTTGGCCACCGGTAATAGGGTTTCAGGTCCCTATACATTTTAGTGCTGCCAGGATGAATTGAGTACATGGTTTTGTGAGCTTCTTCCATCAGAAGATCTCTTATTCCTCCTGACTTGGGTACCCAAATTCGATCTTGGAATGCCTTATGTCCACAACTGCTTGTACCGAACACTAATGTTTTACCCAAACGTTCCTCCTTCCAGTCATTCTTCTCTAAAGCATCTTCCTGAGCTTTCATTATACTTTCCACAATTGTCAAGACAACTTCTATTCTCAATGCTCTTGGCCTTTTTCTCTCAAGATTGACTTTCCAACTGAGAGCATCAGCAACAACATTTTCTTTACCGGGGTGGTAAAGTATCTCATAGTCGTATTCTTTAAGTAATTCTTACCAGCATCGCTGCCTCGTGTTCAATTCTTTCTGACTAAAGAGATAGTGAAGACTCTTATGATCAGTGAAAAGTTTGCACTTCGAGCCATAAAGGTAATGCCTCCATATTTTTAGAGTGAAAACTACCGCTACCAACTCCAAATCATGAGTAGGGTAGCTCTTCTTGTGCTCTTTCAGCTGTTGAGACGCATATGCTATCACCTTATCTCATTGGGTAAAAACACAACCCAAACCAACCCTAGACGTGTCACTATAAATAGTGAAGTTTTCAACTACATCGGGTAGAGATAGAATCGGTGCCTCACATAGCTTCTTCTTTAACAACTCGAACGCTTCTCTATGCTTATCACTCCAAGCATAAGCAACTCCTTTGTGGTTCAAAGTTGTTAATGGACTAGCGATCGAAGAAAAGCCTTGGATAAACCTTTGGTAATATCCGGCTAATCCCAGAAAGCTTCGGATCTCCGTGGGACTTTTCGGTTGTTCCCACTTCATCACAGCTTCAATCTTTTCTGGATCAACCATTATCCCTTCTTGGTTAACCACTTGACCCAAGAATTGGACTTCTTAAATCCAAAAATCACATTTGGAGAACTTAGCATACAACTTCTCCTTCTTCAAGACTTCCAACACTTCTCGCAAGTGTCTACCACGCTCCCCTTAGCTTTTCGAGTAAATCAGAATGTCATCTATGAACACTATCATAGATTTATCAAGGAACGGATTACAAACTCTGTTTATTAAATCCATGAAGGCTGCTGGAGCATTGGTTAGTCCAAACAACATAACCAAGAACTCGTAGTGTCCATATCGTGTTCTAAATGCAGTCTTCTCTATATCCTGCTCTTTCACCTTCAGCTGATGATATCCTGACCTCAGATCGATTTTTGAAAAATAACTTGAGCCTTGAAGTTGATCGAACAGGTCATTAATCCTTGGCAATGGATATCTATTCTTTATTGTTTCCTTGTTCAGCTCTTTGTACTCGATGCACATTCACATGCTCCCTCCTTTTTCTTTACAAATAACACCGAAGCTCCCCAGGGTAATGAACTAGCTCTTATGAAATCTTTGTCCAATAACTCCTGAATTTGCATCATCAGCTCGTTCATCTTCGTTGGTGCTAATCGGTAAGGTGCTTTTGTTATAGGCGTCATCCCTGGTTACAAGTCTATTCTGAACTCTACTTGTCTATCAGGTGTTAATCAGGGAAGATCTTCGGGAAATACTTTCGAATACTCACATACGACAGGAATGCTCTGCATCTCCTTTTTCTCCTTCTTAGCATGTATCACAAATGCCAAATATAATGTACATCCTTTAACCAAACACTTTCTGGCTTTCATTAGAGAAATGATTCCAGAATTTACTCATCGTTTGTCCCCATACACCATAAATGACTCTTTCCCTGGCGGGTTTACTTTTACTATCTTCTTCTTGCATAGTATTTCGGCATCATTGGCGTTAAGCCAATCCATTCCTAGCACGATGTCGAAACCGTTTAGTTCGATAGGCAATAATTCCTCGTGGAACTTATTCCCATTCAAGTCAATTAAGATGTTTTTCATACGATGGCTAACAGGTACAAACTTGCCACTAGCAACTTCGACTTATAAGGCATTATCTAGTCTATCAACAGGAAAAGCTAGTTTTCTACCAAATTCATGCCATATAAAGGAGTAGTTGGCACCAGAATTAAATAAAATTTGGGTAGGCAATTTGTTTACAAGAAAGGTACCTGAAGCGACATCAGCTTCTTCTTTGGAAGCTTCCTGTGTCATCTAGAAGGCTCTCGCTTTCGGCTTTGCCGGAATATTGGGTTTAGCTGCATCCTTCTTTTTCAGGCAGTCCCTTGACATGTGACCCTCCTCAATGCAACCATAGCAAACTTTCTCGGTAAGTGTGCATTTGTTGGCATAATGCCCTGGCATTCCACATTTAAAACATGTGGCCACCACTTCACATTTTTCATGATGCTTCTTCTTACATTTGTCGCACCATTTCACTTTTCCTTGTAGCACCAGGTTCTTGGTATGTATTTTGTTATTAAATCTTCATTTATTTTTGAATTTTTTTCCCTTGGACTCGGCGAGTCAAAGGACTGACTCGTCGAGTAGAAGCGGGTTTAGACGTGGGACTTAAGTGATGGACTCAGCGAGTCGAGTCCCAGACTCGGCGAGTAGCCGATGTTTGGACAAAAACCCTAATCCAGGGGTTTGCACCCTATTTAAACGACCTTATGCAACCTCCTTTCCCCCTTTATGCTCCCAAACACTCCCAATAGTAAACGCTAGCCGTTTTTGAGAAGATCTAATGCTTTTTGAGTGATTCTTGTGAGTTTTGATCTCAAGGAAGAAGGAAGAGCATAGAAGGATCAAGAGGGGACTGAAGGATTCAAGTTTTGTTCATCATTTGTAGTCTTTGGAAGGTATAAGCCATTTTTGGTGGCCAACCATGTTTGCAAACATGGTTGGGGGTTTGGGCTTTTGTATCATGTCATTTTATGAGCCACAAGTCAGATCTAGGCTGCTTTTTGCACCAAGGAAGGCCCCATGCAACAAAAGAACCATTTTAGAGCCTTTTAAGGTCTAATGTCCCATGCATGCACGAAAAGTTTGTAACTTTACGTTCTGGACTAAGCAAAGTGTTCCGGGAATTCATGGCACTCGGCGAGTGCATGAACGGACTCGGCGAGTCCAAGACAATCTTCATGGAACTCAGACAGTTGTTCATCAACTCGGCGAGTCGAGGACAGAACGTGTTCATAGTGTTGGGTTTTGAGCATTCTAACACTCCTAAGTGTACATGCGACCCTAAATACCTTGGATCTATGTTTTTATCTATTATACATGCAATTATGAACATCCAAGGTATTATCCTAATCTAGCATACAAAATAATGAATATAACAAGATAGAATACATACCTCTTTGATGTAGAATGTATTCATGAAGCTAGAGTGCCTAGTGCCTCAAGTGTGACACCTCAAATGGTTCACACAAGACCAAATACACTTGGAATAACTTGAGAGAAACTTGAACACTCCTAAAATCGGCTAGCCCTTTCTTATTATTCATAGTGGCCAATTTTTCCCAAAGAATATGATCTTATATAGTTGTTACCATTAGGGTAAACCCTAATTGTCATGGCCTTTCATTTCCTTGGATCCATGGGTTCAAATACACCATGGAGCATCCATGGACCATCCTATGGGTTTTAGCCAAACTTAATTATCTATGGAGCATTAGCCCACTATACAAGTATGGATGATTTACACAATCAACCCATATATTTAATTAGTCTTCTTTTGATCAATTAATTAATTCTAGATTAATTCTTGATCAATACTAATTAAATAATCCTATTAATATATTAGAACTTATAATATATTAATCAACCTTAAGTGTTATTTCTCTCATTATAGTCTATCCAAGTGCATGATGCCATGCAACCAAAATGGACCATGTCGGGTCGGGTCAAGTCTTACCAATTATAGTTATGGACTTAGACATTAATCTAACAGCCTCCCACTTGGATAAGTCTAAAACTATTATTGTGAATGACTTCAAGAACCGACCGGCAATCGTAGCTCTCAAAAGCTTCTGTCGAACTCTGACCTTGCCGATGATCTCTGACCTTTGTCAATGACTTGTCCATTAGATAAGTGATCATACATTCCTCCACTCTAGATATCATATGGACTGAGACATGGATTGTAAATCATTCTCTCTGTCCATCTGTTGTTTCCCGATTTCCAATTCATGATGACTGATTGATTGAACAAATCAAATCAGTCTTGGCTTGGCCAAGCACTCACATGAATCATCATTAAATCATCGAGGGGCCCACAGATATCGATTTTATCCCGAAGGTAAAAGGAATGGATAAACTTTGACTCATATGGCTTGTTCTACTACTTTTTGAATCATACACAAAGGCACATTTTATAACATCGAGTTACCAATGCGTTTTCGTGCAATCAATGTACTGTCAACTCATAGTAACAACTCATATATCTAGGTTTGAAGAATATAAGATATTATCGTCTCATGCTTTTAGAATTGAAATGAAGTATAATTTTATCTACCTTAATTATAGCAAAACAACTTTTTCAACCACTGCAGCCTCACGAATTGAAACTTTTGTTTTCTATAATTAACATTGTTAACTTGCAACCTTTATCATAATTATCATGCTCCCACTAACATGATGATTATTAGAATAATACTTATACTCCCACTAGCTTTGACTTGTACTTAAAAAATCCGCTGGACTTCTAGAAATCAATACTTTATTTAATTTCTTACCAAAGTTCAGATTTCTGATACTAGATTGCCTTGATAAGACTTTATCCAAAACATACACCTCTCTTAGATAGCTCACATGTGTGTCTAAACAATTATGAATAGGATGTCGTAATCATAATGTTTAGACCTTTTGTCATTCCCACAATTGCTATCTACTCAAAATCTACTCAGTGAAAGAGTTTCCTTACCATAATTTTCACGAATCGAAGAGAAACCTTATGACACTTAGATTTTTTGGTGTAAGTGTTCTTATCCATGTGAAGTGTCAAAACCATAGTCACAAGACAAGGGTAATAACCAATCCAAACTCATATGGACTGAACCCAATCTTAATTTCTTGCCATCTGGCAGCTCAAGGGCCTGCCATTGCTTCCAAGTTGTTATGAAACCAATTGAGAACTCTAAGAACTCATATGCAAAGCCAACTTTAATTGGAATGGGCACAGAATATGTCAACACGATAGGTTATAAACCTCAAGTCGTGTGCTAGTGAAGAACTTCAGGTTTTATTCTTGATTAGTTCTTGAGACTTTCAAGACCTTTAAGACTCCCACTATCCTCTTGACATATAAAACTTTCTTGTCAGATATTCAAGAGATAGTGTGGATTCTAATCAAGACAAACACTTCACACAATTAGCCTTAGTTGGTCTTTGTTTTATCCAAAACATCACAACTTACCAATTTCAAATGTACAAGAGTAGAAAACTTTTACTCTTACATTTGACAAGTGTTTTAAACCTTCTTTAAGACATGTCACTAAAGTTACAATCTTAGAGTATAACTCTAATAATTGTTTTTTGGAACGAAGTATGAATCATCTTCTTGATTTGACCATTTCAACAATTCATAGCTCCTCTCCTTTCCTATCAGAGTGCACTTAGAGGATGAATTGTGATAAGGTCTCTTAATCATTAAGATGGTTATATAACATGATACTAAAGTACTCTCCCATCTTTTTAGATTTGAGAGACTTTTATCTTTCTGTCTAAGTTGATTCTTCTTATTCGCTCTGCCATACATTGGAACTTTCCAATGTTTCAGAATTATACTTTAGCCTGTAAGTATGACCATATTTACTAAGCTTTAGTAAATTATGACGAATAGTCTTATCGATCTTTTGTGGTGGACTTAACTAGTGCACAAGAATGTATACTCGATCCCTTAGTCCTTTACTTGACTCACACATCCATGTGAACAAGTAGTTAGTCTTAATTTTTCCAATGGTTGAAAGTTCTCATCCATCATGCTATACAACTTGCATGATTCCAAGTTTCAGTCCAATTGAAACTTGGGTGATGAGAATCTTTCCTTATTTGGTAAATTTAGACACTACCACAAATGAAAGAATCAAAATCATATTTCCACTCTTGCTATTAATGGAATCTTATAAGCAACAAAACTTTTCACAAAAGGCACTGTAAGGATATTTTAAAAGAAATAAAATCAAAATTTTTCCTTTTATTTAAAATAAACTTTGCGGAAAAGCTATCCTTACAGTGCAATAGCACATGAAAACTTTGTTGTTATCTATTCCTAAGCAATATATCATAACTCCTAAGAAGTAGCTCAAGAATCCGATCTTCAACCTATGCGATAGAAATCCATCTATGCGATCAGATTCAACATATTCTTTCTTTAAGTTTCCTTCATTTTCCTTTTGATTCTTAAAACATCAACATGTGACCCAGTCACATCATGTAATAAGAATCTTAGAATAAAAACTTAATAGAGTTTGATAGTGGACTTTACTTAAAGTAAGGTCAACCTTATTGACTTTAACACACTCAGGTAAATTGGCAGCTTCGCAATCAATGCCCCTTCCTTTGGCAATTTTAACATATGGACACTTTGGTAATGGAACATGGAATTATCACAGACTTAGCCTTTCTCTTTACCATTTGGTCAACCAAGTTGAATATGGCCGATCCCTTTCCACTTGGAAGAGAGAGCTTTACTAGATATCCAGTGTCATCATTGTCAATGTCCATAAAGTTTTAGGAAGTTGATCTTAGCAAATAGATTAGATCATTAAGGTCTTGTCTTAGTCTGTTTCATAGGAGTCCCAAAGGAACTCACTATGTGACTTAGAAAGTGATTGAACCACCAACTTTCTCAAGACTTTAAGTTGTAGCATATGCAAGAACAATTTGACACTAGTCAAATGTGCTACCTATGGAACTCCAGGATAACAAATTTCTACGATGTAACAACAAATAAACCTATTCAATTAGTGAAATAATGGATCTGTGTTAAAGGAGATTCACTTTAGCAATATTTTCAAGTTCTTCCACAATATGATTAAGTTCCTGCACCAACATCATACGATATCACTACATGGACATATTAACATACTTTGACTTTCTTTTCAGTCTTTCCAAGATTTTACTTATTAAGACATAATCTTTTTTATAAAAAATGAGAATAATAGCATACACTTGCTTGCTGAGTCAGCTCCCTGATCCAAAACTTTGAAGGATAAAAAAAAAGACAAAGTCCCTCCTGATCATTATCATTAAATGCAATACAAATGACAAGAAACAAGAATAAACCTGCAAAGATGCATGCACTAAAAAATCAGGGACAAATTTTATAATTGTCAATGATAAGTAACGTTTCAAGATTTGTGCTGATGAACCCATCCCTTCAAGCATGAGGGCAACCTGGTCAAAATAACCAAAGGCAGAATCAGCAATATCATTATTATATAACTAAAAAGAAAAAAAATAGAATTAAGAAATAAGAACACCGTTTACAATTGTTGTTCAAGTCAAGAATTTGCTTCCTTCAGCCTTTAATCTTGCAACCTGTTATTCTGCCAATTATTGTTCAAGTCTGGAAGTTGTTTTCTTCAGCCTCGACTCAACCTTTAAAGAAATAAGAACATCGTTTACAATTTCAAATTAATATTAAACATGAAGTCCTAACTTGTTACAAATTTACAATCGTTTGTTTTCTCTTTCACTTTCTCAAAGAACCTTTAAACAAAATTTATCTATATTCCAGAAATTGATGAGTAGAAGGTATTTAGAAACTAACCATAACATACATGATGCCTTCTTTCTTCCAATCATTCATAGAATAATAACGAGACATATTTATAAGATCAATTACTAACCCCAGCTGAAAAAATATCAATAAAAAATCAAATAAGAGTAGCTTCCCACAATTAGTCCAATCATATACAATACATAACAAGGCAGAACAATCTAACCATCCTACAATATGAAAAGTAAACAATCTGATAATATATTATATATCAACCATGAATAGCATTTTTGCCCTCCCAAACCGTGGAAACAACTGGGCCAGAGATGATCTACCCAACGAGTCCATTGAAGAAAGGCTTTGAGGACAAATCAGCATAATGCTTGTCAGCAAAAGCTTGGTCAAAAGTCAAGAATTTCAAATCTGAATAATAAAATAACAAACGAAAAATGTTATTTTCATACATAATATCTTTTATTATTAGAAAATGTGGGTGTGTGATAAAATTAAAATAAGTTTGGATGGGATAACTTGGGTGAAATAATGACCTAGACAGAATCCAAAAGGTATGGAACTGTTGGAAGAACTTGTCTCCTGATGACAATTGCTAACTTGGAGTGAAACAAACACTTACCTGATTCTTGTTTGCATCAGCAAAAACAAAATAACAGATTTATATAAATATGAGTATGTTTTCAATTTTGTTATATTTATGTGAAAAAGGTAAATACGAGTGAAACAAATACTTACCTGATTCTTGTTTGCATCAGCAAAAATAACATTTGCTAACTTGGATTGTACTTCATCAGTTTTGTGCTTCACACCAACCTGTTTAATGTATTATAAAAAACTAGTAATCTTTTTTACAAAAAAAAGATTAAAAAATAAAATAAAATAAAATTTACTTACAGCAAATGGAACAGGTGCATCCAAGAAGTCCACCATGTCATTTTGCAAGACCTGAAGTAAAATGGATAAACTTTTATTAAAACTAAAAATTTAAATCATGATTAGTAATTGTATAAACATATGATAAAGCTATTATCGGCATTAAAAAACTTTGCCAGTGGTAGGTACGCATGAGGGGTATAATTGACAAAACTAAAGCATATAAAATTCCTTGTAGATATTCAACAGATTCAAGTAAGAAAAACTTAAAACACTATAATATGCATTCATGTACATTACATACCAAATTTGAGCATACAAACACAATTTGCTTTTCTAGCAATGCACCCGCAAATACTGTCAACACCAGTACATTATAGAAAATAAAAGAAAATGAAAAACTTATAAATGTACAATAAATATTTTAATAACATTGTATAAATTAATATATATATATATATATATATATATATATATATATATATATATATATGTATATGTATATATATATAACAACAACAAATACATGTAAAAAAAACCTCTGCTTTGGTAATAGAAAATAAGGTTTAAATGTTTGTTTATGCAATAAAGTTATCATTGGCAAACTATCACCATCTTTAATTTCAACTATTTAATTGGTTGAAATGTGGGTGTCCAAACCCCTTTTCCACACCGATGGCAAACTGGAAGGGTAAACTCATATCTCTATTTCATGTAAGTTTTTCATGTTTGCTCAAACAGTCTATTATTACCATCATTAAATATTTATCATGTTGTAAAGTAGGATCCATATATAGAACCATCTGTTTTGGGTGAAGTAATATTATTAGATAGTAAAATTACCACTATAAGAAATAATTAGAAGCCAAAGAACATTTGCTTCTGTAATGTTTTGGCTTCTATGGTTTGAGCTAATATTTTTATGGTTGTAAACCTTATTTGCAACAAAACAGAGGTTGCCTTGGAGCTGTTGCATGCCCATAATGAAGAACGACATAACCGCAGGATGAAAAAATAAATTAATTTTTTTAGCTGATAAACAAGCATATAAGAAAGATGGAAACCTAAGAAGGAAAAAATTATCACCTGTTGTCACCAGTTGCACAAATACAAGTGTAGGAACAATGCCTACTCTAAAAGTAGTTATTTAATATCACCAAAAGATGAGATCACCATGTACAAGCAACTTATAATGTTAGAATATGCATTGAGAAATTGAAGATTATTTAGTAATGAGCTAATTTCAGTTTAGTCATTATATGAAAATTTTCTATCAGGTATAGACTAGGAAATAACATACAAAATTGATCCAATGATATCAAATTTTGACCCTGGCTCATGAGCAGGAGTAGCCCTTGGAGCAGATTTCTCAGCCATTCCCACACTAATTTTGTAACCTTTCAATTCGGAATCTGATCAAACATTAAAAAAATTAAATTAGACATACCCATAAAATAATTTATTTAGTTGAGAAAAGAATGTACTTACTGTCGTAGTGTTGTAGAATCCCCCAGCAGAATGTGTTGCAGAAGGATCCTAACAGAAAAGGCAGGGCATTCTCTTTCCAGCTTGAAAACAATCATGCTACTGTCATGGCCAGCTGCTAGGAGATTCATGTCGGGATGACAGCCGAGTATCCAAAATATGTCGTGTTCCCAGCGGAATATTTGAAGGCGTATGCTTTTGTCCTCTAAGTTTGATACTATGATGTCTTGTCTTGCATGGAAAAAAACACACGATACATTGTTCATGTGACCTCTCAATGTGTCTACTTCCCAAGCTTTGGTATCTGAAAGATAAAGTTGATAAGTGAGATTTGTGATCCCAAAGTATCCTGGTGATAATGCATGACACGAGAAGAGATGGGAATTAAAAGCTTATTAACAAATGAACTACCCTGTAAAGACACCATACCATTCATGCGCCCGATCTTGATTTAGCGATCATCAGCTCCAGAAACAATAAGAGGAAGAGTGGGATGGAATGATTCCCAATTGACTCCACGATCAGACTATTCGAGTTTGAAACATTGATTTTCCCTATCCACCAATCAAATGAGAGTATCACATCTCCTTGCAAGCTCTTGAGTGGTTCGTGACATAACAAACCAATCAAATTTGAACAAAGGTGATGTTCTAAATGCAGCCTTCAATTCGTCCCAGTTTCCATACCCAAGCTTCTGAACCATGCAAATCTGTAAAAATTTAAAATTTGTTGAGATTTATATCATACCAATCTACTTTTGTTTGTTAGTGTATTATAAAATATAAATAGCATCCTAGTGTTTTTTTCTTACCATGAATCGATCACATTCTTCATTGTAAAGCTTGCGTTTGTTTTGACCATATTGGATTTTGAGCTCCATACATGGGTTTTTAATACCGGTCTAATTTTTTTCCGATTGCTTTCATTATTTCATCTTTACGAGAAATTTTAGCCTCCCCTCTTTCAATATTCATAATAATTCGATCATAATGTCACACCCCGAAAATCGAAGGCGGAAACATTTCCAGGGTTGACTCTGCGTTGAGTATCAAATCCAATGTACATAGTAAGTAAAGTAAAGCAACCATTACATTACATAAGAAAAGTTTTACAATTATTTCAAAAGTAAAGTTTATATAGTTGTGATACATAGTATAGATATAAACAAAACGAACGAGCTTTGCACGCACAACTTCTTGGATTGAGTAAGTCTTCGGGTACCTGTACTATCGCTGACCTGAGAACACAAGCGGTTTGAAAATCAGCATAAAACTGGTGAGTTCATAAGCGGTTTTTGTTTGTGAAAATGTTTCAAGTTTTGTCACACCCCCGAACCAGACGGCGGAAACGTCCGAGGGCTTGCCGTGACTCAATTGTATATCATAACGTTGAATATATATGAAACATAACAACATTCGTTACCATTCATCAACATAGTACAACCAGTAGTGTTTACATATCAAACATTGTTTAAACAGTACATTCCCAAAAATTAAATTGTTTGATTCGTACATAAATAAACTGCAACCTTCACTGAATGCGATTTCCTTTGATTCACTGGTTCCCTGAGAATACAAGTATTTTGAAAAACGTCAACATATGAAATGTTGGTGAGTTCATAAGTAGTGTTTAAAATCGAATGTTTGTATTGTTTGAAAAATCACCAGAAAATCCGATATTTTCTGAAAAGAAAAGTTTTTAAAAGGTTTGTGAAGATCCATAGGTATGCTTTGTTTGTTTCTATACTTGTAAAGAAAACGTTCATTGAAGTTGTATGCTTTTCAAATTTGTGTGTATTGAAAACCCTAGGAAAACCCGATGTTCTCCTGGTTCCTTGAATTACGTGATGTTACATTGAAGCCATTGCATAGCGTATAGTGTCAGTCCCGGGCGACGTTGGAAGGTTCTCGAGCATTGATTATTTACTACAAACCCGCGTTACACAAACACCCAGTTTGTAGTTATACTAACGACTCCGAAGGTGTCGTCGGTACTAATCACGTTATCCAATCGCCCTGACTATGAGTGGTCCCACATCCGAAGAGAAAGAGGTCACGAAGACCCCGGTAACTCCGTTAGCCGGTTGGGGATAAAATGTACGAGGGGTCCCAGACCCGTCTCGCATAAAATGTAGACCTTACTAGCAAGACCAAAGGACCCTTGGGGACCGGTGGTAAACAAGCCATTGAAAGTCCATTTACGTTGTGTCGGATCGGTAAAACCCAACACTCCGTAAAAAAAATGTCTTCGGGCCTTAAGATCAGGTCATTGAGCTAGCTAGGCTCAACGAACAAGATTTTACACTTGTGGGGCCCAAAGATGGTGCATAGACGTCTGCGCACACTCGTATGTGTATGTATAACCAAACGTTACTTGTATGAGTTGTAGTGTTAGTAGTTGTAGATTTTTATTGGCTCGAGACCGAGCCAATTCGTTTAACAACGACTTTTGGTATTGTAATGTTTTGTATTTCGTTGATAGTCACGATGCCATTATTTGATCAAATTGTGTATATTGAACTAGCCTTGAAATATTTCTGTTTTCAGCCCCTCATCATTTGTAAAAATTACATTTTTAACCCTTTATATAAAATACTTCCCGGTTTAGTCCTCAAACTATTTTTCTTGACATTTTAATACCAAAAATTATTGAAATTAATATTTTTCAACATATTTTTCATAAAAACAGTTTAAGTTCCTGGAAATGCAGTTTTTACGGTTTTAACCCCTTCTTTTCGCAACTTTTACAATTTTGGCCCAATTTGGAAAATTTTTGCAATTTTGGTCCTTTTTAAATTTTAAAAAAAAAAAACATTTTTAACCTTTGAAAAGGAGTTGGAACACTTATAGTCCACTGTTTTACAGAAGGTTACAGTTTTGGCCCTCCAAAACAGAAAAATTTGCATAATGGGCCTTATTGGGCCGAAAATTACAATTTTAGCCCATTAAGCTTAAAATTTATGATTTTAGTCCACTAAATGAGTATATTTCCAGAAATTTACTTATGAAAACTGTTTTAGCACACTTCATCCATCAGAATCTGTGAAATGTCGTTTTGGACCCTTATTTTTTTGCATTTTTCACATTTTAGGCCCAAAATTTGTGTTTTTAACCCAAAGAAATTATCATTAACTACTTAGCCAATTTTTCTTGAAGCACTTAGTGTTTAGAAATATATTTGAAGTTAAAATCATGTAGCACAAGTTACATCTCGGTTTTGATGAGTTTTGAGGCTAGATCCAACATAAAAACACATAAAAGCATACATATAAGCATAAAAATCATACAAGGCACACAAATACATATAGATCTACACATATGACTTGTATTCTCCCCCCAAAAACAAGTGAAAACAGAAAAGAGGGGGTATGAAGCTCACCTTGGGGTGTTGGTTCGGTTTTTGCAAGGGAATGGAAGGAAAAATGAAGTGCTTTTGGCCTTGGTTCCCTTTGATGAAGATCTCGAGTTTGAGATGGTTCTAGGATGCTAGATCACGATTTTTGCATAGATTAGGGAAGGATTTTGATAATAAAAGAATTTAAACCATAGGTCTATGCATAATCTTACCTTAGGAGATGATTTACTTGCAAAATCCCTTTGGAAAGCCTCTAAATTTCGAGATCTTTGGAGAGGGGAAGGAGAGAGCTTCTTGAGTGAGTCTAGAGAGAAATGAGAATATTTTGTGTGTGTGTGGTGATGCTCTCGGCCGAACAAGGAGAGAAGAGGGAGAAGAAGTGATTTTGATATGATGTTTGCTTGGAAACATGTGTGGCATGCATGGGAATCCAACATGTAAAAGTGAGGTGTCAACCCAAGGTCAACTCCCCCTTTTTCCTTGGGCTTGGGCCGAGAATGGAGAGAGGAGAAGGAAAAATTTGGGCTTTTGCCCCTAAGCCCAACATTAGAGGTAGTTTAGGGTATTTATTGGACTTATAAAATAAAATTGTGATTTTTATGCTTTATTAAGCTAGGTTAGGTTAAATTATGGATCAAAACTTGTGTTTTATTTCATCCTAGGTTCTACCTAGCCCAAATTATTGAAATAAACGAGTGTGGGTCTAATTAGAGCCCAATTAGGGTCCTAAACCCATGATAGTCCAATTGGAAGGTCATTGGTCCATTTGGATCCAATAAGGAAGTCTTAGTCCAAAATGGACTTAACAAGAGCTTCTAGAGTCTCCAATTGTTTGATGACTACTTATAGTACTTGTATTTGATTGAAGTTTTTGATTCACATTAGGTTGAATGCATAGATTACATGGCTCAAAATTTACAGTTGTGACATCATCCCCCCGTTAGAGGGAATTTCGTCCCGAAATTCTGTTTGAAAGCTAGATTTGAGAAAACTAGAATAGGTGAGGGTACTTTTGCTTCATTTGATCTTCGCGTTCCCACGTGAATTCTGGCCCACGCTTTGCGTTCCACCGTACCTTCACGATCGGGATGCGACTCTGCTTAGTACGCTTCACCTCCCTGTCCATAATCTCGATTGGTTCTTCGACGAACAGGAGATTCTCATTGATTTCGATTTCGTCGAGAGGGATGACAAGGGTTTCATCCGACAGGCACTTTTTCAGATTAGAAACATGAAACACGGGGTGCACACCATTTAGCTCTGGGGGTAGTTGTAGTCTGTATGCTACTGGACCTACTCGGGCGACGATTTCGAAAGGTCCAACGTATCGCGGGTTCAGCTTTCCCCGTTTTCCGAAACGTATAACCCCTTTCCAGGGTGAGACCTTCAACATTACTCGATCACCGACCTGGAACTCTAAGGGCTTTCGCCGTTTATCAGCGTAGCTCTTTTGCCGGTCACGCGATGCCTGTAGTCGAGCTTTGATCTGGACAATCTTTTCTGTAGTCTCGCGAATGATTTCCGGTCCCGTTAATGCTCCGTTCGACGTATGTGTTCCTGCCAGCTGGGTGTCACCTACTTCGGCCCAACATAACGGTGATCTACATTTACGCCCGTACAGTGCTTCGAAAGGGGCCACCTTAATGCTCGAATGATAACTATTGTTATATGAAAACTCGATCAACGGTAGGTGGGTATCCCAAGACTTTCCGAAGTCTATCACACATGCACGAAGCATGTCTTCAAGCGTCTGAATGGTTCGTTCGCTTTGCCCGTCCGTTTGTGGGTGATACGCCGTACTCATATCGAGATGAGTTCCCATTGCCTTGTGGAGCGACTGCCAAAAGCGTGACGTGAACCTACTGTCCCTATCCGAGATGATAGATTTTGGTACTCCATGAAGTCTTACAATCTCTCGTAGGTACAACCGCGTCAGCCTTTCCATCTTGAAAGACTCTTTGATTGGCAGGAAATGGGCAGATTTCGTCAGTCGGTCGATTATTACCCATATGGTGTCCAAACCGTCCGACGTCTTAGGCAGCTTGGTCACGAAGTCCATAGAAATCCCCTCCCATTTCCACTCAGGGATTTCCGGTTGTTGTAACAATCCGGAAGGTTTCTGGTATTCCACTTTTACTTTGGCACACGTAAGGCACTTACTAACATAAGTTGCGATTTCCGCCTTCATGTTAGGCCACCAATAGTGCTGCTTAATGTCCAAATACATCTTGTCCGAACCAGGATGAATGGAGTATCGTGTCTTGTGGGCTTCCTTCATAACGATCTCCCTGAATCCTCCGATTTTTGGAACCCAAATACGGTTCATGAAGTAGTATACCCCATTCTCTCTGACTTCCAGGTTCTTCTCCATTCCGCGTAATGCCTCGCTAGTTCTATTTTCCGTTTCCATAGCCTCTGCCTGGACTGATGCAATTTGAGCGGTCAGATGAGACTGGATGGTTATCGAGTGCGTTTTCGTACGGCGATTTGTGTACTCCTTCCGACTTAATGCGTCAGCTACCACGTTGGCCTTGCCTGGATGGTACTTGATCTCGCATTCGTAGTCGTTTAACAACTCCACCCATCTTCGTTGTCTCATGTTCAGCTCCTTCTGATTCAAGATGTGCTGGAGACTTTTGTGGTCCGTGAAGATGGTGCACTTTGTACCGTACAGGTAGTGCCTCCAAATTTTTAGAGCGAAGACCACAGCTCCCAGTTCTAGGTCGTGGGTGGTGTAGTTTACTTCGTGCGTCTTTAGTTGGCGGGACGCATATGCTATCACTTTTCCACGTTGCATGAGAACGCAACCTAAGCCTTGGTTCGACGCGTCGCAGTAAACTACAAAATCTTCCGTTCCTTCGGGTAGAGATAATACAGGAGCGCTACAAAGAGCTTGCTTCAGGGCTTGAAACGCAAACTCTTGCCGGTCTGTCCACTTGAATGGCACACTCCTTTGCGTAAGCAAGGTAAGTGGCTTGGCGATTTTTGAGAAGTTTTGGATGAATCTCCTATAGTAGCCTGCTAGGCCTAAGAACTGACGAATCTCTGTGGGCGTAGTCGGAGTTGCCCATCCTTCCACCGCTTTGACCTTAGAAGGATCCACATGAATTCCGTCTTGGCTTACTACGTGGCCTAGGAAATTCACACTCCGGAGCCAGAACTCGCACTTGGAGAGTTTGGCGTACAGCTTTTCCATTCGCAGGGTCTCCAGGATTTGTCGGAGATGTTGGCCATGCTCCTCTTTGCTTCGAGAGTAGACGAGGATGTCATCGATAAACACAATGACGAAGTTGTCCAAGAACGGTCTACAGATTCGATTCATTAGGTCCATAAATGCGGCGGTTGCATTTGTTAGACCGAAGGGCATTACGACGAATTCATAATGTCCATAGCGGGTTCGGAAAGCGGTTTTTGGGATATCTTCTTCTCGGACCTTGAGTTGATGGTATCCGGACCGTAGATCAATTTTAGAAAAATAGCTAGCTCCTTGGAGCTGGTCGAATAGATCATCGATTCGTGGGAGTGGGTAGCGGTTTTTAACAGTGAGTTTATTCAACTCTCTGTAATCGATGCACATTCTGAAAGATCCGTCCTTCTTTTTGACAAAGAGCACCGGAGCTCCCCATGGCGAGTAACTAGGTCGGATAAATCCCTTGTCCAGAAGCTCACTGAGTTGGCTGGACAATTCTTGCATTTCAGCAGGTGCCAATCGATATGGTGACTTAGCGAGAGGAGTTGCTCCTGGGACGAGGTCTATTCGGAACTCAACCTGTCTCTCTGGGGGTACTCCTGGAAGATCTTCAGGAAACACGTCCGGGAATTCACACGCTACCGGAATGTCTTGGATGTTAATTTCTTCTTTGGCCTTGTCCACTATGTGGGCCAAGAACGCTAGGTTGTTCTTTCGCAGTTGTTTTTGTGCTTTGATGCACGAGATAAGACGAAGATTCGTGCTAGGTTTGTCTCCGTAAATTACTAGGGTTTCGTGATTCGGGAGACGAAGGCGAACGGCCTTCTCGTGGCACAAAACCTCAGCATGGTGGGGACTTAACCAATCCATGCCGATAATCACATCGAAACTCCTAATTGACACTGGCATCAGATCTACTTGTAAGATGTGTTGGTTAAGGGTTAGGGTACATCCAGTGTAGATTTCCCTAGTGGATTCGGTCTTCCCATTGGCCATTTCCACCGTATAGGTTTCATTTAACTTTTGGGGTTGTTGTTTTAATAAGTGTTTAAACTTATCGCTTACGAAACTCCGCTCCGCTCCGGTATCAAATAAGATGCATGCATAAGTGTGGTTTAGGAGGAACGTACCGGTCACAACTGCGGGGTCCTGAACTGCATCACTCTGACCCATAGTCAACATTCTTCCTGCTCCTCCGTTTCCTGAGTTGTTGTTGTTAGGGCAATCTCGGCGGACGTGTCCAGTTTTCCCGCATCCGTAGCAGGTGTAACTAGGTCCTGCGCTGTTGCCGCTGGCATGAGGGTTGTTGTTGTGGCGAGGGTTATTGTTGTTCTGGTTGTTTCCTTGGCTCTGGTTCTGAGAAGGATAAGTCCTGCAGTACTTTGCAGTGTGTCCCCTTCGGTTGCAACTGGTGCAATGGAACTCCCTACATTCTCCTTGGTGATGGAAACCGCACTTGTTGCATTTGGGATGAGTACCGGAATAGGGTCTTGAAGCATTTGTAGCAGCTGAGGCTGGAGCATGTGGTGTGGCTGGAACCGGTGCAGTGACAGCGTTAACTGCCACTGTCTGCTGCTTTTTAGAGGCCTCGGGGCCCTGACGCCCCTTTCTCTTGTTGTTCCATCCTTTCTTACCATCACCCTCCTTTTTCTTCTCAGTCTCTACCGGTTTCTCGCCCTTCTTGTGGTCATGATCATATAGCCTCTTTGCCAGTCTCTTCGCACTGTCAAAAGTTTCAGGATTCGCAGCTATCACATTTCCTTGGATGGGGGATGTCAGTCCCCAAATGAATCGTTCAATCTTCTTTCCCTCTGATGTGATCATACCCGGGCACAAAAGAGATAGTTCGCTGAATCTCGATATGTAAGCATCGATGTTCCCATTCTGCACCGTGAGATTCCATAGTTCCTGCTCCATCTTCTGTATTTCGCCTCGGGGGCAGTACTCAGCCGTCAGCATCTCTTTCATCTCTGCCCAGGGAATAGAGTTGGCTATAGGGAGTGTCATAGCTTCCACATGACCATTCCACCAAGTGAGTGCTTGGTCCACCAAAGTGCAGACCGCGAACTTCACTTTCATCTGCTCGGGGCACTCGCATATCTCGAATACCGATTCTACCTTCTCGATCCATCGCTTTAGGGCGATCACTCCTCCGGTACCGTTGAAAGTTCGGGGTTTAGCGTTCGCAAAATCCTTGTAGGTGCATGCTCTAGTGAGTCCTTGGTTCGTCCCGTTGTTCGAACTTCCAGATCCTTGCCCGTTACCTCCTCCGTTGTTCCCTCGGTGGAGTTGTGCCATCGCTGCTGTGACTGCAGCAGACACAGCTGCCTGGAAAGCAGTGGAATCAGCTTCGGGCGGGGTTGGTCCTGGGTTTCCGCGAGTAGTTGGGCGAGGCATCTTTCTGTCATGAAACGGAAAGATGTTGAGTGTTCGTGGTTTCTGAGAGATTGCGACCCTACTATCTAGGTGTATGGTGCGAACCTAAACATTACTATCATCAAGCATGCAATCATAATGTCTCAACACATAGCAACTAAGAATAATTTAGCAAAACACACAAAAGTTCATTAATACTATCCGCATTTAGTACAAGAAAATTTGCTCGTAGGAGCATACATAGATAACGCTAATCCGACAGCATAACGGCTCCATGAGTAGTGTAGTCACTTAATCATAGAGCCGGAGTACATAACATAGTTCCTAATAACCTACTATGATAAGTCTATTTCTAACCGCGATGAGCTGCGTCAGGAGGTGGTGCCGAAGATGTGGATGCTCCCTGAAGACGAGCAATCCAGCGTTCCGCGTCCCGGAGTCGAGACTCCCACCGAACCTGTCTCATGTGAAATTCTCGAAGGACGTCACGCGTCTCCTGTTCCGCACGTTCGACCCTAGTCCTCAATTGGTGTACCTGATCCGCAGTGTCCTGGGCAAGATCGCCCGTATTCCGTAACCGTTTCACCATGACTGGGAGGGCTCGATCAGCCGGTCCTCCATCCCTCAGGTCAAAGAACTCGCGTGACATGCCATACGGGGGTCGTTGTCCCTGCTGTCTGCTCCATCTCCAGAGGTCCATACCCCAGGGAGGGGTAGGGCCAGTGGGACCCACACGATATGCAGGCACTCGGATCGGGTAAGGGGGGTCGATGACCTCGGACTCTGCATCCGAATCACCCCCTTCGCTGTCATCGAGCTCCTCTTCGAAAGGTTCTTCGTCTTCTTCGGGTTCGACAGGCTCGCCCTCGACTTCTGCCTCTGGTTCCCCGTCAGGTTCCTCTTCGGAGTCCTCCTCGGGTTCCTCTTCAGGCTCTTCCTCAGGTTCCTCCTCAGGTTCCTCCTCGGGTTCCTCCTCGGACTCCTCTAGCCACCCGTTGTTTCCCTGATTAGGGAAGTAGGGGTCTCCCGAGTGATGAAAGCCAGCCATGCTGTCTGCGCGAGTACGTAAATATACTTCGTTATCCTAGGATGCCCTATCTATCATCCATACTAAGCAATATTCTCTTTTTGGGTGATAAGGGTATAGCTTTTGGTTACTTGACTATCCCGATCTCATCAAGACGTGTGTTAGTTTTACCTTGGAGAGAATGTAGTTGATCAGGTTACATTCACTCCTCGGTATCCCTAAGAACAGTCCCGATTTAACCAAGATACCAGTATTATTGTGTTTGATTCAGCGTTGGATCTTTATTCCTAATGCAAGCGAGAGTGTTTTATTTACTTGTTCTGTTCAGGGTTATGTTAGCCCCTCTTTTTGGTTTATAGTTGCATATCAATGTATGGCTCGACATGCTAGTTCACTATAAACAAAGCTCTGATACCAACCTGTCACACCCCCGAACCAGACGGCGGAAACGTCCGAGGGCTTGCCGTGACTCAATTGTATATCATAACGTTGAATATATATGAAACATAACAACATTCGTTACCATTCATCAACATAGTACAACCAGTAGTGTTTACATATCAAACATTGTTTAAACAGTACATTCCCAAAAATTAAATTGTTTGATTCGTACATAAATAAACTGCAACCTTCACTGAATGCGATTTCCTTTGATTCACTGGTTCCCTGAGAATACAAGTATTTTGAAAAACGTCAACATATGAAATGTTGGTGAGTTCATAAGTAGTGTTTAAAATCGAATGTTTGTATTGTTTGAAAAATCACCAGAAAATCCGATATTTTCTGAAAAGAAAAGTTTTTAAAGGGTTTGTGAAGATCCATAGGTATGCTTTGTTTGTTTCTATACTTGTAAAGAAAACGTTCATTGAAGTTGTATGCTTTTCAAATTTGTGTGTATTGAAAACCCTAGGAAAACCCGATGTTCTCCTGGTTCCTTGAATTACGTGATGTTACATTGAAGCCATTGCATAGCGTATAGTGTCAGTCCCGGGCGACGTTGGAAGGTTCTCGAGCATTGATTATTTACTACAAACCCGCGTTACACAAACACCCAGTTTGTAGTTATACTAACGACTCCGAAGGTGTCGTCGGTACTAATCACGTTATCCAATCGCCCTGACTATGAGTGGTCCCACATCCGAAGAGAAAGAGGTCACGAAGACCCCGGTAACTCCGTTAGCCGGTTGGGGATAAAATGTACGAGGGGTCCCAGACCCGTCTCGCATAAAATGTAGACCTTACTAGCAAGACCAAAGGACCCTTGGGGACCGGTGGTAAACAAGCCATTGAAAGTCCATTTACATTGTGTCGGATCGGTAAAACCCAACACTCCGTAAAAAAAATGTCTTCGGGCCTTAAGATCAGGTCATTGAGCTAGCTAGGCTCAACGAACAAGATTTTACACTTGTGGGGCCCAAAGATGGTGCATAGACGTCTGCGCACACTCGTATGTGTATGTATAACCAAACGTTACTTGTATGAGTTGTAGTGTTAGTAGTTGTAGATTTTTATTGGCTCGAGACCGAGCCAATTCGTTTAACAACGACTTTTGGTATTGTAATGTTTTGTATTTCGTTGATAGTCACGATGCCATTATTTGATCAAATTGTGTATATTGAACTAGCCTTGAAATATTTCTGTTTTCAGCCCCTCATCATTTGTAAAAATTACATTTTTAACCCTTTATATAAAATACTTCCCGGTTTAGTCCTCAAACTATTTTTCTTGACATTTTAATACCAAAAATTATTGAAATTAATATTTTTCAACATATTTTTCATAAAAACAGTTTAAGTTCCTGGAAATGCAGTTTTTACGGTTTTAACCCCTTCTTTTCGCAACTTTTACAATTTTGGCCCAATTTGGAAAATTTTTGCAATTTTGGTCCTTTTTAAATTTTAAAAAAAAAAAACATTTTTAACCTTTGAAAAGGAGTTGGAACACTTATAGTCCACTGTTTTACAGAAGGTTACAGTTTTGGCCCTCCAAAACAGAAAAATTTGCATAATGGGCCTTATTGGGCCGAAAATTACAATTTTAGCCCATTAAGCTTAAAATTTATGATTTTAGTCCACTAAATGAGTATATTTCCAGAAATTTACTTATGAAAACTGTTTTAGCACACTTCATCCATCAGAATCTGTGAAATGTCGTTTTGGACCCTTATTTTTTTGCATTTTTCACATTTTAGGCCCAAAATTTGTGTTTTTAACCCAAAGAAATTATCATTAACTACTTAGCCAATTTTTCTTGAAGCACTTAGTGTTTAGAAATATATTTGAAGTTAAAATCATGTAGCACAAGTTACATCTCGGTTTTGATGAGTTTTGAGGCTAGATCCAACATAAAAACACATAAAAGCATACATATAAGCATAAAAATCATACAAGGCACACAAATACATATAGATCTACACATATGACTTGTATTCTCCCCCCAAAAACAAGTGAAAACAGAAAAGAGGGGGTATGAAGCTCACCTTGGGGTGTTGGTTCGGTTTTTGCAAGGGAATGGAAGGAAAAATGAAGTGCTTTTGGCCTTGGTTCCCTTTGATGAAGATCTCGAGTTTGAGATGGTTCTAGGATGCTAGATCACGATTTTTGCATAGATTAGGGAAGGATTTTGATAATAAAAGAATTTAAACCATAGGTCTATGCATAATCTTACCTTAGGAGATGATTTACTTGCAAAATCCCTTTGGAAAGCCTCTAAATTTCGAGATCTTTGGAGAGGGGAAGGAGAGAGCTTCTTGAGTGAGTCTAGAGAGAAATGAGAATATTTTGTGTGTGTGTGGTGATGCTCTCGGCCGAACAAGGAGAGAAGAGGGAGAAGAAGTGATTTTGATATGATGTTTGCTTGGAAACATGTGTGGCATGCATGGGAATCCAACATGTAAAAGTGAGGTGTCAACCCAAGGTCAACTCCCCCTTTTTCCTTGGGCTTGGGCCGAGAATGGAGAGAGGAGAAGGAAAAATTTGGGCTTTTGCCCCTAAGCCCAACATTAGAGGTAGTTTAGGGTATTTATTGGACTTATAAAATAAAATTGTGATTTTTATGCTTTATTAAGCTAGGTTAGGTTAAATTATGGATCAAAACTTGTGTTTTATTTCATCCTAGGTTCTACCTAGCCCAAATTATTGAAATAAACGAGTGTGGGTCTAATTAGAGCCCAATTAGGGTCCTAAACCCATGATAGTCCAATTGGAAGGTCATTGGTCCATTTGGATCCAATAAGGAAGTCTTAGTCCAAAATGGACTTAACAAGAGCTTCTAGAGTCTCCAATTGTTTGATGACTACTTATAGTACTTGTATTTGATTGAAGTTTTTGATTCACATTAGGTTGAATGCATAGACTACATGGCTCAAAATTTACAGTTGTGACAAGTTTCCTTTCTGTTTCTGAAATGTTATGCATACCAAGAAAATCTCATATTTTCTTAAAAGTTGATTGTTGTATCACAATTGTAAAGTAAAGTAAGTTTGTACACTGAAAACATGTCTACTCATGTAAAAATGTATAGTTTGGTTATCCGACTTGTTAAACTGTTCTGTTTGCTTATCGTGTATTCCCAGGAAAGTCCCATACTTTCCTTATTGTATATGTAAAAGATGTAATGTTACTCAGTTTGTTACCCTTTCTAGTTATGTAGATGTTACCCAGGAATTCCCCATGCTTTCCTGTATGTTGGTTTCTAATGTGAACGATGTAAAAGATGTAAAAGATGTAAACGTGGTTAGGTTCCATGTTTTCCCCAGGAAAGTTCCATACTTTCCTGAATGTTAATTAATGAACGTGAAAGATGTAAAAGATGTATAAATGGTTTATTATTACTATAAGTAAATCTCTGTTATCCTAATTGCGAGTTCCATAACCATACGATAGACTAAACCTGTGGCAATAAGTAGTCCACATGTGGCAATAAGTAGTCCACATCCTTATGACTTTCGTCACCCTTGAACCATTACGGTTCGGCTGTAGCTAGCAGCCAGGTGTGGGGTAGTCAGCCCCGTATAGATCTATACACTCAAGTCACGCTCTCTAAATCCCAGAGATTCTGGTTACGGGTGTAGTCCTCCACTCGCGTATCTCTGTGGAGTGTTCTCCGAGGACGTGTCTCCAATCATATAGGAATAACAAATTTACTAGTAATAATATGATAGTCCTCCACTCGCGTATATATGTGGAGTGTTACCGAGGACAAAACAGTGTACAGGTATTATGTTCAAATATCTAATGTCATGCTTTTAACTGATAAAATGTGGAAAACCATTTGTGAAATATATGTAAAACATAACAGTTTAAAGACCTATTTCACAAATATATGTTACGTGATCTGCATGTTCAAATGGTTATCAGTTGTGGTAATCAGTAATAAAAGCATATGAAATATGAAACACACATTTGAAAACATGTTTTGAGTACAAGAATTCCCTTGTACTTTGCTTGTGTTCCCCCCCTGAAAATAGTGAAAACAGTGAAAAAGGGTAGGGGTATGAACTCACCGGACTCGGAAATGCGTCAGTTTTGAATACTAGACGTTGGTTTGGGGTTTGATTACTTGCGATGTCCCTATGTAAAATGAAATAATGTCCATATATATACAATTAGAGATACATTCACTAATTATATGGAACATTACGCTCCAACGAGGTTAAACACCTCAAAACGAGCGTTTGGAGTGACCCGGGTGACATCTTCGGACGTGTAATGGCACTAGGGACTTGGGACTTGAGTTTACTCCCCAAGAGTAAATATTTTAAGGAGTTTACAGACTCATAACACACCCACACATGAGTTTACGGCCGTAAACTCATGTTGGTGTCATTTGGAGGATTTAATGGCTTGTTTGGACATGGGGATTGCTAGAATGAATTTCTAAAATGCCTTGGAATGGATTAAATGGAATTATAACACTTAAAAGGGAGTTTACGGCCACCCACTTGGAGTTTACGGCCGTAAACTCACCTATGGCCAAGGAAAAATTGATTTGAGCTATAAAGGACAATCACATGTGATTCTAGTTAATTTTCCAAGCCTTGTTATGAATTTAGAACACCATTTAACATACTTTTTGGAGTTTACGGCCTAGAGGTATGTTCTAAGGCCGTAAACTCTCTTATGCCTATGAAAAAGTTAGTTTTTGATGCTTAAAACTATCACATGTGATTCTAGAAATTTATGCAAGCCATTTGAGTGTATTTGATGCATCATTAACAAGGTTTTATGAGTTTACGGCCAAGGGTATGTTCCTAGGCCATAAACTCCTATAAATGACATTTTTGATGTGTTTAAAGCCCTTAAACTATTTTTAGATGCATCTAGATTTTACCACAAGGCCATTGGTTGAGTTTCAAGGCATTTGGACATGTTTAAAGGCTCTTAATCCCCATTTAAGAGGAGTTTACGGCCCAAGAATATGTCTTGGCCGTAAACTCTCTTTTGTCCCTCAAAATTCTTGTTTAAAGAGTTCCAAGTCTAGATTTGCAAGTGTCACACCCCCGAACCAGACGGCGGAAACGTCCGGGGGCTGTCGTGACTCAATTGAATACCATTACATTGAATATATATGAAACATAACAACATTCGTCACCATTCATCAACATAGTACAACCAGTAGTGTTTACATAACATACATTGTTTAAACATTACATTCCCCAAAAATTAAGTTGTTTAATTCATACAAAAATAAACCGCAACCGTCACTGGATATGATTTCCCTTGATTCACTGGCTCCCTGAGAATACAAGTATTTTGAAAAACGTCAACATATGAAATGTTGGTGAGTTCATAAGTAGTGTTTGAAATCGAATGTTTGTATTGTTTGAAGAACCACCAGATAATCCGATATTTTCTGAAAAGATAAGTTTCCGAAAACGTTTGTGAAGATCCATAGGTATGCTTGTTTGTTTCTATACTTGTAAAAAAAAATGTTCGTTTAGAATGTATGCATTTCAAATTTGTAAGTATTGAAAACCCTAGGAAAACCCGATGTTCTCCTAGTTCCTTGAATTACGTGATGTTACATTGAAACCATTGCATAGCGTATAGTGTCAGTCCCGGGCGACGTTGGAAGGTTTTCGAGCAGGATTATTTACTACAAACCCGCGTTACACAAACGCCCAGTTTATAGTTATACTAACGACTCCGAAGGCGTCGTCAATACTAATCGCGTTATCCAATCGCCCTGACTAGGTGAAGTCCCACATCCGAAGAGAAAGAGGTCACGAAGACCCCGGTAACTCCATTAGCCGGTTGGGGATAAAATGTACGAGGGGTCCCAGACCCGCCTCGCATGAAATGTAGACCTTACTAGCAAGACCAAAGGACCCTTGGGGACCGGTGGTATACAAGCCATTGAAAGTCCATTTACGTTGTGTCGGATCGGTAAAACCCAACACTCCGTAAAAAAATGTCTTCGGGCCTTAAGATCAGGTCATTGGGCTAGCTAGGCTCAACGAACAAGATTTTACACTTGTGGGGCCCAAAGATGGTGCATAGACGTCTGTGCACACTCGCATGTGTATGTATAACCAAACGTTACTTGTATGAATTGTAGTGTCGTAGTGTTAGTAGTTGTAGATTTCTATTGGCTCGAGACCGAGCCAATTCGTTTAACAACGACTTTTGGTATTGTAATGTATTGTATTCCGTTGATAGTCGTGGTGCCATCATTTGATCAAATTGGGTATATTGAACTAGCCTTGAAATATTCCTGTTTTCAGCCCCTCATCATTTGTAAAATTTACATTTTCAACCCCTTATATTAAATACTTCCCGGTTTAGTCCTTAAACTATTTTTCTTGACATTTTAACACCAAAAATTATTGAAATTAATATTTTTCAACATATTTTTCATAAAAACAGTTTAAGTCCTTGAAAATGCAGTTTTCACGGTTTTAACCCCTTCTTTTCGCAATTTTTACAATTTTGGCCCAATTTGGAAAATTTTGCAACTTTGGTCCTTTTTAAATTTAAAAAGCATTTTAAACCTTTGAAAATGAGTTGGAACACTTATAGTCCACTGTTTTACAGAAAGTTACAGTTTTGGCCCTCCAAAACAGAAAAATTCGCATAATGGGCCTTATTGGGCCGAAAGTTACATTTTTAACCCATTAAGCTTAAAATTTATGTTTTTAGTCCCCTAAATGAGTATATTTCCAGAAATTTATTTATGAAAACTGTTTTGGCACACTTCATCCATCAGAATCTGTGACATGTCGATTTGGGCCTTTATTTTTGCATTTTTCACATTTTAGGCCCAAAATTTGTGTTTTTAACCCAAAGAAATTATTGCTAAACTACTTAGCCAATTTTTCTTGAAGCACTTTGTGTTTAGAAATATATTTGAAGTTAAAATCATGTAGCACAAGTTATATCTCGGTTTTGATGAGTTTTGAGGCTAGATCCAACATAAAAACACATAAAAGCATACATATAAGCATGGAAATCATACAAGGCATACAAACACATATAGATCTACACTTTCACTTGTATTCCCCCCCCACAAAACTCATAAAAACAGAAAATAGGGGGTATGAAGCTCACCTTGGGGTGTTGATTCGGTTTTGCAAGGAAAATGGAAGGAAAAATGAAGTGTTTTTGGCCTTGGCTCCCTTTGATGAAGATCTCGAGTTTTGAGATGGTTCTAGGGTACAAGATCACGATTTTTGCATAGATTAGGAAAGGATTTTGATAACAAAAGAATTTAAACCATAGATCTATGCATAATCTTACCTTAGATGATGATTTACTTGCAAAATCCTCTTGGAAAGTCCCTAATTTTCGAGATTTTTGGAGAGGGGAGGAAGGAGAGTTCTTGAGTGTTCTAGAGAGAATTTGAGATATTTTTGGTGTGTGTGAGAGGGGATTCGGCCGAGAGTGGGAAGAGAGAAGAGAGGAAGTGATATTTGAAGTGATACATGCATGGAGGTATGTGATATGTGCCTAGAAATCCATTAGATAATAGTGAGGTGTCACTCACTAGTCAACATGCTTCCTTTCCTCTTGGGCTCATGCATTGGGCCGAGAATGGGGAGAGAAGAAGGAAAAATTAGGCTCTTTGCCCCTAAGCCCAACATTAGAGGTAGTTTAGGGTATTTATTGGCCTTATAAAATAAAATTGTGATTTTTATGCTTTATTAAGCTAGGTTAGGTTAAATTATGGATCAAAACTTGTGTTTTATTTCATTCTAGGTTCTACCTAGCCCAAAATATTGCAATAAACGAATGTGGGTCCAATTAGAACCCAATTAGGGTCCTAAACCCATGATAGTCCAATTTGGAAATTCATTGGTCCATTTGGATCCAATAAGGAAGTCCTAGTCCTAAATGGACTTAACAAGAACTTCTAGGGTCTCCAATTGTTTGATGACTACTTATAGTACTTGTATCTTGTATTTGATTGAAGTTTTTGATTCACATGTACTTGAATGCATAGATTACATGGCTCAAAATTTATAGTTGTGACATCATCCCCCCGTTAGAGGGAATTTCGTCCCGAAATTCTGTTTGAAAGCTAGATTTGAGAAAACTAGAATAGGTGAGGGTACTTTTGCTTCATTTGATCTTCGCGTTCCCACGTGAATTCTGGCCCACGCTTTGCGTTCCACCGTACCTTCACGATCGGGATGCGACTCTGCTTAGTACGCTTCACCTCCCTGTCCATAATCTCGATTGGTTCTTCGACGAACAGGAGATTCTCATTGATTTCGATTTCGTCAAGAGGAATGACAAGGGTTTCATCTGATAGGCACTTTTTCAGATTAGAAACATGAAACACGGGGTGTACACCGTTTAGCTCTGCGGGTAGTTGTAGTCTGTATGCTACTGAACCTATTCGGGCGACGATTTCGAAAGGTCCAACGTATCGCGGGTTCAGCTTTCCCCGTTTTCCGAAACGTATAACCCCTTTCCAGGGTGAGACCTTCAACATTACTCGATCACCGACCTGGAATTCTAAGGGCTTTCGCCGTTTATCAGCGTAGCTCTTTTGCCGGTCACGCGATGCCTGTAATCGAGCTTTGATCTGGACAATCTTTTCTGTGGTCTCGCGAATGATTTCCGGTCCCGTTAATGCCCTGTTTGACGCATGTGTTCTTGCTAGCTGGGTGTCACCTACTTCAGCCCAACATAACGGTGATCTACATTTACGCCCGTACAGTGCTTCGAAAGGGGCCACCTTAATGCTCGAATGATAACTATTGTTATATGAAAACTCGATCAACGGTAGGTGGGTATCCCAAGACTTTCCGAAGTCTATCACACATGCACGAAGCATGTCTTCAAGCGTCTGAATGGTTCGTTCGCTTTGACCGTCCGTTTGTGGGTGATACGCTGTGCTCATATCAAGATGAGTTCCCATTGCCTTGTGGAGCGACTGCCAAAAGCGTGACGTGAACCTACTGTCCCTATCCGAGATGATAGATTTTGGCACTCCATGAAGTCTTACAATCTCTCGTAGGTACAAACGCGTCAGCCTCTCCATCTTGTAGGACTCTTTGATGGGCAGGAAATGGGCAGATTTCGTCAGTCGATCGATGATTACCCATATGGTGTCCAAACCGTCCGGCGTCTTGGGCAGCTTGGTCACGAAGTCCATAGAAATCCCCTCCCATTTCCACTCAGGGATTGTCGGTTGCTGTAACAATCCGGAAGGTTTCTGGTATTCCACTTTTACCTTGGCACACGTAAGGCACTTACTAACATAAGTTGCGATTTCCGCCTTCATGTTAGGCCACCAATAGTGCTGCTTAGTGTCCAAATACATCTTGTCCGAACCAGGATGAATGGAGTATCGTGTCTTGTGGGCTTCCTTCATAACGATCTCCCTGAATCCTCGGATCTTTGGAACCCAAATACGGTTCATGAAGTAGTATACCCCATTCTCTTTGACTTCCAGGTTCTTCTCCATTCCACGTAATGCCTCGCTAGTTCTATTTTCCGTTTTCATAGCCTCTGCCTGGACTGATGCAATTTGAGCGGTCAGATGAGACTGAATGGTTATCGAGTGCGTTTTCGTACGGCGATTTGTGTACTCCTTCCGACTTAATGCGTCAGCTACCACGTTGGCCTTGCCTGGATGGTACTTGATCTCGCATTCGTAGTCGTTTAACAACTCCACCCATCTTCGTTGTCTCATGTTCAGCTCCTTCTGATTCAAGATGTGCTGGAGGCTCTTGTGGTCTGTGAAGATGGTGCACTTTGTACCGTACAGGTAGTGCCTCCAAATTTTTAGGGCGAAGACCACGGCTCCCAGTTCTAGGTCATGGGTTGTGTAATTTACTTCGTGCGTCTTTAGTTGACGGGATGCATATGCTATCACTCTTCCGCGTTGCATGAGGACGCAACCTAAACCTTGATTTGACGCGTCACAGTAAACTACAAAATCTTCCGTCCCTTCGGGTAGAGATAGTACAGGAGCGCTACAAAGAGCTTGCTTCAAGGCTCGAAACGCAATCTCTTGTCGATCTGTCCACTTGAATGGCACACTCTTTTGCGTAAGCAAGGTAAGTGGCTTGGCGATTTTAGAGAAGTTTTGGATGAATCTCCTATAGTAGCCTGCTAGGCCTAAGAACTGACGAATTTCTGTGGGCGTAGTCGGAGTTGCCCATCCTTCCACAGCTTTGACCTTAGAGGGATCCACATGAATTCCATCTTGGCTAACTACGTGACCGAGAAAATTCACGCTCCGTAGCCAAAACTCACACTTAGAGAGTTTGGCGTAAAGCCTTTCCGATCGCAGCGTCTCTAGGACTTGTCGGAGATGTTGGCCATGCTCCTCTTTGCTTCGAGAATAGACGAGGATGTCATCGATAAACACAATGACGAAGTTGTCCAAGAACGGTCGACAGATTCGGTTCATTAGGTCCATAAATGCGGCGAGTGCATTTGTTAGACCGAAGGGCATTACGACGAATTCATAATGTCCATAGCGGGTTCGGAAAGCGGTTTTAGGGATATCTTCTTCTCGGACCTTGAGTTGATGGTATCCGGATCGTAGATCAATTTTAGAAAAATATCTAGCTCCTTGGAGCTGGTCGAATAGATCATCGATCCGAGGGAGTGGGTAGCGGTTTTTAACTGTGAGTTTATTCAACTCTCTGTAATCGATGCACATTCTGAAAGATCCGTCCTTCTTCTTGACAAAGAGCACCGGAGCTCCCCATGGCGAGTAGCTAGGTCGGATAAATCCCTTGTCCAGAAGCTCACTGAGTTGGCTGGACAATTCCTGCATTTCAGCAGGTGCCAATCGATATGGTGATTTAGCGAGAGGAGTTGCTCCTGGGACGAGGTCGATTCGGAACTCAACCTGTCTCTCTGGGGGTACTCCTGGGAGATCTTCAGGAAACACGTCCGGGAATTCACACGCTACCGGAATGTCTTGGACGTTAATTTCTTCTTTGGTCTTGTCCATTATGTGGGCCAAGAACGCTAAGTTGTTCTTTCGCAGATGTTTTTGTGCTTTGATGCACGAGATAAGACGAAGATTCGTGCTAGGCTTGTCTCCGTAAATTACTAGGGTTTCGTGATTCGGGAGACGAAGGCGAACGGCCTTCTCGTGGCACAAAACCTCAGCATGGTGGGGGCTTAACCAATCCATGCCGATAATCACATCGAAACTCCTAATTGACACTGGCATCAGATCTATTCGTAAGACGTGTTGGTTAAGGGTTAGGGTATATCCGATGTAGATCTCCCTAGTGGATTCGGTTTTCCCATTGGCCATTTCCACCGTATAGGTTTCATTTAGCTTCTGGGGTTGTTGTTTTAATAAATGTTTAAACTTCTCGCTTACGAAACTTCGCTCCGCTCCGGTATCAAATAAGATGCATGCATAAGCGTGGTTTAGGAGGAACGTACCGGTCACAACTGCGGGGTCCTGAACTGCATCACTCTGACCCATAGTCAGCATTCTTCCTGCTCCTCTGCTTCCTGAGTTGTTGTTGTTGTTAGGGCAGTCTCGACGGAAATGTCCCGTCCTTCCACACCCGAAACAGGTGTGGCTAGGCCCTGCGTTGTTGCCGCCGGCATTGGTGTTGTTGTTATTGCGAGGGTTGTTGTTGTTCTGGTTGTTTCCCTGATTCTGGTTCTGAGAAGGATAAGTCCTGCAGAACTTTGCAGTGTGTCCCCTTCGGTTGCAACTGGTGCAATGGAACTCCCTACATTCTCCTTGGTGATGGAAACCGCACTTGTTGCATTTGGGATGAGTACCGGAATAGGGTCTTGAAGTGTTTGAAGCAGCTGAGGCTGGAGCATGTGGTGTGGCTGGAACCGGTGCAGTGACAGCGTTAACTGCCACTGTTTGCTGCTTTTTAGAGGCCTCGGGGCCCTGACGCCCCTTTCTCTTGTTGTTCCATCCTTTCTTACCATCACCCTCCTTTTTCTTCTCAGCCTCTACCGGTTTCTCGCCCTTTTTGTGGTTATGATCATATAACCTCTTTGCCAATCTCTTCGCACTGTCAAAAGTTTCAGGGTTCGCAGCTATCACATTTCCTTGAATGGGGGATGTCAGTCCCCAAATGAATCGTTCAATCTTCTTCTCCTCTGAAGTGATCATACCCGGGCACAACAGAGATAGTTCGCTGAATCTCGATATGTAAGCATCGATGTTCCCATTCTGCATCGTGAGATTCCATAGTTCCTGCTCCATCTTCTGTATTTCGCCTCGGGGGCAGTACTCAGCCGTCAACATCTCTTTCATCTCTGCCCAGGGAATAGAGTTGGCGACCGGGAGTGTCATGGCTTCCACATGACCATTCCACCAAGTGAGTGCTTGGTCCACCAAAGTGCAGGCCGCGAACTTCACTTTCATCTGCTCGGGGCACTCGCATATCTCGAATACCGACTCTACCTTCTCGATCCATCGCTTTAGGGCGATCACTCCTCCGGTACCGTTGAAAGTTCGGGGTTTAGCGTTCGCAAAATCCTTGTAGGTGCACGTTTTAGTGAGTCCTTGGTTCGCCCCGTTGTTCGAACTTCCAGATCCTTGCCCGTTACCTCCTCCGTTGTTTCCTCGGTGAAGTTGTGCCATCGCTGCTGTGACTGCAGCAGACACGGCTGCCTGGAAAGCAGTGGAGTCAACTTCCGGCGGGGTTGGTTCGGGATTTCCGCGAGTAGTTGGGCGAGGCATCTTTCTGTCACGAAACGGAAAGATGTTGAGTGTACGTGGTTTCCGTGAGGTGGCGACTCTACTAACTAGGTGTATGGTACGAACCTAAACGTTACTATCATCAAGCATACAATCATAACGTCTCAACACATAACAACTGAGAATATCATAGCAAAACACACAAAAGTTTATTAATATTATCCACATTTAGTACAAGAAAATTTGCTCGTAGGAGCATACATAAGTAATGCTAATCCGACAGCATAACGGCTCCATGAGTAGTGTAGTCACTTAAACATAGAGCCGGAGTACGTAACATAGTTCCTAATGATCTACTATGATAAGTCTATTCCTAACCGCGATGAGCTGCGTCAGGAGGTGGTGCCGAAGATGTGGATGCTCCCTGAAGACGAGCAACAAAGCGTTCCGCGTCCCGGAGTCGAGACTCCCACCGAACCTGTCTCATGTGAAACTCTCGAAGGACGTCACGCGTCTCCTGCTCCGCACGCTCGACCCTAGTCCTCAATTGGTGTACCTGATCCGCAGTGTCCTGGGCAAGATCGCCCGTATTCCATAACCGTTTTACCATGACTGGAAGGGCTCGGTCGGCCGGTCCTCCATCTCTCAGGTCAAAGAACTCGCGTGACATGCCATACGGGGGTCGCTGCCCCTGCTGTCTGCTCCATCTCCAGAGGTCCATACCCCAGGGAGGTGTAGGGCCAGTGGGGCCCACTCGATATGCAGGCACCCGGATTGGGTAAGGGGGTTGATGACTTCGGACTCCGCATCCGAATCACCCCCGTCGCTATCATCGAGCTCCTCTTCGAAATGCTCTTCGTCTTCTTCGGGTTCGACAGGCTCGCCTTCGGCTTCTGCCTCCGGTTCCCCGTCAGGTTCCTCCTCGGACTCCTCTAGCCACCCGTTGTTTCCCTGATTAGGGAAGTAGGGGTCTCCCGGGTGATGAAAGCCAGCCATGCTATCTGCGCGAGTACGTAAATATGCTAACATTATCCTAGGATGCTATGACTATGGTACAGACTAAGCAAACGTTCTCTTTTTGGGTGATAAGGGTATAGTTTTTGGTTCCCTAGCTATCCCGATCTCATCAAGACGTGTGTTAGTTTTACCTTGAAGAGAACGTAGTTGATCAGGCTACATTCACTCCTTGGTATCCCTAAGAACAGTCCCGAATTAACCAAGATACCAGTATTATTGTGTTTGATTCAGCGTTAGGTCCTTATTCCTAATGCAAGCAAGTGTGTTTTATTTACTTGTTCTGTTCAGAGTTATGTTAGTCCCTCTTTTTGGTTTATAGTTGCATATCAATGTATGGCTCAACATGCTAGTTCACTATAAACAAAGCTCTGATACCAACCTGTCACACCCCCGAACCAGACGGTGGAAACGTCCGGGGGCTGTCGTGACTCAATTGAATACCATTACATTGAATATATATGAAACATAACAACATTCGTCACCATTCATCAACATAGTACAACCAGTAGTGTTTACATAACATACATTGTTTAAACATTACATTCCCCAAAAATTAAGTTGTTTAATTCATACAAAAATAAACCGCAACCGTCACTGGATATGATTTCCCTTGATTCACTGGCTCCCTGAGAATACAAGTATTTTGAAAAACGTCAACATATGAAATGTTGGTGAGTTCATAAGTAGTGTTTGAAATCGAATGTTTGTATTGTTTGAAGAACCACCAGAAAATCCGATATTTTCTGAAAAGATAAGTTTCCGAAAACGTTTGTGAAGATCCATAGGTATGCTTGTTTGTTTCTATACTTGTAAAAAAAATGTTCGTTTAGAATGTATGCATTTCAAATTTGTAAGTATTGAAAACCCTAGGAAAACCCGATGTTCTCCTAGTTCCTTGAATTACGTGATGTTACATTGAAACCATTGCATAGCGTATAGTGTCAGTCCCGGGCGACGTTGGAAGGTTTTCGAGCAGGATTATTTACTACAAACCCGCGTTACACAAACGCCCAGTTTATAGTTATACTAACGACTCCGAAGGCGTCGTCAATACTAATCGCGTTATCCAATCGCCCTGACTAGGTGAAGTCCCACATCCGAAGAGAAAGAGGTCACGAAGACCCCGGTAACTCCATTAGCCGGTTGGGGATAAAATGTACGAGGGGTCCCAGACCCGCCTCGCATGAAATGTAGACCTTACTAGCAAGACCAAAGGACCCTTGGGGACCGGTGGTATACAAGCCATTGAAAGTCCATTTACGTTGTGTCGGATCGGTAAAACCCAACACTCCGTAAAAAAAATGTCTTCGGGCCTTAAGATCAGGTCATTGGGCTAGCTAGGCTCAACGAACAAGATTTTACACTTGTGGGGCCCAAAGATGGTGCATAGACGTCTGTGCACACTCGCATGTGTATGTATAACCAAACGTTACTTGTATGAATTGTAGTGTCGTAGTGTTAGTAGTTGTAGATTTCTATTGGCTCGAGACCGAGCCAATTCGTTTAACAACGACTTTTGGTATTGTAATGTATTGTATTCCGTTGATAGTCGTGGTGCCATCATTTGATCAAATTGGGTATATTGAACTAGCCTTGAAATATTCCTGTTTTCAGCCCCTCATCATTTGTAAAATTTACATTTTCAACCCCTTATATTAAATACTTCCCGGTTTAGTCCTTAAACTATTTTTCTTGACATTTTAACACCAAAAATTATTGAAATTAATATTTTTCAACATATTTTTCATAAAAACAGTTTAAGTCCTTGAAAATGCAGTTTTCACGGTTTTAACCCCTTCTTTTCGCAATTTTTACAATTTTGGCCCAATTTGGAAAATTTTGCAACTTTGGTCCTTTTTAAATTTAAAAAGCATTTTAAACCTTTGAAAAGGAGTTGGAACACTTATAGTCCACTGTTTTACAGAAAGTTACAGTTTTGGCCCTCCAAAACAGAAAAATTCGCATAATGGGCCTTATTGGGCCGAAAGTTACATTTTTAACCCATTAAGCTTAAAATTTATGTTTTTAGTCCCCTAAATGAGTATATTTCCAGAAATTTATTTATGAAAACTGTTTTGGCACACTTCATCCATCAGAATCTGTGACATGTCGATTTGGGCCTTTATTTTTGCATTTTTCACATTTTAGGCCCAAAATTTGTGTTTTTAACCCAAAGAAATTATTGCTAAACTACTTAGCCAATTTTTCTTGAAGCACTTTGTGTTTAGAAATATATTTGAAGTTAAAATCATGTAGCACAAGTTATATCTCGGTTTTGATGAGTTTTGAGGCTAGATCCAACATAAAAACACATAAAAGCATACATATAAGCATGGAAATCATACAAGGCATACAAACACATATAGATCTACACTTTCACTTGTATTCCCCCCCCCCCCACAAAACTCATAAAAACAGAAAATAGGGGGTATGAAGCTCACCTTGGGGTGTTGATTCGGTTTTGCAAGGAAAATGGAAGGAAAAATGAAGTGTTTTTGGCCTTGGCTCCCTTTGATGAAGATCTCGAGTTTTGAGATGGTTCTAGGGTGCAAGATCACGATTTTTGCATAGATTAGGAAAGGATTTTGATAACAAAAGAATTTAAACCATAGATCTATGCATAATCTTACCTTAGATGATGATTTACTTGCAAAATCCTCTTGGAAAGTCCCTAATTTTCGAGATTTTTGGAGAGGGGAGGAAGGAGAGTTCTTGAGTGTTCTAGAGAGAATTTGAGATATTTTTGGTGTGTGTGAGAGGGGATTCGGCCGAGAGTGGGAAGAGAGAAGAGAGGAAGTGATATTTGAAGTGATACATGCATGGAGGTATGTGATATGTGCCTAGAAATCCATTAGATAATAGTGAGGTGTCACTCACTAGTCAACATGCTTCCTTTCCTCTTGGGCTCATGCATTGGGCCGAGAATGGGGAGAGAAGAAGGAAAAATTGGGCTCTTTGCCCCTAAGCCCAACATTAGAGGTAGTTTAGGGTATTTATTGGCCTTATAAAATAAAATTGTGATTTTTATGCTTTATTAAGCTAGGTTAGGTTAAATTATGGATCAAAACTTGTGTTTTATTTCATTCTAGGTTCTACCTAGCCCAAAATATTGCAATAAACGAATGTGGGTCCAATTAGAACCCAATTAGGGTCCTAAACCCATGATAGTCCAATTTGGAAATTCATTGGTCCATTTGGATCCAATAAGGAAGTCCTAGTCCTAAATGGACTTAACAAGAACTTCTAGGGTCTCCAATTGTTTGATGACTACTTATAGTACTTGTATCTTGTATTTGATTGAAGTTTTTGATTCACATGTACTTGAATGCATAGATTACATGGCTCAAAATTTATAGTTGTGACAGCAAGCCTTAAGGTCATATCTAAGTCCCTACTATGATTTTGAAGGGTTTAAGTTCATGAAAACCCCATTTACATGATTTTACGGCCCAAGCTTATGCCTTGGCCGTAAACTCCTTCAAATGGCTCAAAATCAATGTTCTAAATGTTATAAGTCCTTTCCTTTAAGTCATTAAGACATATCTAATGTGCAACATTGCTTAGGAGGGGTTTTAGGGCTTAAAAACCCCATCTTTAGGAGTTTATGGTTCAAGCTTGTTCCTTGGCCGTAAACTCATGTTCTTGGTCCCAAAACATAATTTAAACATAAATTTGAAGGCTAAAGAGGTTGAATAACAAGTTAGGGGTGTTACCTCTTTGATTGGAAGCCTTAAATCTTATTTTTGGACCTTTGAATTTGGATGAGGAGAGAGGTTGTGAGAGTTCTATGAGAAAATGGCCAAAGGCTTCAAATGGAGTCCTAAAACACTTTATATAGTGTTTAAGTTTTGGACACGGTGGAATTCTACCCGATACCGGCGTTAGGCGAGGCTTTTGGTCGTACTCGATTAGGTTGTCGTAACCTGATACGGTAAATTTTAGAAATATTTCAAATCACTAAACTTGGGTTTTAAAAGGATTTCTAAATGTATTAAAACACTCATTAAGTCATTTTAGATACGAACAAGTTAATGACTTAATTAAAATAGTGAAATCGGAAACGAAATTGGAAACGACGTTTGGTTGTGTGAATTGTACTACAAAAGAGTTACAAGAAATGATACGGAAATTTCGGGTTGTTACACATAATCTGTTACAAACAAAAAAAACATCATGCCATGTAATAGACATATATGGACTCAAACTCTAACAAGTAGCAATGTAGTAAGTTAGGACCATGGACATAGTTTATAATTTTGTTAAAACTAATTTACCTTTTAACTCCTTATATCTTTCTTTAAACACTGCAGCATATCTTTCAACTTCTTTTTTGATTTGCCTTCCATTTCAGAAGTGATACACCCACATCACTCCTACCATACTTCTCACAAGCCCTAATAAAAGTATTGAAGTCTCTCTAACTCCATGTAGAGAATCCCTGGGATCAGCAATAATTTAACTGAGGCGGAGGTTAACATCAGCAGGGGAAACTGTTTTCTTTTACAGAGCACCAATGTCCCAAACTCGAACATTCTGATCTAATGATGTTGAAACAAGAAGGTCCTATTTCGGATGGAACAAAGCACACGTTACATATATAAAAGGTTAAACAAAAGTACATAATATGTAAAGTAAAATTGAGATTTTAGGACTTTTTTGGACTTTTTTTTCAGCAAAAATAATCGCATCAGAGAGGGTGATTTCAGCATATGAGGGTGCCAAGAGAGCCTATTTCAGCAAAATGGATACTTTTGTGAGTGTTTCATAGTAAAATATAGCGTGAGACCTACTTTCAAGGAGTGAAGCACTCTTTTGCTCTACACTGGATCGGTCCAGATTGCATTCTTTTTATTCCTTTTCCTGGAATGAATAAAGAACACATAACTCAAAGAGTGCCTAATCAATTTAGTAGTTTGGTGTTTGCATTTTGATGATTTATCAGATTTTTCATTGTTGTTACCAAACCAGATAATCATGAGCATCATGGATACATTTAATGCAATTCATACTAAAGCAGATGATCATGAGCATCATGGATACATTTAATGAAGTTCTTTCTCAAATATATGCTTACAGGAACATATGAACATTATGAGAATACTCACTTGCTATCCTCTAGCATTAGATCTCAAGGTCAACCAACATAAGAGCAATTTGTAGTTTATCATCACTATAAGAAGATGTGGGATAACTAAAAGTACAATGAGGGTAGAAAAACAACCTGGCCAAGAAGAATTTGAGACCAGTGACGGAGCTTGAACATATAATTAGGGGGGCCGAAAGTTAAAAAATCTAAAATAAACGTTATTACACAAAAAAATCAAAAAAAAAAATTTCAGCATTTAAACACCAAAATACCTAAAGTTACCGTTTTCATCTTGTCCAAGATTGTATCTATAAAAAAAATCAAATTGTATGAACAATTCATTCAAAATCTACCGATTAACTTTAATTTCTGCAAAAAAAAAAAAAAACATATAACATTGTTTGAGATTCTAATTTCTTGATTCCTAAATTCCAACAACAATAAAATGGAGGAACAATTCAAATTAATTAACAATCTCAGCTCATTTAAGACAAAAAACAAGCAATTAGAGGAACAAATCAACAATCCTAACTTATTTGGAGTTTTGGACAAACAAGAAACAAGGAACAACAGTGTGTGAAATCATTTAATTGTGTGGACTGTGAAATTCCCACAAGGCCACAACAATCAATTAACCAAATTTGCAAATGGAGACTGAACAATAAACAGAACAAGATTACACGAAGGAACATATAACATTGTTTCATTTGTTTAAGATTCTAAGTTCTTGACTAGTTGACTATCTGATTTTTCTTCCAGATTGCACGAAGGAAGAATAGAACTTACAGAGTTACAGAAGAGATTAAGAGAAGACTGAAGATTGGAATTTGAAAGTCTGCTAGCTGCTGTCGCCTACTGTGCTGGCGTGCTGTGTCTGCAGATTGCGGTGGTCTGTGGAGGCCGGAGGCAGAGCGGACTGAGGCGTGAGGCACCGAGGCGTCCGACGACTAGAACAGCGACCAATGAAGAACGGATTCAACGGATTGACCGAAGATGAGGATTGGGATTTGCCGATTTGGGGTTTGATACTTCAATTCACGTCATTCAGATTGGGCAAGAGGGGCCAAAGCCCAATTTACATACACCTGTGCTTATATCTCAAAAAATTATTCTTAGTTGGACTACTTCTAACCCAAAATTCAGGGGGGGCCAAGACCCCTCCTGGCCCTAATAAAGATGTGTCCCTGTTTGAGACCAAGTAAACTTTTGTTGTTGTACATTGAACTTGCTTCTTGAAAGAATCCCCCAAATATCTTGCCTTAATTGTTGTACATTCGGATACTGGGATATAGTGAGGAACAAGATCTCCTCCTTCATGTTATTCATCGCCTCCTCCAACCACAGTCCTTCACCGCCTCCTCTGAATTCCATGGACCCGAGCTGCTGCTCCAGCCTCCAAGCGGAGCTCTCAAATCGATCAAACCTCGGTGGTCTGGAATATCACGTGATGCACGTCAGCGAGGATGTGAAGGTTGTCGGTATTCCTTTACGATAAACAAAAGGGATTTGGTAGTGGTGGAGGCGGATTAGGGTTTACAGAGAAAATAAGAAGGAGAGAGTGAAGGTTGTCGGCTGGTGGAGAGGATAAATTCGTTATTTCTTCCCGAAAAGCAACAACTTGATCAGAGAACGAACCCTCCAAATGAGGTCTAGGGTTTACATGGAAACCCTAAAAGATGGATGAAATACAGGGTTTTAATTTTTAAGGATTTCATTTCCCCCCTGAAGGAACACGCATTCCATTAAATTTTATAAAGTGACGGCCTTAGACGACACACACTTTACTATAGGTGCCCTCCGTGTTTTTTTTTGTTTAAACACTAATTTAAGGGCACGCAATAATGCATGACTTAAATCCTTAAATTTTTTGAAGAGATGACACTTTTTTAACGTTACTCTCCATTGCGTAACATAAATCAACGGGTGTCGTGGTTTGCGCGTCGTAAAAGGCTATTTTTCTTGTAGTGTGTTTCAGTCTCGAGTGTGCCCTTCAAGTTTTGTGACTGGGATGCCGAGGATCACAAAACAAGGTGTGAAGTAACCATGGAAATTACTTGGTACCCTAAAGTGTTTACCCCTCAATCGATGTGCCGGTTAACCACACACGCTCCATCGATACTATGATAAACATTAAGTTATCCTTTGCCTACCTTGTTAAATACGAGTTAGTGTGCCGATTAACCACACACGCTCCACTAACCGACTTAAACAAAGTGCAAAGTGTAATTTCATGGATTAGCACCTTATTCACATTTTCCTAAGTAACTAATATTGGGTATTTATAAATGGTTTAGTTATTTAGTATTTATCATTAATACTTTTATTGAAAGGAGAACTATAGTCTTTGTCCTACCCGTTCAGCTAACGACCCTCCACGAGTCAAGGAAGCGGTGGGTGGGAGTGGACACCCATTAAACTGCCATTTTATAGGCAGTAACCTTATACCCCCTTATAGATCGGCTATGTGAATGAGGCCTACTAACGGCAAGACTGACTTTACTCTTATATATATATATATATATATATATATATATATATATATATATATATATATATATATTATTAACATATAATATTATAAAGTATAAGGGTTGAATTTTAACTTTTAAAATTCTAAGGGCTAACTTGGAATTAAAGTATTCATAAGTGAAAACTTTTCAAATTCCAAAACTTGAGGGCAAGTTTTGAAACTATTTAAAACTAATTAATTCCATAACTTATGTGTTTAAAGTAGTTTTAATCCAAAAACTCTTTAAGTTCCATAACTTGAGGACAAGTTATGGAAGACTATAAATTATTAAAGAATGTAACTTTTCTTATTTTGTAACTTATGGAACTAATTAAGGTTACACATTTTATTATTTAATGAAGTGACTTTTGAACCTCCATAACTTAAGGACAAGACTCTTCATTTTTTGTAACGATCGCCAACTTTTATGAGTTTTATGAAACTTAAATGTGACTTTTCATATAACTTGAGGACAAGTTACAAAAACACATTTTAGAATCAACTCTTAGGTTAATTTGGATTGAAAACAACAATTTCACATAACTTCCTATTAATCTAAGCAACTGATAAGAACAAGATAATTCAAATCAAACTTTTTCATGTAATTAGTCAAAACCTTAAACTAATACAAAACATGAATCTATTGACAATTATCTTTGAAATTGGAGTAGCATGAACATTACCACATCAAAAACAAGTTTATAAGTCCAAAAACTTCTTAGGGTAATGTTCCTAGTCCAATTCCAATCAAAAACATCGAATAATTGTTGTCTGGGGGTCCAACTCGTCGAGTGCATGAACCAACTCGGCGAGTTGGATCGTTTTGATCACTTTTTAGGCATGGACTCGCCGAGTCTCCTGATGGACTCACCAAGTCGATGCCCAGACAGCAAACAACTTTGATTTTTTAAGCAGTTTTGCAAGTATAACAAGAAAACAAGCCTAGGCTCTGAAACCACTGTTGGGTTTTGAGCATTCTAACACTCCTAAGTGTACATGCAACCCTAAATACCTTGCATCTATGTTTTTCTCTATTATACATGCAATTATGAACATCCAAGGTATTATCCTAATCTAGCATACAAAATAATGAATATAACAAGATAGAATACATACCTCTTTGATGTAGAATGTATTCATGAAGCTTGAGTGCTTAGTACCTCAAGCGTGACACCTCAAATGGTTCACACAACACCAAATACACTTGGAATAACTTGAGAGAAACTTGAACACTCCTAAAATCGGCTAGGCCTTTCTTATTATTCATAGTGGCCAATTTTTCCCAAAGAATATGATCTTATATAGTTGTTACAATTAGGGTAAACCCTAATTGTCATGGGCTTCCATTTCCTTGGATCTGTGGGTTCAAATACATCATGGAGCATCCATGGACCATCCTATGGGTTTTAGCCCAACTTGATTATCCATGGAGCATTAGTCCACTATACAAGTATGGATGATTTACACAATCAACCCATATATTTAATTAGTCTTCTTTTGATCACTTAATTAATTCTAGATTAATTGTTGATCAATACTAATTAAATAATCCTATTAATATATTAGAACTTATAGTATACTAATCAACCTTAAGTGTTATTTCTCAAATTATAGTCTATCCAAGTGCATGATGCCATGCAACCCAAATGGACCATGCCGGGTCGGGTCAAGTCTTACCAATTATAGTTATGGACTTAGACATTCATCCAACACATAGGATGAAGAGTAACTCGACGAGTTGTTCATACAACTCGGCGAGTCAAGTCAGGACATGAGTATCAGTTGATGATGAAGTCGACAGGTTGTTCATACAACTCGGCGAGTCGGATGTGGATTTGGTCAGTGTTCATTTAGAAGGAAAACCCGTCGAGTCATCGCCTAACTCGACGAGTAGAGATGGTCATGAGGTCTGATGAAAGGATAGGGACTCGGCGAGTTGGCGAGCCAACTCGGCGAGTCAGGTCAACTGGAAGTTGACTTTGACTTTGACTTGGTCAAGGGGTAAAATGGTTATTTTACCCTAAGGATAGATGTTAGTTTCTGACTAAGTGTTTTGTGGGAATTATAGCCGGAGGATTTCCGGAGTAGCAGCGGCAGCAGTCAGAGGATTCCCACGTAGTTCAGCAGCTACGAGGTGAGTTACCTTCTAGTAGGGGTGGGTCTAAGGCCACAATGTCGGCCCACCATTGAGAAGCTTTTAGAAGATAATTGTCTTTGTGATAATTTGTCTTGGTCTGTTATGTGTTTGGTTACGAGTTATATCTATATGCTCTATTACATGATAGGGATAGTTTCCCTGATAGTAGTCCTTAGGACCGAGGGGTAGGTCAGTACCCGGATATGTCTGAATGTGTGCTTATATATTGCTATTGTATGCTAGTGGTAGGGGTGGAATAGTCCCTAGTTACCAGTTGAAAGATACCGATGACGATTACCGGTTGAAAGATATCGATGATGATTACCGGTTGAAAGATACTGATGGTATTGTATGGTATGTGGTATGATGGGGGAACTCACTAAGCTTTGTGCTTACGGTTTCAGTTTTTGGTTTCAAGTACCTCTTCATCCAAGGGGAAGGAGCCGGTGGCGTAGCATGGCATCACACACACTCACATATGATTTCCGCATGGTGTTTTCTGGGACTGTACTCTGACATGAAATTTGTTCATGGTTGTGGGTTTCAAATATGATACTGGGTTTTGAGATGACATATTTATACAATATTTTCTAATAAATGTTTTATGAATTAATTAGTCAAAATGAAATTTTTGGGCTTGAATTTTGGGCTGTTACAAGTTGGTATCAGAGCCCTGGTTTGAGGGATTCAGACACTCCCTCGGGGGTGTCTGGACTCAAACTGAGGGGCTAAAAGATTTTTACAATAAAACAGTTTTCTAAATATCTAAACGGAATGATTTTACGAAAGACAAGGTGTTTGATGCATGCGACCGGGCTCAAGTAATTTTTCCTGAAGATACCCATACATGTTATGTTATGCTATATGGTTTGATTCAGAAATGCATGCTAGAATAGGACTAAGGATCTAGGAAGATGCCTTGAGTGCCTGATATATGATTCTGATAATCGCATGCTAGTTAGGGCTAAGGATCTAGGAGGATGCCTTGTATGCCTATTGTATGAGCTGTATGCTAGGGTTGTTTAGTCAGCAGTAGGATGTCCTGTATAGGTTATGCCTGATTTGGTTACTCGATGCACGAATACTGCTTCCTTTGTGCTATGGGGGTTCTGGCTATTTCCAACTAACTAAGGAGAGCATATGTAGCAGTACCTGAAAGTTAGTTAGGGGAAATGGTAGGGGATGTTGTGCAGCTGATGGTGGATAGTAGGTCGGAGAGTGCCCTAGGGAAGCCTAGGATGAGGTTATTAGAAAGGGGTATCGATAAAGGACCTGGTGAAGTCGTAACAATCCTTGAGGAAAGCACAGGTAGATGTGGAAGGTAGTATGGTGATATTTGCATAATTAGTCATATATTTAGCATACATTTTTATTCATTTTTAGTTAATTATGTGTATAATTATCACATCCCCTAATTTCTCGGCCAGAAAAGACCGACTTAATTTATGCTTTTTAAAATAAAATCAGAGAAATCTTTTTAAAAGATGTTGCAGAATTTGTTCCCAAAACAAACTAAAAGTTTATCAAAACCTTCGTTAAGAAATGTATAGTTTCATTTCATATCAAAACCTCGGGATGTCATGTTCCGATATAGATCAAAAGCATAAACAAGACATTATAAACCTTTCAACAGTCATTTACAACTACTGGCCTATAATCCAAAATTCTCTCATCGTCCTCCAACTATGCTCGGGGTCCACTACCTGTAATCATAAAACTGAGTGGGTCAGGCATGGGAGCCTGGTGAGCATATAGGGTTTTAAACCCACATTAATAATATACTTATTAAGTTCACCAATCAACAATAACCTTGATTACCCATTCCCGTTGTCCTCACTTTACGTCCCTAAACACCTATCACAAGGGACCTACCCTAAGGAATATCATCGGGATGGACACTACTGCTAAGGGGTTTCCTTAGCCATACATGTCCTTAAGGAAACCATGAGGGGGATGGAGTACGCCAATGAACATTTAATTCATCAACACCTACAAGTTGCGAACCTGCTAGTGTTCCACTGGACTGTCTAGAAAAGTCCGTGGTCGTCATCTATACTCCGCTAGATGACTACAACAACAACAACAACAAAAACAACAACAATAACATCGAGGCCTCTCACCTTTTTAACACACATCAACTATTTCATCTACCCATGTTATACCTAACATATTATGTAGATAAAAGCATATACAATTTAAAACTTGTATAAAACATCAATTCAACAGTCACCTCGAATAAACAATTAACATATTTACACATAACACGTATTTCAAGGTAAATACTTCATATCTATGTGTAAATTGAAAGTAACTACACACTCACATGATTTGATGATAATCGGGCAGCAATTCGTTTCCTAAAACGATCGTTTCTAATAAAACCGGGAGTTTTACTGAGAAACCGGGCTTTGTAAAAGTCAAGCTTCGAAACCGAAAAGATAAATTTTCCAGGCTTCACGGGCACTTCGTGGAGTATTCCGAGGTTTACAATCGATATCGGGGCTTTGGGGGATGCTAATATGAAAGAAATATGAGATTTAGGGTGAAAAGTGGCAAATTTCCAAATTTACCCGGGAAGGCTCGCAGCCTTTTATTTATAGGGTGGAGCTTCTGATCGGATGGCTGAGAAGGAGCCACGCCTCGTAGATCCGAGGGTTTGCAGGGAAGGCTCGCACGAGGGCTGCACGTGCGAAGGGCTGCTGGCTTTTTGTGATTGGTCCGAGGCGTGTGTCCGATGCGCAGGTGGTCAGCATGTGCGAGAGTCTCGGTGGCACTCGCTGATTGGACTGCAGAGTCGTCTTACACGTGTGAGGCTCGGAGCTAGGTGCGACCTTCAGATCGGTCAGCAGCCTCGGTTTGGACAGATGCTCAGTTCGGATTGGGCCTCCTTCTTGGTCGAATCAGAAGCCTACACGCGGGTCAGATCACATGGGTTGCATGCGAGGATCACATGGCTATTGTTCATGCGAGGGTGACTCAGCAGATTTCGTTGACTCAGCAGGACACGTGGCACTTTTTCAGCGAGGGTGACGTGGCAACTCGTGACGATGCGAATTTTCTCGATTTTCGCGCCAAAACTTCTAAAATCCATAACTTTCGCCTACGAGCTCCATTTTTGACGTTCTTTATATGCCCGCGTAGCTAAAATTACGCTCTACAACTTCCGTTTAGACTTCATCGGCTAATTTTGAATTTAAATTTTATATTATTATTTTTAACTGACCGGGACAGGAAATCAGTTAAAAATTCATAACTTCTTCATCCGACGTCCGTTTTCCTCAGACTTTTTACCGTTGTGCTCCTAATGACGAGACCTTCAATTCTCATTTAGGTTGTGTCGGCTAAAAATCACTCGATCTAATATTCGAGTTTTTAGTTGTCTACTGCTAAGCTGAAACTTCGAAAAATCATAACTTCCTCATACGAAGTCAGATTTGGGCGTTCTTTTTATCGAAGTTCTCGGTTTAACGAATACTACGAATTTCGTTTAGATTACTAAAGCTAAAAAGTAGTTTATCCAAAACTCACTTTTTACGACATTCAGCACCGTGCCGGTTTTGTCGCGAAACTTCGACAGGTCATAACTTCTTTGTTATAACTCAGATTTTGGTATTCTTTATATCCCCGAAATCCTTGTTTCGACGACTATAACTTTATGTAAAGATATCAGGCTTATCTCACATTTTAATTTTGACGCTTATTTTTATTCTTAAATAATTAAGCCCTAATAATTAAACATAAAATACATAATTCACATAATATTCACATAATTCCTTTTCATTTCTTCAAAATGAGTTACAAAGGTTAACCTAGACTATCAATTCAATATAAATGCCTAGGCTAGAAACACAAGTGTTACAATAATGTGGAAAAAGGTACTTAATAATGTTTAATTTTGTTTTCAGTCCAAAAGGCATACTTGGAAGTAAAAGGGAACAAGGAGAAGCAATTAGAGACCAAAGAATGAAGAATGAGGGACAAAAGCATGGCTACTCGGCGAGTCTGCGAGCTTACTCGGCGAGTACACAAGAATATTCCAAAAGATAAGTCAAGACTCCTGGTATAAGACGGATAACAAGCATCTACTTGGCGAGTTGGGTCTGCTACTCGCCGAGTACACCCTGTTTTGTGATAATTTTAAATACCAAACCATTATTCGAAGGAAAGGGACTTCTAGCGTTTTTGGAGCTTCACCTGCAATTGAAGAACCCTTGGAAGAGCTAAGGAACCCTAACCTTCAATCATTTGAAGAATCAAGGCAAATTAGGTTAATCATTCCACTTTACTTTAGGAATTAAGCATGTTTAGCTTAGTTGAATTTGTTTTTCAGTTTGTTTTTTATATGACTATGAACTAAATTCGGTTTGCTTCTGTTGGGGAAGACCAAGTTACTCCTATGGTTTAATTATACTTTTTAATTGATTGTTATTTGGTGATTTTATTAAATTAAGTTTGTTAAAGAACCTTATGCATTAATGACAACTATTTTCTGTTAATTGGAAGGCAATTAAGCTGCATGAACATCTCTTAGTTGTTAACCTCATATGTTATGTGAATGCTTTATCATATGCCTACGAATAATGAATATGAAACTAGGATTAATTAGAGAATGGGTAAATTAATGTGTGAGCTTGTTTGAGAAACCAACAAACAAGAGGTTAATTGAAATACCAACTTGATTAACAAATTACAAATCTTATTTAATCCAAATAATTAAACTAGGGAATTAATTAGTTTAAACAATTGGCCACTGCTTGAATTGATTAATTGTCTAAGGGTTTGGAGTAATGAACATGAACCTAACCACTATAGTTAGTAACCAATAATAATCAATCTATCATTTAAAAAAAAAACCATAGGAGTGAATTGGTTGAACCTAAACAGAAACCCTTTATTAAATTTGGTGAGTTTGTCATTTGCTTTAATCGTTTACTTAGTTAAGTGTTTAAGTGCTGTGTTTAAGTTTCTAGTCTTGTAAAACTAGAGGAAAACCCTTTTACTTTTATTACTTGTATAGTTAAAACTAGTTATTAGATTAATTTCCGTTCCCTGAGTTCGACACGCTACTTATCCAACTATACCACTAAAAGACATGGTTGACTGCCTTTGTGTGCTTAATTTATTAACTAAAAGTAGGATTAAAACTAGCTCGTTTCACACACATCAAGTTTTTGGCGTCGTTGCCGGGGAACGGTATTAAATAGTTAATCTAATTCCTAATTTTTTCGATCCTTTGTGTGAGTTTACTGGCACAAAGTTAATTTATTGCAGTTTAGTAGTTAGTAATTAGGTTTTAGAATCTGTTTTAGTTCTATTATTAAGCTTAGTTTTCTTTCAAAATTTCACTGCTACTCGCGGAGTGCATTCGCACCTACTCGGCGAGTACAACAGTATTTCGCAGTTAAATTTCGTTTTTCTTTAATTGCATTTTTTTTTTGTTCTTTTTACGTTCTTTTTATCTTGTTTTATTTTAGGACTTTCATGACCAGAGGATCAAACACCCCGCTGGTACCCCCGTTTGAAGATCTCGAATCCGCATTGAAAAGGAACAAAGGAAAGGACGTGGAGAGCTCAAATACACCTAAGAAGTCACCTTTGTCTAATTTGAACACTGTTTTTGGGAAGAAGAAGAGCAACAAAGCAGGTGCATCCAACGCATCTTTAGCAAGTGAAGAACCGATCAAGGAAGACACCGAGTACGGAACCGAGGAGGAAGAAGAACTTACATACGGGCACGACTCCGATTCCGGCGACGAGTTAGCTCTTACCATGGCTAACATTGATGAAATCCCCATGAGGGAATGGAAGAAGAGGATGCGCGACGACACTGGACTGGGACTTGTGCAACCCACAATTCCCGAAACTGCTACTTTTGAGCTCAAGGGTTATGTCCTAGCTTTACTTAAAGAAATTCCTTTCTATGGAAAAGACCATGAAGATGCCTACAAGCATTTGGATGAAGTCAATGATGTAGCTGATTACTTTAATGTTCCAAATGTGCCTCGCGAGACTCAGCTACTTCGCATGCTTCCAGTAACATTCAAAGGTGCTATAAAAGACTGGCTCAAGTCACTTCCACCCGGATCAGTCACCACATGGGCCAAGATGAAAGAAGAATTCATTGATCACTTTTGCCCACCTTCCAAGATAGCCAAGTTGAAGAAGGCCATTGCTAAATTTGAACAACAAGCTGGAGAGTCGCTATATGAAGCTTGGGAGAGGTACAAGAGTTTTCTAAGAAATTGCCAACACCATGACCTCCATAACCAGCAAGAAGTCTCCATCTTCTATGATGGAGTCAATGTCATAACCAGGCAGTTACTAGACTCGCAAGGCCCGCTCACAAAGAAGCCACCCCCGGTGATCAAGGAATTGATTGAAGAATTCTCTAAGCACTCTAGAGAATACCACAACCCAAGAAATGATGTTACTAGGGAGCCGCATATGCAGCTACTGAAGACTTGTCCGCGGTCATGGCTATGCTAAAAACCATGGATAAAAGGATGGATACAATGGATCAAACGACCCATGCTATTCGGGTGGGGTGTGAAAACTGCAATGGACATCATCTAACTAGAGATTGCGACTTCGATGAAAATGGCAACAAGAAGGTGGAAGTTTGTTACTCAAGTGGAGACCGATACAATGAAGATTGGTGAAAACCAAAGAAAGAGTGGCTCCCTTATGAAGAGTACAAGAAGGCTAAGGAGGAGAAGTTCAGGCAGAAAGGAAGAGGTTTTTACCAAAAGGAGGAGCCGGCACAAGAAAGGAAACCAAGTCTGGAAGAAATGCTTACCAAATTTGTAGCTGCTTCAGAAAAGAGACATAGTGATCATGATGCTGCAGTTCAAGAAACAAGGACCATGCTTAGAAACCAGCAAGCATCTATCCACAACATAGAAACGTAGCTAGGGCAACTTGCTCAACAAATCAACCAAAGATCACCGGGCGAATTTCCTAGTAAAACTGAAAATAACCCACGAGGCGCGCACATAAATATAGTTACAACAAGAAGTGGGAAAATTATCACTCCTCTGGCCCCTATTCAGAACGAAGCACCCAAAGAATCACAGAAGGAGGAAGCAGAAAATCAAAATCTCCAATCTGACAGCTCTACTCGCCTAGTACAAAATATGGACTCGGCGATTCCACTGCCAAATCCGAAGGATCAGACCCCTGAAAAACTTTACCAGCCTCCATTTCCATACCCAGCCCAAGCTATGAAAGAGAAGCAGGAAGAGGAGTACCAAAAGTTCCTAGATCACTTTAAAGCTCTTCAAATTAACATACCCTTCATTGAAGCTATCGTACAAATGGCCAAATATGCAAAGTTCCTTAAGGAACTTCTCACTAATAGAAGGAAGATGGAGGAAGTGAAGAAGGTAGTCCTCAATGAAAACTACTCAGCTGCTATGCTAAATAAGCTACCAAAGAAGAAGGGTGACCCGGGGAGCTTAACTTTACCTTGCCAATTTGGCAACTTGGCTACCATTCATGCTTTGGCCGATTCGGGAGCAAGCGTAAACCTCATGCCATATTCATTCTTCAAGAAGCTTGATCTCCCGGAACCAAGAACAATTCGCATGGTGATTTACTTAGCAAACAAGACAGTCACTTTTCCAAGAGGCATATGTGAAGACTTATTGGTCAAAGTGGACAAGTTTGTATTTCCCGCTGATTTCATCATTCAAGACATGGATGCGGATCCTCAAGTCCTAATCATCCGTGGAAGACCCTTCCTCAACACGGCAAGTGTTATAGTAGACATGAGGGACTTGAAGCTCACTTTGCGGGTAGGAGAAGATTCAGTCACATTTGGGGTAGATCAAGCTATGAAGTATGCAAGGAACAGTGACAACACGACATTCTCAATTGACATGCTTGATGAATTATTGGAGGAATGCATAAGTGAAGATTCCAACAAGTTCACAATTTTTGATGAAGAATTTGATGCAGAAAAAGACTTAATGGAGATCGAAATACTGCTGGAAGAAGCTGAGTTTGAAGAATTGGTGAAGCAATCTGACAGCTCTACTCGTCGAGTAGGGCTGATCTACTCGCCGAGTTTATCCTTAGAAAAATCAGAATTCGTAAATGCAGCTACCAACTCGCCGAGTCCCTTACCTACACTCGGTGAGTACAACAATCAGAACCCAAAAACTAAGCTCAAAAAGTTACCAGAACATTTGGAGTATGCCTTCCTTGAAGATGGCCATCAAAAGCCAGTTATTATAGCCTCTGACCTTTCCAAATCTAAAAAGGAAGAACTAGTGCAAGTTTTGAAGAAGCGAAAGCGGGCCATAGCATGGAGCATCACCGACATCAAGGGAATAAGCCCCTCTTATTGCTCTCACAAGATTAATCTGGAAGAAGGAGCAAAGCCGGTTGTGCAGCACCAAAGAAGACTAAACCCAAATATGAAAGAGGTGGTTAAGAAAGAAGTGGTCAAGCTTTTAGATGCGGGGATTAATATATTCCATTTCCGATAGTCCGTGGGTGAGTCCGGTCCAACTGGTGCCCAAGAAAGGAGGGATGACGGTCATAACCAACGAGAAGAATGAGCTTATTCCGACACGAACAGTAACCGGTTGGAGAGTGTGCATCGATTATCGAAAGCTAAACGATGCCACTCGTAAAGACCATTTTCCCTTACCTTTTATTGATCAAATGTTAGAAAGATTATTGGGCCATAGTTATTATTGCTTTCTGGACGGATTCTTGGGTTATTTTCAAATACCCATAGACCCAATGGACCAAGAAAAGACCACATTTACTTGCCCAAGTGGGACTTTTGCTTATAGACGCATGCCCTTTGGGCTATGTAATACACCCACGACTTTTCAAAGGTGTATGACATCCATGTTCCATGATATGGTGGAAAATTTCATGGAAGTTTTTATGGATGATTTTTCTGTTTTTGGATCTTCCTTCCATGATTGTCTCACAAATCTTGACCTAATGCTTGCTAGATGCGAAAAGACCGACTTAGTCCTTAATTGGGAAAAATGTCAATTTATGGTCAAGGAGGGTATAGTTTTGGGCCACAAAGTTTCTAAAATGAGAATTCAGGTGGATAGGGCAAAGATTGACACCATTGCCAAATTACCCCCACCAACTAATATGAAGGGCATAAGAAGTTTTCTAGGACACACGGGTTTTTACCAACGTTTTATAAAAGATTTTTCAAAAATAACTAGACATCTAACACAATTACTCTTAAAAGATGCACCATTTAATTTTACTAAAGAGTGTTTAGAGGCATTTGAATTTTTAAAGGAAAAATTAACTAATGCCCCGATCATTATTGCACCAATTTGGAATTTACCATTTGAAATCATGTGTGATGCTAGTGACTTTGCATTAGGAGCTGTCCTTGGTCAAAGGGTTGATAAGCACTTTCGACCCATATATTATGCTAGTAAGACTTTAAATCCAGCCCAAGAAAATTACACCACCACGGAAAAAGAATTATTAGCTGTGGTGTATGCTTTTGATGAATTTCGTCCTTATTTAGTTTTATCTAAAACAACAATTTTTACTGACCACTTTGCTATCAAGTATTTATTTGCCAAACAGGATGTCAAGCCAAGATTGATACAATGGGTGCTAATCTTCAAGAATTTGACATAGAGATACGAGACAAAAAGGGAATGGAGAATGTAGCAGCTGACCAATTGTCAAGGCTTGAAAACCCACAATTGCAAGAAGATAGAATTGGAGATGATTTTCCGGACGAGTACATTATGGTGTCCGTGGGAGAAGAACCATGGTTTGCAAATATAGCTAATTACTTAGCTAGCAAATTCATCCCAAAAGATCTCACAAGTCAACAAAAGAAGAAATTCTTTTCCGAGATAAAATATTAATTTTAGGATGAACCATATCTTTTCCGAAGATGCGTGGATGGAATCATACGAAGATGCGTGTTCGGGAATGAAAGCTGGAAAATATTGGAGCATTGTCATAGCGGGCCCACGGGTGGACATCATGGAGCACATTACACTGCAAAGAATATCTTTGTCATTGGGTTTTACTGGCCCACGATTTTTAAAGATGCAGCTCAATTTGTCAAAGAGTGTGATGCCTTTCAAAGAGTGGGAAACATTTCATCTCGAAATAAAATGCCACAACAAAGTATCCAAGTGTGCGAAGTATTTGATGTGTTGGGGATCGATTTCATGGGACCATTTCCCATGTCCAATGGCAACAAATACATATTGGTGGCGGTGGATTATGTATCCAAGTGGGCGGAGGCACAAGCTTTTCCCACTAATGATAGTCGGGTGGTGGTGCGGTTTTTAAAGAAGTTATTTTCAAGATTTGGAGTCCCGAAAGCTCTTATAAGTGACCGAGGCACTCATTTTGCCAATGATCAATTAGAAAAGGTGCTAAGGAAATATGGGGTAACCCATAAATTTTCTACATCCTACCATCCAAAAACTAGTGGACAAACCGAAGTGACAAATCGAGCTTTAAAGAGAATCTTGGAGAAATCAGTGGGGAGCAATCGAAAAGAATGGTCAGATAAGCTAGACGATGCACTTTGGGCCTTCTGTACAGCTTTCGAAACCCCTATTGGTACTACACCATATAGGTTGGTTTATGGAAAGCAATGTCATTTACCGGTGGAGATAGAGCATAAAGCTTTTTGGGCTTTAGAGATGTGCAACTTCAACATGGAGGAGCTCAGGAACAACCGGTAAATGCAAATGAATGCCCTTGAGGAACTTAGAAATGATGCATACACTAGTTCTTTGATCTATAAAGAGAAAACTAAGAATTGGCATGACAAGAGGATCAAAGAAAATAAAGAATTTCATGAAGGCCAAAAGGTGTTGCTCTTTAATTCAAGGCTAAAACTCTTCTCGGGAAAACTTAAGTCAAGATGGGATGGTCTTTTTCTGGTGAAGACGGTGTTTCCACATGGTGCTATAGAGCTATTATCAAAAGATGGAACACCTTTCAAGGTCAATGGACATAGGGTCAAAAAGTATGAAGAAGGAGTCCCAAGGAATGAAGGCATGGAAGAGTTGATGTTGCTGGAAGGGATTGCAGCCACGTAGAGAGGGAGGAGTCCAGCTAATGACTCTTTAAAAAGAAGCGCTTTTGGGAGGCAACCCAAGTTTAGAGTTTGCATTTTCTTTCCTTTACTTTCTTTTTAATTGTATTAGGATCTTTTTCATTCGTCTTCTTATGTAAATATAATTGCTTGAGGGCAAGAAATGCCTAGAGTGTGGGGTGGAGGGTTAAAAATGAGAAAAAAAGAAAAAAAAATTCAATTTTTTCAAACTGCAAGCTTTACTCGCCAAGTAGGTACGAGTACCCGGCGAGTACTTGCCAAAATAAACCATGAAACGCGTAAATGCAGTTCTACTCGGCGAGTAGATCCTTTCTACTCGGCGAGTAGATCCTTTCTACTCGGCGAATAGCTAACTTACACAGACGGTATATAATGTGAGAAATAAGGGTTTTTACCCATTTTACCCACACACTCGCCGTTCACAGCCTCCTTTAAGCGATTTCTATGATTTCTTTGATTTTTGGCGTAATCCTCGACTTTCAAAGGAAAAGGTATGATCTTTACACGTAAAACTCATCAAAGGTTCAAGCTTTATCACTGATTTGCCCCTATTTTTGTCTAAATTCGGATTTGGGGGTTTCCTCAAATTCTAGGGTTTTAATTTTACCATGAATTAGGAGATGTTAGGAGAAATTTCTTTTGGATTAGTGGTTATTGGACTTAGTACAGAAAACCCTTGTGAAAAATTGGGTGTTTTGGACAACCCATATGTGTTCGACAGATTCTGGTCCTGATGTTCATCCTACTCGCCAAGTAGGACATGAACACGGCGAGTAGAAGGCTATACAGATCTGTTTATTTCGATTTCAATTGCTGGGTGTTGTTTTTTTGTGCTTTCTTAATGTTGTTATGCAGATACCATGTCCAGAAGGGGTCAGACTTCTTGAGGGGGAAGCCAAGGGGACATTCTGTGGCTCTCGTTCAGCCAAATCACATCCAAATCGTCTCAAGCCCGTGCAAAAAATAAGTTGGAGGCTTTGAAACAGAAGGAGATTCATTTACCCAATGCAGTGGATTGGGATTGGTTGGGGAAAGTTGGTTTGGAAGAAGAGTTGACACCATATTTGGTGAAAGAATATACTTTGGGGGATTCAACCATCATATGTGATGGTTGGTTACAGCTATTCAAGATTCAAGAACCGGTCTATGCTGAATTATGTTGGGAGTTTTTTGCTACCATCTCATTCCGAGGTGGTAGTGAGTACTACAATCCCAATGTAATTTCTTTTTCTCTAGGTGGGGAGCTGCAACAATGCAGCATGGCAGAATTTTCTTGGAGGCTTGGAATCTATGAGCAAAGCACCATGTTGAATGAAGATTTTGAAGCCTTTGTATAAAATTGCCACAAAGATCTTCCCGAGGAAGTGGTTGCTTCTACCTGGTGGAATACTATTTCTAACCGGGTGTACATCCCATCTACCGCAAAGGAGGGTCATATATGTTCACCGATCCACCGTCTCATTCATCGGTTCGTTGCAAGCACGATCAATATGAGGAAGGACTGGGACAAGGTCCCGACCCTTGATATCATTTATCTTTGGTGTATTATTACTCCCGATGTCTTCTGTTACCTTCCTTATTGCATAGCCAAGTATCTTGCAGAAGAGGCTGTGAAGGAGAAGGTGAACTCCAAGATAAATGGAGGGATGTTTGTAACGAGGCTTGCTAGGTCATTTGGGGTACTAGATTTGCAAGAGTCAAGGGAATTAACGGTCATTTATCCCCCTCCGTTCAACACTGCATTATATAGGAGGGAAAGGATTATGGAAAAGTTTGGTGATTCTTTTTCTATTCCTCATGCGGATGAGCCGGCTATCCCCGAGGAGCTGGGAAGGCGAGTGAGACAAAGAAGCGAGCGGATATAGGAAGACCCACCGATTATTCCGGTGGAAGAAGAGAATGATGGATGGAATACCTCTTGGAAGGGGAGTCAACTATAATAATCAATCTTTAGAATACCTCTTCCAACAAATGAACCTTGCACCGAGACCCGGACCCGGCTATCCATACATTATGAGTTGGGAGGAAAGAATGAGGAGGAGAAATGAAGAAGGAGGAAGTGGAGCTGGAGGAGTAGACATGGATGATGAAGAATGAAGAATGTTTCTTTTGTGTTTTTAATCTATTTTCGTGGTGTTTGATTTGGATAACTTGTTAAACTTGGATGATTTTATTTTTTTAGGACTTTTGTTTTGGTTGCTTTCACTTTTGTCTGCAATTTTTTTTTCAGGATTGAAAGGTTAGGAAGCATATTAAAGTGTTAAGGGTCAAGGTTGAAGTAGGAAAGTGAGGAACGTTCAAGTAAGAGTGCGGAATTTTGTCCTTAGGATTGAGTCTGTTAGAGTTGAGAGTAATGAAGGGTGTTGCTGCTGAAAGGTTTAGAGAAAGGGTCAATGAATTATTCAAAACCTAAATCCAGAAGAACGCAAGCTGGATCATTTTTGGTAATACAGTGCCTACTCGCCGAGTGCACAACTTCTACTCGGTGAGTACATGGGTCATTACACGTAATAGTTGCAAGTAAGAGATACTCGCCGAGTACATAGTACTAGTCGCCGAGTAGGTTGACATTTTTTTTCGAGTTCCAGAGCTGTGTTGAGCATTTGCACTGCAGTACTTGTCCATTTTTCATGAAGAATTGTTACTGGAGATTTCTAAGAAGCTTTTCCTTAATATTTTCGAGCTGTCAACCACACGAGACGAATGACACCCAAGACATGGATGAGTTGTTCCCATGTCTAAAGTCAATTGAAGTTGGAGCTGAAGAAAAGAGTTATCAACCTATCGACTGCTATCCCAGGGGAGTTTGTTCCAATTCTCTCTATAGTTTGCATTTTTACTTTTTTTGCATGATATGCAATGAGGGCATTGCATAAAATAAGTGTGGGGTAGGGGTTGGTCACATTTAGAAAATTTAGAGTCTTAATTTAGGCTAATTTTAAAAAAATTGTTGCATACCAAAAGTATTATTTAGGAATTAATTTAGAAAATTTTGGTAAAATCAATTAGGGTTTCATGTTAGAATTGTGTTGATAATTGCATCAAGACCCAAATGTTTAGTTGAGCCTATATACGTTCTAGTGCATTTGTGGCTTCCTTATTCTAGTGAAATCATGGGACAAAAACACGACTTCGCTCAGCCTGAGGGATGCAATATGTTTAGCATCGTGTACTAGAAATGTATCCAGGAAAATTGTTATCTGTAACCAATAAAGGTTAAAGTTGATTGCCCCTGCTTAAGCATGTAGGGTTTTGAGTGAAAAAAGTGAGGTACATGTAAGAAAAAAAGAGAGAGATAATTACAAGAAAAGTTTGAAGAATTTTTGGAGCATCAAAGTCAAATATGAAATTAGAAGAAAAAAAATTCAAAGGAATTCAAAAAGTTGAAGATAACAAAAAATCAAACAACAAAGTGGTGAATTCAAAAGAGATCAAAGATTAAATGTTAAAGAAATGAAGAATCCCAAAGAGCTCCAATGTGGTATCATTAATTGTAATTATCTAGATTATGTATGCTTGGTTTGCTCAAACAAAAATACCTTGAGGTTAAGAGGTTTTCTGAGGATGGATTCGGAGGGATGCATAAAATGAGCATAGTTCGGTGTGAGTGGGCGAATGTTTATGAGGATTGTGAGTATTTAGAGTATGGGGGGTATTTAGGAAAATTTTAAACACAAATGCATGCGTTGCGGTCTTGGCATAATGGCTGGGTTAGATTGGAGTTGACATATGTGGTTCTAATGTGTTAAAATTCAGTTTTGCTTGGGGGCAAGCAAAAGTCAAGTGTCGGGTATTTTGATATTTGCATAATTAGTCATATATTTAGCATACATTTTTATTCATTTTTAGTTAATTATGTGTATAATGTCGACAAAAGGTAGTTAATAATGTTTAATTTTGTTTTCAGTCCAAAAGGCATACTTGGAAGTAAAAGGGAACAAGGAGAAGCAATTAGAGACGAAAGAATGAAGAATGAGGGTCAAAAGCATGGCTACTCGGCAAGTCTGCGAGCTTACTCGGCGAGTACACAAGAATATTCAAGAAGATAAGTCAAGATTCTTGGTATAAGACGGATAACAAGCATCTACTCGGTGAGTTGGGTCTGCTACTCGCCAACTACACCCTGTTTTTTGATAATTTTAAATACAAAACCATTATCCAAAGGAAAGGGACTTCTGGCATTTTTGGAGCTTCACCCTTGGAGGAGCTCAGGAACCCTAACCTTCAATCCTTTGAAGAATCAAGGCAAATTAGGTTAATCAGTCCACTTTACTTTAGGAATTAAGCATGTTTAGCTTAGTTAAATTTGTTTTTGAGTTTGTTTTTGATATGACTATAAGCTAAATTCGTTTTGCTTCTGTTGGGGAAGACCAAGTTACTCCTATGGTTTAATTATACTTTTTGATTGATTGTTATTTGGTGATTTTATTAAATTAAGTTTGTTAAAGAACCTTATGCATTAATGAAAACTATTTTCTGTTAATTGGAAGGCAATTAAGCTGCATGAACATCTCTTAGTTGTTAACCTCATATGTTATGTGAAGGCTTTATCATATGCATAGGAATAATGAATATGAAACTAGGATTAATTAGTGAATTGGTTGTGAACCTCATATGTTATGTGAATGCTTTGTCATTTGCTTTAATTGTTTAGTTAGTTAAGTGTTTAAGTGTTGTGTTTAAGTTTCTAGTCTTGTAAAACTAGACGAAAACCCTTTTACTTTTAGTACTTGCTTAGTTAAAACTAGTTATTAGATTAATTTTCGTTCCCTGAGTTCGACACCCTACTTATCCAACTATACCACTAAAAGACAGGTTCACTGCCTTTGTGTGCTTAATTTATTACCTAAAAGTAGGATTAAAACTAGCTCGTTTCACACACATCATATGGGCTCGTACTACTGAAAGCAGAGGACCCGTACTCGAATCAAGGAGGGCCTAGACGAAATCGGGGACCTTGGGAAGTGTGTTAGATCTCTCGAGTATATGTATGATCCTGACCTTTATGCATGTATTTTCAGTATGGTGACCACACGACTTGGAGCAGGAGTTTCCTGATCAGGATCAGGATCGGGTTCGGGTTCGGGATCCGAGCAGGTTGATGACGGGCTACGCGATTTCATCGCGTCTGAGATCACGAGAGGCATCCTTAAGTCGACCCCTATCATCTTCGGGTTGATTAAGGAGGGGATTGTTGAGCTAATGGAGGATCGTCTCTGATCATTCAGGAGTGATATGGCGTCTAGCCAGATGGGTACGTGCACACTGTCCTTTAAGGACTTTCGTGGGAGTGGTGGATTTCCATGGGGTGAAAGACCCCATTGCTGCTAGGAGATGGATTGCAGACATTGAGTCTGCACAGCTGACGAGGTTCTGCCCTGAGGGGTCGAAGGTGCGATATGCAGCAGGATGCTGCGAGATAGGGTTAGGGATTGGTGGGACTCGGTTGGCGACTCATTGGGAGCCTCGGCTGTTGAGGCTATGACTCGGCTGTGGCGGAGATCACCGCCAAGTTCCGGGAGAGGGCATTGCTGGTGCCCCAGTATGCGGGTGATGAGGATATGAGGAGGACCCGCTACCACGACATGTTACGAGCTAACATTCGGGAGCATGTTAGTTTTTTGGCTTGCCCTACCTTGGATTCCATGATTGCCAGGGCTAGGGAAAGGGAGATTGGTCTGGAGCACGTCCAGAAGAGGAAGGCAGTGGAGGGACTGACGATTGGGGCTTCGGGAAAGAAGCCCAAGGGATCTGATGGTAGGCCGAAAGGCCAGGCAGGACGGGACCGTTGTGGGAAATGTGGCCGGTCACACGAGGGAGCTGGTCGCACTGGGCCGGGTTCGGGCTGCTATAAGTGTGGCAAGGTGGGGTATTTTGGCAGGGATTGTACTGCCCCCGCCCCTGCGGTACAGATGACAAACCTGATTTGCATCCATTGCAATCAGAGGGGCCACAAAAGGGCCAATTACCCGAGATTGATAGCAGCGTCAACAGCAGTGCCAACGGCAGCGCCTGTCTCAACGACGGTGCGGGTTACAGATGGCCGGAAGGTCAAGGCAGAGGTTCCAGTGGTGTGAAGTCGAGTATTTCAACTAACAGCCGAGGAGGCACACGCTGCACCCGATGTGGTGACGGGTATGATTCTTTCCCTCTGGTCTTTTTTTTGTTGAGATTGTGTTATTGATATGTGCTCTGTTTAGGATCGTTCCATGTGAACGGCATCCTGGTTCTGGTATTGTTTGACTCGAGCGCTACCCGATCATTTGTGTCTCTTGCGCTTAGCAAGAGATTTTCGGAGTCTTCGGGCATGTTGGATTACCCTCTAGAGGTAGAGATTGCAGACGACCGTCCGGTGTGGGCATCGACGGTATTTCGAGATTGTGTGTTGAGGTTATTTGAGGAGCGCTACTTGGTAGACTTGGTTCCCATTCAATTGCGTGGGAACAAAGTGATTATAGGCATGGATTGGCTCAGCCGTAATGGGGCATTGATCGACTGCGCGCAGCAGTTGGTGCAGGTCAGGACCCCAACTGGGGGAGAGCTGGTGATTCAGGGCGAGAGGCCACAGCGAGGACCAGCTTTATATTCAGCAGCGAGAGCTAGGCATTACCTTCGGCATGGTTGCGCAGGTTATGTCGCGTATGTTATGGATACCCGGAAAACGTGTAGGGTGACGGTAGACAATGTACCTGTGGTACGGGAGTTTGCGGACGTATTCCGCGAGGAGTTGCCTAGGATACCTTCGGAACGAGAGGTGGAATTCAGGATCGACCTAGTTCCTGGTGCAGCTCCGATAGCCAAGGCATCGTATTGGTTGGCTCCTCCTGAGATGTAGGAGTTGTCTACACAGCTGCAGGAGCTGTTAGACAAGGGTTTCATTAGACCGAGCAGTTCACCCTGGGGAGCCCCGATTCTGTTTGTGAGGAAGAAGGATGGGTCGCATCGGATGTGTATAGATTATCGGGAGCTGAACAAGGTAACGGTGAAGAACCGCTACCCACTCTCGAGGATTGATGAACTCTTTGACTAGCTACAGGGAGCATCTTGGTTCTCCAAGATTGATTTGCGTTCAGGGTATCATCAGATGAGGGTCAAGGAGGAGGATGTGCAGAAGACTGCGTTTCGGATGCGTTATGGCCATTATGAGTTTGTGGTGATGCCTTTCGGGCTCACCAATGCTCCTGCCGCGTTCATGGATCTCATGAACCGCGTGTGTAGACCGATGTTGGATTGGTCTGTGATAGTATTTATTGATGACATCTTGGTTTTCTCCAACACGCAGGAGTAGCATGAGGAGCATCTGCGGGAGGTTCTGGAGACTTTGAGGAGGGAGAACTTGTATGCTAAGTTCTCCAAGTATGAGTTCTAGTTACGCGAGGTGCAGTTTCTGGGGCACCTTGTCAACCAGAACGGGATTTCGGTAGAACCGGCCAAGGTAGAGGCCGTGATGAATTGGGAGGTTCCGAGGTCTCCATCTGAGATTCGGAGCTTTTTAGGTCTAGCAGGCTACTATCGGAGATTCATTCAAGACTTCTCCAAGATAGTAGTTCCACTCACCCGACTGACTAAGAAGTCGGTGGTGTATCGCTGTGGGCCTGAGCAAGAGGCCGCATTTGAGATGCTGAGACAGAGATTGTGTGAGGCGCGAATTTTAGCCCTGCCAGAGGGCATGGAGGATTTTGTTGTGTACTGCGATGCATCCATCACAGGATTGGGCGCGGTATTGATGCAGAGAGGGCATGTCATCGCCTACGCGTTGAGGCAGCTGAAGCCTCACGAGGCGAACTACCCGACGCATGATTTGGAGTTGGGGGCTATTGTATTCTCCCTCAACATTTGGCGTCATTACCTCTATGGGGTTCGTTGTACGATTTACACAGACCACAAGAGTTTAAGGTATCTCATGGACCAGCCAAATCTGAATATGAGGCAGTGTCGGTGGCTAGATTTGGTGAAGGATTATGATTGTGAGATCCTCTACCATCCAGGGAAGGCCAATGTCGTGGCCGATGCGCTTAGCCGCAAGGCAGCACCGATCAGGGATATCTGTCTAAGGATGACAGTGATGACTCCGCTTCTGGAGCGGATCCGGGAGGCTCAGCTGATGGGTTTTAGCCATAAGAACATCCTATGTGCTCATGCAACCCTAATGCTTGGATCTAGGTTTCTCTATTGTACATGTTATTCTTCCAAGACTTTAAACCCTAGTTCTAGCATATGATAATCAATATTAACATAAGAAATAGGTTTAGATCTTACCTTGATTGTTATGTCACAATAACAATCACAATTCCTCCTTGTAATGACTTTAGAAAGCTTAGAGTCACAAATGTCACTCCTCTAATGGCTCACAAACACCAAGAGCAAGAGGATGAAGAAGAGAAGAGAAGTAGGCTGCCCAAAACTTGTGGAAACCCTAACTAATTAGTTCCCCACGTTTTTGAGGCTTAAGGGTACTATATATACATGTAGGCTATTATGGTTTTTAACTAGGAAACCCTAATTTGGATGCTTAGGCCCTAAGCAACCCACGAACCCCCTTTTAATAAGCCTTGGACAATTTCTAATGGGTTTCCCCATAGAATTCGTCCAACCTTATATTATAAGGTAATCCATAGCCCAATTGCAATTATCTTATAATTATCATTCTAGTCCCTTAAGTTTAATTAATCTCTTTTAGTCACAAACTTAATTCTTGACTAATATTAATTAAACAATATGATTTCTCCTTTAATATATTAATAAATCATAATTAATCCTTTCTCTCCATAATTCATCCTATCAAGTCGCTTTGGTGAAGGCAACCCAAAAGGACCATGCACCATCGGGTCAAGTACATACCAAAATAGTTAAGGACTTAGACACTAATCCAACAGTCTCCCACTTGGATAAGTCTAATAACTATTCTGCGTATGACTTTAGATCCTGATCTGCAATCGTAGCTTTCTAAAGTCACTGTTAACTCTGATCTTATCAGATACGTCTGTCCTTTAGATAAGGGATCATATATTCCTCCATTCTAGATATTATCGTATAGACTGAGACATGGATCTAAATCATTCTCTCTGTCTATGTGTTGTTTCCCAAATTCAGATTTATGACGACTGACAACAGATTACAATTGAACACATCAATTTAGTCCTGGCTTGGCCAAGCGCTTAGGTGCCATCACTAAATCACCGAGGGGCCCACAGATATCGCTTTTATCCTACTTTGGATAAAAGGAACGAATAAACTTTGACTCAATGCTCGCTTGCACTCACTCACCAAATCACACACAACAATATGTTTTGTAACACCAAGTTACTGGTGCGTTTACATATTATCAATGTGCAACCGATTTGCAAGATACAACTCACACATCTCGGTTTCAAGAATATAAGATATTATCGTCTCACCAATCACTCATGATAAAATCCATGAAGTGATCCAAGTGAGCGTGGGTTTAATCCAATGCTCAAATCATATTCATAAGCACTCATGAACGTTGCAGCAAACAATTGCTTATGTCTAATACACTTTAGCCAATCCACACACCAATTCATGACAGTCTTCATTCATACCTACTTCCAACATATGAACGACTGTGGTCCGTTCGAATAATTTGACTGTTCATAACCAAATAAATTATTCAGGAAGTCAAAACATGCAAGGTGAAACACAAGAATAATACTAATCCCATATGGTCTCAAACCTTTGAGTATAAATAAAACACTTTTTATTTATCACCATATCGATTACTCATTATTTGTTGTTTCGGGTAATCAACTTCTTACTTGAATCATAACTATACTTGTCCCATGCTCTTAGCATGCACACAATGTTTTTCCTATGGTTCTTACTTTGTGAAATAGATCAAATGAACACATTACCAATCATAGTCATTCCAAAACTCCCAATCCTTTCTACAAACGAAAGAATATCAAATTCTTGCCACTTATAGAATATGTTAGATTCTAACATTTTATGCAATGATCCTTTCGTAATATCACTGCACTAAAGTCACAAGGACTATTGCCAAAGAAATCTGCAAAGCTCTCTATCGGAAATTGTTACAAGATAATTCCATAGATGTGATGTCTCTCACTCAAAGTACATCCTTTGAACATCCTTTTGCATAAAAGTTTCTAATCTTAGACATAGATTCTCAATATCTAACTCCCAATATGGAAACTTTTCCATACTTGCCATATCACAACTCATTCTTAATAGAATCTTATCTATTCATAATAATGTTGATATGCTCCATCCAATATCATACTTCCAACTACTCACAAGCGACCAATCCTCAGCGAACTTTGGATCGTCCTTTGATAGTTATTTAATTATCTTAGTCAAAACCGATTCTAGTCCTCTTTCCCTCTAAATGCGCTAGACATTTGGAAAAATTTTAGAATGGTCAAATATTATAGCATTTGCAATCTATCCTATACCGAAGCGTATTGGACACGATGCATAATGTCTTACATGAAGATTTAATACTTTATCAATCTTCTGGCATAATATTTTATGTGTTTCGTTCTTATAATTCGAATATGAAGAGGGATGGCATAATCATAATCGAAATTTAAGAACACACTATGTATCCCTTGACTAAATTTATTAAAATTTCTCAATCTAAGCTTTAGATTTTGAAACGAAGTACAATATTCTCTCCCTTAATTATAGAAAAACAACTTTACATCCTTACTACTTTGCAAAGTATAACTCTTGTTTTCTATAATTAATATTGCTAACTTGCAATACTTGCCTTAATAATCATACAATCATAACATTTATGCTCCCACTATCATGATGATTATTATAAACATAACACTTATGCTCCCACTAGCTTTGACATGTATTCAGAAAACAGCTTAACTTACAGAAAAACAATACCTATTGAATTTCTTAAGTTCATATTTCTAATACTTAATGGTTTGATAATCTTTTATCTAAGCTTTTTAATCTCATACACCTTTATCCAAGATAGCTCATATGTGTGTCTTAAACAATTCAGACTAATTGCTAAATCTCATAATTCGACTTATGGAAAGGGATACCGTAACCATAATCGAATTCGAGAATACAATTTCACAATCACTATCTTCATAAAATCTTTCTTAGTGAAAGCATTTCCTCACAATCATTTTCATGAAGGAGGGAATCTTATGAAACTTAGATTTTAATGGTGTATGTGTTCCCATCCATGTGAATTTGTCAAAAACAAAGTTTACGACAAATTCAAACTCATATGGACCGATCTTTCTCAATCTTGATTTCTTGCCTTATTGTAACATGGCTGCCCACCATGTCTTCCAAGTAGTTAAGCAGCTCACCCTTTCCCATCAATGTACTTTTCATTGATTAAGGTCCTTGCCTTTTATGCATTCAAATGAGAACTCATAGGGCTCACATGCATAATTAACTTAATTGGAACGACATAGAGACAAGATAATGTCAACACGTGTGCTAGTGATGTTCGATAAGGTTTATTCTTGGTAAGTTCTTCAACCTTTTCAAGACCATTAAGACTCCCACTGACTCCTTGACATATAAGATTCTTTTGTCAATAAAACATTTCTTGACAAACAAATATTCAAGAGTTAGTGTAGTTTTTATCAACACTTCACAAAATTGGTCCAAGTTGATCTTTGTCTTATCCAAGACATCACAACTTTCCAATTTCAAATGTGCAAGAATGAGAAAACCTTTTCCATATTCTACATTTGATGAGTGTTATAAACATTCTTAAGACTTGTCATTCAATGTCCCAATCTTAACTTTAAGACTTGTTTTGGAACGAAGTATGATTTACTTCATGATTTAACCATTTCTTCAATTCTTGATTCCTCTTCTTAGACATACAATTGCACTAAGCCTCACTTAGAGGATCAATTGAGATATGGTTCTTAATCATTAAGAGCTATCATAAAACATGATAAAAGGTACTCTCTCTTCTTCTTAGAATAGAGAAAATTTTATCTTTCTGCCTACTTGATTCCTTTTATTCGTTCTGCCATTGATTTAAACCTTTTTCAATCAACTAAGAATTACACTTAATCTCATAAACGTAATCATATTTACTCAACCTTAGTAAATCATGACGAATATCTTTGTTACTCATATGGTGGACTTGATCAACACACAACCTTGTGTACTTGATCTCCTAGTCCTACACTTGACACTTTGCCAACGAATTAGTCTAATTTTCCCAAATGTGAAAGTTTTTTCATTCATCATACAATACTTGTTGCATGATTTCAAGTTTCCGTCCACTTGAAACTTGGATGATGAGAGACTCTCCCTATTTGGTAAATTCTTGACATTTCCACAATTAACATAATTAAGAATCACATCCATTCGTTGTAGAAATATGCAAACATCAATTTTTCATAACGATTTCATTGCAAGGAAATAAATAAATAAATGAGTCAAACCAAAATTTATTTTTACTCATAAAAGCAGCGGAAAACATTTGTCCTTGCAAAATCAACTGAAAGACTACGTAATTAAATATTCCTAACAACTGTATCAAAACTTTCTAAGCTCAAAATCTAATCTTCGAATCCATGCGATCGAGATCCATTTCTTCGTGATTAGACTCATTTTGCTCTTTCATCAAGCTTCCTCTCTTTTTCACTGATCCTGCAAAACATTCAAATGAAATCTTATCACATCATGTATTAAGAATCAACGAATAGGAACTTAATGGAGTTAGATAGTGGATTTTACCTGAAGCATAACCATATTCTTTGACTCTCCCATCTTCTGGACTCTTCAGGCTCTTAGGGTAGACTTGTATCCAACGCCCTTTCTCTTGGCAGCAAACGCATGTCGGTTCTCCTAGAACGTCCTCGGAAGCATGGTTGGTTGACTTTCCCAACAAATATGCTCCATTGCTTTGCCAAATCATTTCTGAGTCAGCAGCAATGAGCATGTAAGTTAGGTCAATGAGGTTTGCGTCATGATCCATCATATAATACTTTCTTTTGAACTCATTATATGATTCAGGGAGTGACTGTAGAACCCAGCCTATAGCCAACTCATCAGGGAATTACGTACCCAACATTATCAATCTATCAATGTGTGATTTCATTCCTAGAACATGGGCACACACGGGCATACCATCTTCATGTTTCATTGCCAATAGGGCTTTAGTGACATTGAACCTTTCAATTCTTCGATCTTGTGGGTTAGGGAGAACAACGGGAGGAGGAGGAGGAAGTGAAGCATGATTTCTTGTTCCTCGATTGAATCATGGAATATCATCTTCATGTGGAATGCTTGTTCTACGGGATTTGGGAAGACCATAGTTGTCGTACTTTGACATCTACAAAACGGGAGAAAACAAATTCAAGTTAGTTGATTTATTGAGTCCTTAATAAATCACCCAAATGAGATATTAAGGCTAGGACCCAACACAATATTCCACAACTCAGGAGAGGGATGCCGTAACCCTAATTGTAGAACATTTGAAGGTAAGTGAATGACGATTCACTAATTTTCCACCATTAAAACGAAAAATAGATTAAGTTTTAAATGTATTGAAAACTCCTAGATCCTATGAGATTCATTGAACTTTTCAATGGCATGTTTAAATCTCGGTATGCCCCTCTAGTTTGTGACTGGGATGCCGAGGATCACAAAGCAGGTGTGAATAACCATGCAAAACTACATGGTACCCTCACATGTCACAGTCACCTATTCGATGTGTCGGTTAACCACACACACTCCACCGAACTATGACAAACATTGAGTCACCCTTTGATACCTTTGCTTAGAACCATTTAGTGTGTCGGTTAACCACACACGCTCCACTAACGTCTTCGCAAGGGCACAAAGTGTAATTTCATGGAATTGCATCAATTCACTTTTGCCTAAAGTAACTAAGATTGGGAATTTTATGAAAGCATTTAGTTACTTTTATACTTCATTATACTTATAATGAAAAGTTTCTGTCCTATCCTACCCGTTCGACTAACGACCCTCCACTAGTTAAGAGTGCGGTGGGTAAGAGTGGATACCCATTCAATCGCCATTTTATAGGCAATTTCCTTACGCACCCCTTATATACCAGCTTTGTGAATGAGGCCTACTAACGGTAAGACTGAATGTTACTCATACATATATATAATGTTAGACTTTTAATGTTATATATAGTATAGGGTGTATTTTACACTTTTAAAATACTAGGTGGTCTAATTCAATAATTATACTTTTAATTTAATTAAATTGTACACCAAAACTTTATGGATTTACTAAATCTCTTTTAATTATACAATTTAATTAATTAATAAAACCATAAGGGTGTGGTTTGAACTTTTCAAAACTATACTAGGGTTTTAGAATTTAACATTCCTAAATAAAACTTTTAATCAACTTTTAAATTCCCAAACTTGAAGGCAAGTTTTGAAAAATTTCAAAACATTAGGTTTCAACTATTTAAATTTCAAAACAAAACTATTGAGTTTAATTTTAAACTATAAAACCTAAATGGGAAAAAAATTGAAATCTTTCATAACACAAGGATCAAATAACAAATAATATAAATTAAGCAATTAATTTCATCATTATCTATATTTGACCTAATTTCAATTTCTTGCAAAATAAGTTACCCAATTAATACAAATAATCAAATTTTATCTAATAAAACAAATGAGTATCTAAATTTTGACAATAATCTTCTATTTAGGTAAGGATAATCACCAATTATTGATAAAATTCGGATTTTATAACCAAAACGTGTTTATGGTAATTATCCAAAGCCAAAACAGGAAGAAAATCGCGAAAACGAGCAGTCAGACGTTTTGACTCGTCGAGTCTGGACCTGGACTCGTCGAGTACAGCAGACTCGGCGAGTGCACCAAGTAACTCGGCGAGTCAAACACTCAGAACCCAAAAATTTCGATTTTCAGTGCTGATTTCGATCAAATATGCATCAATACAATAGAAACCAATCAAGGCTCTGATACCACTGATGGGTTTTAGCCATAAGAACATCCTATGTGCTCATGCAACCCTAATGCTTGGATCTAGGTTTCTCTATTGTACATGCTATTCTTCCAAGACTTTAAACCCTAGTTCTAGCATATGATAATCAATATTAACATAAGAAATAGGTTTAGATCTTACCTTGATTATTATGTAGCAATAACAATCACAATTCCTCCTTGTAATGACTTTAGAAAGCTTAGAGTCACAAATGTCACTCCTCTAATGGCTCACAAACACCAAGAGCAAGAGGATGAAGAAGAGAAGAGAAGTAGGCTGCCCAAAACGTGTGGAAACCCTAACTAATTAGTTCCCCACGTTTTTGAGGCTTAAGGGTACCATATATACATGTAGGCTATTAGGGTTTTTAACTAGGAAACCCTAATTTGGATGCTTAGGCCCTAAGCAACCCATGAACCCCCTTTTAATAAGCCTTGGACGATTTCCAATGGGTTTCCCCATAGAATTCGTCCAACCTTATATTATAAGGTAATCCATAGCCCAATTGCAATTATCTTATAATTACCATTCTAGTCCCTTAAGTTTAATTAATCTCTTTTAGTCACAAACTTAATTCTTATTAATTCTTGACTAATATTAATTAAACAATATGATTTCTCCTTTAATATATTATTCTCATAATATATTAATAAATCATAATTAATCCTTTCTCTCCATAATTCATCCTATCAAGTTGCTTTGGTGAAGGCAACCCAAAAGGACCATGCACTATCGGGTCAAGTACATACCAAAATAGTTATGGACTTAGACACTAATCCAACATCAGTAGGAGGCCATGAAGGAGGAACATCGGAAGAGTGAGCGCATTGTGGGGTAAGTTTCCTCTTTCGACTATGATAGCCGAGGGTTATTGACTCTTCACCGTAGGGTGTGGGTCCCTTATCATGGAGGAGTGTACCAGGTCTTGATGGAGGAGGCGCACAAATCCCGATTCTCCATTCATCCCGGGGCGACGAAGATGTATAGGGATTTTCGTCTGGACTATTGGTGGCCCTGCATGAAGTGGGATGTGGCATGGTACGTGGAGCGGTGCTTAACCTGTAGGAAGGTCAAGGCCGAGCATCAGAGACCTCACGGCAAGATGCATCTGTTGGATATCCCGCTGTGGAAATGGGAGGATATTATGATGGATTTTATCACGAAGCTTCCCAGGACCGCGCGGGGGATGGATTCGATATGGGTCATCGTGGATCGATTGACCAAGAGTGCCCACTTTATTCCGATTCAGGAGAGCATCTCGGCTGAGAAATTGGCCGATATCTATATCAGGGAGGTGGTGGCGCGGCATGGAGTGCCAGTTTCGGTGATTTCAGACAGAGACGTGCAGTTTACTTCCAGGTTTTGGAAGAGGTTTCATGATGAGCTGGGTAATCATCTGCATTTTAGCACCACTTTTCACCCGCAAACAGATGACCAGAGCGAGCGGACCATCCAGACTCTGGAGAATATGCTACGGGCATGTGTTTTAGATTTCGGAGGTGGCTGGGATACCTACCTCCCGTTGGCAGAATTCTCATATAATAACAATTATCATGCAAGTATCGACCGTCCTCCCTTCGAGATGTTGTATGGGAGGAGGTGCATGACCCCGATATGTTGGGGCGAGGTTGGCCAGAGAGTCATGGGGAGCACCGAAGTAGTGCTCGCGACGACAGAGAAGATTCAGCATGTCCGGAGCAGGCTTCAGACTGCTCAGAGTCGGCAAAAAAGTTACGCCGATAAGCATCGATCAGACCTGGAATGCAGGTCGAGGATATGGTTCTCCTGAAGGTGTCGCCATGGAAGGGCGTCTTCCGATTCAGGAAGTGGGGTAAGTTGGGCCCAAGGTATATCGGACTGTTTAGAGTTGTAGCCTGGGTGGGCAAGGTAGCGTATCGGCTGGATCTGCCAGCCGAACTCAGTCAGATCCATAGCACCTTCCATGTCTCTCAGTTGCGAAAGTGCCTAGTGGACAATACGATGGTGGTACCCTTGGAGGACATTCAGGTTGATGGCAGCCTGAATTACATCGAGCGGCCTGTAGCGATCCTTGACCGAAAGTCAAAGGATCTGAGGAACAAAAGAGTAGAACTCGTGAAGGTACAGTGGCAGCACCGGAAGGGGCCGGAGTGGACTTGGGAGCCGGTGAGTGAGATGATGGAGCACTACCACGAGCTTTTTCAGGATCGAGCAGCAGAATTCGAGGACGAAGTCTAAAATAAGTGGGGGAGATTTGTAGCACCTGGTTTTTGGTATGTATTCTGTTATTAAATCTTCATTTATTTTTTCATTTTTGGCCTTGGACTCTGCGAGTCGAAGGACTGACTCGCCGAGTAGAAGCGGGTTTAGACGCGAGACTTAAGTGATGGACTCGGCGAGTCGAGTCTCCGACTCGGCGAGTAGCCGCTGTTTGGACAAAAACCCTAATCTAGGGGTTTGCACCCAATTTAAACGACCTTATGCAGCCTCCTTTCCTTCTTTATGCACCCAAATAGTCCCCATAGCAAACCCTAGCCGTTTTTGAGAAGATCTAAGCCTTTTTGAGTGATTCTTGTGAGTTTTGATCTCAAGGAAGAAGGAAGAGCATAGAAGGATCAAGAGGGGACTGAAGGATTCGAGTTTGGTTCATCATTTGCAGTTTTTGGAAGGTATAAAGTCTGAACCTTGCTCATTAATTTGTTAGATCCCTCTTTGAGTTGATTTAGGGCTTTTATAAGCCATTTTTGGTGGCCAACCATGTTTGCAAACATGGTTGGGGGTTTGGGCTTCTATATCATGTCATTTTATGAGCCACAAGTCAGATCTAGGCTGCTTTTTGCACCAAGCAAGGCCCCATGCAACAAAAGAACCATTTTAGAGCCTTTTAAGGTCTAATGTCCCATGCATGCACGTAAAGTTTGTAACTTTACATGCTAGATCGAGTTTAGGGGCCTAGATCTATCATTTGGTTAAGTGTTGTACATCAGAAATCGAAGTTCTTAGTAAGGAATGTGATAGACTCGGTGAGTCCATTTCCTGGATTCAGCGAGTCCAAGGGTTTTGGTCCCATATCAGTGAGGGTCATAAGGACAAGTTGAGTGTGGAAGGGTTTTAGGAGTCCCGAGTAATGACCCAACGTTCTGGACTAAGCAAAGTGTTATGGGAATTCATGGCACTCGGCAAGTGCATGAACGGACTCGACGAGTCCAAGACAATCTTCATGGAAGTCGTCGAGTTGTTCATCAACTCGACGAGTCAACGACAGAACGTGCTCATAGGATGAAGAGTAACTCGACGAGTTGTTCATACAACTCGGCGAGTCAAGTCAGGACATGAGTATCAATTGATGATGAACTCGACGAGTTGTTCATACAACTCGGCGAGTCGGATGTGGATGAACTCGGTGTTCATTTAGAAGGAAAACTCGTCGAGTCATTGCCTAACTCGATGAGTAGAGACGGGCATGAGGTCTGATGAAAGGATAGGGACTCGACGAGTTGGCGAGCCAACTCGGCGAGTCAGGTCAACTGGAAGTTGACTTTGACTTTGACTTGGTCAAGGGGTAAAATGGTCATTTTACCCTAAGGATAGATGTCAGTTTCTGACTAAGTGTTTTGTGGGAATTATAGCTGGAGGATTTCCAGAACAGCAGCGGCAGCAGTTAGAGGATTCCCGCGCAGTTCAGCAGCTACGAGGTGAGGTACCTTCCTGTAGGGGTGGGTCTAAGGCCACAATGCCGACCCACCATTGAGGAGCTTTTAGAAGATAATTGTCTTTGTGATAATTTACCTTGCTCTGGTATGTGTTTGGTTATGAGTTATATCTGTATGCTATGTTACATGATAGGGATAGTTTCCCTGATAGTGGTCCTTAGGACCGAGGGGTAGGTCAGTACCTGGATATGTCTGAATGTGTGCTTATATCTTGCTATTGTATGCTAGTGGTAGGAGGTGGAATGGTCCCCAATTACTGGGTGAAAGATACTGATGACGATTACCGGTTGAAAGATATCGATGATGATTACCGGTTGAAAGATACCGATGATGATTACCGGTTGAAAGATACCGATGATGATTACCGCTTAAAAGATATTGATCGTATAGTATGGTATGTGGTATGATGGGGGAACTCACTAAGCTTTGTGCTTACGGTTTCAGTTTTTGGTTTCAGGTACCTCTTCATCCAAGGGGAAGGAGCCGGCGGTGTAGTATGGCATCACACACACTCACATATGATTTCCGCACGGTGTTTTTTGGGACTGTACTCTAATATGACATTTGTTCATGGTTGTGGGTTTTAAATATGATACTGGGTTTTGAGATGACGTGTTTATACAATATTTTCTAATGAATGTTTTATGAATTAATCAGTCAAAATGAAATTTTTGGGCTTGAATTTTAGGATGTTACATGCCTCCTCCTCCTCTCGAACTAGACTTCGAGAACTTCTTTTTCTTGTTCAACCCCGAAGGTCTATCAAACTTCCTCTTTTCACCAAACTCTATCCATTCCAAACTATTTTCCTTCTGCTGGGCCACCACATTCTTAGCTACACGAACAACTATTTTCAGAGTGGTTGCCATCTTGATTGTCGGGCCAAAGTCGGCAGGCAGTCCATTAGTGAACCTCTCAATCTTAGAGAGTTTTGTTGGCACTAGGTACATAAATAACTTCATTTTCTCATTGAATGCAGTAGCATAGTCATCTATGCTCATTCTTCCCTTCTTTAAGTTTTGGAACTCATTGTTCAGATCAATCAGATCTATCTCTAAACAATACTGCACCCTTAATTGTTCCAAGAACTCCTCCCATGACATTTTCAGGGCTTCTCCTCGTGGCATAGTATCTGCCAACAACTTTCACCAGCTCAAGACTCCAGTCTTCAGTTGTCTAACTGCAAAGACAGTCTTCTGTTTGTTGCTACAGTCGCAACTTTCAAATACCATCTCCATTTCGTAGATCCAATCCAAAATCTCAACAAGCTTTAGGCTTCCAGAAAGACTTGGCGGCTTGGCGCCCAAGAAATTCTTATACGTTCGACTATCCTTGTTGTTTCCCCTTTCTGGGTCATTCCTTCGTTCTTCTTGAGTCCCAACTTGACTCGCCGCGCGACTATTGTTTCCTTCCTCCGATTGCTCGGGAATCGACTCAATGGATATGATAGGTTCGTTCCTATTTTCATGCAACATTTGTCTCATTTATACCCTTTGTTCGGCTAACATAGCCCGAATCATGGCTTCCACTCCATCCATAGTGATCTGCTCTGGTACAGCAGCTTCAACAACTATTTGTTCAATCACAGGCGGTTGATTCCTGTTGTCGTTTGCGTTTGCAACACCGCTTCTTGTTCTTGCCATTCTTGATCTATACACCGAATAAGGTGAAATTTAGATCTTCAGTCGTGACAGATATTACGATCTTCCATATCACTCCGAAACGTTTACATGGTAGTTCTAATACCGTAATCATACACTTAGAATCCTAAACATATAAGGTCTCTAGATCCGGTTGGCAACAAACTGTAAATCTGAACAACTAATATCATATATGGCAACATATAACATTTAGCACATAAAGGCATTTTAGGCATCTTTCCTAAAATAAACTAGTGCTCGTGTCTAAAATGCAACAGAAACTTAATCCACAATCTTTACTTAGCATACTAAGTTTAAGTCTAGAAATCCTACAAATTCCTAGTTCACTTAAACTAATGCTCTGAAACCAACTGTGACATCCCCAAAATCACGGCCAGAAAAGACCGGTTTCATTTATGCTTTTAAAGTAATTTCAGAGCAAATCCATTGATTTAAAAGAGTTGTGGAATTTGTTCCCAAAAACAAAATATGATAAAAATAATATTTACCAAAGCATTTCATAAAGAAATGTATTTTCATTATCTAATCAAAACTCGGGATGTCATGTTCCGATACAGACACAAAAGCATAAACAACAAAAGATAGACCATACAATAGTTACATATAACAACTAGTCTAATAAACAAAATAACTTGATGATTCATCCATTTTATGCCCTCGCACCACTACCTGTAATACAAATAAACTGAGTGGTTCAGGCTTGGGAGCCTGGTGAGCATATAGGGTTTTCAACCCGCAATAAATAGTTATATTTAATTTCACCAACCAACAATAACCCGATTACCCATTCCTGTTATCCTCACTTTACGTCCCTAAAACAACATCTATCTCAAGGGACCTAATCTAGGATTTTTAATCGGTACGGACATTACTGCAAGGGGTTTCCTCAACAATAGATGTCCTAAAGGCAACCATGAGGGGGATAGAGTACACCGGTGAACACATCGTTCATAAAACCAACAGGTTATGAGCCTGCTAGCGTTCCACAGGACTGTTTAGAAAGATTCTATGGTCGTTATCCATACTCCACTGAATAACTAGATCAACAACAACAACATCGAGGCCTCTCATCTGTTTATCACACATCAACTATCTACCCATGTTCTACCCAACATATTAGTAGATAAAAATATATACTTTTATACATAGTTTAAAACCTGTATAGCATTCTCATTCAATACATATTCCAAACAACAGATGAGACACATACACATAACACGTATTTCATAGAGAATAAATCATATCTATGAGATAGAAGAAAGTGAATATACATTCACACATATAACATCAAAATATACACATAACATGTATTTCATATAAACTACTTCATAATTATGCATTAGAAGAAAGTAACTACACACTCACTTTATCAAAAAATGATCGGACAGCACCACGACTCTAAGAGTAGTATTCTTCGGTGAAACTAGAAGATCTTCACACACCGGGCTTCACGTAAGAGCTTCGGCTCGGAAAATCTTTTCTTCTAGGGATCTTTGGTGCTTCGAGACTCGCTTCAGGTCTCGGGATGATACCGGGGCTTCGGAGGGTTAAAATAGGGCTTAGAGAGAGTATCGGGAGTGGGAGAGTAAGAGATGAGCAACCAAACTCGACTGCCCCTTGAATTCTATTTATAGGGCAAAAATGTTATGTTCACCTCGTGAGCCACATATGCTCACCTCGTGAGCTAAACTCACCTTTTGAGCTCGATACGTCATTACGTTCGTCATTGCCACTTGCCCTGGAAGACGTCCATCATTTGTTCACCTCGTGAGCTACTAATGCTCACCTCGTGTGCTCTGACACAGCCTTGGGGTTCACGCCCCAAATTTAGAAATTCATAACATTCGCATACGAGCTCCGTTTTTGACGTTCTTTATATCCACACGTAGGTGAGATATGCTCTACAACACTCATTTGGACTCCATTGGCTAATTTTGACTTTATTTTTATTATATTATTTTTAGTAGGTCGGGACATGAAAACTCCGTTATAAATTCATAACTTCTTCATCCGACGTTCGTTTTCATCTGTACTTTTACTGTTGCACTACCATTGATGAGATCTTCAATTCTCGTTTAGATTGTTTCGGCTAAAAACCGCTCGATCTCAAATTGAGTATTCGAGCTGCATACCGCTAAGTCAAAACTTAGAAAAATCATAACCTCCTCATACGAAGTCAAATTTGGACATTCTTTTTATGCACACTCTCGTTTTAATGAACTCGACGACTTTCATTTAGATCGCTAAGGCTAGATATCACTCTATCTTAAATTCGTATTTTACGTCATTCAGTGTCGTGTCGGTTCTGTCGCGAAACTTCAACATGTCATAACTTCTTCGTTATAACTCGGATTTCGACATTCTTTATATATTCGGAAACCTCGTCATGACCACTACCACATCCTTCATAGATATCGGGATTATCTAACATTTCATTTTGACGCTTATTTTTATCCTTAATTCATTTAAGTCACACAATTAAACACAAAACACAAAATACTCAAATAATACGTATTTATTATTTCAAGATGGGTCACAAGGGTTAACCTAGACTATTACGTCGCTATTAATGACAAGCCCAGAATAACTGGCATTACAAGTTGGTTGGGTTTTTCCTGGTTTCTGAACACTGAAGGAACTCGACGAGTTGCTAGATGCACTCGACGAGTTGGGTCAACAAGGACTGTTGACCTTAACTATTGACTTTGACTTCGACCATGGTTGACCAAGTTTGACTTTTGAGGGCATTTAGGTAACTTCGGATCCTGATGAAATTAGTCACATGGTAGTTATAGGTAGCTAATTTCTGAGCCGTGAGTTAGGATTTGCTTTTATTAGGTTCAACACTACTTGTGAGGTGAGTTATTCTCATTATATCAATAATGTATAAGGCACCTGGGCTTGCCCTTTGTATTGTATCTTAGTTATTGTATGATGTTATCTGATCTGTTAGATCTGTATCCTAGTGTTTAGGATGATGCTTTGATTGGTGACCTGATAAGCCTATATGATTATTGCATGTGCTAGCTAGCAATTGATATCTGTGTTTTAAGTGTGTGATTGTGAGTAGGTTGAGGAGATCCTGCTTTGTGCTCTAGGCCAACAGACTTAGGGCGGCCCAGATAGACTAAAGGCCCATCGGGGCGTACTAGTCAGGCCGAAGGCCCGAAGAATTGTCCAGACAGGATGAAGGCCCGGTAGGGCGGTCTAGACATCCTGAAGGTTCTGAGAGTGGGCCAGATAGGTTGAAGGCCGGTGAGGCAGTCTAATCATGCTAAAGACACTATATGCATAATCTTTGTTATGATATTGTTCTAGTTTGTGTAGAATTCGTATTTTGGGGGAACTCACTATGCTCCGGGCTTATAGTTGTGGATTTTGTTTCAGGTACTTCGGATGATCGCAGGAAGGCGAAGGCTTGATTGTGCACTTCCTGGTTTTTGATGTTGTGATTTCTGGGAAAACCCTAATATTGGATTATTTTGAAAACATTTTGTAAACATTAGTGATCTTTTGGGTGTTTTAAAAGTTAAATTTTTTGCGTATTTTATGGGTGTTACAAGTTGGTATCAGAGTCTTGGTTTGACTGAATTGGAGGAACACTCGTGTGAATCTAGTCTCAAATTAAGCAAATGATTTTTTTTAGATGATTTACAAAAGGTTTTCAAAATACTAAAGGAGGATGCGAAGTGTACGATTAGTCAGAGCCAGTAGGTAGACCTCAAAATACGATGTTATTACTTGATATTGTGATATGATAGAACAGTATGCTAGTGCTAGGCTAGGGATCTTCAGGAATTGCATAATAGAATTGCCTAAATATATGATGCTTGTTAGCCTAGGGTTTTTCCTTATATGAAATTGACATCATTACTATAGTTGCTTAGTGTATGCATCACGGTTATATATAACGAAGATCTTATAGCCTGAGAATGTTCGATTTGGCCTTATTTCCTGTTCTTGTTTGATGTAGGGCTTAGGGTAGAATTAGATATTTGAATTTCTATAGAGTCCAGCGTTACATATGACTAGTATACACGAGTGCAACAGGGTTGGTGGAAGTTTCATGGATGTGTTGTGAGAGGTCAGTTGGCCGATTTTGAGATGTTTAGCCTTCCTCTAGGAGTGAGGATTGAGCGTTCACCTATGCTTATGTATATTGTTAGGGTGTTGTAATGATCTTTGAGACAAATATAGGTTGGTGTGGAAGGTAGTATGTGTTGGATTAATGTCTAAGTCCATAACTATATTTAGTATGTACATGACCCGACCCGGCATGGTCCATTTGGGTTGCACTTCACCGACACAATTTATATGGATAATGTTTTGAGAATAGTATGTTTATGATTAATATTAATATATTATAAGTTCTAATATATTATTATGGAATCATATTATTTAATTAGTATTGATCAAGAATTAATTTATAATTAATTAAGTGATCAAAAGGAAATAATTAAATATGGACTCTTATATATGTGGAATGGGCCAAGTTCATTTAGGTTGGGCTAAGCTTTCATGGATAGTCCATGGAGTGTTTAACCCATGGATCCTAGGAAATGAAAGGTCATGGGTATTAGGGTTTAACCCTAATCCTCCACACTATATAAAGATGTCCTTGGTTGGTGAAATGGGCACTAGTGTGGGTACACTATGAAGGGCTAGCCGATTTCACTAGAGAGAACCAAGTATCCATATTCTCTAAAGTATTCCAAGGTGTTTTGGTGATTTGTGATTCCACTTGAGGCTTCCACACTATTGGGGCTAAGCTCTTAAAGATTGAAGACATCAAGCTACATCAAAAGGTATGTATTCTATCTTGTTACATTCATTGATTTGTATGCTAGATTAGGATAATACCTTGGAAGTTCTTATTTGCATGTATAATAGAGAAAACATAGATCCAAGGTATTTAGGGTTGCATGTACACCATAGGAGTGTTAGAATGCTCAAAACCCTACAGTATGGGCCCATACTACTCAAAGCAAGGGACCCATACGTGTAGCAAGGAAGTCACAACCCCTAGGGCTTAATTGGGAGTTGGTTCCCTGTTATTATATAGAGTATCTGATATCTTTCTGATGTATTTTCAAAATGGTTACTATGAGGCGATTTGAGACCGGATCGGGATTGGGATCAGGATCTGGCAGCCAGGGCATACCAGCAGTAGTGACAGGAACCATTGATCAAATGAGATCAGATGAGCTGAATATTAGGATTCAGGAGATCCTACATGATGAGGTTGCTGCACTATTCTAGGCTTAGTTATCGAAGATGTTTGGGTCTATTAAGACCGCTATGGTTGAATACTTTGATGAGTGATATGCAGCCATTGCTGAGGCTGCTACTGCTTCAGCCTCATCAACTGTGGCGGCTGCAAGTAGTGGGGATGGTCGGACTTTACAGTACCAAGACTTCAATAAAACAAAGACCCTGACCTTCGATGGGGTTCAGGACCCATATGTAGCTATAAGGTGGTTGTCTGATGTGGAGGGATGTTTCTTCATATGTTCATGTCCCGCTGACTAGAAGGTCAGGTGCGCTCTGAACCTACTAAGGTCTGAAGCAAAGGATTGGTGGAGACTTGTTACCGGAATGTATTCTGATGAGTAGAGAGACGCAGTATCATGGGATCAGTTCAGGGAGATGTTCCATACTCACTGCATTCCTCGAGTTGAGCGCGAGAGGTTGGCTCAGGAGTTTTTGGAACTGAGACAAGGTACAGATTCGGTGATGGAGATTACCCAGTTGTTTACTGAGAGGGTGATGCTTTTCCCTGAGTTTGCTTCTGAGCGAGCTCAGATGACTCGTTATCTGAGCATGATCAAAACGGACATGAGACAGTTCGTGTCCACTCAGATGTGATACTCTACTGGAGTTACAGGAGGCCGCCAGGCGGCGTGAGCTGGAGATTGAGCTAGAGTTGAGGGAGCAGAGACAATCCCCGACACAGGCGCACTGACGACAAAGCGGTTCAAGACTGCTGATTCTAGGTCGGGAGGTCAGCGTGGCCGTACTTGTGGGAAGTGCAGGAAGATTAATGTCGGAGCTTGTCTATCCAGTGGTGTGTGCCTCAAGTATGGCAAGCAGTGGCGGAGCCAAGGTCAAAGCAAAGGGGTATCCCTAAAAAAAGTCGTGTAATATACAATAAGAAAGAAAAAGCTTAATTTCATTAGAAATAAAGTTCAAATGAAAGTTTAGCAAGAGAATTAGTTAGTAAGATAAAACCCCCGCAATTTTAAAGACTAAATTTTATAAGTTTGGCAAGTGAATTAGTTAAATGAACGGCGTAATTCAGCTATAAAGGATTTAATAATAATAATAATAATAATAATAATAATAATAATAATAATAATAATAATAATAATAATAATAATAAGAATAATAATAATAATAATAATAATAATTTTTGGAGTATATAAGTTTAAGGTGTTAATTGTATTTTCTGGAAATTCGTTTTGTAAGACAAGTTAGACTGAGGAATTAAATTTGTAAAGATGTTGAACTTTATGGGCCAAAACAGCCTAATTCAAAAATCAATTTGTGTTCTTCGCTTTAACAACTATGCATTAACTGAACTCCTTTCTCTTCCATTTTTGTAACTGCACATATTTACAAATTCAAAAGTCTTTTGATCCCTACCCTCTTGTACACAATTATGTATGTTATAGTGAAATCCCCCTCCTCCCATGAGTTCAAATCCCGACAGAAAGAGAGACATAGAGAATTGAACTTCCAAGAGGTCTTACTTCTTTGGTGATTTTAGTGAGTAACGAGATCAGGAGAGAACTTCGTTAAGCAAGGGTGAACGTGACCCACTTTCGATTTCAGTTTCATATTCTTAGAGAGATCAACATAGATTAGAGCGAAAAGAAAGGTGAAGGCCCGATTGATAATAAAACTTCACATTTCTTAATGGTGGTGTTTGTATGCTCAATACTCAAGCGAGTGGAGAGTATCAAGTTCCTCAAAAAAATTATACTACTTAAACTTTTTTAAGGGATATCCGAAGGTACCCCGAGATCCAAGGTCGATCTGCCTATGGTGGCAAGGATAGGCACTTTGCGAGGGATTGCCGCCAACTAGCCCCGGTTCAGGATATGAGGATCTGTGACCACTGCGATCAGATTGATCATGTGAAGACTAACTATTCTTTACTCGCCACTAAGCCGGCACAGGTTCCCACGCCGGCTACTGTACGGATCACTGACAGAAGTCATGGTAGGGCAGAGCCCCCGAGGGCTCGGGGACGCGCTTTCCAGCTCACTGCCGAGGAGGCCAGGACAGCACCAGATGTGGTAGTTGGTATGTTTCTATCCCTTATCTTATTGATTATATTTATTTTGTGCTCTTATGTTTGTACCTATGTGTTGGATAAGGTGTCTAAGTCCATAACTATTTCTAGTATGTACTTGACCCGACCCGGCATGGTCCATTTGGGTCGCATGGCACCATGCAATTGGATAGACTAAATGAGAGAAATAACACTTGTGGTTTATTAATATATTATAAGTTCTAATATACTAATAGTATTATTTAATTAGTTTGATCAATAATTAATTTAGAATTAATTAAGTGATCAAAAGATAACTAATTAAATATATGGATTGATTATGTAAATCATCCATAACTTGTATAGTGGGCTAAGAGGCTCCATGGATTATCAAGTTGGGTTAAACGCATAGGATGCTCCATAGATGCTCCATGGGAGTTACAAACCCATGGGTCATGGAAATGATGAGCCATGACACATTAGGGTTTACATCGTGTAACCTTAGATGTGTCACACTATATAAAGACCATCTCCTCCACCAAAATCGGCTACACTAAGAAACAAGAGGGCTAGAGCCGATTTTGCAAGTGTAAGATTCTCCCAAAGTTTACTCCTTTGCATTTGGTGTTGTGTGAAGCATTTGAGGCATCACACTTGGGGTGCTAGGCTCACAAGGTTTCAAGGATCATAATCAACAACAAGGTAAGTTATTCTATCTTTCATTCCAGTTAAAAATGTTCCCCATGTATGCTAGATAGGGATATAACCTTGGAATTCAACTTTGCATGATAATTAGACAAATATAGATCCAAGGTTATTAGGGTTGCATGTACATTTAGGAACTGTTAGAATGCTCAAAACCCATCAGTGGTATCAGAGCTCAGGCATGTTTGTTGATATTTTGTGCAAACTGCTTGAAAAAAAATTGTTTTTCTGTATTCTGCTCATATGAACTCTTCGAGTGCATGGGGGCACTCGACAAGTCCATGAACAAATGCAAGCTACTCGTCGAGTATGTTCTTGCACTCGACGAGTAGAGGCTGCATTTTTCAGAATTTTGACATTTGTTGCTGGAAATGGACTAGAAACATTACCCTAAACTGTTTTGGTGTTTTAAAACTTGTTTTAGATGGTGTAATGTTTATGCTAATGCATTTACAATGGCAATTATCAAAATTACAAGTTTTAAGTGTAATTTTTGATTCTTGAAAGTGTTCATATTCATGTTCTTAAACTTATGAATATTAGATAATCATAGGAATTGCTTGTAACCTTCATGGTAGTTTAATTCAAGATCATAATGTGTTTTAATGGAGTCAATAACTTGTCCTCAAGTTATGGAAAACCAAAAGTCACACTTTTATTAAAGCCATTAAAAGAACACAAGAGTTATAAAAAAATGAAGAGTCTTCATTTTTGTTACTCAATTAATTCATAAGTTATAAGAAATGAAAAGTTTTGAAAGTTTACAAAACTTTCCCTCAAGTTTTGGAACAAGTAAAGTCTTGATTAAAACTTTAGTTCCAACCCTTAGAATTTTAAAAGATAAAATTCAAACCTTATACTTTATAATATTATAAGTTAATAATATATATATATATATATATATATATATATATATATATATATATATATATATATATAAGATCAACTCATCTTACCGCAAGTACGCCTCATTCACGAAGCCGGTCTATAAGGGGGGTATAAGGTTGTTGCCTATAAAATGGCAACTTAATGGGTGTCCATTCTCACCCACCGCTTCCTTGATCGGTGGAGGGTCGTTAGCCGAACGGGTAGGACAAGGACTTATAAATTCTCATTAAAAGTATGATGAATATTATAAAGTAACTAAATGCTTTTATTAAATTCCCAATCTTAGTTACTTTAGGAAAAATGTGAATAAGGTGCTAATCCATGAAATTACACTTTACACATTGTTTAAGTCGTTGGTGGAGCGTGTGTGGTTAATCGGCACACTAACTTGGACTTAACAAGGTAGGTAAAGGGTGACTTAAGGTTTATCATAGTATCGGTGGAGCGTGTGTGGTTTACCGACACATCGATTAAGTGATAAACTTTAAGGGTACCAAGTGACTTGCATGGTTACTTCACACCTCGTTTTGTGATCCTCCGTATCCCAGTCACAAAACTTGGAGGGCACACTCGAGATTGAAACATGACTTTGAAAAGTTCCTTGAATCTCAAAAGAATCTAGGAGTTTCTAAGAACCAATTAAAAACCTAATATCAATATTTCATTTTTCATGGTGGAAATTGGTGAATCGTCATTCACCTACCTTTCAAATATGTTATAGCTTAGATTACAGCATACCTCTTCTAAGTTATAATATATTGTGATTGGATCCTAGCCTTAATATTACATTTTGGTGTTTTATTAGGGACTCTCTTAATATCTAAACTAATCTTGTTCTCTTCTTTCAGATGTCTTCAAACAATGCTGCTTTTGGCTCTAATCCTAATGGCTCCTTTACCCTTATGAACTTGTGTGGGAAATTCACTTTCGATGGATCCAACTTCAATGAATGGATCAGAAACATCAGGATGATTACCCGCTACGAGGACAAAGAATATGTCCTTGACAAGGAGCTTAAGGAGATTGATGAGACCACTGCAACTCCCCAGGATATCGCTAACTTCCAGGCACATGAAAGGGATGCTATAATAGTGGCATGCATCATGTTGGCCTCCATGACAGTGGAACTCCAAAAGTCCTATGAGGACTTCTACCCTTTTGAAATGCACCAAGATCTGATGGAAAGATACCATCAAAGTGCACGACAAGAGAGGTATGAAATCATTTGCTCCATGATAACAACCATGATGAAGGACGGGGAATCCGTCATGAGCCACATGCAGAAAATGCAAAGGTATGTGGATCGATTGCTGAAGCTTAATGTGAACTTCCTTGAGGACCTTGCAATAGTTATCATTTTGCACTCCTTACCATCGTGCTATGATTAATCCCGCATGACATATCACATGAATAAGGAAGATGTCACACTCAGCAAACTTCAGGGACTCCTCAAGACCGCAGAAACAGGTCTTAAGGGTAAGTCGGTTGTTAACACTCCAACTCCAAACTCTGCCCCGGTTTTGGCAATCGAGAAAGGTCAAGGGAAGAAGAGGAAGAGCTCTTCGAAGGGTACCAAGGCTAGGACCCTTGATGGCTCTTCTTCAAGTGGAACCTAGAAAGGTTTCGTCACTCCTTCGTCTGAACCAAAAGAGGTTGAATGCTTCTAATTCCATGAAAAGTCACATTGGAAGCGGAACTGCCCAAAATACCAGCAAGATGTGAAGGATGGGAAAGTTAAACCTAACCATGCAGGTATTTACACTATCTTATCTAATAACTCACCCCATTCTAACTCTTGGGTCCTTGATACTGGTTGTGGTATTCATATCTGTTCTGATTTGCAGGGACTACGAAGAAGTGAGAATGTGGAGCATAGAAGAATAAACTTATTCATGTGGAATAGGAAAGCTTTACCTGTCACCAAGATTGGAGTTTATACTTTATCGCTAAGTAGTGGGTTTAGTTTAGATTTGAATAAATGTTGTTATTCGCCAGAAATGGAAAGAAATATTCTTTCCTTTCATGCATTGTATAAACAAGGTTTCACTTTTTCATTTGATAATGAAGTTGGTTCAATTAATGCTTTCTTTAATAATGTTCTTTATTTTAAAGCATTACCTTGTGATGGTGTGTATGAAACTGTATATGTGGTTGATAACTTAGGAAATAATGTATTGTGTATTGATTCTGTTAATGATAATAACTTGGATAAAGCATCATTATGTCATTGTCTTCTTGGACATATAAGAAAGAAACGCATAGGCCAACTCCAAAAGGATGGAGTCTTGGAGTCATTTGACCTAAAGTCAGATGATAGTTGCGAGTCATGTTTACTTGGAAAAATGACAAAGTCACCCTTCACAGGTTCTTGTGAGAGGGGTGAAGGTTTGTTGGATCTTGTACACACGGATGTGTGTGGACCCTTCAAACATGCCACAAGGGATGCTAATCGTTATTATTTGACTTTTACTAATGATTATAGTAGATATGGATATGTCTACTTAATCAAGCATAAGTCAGAGACTTTTGAGAGGTTTAAAGATTTTAAACAGGAAGTCGAGAATCAATTGGGCAGGAACATTAAGATGCTTCGATCCAATTGAGGTGGTGAGTATCTTAGTTCAGAGTTCCTCGACTATCTTAGGGAATGTGGGATTATCTCACAATTGACACCTCCCAGGACACTGCAGTTGAATGGTGTAGCTGAGAGGCGTAATCGAACCTTGTTGGATATGGTTTGTTCCATGATGAGTCGAGCTTTGCTTCCAATCTCATTTTGGGGGTATGCCTTAGAGACTTCCGCCCATATCCTTAATCTAGTCCCTACAGAGAAAGTTTCAAAAAATCCTCATAAGATGTGGACTGGTAAAGTACCGAAACTAGACCACATCAAGATTTGGGGTTGCGAGGCTTTCGTGAGATGCGAGACTCATGATAAGCTCAAACCTCGAAGTGAGAGGTGTATTTTCATCAGCAACCCACATCAATCTTTTTGTTACCTCTTCTACAGACCTAGTGAAAATGTGGTCTTTGTAGCTAGGAGGGTTGTCTTCGAGAGAGAGAGAGAGTTCATAAGCCAAGGAAACAGTGGGAGGCAAGTTGACCTTGAAGAAATTCAAGAGTCAAGTGGTGAAGGAACTTCGAACCCTAGCACTCAACTTGAGGAGGAAACTCTTGTTGAGCCAATTGACAAGTTTGTACTGTAATAAACCGTTATTTCAAACTTATGTAATAGTGTAGGTCAAATTGTACTTCTTTTTAATTAAATAAAGAGAAATTTTGGCATACTATGTATATTTTCATAATTGACCCTCAAAAATAAATTATTAAATAATCTCAAATTGGGTTAAACCAAGTGATAGAGATTGTAACAAGGTTTCCAAAAATATAAAGAACACTAAAATCCAAGTTATTACTTCTTTTTAATTAAATAAAGAGAAATTTTGGCATACTATGTATATTTTCATAATTGACCCTCAAAAATAAATTATTAAATAATCTCAAATTGGGTTAAACCAAGTGATAGAGATTGTAACAAGGTTTCCAAAAATATAAAGAACACTAAAATCCAAGTTATAACGAAGAAGTTAAGACCAATCGAAAATCCGCGACAAAACTGGCAAAACACTGTTCAGTGTAAAAACTGAATTTTTGATAAAAGGCTATCTAGCCTTAACAATGTAAATGAAAGTTATACTTTATGTTAAACCGAGAACTTTCATAAAAAGAACGCCAAAATTTGACTTCGTATGAGGAAGTTATGGTTTTTCGAAGTTTCAGTATAGCAGTGTATAGCTAAAAACTCGAAATAAAGATCGAGTGATTTTTAGCCGACACAACCTAAACGAGAATTGAAGGTCTCGTCATTAGTAGTACAACGGTAAAAAGACAGACAAAAACGGACGTCGTATGAAAAAGTTATGAATTTATAACGGATTCACGTCCCGATCTGTTTAAAATAATAATATTAAAAATAAATTCAAAATTAGCCGACGAAGTCTAAACGAAAGTCGTAGAGTATAATTTTAGCTACGCGTGCATATAAAGAACGTCAAAAACGGAGTTTGTATGCAAAAGTTATGAATTTTACAAGTTTTGGCAAAAAAATAAAGAAAAATAGAAAAAACGGGAAAATTCGCATGAACAGTGACTGCCACGTCACCCCTCGCATGCGAGCCTCCACGTGGCATCTTCTGATTAGGCCGCAGCCTCGCGTGTCACCTTCTGATTGTCTAGGTCCGAGGTCCACTTAGAACCGGACAGCCTCGCATGAGACACACCGGAGACACTCCTCGCACGCCCCTCGCACCATCCTCGGACACCCCCTTCGCACGTGTCGTCTTTCCATTGGACCAAGGGTTGGTCCAATCCGAGCCAGCCAGCAGCGAGCCTCCGGTCCGAAGAACAGCCCTCGCCTCGCCATCTGTCAGACGCGTGTCAACCTCGCAGTGCTTCAGATCCGAGCCTTCGGGCTATATATAGCATGCGAGGGTTCCGAAGAAATTACACTTTTTCACCCCAAATTTTACCCTCTTTCACCTTTTCCACTCCCTTAAGCTCATATACAACCCCTAAAGCCCTGGTATCAAGACTCGAGCCCGAAGTAAACCGTGAAGCCCCGAAATTCTCGAGAATTCATCCTCTCTCCTGTCAAAACTCTGCCCGATTTGAGCCAGTTTCTCGACAAATAAACTCCTTTTCGTGAAACGAAACCCTGTCCGAATTACCACCTATCAAGTGAGTTCATACCCCCCGTATTTTCATAATTTCTACTGTTTTAAGGGGGGAAATACAAGTATAACACAACAACTTTGTGTTATAAATAAATGATTTCAAATCACGAGAAAATGATTTTAAAGCATCAAAAATACTTCAAATTTTGAACTCTTTTATAAACTTATGTTTTTCCCAAATATACATATTTGTATATATAATTTAATATAAATAAGATTTAAAAGGCTTAGGACTAATAATTCATTCTAGGTCCTTTTCCTTTTTTGGATGTGGACTTATAGTACCAGTTATTTGTCCGAAGGTCGTTCAAATTTTACTTATATATAAAATTGTATATGTATATAAAATTAAAAGTTATTTCATCAGTTTAATCACCCTTTGTAACATGTTGAGCAAAGGATTACATGCAAAAATAGTTATTTACCATTTCATAAAGTACATATAAATTATAATAAGTATAATTTATGATACATAGAGCAATAATTCATATGAATACATTGTTTCACATGCAACAAGGGTTTTAATTCAAAACAAATCAAGGGTTTACACTTATCAAATACATGTTCGGGATACTAAGTCAAGAACATACTGTCAATCATGTATTTCAGAATGATTGGGTTTTCGTAACTAATATACATGTGTCACAACTAGAAATTTTGTGCCTTGTAATCACAACACTAAAGTAAAATTTTGAATCATAAACTTAAGAGCATGTAAGATGCTTACTTCATGGCAACAAAAATTTCAATCAAGTACACCATACAAGCATTACAAATAGTCAACAAGTAATTGGAAACCCTAGAAGTTCTTGTTTAGGTCCATTTTGGACTAGGACTTCCTTATTGGGCCCAATGGACCAATAAGCTTCTAATTTGACTATCTTGGGCTTAGAACCTTTAAATGGGCTCTAATTGGACCCACTTTCATCCATTTCAACATTTTGGGCCATATTGGGCCTATAATGAAATAAATTAAATGTTATGAACTATTATGGACCATAATTAACCTAATCTAGCCTAATAAAGCATAAAAATCACACTTATATCTTATAGGACCAACAATCATTCAACCTAACTCTTACATGGACTTAGGGGCAATAAAGCCCAAAAATCTCTTTTTTCCTCTCCCAAATCTCGGCCCAAGCCCAATCCATGGGGAAGAGTTGACTTTCATAGCCACCTCATTTTTACATGTTGGTTTTCCATGCATCTTATCTGATACTTCCATGCACATATCACTTCAAGATCTATTTCTTTCTCTCTTCTCTTTTTCCTTCGGCCGAGAGCTCACACACACACACACCTCACAAAAACACTCTCTAAAATTCTCAAGAATCATCCACTCTCTCCATCCAAAATCTCGAAAATTTGGCTTGAAGTCTAAGGATCTTCATAAAGTAATTCATCATCTAAGGTAAGTTAATGGCTAACTTATGATCTAACTCCCTTCACTTCATCAAAATCTCTTCTAAATTCATTCAATCTTGTGATCTAGCACCTTAGAAGCTCCTAAACTCGAGATCTTCCAAGGAAAGGTTGCTAGGGCCGAAATAGCAACAAACTCTTCTCTTTTCTTCTTCAAACCGAAACCACACCCAAAGGTGAGCTTCATACCCCCTATTTTTCGGTTTTATAAGTTTTGTGGGAGGGGGGGGTAATACAAACAAATGTGTAGATCTATGTGTATATGTATGCCTTGTGTGATCTTTATTTTTATATTTATGTTTTTATGTGATTGTGATGTTGGATCTAGTCAAAAAGTCCTTAAAACCGAGATTTCCATTAAGTTATATGATACTAGTATATATTATATTACTACATACAAATCATTTCTAGAAAAATAACCAAGTTGGTTAAGATGAACTTCTTTGGGCTAAAAACCCATTTTTGGACTCAAAATGTTAAAAATATAAAGTTTAAGGGCCCAAAATGACAAAATGCAAATTCTGATGGTTGAAATGAGTCAAAACAGTTTCAATAATGTATTTTCTGGAAATATACTCTTTTGAAGTATTAAAATGAAAAATTTTAAGCATAATGGGCCAAAAATGAATTTTTCGGCCCAATAAAGCCCAATATGCGAGATTTTCAAATTTGAAGGGCTGAAACTATACTTTTCTGTAAAACAGGGGACTACTAGTGCTCCAAGTCCATTTCAAGGTTTAAAAATACTTTTCATTTTTAAAAAGGACCAAAGATGCAAAAATTTTCTATTTTGGGCCAAAAGTGTAAAAGTTGCGAAAAATGAGGTTTCAGCCGAGAAAACTACATTTTGAGGGACTAAAACTGTTTTCAAATAAATTTGAGCTGAAAAATTTCCTTTTCAACAAGTTTTGATACTAAAGTGTCAAGAAAAATGGTTTAAGGACTAAAATGGAAATTCTTTTATTCAAAGGGTTAAAAGTGTAAACTTATAAAAGAAAGGGGCTGCAAACAGAAAAACTCCAATTTTTTAAACAATAAATCCGTTGTGATAAAATACTGATACTGTGACTACCGACAAAACATAATACACCATCAACACCAAAAATCGTTGCCAAACGAATTGATTCGGTCTCGAATCAATAACGAATCCGAAACTACTAACACGACGATACTTCAATACACACGCAGAAAAATTCGGCAAATTAATACATACGTGGGAATACACAGACGTCGATACACCATCTTTGGGCCCAAAAGTGTCAAATCTTGCTTCTTGGGCCTAGCTAGCCCAATGACCTGATCTTTAGGCCCGAAGACAACTTACTTACATGTTGTTGGGTCTTACATGACCTAACTCCGTGTAAAAGGACTTTCAATGGCTTTTGTGCTATTGGGCCCCAAGGGTCCTTTGGTACTGCTAGTAAAGTCGAGAATTCACAAAAATGCGGGTCGGGCCAAGGGCCCTTCGCATTCACAATAGCCTTGAACGACTTATGGAATTATTGAGGACTTCGTGTCCTCTTATTCTCCTCGGTTGTGGGGCTACGAGAAGTCAGGGTGGTTGGATTAAGTGAATAGTACGGACGACGCCTAAGGGATCGTTAGTATGGTTGTAAACTAGTCGTTTCGATTAACGCGTGTTTATAACAATTCACAATACACATATAATTCAATGTCACCTAGAATCATTGACTTCACATGTCGCAACGGTACAACAACCATACAAAAAGCGTAATTCAAAGTATTAGGAAAACATCGGGTTTCCCTAGGGTTTTTCCATACATACAACTACGAGATGCATACCAACTATAACAAATTCTTTTTACATTTATAGAAACAAACAAGCATACTTACGGATCTTCACACTTTTTATACGATACTCTTTTCAGAAAATATCAAATTTTCTGGTGGTTTTCAAAACAATACAAAACATTATTTTTCAAACATTGCTTATGAACTCACCAACATTTCATATGTTGACGTTTTTCAAAATACTTGTATTCTCAAGTAACAGGTAAACCGAAGAGAAAAATGTACTCAGTGATGACTTGCTGTTTGTTTATCTAGTAACGAACAATTTACTTTTGGGGATGTAATGTTTAAACAATGTACTAAATGTAAACACTAGCAGTTGTACTATTTCAATGCATGGTGATGAATGATGTTATGTTTCACGCATATTCACTGTAATGGTATTCAATTAAGTCACAGCAGCCCTCGGAAGTTTCCGCCGTCTGGTTCGGGGGTGTGACAGGTTGGTATCAAAGCTTTGTTTATAGTGAACTAGCATATCTAGCCACACATTGATATGCAACTATAAACCAAAAGAGGGACTAACACAACTCTGAACAAAACAAGTAAAAACACAACAATAAAACACCCTTGCTTGCATTAGGAATAAGAACATAATGCCGAACCAAACAAGATAATGCTAGTATCCCGGTTAATTCAGGACTGTTCTTAGCGGTATCAAGGAGTGGATGTAGCCTGATCAACTACATTCCCTCCAAGGTATAACTGACACATGTCCTGATGAGATCGTGATATCTAGGGAACCTAAAACTATACCCCTTTAGCACCAAAAAGAGAACATCTGTTTAGTCTATGCAATAATGGTAGGGACATAGGATAATGATAGCTTATTCCTATACCTTCTCCCAGTCTTCATGGAAGGAGAGCAGCAGGGCATTCAGTTTCATCAATCCCTAGTGGCACACGGGATACTTGAAGATGAACCAGAAGGGAATCAAGAGGGGCCCACGACGTCGAACCAGACGAGTACATGGACACCGACTACGAGTTCGAGGAGAGTGATGATGACATGGAGGAAGAACAAGACTCGGACAAGGATCACGCCGCATCCCCTGTTAGCGAGGTGCAACAGGACCACCCCGCCCCACCAGTGAATCCCGCAAGGGAGAATCGCTCTCCAGAAGCTGAGATTGCCGCCCTACGGCAACAACTGTTTTCCATGGAAGCACGTGCAGTGCAAGCAGAGCATGAGAGGGATGAGGTCATTGGAGACATGATTGAGATGGCTCAGTTGTTGGCCCAACACTTCGGCATATGATTCCGCCGCTATATTAGGGCACAGCTCATCGCGGTTAGGGATAGACTTATCTTACTAGGTCATTAGGAACTATGCTATGTACTTCGACTCTATGTTTAAGTGACTACACTACTCATAGAGCCGTTATGCTGTCGAACTAGTATCACTCATGTATGCTCTCACGAGCAAAATTTTCATGTATTAAATGCGGATAATATTAGTGAACTTTTGCGTGTTTTATTATGACATTACAATTGTTATGTGTTAAGAATATATGAATTTATGCTGAACGGTAGAAGTGTTTAAGTTCGTACCATGCACCTAGTCAGTAGGATCACAACCTCACAGAAACCACGTACACTCAACATCTCTCCATTTCATGACAGCAAGATGCCTCACCGACCTACTCGCGGAAACCCTGGACCAACCCCACCTGAAGTCGACTCAGCCGCATTCCAGGCAGTTGTATCTGCTGCGGTCACTGCAGCAATGGCGCAAATTCATCAAGGGACCAATGGAGGAGTCAATGGGCAAGGGGCTGGGAGTTCAAACAATGGAATGAATCAAGGACCCACCAAAACATGTACCTACAAAGACTTCACAAACGCCAAACCACGAACTTTTAACGGCACTGGAGGAGTGATCGCTTTGAAGCGATGGATCGAGAAGATGGAATCGGTATTCGAGATATGCGATTGTCCTGAGGGGATGAAGGTGAAGTTCGTAGCATGCACTTTTGTTGATAAAGCACTCACCTGGTAGAACGGACACGTGGAAGCCATGACACTCCCTATAGCCAACTCCATGCCATGGGCAGAAATGAAAGAAATGCTGATGGCTGAATACTGCCCACGAGGTGAGATTCAGAAAATGGAACAAGAGCTGTGGAACCTCACTGTACGGAACGCGGACATCGATGCCTACATATCAAGATTTAGTGAACTATCTCTGTTATGCCTGGGTATGATCACTTCGGAAGGAAAGAAGATCGAGCGATTCATCTGGGGATTAACCTATCCGATCCAAGGAAACGTGATAGCTGCAAATCCTGAAACTTTCGACAGTGCTAAGAGATTGGCGAAGAAGCTGTATGACCATAACAACAAAAAGGGTGACAAGCCAGTGGAGACTGAGGCTAGGAAGGAAAGTGATAACAAGAAGGGGAAGAACAACAAAAGAAAGGGGCATCAAGGCTCCGAGGCTTCAAAGAAGCAACGAACAGTGATGGTTAATGCTGCCACCGCGCAAGTTACAACTACACCACATGCTCCAACCTCAGCTGTTCCAAATGCTCCTAGACCTTATTCCGGTAATCTTCCCAAATGTCACAAATGTGGATTCCATCACAATGGAGAATGCAAGGAGGTACATTGCACCAGTTGCAATCGGAAAGGACACACTACAAGGTACTGCAGGGTCTACCCTCCTCAGAACCAACAACAGGGAAGCAACAACAACAACAACCGCAACAACAACAACATCAATGTTGGCAGCAACAACGCCGGGCCTAGCCACACCTGCTATGGGTGTGGAAGGACTGGGCATTTTCGTCGCAATTGCCCAAACAACAACAATCCCGGAAATGGAGGAACGAGAAGAGTGCTGACCATGGGACTGGGAGAGGCAATTCAGGATCCCGCTATGGTTACAAGTACGTTTCCCCTAAACCACACTCATGCATGCATCCTATTTGATACCAGAGCTGAGCGAAGCTTTGTAAGCAATAAGTTTAAACACTACCTAGAACAACGACCCCAGAAGTTCAATGAAACCTTTATGGTGGAAATGGCCAATGGGAAATGTGACGACTGTCAATTCAGGTCATTCTCGGACTCATGCATCTTTATAAAAACCATTCATGCACAACATGCCATGACCTAGTAGTATAAATTAGGTCAAAAATCTTACATAAACTAGGATCCAACTAAGGTCTAGGACTAAAATACTTGATACTTACAATTCTAGTAAGTTGCTTAGCTACAATAGGAAATGCCAATACTATAATTAGAATAAAGCTTCAAGCTTTGTTATAATTGAAATAGGGTATAAAACCCTAAAAATAAATTAAAACATTCTAATTATACTTCAACATGTTGTTGAATATCAAACAATATTCCAAAAACCCTAAAGAGCCAAAAATCCGAAGTTATAAATTATAAAGCTTAAATACGTTACAAAATTTGGCTATAAACTTCCTAATATCAAATTGTTATTAATCAAATTATGAATTATAGTCAATGAAATAGAAATTAAATTACCAAGTATTAATCATAATTTATTTGTTGAAAACAAGATTTTTAAATAAATCAAATTGCTTAATAAGCATTTTTATAAAAATATGAATGATTTCATATAAATGATGGAGGTGAAGTTTATAAAGTTTAAAATTTTGGAGAGAGGAGGCCTAAAGGCATGTAAGAACCGGCCATCTCCCCTCCCCATACACTCTCTCTTCCCAAAACACAATCATTAAGTCAAAACCCTCACTACACCTCTTTTTTCTCCACTCTCTTACACTCCACTCTTCACACACTTCACTCTCTTCTTCTCTCTCTCTAAACTCTCGAAAATCCTCTCATTCCTCTGCAAAATTTCGAGATTGTGAAGCCCTTGAAGTGTTCTTACTTCCCTCAAGATCATAACAAAGGTAAACAACATCATCTTCTTCCATAGTTACATGCTAGAAATCTTTATATTTTCCCTTGTGGTTTTTAGATTCTCACCATAACACAATTCATGTGTTAGAGATGGTGAAAATCCGGGATCAAACCCATGCAAGGAGTGAAAAAGATGCACATATGATCATGTGACATCAAAACCTAATATTTCATGTTCTTCTCCATTTCTTTTGTGTTCATGCATGACCAAAAGCATTTAAACCATTTCTAGTACATCTTGGATTCTCATTCATTCCATGCATTTGTTATAAATTGGGCCTTACCAAAGACATGCATGATGTTCTTGTTGAAATACCCTAATAATGCACACAAGCAAACATGCAATCTGCCAGATTACTTTTTTTGACTTTGAACGGCCATAACTCAGTCATTACTTAACCAAATAATAATATTATTTTTGTATTGGTTAGTTCCACGAGTTAAATTTCAAACCCAACTGGTCTTACTGTAAAATATTAAATATCCGATTTTTGGCAATTTTTACAAAATGGTTGCGCATACAGCTCTTTTTCTGTGATCACTATTTTTGTCTTGCATAATCAATGGCCTTAAACCCAACCATAAATCTGAGGAAAAATACCTTAGAAAATTAACATACCTAGTGAATTATGGTTGAAATTTCGTGGCTTAAAACCTCACTGAATGGGCTACACAAATTCATGAACTTCAGCCACATCTACACTTCATGCATTATTGCATGCAACTTTTCTTAAATTGTTTGGAATCATTACTCTCATTTCTCTTCTGAATACATTTTTTACATTTTTCCTTTTCAAAGCCCTTGCATGCATGAGATAATCTGGAAAATTTCAAGAGCTTTTGTTATTTCTTTGATTTATTAGACTTATTGCTAAAACCAAGGGCATAAATCATATAAAATACTTCCAGAGGTCAATAAATCCTAAATAAATCTATGGATGATCCTTCAGGGTAATAATGACCGCTCACAAAATTTCAGCAATTTTTGTTACTGTTTAATACGATTTCTAATTTTCTTTTGTTTAGGACATGATAAATTACAAAACCACTTTAGAAGAAATGAAATTGTATCTAACAATTTGCTCATACCTTACCTGTGATGGGTGACTCCAGAAAATAATTTCAAGATTTTTCATCATGTCTTACTATTTTTCCCAATTTTTGGTAATTATAATGGTCTAAAAATGGGAAAAATAGTTCTGATTATCCAAAATTCATGAAAATTTACCACAATATCTTATTATACAGTAGGTGGTTACTTAAAAATTTTGAGGATTTTTCTCTACTGTAAACTATTTTTCTCTTATTTTCTAAAGTTAATTGCATTAAAATGCACTTAAATACACATAAATACCCAAAACCAGTTTATACATTATGAAAACCACTTTTCATATTTTTCCCAAGATATTTATACTGTAAATGATGTTACAAAAATTTATGGTGATTTATTTTAACTGTTTAATATTATTTCTTCAATTAATGACTATTTAAAAGAATAAAACAAGGAAAAATAGAAATACCCACTGAAAAATATCTTTTATATTTTCCCAGCCTAGTTATGTATAATAACAATTAAACAAAAAGTTTGGGTAATTTTGGAAACTTTTTTCTATTTATTTCAATTTATTGGAATAAATGCCCATAAATCATAAAATATAATTAAGCAGCTTGGAAATCCATTTTTATATTTTTCCCAGCTTATTATTGTGTAATAACAGTTAAATAAAAAGTTTGAGAATTTTTATCCCTCGAATGCTATTTTTCGTGAATTTATGTTGTTATTGAGACTTAAAATTTTGAAAATTAACCTTCCAAGGTTGTAATTAATCGCACGACTTGTAAAATTTCAATACTTCAGAAAAAGTGTAACTAATTGATGTAAAGTCGAATACTAAAACATAAATTGGCATTTCCCTATATCTAGAGTTTAGTATATTAGCATTAGATATCGATATTGAAACTCACTAGTGCGTATGTTTGATGTCGTAGGATCCCGGTAGTAAGACGTTGGTGCATCCCGAAGTACCGCTTGTGCCTACACAAAACATAGTGAGTATTCACGCACTCCCCTATTTTCAGTTTTATTTTTTGGGGTGGAAAAGCATGTCTAGAAAAACTATTATTTGTATGTTGTATTTAAATTGATTTGTATCAAACACGATTGCTATTGTATTGCTATGTTTCTTTATGTATGTCTATGCAACACGGAACATGAGAACTTATCGTACTAAGGCCCTTCCCTTATCTCTAACCATTAACTCTTTGAGCCAATGGTCATTATGGATAGCGCTATTAGGAATTGACAACTCCTCACTCGCCCGAATCGCTGGAGTGCATGATACCATATTCATCTATGGAACGATAAGCATAGATCTCGATAGGGCTTCAGTCATAGGTTTGGTTGAGACTCATTGTTTGCTCATACACATACAAAACTCGTTCTCGTTATAGCAATAAACTTGTATTCATTAACAGCAATCAACTTTGTTTATCATTAAAGCAATGTACTTGTATTTACGAAAAGCATTATTGTACCCTCGATTTTATAAAGTTGTGAACTCACCAACTATTTTCATAGTTGACGCTCGTTTTACATGCTTTTTCAGGAAATAATTAGTAAGTGGATGTAAAGATTCATCATCATAGAGCATGCTGCATCGTGTTGAAGCTATTATGAAGTTATATTTTGAACAATGTTATTTTGAAAAACTTGTATTTTGTTTCTTTTGAAGCTATGGGTTGTAAACTTTTAAATACTGCTATGGTGATGTATCTTTATCTTTTGCAATGAAACCGTTATCGCTGTCATACCTTGCGTTTCCGCTTTAGCGGGGTGTGACAGAAGTGGTATCAGAGCTAAAGTTATAGAGAACATCGATTTTTCTTTAAGAAAACACAACCTATAACTAAAACTTACAAAGAAATTCTTTTTACATCAAACATATTACTAGTATAATTAGGTCGGGAGTTGTATTATTGGACCTCGATTAAACATAGCCTGATCACCTATGTTTAATTAAGAAAAGATTTATACAAAGCTTGAGCTAATTATAATGGGAATATGTTCAACAAAAATATTTAAGAAAACTTTATTTCAAAAATTCAAAAAGGTTAAATTTTGGTGTGTGTAAGCATTGCATATTATAGGTATACATTGTTATTTATTTCATATCTCATTGAAATTATGTCTCAGTCCACTATGTCAACATCGTCATCTTCCCACGCTGCCGCCTCAGCCGATGAGTCCGGTTACGTCACTATTATCCCTCAACGTAATCCCCCAGCCTCGGTAGAAGAAGACCCATCAGAGGATACGGAAGATACTGGGAACTCGGTGGAGATCAGCAATGACAACGCCCCGAGTCAACGACGTGAGGCATCACCTACATCGGTGTTGCCACAGCCACCGCTTTATGGACTTCGCATTCGGAGGACGGCGAGGAAGAGTGTTCCCATTCCAGAAAGGATACCCGCCAGTACAGCAGGACATGGCACGGCAGGACCTAGCGGAGAAGGACCCAGCGTTGCAGGACCGAGAGCACCGCCACCACAGCGAGTCATAGGGATACCTGTCAGACAGCCAGGTATGACCCCGGAGGAGTCCCGGAGGATGTATTCGATGGCAGCAGATCTGCGCCACAGCCTCGCTGTAATAGACGGGCAACAGGAGGTATTGAATGAAGTGATGACAGGGATGGAAATCCTGTATCAGCATTCGATGGAGACTGCTAACACTGCTAGTGCTGCTAGACGAGAGGCAGGTCATGCGATGACAGCATATTATGTGTTTGGTGGGCTGTTCCTGATTGTGGTGTTGATGCTTCTTGTTGGGATAACGATTGGCTTTTGGTTCTGATTTCAGTATTTTATTTTATTTTGTTATGAAATGAAAACCCATGTTGGGTGTCTTTTGGGAAAAACATTTAAAACTTTATTTTGGGATTGATGTATTGGTTTGGCTTTAAGATTATCTCAAATGATAATGAAGAATTTTATTTTATGTTTGAAAACTTCTACTATGAGGTCAAACCCTAAAATTTATTTGGTAAACGGTTGAATAAAAGAGATTTTTCTTTTCTTTTCTTTCAAAAATCTATATGCCTAGTATTAATGCAAACCAATGATTTGACAACACTTACGGTTTTCAAAATAGTAGTGAACTATATATTATACATTATTTATGTATTTATACGTATTTCTTCTCCTGTGTCATAGAACCATGGCAGGAAGGCCTAATCGCGGGCGCCCATAGAACGAAACACCCGATGTTGCTCAAATTGTAGAACAACAACTCATGGAAGCAATCCCAAACATTGTTACTCAGGTAACTGCAGGACTTATTGCTAACCAAGGAAGTAGTGGAGGAAACCGGGGAAACAATGAAAGAGAATGCAACTACAAGTCCTTTATGGCCTGTAAACCTAAGGAGTTCCATGGAAAGGAAGGTGCAGTCGGGTTGCTGAAATGGATTGACAGTATGGAGTCGGTCCTTCACATTAGCAAATGCCTCGAGCGCAACAAAGTTGAGTACGCATCTTGCTTATTCCAAGATAAGGCATTAACCTGGTGGAATACTCTAGTGCAAACCCGAGGCCGTACAGCGGCATATCAGTTAACTTGGGAAGACCTAAAGAAGTTGCTGATAGAGGAGTATTGTCCCAAGGATGAACTTCAGAAGCTTGAATTTGAATTCTGGAACCATTCTATGGTTGGAACACAAATAGAGAAGTACACAGTCCGATTTCATGAACTAGCAAAACTGGTACCTCACATGGTTACTCCTAAGGAGAAACGGATAGATCGTTACATCTGGGGTATGGCACCAGAGATTCGGGGAATGGTTACCTCAGCAAACCCAACTACCATTCAAAGTGCAGTAAGCCTAGCAAATCGACTAACCAATGATGTGATAAGGATGGGAGCATCGGCAAAGGAAAGCTCTAGTAGCAAGAGGAAGCGAGCAGATCAGGGAGAGAAAAAGTATGGAGGCAAGTCAGGGAGGAAGCAGAAAGTCTCAAGAAACTTTATGGTAAGAGCCCAGGAGCAAGAACCAGTGAAAACTCAAGGACAGGAAGTGCAGGAGCGAAAGCAGTACTCAGGGCCGCTTCCGAAGTGCAATAAGTGTAACTTCCATCACAAGGGAGCTTGCCCAGTGTGCCAAAACTGTAAGCAAACAGGCCATTACTCGAAGTATTGTAAGGTGAATAAGGAGCGAAAAAGGTCATGTTACGAGTGTGGGAGCACTGATCATCTCCGTAGGGCATGTCCCAAACTGAACAATGGACCTGGTAACAATGGACAAGGCCAAGCCAGGCAAAACTTTCAAGGAAATCAAGTTGGTCGGCCAAGAGGTGTAGCCTTTGTGATTGGTGCAGAAGAAGCTCGTCAGAACCCTGAAGTGATAACAGGTACGTTTCTCCTGAACAACCATTTTGCATCAGTAATATTCGATGCAGGAGCAGATAGTAGTTTTGTTTCTTTAGCATTTAGACCGTTAATTGGCTTGAAATCAGTAAAGATGAGGAATGCTTATGCATTGAACTTGCTGATGGGTATGAAATTAGGGCTAGTGATATAATTCCTGGTTGTACTCTGAATTTAGCTGATAAACTCTTTAGCATCGACCTAATTCCCATAGAGCTAGGTAGTTTTGATGTGATAGTGGGAATGGATTGGTTATCCAAAAATAGAGCGGACAGTGGTTGTTACGAGAAAGTCATTAGAGTGCCTCTCCCTAATAGAGAAACCCTTATCATACACGGTGAGAAGCCAGGAAGAAGTTTAAACATAGTATCAAGCATGAAGATTCACAAGTACCTGAAGAAGAATTGTATTGCATTCATGGCCCACTTGCTAGAAAGAGAACCAGAAGCTAAGCAACTCAAGGAGATTCCGGTGGTTCAAAACTATCCCGAAGTATTTCTGGAGGAATTGCCCGGTCTACCCGCTTATAGACAGGTCGAATTTCGGATAGACTTAATTCCCGGAGCGGCACTGGTAGCAAAAGCACCATATCGCCTTGCACCATCCGAGATGCAAGAACTATACGGACAACTTCAAGAACTTCTGGACAAAGGGTTTATTCAACCAAGTTCTTCACCTTGGGGAGCCCCACTGTTATTCGTCAAAAAGAAAGATGGTTTGTTCCGAATGTGCATTGATTACAGAGAACTGAACAAGTTGACAATCAAGAATCGATATCCCCTCCCTTGAATAGATGACTTGTTCGATCAGTTGCAGGGCGCTTCCTACTTCTCAAAAATCGACCTTCGGTCAGGGTATCATCAGCTAAGAATTCACGAAGAGGACATTCACAAAACAACATTTAGAACCCGTTATGGACACATTCCACGTCTCCAACCTTAAGAAATGTCTAGCCGACGAAAAATTGATAGTACCCCTGAAGGAAATTAAGATCAATGAGAAGCTGAACTTCGTTGAGGAACTAATAGAAATCCTTGGCAGGGAGGTAAAACAACTTAAGCGGAGTAAGATCCCGATTGTGAAAGTTCGATGGAACACAAAACGTGGGCCGGAGTACACCTGGGAGCGCGAGGACTTCATAAAGGAAAAGTATCCACAACTTTTCCCTTGCGATGACAAGCGATGACATAGAATGAATTTCGGGACGAAATTCTTTTTAAGTGGGGGATACTGTGACAACTGCCAATTCAGGTCATTCTCGGACTCATGCATCTTTATAAAAACCATTCATGCACAACATGCCATGACCTAGTAGTATAAATTAGGTCAAAAATCTTGCATAAACTAGGATCCAACTAAGGTCTAGGACTAATATACTTGATACTTACAATTCTAGTAAGTTGCTTAGCTACAATAGGAAATGCAAATACTATAATTACAATAAAGCTTCAAGCTTTGTTATAATTGAAATAGGGTATAAAATCCTAAAAATAAATTAAAACATTCTAATTATAGTTCAACATGTTGTTGAATATCAAACAATATTCCAAAAACCCTAAAGAGCCAAAAATCCAAAGTTATAAATTATAAAGCTTAAAAACGTTATAAAATTTGGCTATAAACTTCCTAATATCAAATTGTTATTAATCAAATTATGAATTATAGTCAATGAAATAGAAATTAAATTACCAAGTATTAATCATAATTTATTTGTTGAAAACAAGATTTTTAAATAAATCAAATTGCTTAATAAGCATTTTTATAAAAATATGAATGTTTTTATATAAATGATGGAGGTGAAGTTTATAAAGTTTAAAATTTTGGAGAGAGGAGGCCTAAAGGCATGTAAGAACCGGCCATCTCCCCTCCCCATACACCCTCTCTTCCCAAAACACAATCATTAAGTCAAAACCCTCACTCCACCTCTTCTTTCTCCACACTCTTACACTCCACTCTTCACACACTTCACTCTCTTCTTCCCTCTCTCTAAACTCACGAAAATCCTCTCATTCCTCTGCAAGATTTCGAGATTGTGAAGCCCTTGAAGTGTTCTTACTTCCCTCAAGATCATAACAAAGGTAAACAACATCATCTTCTTCGATAGTTACATGATTTTACTTCTTTTCTTTCTTAGTTTTCTCTTCTTTTCGGATTCTATGCCATTCCATGGCTAGAAATCTTTATATTTTCCCTTGTGGTTTTTAGATTCTCACCATAACACAATGCATGTGTTAGAGATGTTGAAAATCCGGGATCAAACCCATGCAAGGAGTGAAAAAGATGAACATATGATCATTTGACATCAAAACCTAATATTTCATGTTCTTCTCCATTTCTTTTGTGTTCATGCATGACCAAAAGCATTTAAACCATTTCTAGTACATCTTGGATGCTCATTCATTCCATGCATGTGTTATAAATCGGGCCTTACCAAAGACATGCATGATGTTCTTGTTGAAATACCCTAATAATGCACACAAGCAAACATGCAATCTGCCAGATTACTTTGTTTGAGTTTGAACGGCCATAACTCAGTCATTTCTTAACCAAATCATGATATTATTTTTGTATTGGTTAGTTCCACGAGTTAAATTTCAAACCCAACTGGTCTTACTGTAAAATATTAAATATCCGATATTTGGCAATTTTTACAAAATGGTTGCGCATACAGCTCTTTTTCTGTGATCACTATTTTTGTCTTGCATAATCAATGGCCTTAAACCCAACCATAAATCTGAGGAAAAATACCTTAGAAACTTAACATATCTAGTGAATGATGGTTGAAATTTCGTGGCTAAAACCTCATTGAATGGGCTACACAAGTTCATGAACTTCAGCCACATCTACACTTCATGCATTATTGCATGCAACTTTTCTTAAATTGTTTGGAATCATTACCCTCATTTCTCTTCTGAATACATTTTTTACATTTTTCCTTTTGAAAGCCCTTGCGTGCATGAGCACTGATCATGAGCACTGATCAACTTTTCTTAAACAGGCCATTACTCGAAGTATTGTAAGGTGAATAAGGAGCGAAAAAGGTCATGTTACGAGTGCGGGAGCACTGATCATCTCCGTAGGGCATGTCCCAAACTGAACAATGGACCTGGTAACAATGGACAAGGCCAAGCCAGGCAAAACTTTCAAGGAAATCAAGTTGGTCGGCCAAGAGGTGTAGCCTTTGTGATTGGTGCAGAAGAAGCTCGTCAGAACCCTGAAGTGATAACAGGTACGTTTCTCCTGAACAACCATTTTGCATCAGTAATATTCGATGCGGGAGCAGATAGTAGTTTTGTTTCTTTAGCATTTAGACCGTTAATTGGCTTGAAATCAGTAAAGATGAGGAATGCTTATGCATTGAACTTGCTGATGGGTATGAAATTAGGGCTAGTGATATAATTCCTGGTTGTACTCTGAATTTAGCTGATAAACTCTTTAGCATCGACCTAATTCCCATAGAGCTAGGTAGTTTTGATGTGATAGTGGGAATGGATTGGTTATCCAAAAATAGAGCGGACAGTGGTTGTTACGAGAAAGTCATTAGAGTGCCTCTCCCTAATAGAGAAACCCTTATCATACACGGTGAGACGCCAGGAAGAAGCTTAAACATAGTATCAAGCATGAAGATTCACAAGTACCTGAAGAAGAATTGTATTGCATTCATGGCCCACTTGCTAGAAAGAGAACCAGAAGCTAAGCAACTCAAGGAGATTCCGGTGGTTCAAAACTATCCCGAAGTATTTCTGGAGGAATTGCCCGGTCTACCCCCTTATAGACAGGTCGAATTTCGGATAGACTTAATTCCCGGAGCGGCACTGGTAGCAAAAGCACCATATCGCCTTGCACCATCCGAGATGCAAGAACTATACGGACAACTTCAAGAACTTCTGGACAAAGGGTTTATTCAACCAAGTTCTTCACCTTGGGGAGCCCCACTGTTATTCGTCAAAAAGAAAGATGGTTTGTTCCGAATGTGCATTGATTATAGAGAACTGAACAAGTTGACAATCAAGAATCGATATCCCCTCCCTTGAATAGATGACTTGTTCGATCAGTTGCAGGGCGCTTCCTACTTCTCAAAAATCGACCTTCGGTCAGGGTATCATCAGCTAAGTATTCACGAAGAGGACATTCACAAAACAGCATTTAGAACCCGTTATGGACACATTCCACGTCTCCAACCTTAAGAAATGTCTAGCCGACGAAACATTGATAGTACCCCTGAAGGAAATTAAGATCAATGAGAAGCTGAACTTCGTTGAGGAACTAATAGAAATCCTTGGCAGGGAGGTAAAACAACTTAAGCGGAGTAAGATCCCGATTGTGAAAGTTCGATGGAACTCAAAACGCGGGCCGGAGTACACCTGGGAGCGCGAGGACTTCATAAAGGAAAAGTATCCACAACTTTTCCCTTGCGATGACAAGCGATGACATAGAGTGAATTTCGGGACGAAATTCTTTTTAAGTGGGGGATACTGTGACAACTGCCAATTCAGGTCATTCTCGGACTCATGCATCTTTATAAAAACCATTCATGCACAACATGCCATGACCTAGTAGTATAAATTAGGTCAAAAATCTTGCATAAACTAGGATCCAACTAAGGTCTAGGACTAATATACTTGATACTTACAATTCTAGTAAGTTGCTTAGCTACAATAGGAAATGCCAATACTATAATTAGAATAAAGCTTCAAGCTTTGTTATAATTGAAATAGGGTATAAAACCCTAAAAATAAATTAAAACATTCTAACTATACTTCAACATGTTGTTGAATATCAAACAATATTCCAAAAACCCTAAAGAGCCAAAAATCCAAAGTTATAAATTATAAAGCTTAAAAACGTTATAAAATTTGGCTATAAACTTCCTAATATCAAATTGTTATTAATCAAATTATGAATTATAGTCAATGAAATACAAATTAAATTACCAAGTATTAATCATAATTTATTTGTTGAAAACAAGATTTTTAAATAAATCAAATTGCTTAATAAGCATTTTTATAAAAATATGAATGTTTTTATATAAATGATGGAGGTGAAGTTTATAAAGTTTAAAATTTTGGGGAGAGGAGGCCTAAAGGCATGTAAGAACCGGCCATCTCCCCTCCCCATACACCCTCTCTTCCCAAAACACAATCATTAAGTCAAAACCCTCACTCCACCTCTTCTTTCTCCACTCTCTTACACTCCACTCTTCACACACTTCACTCTCTTCTTCCCTCTCTCTAAACTCACGAAAATCCTCTCATTCCTCTGCAAAATTTCGAGATTGTGAAGCCCTTGAAGTGTTCTTACTTCCCTCAAGATCATAACAAAGGTAAACAACATCATCTTCTTCCATAGTTACATGATTTTACTTCTTTTCTTTCTTAGTTTTCTCTTCTTTTCGGATTCTATGCCATTCCATGGCTAGAAATCTTTATATTTTCCCTTGTGGTTTTTAGATTCTCACCATAACACAATGCATGTGTTAGAGATGTTGAAAATCCGGGATCAAACCCATGCAAGGAGTGAAAAAGATGCACATATGATCATGTGACATCAAAACCTAATATTTCATGTTCTTCTCCATTTCTTTTGTGTTCATGCATGACCAAAAGCATTTAAACCATTTCTAGTACATCTTGGATGCTCATTCATTCCATGCATGTGTTATAAATCGGGCCTTACCAAAGACATGCATGATGTTCTTGTTGAAATACCCTAATAATGCACACAAGCAAACATGCAATCTGCCAGATTACTTTGTTTGAGTTTGAACGGCCATAACTCAGTCATTTCTTAACAAAATCATGATATTATTTTTTTATTGGTTAGTTCCACGAGTTAAATTTCAAACCCAACTGGTCTTACTGTAAAATATTAAATATCCGATATTTGGCAATTTTTACAAAATGGTTGCGCATACAGCTCTTTTTCTGTGATCACTATTTTTGTCTTGCATAATCAATGGCCTTAAACCCAACCATAAATCTGAGGAAAAATACCTTAGAAACTTAACATATCTAGTGAATGATGGTTGAAATTTCGTGGCTTAAAACCTCATTGAATGGGCTACACAAGTTCATGAACTTCAGCCACATCTACACTTCATGCATTATTGCATGCAACTTTTCTTAAATTGTTTGGAATCATTACCCTCATTTCTCTTCTGAATACATTTTTTACATTTTTCCTTTTGAAAGCCCTTGCGTGCATGAGATAATCTGGAAAATTTCAAGAGCTTTTGTTATTTCTTTGATTTATTAGAGTTATTGCTAAAACCAAGGGCATAAATCATATAAAATAATTCCAGATATCAATAAATCCTAAATAAATCCATGGATGATCCTTCAGGGGAATAATGACCGCTCACAGAATTTCAGAAATTTTTGTTACTGTTTAATACGTTTTCTAATTTTCTTTTGTTTAGGACATGATAAATTACAAAACCAGTTTAGAAGTAATGAAAATTGTATCTAACAATTTCCGCATACCTTACCTGTGATGGGTGACTCCAGAAAATAATTTCAAGATTTTTCATCATGTCTTACTATTTTTACCAATTTTTGGTGATTATAATGGTCTAAAAATGGGAAATATAGTTCTGATTATCCAAAATTCATGACAGTTTACCAGGATATCGTATTATACAGTAGGTGGTTACTTAAAAATTTTGAGGATTTTTCTCTACTGTAAACTATTTTTCTCTTATTTTCTAAAGTTAATTGCATTAAAATGCACTTAAATACACATAAATACCCAAAACCAGTTTATACATTATGAAAACCACTTTTCATATTTTTCCCAGGATATTTATACTGTAAATGATGTTACAAAAATTTATGGTGATTTATTTTAACTGTTTAATATTATTTCTTCAATTAATGACTATTTAAAGGAATAAAACAAGGAAAAATAGAAATACCCACTGAAAAATATCTTTTATATTTTCCCAGCCTATTTATGTATAATAACAATTAAATAAAAAGTTTGGGTAATTTTGGAAACTTTTTTCTATTTATTTCAATTTATTGGAATAAATGCCCATAAATCATAAAATATAATTAAGCAGCTTGGAAATCCATTTTTATATTTTTCCCAGCTTATTATTGTGTAATAACAGTTAAATAAAAAGTTTGAGAATTTTTATCCCTCGAATGCTATTTTTCGTGAATTTATGTTGTTATTGAGACTTAAAATTTGGAAAATTAACCTTCCAAGGTTGTAATTAATCGCACGACTTGTAAAATTTCAATACTTCAGAAAAAGTGTAACTAATTGATGTAAAGTCGAATACTAAAACATAAATTGGCATTTCCCTATATGTAGAGTTTAGTATATTAGCATTAGATATCGATATTGAAACTCACTAGTGCGTATGTTTGATGTCGTAGGATCCCGGTAGTAAGACGTTGGTGCATCCCGAAGTACCGCTTGTGCCTACACAAAACATAGTGAGTATTCACGCACTCCCCTATTTTCAGTTTTATGTTTTGGGGTGGAAAAGCATGTCTAGAAAAACTATTGTTTGTATGTTGTATTTAAATTGATTTGTATCAAACACGATTGCTATTGTATTGCTATGTTTCTTTATGTATGTCTATGCAACACGGAACATGAGAACTTATCGTACTAAGGCCCTTCCCTTATCTCTAACCATTAACTCTTTGAGCCAATGGTCATTATGGATAGCGCTATTAGGAATTGACAACTCCTCACTCGCCCGAATCGCTGGAGTGCATGATACCATATTCATCTATGGAAGGATAAGCATAGATCTCGATAGGGCTTCAGTCATAGGTTTGGTTGAGACTCATTGTTTGCTCATACACATACAAAACTCGTTCTCGTTATAGCAATAAACTTGTATTCATTAACAGCAATCAACTTTGTTTATCATTAAAGCAATGTACTTGTATTTACGAAAAGCATTATTGTACCCTCGATTTTATAAAGTTGTGAACTCACCAACTATTTTCATAGTTGACGCTCGTTTTACATGCTTTTTCAGGAAATAATTAGTAAGTGGATGTAAAGATTCATCATCATAGAGCATGCTGCATCGTGTTGAAGCTATTATGAAGTTATATTTTGAACAATGTTATTTTAAAAAACTTCTATTTTGTTTTTTTTGAAGCTATGGGTTGTAAACTTTTAAATACTGCTATGGTGATGTATCTTTATCTTTTGCAATGAAACCGTTATCGCTGTCATACCTTGCGTTTCCGCTTTAGCAGGGTGTGACAGAAGTGGTATCAGAGCTAAAGTTATAGAGAACATCGATTTTTCTTTAAGAAAACACATCCTATAACTAAAACTTACAAAGAAATTCTTTTTACATCAAACATATTACTAGTATAATTAGGTCGGGAGTTGTATTATTGGACCTCGATTAAACATAGCCTGATCACCTATGTTTAATTAAGAAAAGATTTATACAAAGCTTGAGCTAATTATAATGGGAATATTTTCAACAAAAATATTTAAGAAAACTTTATTTCAAAAATTCAAAAAGGTTAAATTTTGGTGTGTGTAAGCATTGCATATTATAGGTATACATTGTTATTTATTTCATATCTCATTGAAATTATGTCTCAGTCCACTATGTCAACATCGTCATCTTCCCACGCTGCCGCCTCAGCCGATGAGTCCGGCTACGTCACTATTATCCCTCAACGTAATCCCCCAGCCTCGGTAGAAGAAGACCCATCAGAGGATACGGAAGATACTGGGAACTCGGTGGAGATCAGCAATGACAACGCCCCGAGTCAACGACGTGAGGCATCACCTACATCGGTGTTGCCACAGCCACCGCTTTATGGACTTCACATTCGGAGGACGGCGAGGAAGAGTGTTCCCATTCCAGAAAGGATACCCGCCAGTACAGCAGGACATGGCACGGCAGGACCTAGCGGAGAAGGACCCAGCGTTGCAGGACCGAGAGCACCGCCACCACAGCGAGTCATAGGGATACCTGTCAGACAGCCAGGTATGACCCCGGAGGAGTCCTGGAGGATGTATTCGATGGCAGCAGATCTGCGCCACAGCCTCGCTGTAATAGCCGGGCAACAGGAGGTATTGAATGAAGTGATGACAGGGATGGAAATCCTGTATCAGCATTCGATGGAGACTGCTAACACTGCTAGTGCTGCTAGACGAGAGGCAGGTCATGCGATGACAGCATATTATGTGTTTGGTGGGCTGTTCCTGATTGTGGTGTTGATGCTTCTTGTTGGGATAACGATTGGCTTTTGGTTCTGATTTCAGTATTTTATTTTATTTTGTTATAAAATGAAAACCCATGTTGGGTGTCTTTTGGGAAAAACATTTAAAACTTTATTTTGGGATTGATGTATTGGTTTGGCTTTAAGATTATCTCAAATGATAATGAAGAATTTTATTTTATGTTTGAAAACTTCTACTATGAGGTCAAACCCTAAAATTTATTTGGTAAATGGTTGAATAAAAGAGATTTTTCTTTTCTTTTCTTTCAAAAATCTATATGCCTAGTATTAATGCAAACCAATGATTTGACAACACTTACGGTTTTCAAAATAGTAGTGAACTATATATTATACATTATTTATGTATTTATACGTATTTCTTCTCCTGTGTCATAGAACCATGGCAGGAAGGCCTAATCGCGGGCGCCCATAGAACGAAGCACCCGATGTTGCTCAAATTGTAGCACAACAACTCATGGAAGCAATCCCAAACATTGTTACTCAGGTAACTGCAGGACTTATTGCTAACCAAGGAAGTAGTGGAGGAAACCGGGGAAACAATGAAAGAGAATGCAACTACAAGTCCTTTATGGCCTGTAAACCTAAGGAGTTCCATGGAAAGGAAGGTGCGGTCGGGTTGCTGAAATGGATTGACAGTATGGAGTCGGTCCTTCACATTAGCAAATGCCTCGAGCGCAACAAAGTTGAGTACGCATCTTGCTTATTCCAAGATAAGGCATTAACCTGGTGGAATACTCTAGTGCAAACCCGAGGCCGTACAGCGGCATATCAGTTAACTTGGGAAGACCTAAAGAAGCTGCTGATAGAGGAGTATTGTCCCAAGGATGAACTTCAGAAGCTTGAATTTGAATTCTGGAACCATTCTATGGTTGGAACACAAATAGAGAAGTACACAGTCCGATTTCATGAACTAGCAAAACTGGTACCTCACATGGTTACTCCTGAGGAGAAACGGATAGATCGTTACATCTGGGGTATGGCACCAGAGATTCGGGGAATGGTTACCTCAGCAAACCCAACTACCATTCAAAGTGCAGTAAGCCTAGCAAATCGACTAACCAATGATGTGATAAGGATGGGAGCATCGGCAAAGGAAAGCTCTAGTAGCAAGAGGAAGCGAGCAGATCAGGGAGAGAAAAAGTATGGAGGCAAGTCAGGGAGGAAGCAGAAAGTCTCAAGAAACTTTATGGTAAGAGCCCAGGAGCAAGAACCAGTGAAAACTCAAGGACAGGAAGTGCAGGAGCGAAAGCAGTACTCAGGGCCGCTTCCGAAGTGCAATAAGTGTAACTTCCATCACAAGGGAGCTTGCCCAGTGTGCCAAAACTGTAAGCAAACAGGCCATTACTCGAAGTATTGTAAGGTGAATAAGGAGCGAAAAAGGTCATGTTACGAGTGCGGGAGCACTGATCATCTCCGTAGGGCATGTCCCAAACTGAATAATGGACCTGGTAACAATGGACAAGGCCAAGCCAGGCAAAACTTTCAAGGAAATCAAGTTGGTCGGCCAAGAGGTGTAGCCTTTGTGATTGGTGCAGAAGAAGCTCGTCAGAACCCTGAAGTGATAACAGGTACGTTTCTCCTGAACAACCATTTTGCATCAGTAATATTCGATGCGGGAGCAGATAGTAGTTTTGTTTCTTTAGCATTTAGACCGTTAATTGGATTGAAATCAGTAAAGATGAGGAATGCTTATGCATTGAACTTGCTGATGGGTATGAAATTAGGGCTAGTGATATAATTCCTGGTTGTACTCTGAATTTAGCTGATAAACTCTTTAGCATCGACCTAATTCCCATAGAGCTAGGTAGTTTTGATGTGATAGTGGGAATGGATTGGTTATCCAAAAATAGAGCGGACAGTGGTTGTTACGAGAAAGTCATTAGAGTGCCTCTCCCTAATAGAGAAACCCTTATCATACACGGTGAGAAGCCAGGAAGAAGTTTAAACATAGTATCAAGCATGAAGATTCACAAGTACCTGAAGAAGAATTGTATTGCATTCAAGGCCCACTTGCTAGAAAGAGAACCAGAAGCTAAGCAACTCAAGGAGATTCCGGTGGTTCAAAACTATCCCAAAGTATTTCTAGAGGAATTGCCCGGTCTACCCCACTATAGACAGGTCGAATTTCGGATAGACTTAATTCCCGGAGCGGCACTGGTAGCAAAAGCACCATATCGCCTTGCACCATCCGAGATGCAAGAACTATACGGACAACTTCAAGAACTTCTGGACAAAGGGTTTATTCAACCAAGTTCTTCACCTTGGGGAGCCCCACTGTTATTCGTCAAAAAGAAAGATGGTTTGTTCCGAATGTGCATTGATTACAGAGAACTGAACAAGTTGACAATCAAGAATCGATATCCCCTCCCTTGAATAGATGACTTGTTCGATCAGTTGCAGGGCGCTTCCTACTTCTCAAAAATCGACCTTCGGTCAGGGTATCATCAGCTAAGAATTCACGAAGAGGACATTCACAAAACAGCATTTAGAACCCGTTATGGACACATTCCACGTCTCCAACCTTAAGAAATGTCTAGCCGACGAAACATTGATAGTACCCCTGAAGGAAATTAAGATCAATGAGAAGCTGAACTTCGTTCAGGAACTAATAGAAATCCTTGGCAGGGAGGTAAAACAACTTAAGCGGAGTAAGATCCCGATTGTGAAAGTTCGATGGAACTCAAAACGCGGGCCGGAGTACACCTGGGAGCGCGAGGACTTCATAAAGGAAAAGTATCCACAACTTTTCCCTTGCGATGACAAGCGATGACATAGAATGAATTTTGGGACGAAATTCTTTTTAAGTGGGGGATACTGTGACAACTGCCAATTCAGGTCATTCTCGGACTCATGCATCTTTATAAAAACCATTCATGCACAACATGCCATGACCTAGTAGTATAAATTAGGTCAAAAATCTTGCATAAACTAGGATCCAACTAAGGTCTAGGACTAATATACTTAATACTTACAATTCTAGTAAGTTGCTTAGCTACAATAGGAAGTGCCAATACTATAATTAGAATAAAGCTTCAAGCTTTGTTATAATTGAAATAGGGTATAAAACCCTAAAAATAAATTAAAACATTCTAATTATACTTCAACATGTTGTTGAATATCAAACAATATTCCAAAAACCCTAAAGAGCCAAAAATCCAAAGTTATAAATTATAAAGCTTAAAAACGTTATAAAATTTGGCTATAAACTTCCTAATATCAAATTGTTATTAATCAAATTATGAATTATAGTCAATGAAATAGAAATTAAATTACCAAGTATTAATCATAATTTATTTGTTGAAAACAAGATTTTTAAATAAATCAAATTGCTTAATAAGCATTTTTATAAAAATATGAATGTTTTTATATAAATGATGGAGGTGAAGTTTATAAAATTTAAAATTTTGGAGAGAGGAGGCCTAAAGGCATGTAAGAACCGGCCATCTCCCCTCCCCATACACCCTCTCTTCCCAAAACACAATCATTAAGTCAAAACCCTCACTCCACCTCTTCTTTCTCCACTCTCTTACACTCCACTCTTCACACACTTCACTCTCTTCTTCCCTCTCTCTAAACTCACGAAAATCCTCTCATTCCTCTGCAAAATTTCGAGATTGTGAAGCCCTTGAAGTGTTCTTACTTCCCTCAAGATCATAACAAAGGTAAACAACATCATCTTCTTCCATAGTTACATGATTTTACTTCTTTTCTTTCTTAGTTTTCTCTTCTTTTCGGATTCTATGCCATTCCATGGCTAGAAATCTTTATATTTTCCCTTGTGGTTTTTAGATTCTCACCATAACACAATGCATGTGTTAGAGATGTTGAAAATCCGGGATCAAACCAATGCAAGGAGTGAAAAAGATGCACATATGATCATGTGACATCAAAACCTAATATTTCATGTTCTTCTCCATTTCTTTTGTGTTCATGCATGACCAAAAGCATTTAAACCATTTCTAGTACATCTTGGATGCTCATTCATTCCATGCATGTGATGATGTTCTTCTTGAAATACCCTAATAATGCACACAAGCAAACATGCAATCTGCCAGATTACTTTGTTTGAGTTTGAACGGCCATAACTCAGTCATTTCTTAACCAAATCATGATATTATTTTTGTATTGGTTAGTTCCACGAGTTAAATTTCAAACCCAACTGGTCTTACTATAAAATATTAAATATCCGATATTTGGCAATTTTTACAAAATGGTTGCGCATACAGCTCTTTTTCTGTGATCGCTATTTTTGTCTTGCATAATCAATGGCCTTAAACCCAACCATAAATCTGAGGAAAAATACCTTAGAAACTTAACATATCTAGTGAATGATGGTTGAAATTTCGTGGCTTAAAACCTCATTGAATGGGCTACACAAGTTCATGAACTTCAGCCACATCTACACTTCATGCATTATTGCATGCAACTTTTCTTAAATTGTTTGGAATCATTACCCTCATTTCTCTTCTGAATACATTTTTTACATTTTTCCTTTTGAAAGCCCTTGCGTGCATGAGATAATCTGGAAAAATTTCAAGAGCTTTTGTTATTTCTTTGATTTATTAGAGTTATTGCTAAAACCAAGTGCATAAATCATATAAAATAATTCCAGATATCAATAAATCCTAAATAAATCCATGGATGATCCTTCAGGGGAATAATGACCGCTCACAGAATTTCAGAAATTTTTGTTACTGTTTAATATGATTTCTAATTTTCTTTTGTTTAGGACATGATAAATTACAAAACCACTTTAGAAGTAATGAAAATTGTATCTAACAATTTTCGCATACCTTAACTGTGATGGGTGACTCCAGAAAATAATTTCAAGATTTTTCATCATGTCTTACTATTTTTACCAATTTTTGGTGATTATAATGGTCTAAAAATGGGAAATATAGTTCTGATTATCCAAAATTCATGACAATTTACCAGGATATCGTATTATACAGTAGGTGGTTACTTAAAAATTTTGAGGATTTTTCTCTACTGTAAACTATTTTTCTCTTATTTTCTACAGTTAATTGCATTAAAATGCACTTAAATACACATAAATACCCAAAACCAGTTTATACATTATGAAAACCACTTTTCATATTTTTCCCAGGATATTTATACTGTAAATGATGTTACAAAAATTTATGGTGATTTATTTTAACTGTTTAATATTATTTCTTCAATTAATGACTATTTAAAGGAATAAAACAAGGAAAAATAGAAATACCCACTGAAAAATATCTTTTATATTTTCCCAGCCTAGTTATGTATAATAACAATTAAATAAAAAGTTTGGGTAATTTTGGAAACTTTTTTCTATTTATTTCAATTTATTGGAATAAATGCCCATAAATCATAAAATATAATTAAGCAGCTTGGAAATCCATTTTTATATTTTTCCCAGCTTATTATTGTGTAATAACAGTTAAATAAAAAGTTTGAGAATTTTTATCCCTCGAATGCTATTTTTCGTGAATTTATGTTGTTATTGAGACTTAAAATTTGGAAAATTAACCTTCCAAGGTTGTAATTAATCGCACGACTTGTAAAATTTCAATACTTCAGAAAAAGTGTAACTAATTGATGTAAAGTCGAATACTAAAACATAAATTGGCATTTCCCTATATGTAGAGTTTAGTATATTAACATTAGATATCGATATTGAAACTCACTAGTGCGTGTGTTTGATGTCGTAGGATCCCGGTAGTAAGACGTTGGTGCATCCCGAAGTACCGCTTGTGCCTACACAAAACATAGTGAGTATTCACGCACTCCCCTATTTTCAGTTTTATGTCTAGAAAAACTATTATTTGTATGTTGTATTTAAATTGATTTGTATCAAACACGATTGCTATTGTATTGCTATGTTTCTTTATGTATGTCTATGCAACACGGAACATGAGAACTTATCGTACTAAGGCCCTTCCCTTATCTCTAACCATTAACTCTTTGAGCCAATGGTCATTATGGATAGCGCTATTAGGAATTGACAACTCCTCACTCGCCCGAATCGCTGGAGTGCATGATACCATATTCATCTATGGAACGATAAGCATAGATCTCGATAGGGCTTCAGTCATAGGTTTGGTTGAGACTCATTGTTTGCTCATACACATACAAAACTCGTTCTCGTTATAGCAATAAACTTGTATTCATTAACAGCAATCAACTTTGTTTATCATTAAAGCAATGTACTTGTATTTACGAAAAGCATTATTGTACCCTCGATTTTATAAAGTTGTGAACTCACCAACTATTTTCATAGTTGACGCTCGTTTTACATGCTTTTTCAGGAAATAATTAGTAAGTGGATGTAAAGATTCATCATCATAGAGCATGATGCATCGTGTTGAAGCTATTATGAAGTTATATTTTGAACAATGTTATTTTAAAAAACTTCTATTTTGTTTTTTTTGAAGCTATGGGTTGTAAACTTTTAAATACTGCTATGGTGATGTATCTTTATCTTTTGCAATGAAACCGTTATCGCTGTCATACCTTGCGTTTCCGCTTTAGCAGGGTGTGACAGAAGTGGTATCAGAGCTAAAGTTATAGAGAACATCGATTTTTCTTTAAGAAAACACATCCTATAACTAAAACTTACAAAGAAATTCTTTTTACATCAAACATATTACTAGTATAATTAAGTCGGGAGTTGTATTATTGGACCTCGATTAAACATAGCCTGATCACCTATGTTTAATTAAGAAAAGATTTATACAAAGCTTGAGCTAATTATAATGGGAATATGTTCAACAAAAATATTTAAGAAAACTTTATTTCAAAAATTCAAAAAGGTTAAATTTTGGTGTGTGTAAGCATTGCATATTATAGCTATACATTGTTATTTATTTCATATCTCATTGAAATTATGTCTCAGTCCACTATGTCAACATCGTCATCTTCCCACGCTGCCGCCTCAGCCGATGAGTCCGGCTACGTCACTATTATCCCTCAACGTAATCCCCCAACCTCGGTAGAAGAAGACCCATCAGAGGATACGGAAGATACTGGGAACTCGGTGGAGATCAGCAATGACAACACCCCGAGTCAACGACGTGAGGCATCACCTACATCGGTGTTGCCACAGCCACCGCTTTATGGACTTCGCATTCGGAGGACGGCGAGGAAGAGTGTTCCCATTCCAGAAAGGATACCCGCCAGTACAGCAGGACATGGCATGGCAGTACCTAGCGGAGAAGGACCCAGCGTTGCAGGACCGAGAGCACCGCCACCACAGCGAGTCATAGGGATACCTGTCAGACAGCCAGGTATGACCCCGGAGGAGTCCTGGAGGATGTATTCGATGGCAGCAGATCTGCGCCACAGCCTCGCTGTAATAGCCGGGCAACAGGAGGTATTGAATGAAGTGATGACAGGGATGGAAATCCTGTATCAGCATTCGATGGAGACTGCTAACACTGCTAGTGCTGCTAGACGAGAGGCAGGTCATGCGATGACAGCATATTATGTGTTTGGTGGGCTGTTCCTGATTGTGGTGTTGATGCTTCTTGTTGGGATAACGATTGGCTTTTGGTTCTGATTTCAGTATTTTATTTTATTTTGTTATGAAATGAAAACCCATGTTGGGTGTCTTTTGGGAAAAACATTTAAAACTTTATTTTGGGATTGATGTATTGGTTTGGCTTTAAGATTATCTCAAATGATAATGAAGAATTTTATTTTATGTTTGAAAACTTCTACTATGAGGTCAAACCCTAAAATTTATTTGGTAAATGGTTGAATAAAAGAGATTTTTCTTTTCTTTTCTTTCAAAAATCTATATGCCTAGTATTAATGCAAACCAATGATTTGACAACACTTACGGTTTTCAAAATAGTAGTGAACTACATATTATACATTATTTATGTATTTATACGTATTTCTTCTCCTGTGTCATAGAACCATGGCAGGAAGGCCTAATCGCGGGCGCCCATAGAACGAAACACCCGATGTTGCTCAAATTGTAGCTCAACAACTCATGGAAGCAATCCCAAACATTGTTACTCAGGTAACTGCAGGACTTATTGCTAACCAAGGAAGTAGTGGAGGAAACCGGGGAAACAATGAAAGAGAATGCAACTACAAGTCCTTTATGGCCTGTAAACCTAAGGAGTTCCATGGAAAGGAAGGTGCGGTCGGGTTGCTGAAATGGATTGACAGTATGGAGTCGGTCCTTCACATTAGCAAATGCCTCGAGTGCAACAAAGTTGAGTACGTATCTTGCCTATTCCAAGATAGGGCATTAACCTGGTGGAATACTCTAGTGCAAACCCGAGGCCGTACAGCGGCATATCAGCTAACTTGGGAAGACCTAAAGAAGCTGCTGATAGAGGAGTATTGTCCCAAGGATGAACTTCAGAAGCTTGAATCTGAATTCTGGAACCATTCTATGGTTGGAACACAAATAGAGAAGTACACAGTCCGATTTCATGAACTAGCAAAACTGGTACCTCACATGGTTACTCATGAGGAGAAACATTACATCTGGGGTATGGCACCAGAGATTCGGGGAATGGTTACCTCAGCAAACCTAACTACCATTCAAAGTGCAGTAAGCCTAGAAAATCGACTAACCAATGATGTGATAAGGATGGGAGCATCGGCAAAGGAAAGCTCTTGTAGCAAGAGGAAGCCAGCAGATCAGGGAGAGAAAAAGTATGGAAGCAAGTCAGGGAGGAAGCAGAAAGTCTCAAGAAACTTTATGGTAAGAGCCCAGGAGCAAGAACCAGTGAAAACTCAAGGACAGGAAGTGCAGGAGCGAAAGCAGTACTCAGGGCCGCTTCCGAAGTGCAATAAGTGTAACTTCCATCACAAGGGAGCTTGCCCAGTGTGCCAAAACTGTAAGCAAACAGGCCATTACTCGAAGTATTGTAAGGTGAATAAGGAGCGAAAAAGGTCATGTTACGAGTGCGGGAGCACTGATCATCTCCGTAGGGCATGTCCCAAACTGAACAATGGACCTGGTAACAATGGACAAGGCCAAGCCAGGCAAAACTTTTAAGGAAATCAAGTTGGTCGGCCAAGAGGTGTAGCCTTTGTGATTGGTGCAGAAGAAGCTCGTCAGAACCCTGAAGTGATAACAGGTACGTTTCTTCTGAACAACCATTTTGCATCAGTAATATTCGATGCGGGAGCAGATAGTAGTTTTGTTTCTTTAGCATTTAGACCGTTAATTGGCTTGAAATCAGTAAAGATGAGGAATGCTTATGCTATTGAACTTGCTGATGGGTATGAAATTAGGGCTAGTGATATAATTCCTGGTTGTACTCTGAATTTAGCTGATAAACTCTTTAGCATCGACCTAATTCCCATAGAGCTAGGTAGTTTTGATGTGATAGTGGGAATGGATTGGTTATCCAAAAATAGAACGGACATTGGTTGTTACGAGAATGTCATTAGAGTGCCTCTCCCTAATAGAGAAACCCTTATCATACACGATGAGAAGCCAGGAAGAAGTTTAAACATAGTATCAAGCATGAAGATTCACAAGTACCTGAAGAAGAATTGTATTGCATTCATGGCCCACTTGCTAGAAAGAGAACCAGAAGCTAAGCAACTCAAGGAGATTCCGGTGGTTCAAAACTATCCCGAAGTATTTCCGGAGGAATTGCTCGGTCTACCCCCTTATAGACAGGTCGAATTTCGGATAGACTTAATTCCCGGAGCGGCACTGGTAGTAAAAGCACCATATCACCTTGCACCATCCGAGATGCAAGAACTATCCGGAAAACTTCAAGAACTTCTGGACAAAGGGTTTATTCAACCAAGTTCTTCACCTTGGGGAGCCCCAGTGTTATTCGTCAAAAAGAAAGATGCTTCGTTCCGAATGTGCATTGATTACAGAGAACTGAACAAGTTGACAATCAAGAATCGATATCCCCTCCCTAGAATAGATGACTTGTTCGATCAGTTGCAGGGCGCTTCCTACTTCTCAAAAATCGACCTTCGGTCAGGGTATCATCAGCTAAGAATTCACGAAGAGGACATTCACAAAACAGCATTTAGAACCCGTTATGGACACATTCCACGTCTCCAACCTTAAGAAATGTCTAGCCGACGAAACATTGATAGTACCCCTGAAGGAAATTAAGATCAATGAGAAGCTGAACTTCGTTGAGGAACTAATAGAAATCCTTGGCAGGGAGGTAAAACAACTTAAGCGGAGTAAGATCCCGATTGTGAAAGTTCGATGGAACTCAAAACGCGGGCCGGAGTACACCTGGGAGCGCGAGGACTTCATAAAGGAAAAGTATCCGCAACTTTTCCCTTGCGATGACAAGCGATGACATAGAATGAATTTCGGGACGAAATTCTTTTTAAGTGGGGGATACTGTGACAACTGCCAATTCAGGTCATTCTCAGACTCATGCATCTTTATAAAAACCATTCATGCACAACATGCCATGACCTAGTAGTATAAATTAGGTCAAAAATCTTGCATAAACTAGGATCCAACTAAGGTCTAGGACTAATATACTTGATACTTACAATTCTAGTAAGTTGCTTAGCTACAATAGGAAATGCCAATACTATAATTAGAATAAAGCTTCAAGCTTTGTTATAATTGAAATAGGGTATAAAACCCTAAAAATAAATTAAAACATTCTAATTATACTTCAACATGTTGTTGAATATCAAACAATATTCCAAAAACCCTAAAGAGCCAAAAATCCAAAGTTATAAATTATAAAACTTAAAAACGTTATAAAATTTGGCTATAAACTTCCTAATATCAAATTGTTATTAATCAAATTATGAATTATAGTCAATGAAATAGAAATTAAATTACCAAGTATTAATCATAATTTATTTGTTGAAAACAAGATTTTTAAATAAATCAAATTGCTTAATAAGCATTTTTATAAAAATATGAATGTTTTTATATAAATGATGGAGGTGAAGTTTATAAAGTTTAAAATTTTGGAGAGAGGAGGCCTAAAGGCATGTAAGAACCGGCCATCTCCCCTCCCCATACACCCTCTCTTCCCAAAACACAATCATTAAGTCAAAACCCTCACTCCACATCTTCTTTCTCCACTCTCTTACACTCCACTCTTCACACACTTCACTCTCTTCTTCCCTCTCTCTAAACTCACGAATATCCTCTCATTCCTCTGAAAAATTTCGAGATTGTGAAGCCCTTGAAGTGTTCTTACTTCCCTCAAGATCATAACAAAGGTAAACAACATCATCTTCTTCCATAGTTACATGATTTTACTTCTTTTCTTTCTTAGTTTTCTCTTCTTTTCGGATTCTATGCCATTCCATGGCTAGAAATCTTTATATTTTCCCTTGTGGTTTTTAGATTCTCACCATAACACAATGCATGTGTTAGAGATGGTAAAAATCCGGGATCAAACCCATGCAAGGAGTGAAAAAGATGCACATATGATCATGTGACATCAAAACCTAATATTTCATGTTCTTCTCCATTTCTTTTGTGTTCATGCATGACCAAAAGCATTTAAACCATTTCTAGTACATCTTGGATGGTCATTCATTCCATGCATGTGTTATAAATCGGGCCTTACCAAAGACATGCATGATGTTCTTGTTGAAATACCCTAATAATGCACACAAGCAAACATGCAATCTGCCAGATTACTTTGTTTGACTTTGAACGGCCATAACTCAGTCATTTCTTAACCAAATCATGATATTATTTTTGTATTGGTTAGTTCCACGAGTTATCTTTCAAACCCAACTGGTCTTACTGTAAAATATTAAATATCCGATTTTTGGCAATTTTTACAAAATGGTTGCGCATACAGCTCTTTTTCTGTGATCACTATTTTTGTCTTGCATAATCAACGATCTTAAACCCAACCATAAATCTGAGGAAAACTTAACATATGCATTGAATGATGGTTGAAATTTCGCGGCTTAAAACCTCACTGAATGGGCTACACAAATTCATGAACTCCAGCCTCATCTACACTTCATGCATTATTGCATGTAACTTTTCTTAAATTGTTTGGAATCATTACCCTCATTTCTCTTCTGAATACATTTTTTACATTTTTCCTTCTGAAAGCCCTTGCATGCATGAGATAATCTGGAAAATTTCAAGAGCTTTTGTTATTTCTTTGGTTTATTAGAGTTATTGCTAAAACCAAGAGCATAAATCATATAAAATAATTCCAGAGGTCAATAAATCCTAAATAAATCCATGGATGATCCTTAAGGGGAATAATGATCGCTCACAAAATTTCAGCAAGTTTTCTTACTGTTTAATACGATTTCTAATTTTCTTTTTTTTAGGACATGATAAATTACAAAACCACTTTAGAGGATATGAAAATTGTATCTAACAATTTTCGCATACCTTACCTGTAATGGCTGACTCCAGAAAATAATTTCAAGATTTTTCATCATGTCTTACTATTTTTCCCAATTTTTGGTAATTATAATGGTCTAAAAATGGGAAAAATAGTTCTGACTATCCAAAATTCATGACCATTTACCAGGATATCTTATTATAGAGTAGGAGGTTACTTAAAAATTTTAACGATTTTTCTCTACTGTAAACTATTTTTCCTTTATTTTCTAAAGTTAATTGCATTAAAATGCACTTAAATACACATAAATACCCAAAACCAGTTTATACATTATGAAAACCACTTTTCATATTTTTCCCAGGATATTTATACTGTAAATGATGTTACAAAAATTTATGGTGATTTATTTTAACTGTTTAATATTATTTCTTCAATTAATGACTATTTAAAGGAATAAAACAAGGAAAATTAGAAATACCCACTGAAAAATATCTTTTATATTTTTCCCAGCCTAGTTATGTATAATAACAATTAAATAAAACGTTTGGGTAATTTTGGAAACGGTTTTCTATTTATTTCAATTTTTATTGGAATAAATGCCCATAAATCATAAAATATAATTAAACTGCTTGGAAATACATTTTTATATTTTTCCCAGGTTAGTATTGTGTAATAACAGTTAAATAAAAAGTTTGAGAATTTTTATCCCTCGAATGCTATTTTTCGTGAATTTATGTTGTTATTGAGACTTAAAATTTGGAAAATTAACCTTCCAAGGTTGTAATTAATCGCACGACTTGTAAAATTTCAATACTTCAGAAAAAGTGTAAATAATTGATGTAAAATCCAATACTAAAACATAAATTGGCATTTCCCTATATGTAGAGTTTTGTATATGAGCATTAGATATCGACATGGAAACTCACTAGTGCGTGTGTTTGATGTCGTAGGATCCCGGTAGTAAGACGTTGGTGCATCCCGAAGTACCGCTTGTGCCTACACAAAACATCGTGACTATTCACGCACTCCCCTATTTTCAGTTTTATGTTTTGGGGTGGAAAAGCAAGTCCAGAAAAACTATTATTTGTATGTTGTATTTAAATTGATTTGTATCAAACACGATTGCTATTGTATTGCTATGTTTCTTTATGTATGTCTATGCAACACGGAACATGAAAACTTATCGTACTAAGGCCCTTCCCTTATCTCTAACCATTAACTCTTTGAGCCAATGGTCATTATGGATAGCGCTATTAGGAATTGACAACTCCTCACTCGCCCGAATCGCTGGAGTGCATGATACCATATTCATCTATGGAACGATAAGCATAGATCTCGATAGGGCTTCAGTCATAGGTTTGGTTGAGACTCATTGTTTGCTCATACACATACAAAACTCGTTCTCGTTATAGCAATAAACTTGTATTCATTAATAGCAATCAAATTTGTTTATCATTAAAGCAATGTACTTGTATTTACGAAAAGCATTATTGTACCCTCGATTTTATAAAGTTGTGAACTCACCAACTATTTTCATAGCTGACGCTCGTTTTACATGCTTTTTGAGGAAATAATTAGTAAGTGGATGTAAAGATTCATCATCATAGAGCATGCTGTATCGTGTTGAAGCTATTATGAAGTTATATTTTGAACAATGTTATTTTGAAAAACTTGTATTTTGTTTCTTTTGAAGCTATGGGTTGTAAACTTTTAAATACTGCTATGGTGATGTATCTTTATCTTTTGCAATGAAACCGTTATCGCTATCATACCTTGCGTTTCCGCTTTAGTGGGGTGTGATAGGAAAACCGGATCCACTGGGGAAATATACATCGGATGTACCCTAACCCTGAACCAACATGTCTTTCGAATAGACTTAATGCCTGTATCTATTAGGAGTTTCGATGTGATTATTGGCATGGACTGGTTAAGCCTCTACCATGCTGAAATTATGTGTCATGAGAAGGCTGTTCGTCTTCGCCTTCCCAATCACGAAACCCTAGTTATTTACGGAGACAAACGTAGCACGAACCTTCGTCTCATCTCGTGCATCCAGGCACAAAAGCATCCGCGAAAGAAGGATCTGACATTTCCGGCTCATATAGTGGATAAAACCAAGGAAGAGACTAACATTCAAGATATTCCAGTAGCACGTGAATTTCCAGACGTATTTCCTGAAGATCTTCCGGGAGTACCCCAGAGAGACAAGTTGAGTTCCGAATCGACCTCGTTCCAGGAGCAACCCCTCTCGCTAAATCGCCCTACCGGCTAGCTCCTGCTGAAATGCAAGAATTGTCTAGTCAACTCAGCAAACTTCTGGACAAGGGATTCATCCGACCTAGTTACTCGCCATGGGGAGCTCCGGTCCTATTTGTCAAAAAGAAGGACGGATCTTTTAGGATGTGCATCGATTACAGAGAGTTAAATAAACTCATTGTAAAAAATCGCTACCCACTCCCGCGAATTGACGATCTATTTGACCAGCTCCAAGGAGCTAGTTACTTTTCTAAGATAGATCTACGGGCTGGATACCATCAACTCAGAGTCCGGGAAGAGGATATTCCTAAAACCGCTTTCCGAACTCGTTATGGACATTATGAATTCGTCGTAATTCCCTTCGGTCTAACAAATGCCCCTGCCGCATTTATGGATCTGATGAACCGAATCTGTCGATCATTCCTCGACAATTTTGTTATCGTCTTCATTGACAACATCCTAGTCTATTCCCGAAGCAAAGAAGAGCATGGCCAACATCTCCGACAAATCCTAGAAACCCTGCGAACGGAAAAGCTATACGCAAAACTCTCTAAGTGTGAGTTTTGGCTCCATAGCGTGAACTTCTTAGGTCATGTTGTTAGTCAGGAAGGAATTCATGTGGATCCTTCCAAGGTCAAAGCCATCGAAGGATGGGCAATCCCGACAACGCCCACAGAAATTCGCCAATTCTTAGGCCTAACAGGCTACTACAGGAGGTTCATTCAAAACTTCTCGAAGATCGCCAAGCCACTTACCTCACTTACGCAAAAAGGCGTACCATTCAAATGGACGGACAAACAAGAGATTGCGTTTCGAACCCTAAAGCAAGCCCTTTGTAGCGCCCCGGTACTATCTCTACCGGAGGGAACGGAAGATTTCGTAGTCTACTGTGACGCGTCAAATCAGGGCTTAGGTTGCGTTCTCATGCAGCGAGGAAGGGTGATAGCTTACGCATCCCGCCAACTAAAGACGCACGAAGTGAATTATACAACCCATGATCTGGAATTAGGAGCAATGGTCTTTGCTCTGAAGATTTGGAGGCATTACCTTTATGGTACAAAGTGCACCATCTTCACGGACCACAAGAGTCTTCAGCACATCTTGAACCAGAAGGAGTTGAACATGAGGCAACGAAGATGGGTTGAATTATTAAACGATTACGAGTGTGAAATCAAGTACCACCCAGGCAAGGCCAACGTGGTAGCTGATGCATTGAGCCGGAAGGAGTACTCTAATCGTCGTACGAAAACTCTCTCAATAACCATTCAATCTCACCTAACCACTCAAATTGGGGTAGCCCAGTCAGAGGCCATGAAGACGGAAAATAGAGCAAGCGAAGCATTACGCGGAATGGAGAAGAACCTAGAGGTAAAGGAGAATGGAGTATACTATTTCATGAACCGTATTTGGGTCCTTAAACTCGGAGGATTTAGGGAGGTAGTCATGAAGGAAGCTCACAAGACATGATACTCCATCCATCCCGGCTCAGACAAGATGTATTCGGATATTAAACAACACTATTGGTGGCCTAACATGAAGGCGGAAATCGCCACCTATGTTAGTAAGTGCCTTACTTGTGCCAAGGTAAAGGTGGAGTACTAGAAGCCCTCAGGGTTATTGCAGCAACCAGTAATCCCTGAGTGGAAATGGGAAGGGATTTCTATGGATTTCGTGACCAAGCTACCTAAGACGTCGGATGGACTAGACACCATATGGGTAATAGTCGACCGACTGATGAAATCTGCCTATTTCTTTCCAATAAAAGAATCCTACAAGATGGAGAGATTGACACATTTATACATTCGCGAAATCGTGAGACTCCACGGAGTGCCAATGTCTATTATCTCGGATAGAGACATTAGGTTCACTTCACGTTTTTGGCAATCACTCCAGAAAGCACTGGGAACTCATCTCGACATGAGCACCGCTTATCATCCACAAATGGATGGTCAAAGTGAATGAACCATTCAAACGCTCGAGGACATGCTTCGCGCATGTGTGATAGACTTTGGGAAGTCTTGGGATACCCATTTACCTTTAGTCGAATTCTCGTATAACAATAGTTACCATTCGAGCATTAAGGTCGCTCCTTTCGAAGCACTATACGGGCATAAGTGTAGATCACCGTTATGTTGGGCTGAAGTGGGCGACACCCAGCTAGCAACATCACTCATGTCGGACAAGGCGCTAATGGGACCGGAGATCATTCGTGAAACCACGGAAAAGATCATTCAAATCAGAGCTCGATTACAAGCATTGCACGACCGACAAAAGAGCTACACTGATAAATGGCAAAAGCCCTTAGAATTTCAGGTCGGGGATCGAGTACTATTAAAAGTCTCACCCTGGAAAGGAGTTATTCGTTTTGGGAAGCGGGGAAAACTGAACCCACGATACATTGGACCTTTCGAAATCGTCGCCCGAATAGGTCCAGTGGCATACAAACTGCAACTACCCGCAGAGCTAAACAGTGTACACCCCGTGTTCCACATCTCTAATCTAAAGAAGTGCCTATCAGATGAAACACTCGTCATTCCCCTCAACGAGATCAAAATCAACGAGAATCACATGTTTGTTGAAGAATCGATTGAAATCATGGACAGGGAGGTGAAGCGTACTAAGCAAAGTCACATCTTGATCGTGAAAGTACGGTGGAACGCAAAGCGTGGGCCAGAATTCACGTGGGAACGCGAAGACCAAATGAAGCAAAAGTACCCTCACCTATTCTAGCATTCTCAAATCTAGCTTTCAAACAGAATTTCGGGACGAAATTCCCTCTAACGGGGGGATGATGTCACAACTAGAAATTTTGTGCCTTGTAATCACAACACTCAAGTAAAATTTTGAATCAGAAACTTAAGAGCATGTAAGATGCTTACTTCATGGCAACAAAAATTTCAATCAAGTACACCATACAAGCATTACAAATAGTCAACAAGTAATTGGAAACCCTAGAAGTTCTTGTTTAGGTCCATTTTGGACTAGGACTTCCTTATTGGGCCCAATGGACCAATAAGCTTCCAATTTGACTATCTTGGGCTTAGAACCTTTAAATGGGCTCTAATTGGACCCACTTTCATCCATTTCAACATTTTGGGCCATATTGGGCCTAGAATGAAATAAATTAAATGTTATGAACTATTATGGACCATAATTAACCTAATCTAGCCTAATAAAGCATAAAAATCACACTTATATCTGATAGGACCAACAATCATTCAACCTAACTCTTACACGGGCTTAGGGGCAATAAAGCCCAAAAATCTCTTTTTTCCTCTCCCAAATCTCAGCCCAAGCCCAATCCATGGGGAAGAGTTGACTTTCATAGCCACCTCATTTTTACATGTTGGTTTTCCATGCATCTTATCTCATACTTCCATGCACATATCACTTCAAGATCTATTTCTTTCTCTCTTCTCTTTTTCCTTTGGCCGAGAGTTCTCTCACACACACACACCTCACAAAAACACTCTCTAAATTTCTCAAGAATCATCCACTCTCTCCATCCAAAATCTCGAAAATTTGGCTTGAAGTCTAAGGATCTTCATAAAGTAATTCATCATCTAAGGTAAGTTAACGGCTAACTTATGATCTAACTCCCTTCACTTCATCAAAATCTCTTCTAAATTCATTCAATCTTGTGATCTTGCACCTTAGAAGCTCCTAAACTCGAGATCTTCCAAGGAAAGGTTGCTAAGGCCGAAATAGCAACAAACTCTTCTCTGTTCTTCTTCAAACCGAAAACACACCCAAAGGTGACCTTCATACCCCCTATTTTTCGGTTTTATAAGTTTTGTGGGAGGGGGGGGGGGTAATACAAACAAATGTGTAGATCTATGTGTATATGTATGCCTTGTGTGATCTTTATGTTTATATTTATGTTTTTATGTGATTGTGATGTTGGATCTAGTCAAAAAGTCCTTAAAACTGAGATTTACATTAAGTTATATGATACTAGTATATATTATATTACTACATACAAATCATTTCTAGAAAAATAACCAAGTTGGATAAGATGAACTTCTGTGGGCTAAAAACCCATTTTTGGACTCAAAATGTTAAAAATATAAAGTTTAAGGGCCCAAAATGACAAAATACAAATTCTGATGGTTGAAATGAGTCAAAACAGTTTCAATAATGTATTTTCTGGAAATATACTCTTTTGAAGGATTTAAATGAAAAATTTTAAGCATAATGGGCCAAAAATGAATTTTTCGGCCCAATAAAGCCCAATATGCGAGATTTTCAAATTTGAAGGGCTGAAACTGTACTTTTCTGTAAAACAGGGGACTACTAGTGCTCCAAGTCCATTTCAAGGGTTAAAAATACTTTTCATTTTTAAAAAGGACCAAAGATGCAAAAAATTTCTATTTTGGGCCAAAAGTGTAAAAGTTGCGAAAAATGAGGTTTCAGCCGAGAAAACTACATTTTGAGGGACTAAAACTGTTTTCAAATAAATTTGAGCTGAAAAATTTCCTTTTCAACAAGTTTTGATACTAAAGTGTCAAGAAAAATGGTTTAAGGACTAAAATGGAAATTCTTTTATTCAAAGGGTTAAAAGTGTAAACTTATAAAAGAAAGGGGCTGCAAACAAAAAAACTCCAATGTTTTAAACAATAAATCCGTTGTGATAAAATACTGATACCGTGACTACCGACAAAACATAATACACCATCAACACCAAAAATCGTTGCCAAACGAATTGATTCGGTCTTGAATCAATAACGAATCCGAAACTACTAACACGACGATACTTCAATACACACGCGGAAAAATTTGGGAAATCAATACATACATGGGAATACACAGACGTCGATACACCATCTTTGGGCCCAAAAGTGTCAAATCTTGCTTGTTGGGCGTAGTTAGCCCAATGACCTGATCTTTAGGCCCGAAGACAACTTACTTACATGTTGTTGGGTCTTACATGACCTAACTCCGTGTAAAAGGACTTTCAATGGCTTTTGTGCTATTGGGCCCCAAGGGTCCTTTGGTACTGCTAGTAAAGTCGAGAATTCACAAAAATGTGGGTCGGGCCAAGGGCCCTTCGCATTCACAATAGCCTTGAACGACTTATGGAATTATTGAGGTCTTCGTGCCCTCTTATTCTCCTCGGTTATGGTGCTACGAGAAGTCAGGGTGGTTGGATTAAGTGAATAGTACGGACGACGCCTAAGGGATCGTTAGTATGGTTGTAAACTAGTCATTTCGATTAACACGTGTTTATAACAATTCACAATACACATATAATTCAATGTCACCTGGAATCATTGACTTCACATGTCGCAACGGTACAACAACCATACAAAAAGCATAATTCAAAGTATTAGGAAAACATCGGGTTTTCCTAGGGTTTTTCAATACATACAACTATGAGATGCATACCAAGTATAACAAATTCTTTTTACATTTATAGAAACAAAAAAGCATACTTACGGATCTTCACACTTTTTATACGATACTCTTTTCAGAAAATATCGGATTTTCTGGTGGTTTTCAAAACAATACAAAACATTATTTTTCAAACACTGCTTATGAACTCACTAACATTTCATATGTTGATGTTTTTCAAAATACTTGTATTCTCAGGTAACAGGTAAACCGAAGGGAAAAATGTACTCAGTGATGACTTGCTATTTGTTTATCTAGTAACGAACAATTTACTTTTGGGGATGTAATGTTTAAACAATGTACTAAATGTAAACACTACCAGTTGTACTATTTCAATGCATGGTGATGAATGATGTTATGTTTCACGCATATTCACTGTAATGGTATTCAATTAAGTCACAACAGCCCTCAGACGTTTCCGTCGTCTGGTTCGGGGGTGTGACAACATGTAACGTTTATATGCTTTTTATGAGACATTCAATTCAGGTTGTTTAGATTCAGTTTAGACAACCAAGGTAAAGCCCTGACATTATAACCAGAATCTCCAGTCCGGGGATTGAAACAAGTTGTGTGTAGATCTAACCCTTTTAAGAATTTTAAGTATTTTTACAAGAAGTATACTAACCCTCATACCTACAAGTACATAGTCATAAGAACATAAAAGTATTTGGATGTTGAACATTACAGTTAAACCCGGGCAGTTATGTAATCATATCTAAAATTAATATAGCCTGATCAACTATATTGATTTCAGACATGACCAACATGTGTTTGGGAGTGATAGTAGTGTTGTGACATGTCTAAAACTTACCAACTACCAAAGAAACTCTAAGAACAGAACATAAAATACTATAAGAATATTATAAACATCGATATGCTTTAGTTTTCTTTTCAGGCATTTCTCCTAACCTCATTCTCGTACAGACACAATGGCAGGACATCATCTACCAGGGGACCCTTATTTTCCAAATCATGGCAATCAAGGGTGGATAGAGGAAGATCCGGAGGAGGATCCAGAAGAAGACTGAGATGAAGAACCATTTGAGGACAACGAATCAAGCGGTACATATACAAAGCCACAAGTCTGCAACCCGGGGATACGTCCTCCTAGACAAGAGGAAGCAATACCCATACCCGAGTGGGGCCAATACATAAACCATTGGAGTCGACAAGACGGTTTAATGTCGATACTTTCATAGTATTGTGGACCTGCTTGAAGGTCACATATACAGATTACATAGATATCAACACAATCGACATGTATTTAGATACTTTTTGAAAAATAACCACTCCAATTTATATTATCCTATTGCAAGTTATACTTGCAGTGGACATCCATTTTTAATTCTTTACAAGATTCTTATTGAATTAAGTGTTTAAGTTCAGAGATATCAAATTCATATTCATTCTTGATATCTCACTATCTTTTTATTGACTTTTATAGAAAAAAGAGATGCCTCCTCATAGGAATCCAAGGCATAACAATGAACCGGAAGCACCGACGTCACCTCCACCACCACCCCCTCAATTCGATGATGCCATGTTCTAAGCGGCAGTCACGACAGTTGTAGCGGCTGCCTTATCTCATATCAATGCTGCTGGTACTAGTGGGTCGGGAGCTGATCCACGTCCTTCTAACCTTGTCGAGGGTCATGAGCACTTGAGGGAGTGCACTTACAAAGACTTCTCGAATGCCAAACCCAGGACCTTTAATGGAACTGGAGGATTGATGGTTTTAAGGCAGTGGATTGAGAAGATAGAAGCAGTCTTTGAAATCTGCTCCTGTCTAGAGGGTAGCAAAGTTAAATTTGCTGCCTTTACTTTCTTAGATAGGGCCCTAACATGGTGGAATGGCCATGTTAAGTCACTGACTTTGGTAGTGGCTAATACTATAAGCTGGGAAAACCTAAAAACCATGCTGATGCGTGAATACTGCCTGCGAGGGGAAATTCAGAAACTGGAACAAGAACTCTGGGGTATCACTGTGGCCGGTGCCGACAAAACAACTTACACGAATCGATTCTGTGATTTGGCGATTCTGTGTTCGGAGATGGTTGCTCCAGAGAGCAAAAAGATTGAAAGGTATATTTGGGGACTGTCGCCCCAGATACAAGCAAGTGTCATTGCATCTAAACCTGTCACCTTTGACAGTGCCAAGGAACTGGCACAATCACTTATTGACCACGGAAACCGTCAAAACTCTGTAGTTACTGCCCCTGAACAACCTAGGGAGAACAACAACAACAGCAAGAAGAAGGGTTGGAACAAAAGGAGGGAAAATTTCCTCTCGAACCTTCAAAGAAGCAACAAATAGTGGCAGTCCATGCTACTAATGTGCCTGCTACCATACCTACTACTGCACCTGCTGTTGCCCCTAACTACTCAGCACCAACTAAGCCCTATGCCGGTAGCCTCCCTAAATGCAACAAGTGCAATTTTCACCACACCGGAAATTGCCCTGAAATGCAGTGTCGTAACTGCAACAGGAAAGGGCATACTGCTTGATTCTGTAGAACACCGCCTTAACCCCTTAACCAAATACCTGCCACTGGAGTAAGTCGAGCATGCTACCAATGTGGCGATATGGGGCATTTCAAGAGAGATTGTCCAAAAGCTGGAAATGCCGGTGGGGTTGGGAGAATTCTAGCACTGGGTCATGAAGAAGCGGTGGCAGACCCTGCAGTGGTCACGGGTGCGTTTCTTCTCAACAATACTTATGCATGCATTCTTTTTTATTGTGGTGCTGAGAGGAGCTTCGTGAGCCATAACTTTAAACATCTACTAAATCAAAACTCCCAACCACTAAATGAAACCTTCATAGTAGAAATGGCTAACGAGAAATCCGAATCCACCAATGATATATACATAGGATGTACCCTTACCTTAAATGACTTGTCTTTCCCAATAGACCTTATGCCAGTCTCTATCAAAAGTTTTGACATCATAATAGGTATGGATTGGTTGTGCCCCAACCATGCCGACATCCTATGCTATGAAAGAGCTATTCGTTTGAACTTGCCAACTAACAAAACTCTTATTATCTATGGCGACAAACTCGGAACGAACCTTCAGATCATTTCTTGCATCAAGGAACAGAAATACCTTCGCAAGGAGTATTGTGCATTCCTAGCTCATGTGGTAGACAAAAAGCAAGAAGTGAAAGATATCGCAAGCATTCCTGAGGTCTGCAACTTTCCCGATATATTTCCCGATGATCTTCCAGGGGTGCCTCCCGAATGACAAGTCGAATTCCGAATCGACTTAATCCCTGGAGCTACCCCCGTAGCCAAATCCCCCTATCGTCTTGCACCTTCTAAGATGCAGGAATTATCCAGCCAACTTAACGAACTCCTAAGCAAAGGTTTCATAAGACCAAGCTTCTCACCTTGGGGAACACCGGTTTTGTTCGTAAAGAAGAAGGATGGATCATTCCGCATGTGTATAGACTACCGCGAGCTAAATAAACTTACCATCAAGAATCGATACCCTCTGCCTCGCATTGACGATCTGTTCGATCAACTTCAAGGGGCGAACTACTTCTCGAAGATAGACTTAAGATCCGGGTATCACCAGTTATGAATTTTGGAGGAAGACGTTCCCAAAACCGCATTCAGAACTCGTTATGGTCATTACGAGTTTATAGTGATGCCATTCGGATTGACGAATGCACCTGCAGTGTTCATGGACCTAATGAACAGAGTGTGTCATCCATTCTTGGACAAATTCGTTATAGTCTCCATTGACGATATCCTTATCTACTCAAAGAGCAAAGAGGAACATGGCCAACATCTTCGTCAAATATTACAAACACTTAGGTCGGAGAAGCTCTATGCGAAGTTTTCAAAGTGTGAATTTTGGATCAGGAAGGTAGATTTCCTAGGTCACGTGGTCAGTTTAGAAGGAATACAAGTCGACCCTTCCAAAATAAAGGCAATTGAAAACTGGTCAGCACCCAAAACACCTACAGAAATCCGTCAATTCTTAGGTCTTGCTGGCTATTATCGCAGATTCATTCAAAATTACTACTCTGACCCAAAAGGGTGTAACTTTTAGCTGGGGAGAAAAGCAAGAAACAGCGTTCCAAATGCTAAAGCGAGCCTTGTGTAGTGCACCAATCCTGTCTCTCCCTGAAGGGACAGAGGATTTCGTAGTGTACTGTGATGCTTCTAATCAAGGGCTTGGATGTGTTCTTATGCAAAGAGGAAAGGTTATATCCTATGCCTCAAGACGGCTAAAGACACATGAAGTCAACTATACAACACATGACCTTGAACTAGGAGCAGTGGTGTTTGCTCTGAAGATTTGGAGACATTACTTATATGGCACGAAATGCACAATATTCACGGACCATAAAAGTCTCCAACACATCTTCGATCAGAAAGAGCTGAACATGAGACAACGACGATGGGTGGAGCTACTGAACGATTACGAGTGTGAAATTCGTTATCACCCTGGTAAAGCAAACGTAGTAGCTGACGCCCTTAGTAGAAAAGAATACTCAGGACGTCGGGTAAAGTCGTTGACCATGACAATCCATTCGCATCTGTCCACGCAGATCAAGGAAGCTCAATTTGAAGCCTTGAAACCCGAAAACGTAACAGGTGAAACTCTAAGAGGAATGGATAAGAACTTCGAAGTCAGGGATGATGGAGTCTATTATTTCATGAACCGGATCTGGACACCAAAGTTCGGTGGTTACAGAGATGTGGTTATGAATGAAGCACACAAAACCCGATACTCCATCCACCCAGGTTCAGAGAAGATGTATCTAGACCTTAGGAAGCTATATTGGTGGCCTAACATGAAGGCCGAAATCGCTACCTTTGTGGGCAGGTGCCTTACTTGCGCCAAAATTAAGGTAGAGTACCAGAAACCTTCAGGCTTATTACAACAACCTGAAATCCCTGAATGGAAGTGGGAGCGGATTACAATGGATTTCATAACCAAGTTACCCAAGACATCAAGTGGTTATGATACTATTTGGGTAATCGTCGATAGATTAACCAAATCCGCACACTTCTTACCAATCAAGGAGGCCGACAAGATGGAAAAGCTAACCAGAACATACCTCAAGGAGATTGTTAGACTACATGGTGTACCAATATCTATTATTTCAGACCGAGATAGTAGATTCACCTCTCGTTTTTGGCAATCTTTACAAAACGCTCTGGGAACTAAGCTAGACATGAGCACAGCCTACAAAGTGAAAGGACGATTCAAACGTTAGAAGATATGTTACGAGCTTGCGTGATAGACTTTGGGAAGGCATGGGATATTCATTTTCCCCTTGCTGAGTTCTCTTATAACAACAGTTATCACACTAGCATAAAAGTTGCTCCATTCGAAGCCCTCTATGGCCGCAAGTGCAGATCCCCTCTGTGTTGGGCTAAAGTGGGTGACACGCAGCTAGCTAGAGGTCAAACTCCTGACAGTGCTCTCACTGGTCCAGAAATTATCCGAGAAACTACTGAAAAGATCGTACAAATTCGGGAACGACTTAAAGCTTCCAGACATAGACAGAAAAGCTACGCAGACAAAAGGAGAAAACCCTTGGAATTCCAGGTTGGCAACCGAGTTTTGCTAAAGGTCTCACCCTGGAAAGGCATGATACGCTTTGGAAAGCGTGACAAACTGAACCCAAGGTATATAGGACCATTCGAGTTTCTTGCCCGAATCGGCCCTGTAGCTTACAAACTTCGATTACGCCAAGAACTAAGTAACATTCATCCTACTTTCCACGTTTCGAACTTGAAAAAGTGTCTTTCCGACGAGAATCTTGTGATACCACTCGAGGAAATCGAGTTAAACGAGAGCCTCAATTTTGTGGAAGAACACGTAGAGATACTAGACAGGGAAGTTAAGAAAACCAAACAAAGCCGCATCCCGATAGTGAAGGTTCGCTGGAATGCAAAGCGGGGACCTGAATTCACATGGGAGCGAGAGGATCAAATGCAACAAAAATACTCACATCTTTTTCCCTAGTCTATCTGTAAAGTAAATTTCGGGACGAAATTCTCTCTAATGGGGGGATAATGTAGCAAACCATTATTTCAAACTTATGTAATAGTGTAGGTCAAATTGTACTTCTTTTTAATTAAATAAAGAGAAATTTTGGCATACTATGTATATTTACATAATTGACCCTCTAAAATAAATATTAAATAATCTCAAATTGGGTTAAACCAAGTGATAGAGATTGTAACAAGGTTTCAAAAAATATAAAGAACACTAAAATCCGAGTTATAACGAAGAAGTTATGACCAATCGAAAATTCGCGACAAAACCGGCAAAACACTATTCAGTGTAAAAACTAAATTTTTGATAAAAGGCTTTCTAGCCTTAACAATCTAAATGAAAGTTATAGTTTATGTTAAACCGAGAACTTTCATAAAAAGAACGCCAAAATCTGACTTCGTATGAGGAAGTTATGATTTTTCGAAGTTTCAGTATAGCAGTGTACAATTAAAAACTCAAAATAAAGATCGAGTGGTTTTTAGCCAACACAACCTAAACGAGAATTGAAGGTCTCATCATTAGTAGTACAACGGTAAAAAGACAGACGAAAACAGACGTCGTATGAAAAACTTATGAATTTATAACGGATTCACGTCCCGATCTGTTTAAAATAATAATATTAAAAATAATTTCAAAATTAGCCGATGAAGTCTAAACGAAATTCGTAGAGTATAATTTTAGCTACGCGTGCATATAAAGAACGTCTAAAACCAAGTTCGTATACAAAAGTTATGAATTTTACAAGTTTTGGCAAAAAAATAAAGAAAAAGAGAAAAAACGGGAAAATTCGCATGAACAGTGACTGCCACGTCACCCCTCGCATGCAAGCCTCCACGTGGCATCTTCTGATTAGGCCGCAACCTCGCGTGTCACCTTCTGATTGTCTAGGTCCGAGGTCCACTTAGAACCGGACAGCCTCGCATGAGACACACCGGAGACACTCCTCGCACGCCCCTCGCACCATCCTCGGACACCCCCTTCGCACGTGTCGTCTTTCCATTGGACCAAGGGTTGGTCCAATCCGAGCCAGCCAGCAGCGAGCCTCCGGTCTGAAGAACAGCCCTCGCCTTGCCATCTGTCAGACACGTGTCAACCTCGCAGTGCTTCAGATCTGAGCCTTCGGGCTATATATAGCATGCGAGGGTTCCGAAGAAATTACACTTTTTCACCCCAAATTTTACCCTCTTTCACCTTTTCCACTCCCTTAAGCTCATATACAACCCCTAAAGCCCCGGTATCAAGACTCGAGCCCGAAGTAAACCGTGACGCCCCGAAATTCTTGAGAATTCATCCTCTCTCCTGTCAAAACTCTGCCCGATTTGAGCCAGTTTCTCGACAAATAAACTCCTTTTCGTGAAACGAAACCATGTCCGAATTACCACCTATCAAGTGAGTTCATACCCCCGTATTTTCATAATTTCTACTATTTTAAGGGGGGAAATACAAGTATAACACAACAACTTTTTGTTATAAATAAATGATTTCAAATCACGATAAAATGATTTTAAAGCATCAAAAATACTTCAAATTTTGAACTCTTTTATAAACTTATATTTTTCCAAAATATACATATTTGTATATATAATTTAATATAAATAAGATTTAAAAGGCTTAGGACTAATAATTCATTCTAGGTCGTTTTCCTTGTTTGGATGTGGACTTATAGTACCAGTTATTTGTCCGAAGGTCGTTCAAATTTTACTTATATATAAAATTGTATATGTATATAAAATTAAAAATTATTTCATCAGTTTAATCACCCTTTGTAACATGTTGAGCAAAGGATTACATGCAAAAATAGTTATTTACCATTTCATAAAGTACATATAAATTATAATAGGTATAATTTATGATACATAGAGCAATAATTCATATGAATACACTGTTTCACATGCAACAAGGGTTTTAATTCAAAACAAATCAAGGTTTTACACTTATCAAATACATGTTCGGGATACTAAGTCAAGAACATACTGTTAATCATGTATTTCAGAATGATTGGGTTTTCATAACTAATATACATGTAACGTTTATATGCTTTTTATGAGACATTCAATTCAGGTTGTTTAGATTCAGTTTAGACAACTAAGGTAAAGCCCTGACATTATAACCAGAATCTCCAGTCCAGGGATTGAAACAAGTTGTGTGTAGATCTATATCGGGATTGACAACCCCACACTCAGACTGCTAGCTACAGTCATGCATACACGCCAATATATCGGGATTGACAACCCCGCACTCAGACTGCTAGCTACAGTCAGGCATACACGCCAATGAGTGGCAAGTGTTATCAACAGTTTAAGCGCTCACAAGGCGTTTGTTTCAGGCGTTCATGTATTAGTATGGTTATAATAACTCATTAAAAAGATATTAACCACACGTTAGTGTATAAACAACTAAAGTACATCTTCAAAGTACCAGTTTACAAAATACAAAGTACAATGGTATACTACAGTTTTCAATAACAGCTGGTGAAGCCAGGCACACTCTCAAATACAAGTTTTACAAATACAATGGTTTACAAATAGGACAGTTTTATGGGAATAAAACTACTTTTCACATACCACATAAAATATGGGATTTTCTAGAACAATTTTCTTATTTAAAATACAAATACACCCATGCAAACATAAAGACTTATGTACTCACTCAACTTATTGTTGATACTCTCTTTTCAAATTACTTGTATTCTCACGGAAATAATAACAGGTACTCACCGAGCTTTTTGAGAAGATGGAGCCATTATGAGTCTTATCTTCTTCTTTTGTATAACTTTTTTGGTTTCAATATACAATGATTGAACACGTGTAAATATTATACTTTTAAATACAATGGTTGTTGGTACTTTAATTACTATAATGCATGTGTTGTGATACTACAAATGAAGTCCTCCACCCCCGGACGTTTCCGCCGTCTGGTTTGGGGGTGTGACATGTACCTCTGAGGCGTTCGACAAGGGTTAGGAATGCACTTGAGCATTACTATGGATTCCATATTACTGCGGAAGGTGATACACTTATCAGTGCTGAGACACAGATAGGTCTAGATGAACCTAACAGTTATGCGGAAACCATGGCAGGCCCTGAGTCAGCCAAGTGGAAAGAGGCAATGGACAGTGAGATACAGTCCATGCATGACAATCAAGTTTGGAACTTGGTTGAGAATGTACCAGGTCGTAAGACTGTAGGGTGCAAATGGATCTTCAAGAAGAAGACCGACATGGATGGTAATGTACACACTTATAAGGCACGACTGGTTGCAAAGGGTTTCTTACAAACTCCGGGAGTTAATTATGATGAGACCTTTTCTCTAGTGGCCAAGATTAAGTCTATTAGGGTTCTGTTAGCCATAGCCGCATTTCATGACTATGAAATATGGCAAATGGATGTCAAAACCACTTTCCTTAATGGAAAGTTGGCTGAGGATGTTTACATGAGTCAGCCAGAGGGTTTTGTCAATACAGAGTACCCTAATAGAGTGTGTAAGCTTGAGAAATCCATTTATGGGTTAAAGCAAGCACCTCGCAGATGGAATCTTTTCTTTGATGAGAAAGTCAAAGAATTTGGCTTTTCTAGGAATGAAGATGAATCTTGTGTATATGTCAAGGCTAGTGGGTGTACAGTTAGCTTTTTGGTATTGTATGTAGATGACATACTACACATAGGAAATGACATCCCAACTCTACAGGAAGTTAAGTCCTGGCTTGGAAAGTGTTTCTCTATGAAGGACATAGGAGAAGCTGCCTATATTCGAGGGATAAGGATCTTGAGAGACCGGAGTAAAAGACTAATTGGACTTAGTCAGAGTACCTACTTGGATTAGGTGCTGAAGAGATTCGGCATGCAAGACTCCAAGAAAGGAGAGTTACCCATCCAGAGTTACGCCAGATTGAGTAAGACACAAAGCGCTAGTGCTGAGGCTGAGATAGCATAAATGAGTCGAATACCTTATGCTTCAGCTGTAGGATCAATCATGTATGCTATGACGTTTACTCGACCTGATGTAGCCTTTGCCTTGAGCATGGTTAGCAGGTATCAGGGGAACCCTGGCAAGGCACACTAGACTACGGTAAAGAGTATCCTCAAGTACGGAGGACTAAGGACTGGGTCCTTACCCTCTATGGGAGTGATGACTTGAGAGTTGTAGGGTATAGTGATGCTAGCTTTCAGACTGATAGGGATAATTTCCGCTCTCAGTCAGGCTGGGTCTTTACCTTAAACAGAGGAGCAATTTCTTGGAAGAGTTCCAAGCAAGAGACAGTGGCTGATTCAAGTTGAGAATAAGAGTATATAGCAGCTAGCGAGGCAGCAAAGGAGGCGATACAGCTAAAGAACTTCATTGGAGACCTTGGAGTTGTACCAGTTATTAAGGAGCCAATGGAAATTTTCTGTGATAGTGAAAGTGCAGTTGCCTTAGCCAAGGAACCAATGGATCATGGGAGATCCAGACACATCGACAGAAAATACCATTTCATCAGACATCGAATAGAAGAAGGACTCCTCGTGGCGAAGAGGGTATCATCGGATGAGAATCCAGCAGATCCCCTCACGAATGGACTGACTCGGGTTAAGCATCTCTAGCATGCTTGTAGCATAGGGCTAAAGGATGATATTAGATTTAGTAGTTAGATGACCTTGAAATTTGTAAAGTGTAATTGACATTAGATAATGAATAAAAGTTGTTTTATTTATGAGTAAAGTGTTACTATCTCTTGTCGATCGTTTACTATATTTCTTTTGCATGTTTTGACTTCCAGAATAATTATGTTTAGTATATCATATTATTCAAACCTCCACAGTCGGTCATATGTCGAAAGTAGGTATGAATCAAGACTGTCATGATTGTTGCAGAGGTCTAAGTTGTTGGACATCGCTACAACAATCATGAGTGCTCATAAGTTCTGAGCATTGGACTCAACCCACGCTCACTAGAATCACTTCATGGAATTTATCTCGAGTGATCATGATACGGTAATATCATATAAGTCTTCAAACCTAGAGATATGATTTGTTACTTATGAGTTGGTTATGCATTGATTGTATGAAAACGCATTGGTAACTCAATGTTATAAAACGTGCTCTTGTGTATAATTCAAGGAGTAGTAGAACAAACATATGAGTCGAAGTTTATCTGTTCCTTCTTGGATTAGAAGCTGATATCTGGGCCCCTCAATGATTTTGTTTTGACCTATGTACTGGGCCTGGTCAGAACTAAGTTGATGTGTTCAATTAAGTTCTTTGTCAAACAAATCAGAAATCGGGAAACAAACTGTTGGACAATAAGTAAGACATCGTTCCATGTATTTGTCTGGCTGATATCTAGAACAGAGGATTATATGATCACTTATCTTAAATGGCGTATCATCTTCTTCTTAGTTCCGAAAAACCTTGAAAGAGCTATGATTTCTGATCGGTTCCTGAAGTCTTACTTGCAGTTATAGTTATTAGACTTATCCAAGTGGGAGACTTTTGGATAAGGTGTCTAAGTCCATAACTATTTCTGGTATATACTTGACCCGACCCGGCATGGTCCATTTGGGTTGCATGGCACCATGCAATAAGATAGACTAAATGAGAGAAATAACATTTATGGTTTATTAATATATTATAAGTTCTAATATATTAATAGTATTATTTAATTAGTTTGATCAAGAATTAATTTAGCATTAATTAGGTGATCAAAAGATAACTAATTAAATATATGGGTTGATTATGTAAATCATCCATAACTTGTATAGTGGGCTAAGAGGCTCCATGGATTATCAAGTTGGGTTAAACCCATAGGATGCTCCATGGGAGTTACAAACCCATGGGTCATGGAAATGAAGAGCCATGACACATTAGGGTTTACATGGTGTAACCCTAGATGTGTCACGCTATATAAAGACCATCTCCTCCACCAAAATTGGCTACACTAAGAAACAAGAGGGCTAGAGCCGATTTTGCAAGTGTAAGATTCTCTCAAAGTTTACTCCTTTATATTTGGTGTTGTGTGAAGCATTTGAGGCATCACACTTGGGGTGCTAGGCTCACAAGGTTTCAAGGATCATAATCAACAACAAGGTAAGTTATTCTATCTTTCATTCAAGTTAAAAATGTTCCCCATGTATGCTAGATAGGGATATAACCTTAGAATTCAACTTTGCATGATAATTAGACAATCATAGATCCAAGGTTATTAGGGTCGCATGTACACTTAGGAAGTGTTAGAATGCTCAAAACCCATCACTATGTTAGGTACGTTCTTAGTGAACTCTCTTCTTGCTCTAGTAATTTTTGAGTCGGGGGCGAGTCGGTCATTTACCTCTCGATCGTTTAGTAGGGAGTTTGGTTTTCCCTTAGGAGAGCTAGAGTCTCTGTTGCGAGTTTCTATCGCCAACGAACACGAGATTTCTGCATCTTCAGTCTATCGGGATTTTGTTCTGCAGATCTTCGGGGTTCCCTTTCCAATTTAATTGATTCCAATTCCCATATGGGATGTTTGTGTAATAGTGGGAATGGATTGGCTGAGTCATTTCGGTGCCATGATGGACTGTGAGTGTCAGCGGGTGGTAGTTCGAACCCGAAGTGGGTAGAACTGGTTATCTATAGAGAGGGGACCAGGATGGGTTTAGGGTTTTGCTCTGCCACCAAGGCTCAATAGTATATACATCATGGGTATGTAGGTTATTTGGCGTATGTGGTGGATACGTGGGTCTGGAATCAAGTCTGGGTTGCAGATGTTCCAGTCGTCCGAGAGTTCATTGATGTATTCCTGAAGGAGTTACCCAAAGTACCTCCTGAGATGCAGGTCAAGTTCAGGATCAACCTTATACCAGGTGCAACCCCTATTGCAAAGGCGCCTTACCATTTGCCACTACCTGATCATCCCAGCTTCAGGAGCTGCTAGGCAAGCAGTTCATCCGTCTGAGCAGTTCTTCGTAGGGAGCGTCGATTCTGTTCGTTAAGAAGAAGGATGGTTTACACCGTATGTACACTGATTACCAGGAGTTAAACAAGTTAATGGGGAAGAACCGCTACCCACTTTCACAGATTGATGATCTCCTTAATCAGCTAAAGGGAGCATAGTGGTTCTCCAAGATAGACTTGAGGTCCAGTTACCATCAGGTCAGAGTAAGAGAGGAGGATGCGGAGAAGACCATGTTCCGCAATTGTTCCGGGAATTACGTGTTCGTGGTGATGTTGTTTGGGCACAACAATGCGGTGACAATATTCATGGACCTGATGAATCGGGTATGCAAACCAATGCTCGATCGCTTAGTTATTATGTTTATAGATGACATCTTGGTGTATTCCAAGACCAGAGAGTAGCATGAGGAGCACCTCTGTGAGCTTTTGAGAGTTCTGAGGTGAGAACGGATTTATGCCAAGATCTCGAAATGTGAGTTCTGGTTGCGAGAGGTTCAGTTCCTTGGACACCTCGTTAACCAGGAGGGGATTTTAGTCGATCCAGCTAAAATCGAGGCGGTTATGAAGTGAGAGGTTCTGAAATCTCCTTCAGATAGTAGGAGCTTTCTGGGATTGTCAGGGTACTACCGGAGATTCATTCAAGATTTCTCCAAGATTGAAGTACCCTCACTTGTCTAAAAAGGAAGGGGTGGAGTTTCGGTGGGGCCCTGAGCAGCAGACAACATTTGAGACCCTCCGACAGCGACTTTGCGAGGTTCTAGTCTTTACTCTCCCAGAGGGAGTTGAGCATTTCATGGTGTTCTGTGATGCATCCATCACCGGATTGGGAGGATTCATCATGCAGAGAGGACGAGTGATAGCATATGCGTCGCGGCAATTGAAGCCGCATGAGACGAGATACCCCACACACGATCTTGAGTTAAGAGCGGTGGTGTTCGTTCTCAATATCTGGAGGCATTAACTTTATAGGGTCCATTATACCATCCACAGAGACCATAAGAGCTTGAGACACATTATGGTCAGCCGAACCTGAACATGAGGTAGCGCAGGTGGCTCGACATAATCAAGGATTATGACCGTGAGATCCTTTTCATCTTGGTAAAGTGAACGTTGTGGCCGACACCTTGAGCCACAATTCGTCCAGATCTTCTGTCCTGACGATGTGTATGAGGATATATGTAGATTCTCTACTTGTGATCCTGATCAGGGAGGCTCGAGCAAAGGGTTTACAGTAGGAGAAGTGGAATATTGAGAGGATCAGGGGCAAGATCACCAAATTTGGACATGATATTCATGGGTTGCTGACCCGGTACAGTCGAGTGTGGGTTCCGATGTCTAGTGGGGTTAGAGAGATCGTGTTGGAGGAGGCTGCATGGGAAGCTGCAACCTCTGTAGGTTCCCATGTGGAAATGGAACCAAATCACGATGGACTTTATCACCAAGCTGCCAAGGACGACAAAGGGTTTTAATGTTATATGGGTCATCGTGGATCGATTGACCAAGAGCGCCTATTTTCTGGCGATTCACGAGAGTTCATCGACCGAGAAATTGGCCGATGTGTATATCTGCGAGATCGTTGCCCGCCGTGGGGTGCCGGTCTCAATTGTCTCAGATCGTGACGTTCGGTTCACCTTCTATTTTTGGAAGAAGTTATATGAGGAACTGGGCACGCGGCTACATTTCAGCACTGCTTATCATCCACAGACCGACGGTCAGAGCGAGTGGACCATTCAGACCTTCGAGGATATGTTGCAGGCCTGTGTCATTGACTTTGGTGAGAGTTGGTACTCCTACATATCCCTTACATAATTCTCCTACAACAACAACTTTTATTCCAGAATTCGTGCTCTGCAATTTGAGTTGTTGTATGGGCGGAGGTGTCGTACCCCAGTCTGTTGGGGTGAGGTTGGTCACAGGTTGATGGAACGAACTGAAGTGGTCCTATAGACCACCGAGATGATTTAGCAGATTTGGCAGTGTTTGCAGACTGCTCAAAGTCGATAAAAGAGTTATGTTAACCGGCACCGATTTGAGTTGGAGTTTCAGGTTGCTGACATGGTGTTATTGAAGATCTCACCCTAGAAGGATGTGCTCCACTTCAGGAAGAGGGAAAATTTGGGTCCCTGATATATTGGGCCATTCTGGATTATTTCCAGGGTTTGCAAGGTGACGTACAGATTAGACCTTCCGGAGGAGCTTAGACAGATTCACAGCACTTTTCACATCTCGCAGTTACGAAAGTGCATATTGGATGAGGAGGTGGTTATATCATTAGATGATATTAAGGTCGACGAGAGCCTGAACTACGTTAATAGGCTAGTGGCTGTCTTGGAAAGGAAGGTCAAGGTTTTGCGAAACAAGGAAATACCTTTATTAAAGGTACAGTGGCAGCACCGGAAGGGATCTGAGTGGACCTGGGAGCCAGAGGTTGAGATGCGGGGAGCATTATCTAGATTTGTTCGCTGCATCAAGCTTCAAGGACGAAACCTAGTTCAATTGGGGGAGAGTTGTAACACCCCGATTCCCATGTGTGAATTTAAAGCTTTATATTTATATTTATAGGTCAACTCGACGAGTTGGAAGGCTCCAACTCGTCGTGTAGAGACCAACATAGTCACGTCATTAAAAAAAACCTACGCGATGATTTGGAGGATCCAACTCGATGAGTTAAAGGTTGAACATGAAACCCTAATTTTTTAGGGTTTGCACCCTTTTTAAAGGACTTTATGTCCAAAAACCGGCCTCCCTTATCACCTTCTTTCCCAGAGAAACCCTAGTTCGAGCCTTATACCTTCTTGTGTGTCAGAGAGAACCTTGGAGAGTGATTTTGGTATTGTAGTGAAGGAACTTGGAGCTTGAAGAGGTTGGATTAAAGGGAGAAGTTGTCGATCCAGGAGTTTCACTATTAAGGCAATCATTTGGAGGTAAACAGTCACTACCTTGATGACTTGTTTGATAGATCTCTTTCTCTAGAAATTTATTGTCATTTTGAGATCATCCTTGGAGCATTCTTGGATTTAAGCATGTTTTGGATGTGAGAATTCAGATCTTGACACCTCTAGGTCTCTTTGGGCCTAAAGAATCAAGCTTTATCAAGCTTTGGCCCTCCTCCATGCCCTAAACCTCTTATTAAGCTTAGATTGAGTGTTTTAGCCTCTTGATGCCATGCATGGACGTAAACCTTGTAGCTTTACATGGTCTCTTAGCCTGAGCAGACCAGATCTATAGTTTGGAAGCTTTAGGCTTGCTTTGAAAGCGACCGGATGTTTTAAGACTACGGAAACTTGACGAGTTGCTTAGCCAACTCAACATGTTGAATCGGGTTTTCCCGTTTTTTTAATATTGAGCAAACTCGGTAAGTTGATGAGATAACTTGGTGAGTTTATTGGGTTTTTCCAGTTTTCTAAACATTAAAGGAACTCGACGAGTTGCTAGATGCACTCTACGTGTTGGGTCAACAAGGACTGTTGACCTTGACTATTGACTTTGACTTCGACCATGGTTAACCAAGTTTAACTTTCTGAGGGCATTTTGGTAATTTGGGATTCTGATGGAATTAATCATATGGTGGTTACAGGCAGCTGAGTTCGGAGCTGTGAGTTGAGATTTGATTTTATCAGGATCAGCACAACTTGTGAGGTGAGTTCTTCTCACTATATCAACAAGGTCTAAGGGACCAAGGTCGGACATTTGGATTGTATATTGGTTATTGTATGATGTTATGTGATCTGTTAGATTTGTATCCTAGTGCATAGGATGATGCTTTTATTGGTGACCTGATAGGCCTATATTATTATTGCATGTGCTAGCTAGCGCTTGATATCTATGTGTTGATTGTGTAATTGTGAGTGGGTTGAGGCGGTCCTGCTTTGTGCTCTAAGCCAATAGACCCAGGGCGGCCCGGATAGATTGAAGGCCCGTCGGGGCGTACCAGTTAGGCCGAAGGCCCGAAGAATGGTCCAGACAGGCTGAAGGCCTGGTAGGGCGGTCCATACATGCTGAAGCTTCTGCAAGTGGGCCAGATGGGCTGAAGGCCTGTTGAGGCAGTCCAGTCATACTGAAGACTCTGTATGCATAATGTTTGTTATGATATTGTTCTAGTTTGTGTGGCGTTGGTATTTTGGGGGAACTCACTAAGCTTCGGGCTTACAGTTGTGGATTTTGTTTCAGATACTTCGGATGATCGCGGGAAGGCAAAGGCTTGATCGTGCACCTCCTCGTTTTTCATGTTGTGACTTCTGGGAAAACTCTGATATTGGATTATTTGAAAATAGTTTGTAAACATTAATGATTTTTGGGGTGTTTTTAAAGTTAATTTTTTGTGAATTTTATGGGTGTTATAGTCGGGTCAACAAAGATTCTCTTCTGATTGACGATATGCCCCAGAAACTGCACCTCGTGCAATAAGAGCTTGGATTTGGAGAATTTGACATAAAGCCTCTCCCTCATCAGGTTCTCCAACACCCCTCGCAAATATTGCTCATGATGCTCATTGGTGTTTGAGTAGACCAGAGTATCATCATGAATACAACCACAGACCAATCCTGCATCAGCTTGCAACCCCGGTTCATGAGGTCGATGAACACTACTGGTGCATGGGTGAGCCCGAAAGGCATCACCACGAACTCGTAATGACGATAATGAGTCCTAAAGGCTATCTTCTGCAAATCCTCATCTAGTGATATCCAAACCGTAAATCGATCTTGCAAAACCAAGATGCACCCTGAAGCTGATCAAACAAATCATCAATCCTAGGAAGTGGGTAATGGTTCTTCACCGTTACTTTATTCAACTCCTGATAGTAAATGCACACATGTGTGAATTGTCTTTCTTCTTCGCAAATGGAAGGTGCTCACCATGGAGAACTGCTCGGATGAATAAAACCCTTGTCTAGTAGCTTGTGCAGCTACGTATACAACTCCTGGATCTCAAGTAGTGCCAGGCAATATGGCGCCTTTGCTATCGGAGCCGCACCGGGTACCAAATGAATCTGAAACTCAACCTGCCTCTCGGGAGGCACTCCAGGCAAATCCTCGAGGAAAACATCAGGAAAATCCCGCACAATTGGTACCCACTCAACTCCGTCGTTTCATCAACCTGCGTGTAAGAAACATAAGCTAATAACCCAGAATAACCCTGCTACAGATATCTCCTGGCCCTCGCAGTTGAATAGAGAGTTGGCTTATACGAAGCTCTCACACCAGAAATAGCCAGTTCTCCCCCACTTAGGGTTCAAACTCTCACCAAATGCTGCTCTCAATTAATCAGGACCCCATTGGGGCCCAACCAATCCATGCCAATGATAACCTTTGACCCTCTCAAGGGAATCAGCACCAACTCAATAGAGAACCTCTTGCTAAACATGTTGAGGACACACCCACGGAAAACCCTTGAAGCACTCATAGTTGGGTCATCTGCAATCTCCACCCCTAGGGGAAAATTCAAGGTCCCCAGAGCATCTCGAAACTTCTTGGTGAGCGGAAGAGATACAAAGGATCGGGTAGCCCCCGAATCAAATAGAACATGAGCAGACAAACCATTGACCAAAAAGCTCCCTACACAAGATCATAATAAACAAAAGAATAAATAAACAAAGCAATAAAAGATACGGTTAAAACACATACAAGTTACTACATTCGGTACTGCATAGGCATTATCGATGGTCAGCTGAAAAGCCCTGCTCTTCACCACGGGAGCCTCCGCCTTGCCCTAGCGACCATCAGCAAACCTTAAGGTGGCTGGTGCAGGCGCCGCCACTACTCCACCAGACAACCTCAGAAAATTGGCATTTTATGGCTGTTCTGATTTCCTATGAAGGCAAATCAAAGCCCTCTTGGGGCAATCGCTACTCACGTGGCATGACTAGACATAGCTAAAACATCATGAACCTGCTGATCATCAAGCCCCACTGTGCGGCCTTCTACACTTGGAAAAATAGCCCCGGCCCTACTGGCCTTTGGTGTGGGTATCATAGATCATGGGCCTCTTAGCCTGATCCACAACTGACTGAACCTGCTCTAGCTTCCGCTTCATCTGGTGCTCTAACTTAATTTCCTGCTGGCGGCCCTTCTCGATCATATCATTCAAGGTCTTTTAGCTCAAAAATATCAAGAACTCCCTAATATCATCCCTCAATATATCATGATAACTAATCTTACTCATATCCCATCTAAAACGTACTGCAGGACCAACAATGATCTCTCCCTGAATTTGTCGGTAATCTCTACCATAGTCTCTATAATCTGGAGAAGATCTTGGAACTCCCTCGTTAGTTGTTGCACCTCGATAGCTAGTGTAAACTCCCTCTGAAACCTATGAACAAAGTCCTCCTATGTCATCATACCCACCAATGTTGTCCCTAGTGATGGATTAGGTGTCTAAACCCATAACTATAATTGGTATGTACTTGACCCGAGAGTAGCACGGTCTATTTGCGTTGCCTTCACCAGAACAATGTGATAGGATGGATATTTGCGAAAGTGGTTAATTTATGATTTATTAATATATTATAAGTATAATATATTAATTGTGAAATCATATTATTTAATTAGTATTGATCAAGAATTAATTTGGAATTGATTTAGTGATCAAAAGAGACTAATTAAATTAACGGGGACTGATTATGTAAATTAGTGATATATATTGTTTGGGCTATTGATCCATGTTGGGCTATGTTTATGTAAGTATCCATGAAGAGTTATCCCACATGAGATATGGATCATAACCTAAGTGTACGGATTAGGGTTTACCATGACTCGTGGAATCATACAATATATATGTGTTATCCCTTAGCTAAAATCGGCCCTAGTGTTCTAGGAAGAGAGATAATCGATTTTAGAGTGTCTAACCTCTCTCTCAATGTCCTCCTTTGTTCATGGTGTTTGTGAACCATTTAAGGCATCACACTTCAGGTGCTAAGCTCTTTAAAGGCCAAAACTACAAGCTACAATTAAGAGGTATTCTTCTAATTTGATTTTATGATTCATGTACCAAAACTGTATGTTAGTTGTAGGCTTCATGCTTTGGAAATTTTACTGCATGTATAAGTAGAGAAAACTTAGATCCAGAGCTATTAGGTTGTATGTGCACTATAGGAGTGTTATAGTATACAAAACCCAACAGTAGTATCAGGGCCATGGGTAGTTTTCTGTTATATTTGATGCTTGGTTATTTTTCAAAGCGAAAAAATCTATTTTATGGCCTTTTACTGATAAACTCGCCAAATCCACTAATTGACTCGATGAGTTCACTTATTAAAAAGGGTAACTTGATGAGTCAAGTTCATGCACTCGTCGAGTAGAGGCTTCTGGTTGTAGAATTTCGAGTTTTTGGCCAGAATTGGATTAGGATCATTACCACAAACTATTTTGTAATCATAAAAGTCGTATTTTTCTGATATGGTAGTGATTTTATACTCATCCAATCAAAAGATAATTGTCAAAGTTATAAGATAATTGTTGCTTTATATGATAAACAAAGTTACTTGTAAATTGTTGATTTGATATTATCTTGCTATATGAGTTTAGTTAGATCAATCATGAATTATACGATAATTTTGTTTGTTGAAATTGATCTAAATGTTTTTTAATGAGTTCCATAACTTGTCCTCAATTTATGGAACATGAAAAGTCTCATCCACTAAAACAACATTAAACTCCTAAGTTATGGAATTCAAGAGTTTTGGATGGTTAGAAAACTTGTCTTCAAGTTGGAATCCAAAAGGGTTTTGAAGAGTTTCAAAACTTGCCCTCAAGTTTTGGAATTTGAAAAGATCATTTAAAAGGTTTTAATTTGTAATATTGAATTCTAAAATATCTAGTAATTGAAAGGTTTCAAAAGATGCATCTCTTGGATTCATAACTTAAAAATTAATTAAATAGTTTTAATTTTGAATTTTTAATAACCTAAATGCTTTGAATATTTCAATTACACCTTATGGAATTTATTAAATTGATTAAAGTGTTAAATTAAAAGAAGATTAATAAATCCATAATCATATGGTTTAAAGTTAATTAAATTAAAAGTTTAATTTATTAATAGATTAAACCATCTAGTATTTTAAATGTTTAAAATACACCCTTATACTATATAAAATTAAAAGTTTAATATATTATATATGTATAAGTAAAGGCCAGTCTTACAGTTAGTAGGCCTTATTCACAAAACCGGTCTATAAGGGGGGTATAAGGTTACTGCCTATAAAATGGTGGTTTAATGAGTGTCCGTTCTCACCCACCGCTTCCTTCACTAGTGGAGGGTCAATAGCCGAACGGATTTTATAGGACATTTAAATCCTCACTAAAAGTATAATGAAACATAAAGTAACTAAACATTTATAAATTCACAATCTTAGTTACTTTAGGAAAAATGGGAATTTAATGCTAACCTATGAAATTGCACATTGCACCTTATTAGTCGTTAGTGGAGCGTGTGTGGTCAACCAGCACAATAATCTGGGACTAATGAATGATGGAAATGGGTAGCTCGATGTTAATTATGGATCAATGGAGCATGTGTGGTTAACCGGCACATTGATTAGGTGATTTGTAACATTAAGTGTACCAAGCTAATTTTCATGGTTATTCACATGCCATTGAAAAGTTCAATGAATCTCAAAGAGTCTAGGAATTTCAATTCATTTAAAACCTAAAATTCTTTTATGTTTTTCATGCGGAAATTGGTAAATCGTCATTTACCTACATTCAAATATTTTACAATTGGATTATGGCATCCCTCTTCCAAATTGTAGAATATTGTGTTGGGTCCTAGCCTTAATATTTCATTTTGGGTGTTATATTAAGGACTTAAATAAACTAACTTGAATTTCTCCCATTGTAGATGTCTAGATCTAAGAACTATGGTCTTCCCAAAATCATACTTCACTTGCTCCACCTCCTCCTATAATTCTCCCAAAACCACAAGTTCAAAGACTTGAAGAGTTCAAGGTCACTCAAGCCCTATTGGCTAGCAAATACCAAGATGGAAGGTCTGTGTGAGCACATGTCTTGGAGATGAAGTCACACATTGACAGGCTGGGAGTCTTAGGAGTCGTTGTATCGAGGAAGTTGGTTGTTGACTTGGTTCTTCAGTCACTTCCCAAATCGTACATTTAATTTGTTAAAGACTACTATATGACAGATCATGACGTGAATCTTATTGATCTTATATATTTGCTAGTTGCTACTGAATCAGCAATGATTTGGTGCATTGGCAATGCAAAATTGATTGGAAGATCTACTTCCCAAACTGCCATGGACATTGACAATGGAAACATTGGAAGTGTAGAAAAGATTTTTCTTTCCAAGGGAGAGGGAAAAGCTAAGTCTGCGATTGTCCCATGTACCATTCCAAAATAATTTGTTTGTTTCTATTTCCAAGAAAATGGACATTGGAAGCGAAGCTGCTCTGACTACCTGAGAGATCTAAGAGATGGTAGAATCAAATTGTATGGTTCCACTTCAGGTAAGCTCATTATCTAACTCTATTAAGTTCTCATTTATTGATTCTTATCACATGACATAAAGTTACATTTTGATGTTTTGCAGCATCAAAGAGAAAGAAGGAAGCTTAAAGGAAATAGTAAGTTGAATCTGTTCGCGAAGAGATGGATTTCAATCGAATGGTTCGATGATTAGATGTTTGAGCTGATGCTAGGAGTTATGATAAAATGCTTAGCAATATGTAGTAACATAGTTTTCATTTGTAATTGCATTAGAAGGAAAAAAATTTCCGCATATTATGAATAAAGAATTTTTTTTTTAAACTTATCTTGTTTTACATATCCTTACAATGGCATTTGTGAAAATTGATGTTTATATGTTTCTATTTTTAGCAATGAATATGGATTTGATTCTTTCGTTTGTGGTAGTGTCAAATTTTACCAAATTAGGAAAGATTATCATCACCAAAGTTTCAGTTAGATAGAAACTTGGAATCATGCAACTTGTATTGTGTGATGTATGAGAACATTCGTCTTTGGGAAATAAAGGGTAATTCCTTGTTCACATGTATATGTGAGTCAAGTGAAGGACTAGGGGATTGGGTACACTTGGTTGTGTGTTGGTCAGGTCCACCACAAAGAACGATAAGACTATTTGTTATGATTTACTAAAAGTTTAGTAGATATGGTTATACTTACAAGATTATGTGTAATTATGAATAGTTGAAAAGGTTTCAATAGATTGTAGAACGAATAAGAAGAATCAAATTAGGCAGAAAGATAAAAGTTTCTCCAATCTGAAAACAAGGGAGAGTACTTGAGTATCGTGTTTTATGATAATCTTACTGATTATGGAACCATGTCACAATTGATCCTCTAAGGACATCTTAGTGCATTCGTATGGCTAAGAAGAGGAGTTGTGAATTGTTGAAATGGTTAAATCAAGAAGATGAGTTATACTTCATTCCAAAATCAAGTGTTAGAGTAATACTCCAAGATTGTAGCTTGAGTTACATAATCTTAAGAAAGTTTTATAACACTTATCAAATGTAGAGTAAAATGTTTGAAATTGGTAAGTTGTGATGTTTTGGATAAAACAAAGATCAACTAAGACCAATTGTGTGAAGTGTTTATCTTGATAAGAAACTGCACTAACTCTTGAATATTTGTTTTTCAAGGAATGTTCTTGAAAACAGAGTATTATATGTCAAGAAGTCAGTGGGAGTCTTAAAAGTTCTTGAAAATTTTTCAAGAACTAATCAAGAATAAACCTATCGTTTATCACTAGCACACGGCTTGATGTTTGTTACTTATCGTGTTGACATATTCTTGTTTCTGTGCCCATTCCAGTTAAAGTTGATTATGCATGTTAGTTCTATGAGTTCTCAATTCATTGCATAAGGCAAAGCACCTTGATGAGTGAAAGTTCATTGATCAGTAAGGGTGATCTGCTCAACAACTTAGAAGACATTGTAGGTCCTTGTGCTACCAAGTGGCAAGAAATTAAGATTGAACAAGTTCAGTCCATATGAGTTTGAATTTTTCATAGATCTTGTTTTGATGATGATAGCTGGAAATGACAAATTCACATGGATAGGAACATATACACCATAGAAATCTATGTTTCATAAGGTTTTTCTCAAATTCATGAAAATGATTGTGAGGAAATGCTTTCACTAAGTAGATTTTAAGGAGATAGCATTTGTGATATTTGCATTCTAAAATTCGATTATGATTATGGCATCCCTCTTGATAGTTCGAATTGTGAGAAATGGCAAATAGTTTGAACATTTGGAACTTATTGTTGTAAGTTCTGAATAGTTTAGACAGACATATGTTTCATAAGGTTTCTCTCATATTCATGAAAATGATTGTGAGGAAATGCTTTCACTAAGTAGATTTTAAGGAGATAGCATTTATGATATTTGCATTCTCAAATTCGATTATGATTATGGCATCCTTCTTGATAGTTCGAATTGTGAGAAATGGCAAATAGTTTGAACATTCGGAACTTATTGTTGTAAGTTCTGAATAGTTTAGACTCACATATGAGATTTCAAATAAAAGGTGTATAATCTTAGATAAAGGCTTATCAAAGCATCTCATATCAGAAATCTGAACTTCGGTGATAAAGTCAAGAAAGTATTGATTTCTAGAAGTCCAGCTGATTTTTGGGTACATGTCAAAGCTAGTGGGAGCATAAGTGTTATGCTAGTAAGATAATAATTATTATGCCAGTGAGAGCATAATTATTATGGTAAGTGTTGCGAGTTAGAAATATTAGTTATAGAAAACAAAGGTTTCAATTCGCAAAGTTGCAGGGTTTGAAAAGTTGTTTTGCTATAATTAAGGGAGAGGAACTTATACTTCATTTCAGTTCTAAAAGTTTAGATTGAGAATTTTAATCAAACTTCATTTCAGTTCTAAAAGTTTAGATTGAGAATTTTAATCAAATTTAGTCAAGGACATATATGGATGTTATGTTGAAAAGATTCAACATAAGGGAATTTTATATATGGAAATGTTATAGCAAGACACTAGTAAAGTATCAGGTCTTTATATAAGACATTATGAATCGTGTCCCATATGCTTCGGATATAGGATCGATTGCATGTGCTATAATATTCTCATGTTCTAATTTTCCAAATTCCTAGGGCATTAAGAGGGAAAAAGGACTAGAATCGGAAATGACTTAACTTATTAAACAACTGTCAAGGACGATCTGAGGTTCGCTAAGGATTGGTTACTTAAGGATAGTTGGAAGCATAGTAATGAATGGACCATATTGATATGATTTTGAATAGATAGGATTTTATTAAGAATGAATAGTCATATGGAAATTATGGAAATTTTTCCATACTGGGAGTTAGATATCAAGAATCTATGAGTAAGTTAGAAACTTTTATGCAAGAAGGATGTTCAAAGGAATGTGCTTTGAATATGAGACTTTGTATCTATTGAATTGTCTTGTAACAATCTCCAATGGAAGTTTTGTAATTGGTAAAGTCTTTGTGACTTATGTACATAGTCATTACAAAAGGACCACTGCATATAAGCTTAGAATCTAACAGATTATAGTAAGTGGCAAGGACTTGGTATTCTCACACTTACGATACGAATTTGGAATTGTGAAATGAGTGTAACAACGTAAATTTTCAAACCAGATTTTTCAAATTTAAAACACACTTGTCTCATTTCAAAAATTCACAAAAGTGCAAAATATCAAATCATCCAATACATATTCAAAAACTGTATATATCTCAAATCCAGGATCCTCTCAAATCATAACTAAAACTCTGGTGTGTGTGTGTGTACAATCATGACGGCGCCTTCCCACGATCCTGAGAAGTACCTGAAACACATAACACATAACACATAACACGGCAAGCATGAAGCTTAGTGAGTTCCCCAAAATACCACACACAACTCATTAGCCACTCGAGGCTATAAATCTATAAGACCCTCCGGTTAATGTGTCTCAGTGGGACCCTCCAGTCCCACAGCTCTGATGGACCCTCCGGTCCTAACTCTATAGACCCTTCGGTCCTAACTCTGTGGACCCTCCGATCCAAACTCTGTAACTTAGAATAATACACAACATAAATCACATAGACATAATGTAGGATATCACAGTACTCAATATAAACACATACGACCTTCCGGTCACACATAGATACCACTCTAGGTAAATTATAGTGAGATGACTCACCTCATAAGAATCAGATAACCTCGAACTTGTATCACCAGTCTAGCCTCCACCTAACACACACAATAATTATCCCTAATTAATAACGGCTCTCATGAAGCTAGACTAACCCTTCCATACACTCACAGAAGGTTGAAAGACCATTTTATCCCTCCATGGGCTTAATAGTCCACATGTTGACCAAACCCTAAAAGTCAACCAAAAGTCAACGACAGGGAGTATGTTACACATACCAACTCTCTATGTTGGGCGTACTTAGCTGCCATGCAGACATCGGGGATGCTTGACCCCTATGTTGTACGTACTGGGATTACGCCCAGCGTAAGTCCCAATTTCACTCTCCTCACATATTTGGTCTTAATCAGTTAAGACCTTGGCTCATATCACAGATCTGGACTCTTTAGTATCTCTTAATCCATAAAGTCAGTGACTTTAAGCCTTTGCATAGCTGATTTGGTCACAAACACTACAAACACTCATCCTCTTTTCTCATAAAGCTCATATCTCATGCATGGCTTGTTTCTAACGTCCAAGATTGGATTTTTATGTCATTACTCCACAAAATACACTAAAAGGGGGTTGATCATGGTCACTTGAGCTCTCTATCTCATAAAGTCTCCATCTTTTGGAACAAAACCCTAAAATACTCCATATAAATGAACAAATCAAAAGAGTGAGAAAGCTTGAAGCTTTATACCTCTATGTGAAGCTTTCCACATAGATATGCTCAGATCCAAGGGCCTGGACTCTCACTCCTTCTTCTCAAAGGTTTCTTCTTCACTTCAACAACACAAGAGTACACTCACAAGCTCTCAAATGTACTCACAAGATATAAGAATGATAATTTAGGGTTATGAGAGTTTGGTGACTGGGAATGGTGCCCAGGAATGAGACCATCATATCCTTTATATATGGGACTCACCAACAATTAAGGTTTTCATTCTGGGCCTAGTACGCCCAGCGTACTAGGTGGCCTCCGCGTCATATGCATGCATATAAGTACATTGAACGTACACTCTAGTATGCCCCGCGTACTCGTTTAGCACCTTTTCTCTAATAAGGTCCAGAATGGACAAGTGCTCAAAAGATCAAGGTTTACAAGATATACATGAACTTGGGATGTTACAATGAGTGTCATTGGAAATGTTTACAATTGATCTATTTCACAAAGTAAGGACCATAGGTAAACATAGTATGCATGCTTGGAGCATGGGATAACTATTGTTCTAATTCAATTGTAAAGTTGATAAATGGAAACATTATACAATTAATAATGTGTAATCAATATGGTGATTAAATAAAAAGTGTTTTATTTATATTCAAAAGTTTTGAGACCATATTGGATTCGATTATTCTTGTGTTTCATTTTGCATGTTTTGACTTCCCGAATAACTAGGTTATTCAAACTATCCTCAATCATACTTTGGAAGTAGGTATTGAAGCTAGACTGTCATGAATGGTGGGGTCTGTAGATTGTCTAAAGGCGTATAGACATAGCACAAGTTTGATGTAGTGTTCATGAGTACTCATGTAATAAGATTTGAGTATTGGATTAAACCCACACTCATTTGATTCACTTCATGGATTTTATCACGAGTTATCATGAGACGATAATATCTTATATTCTTGATACCAAGATATGTGAGTTGTAGTTTACAAATCGGTTGGACATTGACATATGTAAACGCACCAGTAACTTGGTGTTATAAAACATATTGTTGTATGTGATTTGATGAGTAAGTACAAGAAAACAATTGAGTCAAAGTTTATCCGTTCCTTTTACATAATCTGGATAAAAGCGATATATGTGGGCCCCTCGATAATTTAGTGATGACAACCCTAAGTGCTTGGCCGAGTCTGGACTGATTTGATTTGTTCAATTAGTCGGTCGTCGTAAATTGGAAATCGGGAAACAACACATGAGCATAGAGAATGATTATAATCCATGTCTCAGTTCATACGATATCTAGAATGGAGGAATATATGATCCCTTATATAATGGACGCGTCATTGACTAGGTCAGAGTTCGACAACAGTTTTTGAGAGCTACGATTTCTAGTCGGGATTTTGGAGTCGTACTTGCAATATTAGTTATTAGATTTATCCAAGTGAGATACTGTTGGATTAGGTGTCTATGCCCATAACTATAACTGGTATGTACTTGACCCGAGAGTAGCATGGTCCATTTGGGTTGCCTTCACCAGAACAATCTGATAGGATGGATATTTGAGAAAGAGGTTATTTATGATTTATGATTTATTAATATATTATAATATAATATATTCATTGTGAAATCATATTATTTAATTATTATATATCAAGAATTAATTTGGAATTAATTTAGTGATCAAAAGAGATTATTTAAATTAACGGGGACTGATTATGTAAATCAGTGATATATATTATTTGGGCTATTGATCTAGGTTTGGCTAAGTTTATGTAAGTATCGATGAAGAGTTAGCCCACATGATATATAGATCATAACATAAGTTTATGGATTAGGGTTTACCCATGACTCTTGGAATCTTACAATATATATGTTTTATCCCTCAGCTAAAATCGGCCCTATTGTTTTAGGAAGAGAGATAATTGATTGTAGAGTGTCTAACCTCTCTCTCAAAGTCCTCCTGTGTTCATGGTGTTTGTGAACCATTTGAGGCATCACACTTGAGGTGCTAAGCTCTTGAAATGCCAAAATTACAAGCTACAATTAAGAGTTATTCTTCTAATTTGATTTTATGATTCATGTACCAAAATTGTATGCTAGTTGTAGGCTTCATGCTTTAGAAATTTTATTTCATGTATAACTAGAGAAAACTTAGATCCAAAGCAATTAGGATTATATGTGCAACATAGGATTGTTATAGTACACAAAACCCAACACCTACAGCTTAGGTAACCTCCTCCCAGTCGTCCCTTGCTCTGTACCTCAGTAGGCAGGATGTGAATCCCACCTCTGCCCCCCTCAAGGAAAAAACTCATCCACTGAGCATTCTCCATGTCAGCGATCCAATGATGGCTAGCGATAGGGTCCTTAATCCCTAAAGAACTCAGGAGCTCCACAAACCTTGAACTCCTAGAATGACGGAGCTCGAGCCCCAATCTGAACCGCATAAATCTCAGCTCGAAAAGACCTGAGCCTTTCATCCATCAACTCCATGATCCCCTCTTTGATAGTACTGAATAGTATAGGGGTAGCATCCACAATTCTGCGAGTGATATCAGCCGAAATAAGCTCGCGCAGCCTCTCATTGATTGGCTCAACACTTGAACCTGAGCCTGAACTAGAACCCGAACCTCCTCGAGTAGTCAACACCACCCTCAAACTAAAATATAACATAAGAACAATCAGCAAAGGACTTAAGGGGGATCCTCTGCATAGGTCTCCTTATATTTTCCATATTTTCACTCATCTCAGGTACAGGTCTTGTGCTTCATGTAGTACAGGCCCAATACTACCTTTCACATCTATTTGTACCTTCCTCAAGGTCAATCATGATTCCTCTAAGTTACCATACTACAACCACAAACAAATCTTATGCTACACAACATATATATCCTAGAGTCTTCCAGGAACTCTCAACTCTCACCACTCGTAGTACCCAGAAACTCAATCCATACTGTCGGTTGCATTATGCATGCAATTTGTATACCAAATAGGATAACATAGACTGTCAAATGAAGATTCTACCCTAAGTACGCAACCAAAAAAGGAACATGAAATCAGGCTAAATCAATCATTCTAGGGCTCTACAATCTTATTCATATACAACTTTGAAAGTGTACACTTAGCAAATAACTGAGACGAAATCAATTCCAACTAATACATGGCATCATGTTCTTGATGGGTTTTGAGCATTACATCAATCCTATGGTGCACATGCAACCCTAATCTTTGGATCTAGGTTTTCTCTACTTGTACTTGCAATAATCATCCAAAGCTATAAACCCTAATCTAGCATGCATAAATCAAAATTTATATCGGAAACCAAGGTAGAATGTTACCTTTCAGTTGTAGCTAGCTTGAACTTCAACCTTTTAGAACTTAGCACCTCAAATGTGATGTCTCGAATTGATCAAAAACACCACAAGCAATAGAAGAATATTAGAAAGAGGCTAGGGATCACAAAAATTCGGCTGCTGCTCTCCTTAGGATTCAAGTGGCCGAATTCTAGAGTCCCATGGGGTCTTTATATAGTTTAGCAACTATGGTTTCAATCAAAACCCTAATCCAATTGCTTAGTCCTTAAGCAGCCCATATGATCCTTTCAGCAGTCCCCTTGGACAAATTCTATGTGGACTCTCACATAGATTTCGTCCATCCCTTCCTTATGGACCCTAAGCCCAACTTTGCAACTATCTTATCATTACAGTATCAATCCCCTTAATTCAATTAATCTCTTTTGACACAAAATTAATTCTTAACCAATATTAATTAAATAATATGATTTCTCTTTTAATATATTATTCCTATAATATATTAATAAATCATAATTAACCTCTTTCTCCATAATTCATCCAGTCAAGTTGCTATGGTGAAGGCAACCTAAAAGGACAATGCTACTATCGGGTCAAGTATATACCAAATATAGTTATGGGCTTAAACAACTAATCCAACAGTCTCTCACTTGGATAAGTTTAATAACTATAAATGCAAGTATGACTTCAAAACCCGATTAGCAATCGTAGCTCTTAAAAGTCGCTATCGAACTCTTACACATCCTATAGATAATGGATCATGTGGTCCTCCGTTCTCAAGATATCATGCGGACAAATACATGGAACATAGTCATACTTATTGTCCATTAGTTTGTTTCCCAATTTCTGATTTGTGTGACATAGAATTTAATTGAACACATCAACTTAGTGCTAACCGGGCCCGACACATAAGTGAAAACAAAATCATCGAGGGGCCCAAGATATCGCTTTTAACCTCGTAGGATAAAAGAAACAGATAAACTTTGACTTATATGCTTGTACTATTTACTCATTCGTACACAACAATACATTTTATAACATCAAGTTACTGATGCGTTTACGCGTTATCAATGCACAACCAACTTGTAAACAATAACTCATATATCTCGGTTTAAAGACTATACGATATTATCGTCTCACAATAACTCGTGATTAATTCCATGAAGTGATTCACATGAGCGAGGGTTTAATCTAATACTCAAATCTTATTTTAGGAGCACTCATGAACGTTGCGGTAAGCCTTTGCTATGTCTAAACGCTTAGACAATCTACAAGCCAATTCATGACATTCTTGCCTCAATACCTACTTCCAAAGTATGATCGACTGTGGATAGTTTTGAATAACCTTATTATTCTGGAAGTCAAACCTTGCAAAATGAAACAATAGTACACAATTGACACAATACAATAACTTCACTCATAAATAAAACTCCTTTATTTAATCATCAAATGTCAATTACATTTTATCTATTACAAGTTTCTACAAAACTATCTAATCACTAAAACTAATATCGTCCTTCAACCCAATACTCCTAGCATGCTACAAGTGCTTAACCCTACTCGGTCCCTTCGTAAGGGGATCTATTGGGTTCTCCACTGATAATACCCTCTTCACTACGAGGAGTCCCTATTCTACCCGATGTCTAATGAAGTGATATTTTCTATCGATGTACCTGGATCAACCATGATCCCTCGGTTCCTTGGTTAAGGCGACCGCACCCTCAGTATCACAGAAAAATTTCATACACTCCTTTATGGCCGGTTCAACACAAAGGTCTCCAATGATGTTCTTTATCCATATTGACTCCTTCGACGCTTCACTTGCTACTATGTACTCTGATTCGCATGTTGAATCAGCTACGGTCTCCTACTTGGAACCTTCCAGGTCACTGCTCCTCCATTCAAGGTAAATACTCAGCCCAAGCGAGAGCGGAAATTATCTAGGTCGATCTGAAAACTGGCGTCACTATACCCTCGCACTGTCAAGTCATCACTTCCACCGAGGATAAGAACCCAGTCCTTAGTCCTTCGTACGTACTTAAGAATGTTCTTTGCCGCAGTCCAGTGAGCTCTACTAGGATTCCCTTGATATATGGTGAACATGCTCAAAGCAAAGGCCGCATCAGGGTGAGTACACGTCATAGCATATATGATCGAGTCAACGGTGGAAGCATAAGCTACTTGATTCATTTTTGCTATCTCAACATCGGTACTCGCACTCTGAGTCTTACGCAATTTGGTATTGCCTTGGATTGGTAATTCCCCTTTCTTGGAATTTTCCATGCTGAAATGTTTCAAAACTTTATCCAAGTATGTACTTTGACTAAGTCCTATTAGTCTTTTACTCCTATTTCTCAACATCCTTATCCCTATAATATAAGCAGCTTCTTCGAGGTCCTTCATAGCGAAGCACTTCCTAAGCCAAGACTTAACCTCCTGCAAGGTTGGGACGTCGTTTCCTATGAGCAGTTTGTCATCCACATACAAAACGAAAAAACTAACAATACTCCCACTGGCTTTGACATATACATAGGACTCATCCTCGATTCTGGAAAAGCCAAACTCTATGATTTCTCATCGAAGCAAAGATTCCATCTGTGAGATGCTTTTTTTAATCCACAGATGGATTTCTCAAGCTTACACACTCTATTAGGGTACTTTGAATCGACAAAACCCTCTGGCTGACTCATGTAAACATCGTCAGCCAACTTCCCATTTAGGAAAGTAGTTTTGACTTCCATCTACCATATTTCATAATCATGAAATGCAGCTATGGCTAGTATAACCCTCATAGATTTAATCTTCGCTATTGGTGAGTGTGACATCCCCATTTTTCACGGCCAGAAAAAGACCGATTTCGTTTATGCTTTTATAACAAAATCAGAGTAATCTTCAAGGAAAAAGTGTTGCAGAATTTGTTCCCAAAAACAAAAATACGATAAAAATTTATCAAATCATTTCTTGAAGAAATGTATTTTCATTACATTACAAAACACGGGATGTCATCATCGATACGGAACAAAATCATAAACAAAATGTTATGTTCACAAAGCAAAATTGGCTTCAAATAATTGTAGGCCTTACAACATTCTATTCATTTTCTATAATCCATAATCTCTCGTTAGATCATCCAACTGTGCTTTTGCCACAATAAATAAGTTTATTATTGTTTTCATCAAATCATTAACCCGATTACCCATTCCTGTTATTCTCACTTTACGTCCCTAGAGCTTCTATTATAAGGGACCTATCCAAAGGAATTTCATCGGGATGGACACAACTGCTAAGGGGTTTCCTCAACCATAGGGTTCACAAGGCAACCATGGAGGGGTGGAGTACATTTGGTGAACACTTAGTTCAAAAAGACATATAGGTTGCTAGCCTACTAGCGTTCCACCAGACTGCCTAGAAAAGTCTATGGTCGTCATCTATACTCCGCTAGATGATAGGATCATATTTAACATCGAGGCCTCTCATCATTCGATCACACATCAACTATTTCATCTACCCATGTTCTACCCAACATATTTGTAGAAATAAAATACATACACAGTCCAGATTTGAAAAAAAACAAGTTTACATCTTTCATCTAGCACATTTTCAAGCAGAAAATACTTATACAGTCTTGATCTGAAAAATAATGTGTACATCTTTCATCCAGCGTAACTTTCAAGGCATGAAACACATATACGGTCTAGATCTAAAGAAAAAGTTCATATCTGAAGGAAAGAAGTTCAGATCTTTCATTCAAGATAGATCTCAAAGTATATAATTTAGATCTGAAGAAAAAGGTTTAGATCTGAGATGAGAAAGTGTAGATCTAAAGGAAAAAGTTTTAGATCTGAAAAAAAAAAAGAAGCATAGAGCTTTCATTCAGCAACATCTCAAGTAAATAGCTAACATATACATATACACATAGCACAGAAAATACTTCATATCTATGTATAAGATGAAAGTAACTATACACTCACCTGATAAGGGGTGATTCGGACAACACTTCGCCTCTTAAAACAATCTTCTTTGATGAAACCGGGAGGTTTAGTTGAAAACCGGACTCTGCGCGGGCAAAGTTTCAAACCGAAAAGCTCTTTTCTCAGAGACTCCGAGCTCTCCGGGGCTTCCTTCGGCGGCTAGGGGGTTTTCCTAGGCTTTAGGTGTGTTTTGCAAGGCTTGAAAGAAAGTGGAGAGTGAAAGATATGAAGAAAATGGGCAAAAAGCTCCGCAGCCCTCGCAGCTATTTATAGGCCGAGGCCTCAGTCGTACGCTGGGCATACATCAGCTCAGACGTGGGGCGTACCGAGGTTCGTACAAACGTGTTGGATCTTCAGCGAAACGACGTGGCTAGCTACGAAACCGCAGAAAAAGTCAATACGCGAGGCATAGGGTCCTTGTACGCAGGGTGTACCTCGGACGTTGGGCGTACTCTTCAGACCAGACTCGCAATTTGCACACTCAACTTCTAAAATTCTTAACTTTCGCATACGAGCTCCGTTTTTGACGTTCTTTATATCCACGCATAGGCGGGACCGTACTCTACAACTTTAGTTTAGACTTCGTCGGTTAATTCTCATAACTTATACATACGAACTTCGTTTTCGTCTGTCTTTTCATCTTTTAGCTCTTATTGACGAGATCTTCGATTTTCGTTTAGGTTGTTTCGGCTAAAATTCGTTCGATCTACAATTCGAAATCTGAGTTGTGCACTACTGATCCGAAACTTAGAAAAATCATAACTTCCACATACGAAGTCAGATTTTGGCATTCTTTTTATGCATGTTCTCAGTTTAACGAACACTACGAATTTCCTTTAGATGGATAAGGCTAAAAATTCCTTTATTGTAATTTCACTATTTACGTCACGCAATGTCATGCCGGTTCCGTTGCGAAACTTCGACAGGCCATAACTCGGATTTCGGCGTTCTTTATTTATTATATTATTATAAACAAATAATAAGCACATAAATTCCCATAATTCACATAATACTCAAATAATTCATCTTTATTACCTTAAAATAGGTTACAACGGTTGACCTAGACTATTACATATTCATTAATGCTTAGCCCAAAAACACGGGCGTTACAATACCCTCCCCCTTAGGATGATTCCATCCTCGGAATCATGCATCAGCAAACAAGTGCGGATAGCGACTCATTATGTCATTCTCCATTTCCCAGGTGGGATTTGGCCCATTCGAATGTTTCCATCGCACAAGCACTAAGTTGACCATCTTGCGTTGCAACTTCTTAGTCTTACGGTCAACAATCGCTTTCTGTTCTTCAACTAGGCTCTTATTTTAGTCCATTCTTAACTCAGAAGTTGGAAATATGTCAACGACTTCTCGCGGGATTTTCCTCAAATAACACAAATGGAATGTGTTATGAATATCATCTAGTTCTTCTGGTGGTTCTAGCTTGTAAGCTTGGTTCCTTATCCTCTGAAGAACTTTGAACAGTCCAATAAACCTTGGACTCAACTTTCCTCTTTTCCCAAATCTTATCAATCCCTTCCATGGTGAGACTTTAAGCAAAACTGAATCCCCAACTTTGAATGTCAACAATCGTCTTTTCTTGTCAGCATAGCTCTTTTGACGATCCTGAGCTGCTAACGTTCTTTTTCTTATCACCTTCAACTTTTCAGCAGTCTAATGGACTATCTCGGGGCCCATAAACTGCTTTTCTCCAGCTTCAACCCAACATGATGGTGTACGACACTTCTGCCCATACAAGGCTTGATAATGTGCCATCTTGATGTTGGAATGGTAACTATTGTTGTATGAAAATTCTACCAGAGGTTAATGTTCATCCTGGATACCTTGGAACTCTAGGGTACATGCTCTTAGAAAATCCTCCAATGTTCAAATCGTTCTTTTTCTCTGACCATCAGTTTGCGGATGATAAGTTGTACATAAACACAATTTTGTACCCAAAACCTCTTGTAAACTCCTCCAAAACCTCGATGTGAAACGACTGTCACGATCTGATACAATCATTAAAGTAACACCGTGAAGTCTTATCACCTCTTTCACGTTAGCATTTGCAAGCTTATCCATAGACCACCTTTCGTTAGCTGCTATGAAGTATGCACTCTTAATGAACTGATCAACAACCACCCAAATCATATCGGGACCGTCCTTCATTCTGGGTAGTTTAGCGACAAAATCCATGGTGATGTCTTCCCATTTACCCATGGGTATAGGTAAAGGTTCTAAATTCCCATATGGTTTCTGATGTTGCGCCTTAACTCTTACACAGGTCACACACTCCGTCACATACTTCGCAACGTCGAGCTTCATCGTCGGCCACTAGTAGTAGGGCTTCAGATCCCTATACATCTTTGTCCTGCCAGGATGAATCAAGTACATGGTCTTGTGAGCTTCTTCCATCAGAAGATCTCTTATTCCTCCCGTCTTAGGTACCCAAATCCTATCTTTGAATACCTTCAATCATTGGTTATTCGTACCAAATACCAACAATGTTTTGCCTAAACGCTCTTCCTTTCGGTCATTTTTCTCTGAAGCTTCTTCCTGAACCTTCTTGATGCTTTCCACAATCATTAAGACAACTTCAATTCTTAACGCCCTTTGCCTTCTCTTTTCAAGGCTCACTTTTCGGCTTAAAGCATCAGCCATGACATTTTCTTTACCAGGATGGTAGAGTTGTTGGATAAGGTGTCTAAGTCCATAACTTATTTGGTATATACTTGACCCGACCCGGCATGGTCCATTTGGGTTGCACTTCATCCAAACTATTTATGGATAATTTTATGAGAGTTATACACATATGATTATTAATATATTATAAGTTATAATATATTAATATGAAGTCATGTTATTTAATTAGTCTTAGTCTTAAATTAATTATGAATTAATTTAGAGATTAAAAGGAAGACTAATTAGATTGTGGGCTATTGGTTTTATATAGTGTGGGCTAATACTCATTTGTTAATGGGCTAAGCTAATATGGAAGTCCATGGATGATCCATGGAGCTTTTAACCCATGGATCCTTGGAAAAGGAAAGGTCATGGGTTATTAGGGTTTCACCCTAATCATGTACACTATATAAGCATGCTTATGTTGCATGAAATAGCCACTAGGGTGACTAGTGTAACTAGTATGTGTGTTAGTGTGTGGCCGACTTTATAAGTGTGTATACACTCTCTCAAAGTTTTCCAAGAGTTTGTGGTGATTTGTGATTCCATTTGAGGCATTCACACTATTGGTGCTTGGCCCTCAAACTCCTTAAGAATCAAAGTCATCAAAAAGGTATGTAATCTCATCTAATACTTTTATGTTTAAAAGTACCCCATGCCATGTTAGATAGGTTATGAACCTTGGAAAATCATTATTTTGCATGTATTTAGAAAAACATAGATCCAAGGTTTATTAGGGTTGCATGCACACTTAGGAAGTGTTAGATTGCTCAAAACCCAACAGTGGTATCAGAGCCTAGGCTTGCTTGTTTGATACTTGATGCAAAATAGTGAAAAAAAGTTGAAAATTTTGCTGTCTGCATGATGGACTCGCCGAGTCCAAGGCAAAATTCATCCTACTCGCCGAGTAGGTTCGTGCACTCGGCGAGTAGAATGATCAGAATGCAGAATTTCAACTTTTGCTGCTGGAAATGGACTAAACTGTTTTGATGTTTTAAAACTTGTTTTAGTTGGTGTAATGGTTGTTCTAATCCATTTACAATAGCATATATCAAAATTCCATGATTTTATGTGTTCATATAATTCTTGAAATTTTGATGATCATGTTCATGTTCTTATGAATTTAGAAAATGATAGGAATTATTTGTTGAATTGTTTAGAATTAATTCTTGATCATTTATGTGTTTTAATGGAGTCCATAATTTTTCCTCAAGTTATGGATTTCCAAAGGTCACTTTTCTTTAACACACACTTAAAACACATAAGTTACATAAAATGAAGAGTCTTCATTTTCTGAACCTTTAATTCATAAGTTATGAAATGAAAAGTTTTGAAGAGTTACAAAACTTGCCCTCAAGTTTTGGAATTTGGAAAAGTTTCACACACTTTAATAAACTTTAATTCCAACACTTAGAATTTTAAAAGTTAAAATTCAACACTTATACTATTTATAACATTAATGGTTAATTATTATATATATGTATAAGAACAAGTCGTTTTACTGTTAGTAGGCCTCATTCACGAAGCCAGTCTATAAGGTGGGTATAAGGTTGTTGCCTATAAAATGGCAACTTAATGGGTATCCAGTCTCACCCACCGCTTGCTTGATCGGTGGAGGGTCGTTAGCCGAACGGGTAGGACAATGACTTTAAATTCTCATTAAAAGTATAATAATTATTATAAAGTAACTAAATGTTTTATTTAATTCCCAATCTTAGTTACTTTAGGAAAAAATGTGAATTTGGTGCTAGCCCATTGAATTCACACTTTGTACCTTACCAAGTCGTTGGTGGAGCGTGTGTGGTTAACCGGCACAGTAACTTGGACTAGTAAGGATCATGAAGGGTGACTTAATGTTTTTCATAGATCAATGGAGCGTGTGTGGTTAACCGGCACATTGATTGGGTGATAATATTAAGGGTACCAAGTGAATTGGTATGGTTATTCACACCTTGTTTTGTGATCCTCGGCATCCTAGTCACAAAATTTGAGAGGGCACACTTGAGATTGAAACATGCATTGAAAAGTTCAATGAATCTCAAAAGATCAAGGAATTTCAAATCCAATTAAAACCTAATAAATTATTTCGTTTTTCATGGTGGAAATTGGTGAATCGTCATTCGCCTACCTTCAAATATTTTATAGCTTGGATTACGGCATCCCTCTTCCAAATTAAAAAATATTGTGTTGGGTCCTAGCCTTAATATTTCATATTGGGTGTTATATTAAGGACTTTGAATCAACTAACTTGATTTTCTCCCATTATAGATGTCTGGTTCAGACAACTATGATCTTCCCAAATCTCTTGAAGATAGTGTCCCTCAACATCATGCTTCACTTCCTCTACCTCCTCCAATTACTCTCCCTCACTCACAAGTTCTTGAAAATTTTAAAGTCACTCAATCCCTATTGGAAAGCATAGTCTATGTGTGCTCACATCTTGGAGATAAAGTCACATATTGACAAGCCAGGAGAGTTGGGTGTCAAAGTCTTGTGAAAGTTGGATGTTCAATCACTTTCTTAGTAACATAGTGAGTCTCTTTGGGACTACTATGAGACAGACTATGACATGACCCTTAATGATGTTATCTATTTGCTTGGTGTTGTGGAATCAGCAATGATTTGGAACACCAGTAAAGCAAATTTGATTAAAAGAACAACTTCCCAAGTCTTAAATGGACATTGACAATGGTAGCATTGGATATCTAGAAAAGCATTTCTCTTCCCAATGGAAAGGGATCGGCCATAGTCAACTCGGTTGACCAAATGGTAAAGAGAAAGGCTAAGTCTGAGATAGTCTCATGTGCCATTACCAAAGGGTATATATGTTTAATTGCCAAAGGGAGGGACACTGATTGCGAAACTGTCATATTTACCTGAAATATCATAAGATTGATCAAGTCAAAAAGTTTGACTCTACTTCAGTTAAAGTCCACTGACTAACTCTATTAAGTTTCTATTTGGAGATTCGTATTACATAATGTGAATAGGTCACATGTTGATGTTTGTAAGAATCAAAGCAAAGATAGGAAGCTTAAAGTAAGTATATGTTGATTCTGATTGCGAAGGTGGGTTTCGATCGCATGGTTCGGTAATCAGAATTTTGAGCTGTTGCTTAAGAGTTATAATATATTGCTTATGAATAGATAACAACAAGGTTTTCATGTGGATTGTAAGGATAAGTTTTTCCGCAAAGTTTTAAAATAAAAGAAAAAAAAAGGGTTTTAATTTTATTTATTTTAAAAAATATCCTTACAATGGCATCTGTGGAAAATTGTTGCTTATATGTTTCCAGTAATAGCAATATTGGAAAGTGGATTTGATTCCTTCATTTGTGGTAGTGTCTGAATTTACCAAATGAAGAAAGTTTTTCATCACCCAAGTTTCAATTGGACAGAAACTTGGAATCATACAAGTTGTATTGTATGATGAATGAGAATTTTCATCTTTGAAAATTAAGACTAATTCTTTGATCACGTGTATATGTGAATCAATTAAAGGACTAAGGAATTAGGTACACTGGGTGTGCGCTGGTCAAGGTCCACTAAAAAGATTGATTTGTCATGATTTACTAAAGATTAGTAAATATGATTATACTTATGAGGGTAAGTATAATTCTGTAACATTGGAAAGGTTACAATGTATGACAAAACAAATGAGAAGAATCAAATTAGGCAGAAAGATAAAAGTTTCTCAAATCTGAAAGGATGGCAGAGTACTTTAGTATCGTGTTTCATGATCATCTTAATGATTATGAAACCATATCACAAATTCATACTCTAAGGACGTCTTAGTGCATTGTTATGACTAAGAAGAGAGGTCATGAATTGTTGGATTGGTTAAAATCAAGAAGATGAGTCATACTTTGTTCCAAAACAATTCTTAGAGTCATACTCCAAGATTGTAACCTTGAGTGACATAAAGGAAGATTTATTAACACTAGTCATATGTAAGAGTAAAATGTTTTCTACTCTTGTACATTAGAGATTGGTAAGTCGTGATGTCTTGGATGAGACAAAGACCAACTAAGACCAATTGTGTGAAGTGTTAGTCTTGATAAGAATCCGCACTATCCCTTGAATACTTGTTTTGTCAAGTAATGGTTCTTGACTGTGGAAACTTATATGTCAAGGGGACAGTGGGAGCCTTAAAGATCCTGAAAGAGTTTCAAGATTTAATCAAGAGTAAGACCTGTAATTTATCACTAGCACACGACTTAAGGTTTGCAACCTATCGTGTTGACATAATTCTTATTTTTGTGCCTACTTCAAATAAGTTGAATATGCATGTGAGTTATCAGAGTTCAACTTGGAAGCAATGGTGGGATTTTGTGCTACCAAGTGGCAAGAAATTAAGATTGAACAAGTTCAATCCATATGAGTTTGAATTTGTCACTAACCTTGTCTTGTGATTATTGTTTTGACAAATTCACATGGATAGGAACTCATATACCATAAAATCTAAGTGTCATAAGGTTTCTCTCCGATTCATGAAAATGATGGTGAGGAAACGCTTTCACTAAGTAGATTTTAAGTAGATAGCAACTGTGATATTTGCATTTTCAAAAGTAGTTAGTGGAGCGTGTGTGGTTAACCGGCACACTAACATGGACTTGTGAGAAATGGAAAAGGACTAATCAATTGAGAATATGATTACGGCATCCCTTTTCATAGTTCTGGAAATTGTTTAGACACACAAGTGAGCTATCTACGGAAAGTTGTATGAATCTAAATTTTAGAAGTCCAACCGATTTATGAATACATGTCAAAGCTAGTGGGAGCATAAGTTTTATGCTAATAATCATCATGTTAGTGGGAGGATGATAATTATGATTACTATTATTGCAAGCTAGCAATGTTAATTATAGAAAAACAAAAGTTTCAATTCGTGAAGTTGTAGGGGTTGAAAAGTCGTTTTGCTATAATTAAGGGAGAGGAAATTATACTTCATTTCAATTCTAGAAGCTTATATTGGGATTTTAATCATCTTTAGTCAAGGATATATGTATGAATTTTATGTCTGAATGGTTCGACTTAAGGAAATTCTGTATATATTGCGTTCTCAAAATTCAATTATGACTACGGCATCCCTCTTCATAGTTAAATTTTGAAAACATGGAAAACAAAAAATATCATGAATCGTGTCCCATATGCTTCGGATATAGGATCGATTTCATGTGCTATAATGTTCATCCTTTCTAAATTTTCCAAATGCTCAAGGCATTTAGAGGGGAAAAGTCTAGAACTGGATATGACTAAAGTGATTAAGCAATTGTTGAGGACAATCTGAGGTTTGCCAAAGATTGGTTGCTCAGGGACATTTGGAAGTATAGTGTTATTTTGGCAGGACCATATTGACATTTTCTGAAAAGAGGCAACTCTTGTTCAGAAGTGATAGTCAAAATGGGACTATGGAAATGTCTCCATAGGTGGAAGTGATTCAATCTGTGTAAGATTAGAAAACTTTAATGCAAGAAGGATGTTCAAAGAAATGTACTTTGAATATGAGACTTCGTTTCCATAGAGTTGATCTTCTTTGGAATACTCTGTAATGACTGATGACAAAGTTTTGGTGACCTTGTGCATAACCATTATGAGAGGATCAGTGCATATAAGTTTAAAATCTAACAAATTTTTGGTAAATGGTAGGAATTAGGAATTCATACATTTATAATAAGGATTTGGGATTGTGAAATGAGTATCATTGGAATCATGTTCAATTGATCTATTTCACAAAGTAAAGATCATAGACAAACATAGTGTGCATACTAGGAGTATGGCATAACTATTGTTTAGAAAACAAAGTGTACATGCTAGGAGCATGGGACAACTATTGTTTTATTCAAGTATTAAGTTGATTGTTTGAAACATTATACAATGAATAATGTGTAATCAATATGGTGATAAATAAAAGGTGGTTCTATTTATATTCAAAAGGGTTCTGAGACCATATTGGATTCGATTATTATTGTGTTTCACTTTGCATGTTTTGACTTCCAAAATAGCTAGGTTATTCTTTCCGAATGACTAAGTTATTTAAATACTCCATAGTCGTTCATATGTTGGGAGTAGGTATGAATCAAGACTGTCATGAATCGAGTTTGTAGATGGCTAAATGGGTTTAGTCATAGCAATGGTTGCTACAACATTCATGAGTGCTCATAAGTTATGAGTATTGGAATAAACCCACGCTCACTTGTATCACTTCATGGAATTTATCTCGAGTGATTGTGAGACGGTAATATTATATAAATCTTCAAACCTAGAGATATGAGTTGTTACCTATGAGTTGGTTGTGCATTGATTGCACGTAAACGCTTCAGTAACTTGATGTTATAAAACGTGCCTTTGTGTACAATTCAACAAGTAGTAGAACAAGCATATGAGTCGAAGTTTATCTGTTCCTTCTAGAAATAGAAGCGATATCTGGGCCCCTTGATGATTTTGTTGTGACCTATGTACCGGCCGGTCAGAACTAAATTGATGTGTTCGATTAAGTTCTTTGTCAAACAAATCGAAAATCGGGAAACAAACTACTGGACTTTAAGTACGACGTTGTTCCATGTATTTGTCCGGCTGATATCATGAGAACAGAGGATTATATGATCACTTATCTAAAATGGCGCTTCATAGTTCAACAGAGTTTTCGAGAGCTACGACTGCTGGTTGGTTCCTGAAGTAACATACGCAAATACAGTTATTAGACTTATCCAAGTGGGATTCTGTTGGATAAGGTGTCTAAGTCCATAACTTATTTGGTATATACTTGACCCGACCCGGCATGGTCCATTTGGGTTGCACTTCATCCAAACTATTTATGGATAATTTTATGAGAGTTATACACATATGATTATTAATATATTATAAGTTATAATATATTAATATGAAGTCATGTTATTTAATTAGTCTTAGTCTTAAATTAATTATGAATTAATTTAGAGATTAAAAGGAAGACTAATTAGATTGTGGGCTATTGGTTTTATATAGTGTGGGCTAATACTCATTTGTTAATGGGCTAAGCTAATATGGAAGTCCATGGATGATCCATGGAGCTTTTAACCCATGGATCCTTGGAAAAGGAAAGATCATGGGTTATTAGGGTTTCACCCTAATCATGTACACTATATAAGCATGCTTATGTTGCATGAAATAGCCACTAGGAGAACTAGTGTAACTAGTATGTGTGTTAGTGTGTGGCCGACTTTATAAGTGTGTATACACTCTCTCAAAGTTTTCCAAGAGTTTGTGGTGATTTGTGATTCCATTTGAGGCATTTACACTATTGGTGCTTGGCCCTCAAACTCCTTAAGAATCAAAGTCATCAAAAAGGTATGTAATCTCATCTAATACTTTTATGTTTAAAAGTACCCCATGCCATGTTAGATAGGTTATGAACCTTGGAAAATCATTATTTTGCATGTATTTAGACAAACATAGATCCAAGGTTTATTAGGGTTGCATGCACACTTAGGAAGTGTTAGATTGCTCAAAACCCAACAAGAGTATCTCACAGTTGTAATCGTTAAGCAAATCTAATCAGCACTGTTGTCTCATGTTCAATTCCTTCCGATCAAAGGGATACTGAAGACTTTTATGATCTATCAAAAGTTTGCACTTCGTGCTGTAAAGATAATGCCTCCATATCTTTAGTGCGAATACTATCGCTGCTTACTCCAGATCATGAGTAGGGTTGTTCTTTTCATGCTCTTTCAATTGTCTAGATGCATATGCCATCACTTTATCCCTTTGGGTCATAACACAACCTAACCCAACTCCAGATGCATCACTGTAAACTGCAAAGTGTTCAACTCCATCGGGTAGAGAAAGAATCGGTGCTTAGCATAACTTCTTCTTTAGCTTCTCGAATGCTTCCTCGTGTTTCTCAATCCAAGTATAAGTAGCTCCTTTATGGGTCAAAGCCATCAATGGAGCAACTATTGAATAAAAGCCTTGGATAAATCTTCGGTAATATCCAGCTAATCCAAAAAAGCGTCAAATCTTGGTGGGACTTTTCGATCGTTCCCACTTCATCACGGCTTCAATCTTTGCTGGATCAACCATAATTCCATCTTGGTTGACCACATGAGCCAAGAATTGGACTTCTCAAATCCAAAAATCACATTTGGAGAACTTTGCATACAGCTTCTCCTTCTTCAAAACTTCTAGCACCTCTAGTAGATGATTGCCATGTTCCTGCTCACTTTTTGAGTAAACTAGAATGTCATATATGAACACTATCATGGATTTATCGAGGAATGGTTTACAAAATCTATTCATCAAATCCATGAATGATTCTTGAGCATTGGTCAGTCCAAACAACATAACCAAGAACTCATAGTGTCCATATCTTGTTTTGAACGCGGTTTTTTTCAATATCTTGTTCTCGCACCTTCAGCTGATGATATCCCAACCTAAGATCGATCTTTGAGAAGTAGCTCGAACCTTGCAGTTGATCAAACAGATCATCAATCCTCTGTAATCGGTACTTTTACTTAACAGTTGCCTTATTAAGCTCTCTGTAATCTATGTACATACGCAGACTTCCATCTTTCTTCTTTACGAATAACACCGGAGCTCCCCAGGGTGATGAACTAGGTCTGATAAAATCGATGTCCAACAACTCCTGAAGTTGCATCATAAGCTCCTTCGTCTCCGTCGGTGCTAGTCGGTATGGTGCTTTTACTATTCGTGTCGTTCCTGGTAACAAGTCTATTTGAAACCCCACTTGCCTAACAGGGGGGAATCCAAGAAGGTCTTCGGGAAAGACTTCCGGATAGTCACACACCACTGGTATACTTTGCATTTCCTTCTTCTCTTTCTTAGCATCGATCACGAGCGCCAAGTACGATGTGCATCCTTTAGACAAACATTTTCTGGCCTTCATCATGGAAATGATTTCGGTATTCACTCTGTGTTTGTCCCCATACACCATAAATAATTCCTTTCCAGGTGGGTTTACGCTTACTATCAAATTCTTGCACAATATCTCGGCATCATTGGCGCTAAGCCAATCCATTCCCAGTACAATGTCGAAACTATTCAACTTAATGGGTAATAGCTTCTTGTGGAATTCATTTTCGTTCAAGTCGATGACGATATTCCTAATGCAATCGCTAACAGGTATGAACTTGCCACTGGAAACTTCTACAACTAGGGAATTATCAAGTTTTTCTACAGTCGATGACGATATTCCTAATGCAATCGATATTCCTAATCTTCCACCAAATTTATGCGATATAAAGGAGTAATTTGCTCCAAAATCAAACAATATATTGGTCGGCAATCCATTTAGAAGGTTTCTTTGAACCAAACATGCTAATCTTCCAAGGTCATCTAGAAAGCTCTGGCTTTTGGTTTTGGTGGGAAATTGGGCTTTGTTGCCTCCTTCTTCTTCAGACAATCCTTAGCAATGTGCCCTTCCTCATTGCACCCATAGCATACCTTCTTGTTTGAGGTGCACTCATTGGCGTAGTGCCCTGTCCTTCCACATTGGTAGCAAGTCACCTCCTCGCTACATTTTCCTGAGTGTTTCTTTTTACACTTTTCGCACCACTTTGCTTCGTTTCCTCTACCTCTAGATTTCATTGAACCAAACATGCTCTTCTTGTTGGATTTTGATGATCCATCGAATTTCCTCTTTTTGCCAACCTTGGCTCTCTCCAGACCCCTTTCCCTCAACGGGGTCTCAACATTTTTGGCTGCTCTAACGGCTGCCTTCAACGTGCTTGCCATTTTAACTGTTGGACCAAAGTCTTATGGCAATCCGTTAGCAAATTTTTCTATTTTGGAAAGCTCAGTCGGCACCTAGTATGGAAATAGCTTCATCTTCTCAGTAAACACAGTAGCGTAGTCATCAACACTCATTTTCCATTTCTTCAAGTTCTAGAACTCATTGTTTAGATCGATTAAATCTATAACGGAGCAGTATTACATTTTCAGCTGCTCTATGAATGCTTGCCAAGGCATTTTCAAAGCTTCTCCTCGTGGCATCGTGTCCGCCAACAATTTCCACCAACTTAAGACTTCGATCTTTAGTTGTCGGACCATAAAGATGGTTTTTTGTTTGTCACCACAGTTGCAAATTTCAAAAACCATATCCATTTCAGAGATACAGTCCATAATTTCTACTGGTTTCGGGCTCCCAGAAAGACTTGGTGGCTTGGAACCCAAGAAGTTCTTATACATACGCCCATATCTGTCAATTCCTTTCTCTGGGTCATTCCTTTCTGCCACTGGGGGTTCCTCTTGACCGACAGTGCGGTTGTTAATCCCTTCCTCTGACTGCCAATCATTCAGTTTGGGTTGTTCAACAGGCATTGAAGGTTCATCCTTGTTACTCAACAATAGTTGTCTCATCTCTTCCCTTTGTTCAGCCATCATTGCCCGAATCATGACTTGCACTCCGGCCATAGTGACTGGTTCTGGTGCAACTTCTACTATCGGCACCTGCTCATTAACTTGAGGATGAGGCCGATGATTCCTGTTTTATGTTTCCAGCTCCACTTTGGGTTTTTTCCATTTTGATCTATACACCAAAGTAGGTGAATTTAGATCCTTATTTATAGTGGATTCTTAAATTATCCTTATTACTCTGAAACATTACATGCTAGTTCTAATATCGTAGTCGTATGCTTAGAATCCTAAACACATAAGGTTTCCAGATCCGGTCGGCAACAGACCATAGATCCGAACAAATAATAGCATATACGGAAAAAATATAGAACTTAGAAAACATAAAAGCATTTTAGGCATCTTTCCTAAAATAAACTAGTGCTCGTGTCTAAATTATGGTAACTCATCTCACAATCATCGCTTAGCATTCTAAGTTTAAGTCTAGAAATCCTACAAATTCCTAGTTTGCTTAAACTAATGCTCTGATACCAACTGTGACATCCCCATTTTTCACGGCCAGAAAAGACCGATTTCTTTTATGCTTTTATAGTAAAATCGGAGTAATCTTCAAGGAAAAAGTGTTGCGGAATTTGTTCCCAAAAACAAAATACGAATCAAAGCATTTCTTGAGAAATGTATTTTCATTACATTACAAAACACAGGATGTCATCATCGATACGGAACAAAAGCATAAATGAAACATTGTATTCACAAATCAAAATTGGCATCAAATCATTGTAGGCCTTACAACAATCTATTCAGTTTTTATAATCCATAATTTCTCGTCAGATCATCCAACTATGCTTTTGCCACTGCCTATAATACAAGAAACTGAGTGGGTCAGGCTGGGGAGCGTGATGAGCATATAGGCTTTTCAACCCACAATAAATAAGTTTATTATTGTTTTCAACAAATCATTAACTCGATTACCCGTTCCCGTTATCCTCACTTTACGTCCCTAGAACTTCTATTATAAGCGACCTATCCTAAGGAATTTCATCGAGATGGACACTACTGCTAAGGGGATTCCTCATCCATAGGGTCCGTGTGACATCCCCATTTTTCACGGCCAGAAAAGACCGATTTTGTTTATGCTTTACAAAAATCAGAGTACTTCTTTTCATAAAAATGTTTCGGAATTTGTTCCTAGAAAAACATGATAAATACGTTATCAAAACATTTTTGAAGAAACATATTTTATTCATTTTAAAACGTTTGGGATGTCATCTTCAATATAAAAACATAAGCATAAATAGAACTTACATTTATTTACTCTAGTGATCTACATCTCTTTAATCTCTCAGTGTAATGTGACTTCATATCAACACCTGTGATATAAATAAACTGAGTGGGTCAGGTTGGGAAACCTGGTGAGTACATAGGGTTTTCAACCCACAATAATATAATTATTATGTTTAAACAATCAAACAATCAACCCGATTACCCATCCCCATTATCTTCTTTACTCTTAAGGATCTATCCTAAGAGTCATCTATCCTTCATTCGTTTATTCTGAAGTCCCTTGCTTCCAGGATTATAGGACTGGAACTAAATCCATAGCTACCAATGCTCGTTCGTAAAGCACTAATTCCATAGCTGCTATAGTCTATTCATCGGGTACTAAATCCACAGCTACCGGTGTTTATCTAATAGGTACTAAGTCCATAGCTACCAATTCTTAACAGGTACTAAATCCATAGCTACCAGTGTTTGTCCAATAGGCACTATGTCCATAGCTGCCGATGTTATTTATTAGGCACTAAGTATGTAGCTGCCTATGTTTACTCACATCATCTTTTATCTCTCATCATTCATCTACCCATGTCATACCCAACATATTTGTATATATAAAATACGTATGCAGTTTAAATCATTTAAAACATGTATAAATTGTTCATCCAGCATAGACAACAAGTATTCAGATAATATGCACACATAGCACGTAATTTATATAAACTACTTCATATCTATGTGTAAGATGAAAGTAACTATGCACTCACTTGAAAGGTGGTGACTCAGCACTCGGACAGCGCTTCGATACTCTCAAAACAATTTTCCTTCGATAAAACCTAGTATCAATACCACTAGGGTTTAGTCTAACGATAACCGCAACAAATTAATAGTCTGACTATTATTACTATTATATAAGCGTTAAACGATACTTACATAACTCATAATAATAGCCCAAATAATTATTTTAAGGACCTAATAGCATTACTATAATTATTCGAAAGCTATATTAAAATTTGCGTTAGCGTAGCTCACTTCCAACGGATTTTAAAGAAAACGGGGCTTTTCTCGGAGCAGCGTTTCGAAACCGAAAGACCCTTTTTCTCGGGACTCCGGGAGCATCGGGGCTTCCTTAGGGTGCTAGGGGTTTTATCTAGGGTTTAGGGGGCTCAAAATAGGCTAAAGAGAGAAAGGATTTTGGTGTGATTTGCTCGGCAACCCTCGCAGCCTATTTATAGGCGCGAGCCTTCGGAGGTACGCTGGGCGTACAGCAGGTTACGTGGGGCGTAACTTCGGATAAGGGTGCCAGATGGCGAGCTTCGGATGGGGCGACGTGGCTACTCCTCGGACCAAGAAGATTGTCTACGCGCGGCGTTCCCTCTTCTCACGTTGGGCGTACCTCGTACGCGAAGCGCTCCTCAGCCATGCTGGCCGTAACCCGCGCTCCAGGTTTCATCATCCGAAGCGAGACCGTGTTCAGCAAGCGACGGCTAAGATTTGGCCACGTCAGCAACTTCGCAATCAACTTCGCAAATTCAAGTGTAAACTTAAAAAATTCGTAACTTTGCATACAAGCTCCGTTTTCGATGTTCTTTATATCCACGCGAAGGCGGGAACATAATCTACAACTTCCGTTTAGACTCCGTCGGCTAATTTTGACTCTATTTTAAAAGTTATATTATTAACAGGTCGGGACAGGATTTGTCCGTTAAATCCTCATAACTTCTTCATCCGATGTCCGTTTTCGCCCATCTTTTTCTCGTTACGCTACTCTTAACGAGATCTTCGATTCTTGTTTAGGTTGTGTCGACTAAAAACTCTCGATCTAATATTCGAATTTCGGGCTGTACACTCCTAAGTCGAAACTTCGAAAAATCATAACTTCTTCATACGAAGTCAGATTTGGGAGTTCTTTTTATCGACGCTCTAAGTTTAACATATTCTACGACTTTTGTTTAGATTGCTAAGGCTAAATTTCACTCTATCATAAATTCACTATTTACGCTTCCCGGTATCGTGTTGGTTCCGTCGCGAAACTTCGACGGGTCATAACTTCTTCGTTATAACTCGGATTTAGGCGTTCTTTATATGTACGGAAACCTTGTGACATATTCTAAGATTTGGTTAAGATTATTCTTTCTAAATAATCTATTGTCAAAAAGTCATTTTCGACACTTATTGCCTCTAATTTGACTAGCCCGGATCTACGGGCGTTACAGTCCGTAAGGCAACCATGGGGGGAATGGACTACATCTGGTGAACACTTAGTTCAAAAACTGCTAGCATTCCACCAGGCTTCCTAGAAAAGTCCATGGTCGTCATCTATACTTCGCTAGATAACTGGATCATCTTTAATATCGAGGCCTCCCATCATTTTATCACACATCAACTATTTCATCTAACCGTGTTCTACCCAACATATTTATAGATATAAAATACATACACAGTCTAGATCTGGAAAAAGACAAGTTTACATCTTTCATCTAGAACATTTTTCAAGCATAAAATACTTATACAGTCTAGATCTGAAAAATAATGTGTACATCTTTCATCCTGCATAGCTTTCAAGGCATGAAACACATATATGGTCTATATCTGAAGAAAAAGTTCAGATTTGAAGGAAAGAAGTTCAAATCTTTCATTCAAGATAGATCTCAAAGTATATAATCTAGATCTTAAAAAAAAGGTTTAGATCTGAGATGAGAAAGTGTAGATCTGAAGGAAAAAGTTTCAGATCTGAAAAAAAAAGAAGCATAGATCTTTCATTCAGCAACATCTTAAGTAAACAGCTAACATATACATATACACATAGCACATAAAATACTTCATATCTATGTATAAGATGAAAGTAACTATACACCCACCTGATAAGGGGTGATTCGGATAGCACTTCACCTCTTAAAACAATCTTCTTTGATGAAACCGAGAGGTTTACTTGAAAATCGGGCTCTACGCGGGCAGAGTTTCAAACCGAAAAGCTCTTTTCTCAGAGTCTCCGGGATCTCTGAGGCTTCCTTCGGGGGCTAAGGGGTTTTCCTAGGCTTTAGGGGTGTCTTCGAAGGCTTTAAAGAAAGTGGAGAGTGAAAGATATGAAGAAAATGGGCAAAAAGCTCGGCGGCCCTCACAGTTATTTATAGGTCGAGGCCTCGGTCGTATGCTGGGTGTACGACAGCTCGAACATGGGGCGTACCGAGGTTCATACAAACATGTCAGATCTTCAGTGGAACGATGTGGCCAGCTCCAGAACCATAGAAAATGTCAATACACGGGGCGTAGGGTCCTCGTACGTGGGGCGTACCTCGAACGTTAGGCGTCCCTTCGGTTACGCTGGGTGTACCCTTCGGACCGGACTCGCAATTTGAATACTCGACTTCTAGAATTTGTAACTTTCGCATACGAGCTCTGTTTTCACCGTTGTTTATCCAAGTTTAGGCGGGACCGTACTCTAAAACTTTCGTTTAGACTTCGTTAGTTAATTCTCGATCAATTTTAAATTTAATAGTATGAGAAGATTACATTGTTAAACTATCTTGTAAAACTCATAACTTCTAAATACGAACTTCGTTTTCGTCTGTCTTTTCATCATTGAGCTCCTATTGACGAGATCTTCGATTCTCATTTAGGTTGTTTCGGCTAAAAATTGTTCGATCTACAATTCGAACTCCGGGCTGTGCACTACTGATCCAAAACTTAGAAAAATCATAACTTCCTCATACGAAGTCAGATTTAGTCTTTCTTTTTATCCATGTTCTCAGTTTAACGAACACTATGAATTTCGTTTAGATGGATAAGGCTAAAAAGTCCTCTATTATAATTTCACTATTTACGTCACGAAGTGTCGTGTCGGTTCCGTCGCGAAACTTCGACAGGCCATAATTTCTTCTTTCTAACTCGGATTTCGGTGTTCTTTATTTATTATATTATTATAAATAAGTAATAAGCACATAAATTCACATAATTCACATAATACTCAAATAATTCATCTTTATTAATTTAAAATAGGTTACAGTGGCTGGCCTAGGATATTACATCTTCATTAATGCTTACCCAGAAACACGGGCGTTACAGTGAGAATGTCTCATCATAGTCAACTCTGGGAGTTTGAGTAAAGCCCTTCGCAACCAATCGCGCCTTATATGTGTGTACTTTCCCATCCATGTCGATCTTCTTCTTGAAGATCCATTTGCACCCGACCATCTTCAGACCTGGCACATTGTCGACCAAGTTCCAAACTTGATTTTCATACATGGAATGAATCTCGATGTCCATCGCCTCTTTCTATTTAATAGACTTCGGGCCTGCCATGGATTCCTTGTAGTTGTTAGGTTCATCCATATTTATTAGTGTACTATCACTAATAAACGTATCACACTCAGTAGTTATATGGAAACCATATAATACGGGTGGAACACTAACTCTACTGGAACGTCTTAGAGTTAATGACTCGTCAACCGATTCAACAGGAGTTTCCTCCTCGGGTTGAGTGCCAGTGTTAGAGGTTCCTTCATCACTTGATTCTTGAAGCTCTTCAAGATCAATTTGCCTCCTACTGTCCTCTTAGCATATTATTTCTCTCTCGGAAAACCCCTCTCCTCGCAACGAAGAAAACATTGTCACTCGGTCTATAAAAGAGATATCCAAAGGACTTCTGCAGGTAGCCGATGAAAATTCATCGCTCACTACGAGGATCAAGCTTGTCGTGAGTCTCTCGTCTTACAAAAGCCTCACAACCCCAAACCTTGATATGTTTCAATGAGGGAACCTTCCATGTCCACATCCCGTGAGGTGTTTTGGCAACCTTCTTAGTTGGGACTAAATTAAGGATATGGACGGTGGTCTCTAAGGCATACCCCTAGAATGAGATAGGTAACGAAGCTTGAATCATCATGGAACAAACCATGTCCAACAAGGTTTGATTGCGCCTCTCAGCCACACCAATCAATTGTAGTGTCCTAAGCGGTGTCAGTTGCGAAACAATTCCACATTCCTTGAGATAGTTGTGGAACTCGATACTAAGATACTCACCACTAAGATACTCACCACCTCGATCGGATCGGAGCATCTTTATATTCCTACCCAGTTGATTCTCCTCTTCATGCTTAAACTCCTTCAACTTTTCAAAGGTTTTTGACTTGTGCTTGATTAGGAAGATATATCCATATCTGCTATAATCATTGGTAAAAGTCACATAGAAGCGGTTCACATCCCTGGTGGTGGATCTAAAGGGACTATATACATCCGTATGTATGAGATTCAATAAACCCTCATCCCTTTCACAAGTACTAGAGAAGGGTGACTTGGTCATCTTTCCAAGCAAACAAGATTCGCACGTGTCATCGGACCTAAGTTCAAACAACTCCAAGACTCCATCCTTTTGGAGTTGAGCTATGCGGTTTTTGTTGACATGTCCAAGACGACAATGCCACAAACATGTTTTGTCCATACCATTGAACAAAATGATGCGCAACACATTATTTCCTAAGTTGTCTAAAACCATCGCAGTTTCATATATACCATTTAAAGGCAATGCTTCAAAAAAGAAAGTACCATTCAAGAAATTATTAATAGAACCAATTTCATTGTTAAACGAAAATCTAAAACATTGTTTACACAAACCATGAAAAGAAATAATTTTTTGTGTCATTCCTGACGAGTAGCAATAGTTATTCAACTCTAGACCTAACCCACTACTAAGCACTAAAGAATAAACTCCAATCTTGGTGACAGGCGACACTTTACTATTCCACGTAATTATGTTCAACTTCCCATGCTCCACATCCCTACTTCTTCTTAGACCCTGCAAATCAGAACAATTGTGAAAACCACATCCTGTATCAAGGACCCAATAAATAACATGCGATGACTTATTAGATTGAATAGTATAAATACCTATGAAGGTAGGCTTTATCTTCCTATCCTTGATGTCTTGTAGATACTTCGGGCAGCTTCGTTTCCAATGCCCTTTGTTGTGACAGTAATAGCACTCTGCATCCTTCGGATTGGAACAGGGAGCAGTAGGACCACCTTTGGTTCAACTAGAAGAGGATGCATCATGGGACTTTCCATTGTGGGTCTTAGAAGGAGCCTTCCTCTTCTTCCCTTTCCCATGTCCAATTGCCAAGACAGGGGCAGCAGCAGCAGGAGTAGATTCAACGGATTTGCCTTTCAAACTACTCTCAGCAGTTCGTAGAAGGCCTTGGAGCTTGCTTCGAGTAACCTCCTCCTTGTTCATATGATAGGTCATACAAAACTGATCATAACATGGAGGCAAAGAGTGTAGGATAATATCTATGGCCAACTCTTCATCAAAGTTGACATTCAACTTCAGCAAGCAGTCCACGAATCTCTGCATCTTTTGTAAATGGGCGATGATGGACTCTCCATACTTCATCTTCGTAGTGATCATGGAGGCGAAGATCTCTTACCTTTCCTACCTCGCACTTTGATGGTACCTTTCCATCAAATCTTGGTGCATCTTATAGGGATAATAGTCCTCGTAGGACTTCTGGAGTTTAGCTATCATGGTTGCGAGCAAGATACATGACACCTTTGCCGCGTCCCTCTCATGAGCAGCATATTGAGAATTTTTCTCGGGAGTAGCAGTGTTATGGTCAATCTCCTTCAGCTCCTTGTCGAGAACATACTCCTAATCCTTGTAGCGGGTGACCATGCGCATGTTGCGAATCCAATCGTTAAAATTGGATCCATCTAAGATCACCCTCCTACATAAGTTCATGAGGGAGAAAGAGCAAAAAGGGTTAGAGTTAGCAACGTTGTTTGAATTTGATATCTGAAAAAGAAAAGAGAAAAAGTTTAGATTAGATAAGAATCCCCAATTTAACACCCAAATGAAAAACAAGGGCTAGAACCCAACACAACTATTTACAATTCAAAAACGGGATGTCGTAATCTAATTGCAAATAATTTGAAGGTAGGTAAATGATGATTTACCAATTTTCACCATTAAAAACGAAAAAGAATATTAGGTTTTCAATGAATTGAAATTCCTAGATTCTTTTGAGATTCATTGAACTTTTCAATGGCATGTTTAAATCTCGATTATGCCCTTCAAGTTTGTGACTGAGATACCGAGGCTCACAAACAATGTGTGTATAACCATGAAAATGTGCATGGTACTCTCGATGTCATTTATCACCTAATCAATGTGCCGGTTAACCACACACACTCCATCGATCTATGATAAACATCGAGCTACCCTTTGCCACCCTTGCTAGTCCCAAATTACTGTGTCAGTCAGCCACACACGCTCCACTAACGACTTGGCAAGGTGTGAAGCGTAATTTCATGGAATAACATCATTTTCATATTTTCCTAAAGTAACTAAGATTGGGAATTTATGAAAATATTTAGTAACTTTATAATTCATTATACTTATTAATGAGGAATTACTTTTGTCCTATCCTACCTGTTCGGCTAACGACCCTCCACCAATCAAAGAAGTAGTGGGTTAGAGTGGACACCCATTTAACCGCCATTTTATAGGCAGTTTCCTTACACCCCCCTTAAAGATCGACTTCGTGAATGAGGCCTACTAACGGTAAGACTGACTCGTCTTATACAAATATATAATTAATCATTTAATATTATATTAGTATAAGAGTTGAATTTTTAACTTTTAAAACTCTAGGGTTTAGAATTTAAATATTTCAAAATTAAAACCTTTTAATTAAATTTTAAATTCCAAAACTTGAGGGCAAGTTTTGAAACTTGTTAAAACCTTCTAGATCAAATTAAAATATAATTTAATTAATCAAATAATTTTGTCATTATCTAAAATTGACCTAGTTCAATTAATGGCAAGATAATTCAGATCAAATAAAAAAAATTATCTTTATCATATAAACTAATAATTATCTTATACTTTGACAATTATCTTCTAATTAGGTTAAGACATGCATTACCATAATAGATAAAATGAATTTTTTATTAGAAAAGCAATTTATTGTAATCATCCAAATCCAATTTTAGCCAAAATCCAAACAAATTTCGTCGGAACCCATTCCATGTCGTGGAAGGCTATTCCACATCGTGGAACCAGACAAAACTATAAAAAAACGAAAATTTCCAGGTTTGAAAAATTAAGCATAGCATCAAATACAATAGAAAAACGACCTAGTCTCTAATACCACTGATGGGTTTGAGCATTACATCAATCCTATGTCGCACATGCAACCTTAAGCTTTGGATCTAGGTTTTCTCTAATTGTACATGCAATAATCATCCAAAGCTATAAACCCTAATATAGCATGCATAAATCAAAATTTATATCTAAAACCAAGTTAGAATGTTACCTTTCAATTGTAGCTAACTTGATCTTCAACCTTTTAGAACTTTGCACCTCAAATGTGATGCCTCTAATAGATCACAAACACCACAAGCAATGGAAGAATATTAAAGAGAGGCTAGGGATCACAAAAATTCAGCTGGTACTCTCCTTAGGATTCAAGTGGCCGAATTCTAGAGTCCCATGGGGTCTTTATATAATTGAGCAACCAGGGTTTTAGTCAAAACCCTAATCCAGTTGCTTAGTCCTTAAGCAGCCCATAGGATCCTTCCATAAGGCCCCTTGGACGACTTCTATGTGGACTCTCACATAGATTTCATCCATCCCTTCCTTATAGACCGTAAGCCCAACTTTGTAACTATCTTATAATCACAGTATCAGTCCCCTAAATTCAAGTAATCTCTTTTGACCACAAAATTAATTCTAAATTAACTCTTGACCAATATTAATTAAATAATATGATTTCTCTTTTAATATATATTCCTATAAGATATTAATAAATCATAATTAACCTCTTTCTCCATAATTCATTTAGTCAAGTTGCTATGGTGAAGGCAACCCAAAAGGACCATGCTACTATTGGGTCAAGTACATACCAAATATAGTTATAGGCTTAGACACCTAATCCAACAGTTCTATTGCGCTATAAGGCAACACACATATTAAGCAATTCAATCATATGATTCCTAAAGTTGTCCTAAGCCCTAATCTAGCATACAATTCGCACATCAAGCATACTAATCACAATACATAAGTATGGGTAACTTAGGAAACATTTACTTGAGCTTCGCCGATTGCACGCATCACACTCCCCTTTTTACTTACAAATAATCTTTTTAAAAAATTCCAGTTTCTCTTTCTTCTAAAAAGATTATGATTTCCTAAGTTTGAGTTCTAACACATCCGGGAGTGTTCTTGAATCCCTCAAACCAAGGCTCTGATACCAACTTGTAACAACCCAAAAACCATGATAATTTTTTCTCATTTTTAAACAAGAGTTATAGTCATCAAATTGTTCCAAAACCATCACATAGTAAAAATGTCAAATTATCAGAGTAACAATATAAAAAAAGTGCGGAAAATAGTGAGGGAAGAATGTTGTGCTATCACGTAGGGCCCTTCCCATTACTACCGGAAGTACCTGAAACCATAAATATAAACTGTAAGCAAAAGCTTAATGTCTTTTTCCAAAGTACCACATACCATACATAAATAAGTTAGTATTATGGTCCAAATCATAGTCTTACAAGTAATTCCTACCCAGGGCTAAATCTCAGCCTTCCATACAGGTGTTAGGGGTCAGATCCTAGTCTTTCATACATATGCTAGGGGCCACATCTAAATCCTCGTATTTCATACACATATCATAGATATAGTTAGCATCCTATATCATAAATAAAGGGTTAGCCTTGGTGCCTTCGACCCATTAATATAGTGAGAAAACTTACCTCGGTCCGTTAATAAATAACTAGATGCTCGGCTACAGAACCGGAAGATCCCACACTAAACACAAACAAATAAGCCTAATCAAAATTAGGTCATAAACCATAACCATGGGTCTAAATCCCAACCCAAACTTGTAGGGTAAAAGAACATTTTACCCTTCCTATAATGGTCCTAACCAAACTTGGCCCAATAACACGATAATGGCCCCCAAGGCCCAAAAAGACGCAACTCATACAACTTAAGGTCCGCTAACAAAATCCTATGGGTCATTCATGCTTCAAACAGTCCAAGGACGAAAACCTAAATAAGGCCCAAAAGTCTAAAGCCCACAATAAGTCGTTGTGAGGTGTACGCTCGACGTACGTGACCGATAACCAGTACGTGCCACATACCACTTATTACACCGAACATACTGGGTTGGTTGCCATCCTAAAGAATTTAGTGCTTAATCCATCCAGCCATAAAGTCCAACTCTCAGATCTCTTCCATTTCAAGGTTCTAATACATAAAGTTGGCAACTTTAACCCTTAGCATGCCTTAATGGAACCTAACATCCATTTTTGTCCAACAATACTCATAAGAAGAACTCAAACTCATGCATGGACAAATAACAACCATCAATGTCACATTTTTATGCATCATGAATAACAAATAGGCTCAGATCTAACATATCTAACTCCCAGAGTTGCTCAAACTCACAAGGAGAACCCATGGGACCAAATAAATATCACAAACAAACCCTAATTTCAAACGATAAAAATGAATCATCAAGATAAGAACTTTATACCTTCTAAAGCTTACAAATTTGATGAATACTCTGGATCTAAAAGTTCAACCTCCACAAATGCTTGGTCTTTAAGCTCCTTCTTCTTGAATACACACCAAAAATGCCACAAAGTTACTTTGAAAGCTCAAGAACACTCAAAGAATGAATTAGGGTTTCAATGGCACGAAATGAACAATGGAGGCTAATCAGGGTAGATGTCCACAAGCTACAATGATGTTTAAATAGGGTTCAAACCATAAAAATAAGGGTCTGGCCTTGGCAATCGTACGCCCAGCGTACGTGGTTAAATCCTCGTGACCAAAACGTCCTTTAGTCACGAAAATGATTTCAAATCCATGAGTATCAGTGTTTATTATGTAAATCGATTTGTGTGTTTCATGTTCATCCCAGGAAATCGATTTCACTGTGTGTATGTGTGTGTTTTGTCATTTCTGAAAATCGATTTGTGTTTGGGTGTTCATCCCAGAAATCGATTTGTATGTGGGTGTTCCAACGGGATTGAAAAATCAATTTTGCATTCCCGATAGTCAAATAGAAACTTGACCAGCTTTATGAGTGTGTTTGCTTTGTTTTTGTGTGTGGTTTTTGTTTATGGGATGATTTCTAGGCGGAGATTAAGTGGTAGAAAAAATATAGGTGGTGATGGAGGTGACAAACGGTAGTGGTGGCATACTTTGGTGGTAATAGATGGTGGTCGAACGACAATGGTGGCAAAAGATTTTCTTGAGTGTTCTTGAGCTTATGAAGATGTGAGAGAGAGAGAGAGAAGGGGGAATCTGTGGCCCACCTTTTTTTATTTAAATTATTATAATATTAAAATAAATATTAAAAATGTAAAAATAAAAATAAAAGAGAGTTAATAGTCTTCTAATTTTCGGATGGATCAAAACCACATACAAACAAGGTCAAAAGGACCACCGATCCAAAAAAAAATGGGGTTTGGATCAAAACCTGGAAAAAATACATATCACATGGATCATTTTCGCAGTTTTGTCTTCATTTATTTATTTGTTGACAAAAGTGCAAAAAATAAAAATGGTGCCTGTGGTATGCATTTTTTCTGATTTTTGGTCTAAATTTCAACTTTTTTGGATTGGTGGTCCTTTTAAACATGTTTGTATGTTGTTTTAGTCCTTCGAAAAACTAAAAAGACAAATGCCCTCATGTTATACTTTTTATATTTTTTTCTATTGAATTTTAAGTTTTATTAATAACAAATGCTCTCTCATTCACATATTTATCATGATTGAATCATCATGCTCTTCCTTTGCTTGTTCATGTAAATACTTCTCATATTCTTCTTATGAATTTCCATAAATCTAACTTGCTCGTAGTTTTTAATGGATCAATAAGGAGAGGATATGATAAATTTTCAGGAAAACTTGAATCGCTTTGGTTATGTGGAGAATCATATTTTCTGTTCAAAAATAAACACAATCAGTAGTTTTTTATGTTCTAGAGTAATATTAATGGAGCTTAATACCTCTTCAGATAAGTTACAAGCTCTTCGTGAGACTTTTCAGTCAGATACCATTGTACCTCTAAAAATCATAGTCGTTGCCATTATTGCACATGTCTCAGTCACTCCAAACCACAAATGCACCACTGGTCTGCCTCTATCTCTATTTGGCATGTGACACTGACACAATAACCCAGATCTATACGCACAACTCAAAAACATACAATCTAACAATAGGATTGGGTGAAGATGAGACGTCGTGCAACTTTCGACGAAGAAAAACCTCCAAGACAGCTTGAATCGTAAGAGTTAGAGCTCGAATTAAAGTAACTGGAGGTATGCGATACTGTCTCCTAGTCAGTGACCTTAGAAGCATCAGTGACCTCAGAAGCATCCACGATTAATCCTGTCTCCCAATGGGTGGGGAACTCATACCTGAGGAATCATCGAGAATGGCGAAGATGGTGGACTCCCGTGATGAGAGGAAAAGCACTGGTGAGATGTGGAGGAGGGTGGAAATGAAGTTGGATGAGTTTTTTGCAAAAATGGGTTGAAAATAGAAACCCTTCGTAAAAATGGGTTGATTCTTATTTGATTTGCAAAAATAGATTTTTTTTTGTGGCCCCACATAAAAAACAAACATATTAATATATAATTTTACATTTTGGCCCCTTCAACATTCATAATAATCCCACAACTTATATATTATTTAATTTTTATATCTTTAATTTTGTAAGTTTATATTTTAATCTTTATTACATATAATATATAAGTTTATTATTCAAATTACATAATCGTAATTTATGTAAATACTAAATATTTCTTTTTACTCTTATATATATATATATATATATATATATATATATATATATATATATATATATATATATATATATATATATATATATATATATATATATATATAATTTTTATGTCAATTTATTTGTAAAAAAAGTCATTGAATTGTCATTATTTATCTGGAAAGTAGATGTCTGATTTGTTACTATCCACATGCAAAAGTAGATGTCTTAATTGTCACTATCCACATGCAAAAGTAAAAGTATCAATTGTCACTTTCATCTGAAAATAAGTAAGTAAAAGTTAAATAAATAATTATAACTTTGTTTACGTTTAATTTATTTTCTGATGTATATATTGAATTCACCATTTTAGTTTCCATCATCATTTTCATAAACCATATTTCTCACAAATTCGAAATCCCAGCTTTTCTTCTTTAATTCTTCAGTCATGTATGTGACTTCATACACAAATCTTCCTTTGCAACTAAATTGTAAGGTGCATACTCTTGTCTAAATTTCAAATATCTAACGTGAAACATTATTTATAATATGATAATTTATATATTTTATCTTATTGTTTATTTTACAGTTACAAATAATGTGGCATGCGAATACTAGTCTTGTAGATCTTCTTAACAATTATGGAGTATCACTAGTCTTGTAGATCTTCTTAACAATTATGGAGTATCACATCCAGTTCAGCCTATTGATTTTGTCAACAACCCCTCTGAGGTACAATTTCCTTTACCTAATGGTGCTAGATTTGAGACAGATAATGACTTTGGATTTGATGAACCCAACTCCCAATTTAGTGAAGATAGTGTTAGTGAATCATTAAGTGATGTTGGGGATGAGTTTGACAATAATGTGAATGAAGCTTCGATTATGAGTAACCATCCAGTTATGAACTTTATGAACGATATTGGAGACGAAGGAGACAATGAAATAGTAGATATTCAAGACAAAATTCATTTAGATTTTTGGAATGAAACTGAAAACAAAATAAGGTTAGGAATGTTGTTTGAAAATAAGGATCGGGTAAAAAGGGCAGTAATACTTTGGTCAATCAAGCAAAATAGAGAGTTTAAGGTTTGTGAAAGTAAAAGTAGTTTTTGGATATCAAAGTGTAAAACTCTTAGCAGTGAAGAAGGAAGTTCTAATATTGACCCATATACACCGCAGTATGCATGGTATATTCGTGCAATGAAAAAGAATAACCATCATATGTTGAAGATCACACATTGGGTGGATGCACACAACTGTTTTGGATCTTGTAGAGGCAATGACAATAGAAGTCTAAACTCTACAACTATAGCCTTCTATATCATCCACTCAATTGAAAAATACATTGCTTATCCAGTGAAACATATACAGGCAAATATTAAAAATATTCTAAATGTTGATGTTTCTTATTGGAAGGCATGGCATGGTAGGAGGAAAGCCATAGAGAACATTTATGGAACTTGGGAAAGTAACTTTGCAGAGTTACCCAAGTACATTGCAACTTTGCAAACTTCAAATCCTAATAGTGTCATGAAATGGTTTCATAGTCCAAATGGCTCATCACATGTGACAACATTTAAGTATATTTTTTGGGCTTTTGGACCTGCAATTAATGTATTTCATCTATGTCGACCTATTATTTCCATTGACGCTTGTCATTTGAGAGGTTCGTACAAGGGCAAAATGCTTATTACTATTACAAAAGATGCCAACAATAATATATTACCAGTTTCTTATTCCATTGTTAATGAGGAAACTACACAGAGTTAGAGTTGGTTTTTGTATCAGTTCATACATTTTGTTGCTCAAGAAAGACAAGTGTGTGTTATTTCAAACCGACATCAAGGAATAATTCACGCAATGGAAAATCTAGAGGAATGGAAAGAGCCATTGGGATACCATCGATTTTGTCTTCGACACATCAAAAGCAATCTCATGCAAAAGTACAAGAACGTGAGGCTTAAATCATTTTGTTGGGATATTGGAAGCACTACACAAAAAAAAAGTTTGTGAAGTATAAGAAATAAATCAAAGCAATCAATCTTGAAGTCTGGTAGTATTTAGACCAAATTGATAAAAGTCAATGGTGTCTTTTTTATGATAAAAATCGTCGATGGGGGTTGTTAGCGATAAATATATCCGAGAGTATGAATAATGCGCTACGAGGAGCAAGACAACTACCTATTAGGGCGTGTATTGATCTTACATTCAATAGAACTATGCAACTTTTTAGAAAACATAGTGATGCTGCAATGAATTGCAATACACCTCTACCATCACGTATGTGGCGTCTCTTTCATAAACATGACACTTCTGCACAAAGTCCTATTTTAACTGAGTTCAACTATAATGAAGGTGTCTATAGAATTGTCACCAAGTTACGAGTAAATGAAAACGGAGAAAATACCCACATTGTAAGTTATTATCAACATACATGCACATGTGGTAAGTGGCAAATGGAAAGATTCCCTTGTTCACATGCTCTTGCAGTTTGTCGTTTTAGAGGGGATAACCCTTTTTCCATTATCAATCATGTTTAGACAACTATGACGTACAAGCAACAATATAATGACGGGTTTTCACCACTTCCTCATGTTGATTATTGGTTAGAGACTAATTGGAGTATTCAAGCAGATAACTCAAAATATGTTGTCGGTCGAGGTCGGAGGCGTGCAAATCGATTTCGTAACAAGATGGATGATCTCCATCCCGCTGAACCTCGTAAATGTGGACTATGCTATCAACCTGGTCATAACATGAGAAATTGTTCAAATTCTCAAACAAGATTCAATGCGATGTGAACCATGTAACTTTTATTATTCTTGTAATTTTATATTTAATTTAGTTTTTAGTTCATGTTTAATTTCTTTTGTAGTCGTGTCTTTAATTACTTATAATTTTGTAATTTCGTAGCATGTAATATATTCTATATTGGTATCAATTATAATGTGTTTATTAAAACTTTCTAATGGTGTAAATCGCAATAACATAATAGACATATTTCAGCTAGATGTTTTTAATATATACAAATTTACATTTGTTGTAAAAAGCTTAAAAAATAAACTTTTTATTAAAAAAGATATAAAATAAATATAACATATAAGTTATAGGGTTATTATGAAAGTTGAAGGGTCCAAAATGTAAAATTACATATTAATTAGTTGATTTTTATGTAGGGACACAATAATGAAACTCATTTTTGCAAATGAAATAACAATCAACCCATTTTCACAAAGGGTTTATATTTTCAACCCATTTTTGCAAAAAAAAAAAACTCGAAGTTGGATCCAGATGTAGAAACCACATCTCTGTTGTGTGCCTCCACTCTCGATTCGTTCCAAATCTCTACCCTCGTCGCGCAGCTAATAGTTGAATCTAGATGTAGAAAATTGGGTTGATGTTTCTAAAATTAAAGATGAATCTGGCAATAGAGGGGGGGGGTGATGATATGAGAAAGGTGATGGTGATTATGTTGTGTGCCCATTTCTCCATCCTCAAGAACATGAAATCGTTTTTCAAATACGAAGGAGGGGTGTTTGGCTTTCCTTGTAAAACAATTTTGGACTTTTTAACTTTTCAAAAAAGTTTAAAAAAAGTCCAAAAGATGTTTGATAAAAGACAAAATTGCACAAATGGTCATTGTGTTTAGCTGAAAATTGCCACTTCTGTCCAAAAAAGTTTGGATCAGCACCAGAGGTCCAAACTTTTCATTTTGTTGCAAGTTTGGTCCAGTTTTCTATAAACTTTTTCATAATGACTACTTTGCCCTTATTTTTTTTTTCCTTTTCCATTTTTTTATTATTTAAATACTTTTTTTGATTAAAAGAAAAAATAGAAAAGAAAATTTTCATTTTCTATTTTATTTTTATAACTTTTTATAACAAAATAAAAAAATAAAAATGAAATCTCTCTCTTTCTCTCTCTCTCTCTCTCTCTCTCTCTCTCTCTCTCTCTTATTTCCTAACACCATACATTGCCCTTATACCTCCCTTCCATCCTTTTTCTCGTCCATTTTCTTCCAAAAAACACAAAGTAAAACGTGGCAACCACCACTCGTCACCCCACTGCCACCTTCTGCCATCGTGTACCACCACTTCACAACCCTTTAGCCCTCGTTCTTCCGGTGACACAACAGCGACCAAGCAACCCTCTAACCTGGTGCCTTACCTCTTCCCTCTTCCCCACTGATGACCACTACTGACATAAGCAAAAAAGGAAGCAGCCTCCTGCCACCGTAGAGCTGATCTTGGTCACCACCATCGACCACCTCTGTTATGTTGATGCTGCTACGTGAGTCCCCATGGCCATTTTTTATGTGAATCACAAAAGAGCCAAACCGAGGAATCAAATGACCTGTCATTTTTTTTTCTTTCATCATCTTCACCGGAGAGGATATTTAGTGGCGAGGATAGCGAAGGAGGGCATGTTGCAGGTATGTTATCATTGTTGCTCCAATTGAGGGTTTTCGAGCCCTAATCACACCTAAATCAAAGTTTTCGGGGCAAGCTTCAATATCTGGTAAAAGCACACCGCAAAGAGAGGGTAATTCGAACCCTAGAATGTAGAATGCTTTAATGGAGAAAGATAGAGGGCACAGTGCTTCTATCTGTTCGTTGGACATAGTTCAAAACCATGAAGATTCTTGTAGTAGGAGTGGAATTAAATAAAATCAAAAGAACAGAAGTTGGAGATGGTGGTTGTGACTGTTGATGGTGGTTGCATAGTGGCCACACAGTCAGTGGTTTTTAGTGGAAGGTGATGGCAGGTGAATGTTGGAACGGAGGCAACAAGTGGAAGGCGGCAACGATGTTGGGGTGTTTGATGGTAATGGGTCACAACAGAGGGACGGCGAAGTGAGTTGAGAACTATGGTGGCAGCCGATGGTGTTCGTTCTGGCGACTCCCGCTGCTTCTATTTATTTCTTCCGGTGAGGTCGACACGTGAGAGATAAGGGGAGGAAGGAGTAAGGGTCGAGGATGTTTGGGGCTGTTGTACTTGACAAAATAAACACGGTGGTGGTGGGTTTTTACCATGGCAGCGCCCAGTGGGGAGTGACAAAATGAGCATTTTGGGTCGGTGTCAAAACCATCGATACCCTTCCTTGTAGTGAAACTGGAACGAAAATAGATATATGAATAGAGAGAGAGAGAGAGAGAGATTTGTTTTTATTTTTCTTTTAATCAGAATAAACATTTAAATAAATAAAAAAATAGAAAAATAAAGTACCAAGGGTAAATCCGTCATTTTAAATATTTCTAAATCAAATTGTTCTAAAATCGCAACAAAATGAAAACTTTGGACCTGTGGTGCTAGTCAAAACGTTTTTGGACCAAAGTGGCAATTTTGTGCAAACCACAGGGACCATTTGTGCAATTTAGTCTTGATAAAATAGAAAAGTCATTTTAATTAAACTTTTAACCATGACAAAAAAAAAGCCTTTTTTAAAAGTCATAAAATCTCATATTTTTGTGACTTTTGACTTTTGACTTTTATCTCTTAAAAGTCTTAAAGTCCACCCAAAAACATTTTAAATACAACCTTTTAGAAAAAATCATTTTTACAAAATGACTTTTAACTTAATAAAGGAATCCCAAACACACTCGAAATCGAGTATGGGTCTGAAATTGAGGTTGAAGATGTACTTGAGAGAGAGAGAGAGGGAGGGAGAGAGAGAGAGAGAGACCCTAATTTATTAATAAATCTTAAATGAAATAGAAAAAAATATAAAAAATATATAAGGAGGGCATTTTAGTCTTTTCAGTTTTTCGAGAAACCAAAAACACATACAAACATGTTGATGAGTTGAATAACTCTTTAATCATTTAGATCTTAAACAGTTTAATCACAGAAACGTAAACAGAAATATTAAACACAAGAGTGAATCAAAATACGTCGAATGATTCAGTAGATTCAAGCCTCAGCGGAGATTGACAAAGAACTTCCGCTGTAGAGGCTACTAGGGTTACAAACGATAAAAAGTAATTTCTATGAATGATCGACTCCAAAATTCTTACGTACAAAGATGCATGCAAGCATCTATAAATACTAAACCCTAGAAAATAACTCACGGATGGACAGGCCCAATCCGGAAACAAAATTGGACTAATGAACGAGTCCAAGACACAACACATACCAGACCCTACAATCTCCCCCTTTGCGTCAATTGGAGCGAGATCTTACTTTGGCTTGCTGGGTCCAGCTGCAGGAACTTCTTTGTGGTTTCGAACAGACGAGGAATAAGGGAAAGGATGGTTTGTCTGAAGCGAATGTACCACTGGATCATATCATCGAAGTATTTCTTGTCATCATCAAAGTTCTGCTTGCATTGATTGATGATCCCCAGAACATGTTCCAAGCACGCAGTAGTGTATAGATGCTTGTCTGCCAAGGCGAACAGGCATTTTTGGCCTTCGTTCCTTGTGAACAAGACTGAGTCCGCTTCGGGTCGATTCTCCCCATCTGCATTTTATTCAGATCGCTTGCAGAGCCAACTGGAGAGATGGTGGGCTTTTTCTTGAAAATACTTGCGATCTCCTGATCCATCTTGGCGACCTCCATGATGTAGCAAACTAACATCCTTTTGAAGTGATCTATGATTGGCCCATATTCAGCTTCGTTGGTGAGAAGGATGTTGTGCAAGATGATCCAATCATGTGTGTTCAGGTTGGGAAGATCAGCAAGTGAAATAGCATGTTTTGTTTTAGCAGACCCCCTCAGCACCTTGAACCGAACGTTTTTGAAGTTCCCCTCCCAAAAAGGTTTGAGGACCCGAACGTTTATGATCTTCTGAGCACTCCATGTCTGATACTGAGGCTGAGCAGACCTCAGATAGAATTCAACGAGCTCCCTATCAACCTTTGGGTGAGGATGAGGGACATCAGTAACATGGCAGAAAGCATGAAATATGAAGGCCTTTCGGGTCAAAGGCATATCAAACTAAGAGTCGACGAATTGACCCTATCCAAGGAAATCACTGGTTCGAGCCATAGGATGCTGGGAGTATCAATAGCTTCTTTGATGAGCTTCTCGAGAGTCCACGGAGGAAATAGAGTTTTTCGACTCTCAAGAAGATCATGAGCCTCCTTCATTTTTCTTTCATTCGCCTCGGCCTCTCGAGCAACACGGGCACTCATATCTGAGTCCTTTTCCCAGCCTTGTTTCTTCAAGAGATCAGCGATGGTCTCTTTATCATCATCACCATCACTGTCTTCAACAATATTCTTCACTTTATCTTTAGCACCCAAACCTGAAACTTGAACTGTTGGATGAGGTTCGATTGCTTTAGTTGATGTAGAAGTAGGAGGTGGTTGAGACACATCTTCTCCCCCTTGTTTTGGATGGGCCACAAACACAGGAAGCCCTTCAATTTTGTTGAGTATGGCAAGGGCAGGAGCAAGCTTCTCAGCTAGAGTGCGCCTCGCAGAATAGTTCAGGATGGGATCATCTGCTTCAATAATGTTGGAGAGGGCGGTGTGGACATCCGAAACACACGTGCAAATGACCGCTTGCTCATATCGGAGAGACGCAACCTCCTTTTCTGATTGGAAAAGTTGAAGATTATTGACCTTTAGATCAGTGGTTTTGCAAGCAAGAGCATAAATCACGGAGTTCTCTGAAGCGAGATCTTCTTGCAGCTTCGTCAAGTGCTCCTCAACAGTTGCCTGGAAGTTTTTATTGTCAGCTTCAAGAGACTGACGAAGACTGACAAAGAATTGCTATTCTGATGCAAATGAAGAGGCTAGCTTCTCCACAAGAGAGTCAACCTTCGCTGCATTGGATTCAGCAGCTCCCTGTAAAGACTGAAAAAGATTGTTAGCATCGATAAATAGTTTTTCGAATTTTTCGGTCGCAGCAGCACACGCCTTGGTAGATGCGTCAATAACAGCAGTGGCGGAGTTGATTGAGGCTTCATGTGCCTTGGTGAACGAATCAACTAGCCCCTAACTAGCTGCCTCTGAGATAGTGGAACGAGAGGAAGATGAGGAAGCGATGAGACTGTCGATTTTCTCATGAAGTTCCTTGAGATGCTTTTTAGTGACAGGAGCATCATCGTCGTCATCACTTTGAACCTGGTACGGACTATAGTAGACAGAGTCAAAAGTTATGTCTTCTCCTCCAAGAAAAGTCTCGTCATCGGCTGAGTGATGGGGAGATGAAGGCGAAGGTGTAGGTTCGGTTGTGGGAGTAGGTTCGGGGGTGGAAGTATGTTCAGTGGCGGGTGTATGTTTGGGTGCTGAAGTATGAACCCTCGTATCAGATACGTTGGCTCGAACTCCAGTGGTGGTTGTTGTCATAGCTTCTGAGAAAATAGGAGGTGGTACAGGGATAGAGGTGGGTGGTATTTGAGTAGTGGAGGTTATAGGGGGAATGGAATAGAGATGGAGATTGGGGGAGGAGAGACAGGTTTAGATGAAACAGGTACCTCAGGAGAAGGCGAACGAGGAGGAGTGTTAATGTAACACCCGTGTTTCTGGGCTTGCCATTTTTAGCAATGTGATAGTCTAGGTTAACCTTGTAACCCAACATGAAATAATAAGAATGTGTTATTGGTGAATTATGTGGATTATGTGTGTTTTCTTAATTATTATAATTTAAATTAAATTAAGAATAAAATGAGCGTCAAAATTTAAGTGTAAAATAAACTCGATATCTTGGGATAATGTTGTAGTAGTTGAAACGAGGTTTCCGAATATATATAGAACGCCCAAATCTGACTTCGTATGAGGAAGTTATGATTCTCTGAAGTTTCGGTGTGGCAGTATGCAGCCCGAATACTCGATTTGAGATCGAGCGGTTTTTAGCCAAAACAATCTAAACGAGAATCGAAGATCTCGTTGTTAGTAGCGAAACGATAAAAAGCTAGGCGAGAACGGACGTCGGACAAAGAAGTTATGAATTTATAACGAAGTTTTTCTATCCCGGCCTCCTAAAAATAATTAATAAAATTAAAAGTCAAAATTAGCCAACGGAATCTAAACAAAAGTTGTAGAGTATGGTCTGACCTTCGCGTGGATATAAAGAACGTCGAAAACGGAGCTCGTATGCAAAAGTTACGCAATTTAGAAGTTCGACGAGTCAAATTACGCCCTGCGTAATTTGAGTACGCCCAGCGTACTCAAAGGGGTGCAACTTGTCTGACCGATAATCGAGTGCCAGCAGTCGACGCACGCAGTGACGTCGAAGTACGCCCCGCGTAACCCGAGTATACCCAACGTACTGAGTACGCCCCGCGTAATTTGAGATTACGCCCCGCGTAATCCCAGACCCTCAGCCTATAAATAGAAATCGAATTCAGCCATTTTCTCTTGTTCAAACTCTTTCTTCTCTCTAGTTTTTGCCTCGTTTTACGTGTCGTTTATATCCCGAAGCCCCGGTAATATTCCCGAGCCCCAAAGCAAGATCCGACGCCCCGAGGATCCCGAAGAGCGTTATTCCCGAGTCGCAGCCCTGCCCGCGAGGAGCCCGGTTTTGTGAAGATCTTCCAGATCTACGGAGAAACACCTCTTCTGCAAGCCGTAGTGCTGCCTGATAATCTTCTGATCAGGTGATTGTGTAGTTATTTTCATTCCAACGCAATATTATGAAGTATAATATATAAAATACGTGCTACGTGTATATATTGTGTTGTTATGTGTGTGAGTGTATATTCACTCCCTTCTATCTCATAGATCTGACTTATTCTCTGTGAAATACGTGTTATGTGTGTATGCCTCATCTGTTATGTGGAATATGTATTGATTAAAGCATGCTATAGAAGTTTTTAAACTTTGTATAAAAAAATGTATATTTTTATCTACTAATATGTTGGGTAGAACATGGGTAGATAATTGGTGTGTAATAAACAGACGAGAGGCCTCGGTGTTATTGGTGTTATTCTAGTCATTCAGCAGAGTATGGATGACGACCACGGACTATTCTAGACTGTCCTGTGGAACACTAGCAGGCTCATTACCTGTTGGTGTTGTGAACGACGTGTTCACCGGTGTACTCTATCCCCCACATGGTTGCCTTTAGGACACTTATTGTTAAGGAAACCCCTCTGCAGTGATGTCCGTCCCAATGAAAAATCCTGAAATAGGTTCCTTATAATAGACGTTATTTTTAGGAACGTAAGGTGAGGATAACGGGAATGGGTAATCGGGTTATTTGTTGATTGTTGAAATTAAATATAATTATTGTGGGTTGAAAACCCTATATGCTCACCAGGCTCCCAAGCCTTACCCACTCAGTTGATTTGTTTTACAGGAAGTGGTGCAAGAGCTTAAGATGGGCGAACATCAAGTTGTTTTGTTTGCAAGTCTGTATATGTATATATTTGTTGAATGACTTGTAATGCTATCGTTTATGCTTTATGATCTGTATCGGAACATGACATCCCGACTTTTGATTATGAAATGAAATCATATTTCTTTATGAAATGTTTTTGATAAATATCTATTTTATCATGTTTTGTTTTTGGGAACAAATTCCGCATCTCTTTTAAAACTAAAAGGATTTACTCTGAAAATGTTTAAAAAGCATAAATGAAATCGGTCTTTTCTGGCTGAGATTTTGGGGATGTCACAGTTGGTATCAGAGCATTAGTTTAAGCGAACTAGGAATTTGTAGGATTTCTAGACTTAAACTTAGGATGCTAAGTGGAGATTTTGAGGTGTGTGTCTGATAAATTTTAGACACGAGCACTAGTTTATTTTAGGAAGGTTGCCTAAAAATGCTTTTATGTGCTAAATGTTATATGTTGCCATATGTGATATTATTTTTTCAGGATCTACGGTTTGTTGCCAACCGGATCTGAAGGTTTATGTGTTTAGGATTCTAAGGGTATGTATACGATATTAGAACTAGCATGTAATTGTTTGGAGTAATAAGGTGAAATTATTCGGTGTATAGATCAAAATGGTGAGAACAAGAAGCGGAGTTGGAAATGCTGATGAGAACAGGAATCAAAATGGTGAGAACAGGAACCCATTCAAGTAGAAGAGCCCGAGGAGAATGGAGGGAAGTCAGAAGGAGATAACTTTAGTGGGATTATTGGTCAAGAAAACCCACCAATGGTTAGATGCAATAACCAATATGGAGGAAATGATAGGCGTGGGTGTAAGTACAAGGATTTCATGGCATCCAAACCACCATGTCTATCCGGAAGCCCGACGCCAGTGCAAGTTATGGATTGGATCTCCGAAATGGAGACTATATTTAAAAGTTGTGAATGCAGCAACAGATAGAAGACCGCTCTTGCGATCCCCCTGCTAAAATCTGGTGTGTTGAGTTGGTGGAAGCTGTTAGCTGACTCTATGCCCAAGGGAGAAGCAAGCAAAATGTCTTGGGAAGACTTTGTGGAACAACTAAAACTACAATACAGCTCCGAGCAGGACCTTCTGGAAAACAGTAATGAGTTTTAGAATTTGAAGAAGGGGAAGTTGAGCGTTACTGAATACGCTGCAAGTTTCACACAAAATATGAAGTTTATCCCATATTTGGTGCCAACGGAACTCTCTAAGGTCAACAAGTTTGCCCTTGGACTACCAACGGACTATGGTCCAATGGTTAAGCAAGCAACCACATTGAAAGCCGCCATCTGGGCTGCTAGAAATATTGAGACCCAGATCAGGGAGAAAGGTCTACAAAGGTCAGAGATGGGTGAAAAGAGGAAAATCGATGGATTTTCAGCGTCCAACAAGAAAAGTAAATTCTCGAAGTTTAGTTCGAGAGGAAGTGGAGGAAAGGTAGAGGTGAAATGGTGTGACAAATGCAAGAAGAAGCATCATGGGAGGTGTGGCAGGGAAACCACATGCTTCAAATGTGGAAGGCCAGGGCATTATGCCAATGACTTCACCTTCACCAAGAATGTTTGTTATGGTTGTGGTGAGGAGGGGCACATCTCAAGGGATTGTCCGAAAAAGAAGGAAGCAGCAAGACCTAACATTCCGCCAAAGCCGAAGGCGAGAGCATTCCAGATGACACTGGAAGCTGCTAAAGATGAAGCTGATGTCGCTTCAGGTACCTTTCTCGTTAACAAATTGCCTGCCCAAATTTTATTTTATTCTGGAGCCAACTACTCCTTTATATCGCATGAATTTGGTAGAAAACTAGCTTTGCCTGTTGTTAGACTAGATAATGCTTTATTAGTCGAAGTTGCTAGTGGCAAGTTTGTACCTGTTAGCCATCGTATGAAAAACATCGTAATTGATCTGAATGGAAATAAGTTCCACGAGGAATTATTGCCTATCGAACTTAATGGTTTCGACATCGTTTTAGGAATGGATTGGCTTAGCGCCAATGATGCCGAAATTTTATGCAAGAAGAAAATAGTGAAAGTGAATCCGCCTGGGAAGGAATCGTTTATGGTGTACGGAGATAAACGCAGAGTAAATTCTGGAATCATTTCTCTAATGAAAGCCAGAAAATGTTTGACCAAGGGGTGTACATCATACTTAGCATTCGTGATTGATGCTAAGAAGGAAAAGAAGGTGATGCAGAGTATTCTAGTTGTGTGTGATTATCTGGAAGTATTTCCCAAAGATCTTCCTGGATTACCGCCTGATCGACAAGTGGAATTCCGTATTGACTTGTTGCATGGAACAACGCCGATTGCAAAAGCACCTTATCGACTAGCACCGACGGAGATGAAGGAGTTGATGATGCAACTTCAGGAGTTATTGGACAAGGGTTTCATTAGACCTAGTTCATCACCCTGGGGATCTCCGGTGTTATTCGTAAAGAAGAAAGATGGAAGCATGAGGATGTGCATTGATTACCGAGAGCTGAACAAGGCAACAATAACGAATAGATATCCATTGCCGAGGATTGATGACCTATTCGATCAACTACAAGGTTCAAGTTATTTTTCAAAGATCGATCTTAGGTCAGGATATCATCAGCTGAAAGTAAGAGAGCAGGATATAGAGAAGACTGCATTCAGAACGCGTTATGGACACTACGAGTTCTTGGTTATGTCGTTTGGACTGACCAATGATCCAGCAGCATTCATGGATTTAATGAACAGAGTTTGTAATCCGTTCCTTGATAAATCTGTGATAGTGTTCATAGATGACATTCTGATTTATTCGAAAAGCCAAGAGGAGCATGGCAGACACTTGCGAGAAGTTTTGGAAGTCTTGAAGAAGGAGAAGCTGTATGCGAAGTTCTCCAAATGTGATTTTTGGATTCGTGAAGTCCAATTCTTGGGTCATGTGGTCAACCAAGAAGGGATAATGGTTGATCCAACAAAGATCGAAGCTGTGATGAAGTGGGAACAACCGAAGAGTCCCACGGAGATTCGAAGCTTTTTAGGATTAGCCGAATATTTACCGAAGGTTTATCCAAGGCTTTTCTTCGATAGCTAGTCCATTGACAGCTTTGACCCACAAAGGAGCTACTTATGCTTGGAGTGATAAGCATAAAGAAGCATTCGAGAAACTAAAGAAGAAGCTATGCGAGGCACCGATTCTTTCTCTACCCGATGGAGTTGAAGACTTCGTTGTTTATAGCGATGCGTCTGGTGTTGGATTGGGTTGTGTTTTGACCCAAAGAGATAAGGTAATCGCGTATGCATCTCGACAGCTGAAAGAGCATGAAAAGAACTACCCGACTCATGATTTGGAGTTGGCAGCGGTGGTTTTCGCTCTGAAAATATGGAGGCATTACCTCTATGGCACGACGTGCAAACTTTTCACTGATCATAAGAGTCTCCAATATCTCTTTAGTCAGAAGGAATTGAATATAAGGCAACGACGCTGGCTAGAATTACTTAAAGACTACGACTGTGAGATACTTTACCACCCAGGTAAAGCAAATGTTGTTGTTGATGCTCTCCGTCGGAAAGTCAATCTTGAAAAGAGAAGGCCAAGAGCATTGAGAATTGAAGTTGTCTCAACCATTTTGGAAAGTATAAAGAAAGTTCAAGAGGAAGCTTCGGAGAAGAATGACTGAAAGGAGGAACGTTTGGGCAAAACGTTGGTGTTCGGTATAAACAGTCATGGACTGAAGGTGTTCCAAGATCGGATTTAGATACCTAAGACATGAGGAGTCAGAGATCTTCTGATGGAAGAAGCTCACAAAACCCTGTACTCAATTCATCCCGGTAGCACTAAAATGTATAAGGACCTAAAACCCTACTACTGGTGGCCGACGATGAAGCTTGATGTTGCAAAGTATGTGGCTGAGTGCGTGACTTGTGCGAGAGTAAAGACACAACATCAGAAACCATACGGGAGTTTAGAACCTTTACCTGTGCCTATGGGTAAGTGGGAAGACATTGTTATGGATTTTGTCACTAAACTTCCCAGAACAAAAAGTGGTCACGACATGATTTGGGTGGTCGTTGATCGATTCACTAAGAGTGTGCATTTCATAGCAGCCAATGAGAAATGGTCTATGGAAAAGCTTGCGAATTCTTATGTGAAGGAAATTGTGAGGCTTCACGGTGTTCCTTTAACGATTGTGTCGGATCGTGATAGCCATTTCACCTCAAGGTTTTGGAAAAGTCTACAAGAGGAATTGGGTACCAAGTTGTGTTTAAGTACAGCTTACCATCCGCAGACTGATGGTCAGAGAGAACGAACGATACAAACACTTGAAGATATTCTAAGAGCATGTACCTTGGAATTCCTAGGTAATTGGGATGAACATTTACCATTGGTAGAATTTTCCTACAATAATAGTTTTCACTCGAGCATAAAGATGGCACCTTATCAAGCTTTGTACGGGCAGAAGTGTCGTACGCCATCTTGTTGGCTTGAAGCTGGGGAAAAGCACTTTATGGGACCAGAGATAGTCCATTAAACTGTTGAAAAGTTGAAAATAATTAGGCAGAGAATGTTAGCAGATCAGGATCGTCAAAAGAGCTATGCTGACAAAAAGCAAAGGCCGATGACTTTTGAAATTGGAGATTCGGTTTTGCTTAAAGTCTTGCCGTGGAAGGGACTTATAAGATTTGGTAAAAGGGGAAAATTAAGTCCAAGGTTTATTGGACCGTTTAAAGTTCTTCAAAGAATTGGGAACCAAGCTTACAAGTTCGCACTACCCGAAGAACTGAATGGAATTCATAACACTTTTCATGTGTGCTACTTGAGGAAGTTCACGGGAGAAGTTCCCGACATGATTCCACTTTCAGAGTTGAGAATCGATGAGAACAAAAGGTTGATTGATGAACCAGAGGCAATCGTTGACCGAAAGACTAAGAAATTGCAGCGTAAGATGGTTGAGTTAGTGCTTGTCCGATGGAAACACACGAATGGGCCGAATCTCACCTGGGAGACGGAGAGTGACATGATGAGTCGTTATCCGCATTTGTTTGCTGGTGTGTGATTCCGAGGACGGAATCATCCTAAGGTGGGGAGAATTGTAACACCCGTGTTTTTGGGCTTGCCATTTTTAGCAATGTGATAGTCTAGGTTAACCTTGTAACCCAACTTGAAATAATAAGAATGTGTTATTGGTGAATTATGTGGATTATGTGTGTTTTCTTAATTATTATAATTTAAATTAAATTAAGAATAAAATGAGCGTCAAAATTTAAGTGTAAAATAAACTCGATATCTTGGGATAATGTTGTAGTAGTTGAAACGAGGTTTCCAAATATATATAGAATGCCCAAATCTGACTTCATATGAGGAAGTTATGATTTTCTGAAGTTTCGGCGTGGCAGTATGCAGCCCGAATACTCGATTTGAGATCGAGCGGTTTTTAGCTGAAACAATCTAAACGAGAATCGAAGATCTCGTTGTTAGTAGCGAAATGATAAAAAGCTAGGCGAGAACGGACGTCGGACGAAGAAGTTATGAATTTATAACGAAGTTTTTCTGTCCCGGCCTCCTAAAAATAATTAATAAAATTAAAAGTCAAAATTAGCCAACGGAGTCTAAACGAAAGTTGTAAAGTATGGTCTGACCTTCGTGTGGATATAAAGAACGTCGAAAACGGAGCTCGTATGCAAAAGTTACGCAATTTAGAAGTTCGACGAGTCAAATTACGCCCCGTGTAATTTGAGTACGCCTAGCGTACTCAAAGGGGTGCAACTTGTCTGACCGATACTCGAGTGCCACCAGTCGACGCACACAGTGATGTCAAAGTACGCCCCACGTAACCCGAGTACGCCCAGCGTACTGAGTATGCCCCGCGTAATTTGAGATTACGCCCCGCGTAATCCCAGACCCTCAGCCTATAAATAGAACTCGAATTCAGCCATTTTCTCTTGTTCAAACTCTTTCTTCTCTCTAGTTTTTGCCTCGTTTTACGTGTCGTTTATATCCCGAAGCCCCGGTAATATTCCCGAGCCCCAAAGCAAGATCCGACGCCCCGAGGATCCCGAAGAGCGTTATTCCCGAGTCGCAGCCCTGCCCGCGAGGAGCCCGGTTTTGTGAAGATCTTCCAGATCTACGGAGAAACACCTCTTCTGCAAGCCATTGTGCTGCCTGATCATCTTCTGATCAGGTGAGTGTGTACTTATTTTCATTCCAACGCAATATTATGAAGTATAATATATAAAATACGTGCTACGTGTATATATTGTGTTGTTATGTGTGTGAGTGTATATTCACTCCCTTCTATCTCATAGATCTGACTTATTCTCTGTGAAATACGTGTTATGTGTGTATGCCTCATCTGTTATGTGGAATATGTATTGATTAAAGCATGCTATATAGGTTTTTAAACTATGTATAAAAAAAATGTATGTTTTTATCTACTAATATGTTGGGTAGAACATGGGTAGATAATTGGTGTGTAATAAACAGATGAGAGGCCTCGGTGTTATTGGTGTTATTCTAGTCATTCAGCAGAGTATGGATGACGACCACGGACTATTCTAGACTGTCCTGTGGAACACTAGCAGGCTCATTACCTGTTGGTGTTGTGAACGACGTGTTCACCGGTGTACTCTATCCCCCACATGGTTGCCTTTAGGACACTTATTGTTGAGGAACCCCCTCTGCAGTGATGTCCGTCCCAATGAAAAATCCTGAAATAGGTTCCTTATAATAGACGTTATTTTTAGGAACGTAAGGTGAGGATAACGGGAATGGGTAATCGGGTTATTTGTTGATTGTTGAAATTAAATATAATTATTGTGGGTTGAAAACCCTATATGCTCACCAGGCTCCCAAGCCTGACCCACTCAGTTGATTTGTTTTACAGGAAGTGGCGCAAGAGCTTAAGATGGGCGAACATCAAGTTGTTTTGTTTGCAAGTCTGTATATGTATATATTTGTTTAATGACTTGTAACGCTATCGTTTATGCTTTATGATCTGTATCGGAACATGACATCCCGACTTTTGATTATGAAATGAAATCATATTTCTTTATGAAATGTTTTTCATAAATATCTATTTTATCATGTTTTGTTTTTGGGAACAAATTCCGCATCTCTTTTAAAACTAAAAGGATTTACTCTGAAAATGTTTAAAAAGCATAAATGAAATCGGTCTTTTCTGGCTGAGATTTTAGGGATGTCACAGTTACCTCGAAGCGAGTCCTCTGAGTCTGAACTCTCATCCTCTGATTCATTGGAGGAAGAGGAAAGAATTAGTTTGCGCCTGGGCTAGGTTTTCCTCTTCTTTGGTGGAGGCGATTGTACTGCCTTCGAAAGTTTTCGCTTCTTTGGAGAAGGACCTTTCGCTCGCTTGACAACCTTCTTTTCTTTCCCCTTGTCTTATTTCTTGCCCCTGGGAGCAGGCTTGTCAGCATCGTGGATAGATTAAATCATTTCTGGAGTGAGCTCTCTGGGACCTGAATGAAGAAAATCCTTATAGGTATTGATGATGTGACTATCCCTTGGAACACATGCATACATTGACTCAGGGATTGAGCCAACGAACTGAAACTTGGAAGAATCAGTCACAATAATCTTCGTTGTGTGGAAAACACCGATCGAGGAGAGTGGAGAATTAGCAACAACAGGGACATGATACTTGTCCATTGCCCACTTTGTGACCAGTGTCCAGAATCTGGCATAAGAGATCTCAGAATGGCAAGAAATAGAGGCAAGACTTTGGATCAACTGCTGCCATAACACAGAGCCATAGTCAAGATTAAGGTCGTGATATAATCCGTAGAGAATTGACATAAACAGACAGCTAGCCCCGTCAGAACCTGCACTTCTTTCTGACAAACCCTTGAACAGCACCGTGAAGAAGCCATTCCACTATGGAGGAAGACAGGATTTCTTGAACTTTGTAACTGTAGTTAGAATCTCAGTGTATCCCATGTTGTAAAACATGGAGAACAACTGTCCCACAGGAATAGACTCAGGGTTAACCCTTGACTCATCAGGTTCGAACCCTAGAAACGAGCAGAATCACTGTTTGGAGATGGAGGTTTTGGTATCAAGAACGTCGAAGAAAATGCGATTGACAGACTTGTCATAGTGGGCAGTTGAGAATATCTGCGACAAACTCTCCATCGGAACAATTTTGACCTTAGTTAATGCTGGAACTAGTGGAGAGTGTTTAAGACACTCCACAATTGGGAACATGAAGGCGTCATAGGCATGTGGGGTGAGATCAATGATCAGGCTTTGCTGAGGTCGGATAGGCAGAATGTGGGAGGTTTCGTGAACAAAAGACGAATCCGCCATTGAAGAGTGTTGTGGAGAAGAAGATGAACAGTGGGAGAAAGTAATCGTTTCTTGCTCTCTGATTTTTGGGTGCAGTAAAGAGGTAAAAGACCTTAGGGTTTACCCTTTATACTGTGTGTAGAGGAGATAGAAGAATCCGCCCCCAAATCTTCTTGAAAATCGAATCATTTCCCGAGTTGATTGATGCGTGACAGTTTAGCAACCCCTATGATTACGCATGAGAGAGAAAAACTCTTCCGTTTTGCACGCTTTCCCATCAAATACCCTTTTGAATTCCTGAATCGATAAGCTCCTGGCTGAGTCAACAGTTTATCCTTAAAATTAGCTGTCTTCACTAAATAAAAGTGAACACGTGTAGCATTAACAACAACATCCTGTTTCGAATATAGCATTAAATCCCGGAGCCAAAAAATAGCTTGTTATTAAGGAAACCAGATTTTTGGAAAATCAAAAAGATTTTCGTGCATAGAGTGTCAAAGATAATGAAATAAATCAACATATATGAGGGAATTTGTGATGTCAATAAAGACACAAAACTGTGGATCCCGGGCACGAATCTCTTTCTTCAAAGTCAAGAGAGACCTTAAAGTGTTTGTGTGGTTTCACGTTGAATTACGATCAATCACTAGTTAAGAAGTGTTGAAATGCATCTTTTAATAAGGCTTATTTAGGAGACTTTCGCTTCAGTTTAGAATTCCTGATCTTGACATAAGACAGAAATCGACTGAAGAACTTGTGAGACCAATGTGGTCTATTGAAGAAGTAGGTTTGGATAATGTGTTAGTGACAAGTTGGAAATACTAGATGTGAAATCTCAAGAAAATTAAAAACTGGATTCTAAGGGAAAAAATGTTATGGTATGTAACAATTTCATAAGAATCACACAAAGAGAAAATTAGAGATTTCATGGTACAACCACTTGGGTGGATTCATTAATTCATGAGTGAAAACTAGAGCAAATTAATTGTTCACCGTCAATGCATAGTATGTATTGAATTTTGGGTTTCACTTAGCACGTAGTGACACGAAGTTAAGATCACAAACACAAAGATTGTGTAACCATAAACCTCAGTGGTAATTTCTAAGAGTCTCAAGGGTTACTAGTATGAAGCGAATATGATGGAGAAAAATATTTGAGGTGGTGAAAAGAAACCAAAGTACCTCTGCTATAAAAATAGTGACCAAGCAGAAAAATCTTAACTCATATGAGAAAAGAGTAAGGTAGCTCATGATTAGAATAAATGTAGTAGCCTAATTGGGAAGACAAGGTTTGTATATACCAAGTCAGTAAGGCTTTATTCAGAATCACTTGAGGCTTTGGACAACATGCAGCAGCATGCTTCTAGGAACACTTAGCTATTAAAAAGTGTGAGAATGATACCTGCCCCATCGATAATCCATAAACGATGAATACAAACAGAAGTAGAGACAAAAAGAAAAAGAAAACATTTTTGGAGTTTTTGATAATTTGGTAAAGAGAAAAACAAAAACAAAACAAACCAAACAAAACAAAAAAGATTTGGAACCGAACCCGAAATGGATTGAAAGCTCGGTTCATTTCGGTTCAAAAAAATTTTTTGGAATTAAAAATTTTTGGAAAACAAATGTACAAAAGTTTACAACCAAAGATACCACCTTTTTTAGATAAGCGAAAACAAGTGCAATGGGACCGAACCCGAAATAGACCAAACGTTCGGTTTATTTCGGTTCCCATGTGAACCAAACCCGAAATAGACCGAACGTTCGGTTCATTTTGCTTCTAACTTTTAGTTTTGAGAAGGTGTTTTTGGTACTGACTCCGATTCCATCATACCTAGTCCTTGTAGAATCTTATTAAAACTTGCTTCAGAAAGGGCTTTGGTGAAGATGTCAGCTAGTTGATCAGCAGTTCGAACAAAGTGAATCTCTACGTTTCCTTCATCCATATGATCCTTAATAAAGTGATACCTTAGTGCTATATGCTTTGTCTTGGAATGTTGCACTGGGTTATGACAGATCCTAATTACACTTTCTGAGTCGCAATATAGTGAGATCTTTTTCATATTGAGTCCATAGTCCCGGAGTTGGCTTTGGATCCAAATCACTTGAGATGTGCAGGAGGCGGCTGCAATGTACTCTGCTTCGGCTGTAGACAGAGAAACACATGTTTGTTTCTTAGATTGCCAGCTTACCAACTTCCCGTCGAGGAATTGACAGCCTCCTGTAGTGCTTTTCCTGTCTAAACCACATCCTCCAAGGTCTGCATCTGAGTAGGCTTCAATAAAGAAACCTAAATTTGATGGATACCATAGACTGAGAGAGGTGGTTCACTTCAAATATCGGAGTATATTCTTCACTGCCAACATGTGTGGTTCACGAGGATTTGCTTGAAACCTGGAACAATAGCACACAGAAAACGTTATATCAGGCTTGCTAGCTGTGAGGTACATCAGGGAACCAATCATTTGGCGATATAGCGTTATGTCAACTGGCGGTTTTTCCAAAGATGGTGTGAGCTTGGTACCGAACGCCATAGGGACTTTGACCTTTAAATCTCCCATCATGCCGAATTTAGCAAGAAGAGTCTTGGTATATGCTTCCTGGTTGATAATGATGCCTTCGGGTCCCTATCTAATATTTAAACCAAGGAAAAAGTTAATCGGACCCATTGAGCTCATTTCAAATTTTGTCTCCATCAACATTCTTCAACTGTTAGGGTAGGATTCGTTGAGCCAAAGATGATATCATCGACATAGATTTGAACTTTCATAAGGTGGTTACCTTCCCTTTTACGAAAGAAGGTTGGGTCAACCGAACCTTGTTTGAATTTAGACATCTTTAAAAATTTAGTTAGGGTTTCATACCATGCCCTAGGTGCTTGTTTCAGACCGTAAACCGCCTTATCTAAGATGTAGCAGTGATTTGGATACTTTTCATTCACAAAACCAGGAGGTTGCTCTACGTACACAGTTTCTTCAAGTTCCCCATTCAGAAAAGCGCACTTCACATCCATTTGGTAGACCTCGAAATTCTTGTGTGCAGCATAGGCAAGAAATATTCGAACAGATTCCAACCTTGCTACCAGAGAAAATGTCTCTTCGTAATCAATTCCTTCTTCCTGGCAGTATCCTTTTACCACTAGCCGAGCCTTATTCCGGATTATATTCCCCTCCTTGTCCATTTTGTTCCTAAAAACCCATTTCAGACCGACAACCGAGGCATCTTTTGGTGTTGGAATGAGTCTCCAGACTTTATTTCTTTAAAACTCATTGATTTCGTCTTGCATTTCCTGGACCCAATCAGAATGATCAAGGGCAATATTGACGGTCTTCGACTCAATTTTGGACACGAAAGAATTAAACATGCAGAACTCTACTTTGGAGAGTAAAGCAGTTTGTTTCGCCTTCAGTTGTGAACGAGTTAGAACTTTCTCTGATGCGTCACCCACTATTTGAGATACAGGATGATCTCTGGTCCATTTGGTGAGAGGAGGATAGCTTGGGTCATAGGACGGATCCAATTCAGCATTCACCATTTCTTCTAATTTTGATTGTGTATCATCGTCATAGAGCATATCAGAATTCTCCCCCTCGACAGATGATGAATCATTTGGATTTGACCCAAAAATTCTTTCTTCAACTGGACTTTCGGGCTGGTCCAGACATCCGGTTGTCACTGGACATTCGGGTATAGTTGGGCTTTCGGGTGCTACTGGACTTTCGGGTTCTACTGGACTTTTGGGTGTAGCTGGGCTTTCGGGTCCGTCAAAGATTGGATTCTCCCCCTGAATATGTGAGTCCTATTGTTTTGAAGAGAATTGATTCTCCCCCTCGACCAAAGGAACCGCTCTGTGGAGGTTCGTTTCGAACTGGTTCTCCTTCTCCCATTTGTTTGGCTGCATCTTCGATGATCTGCTTAAGGTGATCGATTTTGTTGTCTGCTGCCTTGGCTTCCGAAAGAGTGGCTTTCTCAAGTTCATCAAATAAGTCTATGAACTAGTCAAATAAATTGGCGATTGAGGCTGCGACTTGACCTGTTTGAGAGAAAATCTCTCCAATTGCTTCTTTGGTAGACTTTAGCTTCTTGACGTAATTGTCATCGAACGTCACATAATAGGTTTCTTCAATTCTTTTAGAACGCTTATTCAAAACCCTATAAGCCTTTGAAGTAAGAGAATATCCCAGAAAGATTCCTTCATCAGCTTTGACATCAACCTTGTTGCGATGTTCTTTGGAGTTGAAGATGAAGCACCTGGAACCGAACACGTGAAAGAACTTGACATTCGGCTTCCTATTGTTAATAATCTCATAAGGAGTGAGAGAGAAACTCTTGTTGAGATAATACCTATTCTGAGTAAAACATGCTGCAGCAATAGTGTCAGCCCAGAAATATAAGGGAAAAGAAGCAAAACTCAGCATGGTTCGGCCCGCCTCGCATAAGGATCGATTTCGCCTTTCGACTATCCCGTTCTGTTGAGGTGTATAGGGGGCTGAGAAATTGTGACTGGTGCCTTTTTCAGTTAAGAAATCTTCAAGTTCTTTGTTCTTGAATTCCAGTCCATTATCGCTCCTGATGTTTCGAACGACTTTCCTCAGTTGCACTTCGACTTGCTTGATAAAGATCTTCAGCTTGGGGATCGCCTTAGATTTGTGCTTCAAAAAGAATACCCAAGTAAACCGAGAGAAGTCATCAACAATAACAAGGATATACTTGTTACCGCCAATGCTCTCGATTGATGATGGACCACATAAGTCGATGTAAAGCAACTCAAGTGGTTCAACAATTTTGGTGTTTATGATGGTTGGGTGACATTGACGACTTTGTTTTCCCATTTCACAAGCAGCACATAAGTGTTCTCGGTCGAACTTAAGCGATGGAAGACCCCGAACATGACCACCGGTGACAAGCTTGTTGATGTCTTTGAAGTTGAGATGTGAAAGCCTTCGGTGCCACAACCAACTTTCGTCTGAATGAGCTTTGGACAAAAGACATATGGCTGGATTACCTTTGATTGGTCTGAGATTCAGAGGGAACATTTCACCTTTTCTATCTGATCTGAGAATGACTTTGTTGGTTTTCTTCTTTATAATTTATGAACCTTCATTGTCGAACGAGACATTGAGACCGTTACCTCCCACCAGTTGATATACACTGATGAGATTATGCTGCAACCCTTCTACATACGCCACCTTCCTTATTGTAAAGTCTCCATTGGTTATCATCCCATAACCCTTTATTGTTCCATAAGAGTTGTTACCGAACTTGACATTGCCACCATTTTGAAGTGACCGAAACTCCCTTAGCTCTTCCTTCCTTCCTGTCATGTGACGTGAGCAGCCACTGTCTATGTACCATTCGTCATCAAACTGCTCATCACTGATAACCTACAAAAATTAGGCATATTTAGGAGCCCAAAGTTTCTTGGGTCCACGTGAGTCTTTTACAGAAACAGGAATAGTAAGAGAAACATCAACGGGATATGTTCGTTTTATTAAGGTTGTTTCATCTTTCCTTTTAATAGTAAACACTTTGATTTTATTAGAATTAGATGCAGGTATTTTGGATTCAAGTTCTGGTGTTTGGACTTTAGCCTGCTTTCGGTCTTCATTAGCTGAGGAAATCTTCCTTTTTCCTTTCAAATTCTTTGACGATCTTGAATTTGGTGTAGGACCAGAATTAGGCTTAGAAGAAGATTGAGAATGAGAAGAATTGGAGGAAAAGAAATTAGAATGAGAATCTTTCCTGACTTGAGGTTCGAAATGACCCTTTCAGTTGTGGTCATTTGAGGGACCGAACTTGGACCTTCGGTTGCTGTTTGATGATGAACCGAAGCTAGATTTTCGGGTGTTGTAGGTTGGTGGCCTGAAACTGGGTCTTTTATTGTAAAATCTTAACGGGCTGAAATCTGGTCTTTGCCTGTTGTTGTTTGGCGGACCGAAACTAGCTTTTCGGTTGTTGTTGCTTTCGGGACCGAACCTATCCTTTCGGTTTTGTTCTTCTTGTGGCCCGAAAGTCTTCCTCTAGTTCTTTTGAATAGGTGATTCGAAGTTCCTTTGACTCTTGTTTTCTTCTCCTATTGACTTAGAATTTTTGTCAAAGTGAGTGTAGTGAGGATTTTGGGAGCGCCAAAACTGCTTTCGCTCTGAGAGATTTTTCTTGTATCTCAAGTTTCTCTGCTGCTTTTGATTTTTCACCTATTTCGGTTGACTGTGGATATTTGCCTTTTGTTTCAACTTCTTAGCAACAGGTTCACTCTTCATGGAAGAGGTTTCGCTAGTTGAGGTGACTTCTTCCACTGGAATTTCTTTTGTGCCACTGGAACTTGGTGCGTCAAAGTTGGTAGGCTTATTCAGAGGTTCGGGCACATATCTACCTTTAGCCTTCCATGATGTTCGCTCTGACAAACCGATTGTTTCATTTGCGTTGTCTATCGGTGCAGACTAGAAAAACTCATCACAGCCATCTGCATTATCTTCATTCACTATGGCAGTGAGTTCGGCTGTCTGATGTTCGGTTACTCCTGTGACCTTATATACCTGATTGGGAGTTGTTCTAACTTTTTGAAACACAACGGTCTTTTCTTTAAGGATTGGGGACCTAGTCTTGGACAAGCGAGCGAATTCCACAAAATTTTCAGAAATCAGGTTTTTGTGGTTTTCAGGTTCGCTCCTAATGAACTCAGAACAGTCAACTTCATCCTCTACAAAAATTTCACTCATGTCATTGTCCTCATTAAGTTCAGATGCATTTTCAACATCAATTTTATTTTCTGAACTTAATTTGGTACTCAATGAGTCAAATTTTTGTATGGTTTCGGCCCTGAGTTTCAACTTATCATTTTCATCCAAAAGATTTTTAAGCATGTCCTTATGGTCTTTGGACTTTATAAAAGATTCAATTTTGTCCAGACCATACATATAAGTAGGATTGACATCATCAGAAGATACAACACTTTCACAGTTGTATGCTTCGGCATCGATTTCATCCTCCTTAAACTCAAGGAAGGGTAAAATCATGCGATGTATCTTCTGTCCTATTTCACAGTTTAAATGCAGTTGAGTAATGTTAGCATAAAGCCTTTTGGCAATTAAACAAAAAACATTCCTTTGTTTTAATAATTTGAGATTGTCCCTTTGCAAATAAATGTTTTCATCCCTAGACGTAATCAACTCCAACTCTTTCTGCTCTATCCACATCCTTCGCTCCTCACTCTTGGATGACACCCTGCTTATTTGGTCAGTTAGATTAGAATTCGTGACCCGTGTTTGAGTTAAACAACTATCTAGATTTGAAATTCTTGAATTCAAGTTATTTAATTCCTTTTCATATGATTTTTGTGGAATTTTAAATGAAATGAAAATAGATTGTACCTTCTTGATCAGTTCATCTAGCTCATTGATCTGCACACTTAGAGGTTTCGCTGTAAAGCACAAGTCCTCTCGCTCCTTAGCCTCTTCGTTTCCACCATCAGTGTTGTATCCCCTCATCTGAGATACATTTGTCACCATCAGACATCTTCCATCAGCTTCACCACTCTTGTAACATAAGCCTTTCCATGAGAAGGCTTTCTCACTTCATCATCTTCTGAGTCAATCGACCACACCTGCACGCCACCGAACTCATCATCATCTATCGAACCCTGCACAATAAGAGCATTCATAGAGGGATTAGTAGCAACTTTCTTCCTTTTAATCTCCTCCAGTCTTTTTAGGAGACTTGCTTCTTCATCCTTCTCTTCATCTTTCTCTGCCATCTTCTTTAGCACGCAATCTTTTGCGTAGTGATTTTTTCCACCACAGTAAAAGCAACTGACACGAGAGTCAGCTTCACTCTTCGGTTCCTTCTTTGATTCTTCAACCTTCGGTTCCTCTTTCACCTTTTCAAAGCTGTAGCTTCCCTGCCAATTTCGATTTTTGTTGGTAGGGAACTTTTTCTTAATAAACCATCTTGGATTTGACACCATCATAGCATAGTCTTCAGCTGTCAAATCATGGTTTCCCAGATTTAAATCCTCTTCATCTTCTGCTGCACTCTTACCTTTGGACAGAAGCGCCAAGGACCCCAAATTTGAAACCATGCTTTTCTCTTGTAGCACTGTCTTTTCCAGGGATTTCAGAATCCCCACCAGTTTCGCCAACGAGTACGATTTGAACTACTCATGTGCTTTAACCATTGACACAACAGCTCTCCATTCGGATCTTAGGCCATTCAGGAAAGTGACCTTCTGTTCGATGAGCTTCCTTTCAATATCATGTTTGATCATCTTGCTGAGAAGATGATTGAAACGATCAAATGTTTGCGTAACAACCTCTTCTGGCTTCTGCTTGAACTCTCCAAATTCAGAGAGAAGTAAGGTCTGAATTGAGTGCTCCAGATCTTCATCTGTGGAATACAGCTCTCGCAGCCGATCCCAGATTTCCTTTGCTGTACTGCAAGAACTCACCAATTGAAACGCGTCGGATTGAAGAGCAAATCGAATTAGTCTCAATGCCTTAATGTTGCATTGAAACTTCTCCTTTTCATCCTGAGCGACGTCTTTCGCGTCTTTCAACAAATCATTGTACTCCTTTTGAGTTTTAATGATTGTAGATGTGCCTGAATGAGCAAAAGGGCCAGATATAATAGCTTCCCATATCAGATACCCATTATCTTCAGATCCAATAACGTAGTCTTCAAAGTGGTGCGTCCACACTTCGTAGTCTTGAGTGTAGAGAATTGGAATCTTGGTTGTTGATCCTATACTGTTAGAGATGTTAATAGGATTGGATTGAGAATCGTCCATGCTTGATCGTTTAACCTGTTATAAGATCAGACTTTGTAATACGTAATATTAGGGCAAGATGAATAAATAGTGAGATACGCCAATTGTGGAGTGACGGCTCAATAAATATCAATGAATGCGGAATAAACCCTAATCACTTCTTTCACAGAAGAGATGTGTATGAATTACACAGTCTCCTGCTCTGATACCAATTGATGAGTTGAATAACTCTTTGATCATTTAGATCTTAAACAGGTTAATCACAGAAACGTAAACAGAAATATTAAACACAAGAGTGAATCAAAATACGTCGAAGATTCAATAGATTCAAGCCTCAGCAGAGCTCGACAAAGAACTTCCGCTGTAGAGGCTACTAGGGTTACAAACGATAAAAAGTAATTTCTATGAATGATCGACTCCAAAATTCTTACGTACTAAGATGCATGCAAGCATCTATAAATACTAAACCCCTAGAAAATAACTCATGGATGGACAGGCCCAATCCGGAAACAAAATTGGACTAATGAACGAGCCCAAGACGCAACACATACCAGACCCTACACATGTTATGCTCAAAAGGACCGTCAATCCAAAAAAATTGAGGTTTGGGTCAAACCTAAAAAATAAAAAATAAAAATAAAAAAATAAAAAAAATACATACCACATAGACTATTTTTGCATTTTTGTCTTATTTATTTGTTTTTTATTGCATTTTTGGTCGATGTAGTTATCAAATATATAAAATGACAGGAATGGTCCTTGTATGAGTAAAATTGCAGAATTGGTCGGTTATCAAATAGACAAAATGACAAGAATTGTCTTTGTATGAGAATTATTGCTGAATTGGTTACTCTGTAACAAAATTACATAAACAATTCATGTCTAAGACAAAATTACAAAAATGATCCTTGTGTAGGAAATAGACAAAAAAATAAAAATATGTACATATGTTAGAGAAAGTTATAGAATTAGTCCCTATATAACAAAGTTACAGACCACCAGGTGTATAAGACAAAGTACATAAATCACATCGCTGCAAGGCGAAGTCTTAGAGCATCTTCGATGGTTACCCTATACTATGACTTAATATCATTTACACCTTATCATCTCATTACTTTTAACCTTTAATTAAATCACATCTCCAATGGTTAAGCTCTCCCAATAACATTTTCTTTAAATTTAACTAATTTATCGTTATTTATTTAAAATGTTCTACATAATACCCTCCATCTAGTTAGTCATTTTTAAACACATTTATATTTTAATACAAACTATTTTAATAAAGATTATCATTATAAATTTATATTTCATAAATAAAATATCATTAAATATTTGATAGACTTAATTATCTTGTAATAAATAAATAATTTAAAAACTAAAATATATTTAAGAGGTAAAATAAAATATGAATAGAAAATGAAGGGTTGAATGTATAAAGGATTAGACTATATTGATCACTCAGTATATCTTGAATCTTGAATGATCAATAAAAATAAGTATATCTCGAATGGTTAATAGAACAGAAAAGCTAGGTGCTCCAATTATAATAAGCTTTCAATATAAATAGGTAAATAGTAATAAGCTTTCAAAAAAAGTTACGAGTGAAATCAACAGGAAAGTCCAATTACCTTAGATTTTCTTATTTAATTATTTTCATCATTTGGTCGTACTTTTGAAACCTCATAGAATATTCATTGATGTAAATTCTATACCAAGAATCATTAGGATAAGATTGTGTGTAGATCACACATACACGTCTAATCCCAATTTTCTTTGCGATTATTGCAAAATTTCCCCACTGGAAAATTCCGGTTTAAAGTTCTATCAAGATCTATCATGTGTTCATAAGCTTTAGAGGTTTCTGACACACGTAAGACATTTGTTGGTCATCTTTCGCTTCTCGAAATCAAAAAAGATATCCCGCAACTTCAACGACATCAAAGAACTTAGGCTAACCGGTGTGGGGTGGCACGCATCCCCACACGTGAACACCGCCCCCAAGTCCGGTGGGGTGTGCGTGACGTGGTTCCAGAAACGAGACGAGATGACGAATATGATTGCTTCTTTTGTAACGGTCGGATTTTTGGTGGAAGAAAAGGCTATTTTGAACGTTTAGAAATTATATATATATATATATATATATATATATTACAATTTAAACATAATCATCTTCACCTATAAATTACTCATTATTCTATTTATATTTTACACTTCAAAAAACATTCTCTATATTTTATTACCTTCTACACAAACACTCATCTCTCATATTTTTTTTTCACTATACATGTATTCAAATCTCAAAACCCCAAACACTCCAAATTAATATCTTATAGCCTCACAATATTTGGTTTAGCTGATTATATGTCTGATAGTCTAGTGTTTTCTTTATATAAGATTAACATCATTACTGTAGTTGTTTAGCGTATGCATCATGGCTATACATAATTAAGATCTTATAACCTGAGAATATTTGGTTTAGCTTTATTTCATGTTCCTTGTTTGGTTATGGGCTTAGAGTAGAACCGAGTATTCGAATGTCTATAGGGTCCAGCATTATGTATGGCTAGCATAAACGAATGCTGCAGGGTTGGTGGAAGTTTCATGGATGGGTTGTTAGAAACAGTCCGCCAGTTATGAGATATTTAACCTCCCTCTATGCGTGAGGATTGAGAGCATGTCATGCTTACGTATAGTTTTAAGGCGTTGTGATGATACTTGAGACAAATATGGGTAGGTGTGGAAGGTAGTATGGGCCCATACTACTAAAAGCAGAGGACCCATACACGTAGCAAAGAAGTCACAACCCCTAGGGTTTTCGGATTATTATATGGAATATCTGATATCTTCCTGGTATATTTTTCAGCATGGTGGTTACTCGACAATTTGTGTCTGGATCCGGGTAGGGATCAGGACACGGAGAATTAGAGGCACCCCTAGTGCCCGAGAGTATTGGTCAGATGGGGACAGATGAGATGCACGCCAGGATCCTGGAGATCCCGCATGATGAGGTGGTTGCGTTGTTCTGGGCTCAGTTACCGAAGATGTTTGGGTCTATCAAGACCACCATGGTGGAGTATTTCGATGATCGCTATGCAGCCCTCTCTGAGGTGGCTGTCGCAGCAGCCACAACGGCTGTAATGGTGGCAGCGGTAGGAGCCAGTCGGGCTTTCCAGTATCGGGACTTCGACAACACGAAGACCCCTACTTTTGATGGGACTCAGAACCCCATCAAAGCCAAGAGGTGCCTATCTGACATGGAGGAATGTTTCTTCACGTGTTAAAGTCCTACTGACCAGAAGGTCAGATGTGCCCTGAACCTGTTGAGTTCTGGGTCAAAGGACTGGTGGAGATTAATGATTGGATCGTATTCTAATGATCAGAGAGTCGCAGTTACTTGGGAGCAGTTTATGGATATGTTTCGTGCTTGCTAAATTCCACGGTTCGAGCGGGAGCGGCTAGCTCAGTTGTTTCTGGATTTGAGACAGGATGGTGAGATGGTGACGGAGATCACCCGCATGTTCACAGAGAGGGCGATGTTCAGCCCGGAGTTTGCTTCTGAGCAAGCTCAAATGACACGTTATATGAGCATGCTCAAAACTGACATCTGCGAGTTTGTGGCTACTCAGCGATGTGATACTTTGCTAGTGTTACGGAGGCCTCTAGGTAGCGTAAGTTGGAGATTAAGTTGCAGTTGAGGGAGCAACGGCAGGCCCCGACACAGTCACAGTCAGCACCGAAGCGGTCTAAGACCGCTGATTCCAGGTCAGGGGGACAGTATGGCCGCACTTGTGGCAAGTGCGGGAAGGGTAATTCAGGGGTTTGTAGATTGAGCAGTGTGTGTTACAAATGTGGCAAGGAGGGGCATTTCGCAAAGGAATGCCGCCAGGTAGCCCTGGTACAGGATATGAGGATCTGCTACCACTGCCATCAGGTTGGTCACGTGAAGACCAACTGTCTGCAGCTCTCTGCCAGGCTGGCCCAGGCTCCAGCGTCAGCTACACTAAGGATTACCAATGGGAGGCAGGGTATAGCGAAGCCCCCAAGGGCCTAGGGACACGCTTTCCACCTCACATCAGAGGAGGCCAGGACAGCACCAGATGTGGTTGTCGGTATGTTTCTATCCCTTATCTTACTGATTATATTTGTTGTAAGCTTATATATATTTGTGTCTATGATTAGGTACGTTTTTATTGAACTCCTTACCTGCCTGGGTATTATTTGACTCGGGGGCAAGTCGGTCTTTTGTTTCTCAGTCTTTCAGTAGGGAATTCGGGTTTCCAGTGGGAGAGCTGGAGTGTCCGTTGCGAGTCTCTATCGTCGACGTACACGGAGTCTCCGCTTCTTCAGTCTATCGTGGTTGCGCGTTAGAGATATTCGGGGTATCTTTTCCGATCCACTTGACCGATTCCCATGGGGGATGTGTGTGTGATCATGGGTATGGATTAGCTTAGTCACTTCGGTGCCATGATCGACCGGGAGGGTCAGCGGATGTTTGTTCGAACCCCAAGTGGGGGAGAACTGTGTCACACCCCCGAACCAAACGACGAAAATGTCCGAGGGCTCGCGTGACTTAAATTGAATATCATCACAATGAATATACATGAATCATAACATAAACATCACCATGCATCAATATATTACAACTGACTTTGTTCACATCAAGTACATTTTTTTAACATTACAAATCCATAACATAAATTGTTTGATAGTTTTCAAAAGCACAACACCCTAACATACTTGGTACTACTCCTCAGCTTATCTGTTACCTGAGAATACAAGTTATTTTGAAAACGGTCAACATATGGAATGTTGGTGAGTTCATAAGCAGGTTTGATATGAAATGTTTTGTGTAGTCTGTAAAAAAACAACCTAGAAAATCCAATATTTTCCGAAAAGACCATTGTTTATATAAAAGTGTGAAGATCCGTACTTATATGCATGATGATTTCTAGACGTGTATACTTGAAAAACTTCGTATTAAAAGTACCAGTGAAAAATGTTGAACTTCCCCGGAAAACCCGATGTTTTCCGAAAATAAAAATATCATATAACGGTTCGAATTGTTATCCCATCACGTGAATGATTTTGATTTACCTTGATTACTTGATTTATATTGGATTTATTTATGTGAGTCATTATAACCATGCACGATAATGACTAGTTCGTCTGTCTTGGCACTCTGGTGAACGCCTGAATTGATCTTAAGATTTTGTCACCCTAGACTGGCCAAGTCTAACTGTAGCGAATAGCTGCGGTGTGGGGGAGTCACCCCCGTATAGATCTATACACAGACTCTCGCTCTCCCTCCAAGAGACTTTGATTATAACTACAGACTACGACCGACACACGTTGGTGCCACCTGTTATGACTCACTAAATCCCAATTAACTTTGATTACTATTGATTATAGACATGTATTTGTTTACTTGGATTGACAATCGGCCTAATAAACGAGGAGAAGAGGATTACAAGATCCTACTATCCCCGCGTATTATTTATGGCTATTGGTTATACGAAGGGCACGCTGGCCTATTTCACATTTGATTTACTTGGACCTTAATAGCAATGCTAATGGGCCACTAAGACCCAATAGCACTTAAGAGCCATTGAGGGTCCCTTAAATACGAAATTGGGTCATAGAAGGCCCAATAACATTATTTATTATCCCTTGGGCCCAAAAATCATGTTAATGGGTCACAAAGGCCCAACAAGCATGATTGGAACTTTCAAGCCCAAAGATTTGAACGTTTACTTGTTTTAGGTGTAGTTTAATTGTTAGAAAGTTTGATTTGGGTGATTGTAAATTTCGCACCGGAACAAGACGGTCGGTTATATTTAACGATGTTTTGATTTATACGTATCTTCATCTTTCCATTTTCATGAATGGTATTTGGTATTTCTATTTTAACTCAAATATCTTAAAAATAAAATAATTGACTCAAAATTCTTGGTTTGAACCCCTTTTAGCCCTTCTTTGGTAAAACTGACAGATTTAGTCCTTTATATAAAAAAAAGACATTTTAAGCCCTTAAACCATTTTCTTGACACTTTTAACCCAAAGACTTGTTCAAGTGATGTTTTTACCTCAAAACTTATTCTTTGGCAGTTTCAGCGCTTCCAGAAAAATATTTTTCGCTCAAAGCCCAAACTTTTGCAACTTTTACAAGTTTGGCCCAAAATCCAAAAAGTTTACATTTTTTACCCTTGTTTGGAAAATACATCATTTTAACCCCTAAAATAGTTTTGTTTACCCTTTTTTCCCCCTGTTGTAATAGCCCGAAATTCAGGTTCGACCATTTAACCCTTCATTTTTCCAAGTTGTCATATTGGGTCCTTTGTGTTAACTGTTAAGATTGAGAGTACGCTGGGCGTACAAGGAGTACGTTGCGCGTACTCGTGCGCTTACTTTGTATGCGGTTCCATCCGAGTATGTTGGGCGTACCTAAGGTTACGCTGGGCGTAACCGGCCCAGACTCAAAACCCTAATATGACTTGAGGGCTATAAAAGGAATGAGATGGTCTTGTCCCTCAGCCACCATCTTTCAGAAAGAAACCCTAAGAGAGCATTTCATTTGTTTTTAAGCTTGGGTGTGAGTGTTCTAAGCTTCAAAGTGTCATTTCAAGGTGGTGAAAGAGAAGAGGAGACCATTGTGGAGGCTAGAAGTTGGTGGACAAATGTAGATCTGAGGACTACAAAGGTTGGAGCTTCTTCCTAAGGTAAAAAGTTCAGATCTTGCCTTATAGTTTATATGGTGTGCTTCTTGGACCAATTTCTAGGGTTTTTGGTCCCAAGATGGAGACTTTATGAGCAAGTAGTCTCCATTGGCCTAGATCTATCATATTCCAGAACTATATGAGTTGTATGTTCATAAAAATGCAATCTTGGACATGGATGTTGAGCCATGCATGAGATCTAAACTCTTGGAGGAGAAAGGAAAGGTGTTAGAAGGTGTGGGGAACCTTTATAGCCATGCAAAGGCTTAAAGGTTTCGAATTTGTGGATTAAGACGTATTATATTGGCCAGATCTGGAATATGGGGTTATGTCTTAATCGTTTAAGACATTAGAATGAGGAACTGAGAAACTGGGATGTACGCTGGGCGTAATCCCAGTACGCGCCGCGTAGTGGGTTGCGTTCCCCGTTTCTGGAATGCAAGGGTACGCCCCGCATACAGGAGCTGGTACGCCCCGCGTACTGCTTGCTGTTGACTTTTGTTCACTTTTAGGGTTTTGGTCAACATGTGGACTTTTGAGTCAAGGAGGGGTGAAATGGTCTTTTACCCTTCTGTTGGATAGTGGAAAAGGGTGTAGCTTAGTCATGGAAGCCGATAATAATTAGAATGATTATTTGTTGTGATTAGGCGGGGCTAGGTCGTTGTTTCGAGATTCAGAGATATCGAGCACGTGAAATTCTAGACATCATACAAGGTGAGTCTTCTCACTTTACTGTACCTGGAAAGGTACCTATGTGTGACCGTAAGGTCTTGTATGCTCTGAGATGCATGTTTTGTATGATATGTGTTGTATGTTCTGTATGCGTTATGTATGTGATACGTATGCTATGTATGATATGGGCCGGAAGGCATTATGACGTGGACCGAAAGGTCAGGGAGTCATGGACCGGAAGGTCGATACGAGTAGGACCAGAAGGTCTACTAGGACTGGGACGGAAGTCCCCTGAGACACATGGGCCTGAAGGTCGTGTAGAGTATGGCCTGGAAAGGCGTATGTGTGTAAGGGTATTTTGGGGAACTCACTAAGCATTTATGCTTACAGTTGTTGTGTTATGTGTTTCAGGTACTAGCGAGGACCGTGGGAAGGCGCCGGCGTGACTCATTCACACTAGAGAGAGGATTTGATTTTTGTGATCTTGGGATACGATATGATTTGATAACTATTGTTGGATATTTTTGAAAATATTTTATGTGAAAATGGTTGTGACAAAGTAAAATTTTTGTTTTGAAAATTACGTTGTTACACCTGTTTTGAGAAGTTTATCATTTCACTCCCTTGAAAGTTGAAATTTTCGCAAGTTATGGCATAATGGGCCAAAAAGCCCAAAATTTGGCCCATTAAGCTACAATTTACACATCTAGCCCTTAAAAGAGTATGATATCCATAAAAACTTTTCTTTTTACTGATTTGACTCTTTTAGTCCTTAAGAAACTGTGAATGACAATCTTTCCCTAAACTTTTTCTTATTTGACAAAAATAACTCAATAATGAGTCTTATGTTGTAACATGTTTATTTTAACCCTTATATGGTAGATTTTCTTAACTAGTTATGTGTAATACACCCTAGATCACATATTTTTCCCTTATGAACTATAGATCTCGAAATATCTTTCATTTTTTGGCACATATTTACCCCATATACACATGAAATCACACTTAGCACACACATACACATAGATCTACACATTTTACTTGTATTCCCCCCCATAAAACATATGAAAACCAAAAATAGAGGGGTATGAACTCAGCTTTTCTTGTTGTTTTCGATTTGAAGAAGAAATGGAAGAAGTTTGATGCTATTCTCGGCCTTACAAAGCTTCTTGAGAAGAATTTGGCCTAGATGGGTTCTAAGAAGCATGATCATGAAGTTTCATGAGTTAGAAGGGGATTATAACAATCTCAAGAAGCTAAACCATGGATCCAAGCATTAACTTACCTAGAATAATGATTTTTGTGGAATAACCTCCTTCAAAATCTCTTAATCTCGAAAACTTTGAAGGAGAAGTGAAGAGTGTTCTTTGAGAGTGTTTGGATAGAATTTGTGAGGTGTGTGTGTGTTTTTCCTCTGTGTTCTCGGCCGAAGAAGAAAAGACAGGGGAGAGGAGAGATAGTGAAGTGATAGATGCTTGGAAGTATGAGATAGTTGCATGGATATCCGAAGTATAATTGTGAGGAGGCATATAAAAGTGAACTCTTTCTCCTTAAGTTTTGTAGTTGGGCCGAGAGAGGTAGAGGAAAGAAAGACTTTGGGGCTTATTTTGTGCTTAAATCCATATTATGGCCCATTGATTATTTTTCGGCCCAATTGGTCTTTGGAGATGGTTCACGGCCCAAAATAAATCAAAGAATGAGTTTTATGGTCCATTAGGGCTAATTAGATTTGTTATGGCCCAATAAGGTCCAATAGGGTATTTTATTTCATTCTAGGCCCAATATGGCCCAAAATGTTAAAATAAATGGGAGTGGGTCCAATTAGAGCCCATTTAAGAGTTCTAAGCCCAAAATAGTCAAATTGGAGGCTTATTGGCCCATTAGGCCCAATAAGGAAATCCTAGCCCATAATGGACTTAAACCGGGATTTTTAGGGTTTCCAATTCTTTGTTGACTATTTGAAGTGCTTGTATAGAGTGTTTGATGGGGATTTTATTGTTATTGAATAAGCATCATACATGCTTTCACATTTTTGGTTCCCAAATGTTATCATTGTTGTTGTTACATGGCATAGAATTCCTAGTTGTGACATCATCCCCCCATTAGAGAGAATTTTGACCCGAAATTCTTTCTAAAGCTAGATTTGAGAATGCGAGAATAGGTGAGGGTACTTCTGTTTCATCTGGTCTTCGCATTCCCATGTGAATTCTGGCCTACGCTTCGCGTTCCACCGTTCCTTCACAATAGGAATGCGACTTTGCTTAGTAGGCTTCACCTCCCTGTCCATGATTTCGACTGGTTCTTCGACTAACAAGAGATTCTCGTTGATTTCGATTTACTCAAGCGGAATGACGAGGGTTTCATCGGATAAACACTTTTTCAAATTGGAAACGTGGAACACGGGGTGTACACTGCTGAGCTCAGCGGGTAGCTGCAGTCTATAAGCCACTGGACGGATTTGGGCAAGGATCTCGAAGGTTCCAATGTAGCGTGGGTTCAACTTTCCTCGTTTTCCAAAAAGAATAACCCCTTTCCAGGGAGAGACCTTTAACAACACCCGATCCCCAACTTGAAATTCCAAGGGCTTTCGCTGTTTATCAACGTAGCTCTTCTGTTGGTCTCGTGATGCTTGTAGTCGAGCTCTGATTTGAACTATTTTCTCCGTTGTTTCGTGTATAATCTCCGGTCACGTTAACGCATTTTCTGGTGTCTGTCCTCTACTAGCTGGGTGTCACCTACCTCATCCCAACACAACGGTGATCTACATTTACGTCCATACAACGCCTCGAAGGGAGCAACTTTGATGCTCGAGTGATAACTGTTGTTGTGTGAGAATTCAATTAAAGGCAAGTGGGTATCCCACGACCTTCCAAAGTCTATCACACATGCACGAAGCATGTCTTCTAGTGTTTGAATGGTTTGCTCACTTTGACCATCCGTTTGTGGGTGGTAGGCAGTGCTTATGTCGAGTTGTGTTCCCATCGCTTTCTGAAGTGATTGCCAAAAGCGTGAAATAAACCTACTATCTCTATCTAAGATGATAGATACTGGCACTTCGTGGAGTCTCACGATTTCCTTGATGTTGGTTCTCGTTAATCTTTCCATTTTGTATGACTCTTTGATTGGCAGGAAATGAGCGGATTTTGTCAACCTGTTGACTATTACCCATATGGTATCCAAACCATCTGCTGACTTGGGTAATTTGGTCACAAAGTCTATAGTAATTCTTTCCCATTTCCACTTAGGAGTTACTGGTTGCTATAATAATCCCAAGGGCTTTTGATATTCCACCTTCACTTAAGCACAAGTAAGGCATCTGCTAACATAGGTGGCAATCTCTACCTTCATGTTGGGCCACTAATAATGTTGCTTGATATCCAAGTACATTTTATCTGAACCCGGATGGATGGAGTATCATGTTTTGTGGGCTTCATTCATGACTACCTCTCTGAATCCCCCAAGTTTAGGGATCCAAATGCGGTTCATGAAGTAATATGCTCCGTCCTCCTTCACTTCGAAATTCTTTTCGATTCCACATAATGCTTCGCTTGTTTTGTTTTCCGTCTTCATCGCATCGGACTGGACCGCTCTGATTTGTGAGGTTAGATGGGATTGAATGGTTATGGAGAGAGTCTTTACACAACGATTCGAGTATTCTTTTCGACTCAAGGCATCAGCTACCGCGTTAGCCTTGCCTGGGTGGTACTTGATTTCACACTTATAATCGTTTAGTAGCTCAACCCATCTTCGTTGCCTCATGGTCAACTCTTTATTATTTAAGATGTGTTGGAGACTCTTGTGGTTTGTGAAAATGGTACACCTTGTACCATAAAGGTAGTGCCTCTAAATTTTCAAGGCGAAGACCACAGCTCCTAATTCTAGATCATGGGTCGTATAGTTCACCTCATGTGTCTTTAGTTGTCGGGATGCATAAGCTATCACCTTCCCATGTTGCATGAGTACGCAACCTAAACCCTGATTCGACGCATTGCAGTAAACTACGAAGTCCTCCGTCCCTTCTGGTAGCGATAGTATCGGTGCACTACAGAGTGCTTGCTTCATAGTTTGGAATGCAGCTTCTTGCTTATCTATCCATTCAAAGGGTACACCCTTTTGTGTAAGCATGGTAAGTGGCTTGGCTGTCTTAGAGAAGTTCTGGATGAACCTCCTATAATAGTCTACGAGACCTAAAAATTGGCGAATTTCTATAGGTGTCGTTGGGATCGCCCATCCTTCGATGGCTTTGATCTTAGAAGGATCCACGTGTATCCCTTCTTGACTAACAACATGACCCAAAAAGTTCACACTACGGAGCCAGAACTCACACTTAAAGAGTTTTGTGTATAGCTTTTCGGTTCGCAAGGTTTCCAGGATTTGTTGGAGAAGTTGGCAATGAAAACGATGACAAAGTTGTCAAGGAATGGTCGGCAGATTCGATTCATTAGGTCCATGAATGTGGCAGGGGCATTCGTTAGACCGAAGGACATTACGATAAATTCATAATGTCCATAACGAGTTCGAAAAGCGGTTTTGGGGATATCCTTTTCCCGGACCTTGAGTTGATGGTATCCAGATCGTAGATCTATCTTGGAGAAATAGCTGGCGCATTGAAGTTGGTCAAATAGATCGTCAACTCGCGGAAGTGGATAGCGATTTTTGACAGTGAGCTTATTTAGTTCCCTGTGGTCAATGCACATCCTAAAGGATCCATCTTTCTTCTTAACAAAGAGAATCGAAGCTCCCCAGGGTGAGAAACTGGGTCGGATGAATCCTTTGTCCAAAAGCTCACTGAGTTGGCTGGACAACTCTTGCATCTCCGCAGGAGCCAATCTGTAGGGCGATTTGGCAATGGGTGTAGCTCCTAGCACAAGGTCAATTCAAAACTCGACTTGTCTTTCTGGGGGTATCCCCGGAAGATCATCAGGGAAGACATCCGGGAACTCGTAAGCTACTGGAATGTCTTGAATATTGACCTCTTCCTTGGATTTATCCACTATATGAGCCAGAAATGTCAAGTCTTTCTTTCGTAGATAATTTTGTGCCTTAATGCACAAGATAAGATGAAGGTTCGTGCTGGGTTTGTCTCCGTATATAATTAGGGTTTCGTGATTTGGAAGGTGAAGGCGAACGACCTTCTCGTGACACATAATTTCAGCATGGTGGGGGCTTAACCAATCCATGCCAATAATCACATCAAAACTCTTAATGGAAACAGGCATTAATTTTATTTGAAAGACATGTTGGTTCAAGGTTAGGGTACATCCGATATAGATTTCCCAGTGGATTCTGTTTTCCCATTGGCCATTTCCACCGTAAATTTAGGCTTCATTAAGCTTCTGGGGTTGTCGCTTTAACAAGTGTTTAAATCTATTGCTCACAAAACTTCGTTCTGATCTGGTTTCAAATAGGATGCATGCATAAGAGTGGTTTAGGAGAAACATACCGGTGACAACAGTGTTGGATATAGTGTCTAAGTTCATAACTATATTTGGTATGTACTTGACCCGACCCGGCATGGTCCATTTGGGTTGCACTTCACCCGAACAGTTTATGGATAATATTTGAGAATAATACAAGTTATGATTTATTAATATATTATAAGTTCTAATATATTAATATAAGATCATATTATTTAATTAGTAGTGATCTATAATTAATCTAGGATTAATTTAGTGATCAAAGATATTACTAATTAAATATGGGCTTCTATATTTATATTGTGTGGGCAAATGCTTATTTAGAATGGGCTAGGCTTGGATGGAAAAGTCCATGGATACTCCATGGAGCTTTAACCCATGGATCTCATGGAAATGAAGAGACATGGGTATTAGGGTTTAACCCTAATCCACCACACTATATAAAGGAGGCTTTGGTTCTTGAAATGACACTAGTTGACACTTGTTGAGGTGAGGGCAATTTCAAGATAGTAGTGACTATTCTCTCCAAGTTCCAAGTTTGTGGTGATTTGTGAGTTTCATTTGAGGCATCCACATTATTGGTGCTAGGCTCTATTACTCCAAGCAATCAACTACAACTACAAGGTAAGTATATCTACTAGCTTATTTGATTCATGTTCCCCATGCCATGCTAGTTAGGATATAAACCTTGGAAAATTAATTATTTGCATGTATCTTAGACAAACAAAGATCCAAGGTTTATTAGGGTTGTGTGTACACTTAGGAAGTGTTAGAATGCTCAAAACCCATCAAACAGTAGGGTCCTGAACCGCTTCTCCCTGACCCATGGTCAGCACTCTTCCTGTTCCTCCATTTCCAGGGTTGTTGTTGTTGGGGAAATTTCGACGGAAATGCCCAGTCTTTCCACATCCATAGCAGGTGTGGCTCGGTCCTTCATTGTTGTCGCTATTGTTGGTGTTGTTGTTGTTGTTGTTGTTGTTGTGGTTGTTATTGTTGTTTCCTTGCTGCTGATTTTGGGGAGGATAGGTCCTGCAATATTTTTCCATGTGGCCCTTTCAATTGCAACTGGTACAATGCATCTCCTTGCATTCTCCATTATGATGGAGACTACACTTGTTTCACTTTAGGAGATTTCTAGAATACTTCCTAGCAGCACTTGGAGCAGCTGAGACTGGAGCATGTGGTGTGGAGGGAACTTGGGTGGTTGCAACATTAACTTTCACTGTCTGTTGCTTCGTTGACGACTCTGAGCCTTTTCGCCCTTTTCTCTTGTTATTCTTTCCTTTCTTGTTGTCACTCTCCTTCTTGTCTTCAGCTTCACTTGGCTTCTCGCCCTTCTTGTTGTTGTGGTCATACAGTTTCTTAGCCAATCTCTTGGCACTGTCGAAGGTTTCGGGATTTGCAGCTATCACATTTCCTTGAATTGGGGAAGTTAATCCCCAGATGAATCATTCAATTTTCTTTCCCTCCGAAGTAATCATGCCAGGCCACAACAGAGACAGTTCACTAAACCTTGATATGTATGTGTCAATGTCGAAATTTCGGATGGTGAGATTCCACAACTCCTGTTCCATCTTCTGAATTTTGTTTCGCAGGCAGTACTCGGGCATCAGCATTTCATTCAACTCCACCCACGGGATAGAGTTGGCTACAGGGAGAGTCATGGCTTCTATGTGTCTGTTCCACCAGGTGAGAGCTTGATCAACGAACGTGCATGCGGAAAATTTCACCTTCATCTCCTCAGGTCACTCGCATATCTTGAACACTGATTCCACCTTCTCAATCCATCTTTTCAAGGTTATCATTCCCCCAATGCCATTAAAGGTTCGTGGCTTGGCATTGGTGAAATCTTTGTAGGAGCATGTCTTAGTAGGTACTTGATTTATTCCGTTGTTCGAACTTCCAGCCCCTTGTCCATTGACTCCACCATTGTTCCCTTGGTGGATTTGCACCATGGTTGCAGTAACCGCAGCAGATACAGCTACTTGGAATGCAGCTGAGTTGACTTCGGGTGGGGTTGGCCCAGGGTTTCCACGGGTTGGCCGTTGAGGCATCTTTCTGTCATGGAACAGAAAGATGTTGAGTGCCTATCGTTTTTGTGAGATTGTGGTCCTATAAACTAGGTGTGTTGCATGAACTTAAGTAATTTTACAAATTAGCATACAATCATGGATATATAACACATAGAAGATTACAACATCACAATAGAACACATAAAATTTTCCATTAATATTATCTGCACTTTGATACATGAAAATTTGCTCGAAAGAGCATACATAAGTGGTGCAAGTTCGGCAGCGTAACGACTCTATGAGTAGTGTAATCACTTAAACATAGAGTCGATGGTACATAACATAGACCATAGTAGCATAACACTAAAGACGGATACGACTAGTCCTAGTCATGGTGGGATGTGCCAGGGGGTGGTGTCGAGGAAGTGGACGCTCCCTGAAGGCGAGCCACCTGCCGTTCCCCATCTCGGAGTCGAGCCTCCCACCTTGCCTGCCCCATGTGGAACTCTTGAATAACCTCTCACGTTTCCTTCTCTGCACACTCGACCCTAGTCCGCATCTGGTGCATCTGATCGGCGGTGCTCTGAGCTAGATCGTCGGTGCTCCGCAATCGTCTCACCATGACCGGAAGCGCACGATCAGCCGGTCCTCCCTCCCTCAAGTCATAGAACTCGCTTGACATGCCGAACGGGGGTCGCTGTCCCTGCTTTCTGCTCCACCTCCAAACGTCGATACCCCAGGGGGTGTAGGACCAGTAGGGCCCATCCGATAAGCGGGCACCCTAATCGGGTAAGGGGGTTGATGACTTCGGGCTCCGCGTCCGAATCACCATCTTCGTCATCGTTGGGTTCCTCCTCGAGGTCTTCTTCGACTTCCTCTTCTTCCTGGTCCACCACTGGCTCAGCAAGTCCGCCCTCGACTTCCGCCTCAGGTTCCCCTTCGGATTCCTCCTCGGGGTCTTCTTCAGGTTCCTCTTCAGACTCCTCCTCGGGGTCTTCTTTAGGTTCCTCTTCAGACTCTTCCAACCATCCGTTATTCCCCTGATTAGGGAAATACGGATCTCCGGGGTGATGGAAACCGGCCATATTATCTGCGAGAGTGTATAAATATGCTCATATTATTCCTAAAATGTTTTAATTATCGTAAAAATTGAGTTGATGTTCTCTTCTCGGTAATAAAGGGGTATGTTTTTAGGTTTACCGACCTTCACGATTTCCTCGGGGCATGTGATAGTTGTACCTCGGAGGAAATGTAGTTGATCAGGCTACATTCACCCCTTAATACTACTATGAATAGTCCCAACTTAACCGAGATGCCAACATCATCTTATTTGATTTGGTATGATGTTATTTTTCCTATATCGTACAAGTAGAGTTGTTTTATCGTTGCGTCTTATTTGTTTTGTTTTGTTCAGAGTTGTTTTTGGTCCCTTCTTTGGTTTATAGTTGCATATCAATGTGTGCTTAGATATGTTAGTTCACTATAAACAGTGCTCTGATACCAACCTGTCACACCCTCGAACCAAACGGCAGAAACGCCCGAGGGATCGCGTGACTTAAATTGAATATCATCACAATGAATATACATGAATCATAACATAAACATCACCATGCATCAATATATTACAACTAACTTTGTTCACATCAAGTACATTGTTTTAACATTACAAATCCATAACGTAAATTGTTTTATAGTTTTCAAAAGCACAACACCCTAACATACTTGGTACTACTCCTCAGCTTACCTGTTACCTGAGAATACAAGTTATTTTGAAAACGGTCAACATATGGAATGTTGGTGAGTTCATAAGCAGGTTTGATATGAAAATGTTTTGTGTAGTTTGTAAAAAAAACAACCCAGAAAATCCGATATTTTCCGAAAAGATCATTGTTTATATAAAAGTGTGAAGATCCGTACTTATATGCATGATGATTTCTAGACGTGTATACTTGAAAAACTTCGTATTAAAAGTACCAGTGAAAAATGTTGAACTTCACTGGAAAACCCGATAATGACTAGTTCGTCTGTCTTGGCACTCTGGTGAACGCCGGAATTGATCTTAAGATTTTCTCACCCTAGATCGGCCGAGTCTAACTGTATCGAACAGCTGAGGTGTGGGGGAGTCACCCCCATATAGATCTATACACAGACTCTCGCTCTCCCTCCAGGAAACTTTGATTATAACTACAGACTACGACCGACACACGTTGGTGCCACCCGTTATGACTCACTAAATCCCAATTGACTTTGATTACTATTGATTATAGACATGTATTTGTTTACTTAGATTGACGATCGGCCTAATAAACGAGGAGAAGAGGATTACATGATCCTACTATCCCCGCGTATTATTTATGGCTATTGGTTATACGAAGGGCACGCTGGCCCATTTCGCATTTAATTTACTTGGACCTTACTAGCAATGCTAATGGATCACTAAGGCCCAATAGCACTTAAGAGCCATTGAGGGTCCCTTAAATAGGAAATTGGGTCATAGAAGGCCCAATAACATTATTTATTATCCCTTGGGCCCAAAATCATGTTAATGGGTCACAAAGGCCCAACAAGCATGATTGGAACTTTCAAGCCCAAAGATTTGAATGTTTACTTGTTTTAGGTGTAGTTTAATTGTTAGAAAGTTTGATTTGGGTGATTGTAAACTTCACACCGGAACAAGGCCGGTCGGTTATTTTTAACGATGTTTGGATTTGTACGTATTTTCATCTTTCCATTTTCATGAATGGTAGTTGGTATTTCTATTTTAACTCAAATATCTTAAAAATAAAATAATTGACTCAAAATTCTTGGTTTGAACCCCTTTAAGACAATCTTTGGTAAAATTGACAGTTTTAGTCCTTTATATAAAAAAAAGACATTATAAGCCCTTAAACCATTTTCTTGACACTTTTAACCCGAAGACCTGTTCAAGTGATGTTTTTAGCTCAAAACTTATTCTTTGGCAGTTTCAGCCCTTCCAAAAAAGTATTTTTCGATCAAAGCCCAAACTTTTGCAACTTTTACAATTTTGGCCCAAAATCCAAAAAGTTTACATTTTTGATCCTTGTTTGGAAAATACATCATTTTAACCCCTGAAATAGTTTTTTTTTACCCTTTTGCCCCCTGTTTTGAGAAGTTTATCATTTCATTCTCTTGAAAGTTGAAATTTTCGCAAGGTATGGCTTAATGGGCCGAAAAGCCCAAAATTTAGCCCATTAAGCTACAATTTACACATCTAGCCCTTAAAAGAGTATGATATCCATAAAAACATTTGTTTTTACTGATTTGACTCTTTTAGTCCTTAAGAAACCATGAATGACAATCTTTCCCCAAACTTTTGCTTATTTGACAAAAATAACCCAATAATGAGTCTTATGTTGTAACATGTGTATTTTAACCCTTATATGGTAGATTTTTCTTAACTTGTTGTGTGTAATACACCCTAGATCACATATTTTTCCCTTATGAACTATAGATCTCGAAATATCTTTCATTTTTTGGCACATATTTACCACATATACACATGAAATCACACATAGCACACACATACACATAGATCTACACATTTTACTTGTATTCACCCCCATAAAACGTATGAAAACCGAAAATAAAGGGGTATGAACTCACCTTTGCTTGTTTTTTTTTATTTGAAGAAGAAATGGAAGAAGTTTGATGCTATTCTCGGCCTTACAAAGCTTCTTGAGAAGAATTTGGCCTAGATGGGTTCTAAGAAGCATGATCATGAACTTTCATGAGTTAGAAGAGGATTATAACAATCTCAAGAAGCTAAATGATGTGTGTAAACTCAAATAGTTTTAAACCTACTTTTAATTATAAAATGAACACACAAAGGCAGTGGACCTATCAATTGTGGTAAAGCTAAATAAGTAGGGTATCGAACACAGGGAACGGTAACTTAAAACTAAAGACTAATTTTATCTAAATTGAATAATAAATAGGGGTTTTCTCTAGTTTTACAAGACTAGAAACTTACTACTATTACTTAGACTAAAAACTAGAAAAGCAAAGATTTAACTAAATTCAATAACGAAAGGAATTTCTGTTTAGTTCAACTCAATTGATCCTATGGTTGATATTATGGTAATAGTGCAATGGATTAATTCTTCTATTGGATACCGATTCAAGTGATTAGATTCACGTTCACTGCACTAATCCTTAGAGAACAAACTAACTCAAAACGTGGCCAGTTGTCTAATTTAATTTAATTCACTAGATTATTTATTCGGGTTAATTTAGACTTGTAATAGCTAACTGATTTGGTTCTTTAGTTAACCTCTTGTTGATGGTTATCACACAAGCTCACACATGAATTTACCTAATTTTCTATTAATTTTAGTTTCATGTTCATTAATCCTAGACATATGATAAAGTGGTCACATAAACATATGAGGTTGACAATTAAAAGATGTTCATACTATTTAATTATCTTCCTATTAACAGACTAATATTTATCATTCACACACAAGGTTCTTTAACAAGCTAAAATCAACAAAATCACCAATATTGAATTAATCCTACCATAAATAAAACCGTAGTTTTAATATTGTATCCCCAAACAGAAGTTTAAGAGTTTTAGCTCATGATTGAGGTAATTAACAACAATAAAACGAATTCTAATTGTCTAACCATGATTGAAAACAATAGATTAAGTAGAATGATGAGAATTTGCCTCAAATCTCCTTCGGAATTGAATTCTAGGTTGTATCTTCATTACATCCACTAAACCTCACCGTCGATGCCCTCCAAACAACCTGCTCTGTCGCCTTCTTGCATAACCCAGTTCGAAACAGAGGAGATATTGAAGATGGGTTCCAATCAACCGCTGGGAACTGTTGTACTTCACTCGTATGTTCTTCTCGGGAAGCACATCAATATTGTGGATCGACAAATCCACTCATGTCTACCTCGCCTGTTAAGCGAAGGTAACACATATAGTTCAAATTATACAATTATGTTGTTAAATAACTTCAATTTCCTTCAAATTAGGGTTTAAAATCGATGAATTTGACTTGTTGTTCTCGTTGTTTCTGTTGCATGTGGTGGTTTCAGATAAGATATTGTTACTGAAGAAAAAGAAAAACAATTGCTCTGATACCAACTGAAGAAATGAGAAAAATTCAATAAACCTAAACTAGAGTAGTCCAAGTGTTGAAAATACTGAAACAAAGTTTCAGAATCGTCAAGTGGCAAGTAATGCGGAAAATAAAGAGTTGTAAATCACAAAGTTAATGATAAAAACGTTTTTTTATATGTTCAAGATCAATGATTCAAAAGTGTTTAATATTCATCAAGATTCAGTTACAAGTGTTTGAATGATAGACAAGCTAAAACACTCAAATGGCTCTCTGAAGACTAATCTAAACAACAATTTTGCAGAATGATCTGAAATGAGCAAAGAAGAGCCAGGAAGAACTACTTTATAATGGATCCCAAGGGGCCTATTTATAGGCTTTGGAAAAGCCCATGACATGGCTTGACCAATCAGGTGTTGACACGTCATCATGACTTAGTCATCAGTTGACACATTTGCCCTACTTAACAGAGAATGGATGGAATATTCCAATTCTGTTAGTATTATGTTAGGGTTCCATCCAAGTTATGAGTCTTCGTAATTCTTGAACCTTCTTGATCAACATTGAAAAAGTGATGAGATTGTCTTCTTAGACGTCATCGACTTCCAGAAGTGTTGTTGATCATGTTGAGTAGTTTCTTGAATGTTGGACTGTGTCTTGAACTTAAAGATGTACCACCACATGTTCATGATGGACCATGGACGAAATTCATGTTCCTTTGAGCATTTGGACGTGCCTTCATCGTACATGATGTGTCATGTGTAGTCTTGTTAAACCATCAATGTGATCATGTTGATCCATTGACTTGAGTTGAGCCACCAAGTGTTCCTATTTAGCCATCAACTCTTGTTGAGCCATAGAGTTATTGATGAGTCAACAATGTTTCTGATGAGCCATCAATATTCCAAATGATCCATCAGTGTCTTGATGCTCCACATATGATCTGGATGTGCTCTCTGAGATCATGATGATCCAACTAGCTTTCTTCAAGTGCTCCATGTCAACAGCAGGTGCTCCATGTAAGCTTCAAGTGCTCCAAAATATGATTCTTCAAACACTTGTTGAATCTTCAACATCTTTCCAACTTGAAACATTCTGATAATGTTTGTTAGAAAGATATATAAAAGGACTCAACTTATTTCAAGTGACAATCACATATAAATATTTTCCAACAGTTTCCCCCTATGAGATGGTTACTGAAATAAGGAGTAAAAATAAAAGTAGAAATAAAAGTAATAACACGCAAAATAAATTTTAGCAATATGATAAGTTACCAGTAGCAAAAACATCATCCATATGTTCAAGAAAAAAAACAAACAAAACAAAAAAAAAACATAATCTAAACTTTGTTTCTCAAGTTTATTAACCATTGTCGGAAACTCAAAAACCATGTAAGTTCTTCAACGATCTTCACTCTCAGCGATTCTTCTTGATCTCCTGTTCTCTTCAATAAACTGATGATGCCTTCAATGAATTCAGAAGAGAATAAATGTTTTTGGGAGATTCTCATGAATTTTAATCGACCTTTAGAAGAGAATACAACACCTCTATGTGGTTTATTTAGAATGTTCCCAGGCGATTCATTCTCCATATTTAGATTCACATTTGGTTCCTCAGCTTCCTTTTCTCCTAGCTGTCCAATCTCCCAGTCAACATTGAAATTAATAACCATGTCGAGCACATATTGCCTTAGGCGTTGTAGAACATCTGCATAAGTTTTATCTGTACTCACCCTTTGTTTCAACCAAATGATTAGTGATCTGATATCAGCTTGGTTTATTCTTAGGAAATCAGCTTCATAAAACATGAACTCAGAGTTGTATGTCCTTCTTCCTTGAAAGAATGCATATGGCATTTTTCTAAATTTCCATATGTCAATTTTGTTGATTAAAGCAATCTTGAACTTTAACCATACAGGGAAAACTTGGATTGATTTCTTCTGAAAGAATCTTTTCTTTAGGTCTTCAATGTCTAAATCAACCTCAGCTGGATAAATTGCACTTGGCCATAAGTTAAACTTCATACCATTCGGGGGTGCAGGAATATCCCAGTTTTCTTTAGTGAGGTATGAAGGAGGTGTGAAGGAATTTGTGGGCTTGATGACCTTTACCTTTTGATAGGAATCTTTATAAGGGTTAAAGAAGATAGTTCTTTTAAGTGAAGACACTCTAAATTGTTTATCATGCCATGTACTCCTTTCTTCAGTCGAGATCTCTGGAGATTTCTTTTTTCGAAGCATCTATTGTTTAGACTTTAATTCCTTAGCCTTCAGTTGCTTAGCTAAACCTTCGTTTATCTGCATTTGAGTTTCTTTAGCTAATTCCTTTTTAGATTTGAATATATCTTCTGCTTTCCCCTATCGTTGGGATCACTGTGAGAAAGCTTTGACTGAGTGGTTGGTTCTGATACGATGAGCGGTTTAGAGAACTGGACATCTTTCCTTCTTGGAACTTTTAGAGATGGATCTTTGATCCCTTGTTGATGAATGAGCTCCTTTTCTTTCTCAGCTAACATGGCTTTGTTATGTTGAGCCTTTAATCATGCATCAGCAGGGATTTGTCAAGTGACTGTATTTTCTCATATCTCCTTTTCTCAAACTCATTTAGTGAGTTTGGAATTTGGTGTATGATAGGAGACTGACTTGATCTGTTCTTGTGGACCTTTCCCCCCTCTGGTTCAGGTAACCTCTCATTTGAACCATATAGATTTGCTAAGATCAAGTCAAGTTTGGAATCAGTTGATGCAACCTTTTGTTGAAGAGCACATAGATCTGAAGAGGAAGATTGTTGCTTGATAGCCTTGACTTCATCGACTAGCAACTGAACAGTCTTCTGAAGGGAAGATATGTCACCTGATGAGCTATTGATTTTCTCATAATTAGATTTTGATAAATTTGCTATGTCAGAGCTTAACGAATCCAAATGACATTGAACTTGCTCACTGAAGGCCTGAAAGGGAGAGGTAGAGGATGATGCAGAAGCTTTAGATAGTTCAGCAATGGACTTCTCAAGAGTGGAGATATAGCGGTCTTGAGCAGTAACATGATTTTGCATATGATCCAATTTGGCTTCATAGACGGACTCTAGATTGGATAAGGACTGTATGAAGTCATCTATCTTCTGATTCATCGGAGAGAGACATGCTTCAATAGTGTTATGAATTTTCTGATCTAGAGTTTCAATCCTCCGCATGTTACGAGCAACTTTTCCTTTGATATAAGCAGTTGTGCCTTCAAAATATTCAATAGTGACTTGAAGTGTTTTGACCCATGCTTCTGTTTTCTCATTGAGTATACACATATTTTCTTCCATACATTCAAGATATTCTTGAAAGTTCTGCAGATATTCAGAGTGAGAAGATGTGTGAAAGCGAATCTCTACAATACCATCAGCTACCATTTGGGCGGTAAGTCTGATGCGTGCAGGCTCTGTTTCTATGGTATTATCCTCATTTGTGTCTTTAGGAGTACTGTCGTCCTGAAGAGGATCTTGTGAAAAGGATGAGAGATTTGGTTCGTTAACATCTTTTTCTTGAGATTCTTTTAGAGTTGGAGGAGAGTAATCATCAAGATCAATGGTGAAAGTCCTGGCAGATAGAATGGAGTAAAGAACAATAGACATGTCATTGGTCTCATCATCGACTATTAGTCCTTCACTGGAAGGAATATCGATCGTCCGCATTGGAGTATCGTCATCGGGATTATCTTGTACTAGAGAATCTTGAGGAATATTTTCTGGTTCGGATTGCTTATCATCATCTTGGTTATCGTCCTTAAGTGAGTCATAATCCAAGGAGCCATGATGGTTTGGACTTTCTAGAACCGACTGAACGTGTGCTGGTGAAACTAGAGCTAAAGAGGATGGTTTATCATAATCAGATGGAGCGTGAAATAAGGAAACTATGAAAGAGAATGACTTAGAGGTTGTACCAGATTTAGGGAGAGATGTGGGTTCCTCTAAATCTGCTCCATGATTATCATCAGAGATGGCTGGAGATGAGATAGGGGTGGTTGACTTGATTTAGATTTCTTATTCTTTGCAGACTTCTTGGATGCATGATCAGAATGATTCCTCTTCTTTTTGGGAGGCGAAATAATCCCCTGGATGTATTTCTGATATGAGCAAAGAGAATCACTGTTTTCATCCAACTTTGTTAGTATAGAATCCGGAATGATGATTGGTTGTGAAGACCCAGATTCAGATGTCGTACGAATCTGATATGGCGTCATACATGAGAAATGAGGCTTTGGGCCTTCTGGAATCCATCCTGGTGCAAGATTACTGTTATGGATGGCGTCATAAATAATGATTGACCACCAACAAGGATGATGAATCAAAAATTTATTCTTTGATGCAGGGAGAAAATTAAGGAAATCTTCCCAAAGAATAGACGTGTAATCAACATTGATGTCGTAAAAGAGCCCGTACATAAGAATCCAAAGGTCTGTTTTACCTTTGCTGCGTCCACCAACTGATCCGAATAGACATCTAGTGAGGACGGACCTGAGAAAGTGCCATGGTGTGGGAAGGCAAGATTTCCAAATTCTTGAAAGACATGGTTCTTGTTCGTCTTCAAATTTATACCCCATTTCCTTGAACATTGTCAATAACTGAGCAGAAGTTGGTGTGGAAAATGTTTGAGGTGTAGGAGGAATATCGCTTAGACCTAAACTGACTACGAAGTCTTCTTTAGTGAGGACCAAAGTAGCTTGAAAAAGATTAAATTCAACAGTAAGTTGTTTGGACCTTGCTCTTGTGGAGATAACTGCTGACAGAAAGACTTCAGTGATAAGAGATTGTGGACTTGGAGAAGTAGAAAGAAGTGCATATGCCAACAGGCATTTGTGCAGATACTCAACTATGACACCGAATTCTTTGGGTTGTTCCTGAGTGTTGAGAAGTGCAGTATAGTTGGATGCAGCCATTTCAACTTTAGGTGATGATGAGTGTGTCTCAGTTGAAGGTCCAGTGGCATGAGAGTGTGAAGCCTTATGAGAAGACTTTGCTTTAGAAGTCTAGCCATCTTCTATGTCAGCCATGTCTTAAAAAAGAATAGAAAAAGAACAAAAAATAAATAAATAAATAAATAAATAAATAAATAAATAAAAGGAATTGTTAGTTAAAGAAATATAGCTAAAAAATAGCATATAATCTTAACTAAAAGAGGGAAGTGAGGATGGGGGGATTGAAATGTGTGAATTTGCATTTACTAAACAAAGTTGTGAATTGAGTAGTATTTTTGATTCAACTATGGACAGGAAGAATCTGCAAATTCATTCTTACTGAGTATAGGCCAGAAAGCAAATTACATGACAAGTTGGAATAAGAAAGAAAGAAATTGATGTCCTATACAAAAAAAAGTGATGTTACTAAATCATAGCAAAAGTGCAAAGATCAAGTAAAACTGCTAAGTCATGACCTATGATGACTATTGCACATCAAATGAAAAAGTCTTTAGAAACTAACATAAAATTAGATATCGTAGAGACAACAGTTGACAAATAAAAAAAATATATGTTGATCCGAAAATTACATATAATGAAATGAAACTGAAGATCACAGAAGAGTAAGAGAAGAGAAATTACCTTAAAGAAGATGGGTGTAGGTAATGGACTTGTGAGTATGAAAAGCAAGATATGCACCAATAAGTATAATGCTCACAGGAAATATTTGATCAAATACTCAACACTAAATAACCTAAGCATGGTGTGTGAAGATGAGTTAATGATCAAAAATAAATAAATAAAAATAAAAAATGGAAAGAAAAAAAATTACTCACTCAATATGATTGCAACAAGAAGAGATGTTCACTTAAAAGAATTGATAGGCCAATGCTAGGGGAACCTGACCATAGGAACATATGTATAGACATGAATCATCAACCAAAGGAGGGGTAACTTTATTATATGAGGATATGTGCACATGCGAGAGAGAAGTTACTTACCAGTTGATGTCTTGTTGAATCAGTGAGTGACATAGAGATAAGTCAACACAAATGACACAGGAGATGTGCAAATCTATGTTATGTCAAGAAAAAACAAAACTTTAAAAGGTGTACATCATGATCATCATAGAGTGTAAAGAAAAGGAATGAACATGTACCTAGAGTGATCAAGGAATGTGGTGCTCAATATAAAATGATGAAAGACCACGTGATGATAAACACTAAACACATGACAATTCAATAATCAATGTTAAGTTGACTATGATGTACAAAGAAAAGAATACACATGTAGCATATGATAATGCTCATGGGTGGATTTGTGATAACTAGGGTTTCACAAAAGAGTAGTGATGCCTACCTAGATTTTGAAGATGATCCACACAAGAGAGGTTGAATGATGATTCTCCAACAAGTAGTTGATGATGATCCAAAAAAAACTAAGGTTTGTACAAGACAAAGAGAAAAAAAAAGGTCTAGGGTTAAAAGAGAAAAAAACGTGAATTAGGGTTTTTTTTAAAAAAAAAAATGCTCACCTAGGGTTGTGATTGGCTCAAGAGGTGATGAGCAGATCAATTGATGTTGCTCTAAGACTTTGATGTTCACTAGGGTTTCGAAACTTGAAGGTAGCTCAAGTAGGGGTTTCGAAATTTGAGGGTGGCTCAACTAGGGTTTTGAAATTTGAGTGTGGCTCAAGTAGGGTTTCGAAATTTGAGTCTTGATCAAGTAGGATTTCGAAATTTGAGGGTAGATCAAGAAGGTATCGAAACTTAGGTGCGGATCAAGAAGGGTTTCGCAACTTGAAGGAAGATCAAGAAGGTATCGAAACTTAGGTTTGGATGAAGAAGGGTTTTGCAACTTGAAGGTAGATCAAGAAGGTATCGAAACTTAGGTGTGGATCAAGAAGGGATTCGCAACTTGAATGTGGATCAAGAGGTGATCACAAAATCTTGTTGATGATCAAGCAGATTTTTGGCTCAAGAGTGGTGAATTCCCTTGTTGGTGAACACCAGAGCTTGTTGATGATTAAGAGGATGGTGAAATGAGTACATATAGCACACGTCTAGGGTTTTGAAGATTGAGTGATGCACAAGAAAATGAGATCAAGAGGGAATTTCAAAAATACGGTTGGATCAAGAAGGAATTTCGAACTTACTTGATGATTAAGATAAGGTTGTTGATGATCAAGTGAGAGTTTCGAAAATATGGTTGGCTCAAGAAGGAATTTTGAATTTACTTGATGATCAAGATAAGGTTGTTGATGATCAAGAGAGAGTTTCGAAAATAGGGTTGGCTGAAAAAGGATTTTCGAATTTACTTGATGATCAAGATAAGGTTGTTGATGATCAAGAGAGAATTTCGAAAATTAGGGTTAGGTTCAAGAAGAGATTTTGAATTTACTTGATGATCAAGATAAGGTTGTTGATGATCAAGAGGGGTTTTTCGAAAATAGGGTTTTCTCAAGAAGGAATTTCGAAATTTTCTTGATGATCAAGATAAGGTTGTTGATGATCAAGAGGATTTTTCGAAATTAGGGTTTGCTCAAGAAGGAATTTCGAAATTAGTTGATGATCACAAAGATCTTGTTGATGATCAAGAGGGTTGTTGATGGTCAAGAAGGATTTTGAAATAAGGAATGCTCAAGAGAGATTTTGAAATTAGTGATGGCTCAAGAAGGGTTTCGAAATTACTTGATGGCTCAAGAGGGCACAAAAACCTCGTTGATCATGAATGGCTCAAAAGGGATTTCGAAATTACTTAATGGCTCAAGAAGGCACAAAAACCTTGTTGATCATGAATGGGTCAAGAGGGATTCTGAAATTATTGATGCTCAAGAGGTAATTTCGAAATTACTTGATGATCAAGAGAGGGTTGTTGAGGATCAAGAAGAATTTCGAAATTAGTGATTGACTCAAGAAGGGGTTTTGAACGTACTTGATGATCAAGAGAAGGTTGTTGAGGATCAAGAAGGAATTCGACATAAGTAATGCTCAAGAGGGAATTTCGAAATTACTTGATGCTTAAGAGGGGGGGGGGGTACAAAATCCTTATTGATCGAAATTAGTGATGGCTCAAGAAGGATTTCGAAAATAAGGAGTGCTCAAGAGGGGGGTATAAAATCCTTGTTGATCACTAATGGATCAAGAGGGTACAAGAAATCCTTGTTGATCACTAATGGCTTAAGAGGGCACAAGTAGTCCTTGTTGATCACTAATGGCTCAAGAGGGTACAAGAAATCCTTGTTTATCATGAATGGCTCAAGACAACACAAAAACTTGTTGATAATGAATGGCTCAAAAGAACACAAAAACCTTGTTGATCATCAATGGCTAAAGAGGAATTTCGAAATTAGTGATGGCTCAAGAGGAATTTCGAAATTGGTGATGGCTCAAGAGAGTGTTGTTGAGGATCAAGAAGCATTTCAAAATAAGTAATGACTCAAGAGGACATCCAAAATCCTTGTTGATCACAATTAGGGTTTGTTGAGCCAAACTAGGGTTGTTGAGCCAAACTAGTGTTTTGAGAGAAACTTGTGGCTCAAGAAGGGATTTTCGAAAATAAGGTTGCTGTTGAGCCAAACTAGGGTTGTTGAGCCAAACTAGTGTTTTGAGAGAAACTTGTGGCTTAAGAGGGATTTTCGAAAATAAGGTTGTTGTTGAGCCAAACTAGTGTTTTGAGAGAAACTTGTGGCTCAAGAAGGGATTTTGGAAAATAAGGTTGTTGTTGAGCCAAACTAGGGTTTTGAGATAAACTTGTGGCTCAAGATGGGATTTTCAAAAATATGGAGATTGTTGAGCCAACTAAGGATTTTGCAACAACAAACTTATGGCTCAAGAGAGGTTTTTTGAAAATGGGTTTGTTGTTGAGGCAAACTTGTTGTTGTGCCAAGGCTGCTTCTTGCTTCTCACCAACTTAAGTTGCATGTTGCATACGCAACTGTTGCTCATGGTGCCTTGTTGTTCCAAGTGAGTATGATGGTAAGAATTTGTGAGAGAGTGAAAAAGCAAGAACAAGAAGTAGAAATGAGGTATTTATAGTTGATGGGTTCTAGGGTTTCTCAACGGGTCGAAATAGGGCTTGCATGTGCCAACATGTGGGCCCATAAGGCTTGGATGGTACTCAAGTATAAATAGAAGTATTTCAACTTGAGTCGCGAGCGCGAGAATGATACTTTGAAAAGCAAGAAAGAAAAGGTGGTGCACATATGGATGATATCTTTGAGACGTGCATGAGACCTAAGGAAAAATCTACTCGAAATGTGCATGACATATGTGACAGGTGCATGGACTACTTGAGATGTGCATGGTCTACATAAAACGTGCATGGCTCACTTGAAACGTGAATGGCTCATTAAAAAAACGTGTATGGCCTATCCAAAACGTGCATGACACATTTATTATGCTTTATGTGGACTTAATGAGCCACATGGGTGTGGTGCATCAAGTGGATGAAGATGCCTCAAGTTGTTGATCATGTGTCCATGTTCTTGATCATGCTCCAATGTTGTTGAACATGGTCCAAAACGTGTATGGCCTATCCAAAATGTGCATGGCATATTTATTATGCTTTATGTGGACTTAATGAGCCACATGGGCGTGGTGCATCAAGTGGCTGAAGATGCCTTAAGTTGTTGATCATGTGTCCATCTTCTTGATCATGCTCCAATGTTGTTGAACATGGTCGAATGTTTTTGAACATGCTACAAATGACTGACAATGCTTCAAGCTGGTCAAAGTGATCAAGATGCTTGAAGTTGGTGAAATTGCTCCAAGATTCTTCTAGTTGATCGAGATGATGAAGATGTTCCACGATGCCTCAGGATGATCAAGTTGATGAAGATGGTCCAACATGCCTCAAGATGAATGAAGATGCTTCATTCATTCATCCAATTGGTCCAAAGAGGAGGAAATGGTCCAAGATAGTTCAAGAGCATGCAATTGCTCCAAGTTAGTTGATGTACCTAAAGTTGGTCCATGTTGTTCCAAGAGAATGCAGTTGCTCCAAGATGGTTCTTTAAAGCTTTTGATCTTGACCTTCTTCACAATATACAAGAATGCTCCATAAACCAAGACAAACACATATAGTTTTCTTGAAGAGGACAATCCATTGTCATAAGATGCTCCACTTGGCTAAGGTCGTTCCATGATCAAGTAAGTGATATTCTCTATCTACCTTAGCTGCTTTACCTAGATTCTAAGGCATGAGTTAAACAGAAAGTGTAAAAGTGAAAACACTAAATAATCTAACTTTGAAAGTGATGTGTGTGCTTATGGATAGAGAATCTGAGAAGGGAATAGTAAAATGCAGTGAAGTGCGTGCATGTTGAAACAAGAACTTTAAGGAAATACTTATTGACTGAATTAGAGACATTGAGGATTATCTACTGTTACTTGTAGATTTATCAAGCAACTAAATTATGTGTTTGATTCTTCACTTCGCATTGTAAAGAATTCCCTTGTGGATTATTATGTTTTGAATTCCTTAACATTACACAGAATAACCCGATTTGTACTCACCAATTATGTCTCACCGCAATGCATATATTTGTGTCTAGGGCCTAGTTACTTCCCAAGCCCTAAATACTAACAATCTTCATAAACGTTCCCCACTTATTTTGAACAACATTCATTTTTGGCATTCCTACCACCTATACCTTTTCATTTACTCATTTTTTTTCAAAAGGTATCGCCAAAATCCAAGTGACACGACTTTAAAAAAAATATATTTATAATAGTTGACCTAAGAATATAACTATATATATATATATATATATATATATATATATAGATTTTTTTATTTTTTTTGAATCTTTTCTTATAACTCTAACTTTGACAAAGTACACAAGCAAATAATTCTTAGCTTTACTTCTATTTGTACTTTAGTTCGTGACTTTCTAAGAAATTCATTGGAGTGCTCAGAATCTCTTAGGTCACTAATGGAGTCCATGACTTTCTATGAAAACCCATGTGGTGGACTTCTTCCTGGTCCGATCTGCATTAATGTACTGCAGGTGGACAGATTTTCAATATCTCGTGGGGTTTACTGGCTTAGTTCTCATAGGTTACAGATTGACTCCACTCCTGAGCTATAATTTATTTAATATATAAATAGACTCAAAATGCAAAAATTAAACAGATAAACTTGGAACTTGACTCGTTTTGTTTTAACTAAGAAGCTTTTTATTGGGTATAGATATTCACGAAGCAAAACTTTTTATGTCCCTCAAACTACACAAGTTCGCGTTTTTGTCTCATGAGTTCACTAGGACGGGGAAGCCACAAATATACTATAACACATTGGGTTAACTACACCTTAGAGTTCGCCTCAAATTATCCCACATAACATTAGTACTTGATGTATGTTATAACTCTAAGTAGAGTATAACCATGAAGTTTGTTAATGGTCACTGAAGTACCAATATTAGTTGTTTACTGAAGCAAACTGAAGAGCCACAAAATTTAGTATTTTGAAAAATCATTAAAGTGTGGAGCAACTAACCTTCTTCATTTGCATAGTTGTGATAACAACTTGAATTTTTCAAACAAAAATAAAGATAAAATATTTTTGGTATTTTCTTTTGTTTAACGTAAAGAAAAAATACAGAAAATAAAATCTTTTTGTAGTTTTCTCTTATGTAAAGAAAAAAAATCTCCTTTTTTTGTGGAATAGCAAAGAAAAAATAAAATAAGTTAGAAAATAAAATATTTTTGGAGTTCTCTTTTTAAAAAAAAGTGGAAAAAATAATTCAAATGCCTAGAGAATCTGGATTAAGCATGCCAAGTCGTCATAGAAAGTGTAAGAACTTGGATTCATCCAGAGCTTTTGTGAACACATTTGCAGTCTCTTATTCTGTAGGAACAAAATGAAGCTCAATATGACCTTTTGGAATATTATCTTTAAGGAAATGATACCTTATATCAATGTACTTGTTCATTGGGTGGTTGACTGGATTGTGAGAGATTGCAATTGCACTCTTAGAGTCACAATAAATTGGGATCTATTGCATTTTGAATCCATAATTTCTCAGTTGTGTTTGCATCTAGAGTAGTTGAGAACGACAGCTGGTGGCAACAACATACTTAACTTCAGCAGTAGAGGTAGAAACACATGTTTGCTTCTTTGAGGTCCAACTGACCAACCTTCCTCCTAAGAATTGACAGCTACTAGAAGTGCTCTTCCTATCAATCTTGCATCCTCCATAATCTGAGTCAGTAAAGGCTTAAAGATAGAAGTTTCCTTTAGCAGGATAAAATAGACCCAGAGAAGCAGTTCTTTTCAGATATTTGAATATTCTTTTGACTGCAATGAGATTTGATTCCTTGGGATATGCTTGAAAGCGTGCACACAGACATGTTGAAAACATGATGTTTGGTTGACTAGCTGTAAGATACAATAATGAGCCAATCATTCCTCTGTAGTGCTTTTGATCTATAGATTTTCCATCAAGGTCTGAATCGAGCTTGTAGGAAGTATACATCGGTGTCTTTGTAGTTGATGCATTCTCCATGGAGTATCTCTTCATCAGGTTTTTGATGTACTTCTCTTGACCAATGAAGATTCCCTTAGGAGATTGACGAACTTGTAGACCTAGGAAGTAGTTGAGCTCACCCATCATACTCATTCTAAATTTGCTTTTCATCAACTCAGCAAACTCATCACTAAGGTCCTTTCTGGTTGAACCGAATATGATGTCGTCGACATAGATCTGCACGACAATCAGATGATTGTTGTGGATTTTCCTAAAGAGGGTGGGATCAATAGAACCTCTATGAACTTGGAATCTTCTAAGAACTTAGACAATGTTCCATACCATGCTCTTGGGGCTTGCTTAATTCCATAGACGACCTTTTGAAGCTTATAGCAATGGTTAGGGAACTTTGGATCTTCAAACCCAGGGGGTTGTTGACCATAGACATCTCTATCGATTTCTCTATAACGCCCGTAGATCCGGGCCAGTCAATTTAGAGACGATAAGCATCAAAAATGACTTTTTGATGGAAGATTATTTATAATGATTAATCTTAACTAAGGTATAGTATGTGTTACAAGGATTCCATACATATAAAGAACGCCGAAATCCGAGTTATAACGAACAAGTTATGACCTGTCGAAGTTTCGCGACAGAACCGACACGACACAACGCGACTTAAATAGTGAATTTACGTTAGAGCGATATTTGGCATTAGCAATCTAAATGAAAGTCGTAGAATACGTTAAACCGAGAACGTGCATAAATAGAATGTCTAAATCTGACTTCGTATGAGGAAGTTATGATTTTTCGAAGTCTCAGCATTAGCAGTATGTAGCCCGAAACTCGAGATTGAGGTCAACTGATATTTAGCCAAAATTTCTAAATGAGAATTGAAGATCTCATCAATAGTAGTCCAACAATAAAAAGACACATGAAAACGGAGTTCAGATGAAGGAGTTATGAATTTCAAACAAAGTTTTCCTGTCCCGACCTACTAAAAATAATATATTAATAATATATTAAAATTAAATTCAAAATTAGACAACGGAGTCTAAACGAGAGTTGTAGAGCATAATCTCACCTTCACGTCGATATAAAGAACGTCGAAAACGGAGTTCGTATGCGAAAGTTATAAATTTCTGAAGTTCGGGCGCGAAACCCCAAAACTGTCAGGGTTCACGACGTGAAAACAGTGTTCACGACGTGAACTGACTTCTGACGCCTTCTGGAGCCTCCAGAGCAAGTGGATGAGTGACAAACGCAGTGACCTACTATGCTCATGACATGAACACTTAAAACTCACGACGTGAGTGCAGAAATTTCACCATATGAATAGAAATCAAGGGTCAGCCGATTTTGGTTGCTATGTCTCTTCTCTCTCACTCCCGATACTCTCTCTAAGCCCTATTTTAACCCCCCAAAGCACCTATATCAACCCTGAGACCCGAAGCAAGTCCCGAAGCCTGAAGATCCCGAGAAGAAAAGAGTTTCCGAGCCGAAGCTCTGCCCGTGAGAAGTCCGGTGTGTGAAGAGATCACAGTTTCACCGAAGGATACTACTTCTACAAGCCGTAGTGCTGCCCGATCATCTTCTGATCAAGTGAGTGTGTATTCACTTTCTTCTAACACATAAATATTAAGTATTTGCTATGAAATATGTGCTATGTGTATAATATATTGTTGTTTATTTGAGATGATTGTGGAATGGATGAATTATATAAGTGTTAATGAGTTAAACTATATATGTATTTTGTATCTAAAAACATGTTGGGTAGAACATGGGTACATGAGGTTGTTGGTAGGTGATAAAAGATAGGTTGGACCATGAGATAAAAGGATAAAGAGATAAACTTGTTTTAGATCTGGATGTATGGATCAAATTAGGAGGTTAGTTTTAGATCCGAGAGTATGGTCAGATAAAGAGGTTATTTTAGATCCGAGAGTATGGATCAGATCAAGAGGTTAGTTTTAGATCCGAGAGTATGGATTAGGTAATGAGGCAAATTTAAGATCCGGGAGTACGGATTATGTATTTTTGAACTACGTGTTCATTCGATAAGGTATCATGTGTATAGTCCCTTTTAGGAACGTGATTTTAATAAGAGTATTGATTAAAGTATGAAATATACATATGTATGTGAAGTATTTGTTATTGTCCAAAATACATGTTAGATATATTTGATGATATACAACGTGCGAATCAGATATGGTTCAATATGTGTTAAGATGTGTATATATGACATTATTACTTAAAACATTGTGTTAAGTATACACTAGTTGGCGTAGCCTAAATGGGGATAGTATCAAAATTTGATTATAGGCATTGTAGGCTTGCCAAGTGATGAGTTAAGACTTAAATATGGATGTTTAGTTCAATTAAGATTGGACTTTGGGTAGTCTCTTATTAAGAGTATGTGTGGGGTGAGATTGATGATCGGTGGAGTATGTCCTACGTATAGAAGTACATTTTATGTCCGAAGTCCTTTTCAAAGCTCTGTATCTTGGGTTCTGCTTGTGCCAGGGTACTATTATGTTCTCAGGTACGAGACTTTCGCATACCAGAGTACTAGAATGTGCCAAAAGTACTATCATGTACAAAGTCTTTTGACAATTTTGTGTGTCGGCTACGAGAGCGTACGGGAGTACTCTAGTTGTATTTCCCCATACTTTTATTTTGAGAGAGCTTTGGAGTCAGCGTTTCTTTTATGAAGTGATCGACCGAGCTTCATATGTCAGCGTTTTCTTTCACGAAGTAATTAAGGGAACTTCATAGACTGCCTAATAAAGTGTGTCGGTAATAGACCACTGCTAGGCATGTCTGGTGTTATATTGCTGGATAGGGTGCGTCTGGGGGTGAAATACCTCATGTATTTAGGCCACTGCTAGGCAAAGTTCGATGTTGGGATAGGTAGAGTCTGGGGGTATAATACCTCATGATAGTCGGACCACGCCTAGACATTGTTATCTAGATAACTACCCCTGACTTAATTTTCTTGTGGTTCTTTATTTTACGAACGAAGGTTCGTGGTGAAACTTATTCCATTCCCCTCATTTGATGTCTTTATTGATCCTCGTTTGCTGCCAGGGAATTTCTGAAGCAACTTCGTCAGTTTGTTTTTCATATCGATTCCTTAGGCTAGATCTCGTAAGATCATTGTATAGGGTCAATATGTGGGGATCGACGGGATGGGATATATTGTTTTAGAAATATGATTTATATGTGTTTATAATATTAGTGGTTTTGTAGGATCGAGATATACTTTATTATCACATTGTTTGAACTAAGAGCTTTCGTACTCCGTGTTCGTTAGGTGATTGGGTTCACAAGGGATATTCAAACTAAGTGTTCATTAGATATTTGAACTTAGTGTTCATCAGGGATATTTGAACTAAGTGTTCATTAAGTGTTTGTGAACTAGGTGTTCATTGGGTAATATTGGAACTAAGTGTTCATTAGGTGTTCTTGAACTAGGTGTTCATTAATTATTGTGAACTGCGTGTTCACCAGAGGTAATCTAAGAACCTCGACAGCACTAGACTTTGTGCCAGTTCCTTAGGGCAATCCTTAGGAATGAATGGTAGAAGGGTAATCGGTTCTTAGGATAAATCTTTAAGAAATAAATGGAGATAATGGGGGTGGGTAATTGGATTGATTGTTTGATAATTGAATATAATAATTGATGAGATTAAAAACTTTAATCTTTGAAGATCGATTAGATCTTAAACAGGTAAGTAAATATAAAACAGCAAGAACACGAAAATAAGAACAAGTCAAGAATGAATCAAACGTGTCGAATGATTAAAACAAAATCCTCAGAAGAGCTCTATTAAGAACATCAACTGTAGAGGATTAGAAGGTTACAAGAACGATCAAAGAAATCTGTAAATACTATCGTTACGCTCTAGATTAATCTTCAAAATCATTAACCTAATATGCATGCAAGCATATACTTATATAGTAAACAAAACAGGCTCACGGTATGGACAGGCCCAAAACCGGAATACAAAATTAAATATACAAATATCCGAGCCCAAAGACGCAACCCTTGAACAAATCTTCAACCCAACAATCTCCCCCTTTGCGTCAATTGGAGCGAGATCTTCACTTGTTACTTGGGCCAGCAGCGGAGGCGGGTACCTTCTTCTTCACAGTGTTAAACAGACGAGAGATAAGAGCCAGAATCGTCTGCCTAAACCTGATGTACCATTGGATCATGTCGTTGAAGTACTTAACATCATCCGCTGCATTCTCTTTACACCTTCGAATGATCGATAACACATGCTCTAGACAAGCAGTGGTGTAAAGATGTTTGTCAGCTAAAGCGAAGAGACATTTTTGTCCTTCAGCTCTAGTGAACATAACCGAATTGTGTCTCGGGTCGATCTTGCCCATCTTCATTTGATTGAGATCACTGGCCGATCCCACAGGAGCTATCTTCGGTTTCTTCTTGAAGACTGTGGCAACCTCCTGATCCATAAGGGCAACCTCCATGATGTAACAGACAATCATCCTCTTGAGATGGTCTATGATCGGACCATATTCAGCTTCATTTGTCAAGAGGATGTTGTGCAGAACAATCCAATCATGAGGATTCAAATTCGGTAAGTCTGCCAGAGATATAAGGTGTTCAGTTTTCGCAGACCCTCGAATCACCTTGAACCGAACGTTTATGAATCTTCCTTTGGTGTAAGGCTTTAAGATCCGAACGTTCACTATCTTCTGGGCGCTCCATGTTAAGTACTGAGGACGAGCAACCTTTAGATAGAATTCGATCAACTCCCTATCCACCTCAGGGTTCGGATGAGGGACTTCAAAAATACATGAGAAGGCGTGGAAGATAAACGCCTTTCGAGTCAACGGCATGTCGAACTGCGAATCGACAGAATTATAGCAGTCGAACGAAATCACCGGCTCGAGCCATAAGATGCTAGGAGTATCTATGGCCTCTTTAATCATGCGCTCCCGAGTCCAGGCAGGGAAGAGAGTCTTCCTGCTCTCGAGGAGATCGTGGGCTTCCTTCTGCTTGCGTTCAGCTTCTTCAGCCTCTCGCGCCACACGATTAGCATCTTCATCAGCATTGCGACTGTTCTTTCGTTTCAACATGTCAGCAATGGTTTCATCATCTTCATCTTCATCTTCAGCTATGTTTTTCCCTTTGTCCTTCACACCCGAATCCGAAGCTTGACCAGTTGGAGGTGGTTCGGTTGTGTGAGCAGCTTTGGAAGAAGGAGGTGGTTTCGATCCGGACTTTACTTCTCCCCCTTGTTTCGGATCGGACACGAAACTAGGTAAACCTTCGATTTTGCTGAGAAGGTCCAAGGCAGGAGCAAGTTTTTCAGCAAGGGTTCTCCTCACCGAATAGTTTAGAATCGGATTGTGTGCTTCTAGGATGTTTGATAATGCAGCGTGTACATCCGAAATACATGTCCGGATGACCTCCCTTTCGGATCGAAGAGCTTCCAGCTGTTGTTGAGAGTTGGAAAGCTGAGTGCTCTTGACCTTTAGGGCGGTGGTTTTGCTTTCCAGAACGTCCATCAATGAATTCTTAGCTGCGAGATCCTCCTGAAGCTTAGCGAGGCGCTCATCAATGGAGGCACGAAGGGCCGAGTTGTAGTCGCTTATTGATTGGCGAAGGTTGGCGAACGAGGTCAACTCCGTTGAGACGAACTTTGCCAATTGCTGAACAATCGGTTCCAAAGTTGTCTTGGTAGAATCCGCACTCTCCTGTAATGACTGCAATAGAGAAGAGGCGTCGGAGAATAGTTTATCAACTTTTTCGGTCGCTGCCTCACAGGATTTGGTAGAGGCTTCGATGGCGGCAGTGGCTGAGGCTACCGAATCATGCTGAGCCCTGGAGAAGGCATCAACAATCTTCTGAAGTGCAGCTTCAGATAGCGAGGACTGTTGGTTGGAAGATGAGGCGAGAAGTAAGTCAACCTTCTCGTTGAGCTCCTTAAGATGCTTCTTTGTTACTGGAGCATCATCCTCATCATCACTCTGAACCTGAAACAGACTAAAATAGACCGAATCGAAGGTCATGTTGTCTCCGCCAAGAAACGGGTTATCTCCATCAGAGGCATGATCTGGAGATGGTGGGGGTGGTGAAGCTGGGGGTGTGGGTGTTTTGGTAGGTTCAGGTGGAGTGTGGGGTGGGGTAGTTTCGGGTGGTGGTTGAGTATCTCTTCGGCTGCGGGGACTGAGCAGGTTTCGTTTGTTTCCTCTTCTTGGGAGAAGGACCTTTAGCAGCTTTGGTCACTTGCTTCCCTTTGTCCGCCTTTTTGCCTCTGTTCACCGGTTTGTCAGCATCGTGGATGGACTTCAGCATTTCCGGTGTGAGTTCCCTTGGTCCAGTTGCCCTGAACTCCTTGATCGTCCGGATTAGCCTGCTGTCAGAGGGAATGTCGCCATACATTGTCTCCGGAATAGAGCCAATGAACGAGAATTTGGATGCATCAGAGACGATGATCTTCTTGGTATGAAACGTACCAATAGAAGACATCGATGCACCAGCAGCAGTGGGATTATCAAACTTGTCCATCGCCCACTTTTTGATTAGGGTCCAAAACCGGGCATACGACACCTCAGAATGTCGTGATGAAGAAGAAAGGCTCTGGAGGAGCTGTTGCCAGAGAACCAACCCAAAATCTAAGTTGACCCCGTTGTAAACTGCATACATGATCGACAAGAAAAGTCGACTAGCACCGTCGGATCCTGAGCTCCGTTCCGACAAGCCCTTGAAGAGGACTGTGAACATACCATTCCACTGTGGCGGCCAACAAGATTTCTTGAACTTTGCGACGGAGGTGAGGACCTCCGTGTACCCCATATTGTAGAACATGATGTAAAGATGCCCAACCAGAATCGTCTCCGGATTAATTCTCGATGGGTCAGCAGCCAACCCTAGCAGCGTGCAGAAACGTTGTCGAGAAATTGAGGTCTTGTGATCAGCAACCTCAAAGAACACCCGGTCGACTGCTTTGTCGTAATAGGCAGTCGCATAAACCTGCGAGAGAGTCGACATGGGCACAGACTCAATCCGGGAGAGAGCCGGAGCGATTTGGGAGTACTTCAGGCACTCGATGATCGGCGACATGTAGGAGTCGTACGCCAGAGGGTTGAGATCAATCACCATGCATTGGTGAGGACGAATAGGAAGGATGTGGGATGTAGCATGGACTGAGGATGATTCCGCCATTGTTGAAGGTATTAGAAGAAGAAGATGAACAGTGAAGCTTTTGGAAGTTTTTGGTCTCTAGAAAATCCGGAAGCAGTAAAAAGGTAAATGAGAGTGTTGACTGCCTTTTATAGTGAGGGAATGGAGAGAGAAAAATCGTTTCAAATCTTCTATGCGATGATCACGTAGGAGAGAGAGTGTCAGATTCCTAGGATCACGCCACCCAACAAGCGCCGTTTCAGAGGAAAACCGTTTCAAATCCTCACGCGCCTTTAAGTGCCAGAGAGAAATCCTTTGAAATTCGCACACGCATCCTTGATGTCAGTAAAAGTATGGGCGTTTCAAATCCACACGCGCACCATTTTTGCCGTCGTTTGAAATTAAACCTTTTTAACTCCCGCCGAGTCAGCAACCTTTCGTCTTATCTTTTAAACGGCATCTTTTGAATTAACTACCCACGTGGATTATTTTTGACCACAGCTTCATAATTAACCACCAAAGTAATAAATCAGCCTGAAATTAATTAGTAACGGAATTTTGGAAAATCAAAGATTTTTGTGTAAAAGAGTGTAAAAAGAAAAGAAATAAAGCAACTCTTTTTAGGATTTACTGTGATGTCAATAATGACACGAAACTAATGATCCCGGGTACGAATCTCTTCCTTCAAGGTCAAGAGAGACCTTAAAGTGTTAAGGTGGATTCCCGTTGAATTACGATCAATCATTTATTAAGAAATGTTGAAAGGCTTCTTTTAATTAGGCTAATTCAGGGTGGCTTTCGCTTTGATGCAGCAATTCTAATCTTGAAATAAGAAAGAAAGTGATCAAAGTACTTGTGAGACCGGTGTAGTCTGTTGAACAAGTAGGTAGGAATTAATTTTAAATAGCTTGGAAAAGATAAAATCTCATAAAAAATTAAAAACTGGATCCCAAGGGAAGAAATGTTATGGTTTTTAACAATTTCATAGGAATCACACAAAATAAAATTTGAGATTTCATGTAGGTACATTCGTCAATTCTTTGGTGAAAACTTGAGCAAAGTAATTGTTCACCGTCAATTCAGATTTGGTGTCGAATTTTGGGTTTCACTCAGCTCGTAGTGGCACGAAACTAAGATCATAAACACAGCTGTTGTGTAACCATAAACCTCAGTGGTAATGTCTGAGAATCTCAAGGGTTACGTTGATGAAACGAATGTAATGGAGAAATTTAATGGAGATGGTGTAAGAAAATAAAGTACCTCTGCTGCGAAAATAAGGACCAAGCAGAAAACTCTTAACTCATGTGAGAAGAGAGTGAGGTAGCTCACGATTAGAATAAATGTGACAGCCTTATTGGGAAGACAAGGTTTGTTAATACAAGGTCATGAAGGCTTTTATTCAGAATCTTATGAGGCTTGAGACACATACAGCAGCATGCTTGTAGGGACACTTAAGTGATCCAATAATTATATCCCCATTAATGAACAATCACACAAACAAAAGTAAGAGAAAAGAAAAAAAAAAATTTTGGAGTTTTAGAAATAGATAAAAAAATAAGCAAGAAAAAATAGACTTAAAAAAAAACTTTTGAAAACTTTGAAAAACCGAACCCGAGCGTTCGGTAGGTTTCGGTTGAAGAAAATTTTGAAAAACCGAACCCGAGCGTTCGGTTGGTTTCGGTTGCAGAAAATTTTGAAAAACCGAACCCGAACCTTCGGTTGGTTTCGGTTCAACAAAATTTTGAAAAACCGAACCCGAACCTTCGGTAGGTTTCGGTTCAAGGAATTTAGACAAGCAATTGGAAAATATTTTCAACAACAACAAAAAAACTTTGTACAAGTAGTATACAACCAAGAAAACTACCTTTGTAGTGATGAGCGAGTCAGATGATTTAACCGAACCCGAACGTTCGGTTGGTTTCGCTTCTTACGTTTGAGGTTGAGAGGTAGTGTGAGGTACTGACTCTGATTCCATCATACCTAGCCCTTGCAAGATTCTATTGAATGATGCTTCAGGAAGAGCTTTGGTAAAGACGTCAGCCAGTTGATCAGTGGTTCTTACGAAATGAACTTCGACGTTTCCATCTTCCACGTGATCTTTGATGAAGTGATACCTCAGTGCTATGTGTTTAGTTTTTGAGTGTTGCACTGGGTTATGACAGATCCTAATTGCACTTTCAGAGTCACAATATAGTGGGATCTTCTTCATATTGAGTCCATAGTCTCGAAGTTGACTCTGGATCCAAATCACTTGAGAGGTGCAGGATGCAGCGGCTATGTATTCCGCTTCAACAGTAGACAACGACACACACGTTTGTTTCTTGGATTGCCAGCTGACCAACTTCCCATCAAGGAATTGACAGCCACCAGTAGTGCTTTTTCTGTCGAGTCCACATCCTCCAAGGTCAGCATCAGAATAGGCTTGAACGAAGAAGCCTGAGTTGGAAGGATACCATAGACCTAAGGAGGCAATTCGCTTCAGATAGCGTAGAATGTTCTTCACTGCAAGCATGTGAGGTTCACGTGGGTTTGCCTGAAATCGAGCACAATAACATACAGAAAACATGATGTCAGGCCTGCTAGCAGTAAGATACATTAGTGAGCCAATCATTTGACGATAGAGCGTGATATCAACAGCCGGTTTGTCTAAAGATGGAGTTAGCTTGGTGCCGAATGCCATTGGGACTTTGACTTTGGAGTCTCCCATCATACCAAACTTTTCTAGGAGAGTCTTCGTGTAAGCTTCTTGATTGATAAAGATGCCTTCGGGTCCCTGTCTAATATTTAAACCAAGGAAAAAGTTAATAGGACCCATTGAGCTCATTTCAAATTTAGTCTCCATCAACTTTCGGAATTCGGCTGTTAGGCTGGGATTAGTAGAGCCAAAGATAATGTCATCGACATAAATTTGAACGATCATAAGGTGGTTACCTTCCTTTTTGCGAAAGAAGGTTGGGTCAACCGAACCTTGTTTGAATTTAGACATCTTTAAGAATTTAGTTAGCGTTTCATACCAGGCTCTCGGAGCTTGTTTAAGGCCATACACAGCTTTATCCAGAATATAACAATGGTTTGGATACTTTTCATTCACGAACCCAGGAGGTTGCTCCACGTACACCGTTTCTTCGAGTTCTCCATTACGAAATGCACACTTGACGTCCATTTGGAAAACTTCAAAGTTTTTGTGGGCAGCATAAGCAAGAAATATTCTTACCGATTCAAGCCTAGCTACAGGAGCGAAAGTCTCTTCATAATCAATCCCTTCCTCCTGACAGTATCCCTTTACAACCAGACGAGCTTTTTTCCTTATAACATTCCCTTCCTTGTCCATTTTGTTCCTAAAAACCCATTTGAGACCAACAACCGAAGCATCTGGAGGAGTTGGAATGAGGCACCAGACTTTGTTCCTTTCAAATTCATTCAGTTCGTCTTGCATTGCTTGAACCCAGTCAGAGTGATCGAGGGCAGTGTTAACTGTCTTCGGTTCAACTTTTGATACGAATGAGTTAAACATACAAAACTCAACCTTTGAAAATAAGGATGTCTGTTTTGCCTTCAGTTGTGATCGGGTCAGAACCTTTTCAGAGACATCACCAACCACTTGAGAGATAGGATGATCTCTGGTCCATTTGGTAAGAGGAGGATAATTTGGATCAAAGGTTGGGTCTAGTTCAGCATTGATCATTTCTTCTGGCTCGGATTGGCTATCATAGTCAAGCGTCATATCATCAGGCTCCCCCTAGATTGATGAGCTTTGAGAAACTTGAGGTTCAGAGGTTTCTTGTGATGCTGGACTTGCAAGCGTTGATACACCTTCGGTTGGAGAAGCACTTTCGGTTTCAGTTGTAGAGCTTGGCTCCCCCTCGACTTCTGAGCTTGGCTCCCCCTCGACTGAAGCATCGTTGGATGGAGGTTCATCAGAATTCGATCCTCCTTCGTTCATTCTCCTGGCAGCATCTTCGACAATTTGCTTTATGTGGTCTACCTTGTTGTCTGCTGCACCAGCTTTTGAGAGAGTAGCTTTCTCTGGTTCGGTAAATAGCTCCATAAACTTCTCGTATAGATTAGCGATCGAGACTGTGACTTGGCCAGTTTGAGGGAAGATTTCCCCAGTTGTGTCTTCTTTAGCCTGTAGCTTTTTGACATAGCTATCGTCAAAGGTCACATAATATGTCTCTTCAATTTTTCTCGAACGCTTGTTTAGGACTCTGTATGCTTTGGAAGTGAGAGAATAACCCAGAAAGATTCCATCGTCGGCTTTGACATCGAACTTGTTGCGGTGCTCTTTAGAGTTAAAGATGAAACACCGTGAGCCGAACACATGGAAAAATTTTACGTTGGGCTTCCTATTGTTGAGAATTTCATAAGGTGTGAGCGTGAATCGCTTGTTGAGATAGGACCTGTTCTGTGTAAAACAAGCAGCAGAAATAGCATCAGCCCAAAAATAAAGAGGTAAGGAAGCGAAACTTAGCATAGTTCGGGCAGCTTCACACAAATATCAGTTTCGTCTTTCGACACAAATTGAGGTGTGTAGGGAGCTGAGAAGTTGTGACTTATTCCCTTTTCTGCTAGAAATTCTTCAAATTCCCTGTTCTTGAATTCCAGACCATTGTCGCTCCTGATGTTGCGAACGAACTTCTTGAGCTGTACTTCAAATTGCTTGATAAACATTTTCAGCTTATGAGTCGCTTCAGATTTGAGCTTTAGAAAGAACACCCATGTAAATCGTGAAAAGTCATCAACAATAACAAGAATATACTTGCTACCACCGATGCTTTCGATAGATGATGGACCACACAAATCAATATGAAGTAATTCAAGTGGTTCAACAACTTTTGTGTTAATTACAGATGGATGACTTTGACGACTCTGCTTCCCCATTTCGCATGCAGCACACAAATGATCTCTATCGAACTTGAGCAATGGAAGACCCCTAACATGACCTCCAGTGACAAGTCGGTTGATATCTTTAAAGTTGAGATGAGAGAGTCTGCGGTGCCACAACCAACTTTCGTCAGATTGAGCTTTTGATAACAGGCATATAGCTGGGTTTCCCTTGATGGGTTTAAGGTTTAGAGGAAACATTTCACCCTTTCGCTCCGACTTGAGAATTACTTTCTTTGTCTTTTTCTCAATAATTTCAGAACCTTCATCATCAAATGAGACTTTGAGACCTGTACCTCCAACAAGCTGAGATACACTGATGAGGTTGTGTTGGAGTCCTTCCACATAAGCCACCTTCCTTATAGTGAAATCACCATTAGTTATCATTCCGTATCCCTTTATGGTGCCGAAAGAATTGTTTCCAAACTTGACTTGGCCACCATTTGTAAGAGATCTGTATTCCCTGAGCTCCTCTTTCCTCCCTGTCATGTGACGTGAGCAGCCACTATCGATGTACCATTCTTCGTCGAACTGCTCGTCACTTATAACCTGTAAAAATTAAGCAGATTTAGGAACCCAAAGTTTCGTGGGTCCACGTGAGCTTTTCATGGGAACAGGAACAGTAAGAGAGATGTCAACAAGATATGTTCGTTTTATAAGTGTTGTTTCATCTTTCCTTTTAATGGTGAAAACTTTTATTTTATTAGGATTGGGTGCGTTCGGTTTAGACTCTGGTGTAGATGCAGAAACCTTCTGTTTGTCTTTTTGTTCAGCCGATGAATGAGATTTTTGAGAATGAACAGACTTAGCTTTAGAGCTTGATAGAGATGATTTGGAAGAATTAGAAGAATTAGATGAACTAGAAGGAGTGGGTTTAGATTGAGAGGACTTCTTGGCTGGAGACTCTAGGTGACCCTTTTGCTTTTGATCATTGGGGGGACTGACCTTAGAGTTTTGATCTCTTTTAACTTCAGAACCGAATGTTTGCTTTCGGTTGGAATCGTTCTTTGAACCGAACCTTTGCTTTCGGTTGAAGTCATTCTCAGAACCGAACCTTTGCTTTCGGTTGGTATTCTCTTGTGAACCGAACCTTCGCTTTCGGTTGTTGTGGCTCTCAGGCTTTCCGACAGGATCATTTTCATACTTCAGATTCTTGTCTTGATGTGAGAAGTATGCATTCTGGGAATGCCAGAATTGCCTCCTTTCAGAGAGATTCTTCCTGTATCTTTGGTTCCTTTCACGTTTCTTATTCCTCATCTGCTTAGGTTGATGATGAATATTAGCTTTCATTTTCCGTTTCTCCTTGGCCGGTTCATTTTGAACTGTAGTAGTTTCACTGTGAACTGATGAAGTAGGGGGAACATCATCTTTTGCCGAACTTTCATTCTCCTGAGGAATGTCTTTCGTACCACTGGTGCTTGGCTCATCGAAATTATCTGGCTTATTCAAGGGTTCAGGTATGTATCTACCTTTACTCATCCAAGAGGTTCTTTCTGACAGGCCTACTGTTTCATCAGCATTATCGATTGGAGCCATCCAGAAGAACTCATCACAGCCATCAACATTGTCTTCGTTCACAATAGCCGTGAGTTCAGCAGTCTGATGTTCGGTTACTCCAGTGACCTTGTACACTTGCTTTGGAGTGGTCTGGACCTTTTGATATACAACCGCTTTCTCTACTAAGATTGAGGACTTTTGTTGGGACAATCGAGCGAACTCCACTGAATTTTCAGAAATTAGATTTTTGTGGTTTTCAGGTTCGTTTTTAACAAATTCTGAGCAGTCAACCGTGTCCTCTATAGAAATTTCACTCATGTTGTCGTCCTCATTAAGCTCAGATGCATTTTCAACATCAATTTTGTTTTCTGAGCTTACGTTGGCGTTTAATGAGTCAAATTTTTGTATGGTTTCGGTTCTCAATTTAAGTTTATCATTTTCATCCAAAAGATTTTTAAGCATGTTCTTGTGGTCCTTGGATTTAATGAAAGATTCTATTTTGTCCAGTCCATACATGTAGGTCGGATTGACGTCATCAGATGATATCACACTCTCACAGTTATAGGCTTTAGCATCAATTTCATCCTCCTTAAACTCAAGGAAAGGCAAAATCATGCGATGGATCTTTTGGCCTATTTCACAGTCCAAGTGAAGCTGAGTAATATTAGTATAAAGACGTTTTGCAATTAAACAAAAAACATTCCGCTGTTTTAACAACTTTAAATTGTCTCTTTGTAAATAAATGTTTTCGTCTTTAATTTTAACTAATTCAGACTCCTTCAACTCGATCCACATGCGCCGCTCCTCACTCTTCGAAGACACCCTGCTTAATTGATCAGTTAGGTTAGAACTGGTGACTCGAGTTTGAGTTAAACTACTATCTAGATGTGAAATTCTTGCATTAACATTTTTTATTTCTTTCTCATATGAGGATTGTGGTACTTTAAATGAAACAAAAACCGATTGTACCTTCTTGATCAGTTCATCGAGCTCATTGAACTGCTGGCTGAGTGGTTTGGCCGTAAAGCACATGTCCTGCTGCTCCTTCGGTTCCTCGCTTCCACCATCAGTGTTGTATCCCCTCATCTGAGACACATCGGACACCATGAAGCATCTTCCTCCACTGCTCTCCTCCTTTGCCATATAAGCCTTTCCATGAGTAGGCTTCCTCACTTCATCGTCTTCTGAGTTGGTAGACCAAACTTCCACTCTACCGAACTCGTCATCAGCAACCGAACCCTGCACAATAAGAGCATTCATGGAAGGGATAGCGATAGATTTCTTCTTTCTCATCTCATCGAGTCTTTTCTGCAGCATAGCTTCCTCATCCTTTTCATCATCCTTTTCAGCCATCTTTTTAAGGACACAATCTTTAGCATAGTGGTTTTTCCCACCACAGTAGTAACAGCTTACTCCAGAATCACCATCCACCTTCGGTTCCTTCTTGGGCTCTTCAACCTTTGGTTCATTCTTAACCTTTTCTGAACTATAACTCCCCTGCCAGTTTTGGTTTTTATTGATGGGGAATCTCTTCTTTATGAACCTCTTGGGGTTAGACACCATCATAGCATAATCCTCAAACGTGAGATCATACTCCTCCAAGTTAAGGTCTTCATCCTCCATCACAGCTTTACTTTTTGATAGGAGGGCCAGCGAACCAAGGCTTGAAACAACGTTCTTCTCCTGCAGTACAATCTTCTCCTGGGACTTGAGAATACCCACCAGTTTCGCCAAAGAATATGATTTAAACTGCTCATGGGCTTTGACTGTAGACACCACTGCTCTCCATTCAGACCTTAGACCATTTAAGAACGTAACCTTCTGCTCGATAAGCTTCCTTTCAATGTCATGTTTGATCATCCTGCTGAGAAGATGATTGAAGCGATCAAACGTCTGGGTCACAGTTTCTTCGGCTCCTTGCCTGAATTCTCCAAACTCAGATAAAAGCAAGGTTTGGATAGAATGTTCCAGATCCTCGTCTGTAGAGTACAGTTCACGAAGTCTATCCCAAACTTCCTTTGCCGTCGTGCATGAGCTGACCAACCTGAAAGTATCGGACTGAAGGGCGAATCTGATCAATCTTAACGCCTTGATATTGCACTGGAATTTATCCTTTTCATCTTGTGCAATATCTTTGACATCCTTCAGCAGATCATTGTACTCCTTTTGAGTTTTAACAATTCTTGACGTTGCAGAATGAGAAAAAGGTCCATTAATGATTGCTTCCCATATGAGGTATCCATTATCCTCAGATCCTATGACGTAGTCTTCAAAGCGATTCGTCCATTATGATCGAAAAAACCTGTTAAAAGATCAGACTTGTAATAACTCAGATTAGGGCAAAACAATAAATATCAAGATACATCAATAATGAGATGACGGCTCAATAAATATTAGTAATTGCGGAAAAACCCTAATTGTAACCTTTTCACAGAAAAGATGTGTATCGATTACATAGCCTCCTGCTCTGATACCAATTGATGAGATTAAAAACTTTAATCTTTGAAGATCGATTAGATCTTAAACAGGTAAGTAAATATAAAACAGCAAGAACACGAAAATAAGAACAAGTCAAGAATGAATCAAACGTGTCGAATGATTAAAACAAAATCCTCAGAAGAGCTGTATTAAGAACATCAACTGTAGAGGATTAGAAGGTTACAAGAACGATCAAAGAAATCTGTAAATACTATCGTTACGCTCTAGATTAATCTTCAAAATCATTAACCTAATATGCATGCAAGCATATACTTATATAGTAAACAAAAGAGGCTCACGGTATGGACAGACCCAAAACCGGAATACAAAATTAAAAATACAAATATCCGAGCCCAAAGACGCAACCCTTGAACAAATCTTCAACCCAACAATAATTATATTATTGTGGGTTGAAAACCCTATATGCTCACCAGGCTCCCAAGCTTGACCCTCTCAGTTTTCTTTGTATTACAGGCTATGGTACGAGAGCATAAGTTGACTGACATAACGAGAGATTTTGGATTATAGGTCAGTAGTTATGAATAACTATTGTAAGGTCTATTTTTGTTTTGTTTATGCTTTTGGTCTGTATTGAACATGACATCCTGAGATTTTGTTATATAACGAAAATACATTTCTTTAAAGAAATGATTTGATAAATTCTTATCATATTTTGTTTTGGGAACAAATTCCGCAACTGTTTTCTTTAAAATATTACTCTGATTTTAAAAACAAAGCATAAACAAATCGGTCTTTTCTGGCCGTGAAATTGGGGATGTCACATTCTTTGTTCAAGAATGCACACTGCACGTCCATTTAGTAGACCTTAAAATTCTTGTGTGCAACAAATGTCAAGAAAATCCTAATGGTTTCTATCCTTGCAACATGTGTAATGGTTTCATCATAGTCTATGTCTTCTTGTTGCGAGTAGCCTTTGACAACCAGTCTGGCTTTGTTCCTGATGATGACTCCATCTTCATCACTTTTGTTCCTGTAGACCCATCATGAACCAACAACTGATACTCCTTCTGGTGTTGGCACTAAGTCCCACACATTGTTGGGTTCAAATTCAGCTAACTCTTCTTGCATTGCTTTTACCCAATCTGCATCTTGTAGAGCCTCTTTGATTCCTTTAGGCTCTATCATGGATAAAAAGCTTGCATATAGACATTCATTCTTGGTTGCTGAACGAGTCACTACTCCAGAATCTAGATTGCCTATGATTTGATCGACTGGATGATCCTTTGTCTATTTTGTAAGGCGAGCTTCCTTATGGATTTAAGGACTACAAACTACCTCATATTGTTCTCTTGGACAAGAAGGGTAGTCAGAAGTGAATGTTCCTTCAAAAAGATCATCTTGGAAAAGTCCAAAACTACCTGAAACATGTGGTTCCCCCTCAACTGCTGCATGCTTGAATTCGACAAATGAAGTGGATGAGAAGGAACTTAAGGAACTAGAACCAGTCGAGTGGGGTTCCCCCTGAAACCATGGACTGGATGGTTGGGAAGATTAAGTGGCAATTACATCAGGACTGCAAGTTACCACCTCTTCATGATCCTCATTGTCTCCGGTGAAGAGGCTTGGATCACATGCTAAAAACTCTGGTTGAGTATTGAGACCCATGATTTCCTTATTCATTTCATCGTAACCAAGACCATATTTGATCCATGATGGTTTTGGTCCCTTAAGAATAGCATGTGAGTTCTGCTCGAGAAGGGTTTTGGATGCCTTATAACTATTAATTTTTGTATTGATTTGGGCGTACATCTCACGATTGTCTTTTGCAATAATGTCACGTTGATTCAATACAATTTCATATTGTTCAACTGAAGTAAGAAGTGCCTCAGTTTTTATTGCAAGGTCATTTTCTAACTTAGCCATACGACATCTCAGTTCTTCAAGTCTGAACTGAGTGTCGGTCAGTTCATCTTTGTAGTAAGTGACACAATATTCAACATTGGTGACATATTCTTTTATCATTTCAGAAATATGGTCAATGTCATCATTAAAATGCTCAATAGTTAAATGATTATCACGAAGCATAAAGCGTACCTTTTCAAACACTTGTGGATGTGGAGGAGAAGGCTCTTTGTCATCATCAACCATGAAGCAAAAGTAGTTCTTGTAGGCTTCAGTTTCTTCTATTTGACCTACTTCATCATCTGTTTCCCAGACTTCCACACTTGGAGTTTCCATGACCATGAAGGCTTTGTCTATTGACTGCTTCTTGATCTGCTCCACTTTTTGAAGGTAGTATGCTTCATCTTTGACCTTCTTGGTTTTCATTTTGCAATCCTTGGCAAAATGATTTTCACCTTGACACTTGTGGCACTTGATTACTTCATTATCTTCATGGGACTTTAACTTGTTATCTTGAACCCTTGTGTTCATCCTTTGAGAATTGTAACTTGCAGAATTTGAATTTTGAGAGTTGAAGCTTTGTTGACTGTTGCTTCCTCCTTGGAAGTTTCTAAAGTTCCGATGATAGTGTTGGGGTTGCTGATAACTTTGTGCTCTAAAGTTCCCAGTTGGCTTGTTCACAAACTTCTTGAAGTTTGGATTGAACTTGGTTAGGAGTGCCAAGCATTCTTTATACTCTTTTTCCTCATTGATTTGAGGAGATTCCATTGTAGTTCCAATGAAAGCTTGATGATTAGCCATGTATCCATTTGCGATCTGAAGAGGTTGTTGAGTTGACATGTACAGATTCTGGTTGTACTGTTGAGCCATACTCGAACTTTGATAAGGATATGCTCCATATCCTTGGTTGGAAAACTGATTAGCAAAGTCGTTTGGGATTGGATTGTGATGTGCAATCAAGTTTTGAGAATGATTTGCCATGGGTGCTGAATTTCCTAAGGCAAGTCCTTGATTATCAAAAGGAGTTGCTTGAGCTAGCTTATTGACCTTTGGCTCATGTTGTTGTAGTTTAGCATACAGATCAAACAGGGACATGGTGTCTAGATTGATTATAGTTTGTAGTATGATCATATGCACTGTATCCCATTTTGGAGAAAAATTGTTCAAGAATTTCAGATCGAAATCCTCTTGCGATCTTTCTCCTTTGAGTTTCTTCACTCTTTTGACAACAATGTTGTACCTAGAATATGCATCAAAGAGAGTTTCATGGGGTAACATCTTGAAGTTGTCCATGTTTGTCAATGCAACTTTCTTCCTATTTGCAAGAATCTTATCAGCTCCCTCAAATTGTTTCTTGAGTGCATTTCGGACATTGAAGGGTGAACTCTTGTCTTCATCGGGAAGTTGCTCATAGATATCATGAGGAATTCTAGATAACAGCTCTTGCATTGCCTTAGCCTCAAACTTCTTGATTTTCTTGTCACGAAGTTGAGCAACAGAGGAAACAGATCCAGAGATAACTTTAGAGGTTTCAAGAGAGACATCAGCTTCAGGAACTCTGATGTCCTTCAAAAATTTTGGAGTATGTTTCCCAGTGGAGATAAAGGTCCAGATGTCAGAGTCATGACCTTCCAGGTAGTACTTGATGCGATCTGCCCAAGAAGTGTATTCACTAGGCACAAGGATAGGTGCACGATTTCCTGCTCCAAGACTATTTGCAACTGAAACTGAATAGAGAACATTTTGGTTTTGATTCACACTTGCCATTGAGAATAGGTGATACTAGTTTGAAACTTGATAAAAATTTGTGAAAAGTTTTATAAGTTTCAAAGTCGATCACTCGAGCTCTGATACCAACTGAAGAAAAAGAAAAACAGTTGCTCTGATACCAACTGAAGAAATGACAAAAATTCAATAAACCTAGACTAGAGTAGTCCAAGTGTTGAAAATACTGAAACAGAGTTTCAAAATCGTCAAGTGGCAAGTAATGCGAAAAATAAAGAGTTGTGAATCACAAAGTTAATGATAAAAACGTTTTTTATATGTTCAAAATCAATGATTCAAAAGTGTCTCATATTCATCAAAATTCAGTTACAAGTGTTTGAATGATAGACAAGCTAAAACACTTAAATGGCTCTCTGAAGACTAATCTAAACAACAATTGTGCAGAATGATCTGAAATGTGCAAGGAAGAGCCAGGAAGAGCCACTTTATAATGGATCCTAAGGGGCCTATTTATAGGCTTTGGAAAAGCCCATGACATGGCTTGACCAATTTGGTGTTGACACGTCATCATGACTTAGTCATCAGTTGACACCTTTGCCCTACTTAACAGAGAATGGATGGAATATTCCAATTCTGTTAGTATTATGTTAGAGTTCCATCCAAGTTATGAGTCTTCATAATTCTTGAACCTTCTTGATCAACATTGAAAAAGTGATGAGCAACATGAGCATCATGTTGCTCAATTGTCTTCTTAGATGTCATCAACTTCCAGAAGTATTGTTGATCATGTTGAGTAGTTTCTTGAATGTTGGACTGTGTCTTGAACTTGAAGATGTACCACCACATGTTCATGATGGACCATGGACGAAATTCATGTTCCTTTGAGCATTTGGACGTGCCTTCATTGTACATGATGTGTCATGTGTAGTCTTGTTGAGCCATCAATGTGATCATGTTGATCCATTGACTTGAGTTGAGCCACCAAGTGTTCCTGTTGAGCCATCAACTCTTGTTGAGCCATAGAGTTATGGATGAGTCAACAATGTTTCTGATGAGCCATCAATATTCCAAATGATCCATCAGTGTCTTGATGCTCCACATATGATCTGGATGTGCCATCTGAGATCATGATGATCCAACTAGCTTTCTTCAAGTGCTCCATGTCAACAGCACGTGCTCCATGTAAGCTTCAAGTGGTCCAACATATGATTCTTCAAACACTTGTTGAATCTTCAACATCTTTCCAACCTGAAACATTCTGATAATGTTTGTTAGAAAGATATATAAAATGAATCAACTTATTTCAAGTGACAGTCACATATAAATATTTTCCAACAGTTACATTTAGTTATTTTTAAATCAAATTTATTTTGTTTTTAACCAGATATGGTAAATAATTCAAATTCCTATTTTACATTTTAATTTATTACCTTTTTAACATCTAATATAAAAAGTAAATTGATTACAGGCTATGGTGGTGTTTGTTTGTTCATACAACTAAAAAGAAGTGATAATTCGTTGTTTGCAGGTTTACAGAGATTTTTGTGCAGTTCTTTCACCAATGGTGGTGAACATGCTTCAGATGGATATTAAACAGGTTCTATTTACTAATCTTGATTGTCAATTTCTAATTTCCTTAAAATGCTATGTGAAATTTGAAGTAACAAATGGGTTTGACCTATGAGAAACCTTCTCTGATCTACCTTCAATCATGAACAAATTGACTAGGCACACAAAAGATGTCATGGGTTTGATCAACTGGTATTGGCTCTCTAATCTTTCCTTTAATATCTTTTGATTGAAATGGGCTATTAGTCATGAGTTGATGTCTTTTTTTTCATCTATAATCTCATTTTTCCAGGTTTTGACTTTTCATTGAATGATATGTCGCATCGTCTTTATCGGATAAAATTGTGAGGGTTTAATGGGCTTTGCATTCGAGTAATATATGGAGTTACTTCTCAGCTTTGTATTCGTTTTCATCCTGTAAGTTCACATCAAATATAGCTTTCTCTTACTTATATTTATGTTCTTATTCCTTTATTTGTAACCAACATAATAAACTTAGGAGATGTTTCTCTTTTTTCCCTGAATGAGTAATGATGTAGGTATGGATAAAGTGATGTATACACATCGTAGACCGAATAAAATACACATCGTAGGCCGAATAAAATGTCTGAACGAGACAAATGACAATTTTACCATTGCATTTAAAAAAAATTTCACAGTATTCACGTCAGAGGAGTTAGGAAAAAAAAGGCCAAATAGCCATCTATGAATGAAAATCAGTAATTCTTTTTTCCCTAATAAATAGAGGTGAATAATAACTTCGTTTTAGTTGGCAATGCACAAAAGTAAGTCTCGGCAATTTATTCATATCCTTCACTGCTTCTTTATTTCTTTAAATTAATTTATTATTATTATTTTTTACTTTTTTTCACTGTTTTAGATATTCAATTTTAGCAGGGGAAGATTAATAAGTAAAACAGTTATGGAAAGTGAGGTTAACACTCTTTATTCAATATTCATTTTTTTTACTTTTTTTTATTATTTCAGATATTCAACTTTTTTTACTCTTTGTCGCTCACACTATTGTTAAATTTCTAATTTTTTTATTGGTTAATTTTACATGTCTCATAGGATGGTCCAGCCATAATTGCAGACGCCATGATCCGAGGTCTCCCCATCATTCTAAACGATTACATTGCTGACTAGGTAATTTTCTTATTAAAGTTGATTTTAGAATGTAAGGGTAAAAATGTCATTTTTATCTCAATACCTTAGAAATCTGATATTGTGCAGGAAGTTGGAAATGTACCCTATGTAGTGGAAAATGGATATGGGAAATTTTCAAAGTCACCAAAAGAGATTGCAGAAATTGTTGGTCAATGGTTTGGTCCTAAAGCACATAAACTCAAGACTATGATAGGGCTTGATCTGAATTTAAACTATCACAGATCACTCACAAACATCGAATATTAAAACACAACATAAATTCAATCTGGGCACATATTTGTTTCTTTCTGAGAATTTTTTTAAGAAGACTCAAAAAGGATAGAAGAACAAGAGGATAACATGAGCAAAAGCAGATGAAAAGTCAACATAAGTTTTCGTGTTATGCTCTGATTTTTTCTATGTTTTCAAATGATTCCTTATTTAATCATTATACTTAAATTCTGAATAAGTGTTTTTGTTTGTCCGTGTAGCTTTAAGAATCCAACATATGTGTTTTAAAAAGAGAATAGATCTCAGTTTACTTATACTTTATTTCATTTTTAGGCATCATACTTTCATAGTCAACCAACTATAGCATCCTACTTCCATCACGAACGACTGATAAACGATGACACCATCTTTTACATAATGTCTTCAGTCGGTTTTCTTTGATATTAGCGGCGAATCTGACCCCCGCAAAGCAGGGGTTCCTATCTAGTTATTATTATTATTATAAATTTCGAACAAAATTTTATAATTCGGACGACGTTATAAAATTCGAACGGCTATATAAAATTTGTATTTAATTATTTATTATTATTATTATTATTATTATTATTATAAATTTCGAACAACATTTTATATATCAGATGACATTATAAATTCGAACGACTATATAAAATTGGTTTTTAATTCTTTTTTATTTTATATTTTATAAATCGGTTTTTAAAATCGGATAACATTATAAATTCGGATGAAATTTTAAAATTCGTACGACATTATAAATTTGGACAACATAATAAAATTCAAACGACTATATAAAACAGAACAAAAGCAAAGTTTGTCTTTATTTATCACAGATATATTAATTGGTTCGTTATTTACATTTGCGTGGTGCGTTTTGCGGATTGAAAACAAACTTTACTTTTGTTCCATTTTATATAATCGTTCAAATTTTATAATGTCGTCCGAATTTTAAAATTTTGTCTGAATTTTATATGGTTATCGAAATTTATAATAATAATAATAATGTTATTATTATTATTATTATTATTATTAATAAAAGAAAAAACAACACAAAAACAAAAACAGAAAAAAAAAGAAAAAAAAAGAAAAAGGAAAATAAAATAAAATGATGTCAAATCAAATGTAAAAGGTTGATTAGATTGATGTTAGGGGGTAAAATCAGTTAAGGGGGGTACTTACAGCACAACACTTTGTAAAAGCACTTTTTACTAAAGTTATTTTTTAAAATGTGTTTGGATTAGCTTTTGAGGGAAAAAGTCAAAAGTTAGGGGATATAAAGTTAATTTAATGTTTTAAGTGGTTGAATTGATGAATTGATTACGTTAGTAATAGCAACAATGATAGTCTAGAAATCGTTTCCCTTGCTAAGAGAGAGAAATCGGCAAAGGTCAAAAAGTTTGACCATAAGAGAAATGCCAGTTCTGAGATAGTTCCATGTGCGGATGCAAAAGAATCCATCTATTTCTACTGCTAATGGAAGGAACATTGGAAGTGAAGCTGCCCAGACTACCTGAGAGATCTTAGAGAAAGTGAAGTCAAATGGTTTGACTATATTTCAGGATCGAAGAGAAAGAAGGAAGCTTAAAATAGGAGTAAGCTGAGTCTAATCATGAGAAATGGATTTCGGTCGCATGGTTCGATGATCTGATTTTTGACATGCTCTTTAAAGTTATGATAGATTTCTTAGAAATATCTAGAAACATACTTTTCAAATGTATTTGCTTTGTAAGGACAAGTTTTCCGTACATTATCAATAAAGTAATTTGTGGTTTTATCTTATTTTCTTTATTATTACTTGCAATGCCATTTATGAAAATTGGTATTTATATTTCTATTATTAGCAATGTTGAAAATGGATTTGATTCTTAGTTATATCGCTTATGGTAGTTTCATAATTTACCAAGTGAGGAAGGATTCTCATCACCCAAGCTTTAATTGGACAGAAACTTGGAGTCATGCAATTTAAATTGTGTGATGTATGAGAATCTTGATACTTGGGAAAACTAGGACTAATTCCTTGTTCACATGTATATGTGAGTCAAGTGAAGGACCAAAGGATCTAGTACACATTGATGTGGTTAGATCCACCACAAAGGATGATAAACTCTTTTCGTCATGATTTACTACTCGGTAGAAAGATAAAAGTTTTTCTAATCTGAAAGGAAAGGAGAGTACTTTAGTATCATGTTTTATGATCATCTAAATGATTAAGAAACCATGTCACAATTAAAATGATGTAATAACTTGGTTAAAACCATTTTTGCTAGAAAATTCATGTAATGTTCATAAAAACAATGTTTTTATATTTTCCAGACGGAGATATATGACTCGTTGTTTACAAGTCAGTTGTGTATTGATAATACGTAAACGCATCAGTAAATTGATGTTATAAAATGTATTTTTGTGTATGATTTTATGAGTGAATAGTACAAGCATATAGTCAAAGTTTATCCATTCCTTTTACCCTAAATAGGATAAAAGCGATATTTGTGGGCCCCTTGATGATTTACTGATGACATCATAAGCGCTTGGCCAAGCCTGGACTAAATTGATGTGTTCAATTGTAGTCAGTGATCATAAATCAGAAATCGTGAAACAATTCTTGGATAAAGAGAATGATTAGTATCTATCTCTCATGTCCATACGATATGTTGTAGAATGGTGGGATATTTGATCACTTATATAAAGGACACGTAACTGACTAGATCAGAGTTCGACAATGGCTTTTGAAAGCTATGGTTGCTAGTCAAATTTTGAGGTCATACTTGCAATCATAGTTATTAGACTTATCCAAGTAGGAGACTATTGAATTAGGTGTCTAAGCCCATAACTATGATTGGTATGTACTTGATTTGATAGTCGCATGGTCCTTTTGGGTTTCCTTCACCCATGCAACTTGAGAGGATGATTAGTGGAGAATAAGAGTAGAATTTATAATTAGAAATAATAATTTGGTACTCAAATGATTTTATTAATACATTACAAGACTAATATATTATTTTGAAATCATATTATTAATTAGTGATTAATCAAAAATTAGTCTGGGATTAATTTTGGGATTAAAGGAACTAATTAATAAAGGAGAGACTATTTTGCAAATCATTGATATTTGTGAAACTGGGCTTAGGATTCCATGAAATGGAGTGGATGAAATTTATAGGATGACCCTATAAGATTTCGTCAAAGGGATTCCATAAGGAGGTGCATCGGTTGCTTAGATTTTTGGATGGGAACTAGGGTTTCCTTATTTAAGTCCAGCTTTAAGATTAAGCAACCTAACCCTATATAAAGTCTCCCAAACCCTTAGAATTTTGGCATAAGCATATGGTTCCTAACCCTAGCCGATTTTCTAAGACTCTCCTCTCATCCTCTTGCATCGGGTGTTTGTGAACCATTAGAGGTGCAACAATTGGGGCACTAAGCTTTCAAGAGTCAAGGATCTTCAAGATTGTCTTGTTATTACTACATAACAAGTAAGGTAATCTTCTAACCCTAATTTCTTTATCAATTTCAATTTATATGATAGTTTCTAGGGCTATTTCTTTGGTTTCAATTTACATGTTCAATTATTGAAAAACTTAGATCTAAAGCAATTAGGGTTGCATGATCACATAGGATTGTAAATATGCTCATATCCCATCAATAAACTTGGTAAATTTTATTTTTACCTTTTTTGTGGATATCAAGTCAAACTAACATTGTATGTTTAAAATAACATATTTTAGGTCAAATCTCACAAAAATGGTACCATAACCTAGCCAGGACAATTTTTGATAGAAAAACCCTAGTTTTAAATAAAAATGGTAGGTTTTTAGGTTTATTTTTGTTTGTTTGTTTGTTTTTTTGTTTTTTGTAAAACCAAATCCTTGGTATTTTTAACTAGATTCATAACACATGTACAAAATAACATATTTTGATTTGTATCCCACAAAATGCTGTAATAACTTGTTTAAAACCATTTTGCTAGAAAAGTCATGTTATGTTCATAAAAACCATAGTTTTTATAGCTTTGTCTTTGTGACTTTTTCTCAAGAACATGTAGCATGTTTAAACTCATTTTTTCATAGATTTTCATTTTAAACAACATACCACATATAAATGTTCATAATACTAGGTAACAACATTATTTCATGTGAATAATAATACTTTTACACAACTTGAAGAGAAAACATGTATAACAACTAGTGTTATTATACAAGTTTACTTGTATCCCCCACCCCTAAAGCTTGGATAAAAACAAAAATGAGGGGTATGAACTAACACTGACTGTGTTTCTTGGTGGATAAAGAGGTGAAGATGAAGGTTTTCAAGCTAAGAACACTTGAAGACACTTGAAGAAACACTTTAAGGTTGAATTAACCTATGGATATTAACACATTAATATGTGTAATTGTAACAAAACTAGTCTATTTATGTGTATAATCACTAGATTAGTAAGGAAAAGCATACCAAAAGATGAAGAATCAACTTATAGAGAATTAACCTTAAGAAGAAGAGGTTGTTATTGAGAGGAAATGAAGAGATGAAGAAGATGAAGAGAGGGAGAGAGAGAGAGAGAGAGAGAGAGAGAGAGAGAGAGAGGCTTCGGCCACAAGTTAAAGGGGGAGAGGGAGAGAGTGAGGTGGGTTGGCTGGGTAGTGGGAGTAGGGTAGGGGTTGACTTCTTTTGATTAAAATAATATTTCTTTATAAAAGGTGTCAACACCTTATGGGAGAAAATTGTTTCTTTTTTTTTTTTAATAAAAGAATGGGTAATTTTATAAAATTTGTTGATTTTTATATAAAGTGTGGTAAAATGAAGTATAATCACTTAATTTGAATCATCTAAATTCAACTAATTATAAAAATCATCTTTATCAAAGATAATAACACTTTACACGATGGTTAGGATACTTCCTAATTCTTTTTGTCAATGTTTGAGTGTTTAAGACTGTTGGGTTTTAGTTCAAAAATAGTTTCATAAAATTGAAAGATATGGAAACAAAATAATTTAATTTTTGAAATAAAATAAACATTTTATACCCACCAAGGATCTTCTTGCAAGTTAGAGAAAGATTAAAAACCAACCAAAGGAAGGATGAAGAAATAACAACCTTTGTTGTTCTTTGAGTCCTCTTTAGAGGATTGGAAATTGATGAAGAATGTGGAACCTTTGAGACACCAACAATGACTCAACTTGATGTATAAAACTCTTAAGTTTTGAACCAAACCCAAGTATGGTTCAAAGAGAGCAAAATGCAAGCATCAAATCTTCAAATTTTCAAAGCAGGAGAATAGAAAAAGAGAGGGAAGATGCTATCGGCTACAAGCAAGAAGAAAGGGCAAGAACTTCAAGAGTGTAAACCTCATATTTAAAGTGCCTTAAAGTGAAGTCTTTACCCATTAGGTATTTCAACTTTAGACAAATATGGTCGCTTATCATAATCATGTCTTCCATCCCTTTAAAGTATGATTAGACAAGTCATACACTTCTTCTTTTTATGCATATCTCGAAAATTGTATAAAGAAGAAGAAAGAAAGTCGAACTTTTATAAACTCTTTCATAAAATATAAACCTTGTCTTTTAGGAAAAAGATAAAAGGATTAAACTAGTCCAAAAGTTTGTACATGACTTATAAATCATACCATATGATATATTATGTTACTTGCTAATGAAAATTATTATTTCCATGAAATAAATAATTTCCAGTTTAATTATAAGAGTTTTATTGAATACTTATTAAAATCATTTCTAATAAATAATCAATTGTATCAAGTTGTTTTTAGTGTGTACCATTAGTATCATATGTTATTTAGCAATATCACTTTAATATAACTCTTGAGCATACTAGATCTTTCAATATCCTGCTTGCACAAGACTTATATTAGACTGATATAGACAGTGGTGAACGTCTAGAAACATTTCACTGCCTTTATGACCATACGAGTGTTTGTGCCATTCTATAAACACCCAATTCTCAAAAACCTTAAAGTTACAATTGGTGTATAACATGAGATTCGGATCGCGATCAATCTCATTAGTTGTTCAACTTTTTGGTAAGGCGCCTTAGATGTCTAACTCTCAACACATAATAGGAACAAGTCCCATCTTGACAACATAAGCCTCTTGCATAGTTCACACCATACCTGAAAATGACTTTTATAACTCCCTGGTTAAGGAACTACATTTGACCATTATCAAAGCATAGTACTCCTTACACTTAAGTCCCACTATGTATCTCAGGTTTTAAGGATACAAAGATAGTACCTTTTAGTGAAGTATCATTCACGATAGTCATCCATGAGATGATCTTGATGCGGGTCAGTTCAATACTAGTTCTCTGACAAGTACATATGAAACTTGGTTACAACCACTTGCCTACTTTCATTTGGTGAGAGTCAACCAATCCAATTCATATTAGTCTTACTTCATAATTGCTCCCACAATTATAACCGACTATGAACTTTTAGAATAATAACATTATTCATGGATAAAACATGTTAATATACAACACAACAAGTATTAATGTAATGACTATATCCTAATATATGATAACATTTTCTAATAGTTGTTGTTATAATGTTCCGATATCCAAATACTAAATCCAAATTAAAAACCCATTTCTAGAATAATAAAGTCTAATAGTTGAAGTGTGACCAATCGTACTTAGCTCAAAAGAATGACTTTATCAATGGATCTGACAAATTTAATTTGTGTGAATTTTGTGAATACTATCATCTCCATACTTAACTTTACTCTTAGTATAGTTAAATATCTATGATTGGTGTTCTTTGGTGACATAGATTCTCTTAGCTTGATTAAGTATGCTCTCAAAGTCACAAAGATTTTTATGTGATCCTCGAATAGAAGAAATCAACATAGTTTTTCAATGATTCCATTCATCCAATCATATTTGAATTCAACTTCTAAAGTAGTCTATTCTTATTTTTGTAGTAGATTGTGTCATTATGTTTTGCTTGGACCTCATTCCAACAAAACTTACTCTTCATTCCATAATGAAGTCAAAAATCAAATTATAATTCATAATTGTTTATATCTGCTTAGAAATTAACATCTTGTGTAGACCTTTCCAAAAAGATCCTTTCTAAACTGATTGCCTCATATTCATTCTCTTAGTACTTCTAAAGTACTCTTAGAATGCTCTCTTAGTCATCCAGTGACTTAACCATATATATTCAATTAGTATCCTATGACATGCTTACAACATGTTCAAATACCATGTCCTACGCATAATATGATGTAAATGATGAATTCATTTGCTAAGCAAATAGAATATAAATCATTTCTTCTAGTTCAAGCCTATGAGCTATGTACTTTTGAAGCTAGCTCAAAATGATGCCATATAACAATGCCAAGAATTCTCCAAAAGAATCTTGTGTCTTGATCCCTTTCAAGATATTGCCAATATATGTATAAGGACATTAAACTTTTAACATTCATTTTATCAATCCCTTATAGATTTTACATTCCAAGAATGTATCTTCTCCTTCCAAAGTCTTTCATTTTAGAAACACTTTTCGATTTAAGGTGAAAACGACCTTGCTTACTCAGAATGTGATTTCAAAATGATTAAGTATGTCTCATTAATACATGATTAATGAATTTCACTATGCTCTCACTAGTTCTAACTAAACACACACATGTTCTATTCATTTTGATATAAAAAAGATACTTTGTGGTTTTATATTGAAATGATGATTGCAACATTGAGATGTTTGCTTTGTATCCACAAGTGGATCTCAAGCTCTACACATTTTATTAGGATAACATAGATTAAGAAAACCTCCCGGCTAATCTATATAGATATCTTCTTGTTGATGTCTATTAAGAAAAAACGGTCTTTCTTGAAATCTATTTTACTATATCTCATATTAAGAATATAAATTTATATTAAACAATATCCTTATTGATCTAGTCATAGCTACTTGTGAAAAAGGTTTGATCGTAGTCAATGTTATGAGTATGATGAGGACCATAGTCACTGACATGAGTATGAGCAAATCCTTTTACTACAAGCCTTGATTTAAATGGGTATGGTGTTGGGTTTTGAGCATTCTAACACACCTAAGTGTACATGCAACCCTAAATACATTGGATCTATGTTTTCTTTATTATACATGCAAATATGAACTTATCCTAACTAGCATAATAACACTGATTCATATGAATATATTAAGTTAGAATTACATACCTCTTTGATGTCGAAAGTCTTCATGAAGCTTGAGTGCCTAGTGCCCCAAGTGTGACACCTCAAATGGTTCACACAACACCAAATACACATGGAATGGCTTGAGAGAAATTGGAACACTCCTTGAAATCGTCTAGCTCTCATATTCACACATAGTGCACGATTTCTTGAGCCATGGGATTCTTTTATATGGTGGATATTAGGGTTACACCATGTAACTCATAACTTTACCCATTCCTTATGTTCCATGGATTTTAACCTCCATGGAGTATCCATGGGTCACCCCATGGACTTAGTCCAACATAAGGAATATTGGATCACAAGCCCACATATATAAGAATGAATGATTTACACAATCAACCCATATATTTAATTAGTCTCCTTTTGATCACTTAATTAATTCCAAATTAATTCTTGATCAATACTAATTAAATAACATTATTAATATATTAGAACTTATAATATATTAATAAACCTTAAGTGTTATTTATCTCATTATAGTCTATCCAAATGCACGATGCCATGCAACCTAAATGGACCATGTCGGGTCGGGTCAAGTCTTACCAATTATACTTATGGACTTAGACATTAATCCAACAGTCTCCCACTTGGATAAATCTAAAACTATTATTGTGTATGACTTCAAGAACCGACTGGAAATCGTAGCTCTCAAAAGCTTATGTCGAACTCTGACCTTGCCGATGATCTCTGACCTTTGTCAATGACTTGTCCATTAGATAAGGGATCATATATTCCTCCATTATAGATATCATATAGACTGAGACATGGATTAATATCATTCTCTCTGTCCATTTATTGTTTCCCGTTTTCTGATTCATGATGACTGACTAATTGAACAGATCAAATCAGTCCTGGCTTGGCCAAGCACTCACATGTATCATCATTAAATCATCGAGGGGCCCACATATATCGCTTCTATCCCGAAGGTAAAAGGAATGGATAATGTTGGGTAGCGTAGCATTTTGTATATTGCGTCTATTGGGCTCGGTTAATAGTCCATGTTTTGATCTCCGGTTTGGGCCTGTCCAACCGTGAGCTGATAGGATTTAGTATATAATGATATGCTTGCATGCATATTAGATAGAGCGATAGATAACATTTTACGAGAGATTACAGATTTCTTTCATCGTTCTTGTAAACCCTAATCCTCTACAGTAGAAGTTCTTTATCGAGATCTTCTGAGGATTGATTATTAATCATTCGACACTCTTGATCCATTCTAGTGTTCTTGCTGTTTACTTGTTTATTTCTTTACCTGTTTTATAGATTTAATCGATCTTCAAGTTAGTTTTTAACTTATCAATTGGTATCAGAGCAGGAGGTTGTGTAATCGATACACTTCTTTTCTGTGAAAAAGGTTTCAATTAGGGTTATTCCACATTTACTGATATTTATTGAGCCGTCATTTCATAATTGACGTATCTCGATATTTATTGTTTTGCCCTAATTTGATTTATTACAAGTCTGATCTATGAACAGGTTATTCGATCAATTATGGACGAGTCGCAATCCAATCCTATTAATATTTCGAACAACATTGGATCAACAACAAAGATTCCTATCCTGTACACCCATGATTATGAAGTCTGGGCGCATCACTTTGAAGACTATGTTATAGGATCTGAGGATAATGGATACCTCATCTGGGAAGCAATCGTTTTTGGACCCTTTTCTCATTCAGCAACTTCAAGGATTATTAAAACTCAAAAGGAGTATAATGATCTTCTGAAAGATGTCAAAGATATTTCGCAAGACGAAAAAGATAAATTTCAGTGCAATATCAAAGCGTTGAGATTGATCAGATTTGCTCTTCAATCAGATACTTTTAGGCTGGTGAGTTCATGCACGACTGCAAAAGAAATATGGGACAGGTTACGAGAATTGTACTCTACAGACGAAGATCTTGAACACTCCATTCAAACCTTACTCTTGTCCGAGTTTGGTGAATTCAAGCAAGGAGCCGAAGAAACTATGACCCAAACGTTCGATCGCTTCAATCATCTTCTTAGCAAGATGATCAAACATGACATCGAAAGGAAGCTTATTGAGCAGAAGGTTACGTTTATGAACGGACTCAGATCCGAGTGGAGAGCAGTTGTGTCCACAGTTAAAGCGCACGAGCAATTTAAATCCTATTCTTTGGCGAAACTGGTGGGCATCCTGAAATCTCAAGAGAAGATCATGTTACAGGAGAAGAATATGGTTTCAAGCCTGGGTTCGTTGGCTCTCCTGTCCAAAAGTAAGGTTGTGATGGATGAAGAAGACATCAACTTAGAAGATTATGACCTCACTTCTGAGGACTATGCCATGATGGTGTCAAACCCCAAGAGGTTCATCAAGAAAAGATTCCCCACCAACAAAAACCGATATTGGCAGGGGAGCTACAGTTCTGAAAAGGTTAAAGATGAACCGAAGGCTGAAGAATCAAAGAAGGAACCGAAGACTGAGGGTGATTCTGGAGTAAGCTGCTATTATTGTGGAGGAAAGAACCACTATGCAAAAGACTGCATCCTCAAGAAGATGGCAGAAAAGGATGATGATAAGGATGAGGAAGCTGTGCTGCAGAAAAGGTTGGATGAAATCAGGAAGAAGAAATCTACTGCTAACCCTTCTATGAATGCATTAATTGTGCAGGGTTCGGTAGCCAATGATGAGTTCGGTGGCATGGAGGTCTGGTCATCCGACTCCGAAGATGATGAAGTGAGGAAGCCTTCTCATGGAAAGGCTTATGTGGCGAAAGAAGAGAGCAGTGGAGGAAGGTGCTTGATGGTGTCCGACGTATCTCAGATGAGGGGATACAACACAGATGGTGGGAAGGAAGACACGAAGGAGCAACAGGATATGTGCTTTACAGCTAAATCGCTCAGCGTGCAGTTCAACGAGCTTGACGAACTGATCAAGAAGGTACAATCCATCTTTGTCTCATTTAAAGTCCCACAATGCTCATACGAAAAAGAACTAAAAAATGTTAATTCAAGAATTTCTCATCTAGATAGTAGCTTAACTCAAACTCAAGTCACCAATTCTAACCTAACTGACCAATTAAGCAGGGTGTCTTCGAAGAGTGAGGAACGGCGGATGTGGATCGAACTGAAGGAGTCGGAGTTAATCAAAACGAAAGATGAAAACATTTATTTACAAAGAGACAATTTAAAGCTTTTAAAACCGCGAAATGTGTTTTGTTTGATTGCTAAACGTCTTTATACTAATATTACTCAGCTTCATTTGGATTGTGAAATAGGACAAAAGATTCATCGCATGATTTTATCCTTCCTTGAATTTAAGGAGGATGAAATTGATGCTGAAGCGTATAATTGTGAGAGTGTTATTTCATCTGAGGACGTCAATCCGACCTATATGTATGGACTGGACAAAATCGAATCTTTTATTAAGTCTAAGGACCATAAGGACATGCTTAAAAACCTTTTGGATGAAAATGATAAACTGAAACTGAGAACCGAAACTATACACAAATTTGACTCCTTAAACTCCAACTTGAGCTCAGAAAATAAAATTGATGTTGAAAATGTATCTGAGTTTAATGAGGATGACAATATGAGTGAAATTTCTGTAGAGGATACAGTTGATTGTTCAGAATTTGTCAAGAGCGAACCCGAAAACCACAAGAATCTCATTTCAGAAAATTCAGTGGAGTTCGCTCGTATGTCCTAACAAAAGTCCCCGATTCTTGCAGAGAAGGCAGTAGTATACCAAAAAGTAAGAACCACTCCAAATCAGGTGTATAAGGTCACAGGCGTAACCAAACATCAGACTGCTGAACTTACAACAATTGTAAACGAAGACAATGCTGATGGTTGCGACGAGTTCTTCTGGTCTGCTCCCATCGATAACGCTGATGAAATGGTAGGCTTGTCTGAAAGGACTTCATCGAAAAGCAAAGGCAGATATGTGCTAGAACCTTTGAATAAACCTGATAGCTTTGATGTGCCAAGTACTAGTGGTACAAAAGATGCTCCTCAAGAAAAAGGAATTCCTGCAAAAGAAGTCACTTCTTCAAGTGAAACATCATCAATTCAGAGTGAACCAGCTAAAGAAAAACCAAAACCGAAAGCTAATATTCATCATCAACCGAAGCAGATGAGAAATCAAAAACGTCAAAGGAATCAGAGATACAGGAAGAATCTCTCTGAAAGAAAACAGTTTTGGCAATCTCAGAATGCCTATTTCTCACATCAAGACAGGAACTTAAAGTCAGAGAAAAGTCCTGTTGAATCGCAAGAGAGCAACAACAACCGAAAGCAGAAGTTCGGTTCAGAGAAAAACATCAACCGAAAGCAAAGGTTCGGTTCAGAAAATGATTCCAACCGAAAGCAGAAGTTCGGTTTAGAGAAAAACATCAAACGAAAGCAAAGGTTCGGTTCAGAGAATGATTCCTACCGAAAGAAGAGGTTCGTTTCTGAGAACAAAAGAGACCAAAATTCTAGATTCGGTTCCCCTGATGATCAAAACCGAAAGAGTCACCTAGAATATCAAGTCAAGAAATCATCTCGGTCTAAGCTCTCTCATTCTAATTCTTCCAATTCTTCAAACTCCTCTAATTTCTCTAAACCCCATCCTAAATCCCATTCTGTTAATTCTCAAAAATCTCAATCATCAACTGAACAAAAAGGAAAACAAAAGGTTTCAGCGGTTAAACAAGAATCAAAACCGAAAGCACCAAATCCCAATAAAATTAAAGTTTTCACTATCAAAAGGAAAGATGAAACAACACTAATAAAACGAACATATCTTGTTGACATCTCTCTAACTATTCCTGTTCCTGTGAAAGGCTCACGAGGACCCAAGAAACTTTGGGTTCCTAAATCTACTTAATTTTTGCAGGTTATCAGTGACGAGCAGTTTGACGAAGAATGGTACATTGACAGTGGCTGCTCGCGTCACATGACAGGGAGGAAGGAAGAGCTAAGGGAATACAGGTCTCTTTCAAATGGTGGAAACGTCAAGTTCGGGAACAACTCCTTCGGCACCATAAAAGGATATGGAATGATTACAAACGGTGATTTCACGATAAGGAAGGTTGCAGACGTGGTAGGACTACAACACAACCTCATCAGTGTATCTCAGCTTGTTGGAGGTACCGGTCTCAAAGTGTCATTCGACGATGAGGGTTCAGAAATAATTGAGAAGAAAACAAATAGAGTTATTCTAAAATCAAAACGCAAGGGTGAAATGTTTCCCCTAAACCTCAAACCCATCAAAGGAAATCCAGCAATCTGCTTGGTATCAAAAGCACAATCTGACGAAAGCTGGCTGTGGCACCGAAGACTCTCTCATCTCAACTTCAAGGATATCAACAAACTTGTCACTGGAGGTCATGTTCGAGGTCTTCCATTGCTTAAGTTCGATAGAGATCATTTGTGTGCTGCATGTGAAATGTTGAACCACTTGAATTACTTCATATTGATTTACGTGGTCCATCATCTATCGAAAGCATCGGCGGTACAAAGTACATTCTTGTTATTATTGATGATTTTTCGCGTTTTACATGGGTGTTCTTTCTGAAGCTTAAATCTGAAGCGACTCACAAGCTAAAGGTGTTCATCAAGCAGATTGAAGTACAGCTGAAGAAGGTCGTTCGCAACATCAGGAGCGACAATGGAATGGAGTTCAAAAATAAAGAATTCGAAGAATTCTTGGCAGAAAGAGGAACCAGTCACAACTTCTCAGCTCCCTACACACCTCAACAGAACAGAATTGTCGAAAGACGAAACCGCTCTTTGTGTGAAGCAGCCCGAACTATGCTAAGTTTCGCTTCCTTACCTTTATATTTTTGGGCTGATGCTATTTCTGCTGCTTGTTTTACACAGAACAGGTCATATCTCAACAAGCGATTCACGCTCACTCCTTATGAGATCCTCAACAACAGGAAGCCAAATGTGAAGTTTTTTCATGTGTTCGGTTCACGGTGTTTCATCTTTAATTCTAAAGAACACCGCAACAAGTTCGATGTCAAAGCCGACGAAGGGATATTTCTGGGCTATTCTCTCACTTCTAAAGCATATATGGTATTAAACAAGCGTTCGAAGAAAATAGAAGAAAATTACTACGTGACTTTCGATGATAGCTATGTCAAAAAGCTAAAGGCCAACGAAGACACAGCTGGAGAAATCTTTCCTCAAACTGGCCAAGTCACAGCCTCGATTGCTAATCTATTTGAAAAGTTCATGGAGCTATTTGATGAACCAGAGAAGGCCACTCTCTCCGAAGCCAGCGCAGCAGACAACAAGGTAGACCATATGAAGCAAATCGTCGAAGATGCTGCAAGAAGAATGCATGAAGGAGAATCTCCACCACACAACGCTTCAGTCGAGGGGGAGGATTCGCCATCATCATCACAGCCAAGCTCACATGTTGAGGGGGAGCTAAGGTCTCAAACTGCTCCTGAAAGCACTTCATCAACCGAATGTGCCTCACCATCCGAAGGTGCATCATCGCCCAAAAGCTCCGCACCACAAGAAACCTCTGTAGCTCAAGATTCTCAAGAAATTCCTGAAAGCTCATCTATCGAGGGGAGCAAGCCGATATGTCTTACGACACTGAAAGCCAGTCCGAACCAGAAGAAATGATAAACGCTGAATTAGATCCAACTTGTGATCCAAAATACCCTCCTCTCACCAAATGGACCAGAGATCATCCTATCTCTCAAGTTGTTGGTGATGTATATGAAAAAGTTCTGACTCGATCACAACTCAAGGCAAAACAGGCTTCCTTGTTCTCAAAAGTAGAATTCTGCATGTTTAACTCCTTCGTATCAAAAGTTGAACCAAAGACAGTTAACGTTGCCCTTGATCACTCCGATTGGGTTCAAGCTATGCAAGATGAACTGAACGAATTCGAAAGGAACAAAGTCTGGCGCCTCATTCCAACTCCTCCAGATGCCTTAGTTGTTGGTCTCAAATGGGTATTCAGAAACAAAGTGGGCAAGGAAGGAAACGTGATACGAAACAAAGCACGTCTGGTAGTGAAAGGATACTGTCAGGAGGAAGGAATTGACTATGAAGAGACTTTTTCTCCTGTCGCTAGGCTGGAATTAGTTAGAATATTTCTCGCCTATGTTGCACACAAAAACTTTGAGGTCTACCAAATGGACGTCAAGTGTGCATTTCTTAATGTTGAACTCGAAGAAACTGTGTACGTGGAGCAACCTCCTGGATTCGTGAATGAAAGGTATCCTAATCATTGTTACATTTTGGACAAAGTCGTGTATGGACTGAAACAAGCTCCGAGAGCCTGGTACGAAACGCTGACAAAATTTTTAAAGATGTCCAAATTCAAACAAGGTTCGGTTGACCCAACCTTCTTTCGTAAGAAGGAAGGTAACCACCTTATGATCATTCAAATTTACGTCGATGATATCATCTTTGGCTCAACGAATCCTAGCTTAACAGCTGAATTTAGAAAGCTGATGGAGACTAAATTTGAAATGAGCTCAATGGGTCCAATTAACTTTTTCCTTGGTTTAAATATTAGACAGGGACCCGAAGGCATCTTTATTAATTAGGAAGCTTTCACGAAGACTCTACTTGCAAAATTTGGCATGATGGGAGATTCAAAAGTCAAAGTTCCAATGGCGTTTGGCACAAAGCTTACTCCATCCTTGGATAAACCGGCTGTTGATATTACGCTTTATCGCCAGATGATCGGTTCTCTGATGTATCTTACTGCTAGCAGGCCTGACATAATGTTCTCTATTTGTTACTGTGCTAGATTCCAGGCCAACCCACGCGAACCTCACATGCTTGCAGTAAAGAACATTCTACGATATCTTAAGCGAACTACCTCTTTAGGTCTATGGTATCCTTCCAACTCAGGCTTCTTCGTTCAAGCCTACTCAGATGCAGACCTTGGAGGATGTGAACTAGACAGGAAAAGCACCACTGGCGGCTGCCAATTCCTTGACGGCAAGTTGGTTAGCTGGCAATCAAAGAAACAAACGTGCGTGTCCTTGTCTACAGCTGAAGCAGAATACATTGCAGCTGCATCCTGCACCTCTCAAGTGATTTGGATCCAGAGTCAACTCCGAGACTATGGACTCAATATGAAAAAGATCCCACTATATTGTGACTCTGAAAGTGCAATTAGGATCTGTCATAACCCAGTGCAACACTCCAAGACTAAGCACATAGCACTGAGGTATCACTTCATCAAAGATCATGTGGAAGATGGAAACGTTGAAGTACACTTTGTTAGAACCACTGATCAACTGGCTGATGTCTTTACCAAAGCTCTTCCTGAAGCGTCATTCAACAAAATTTTACAAGGGCTAGGTATGATGGAATCAGATTCAGTACCACAGACTACCTCTCAAACTCAAACGTAAGAAGCGAACTCGACCGAACGTTCGGGTTCGGTTGAATAATCTGGCTTTCGCTCATCAACTAAAGGTAGCTTTCTTGGTTGTAAATTTCATGTACAATTGTTTCTATTTCATTTCTTTTATTGTCAAAAGTATTTCCTTTCTGAAAATCTAATTTCTTCGATAACCGAAATAGACCAAACGCTCGGGTTCGGTTTTTCAAAATTTTTCAAAACCGAAACCAACCGAAGGTTCGGGTTCGGTTTTTCAAAATTTTTTCAAAACCGAAACCAACCGAACGCTCGGGTTCGGTTTTTCAAAAATTTTCAAAACCGAAACCAACCGAACGCTCGGGTTCGGTTTTTCAAAATTTTTCAAAACCGAAACCAACCGAACGCTCGGGTTCGGTTTTTCAAAAATTTTTCAAAACCGAAACCAACCGAACGCTCGGGTTTGGTTTTTCAAAATTTTTCAAAACCGAAACCAACCGAACGCTCGGGTTCGGTTTTTCAAAATTTTTTCAAAACCGAAACCAACCGAAGGTTCGGGTTCGGTTTTTCAAAATTTTTCAAAACCGAAACCAACCGAACGCTCGGGTTCGGTTCAAATGTTCCAAAGTTTTTTCTCTTAATTTTTCACAACCGAAATCAACCGAACGCTCGGGTTCGGTTCAAATGTTCCAAAGTTTTTTCTCTTTGTTTCCAAAGTTTATTTTCTTTTATTTTCTTTCTCAGTCTTTTTATTTATTTTTTTTATATATCAAAAATTCCAAAAATATTTTTTCTTCTAATATCAAAATCTCCAAAAATATTTTGTTCTTTATTTGCTTTTTGTCTTTCATTTTAATTTTTTATGTGTGGCTTTAATGGGGAAATTGTTGAATTAGTTAAGTGTCCCTAGAAGCATGCTGATGTATGTGCCCAAAGCCTCCTCAGATTCTGAATAATAGCCTTAATGACTTGGTATACACAAACATTGTCTTCCCAATTAGGCTACCACACTTATTCTAATCGTGAGCTACCTGACTCTCTTCTCACATGAGATAAGAGTTTTCTACTTGGTCCTACTTTTCGCAACAGAGGTACTTTGGTTTCTTAACACCATCTCTATTATATTTCTTCATTAAATTCGTTTCACCAATGTAACCCTTGAGACTCTCAGAAATTACCACTGAGGTTTATGGTTACTCAACAACTGTGTTTATGATCTTAGTTTCGTACCACTACGAGCTGAGTGAAACCCAAAATTCAATACCAAATCTGAATTGACGGTGAACAATTAATTTGCTCAAGTTTTCACTAATGAATTGACGGATGTATCTTCATGAAATCTCAAATTTTTATTTTGTGTGATTCCTATGAAATTATTAAACACCATAACATTTCTTCCCTTGGGATCCAGTTTTAATTTTTGTTGAGATTTTATCTTTCCCAGTCACTTTAAAATTATTACCATCCTACTTGTTCAAGAGACTACACCGGTCTCACAAGTACTTTGTTCACTTTCTATCTTATTTCAAGATTAGAACTGTTGAATCAAAGCAATAGCCACCCTGAGAAGCCTAATCAAAAGAAGCCTTTCAACACTTCTTAATAAGTGTTTGATCGTTATTCAACGGGAAACCACACTAACACTTTAAGGTCTCTCTTGACTTTGAAGGAAGAGATTTGTGCCCGGGATCATTTGTTTCGTGTCTTTAAGGACATCACAATTATTCCCAAAAAGATTTGCTTTATTTCTTTTCTTTTACACTCTTAGCACGAAAATCTTTGATTTTCCAAAATTCTGGTACTAAGAATTACAGGCTTGTTCTTTGGATTGGTGATTAATTATAAGATGCGGTCAATTTTAATCCACGTGGACGTATTATTCAAAAGATGTCATTACACTTAAATGAGATAAGATGAGGAGTTGCTGCTCAGGCGGGAGATAAATTGATTTGATTTCAAACGGCGGAACAGGGAAAGCGTGCGAATTTGAAGCGTCTAATCTCTAACTGACGTCGCAGACACGTGTGCGAATTCGAAACGATTCTTCTCTGGCACAGAAAGGCGCGTGTGAATTTGAAACAGCTTATCAGAAACGACGCTTGATGGGAGGCGTGTTCTTCGGAATCTGAAATTCTCTCTCATGCGTGATCATCGGTTCCACAACTGTCACGCATCAGTCACTCCGAAAAACTCTTGGTATTTCGATAGAAGATTTGGGAAGATCTTTCTCTCACCTTCAACCCTAGTATAAAAAGGCGTTGGCATCTACCATTTACCTCTTTACTGCAATCAGAATTTCTGGAGCAAAAGAATTCCCTGAACCCTAACTGTTCATCATCTTCTTCCCTCTCCTCAACAATGGCAGATTCATCCTCCGTTCACGCTACTTCTCACATCCTGCCCGTTCGCCCTCAACAGTGTCTCATCATTGACTTAACCCCTCAGGCCTATGATTCCTACATGTTCCCAATCATCGAGTGCTTGAAATATTCGCCGATTGCACCTACACTTTCTAGGGTGGAGTCTGTACCCATGGAGCTTCTCTCACAGATCTACGCGACGGCGCATTACAATAAAGTTGTCGATAGGATCTTCTTCGAAGTTGCTCATCACAAAGCCTCAATTTCTAAGCAACGATTTAGCTCACTGCTAGGGTTTGAAACTGACCCTTCAAGGGTTAATCCGGAGACTATTCCGATGGGGCATCTCTTCAATATGTTCTACAATATGGGGTACACGGAGGTGCTTACCTCCATTGCAAAGTTCAAAAAGTCATGTTTAGCGCCACAGTGGAACGGATTGTTCACTGTGCTATTCAAGGGTCTTTCAGAACGGAGCTCAGGTTCAGATGGCTCCAGTCGACTATTCCTGTCCATTCTGTACGGAGTTTACAATGGTGTCAATGTCGACTATGGGTTGGTTCTCTGGCAACAACTCATTCAAAGCTTATCCTCTTCTTCACGACATTCTGAGGTGTCGTATGCGAGGTTTTGGACCCCGATAACGAAGTGGGTTATGGAAAAGTACAGTATTCCCACTGTCGCCGGTGCATCGATGTCTTCGATTGGTACGTTCCACACCATGAAGATCATCGTCTCCGATGCATCGAAATTCCCTTTCAATGGTTCCATTCCGGAGACCATGTACGCTGATGTTCCTGCTGACAACAGGATCATCCGGACCTACAAGGAGTTCCAGCAGTCTGGTCCAAGGGATCTCACGCCGGAGATGCTAAAGTCCATTCACGATGCCGATAAGCCTGCTCCGAGAGGCAAAAAGGCAGATAAAGGCAAGCAGGTGGTGAAAGGGGCTAAAGGCCCTTCTCCTAGGAAGAGGAAATCAATGAAAGCTGCTCAGTCCCCGCAGCAAAAGAGGCGAAAGACTCAACCCAAGTGAAAACTCATTATCGCTTCCTCTTCGAGTGAGTCGGATGGTGAGAGCTCAGATTCTGAAGACTCTGCAAGAGGCAACACTCCACCAAGATCTCCTACCCCTGAGATTCCAATCCCTCCTTCTCCAATTCCATCTCCAACTATTCCTATTTCCATTCCCACCATAAACCCTACTTCACAAACAACAACCACTGCAAAGGTTACAACCAATATATCTGATACGGGGGTTCATACCGATGCAACCGAACCACCACCAGTAACCGAACCTATACACACAACCGAACCTACCCCTACACCTACACCCAAACCAACTCAACCCGAACATACTCATACCTCACCACCAGCTTCACCACCTGTTTCACCATCACCACCATCCCCGGTCACGCGTCTGAGGGAGAAGAACCTTTCCTTGGCGGGGAAAACATGACATTTGATTCGGTCTATTTTAGTCCGTTTCAAGTGCAGAGCGACGACGATGATGACGCTCCAGTCACAAAGAAACACCTCAAGGAGCTTAATGAGAAGATTGATTTGCTCATCGCCTCTTCATCCACTTCACAATCATCTCTCTCTGAAGCTGCTCTTCAGAAAATTGTTGATGCCTTCTCTAGGGCTCAGCAAGATTCCGTTGCTTCTGCCACTGCCGCCATAGACGCCTCTATTGGGTTAAAGATTCTTTTGAAGATTGCGTCATTGGGCTCGACTGTTAGTCTATTTATTTTGTACTCCGGTTTGGGCCTGTCCAACCGAGAGCCTGTTATGTTTATTATATAAGTATATGCTTGCATGCATAATTAGGTTAACGATCTAGATTACAAGATAGAAAATTACGATAGCTTTAATTTTCTTTATCGTTCTTGTAAACCTTCCAACCCTCTACAGTTGATGTTCTTGATCGAGCTCTTCTGAGGGTTATTTTATAATCATTCGACTCGTTTGATTCATTCTTGACTTGTTCTTTATTTTCGTGTTCTTGCTGTTTAATATTTATTTACCTGTTTAAGATCTAATCGATCTTCAAGATTAAATTTCAATCTCATCAATTGGTATCAGAGCAGGAGGCTGTGTAATCGATACACATTTTTTCTGTGAAAAGGTTTCAATTAGGGTTTTTCTGCAATTAATGATATTTATTGAGCCGTCATCTCATTATTGACGTATCTTGATATTTATTGTTTTGCCCTAATCTGATTTATTACAAGTCTGATCTTTAAACAGGTTATTCGATCATTATGGATGAGTCGCAATCGAATCCCATCAATATTTCCAATAGCATCGGTTCAACCACGAAGATTCCAATCCTATATACCCATGATTATGAAGTCTGGGCTCATCACTTTGAAGACTACGTTATAGGATCTGAGGATAATGGATACCTCATATGGGAAGCAATCATTAATGGACCGTTTTCTCACTCTGCAACGTCGAGGATTGTCAAAACTCAAAAGGAGTACAATGATCTGCTGAAGGATGTTAAATATATTGCGCAAGATGAAAAGGATAAATTCCAGTGCAATATCAAGGTGTTAAGATTGATCAGATTCGCCCTTCAGTCCGACACTTTCAGGTTGGTAAGCTCATGCACGACGGCAAAGGAAGTTTGGGATAGACTTCGTGAACTATACTCTACAGACGAGGATCTTGAACATTCTATCCAAACTTTGATTTTATCCGAGTTTGGAGAATTCAGGCAAGGAGCCGAAGAAACTGTGACCCAGACGTTCGATCTCTTCAATCATCTTCTCAGCAGGATGATCAAACATGACATCGAAAGGAAGCTTATCGAGCAGAAAGTTACGTTCTTAAATGGTCTAAGGTCAGAATGGAGAGCAGTGGTGTCTACAGTTAAAGCCCATGAGCAGTTTAAATCATATTCTTTGGAGAAACTTGTGGGTATTCTCAAGTCCCAGGAGAAGATTGTGCTGCAGGAAAAGAACGTTGTTTCAAGCCTAGGTTCGCTGGCCCTCCTGTCAAAAAGTAAAGTTGTGATGGAGGATGAAGATCTCAACTTGGAGGAGTATGACCTCACGTCTGAGGACTATGCTATGATGGTGTCTAACCCCAAGAGGTTCATTAAGAAGAGATTCCCCAGCAACAAAAACCGAAACTGGCAGGGGAGTTATAGTTCAGAAAAGGTTAGTAATGAACTGAAGGTTGAAGAGCCCAAGAAGGAACCGAAAGCAGATGGTTATTCTGGAGTAAGCTGTTACTACTGTGGAGGGAAAAATCACTATGCTAAGGATTGTGTCCTCAAAAAGATGGCTGAAAAAGATGAGGAAAAGGCTGAGGAAGCTTTACTACAGAAAAAGCTTGATGAGATGAGGAAGATGAAATCTACCGCTAACCCTTCCATGAATGCTCTTATTGTGCAGGGTTCGGTTGATGATGACGAGTTCGGTGGAGTGGAAGTTTGGTCAACCGACTCTGAAGACGATGAAGTGAGAAAGCCTTCTCATGGAAAGGCTTACGTGGCAAAGGAGGAGAGCAGTGGAGGAAGGTGCTTCATGGTGTCCAATGTATCTCAGATGAGGGGATACAACACTGATGGTGGAAGCAATGAACCGAAGGAGCAGCAGGATATGTGCTTTACGGCCAAACCGCTCAGCGTGCAGTTCAACGAGCTCGATGAACTGATCAAGAAGGTACAATCGGTTTTCGTTTCGTTTAAAGTACCACAATCCTCATATGAGAAAGAACTAAAAAATGTTAATACAAGAATTTCTCATCTAGATAGTAGTTTAACTCAAACTCGAGTCACCAATTCTAACCTAACTGATCAATTAAGCAGGGCGTCTTCGAAGAGTGAGGAGCGGCGCATGTGGATCGAGTTGAAGGAGTCTGAATTAGTTAAAATTAAAGACGAAAACATTTATTTACAAAGAGACAATTTAAAGTTGTTAAAACAGCGGAATGTTTTTTGTTTAATTGCAAAACGTCTTTATTCTAATATTACTCAGCTTCACTTGGACTGTGAAATAGGCCAAAAGATCCATCGCATGATATTGCCCTTCCTTGAGTTTAAGGAGGATGAAATCGATGTTGAAGCTTATAATTGTGAGAGTGTGATATCATCTGATGACATTAATCCGACCTACATGTATGGACTGGACAAAATAGAATCTTTCATTAAATCCAAGGACTACAAGGACATGCTTAAAAACCTTTTGGATGAAAATGATAGACTTAAACTGCGAACCGAAACCATACAAAAATTTGACTCTTTAAACGCCAAATTGAGCTCAGAAAACAAAATTGATGTTGAAAATGCATCTGAGCTTAATGAGGACGACAACATGAGTGAAATTTCTGTAGAGGACACGGTTGACTGCTCTGAATTTGTAAAAAACGAACCTGAAAACCACAAGAATCTAATTTCTGAAAATTCAGTGGAATTCGCTCGATTGTCCCAACAAAAGTCCCCGATCTTAGCAGAAAAAGAGGTTGTATATCAAAAGGTCCGGACCACTCCAAATCAAGTGTACAAGGTCACTGGAGTAACCGAACATCAAACTGCTGAACTCACGGCTATTGTAAACGAAGACAATGCTGATGGATGTGGTGACTTCTTCTGGACAGCTCCAATCGATAATGCTGATGAAACGGTAGGGTTATCTGAAAGGACCTCATGGAAAAGTAAAGGATGATACGTACCAGAACCCTTGAACAAGCCAGATAATTTCGATGTGCCAAGTACTAGTGGTACGAAAGACATTCCTCAAGAGAGTGGAGGTTCGGCAAAAGAAGACATTCCCTCTAGTTCCTCAGTTCAAAGTGAAACTCCCACAGTTCAAAGTGAACCAACCAAGGAGAAACCAAAAATGAAAGCCAATATTCATCATCAACCGAAGCAGATGAGAAATAAGAAACGTGAAAGGAACCAGAGATACAGGAAGAATCTCTCTGAAAGGAAACAATTCTGGCAATCCCAAAATGCATATTTCTCACATCAAGACAAGAATCTGAAGTTTAGGAACCATCCTGTCAAAAAGGATGAAAGCCACAACAACCGAAAGCCAAGGTTAGGCTCAAAAGAGAATACCAACCGAAAGCAAAGGCTTGGTTCTGAGAATGACTCCAACCGAAAACCAAGGTTCGGTTCAGAAGAGAATACCAACCGAAAGCATAGGTTCGGTTCAGAGAACTGCTCCAACCGAAAGCAAAGGTTCGTTTCAGAAGTCAAAACAGATCAAAACTCCAAGGTCAGTCCTACCAATGATCAAAAGCAAAAGGGTCACCTAGAGTCTCCGGCCAAGAAGTCATCTCAGTCTAAGCCCACTCCTTCTCATTCATCTAATTCTTCTAATTCTTCCAATTCATCTCCATCTTGCTCTAAAGCTCATTCTGTTCGATCTCAAAAATCGCATTCGTCAGCTGAACAAAAAGGCAAACAGAAGGTTAATACATCCAATCCAGAGTCTAAACCGAACGCACCTAATCCTAATAAAATAAAAGTCTTTACCATCAAAAAGAAAGATGAAACAACGCTTATAAAACGAACATATCTTGTTGACATCTCTCTTACTGTTCCTGTTCCTATGAAAAGCTCACGTGGACCCAAGAAACTTTGGGTTCCTAAATCTGCTTAATTTTTGCAGGTTATAAGTGACGAGCAGTTCGACGAAGAATGGTATATCGATAGTGGCTGCTCGCGTCACATGACAGGAAGGAAAGAAGAGCTCAGGGAATACAGATCTCTTTCAAACGGTGGCAACGTCAAGTTCGGAAACAACTCTTTCGGCACCATAAAGGGATATGAAATGATAAATAATGGTGATTTTACTATAAGGAAGGTGGCTTATGTGGAAGGACTACAACACAACCTCATCAGTGTATCTCAGCTTGTTGGAGGTACAGGTCTCAAAGTCTCATTCGACGATGAAGGTTCTGAAATTATTGAAAAGAAGACGAAGAAAGTAATTCTCAAATCGGAGCGTAAGGGTGAAATGTTTCCTCTAAACCTTAAACCCATCAAAGGAAACCCAGCTATATGCTTGTTATCAAAAGCTCAATCTGACGAAAGCTGGTTGTGGCACCGAAGACTCTCTCATCTCAACTTTAAAGATATCAACAAACTTGTCACTGGAGGTCATGTTCGAGGCCTTCCGTTGCTCAAATTCGACAGAGATCATTTGTGTGCTGCATGTGAAATGGGGAAGCAGAGTCGTCAAAGTCATCCATCTATAATTAATACAAAAGTTGTTGAACCACTCGAATTACTTCATATTGATTTGTGTGGTCCATCATCTATCGAAAGCATCGGTGGTAGCAAGTATATTCTTGTTATTGTTGATGACTTTTCACGATTTACATGGGTGTTCTTTCTAAAGCTCAAATCTGAAGCGACTCATAAGCTGAAAGTGTTCATCAAGCAGATTGAAGTACAGCTCAAGAAGGTCGTTCGCAACATCAGAAGCGACAATGGTCTGGAATTCAAGAACAGGGAATTTGAAGAATTTCTAGCAGAAAAGGGAATAAGTCACAACTTCTCAGCTCCCTACACACCTCAACAGAACGGAATTGTCGAAAGACGAAACCGATCTTTGTGTGAAGCTGCCCGAACAATGCTAAGTTTCGCTTCCTTACCTCTTTATTTTTGGGCTGATGCAATTTCTGTTGCTTGTTTTACACAGAACAGGTCTTATCTCAACAAACGATTCACGCTCACACCATACGAGATTCTCAACAACAGAAACCCCAATGTGAAATTTTTCCATGTGTTCGGCTCACAGTGTTTCATCTTTAACTCTAAAGAACACCGCAACAAGTTCGATGTCAAAGCCGATGAGGGAATCTTTCTGGGTTACTCTCTCACTTCCAAAGCATACAGAGTTCTGAACAAGCGTTCGAGAAAAATCGAAGAGACCTATTACGTGACTTTTGACGATAGTTATGTCAAAAAGCTACAGGCCAAAGATGACACAGCTGGGGACATCTTTCCTCAAACTGGCCAAGTCACAGTCTCGATCGCTAATCTATATGAGAAGTTTCTGGAGCTATTTGACGAACCAGAGAAAGCTACTCTCTCAGAAGCAGGCTCAGTAGACATCAAGGTAGACCACATGAAGCAAATTGTCGGAGAAGCTGCCATGAGAATGAATGAAGGAGGATCGAATTCTGATGGACCTCCATCCAACGATGCTTCAGTCGAGGGGGAGCCAAGCTCACATGTTGAGGGGGAGCCAAGCACTACAACTGCTACCGAAAGTCCACCTGCAACCGAAAGTGCTTCTCCAACCGAAGGTGCATCAACGCCTGAAAGTCCAGCACCACAAGAAACCTCTGAACCTCAAGTTTCTCATAGCTCATCAATTGAGGGGGAGCATGGTGATATGTCACTTGACTACGAAAGCCAATCCGAGCCAGAAGAAATGATCAATGATGAACTAGACCCGACCTTTGATCCAAACTATCCTCCTCTTACCAAATGGACCAGAGATCACCCTATCTCTCAAGTGGTTGGTGATGTCTCTGAAAAGGTTCTGACCCGATCACAACTGAAGGCAAAACAGACATCCTTATTTTCAAAGGTTGAGTTTTGTATGTTTAAGTCATTCGTATCAAAAGTTGAACCGAAGACAGTTAATACTGCTCTCGATCACTCCGATTGGGTTCAAGCGATGCAAGACGAGCTGAACGAATTTGAAAGGAACAAAGTCTGGCGTCTCATTCCAAACCCTCCAGATGCCTCGGTTGTTGGTCTCAAATGGGTCTTTAGGAATAAAATGGACAAGGAAGGGAATGTAATAAGGAACAAAGCTCGTCTGGTAGTAAAGGGATATTGTCAGGAGGAAGGGATTGATTATGAAGAGACTTTCGCTCCCGTAGCTAGGCTGGAATCTGTTAGAATATTTCGTGCTTACGCTGCCCACAAAAACATTGAAGTTTTCCAAATGGACGTCAAGTGTGCATTTCTTAATGGAGAACTTGAAGAAACCGTGTATGTGGAGCAACCTCCTGGGTTTGTGAACGAAAAGTATCCAAATCATTGCTACATTCTGGATAAAGCTGTGTATGGCCTCAAACAAGCTCCGAGAGCCTGGTATGAAACGCTAACTAAATTCTTAAAGATGTCTAAATTCAAACAAGGTTCGGTTGACCCAACCTTCTTTCGCAAAAAGGAAGGTAACCATCTTATGATAGTTCAAATTTATGTCGATGACATCATCTTTGGCTCTACGAATCCCAGCCTAACAGTTGAATTCAGAAAGCTGATGGAGACTAAATTTGAAATGAGCTCAATGGGTCCTATTAACTTTTTCCTTGGTTTAAATATTAGACAGGGACCCGAAGGCATCTTTATCAATCAGGAAGCTTACACGAAGACTCTCCTAGCAAAGTTTGGTATGATGGGAGACTCCAAAGTCAAAGTCCCAATGGCATTCGGCACCAAGCTAACTCCATCTCTAGACAAACCGGCTGTTGATATCACGCTCTATCGTCAAATGATAGGCTCACTAATGTATCTTACTGCTAGCAGGCCTGACATCATGTTTTCTGTATGTTATTGTGCTCGATTTCAGGCAAACCCACGCGAACCTCACATGCTTGCAGTGAAGAACATTTTACGCTATCTCAAGCGAACCACCTCCTTAGGTCTATGGTATCCTTCCAACTCAGGCTTCTTTGTTCAAGCTTATTCAGATGCTGACCTTGGAGGATGTGGACTCGACAGAAAAAGCACCACTGGTGGCTGTCAATTCATTGACGGGAAGTTGGTTAGCTGGCAATCCAAGAAACAAACGTGCGTGTCGCTGTCTACTGCCGAAGCAGAATACATAGCCACTGCATCCTGCACCTCTCAAGTGATTTGGATCCAGAGTCAACTTCGAGACTATGGAATCAATATGAAGAAGATCCCATTATATTGTGACTCTGAAAGCGCAATTCGGATCTGTCATAACCCAGTGCAACACTCTAAAACCAAACACATAGCACTGAGGTATCACTTCATCAAAGATCACGTGGAAGATGGAAACGTCGAAGTACACTTTGTCAGAACCACTGATCAACTGGCTGACATCTTTACCAAAGCTCTTCCTGAAGCATCATTCAACAAAATTTTACAAGGGCTAGGTATGATGGAATCAGAATCAGTACCTCAAACTACCTCTCAACCTCAAACGTAAGAAGCGAACTTAACCGAACGTTCAGGTTTGGTTACATAATCTGACTCGCTCATCACTACAAAGGTAGTTTTCTTGGTTGTATATTTCTTGTACAAAGTTGTTTATCTTATTGTCAAAAGTATATTCTGATTGCTTGTCTCAATTCATTGGTTTTTCAAAATTTTCTTAAACCGAAACCAACCGAACGCTCGGGTTCGGTTTTTCAAAATTTTCTTCAACCGAAACCAACCGAACGCTCGGGTTCGGTTTTTCAAATTTTTCCCAACCGAACTTTCGGGTTCGGTTTTTCAATATTTTCCAAAGTTTTTTTTCCGAGTCTTATTTTCTTTGCTTACTTTTTATCTTTTAATTTTTTTTTATTATCTATTTCAAAAACTCCAAAAATATTTTTCTTTTTTAATTTTACTTGTACTCGTTCGTTTATGGGGATATAATTGTTGGATTACTTAAGTGTCCCTAGAAGCATGCTGCTGTATGTGTCCCAAGCCTCATAAGATTCTGAATAATCGCCTTAATGACTTGGTATAAACAAACCTTGTCTTCCCAATTAGGCTACCACATTTATTCTAATCGTGAGCTACCTCACTCTCTTCTCACATGAGTTGAGAGTTTTCTGCTTGGTCCTTCTTTTTGCAGCTGAGGTACTTTATTTTCGTACACCATCTCCATTACATTTCTCCATTACATTCGTTTCATCAACGTAACCCTTGAGACTCTCAGAAAATACCACTGAGGTTTATGGTTACACAACAACTGTGTTTATGATCTTAGTTTCGTGCCACTACGAGCTGAGTGAAACCCAAAATTCAACACCAAATCTGAATTGACGGTGAATAATTAATTTGCTCAAGTTTTCACCAAAGAATTGACGGATGTACCTTCATGAAATCTCAACTTTTATTTTGTGTGATTCCTATGAAATTGTTAAACACCATAACATTTCTTCCCTTGGGATCCAGTTTTTAATTTTTTTTTTGAGATTTCATATTTTCCAAGCCAATTTAAAATTAATTCCTACCTACTTGTTCAATAGACTACACCGGTCTCACAAGTACTTTGATCACTTTCTTTCTTATTTCAAGATTAGAATTGTTGCATCAAAACGAAAGCCACCCTGAATTAGCCTAATTAAAAGAAGCCTTTCAACATTTATTAATAAGTGTTTGATCGTAATTCAACGGGAATCCACATTAACACTTTAAGGTCTCTCTTGACCTTGAAGGAAGAGATTCGTGCCCGGGATCATTTGTTTCGTGTCATTATTGACATCACATTTCTTCCTACAAAGAGTTGCTTTATTTCTTTTCCTTTTACACTCTTAGCACGAAAATCTTTGATTTTCCAAAAATCTGGTTCTAATAATTTCAGGCTGATTTATTGCATTGGGGGTTAATTAATAAGACGTGCTCAAAAATCCTCCACGTGGGCAATTTATTCAAAAGATGCGATTCAAAAGATAAGACGAAGGGTTGCTACTCAGGCGGAAAATAAAAGGATTGAATTTCAACCGGTGGTAAAAAGGGGCGCGTGTGAATTTGAAACGCCCACGCTTTTACTGACATAATGGACGCGTGTGCGAATTTCAAGCGATTCCTCTCTGGCACTTAAAGGCGCGTGAGGATTTGAAACGGTTTGTTCTGAAACGGCGCTTGTTGGGCGGTGTGTTCCTAGGAATCTGACACTCTCTCTCCTACGTGATCATCGCATGCCTTAAATGTCACGCATCTGTCATTCCGGGAAACCTTTTCGTATTTCCATAGAAGATTTGAATAGATTTTTCTCTCTCCTTACAATCACTATAAAAGGCAGTCTCTACTCTCATTTACCTCTTTACTGTATCCGGAATTTCCAAGAGAGCAAACACTCCCAAACGCTTCACTGTTCATCTTCTTCTTCTACCTTCAACAATGGCAGAATCATCTTCCGTCCATCCCACCTCACACATCCTTCCCATTCGTCCTCAACAGTGCTTGGTGATTGACCTAACACCCCAGGCGTATGATTCTTACATGTTTCCGATCATCGAGTGCCTGAGGTACTCGCAAATCGCTCCTGCATTATCTCGGGTTGAGTCTGTGCCCATGGTGCTCCTGTCGCAGGTGTATGCGACTGCTCATTACGATAAAGCAGTCGACAGGGTGTTCTTCGAGGTGTCTGATCGCAAGACCTCGATTTCAAGGCAACGATTTGGTACACTGCTAGGGTTTGCTGTTGACCCTTCACGAATCAATCCGGAGATGATTCCGGTGGGCCATCTTTACAACATGTTTTACAATATGGGGTACTCGGAGGTGCTCACCTCTGTCGTAAAGTTCAAGAAATCCTGCTTGCCGCCACAGTGGAACGGCATGTTTACAGTCCTCTTCAAGGGCTTATCTGAACGGAGCTTAGGATCCAATGGTTCTAGTCGACTGTTCTTGTCGATTATGTATGGCGTCTACAACGGAGTCAATCTTGACTATGGGTTCGTTCTCTGGCAACAACTCATCCAGAGCCTCTCTTCTTCTTCACGACATTCTGAGGTGTCGTATGCCCGGTTCTGGACTCTCATCACAAAGTGGGCGATGGATAAGTTCGACGTCCCCACTGCTGCTGGTGCAACGATGTCTTCGGTTGGTACTTTTCATACCACGAATATCATCGTCTCCGATGCATCCAAGTTTTCTTTCATTGGCTCTATTCCGGAGACAATGTACGGCGATGTTCCTTCTGACAGCAGGATCATCAGGACGATTAAGGAGTTCAAACAGTCAGGACCAAGGGAACTCACACAGGAAATGCTCAAGTCCATCCATGATGCTGACAAACCTGTTCCTAGGGGTAAAAAGGCGGAAAAAGGGAAGCAAGTGACCAAAGCTGCTAAAGGTCCTTCTCCCAGGAAGAGGAAACCAACCAAACCTGCAACATCCCCGCAGCCGAAGAGAAGGAAGACTCAACCGATGTGAAAGATTATCATCCCTTCCTCTTCGAGTGACTCAGAAGGCGAGCGTTCGGATTCGGACGGCTCTCAACAAGGCGAAACCCCTCCAAGAGGCAACACCCCACCCCGATCTCCTACCCCAGATATGGAAATCCATAATTCACCCATTCCTTCACCCACTCAAACCATCCCTACTTCCATTCCCACCATAACCCCCACTACCACTATTCCTCCAACCTCTTTCCCTATACCACCACCCATTTTCACTGATACAACTACAACAACAACCGCAAAGGTTCCAACCAATGTATCTGATACGGGGGTTCATACCGATGCAACCAAAACACCACCTGTAACCGAAACACCACCTATAACCGAAACCCCACCCGTAACCGAACCACCTCAAACCGAAACTCAGCATACAACCGAACCTACCCACACTCAACCACCACCTGAAACTACCCCAAGAAACACTCAACCTGAACCTACAAAAACCACCACACCCCCAGCTTCACCACCCCCACCATCTCCAGATCATGCCTCTGATGGAGAGAACCCGTTCCTTGGAGGTGAACACATGACCTTCGATTCGGTCTACTTTAGTCCGTTTCAGGTTCAAAGTGATGAAGAGGACGATGCTCCAGTGACAAAGAAGCATCTTAAGGAGCTCAACGAGAAGGTTGACTTACTTCTTTCGTCATCCACCAACTCTCAGTCCTCTCTCTCTGAAGCCGCTCTTCAGAAGCTTGTTGATGCCTTCTCCAGGGCTCAGCATGATTCGGTAGCTTCAGCCACAGCCGCCATAGACGCCTCCACAAAAGCCTGTGAGGCAGCGACCACAAAAGTCGATAAACTATTCTCAGACGCCTCTTCCCTGTTGAAGTCCTTACAGGAGAGCGCTGATGCCACCAAGACAACTTTGGAACCAATCGTTCAGCAATTGGCCAAGTTCGTCTCAATGGAGTTACAGTCATTCGCTACACTTCGCCAATCAATCAGCGATGACAACTCGGCCCTTCGTGCCTCCATTGATGAGTGCCTCGCTAAGCTTCAAGAGGATCTCACAGCTGAAAACTCATTAATGGACGTTTTGGCAAGAAAAACCACCGACCTCAAGGTCAAGAGCACTCAGCTTTCAAACTCGCAGCAACAGCTTGAAGCTCTTCAATCCGAACGGGAGGTTATAAAAACTTGTGTTTCGGATGTACACGCTGCCCTATCTAACATCCTAGAAGCACACGATCCGATTCTCAATCATTCGGTGAGGCGAACCCTTGCTGAAAAATTTTCTCCTGCCATGGACCTTCTCAGCAAAATCGAAGGCTTACCTAGTTTCGTGTCTGATCCGAAACAAGGGGGAGAAGGGAAGACCGGATCGAAACCACCTCCTTCCTCCAAAGCTACTCACACAACCGAACCACCTCCGACTGGTCAAACTTCGGGTTCGGGTGTGAAGGATAAAGGGAAGCACATAGCTAAGGAAGAAGATGAAGATGAAGATACAGAAACCATTGCGGACATGTTGAAACGTAAAAACAGTCGCAATGTTGATGATGATATCAATCGTGTGGCGCGAGAGGCTGAAGAAGCCGAACGCAAGAAGAAAGAAGCCCACGATCTGCTTGAGAGCAGGAAGACTCTCTTCCCTGCCTGGACTCGAGAGCGAATGATTAAGGAGGCCATAGATACTCCTAGCATCCTATGGCTCGAGGCGGTGATCTCCTTCGACTGCTTTAACTCTGTCGATTCGCAGTTCGACATGCCGTTGACTCGAAAGGCGTTTATCTTCCATGCCTTCTCAAATATTTTTGAAGTCCCTCATCCGAACCCTGAGGTTGATAGGGAGCTAATCGAATTCTATCTAAAGGCTGCTCATCCTCAGTATCAAACATGGAGCGCCCAGAAGATAGTGAATGTTCGGGTATTGAAGCCTTATACCGAAGGAAGATTTATCAATGTTCGGTTCAAGGTGATTCGAGGGTCTGCAAGAACTGAACATCTTATATCCCTGGCAGATCTACCGAATTTAAATCCTCATGATTGGATCGTCTTGCATAACATCCTCTTGAAAAATGAAGCTGAATATGGTCCAATTATAGACCATATCAAAAGGATGTTAGTCTGTTACATCATGGAGGTAGCCCTAATGGATCAGGAGGTAGCCACAGTCTTCAAGAAGAAACCGAAGATAGCTCCTGTGGGATCGGCCAGTGATCTCAATCAAATGAAAATGGGCAAGATCGACCCGAGACGCAATTCGGTCATGTTCACTAGAGCAGAAGGACAGAAATGTCTCTTTGCTTTAGCTGACAAACATCTTTACACCACTGCTTGTCTAGAGCACGTGTTGTCGATCATCCGAAGGTGTAAAGAGAATGCAGCAGATGATGTCAAGTACTTTAACGACATGATCCAATGGTACATCAGATTCAGGCAGACGATTCTTGCTCTGATCTCTCGTCTGTTTCAGACTGTGAAGAAGAAGGTACCTGCTGCTGCTGGCCCAAGTAACAAGTGAAGATCTCGCTCCAATTGACACAAAGGGGGAGATTGTTGGGTTAAAGATTCTTTTGAAGATTGCGTCATTGGGCTCGACTGTTAGTCTATTTATTTTGTACTCCGGTTTGGGCCTGTCCAACCGAGAGCCTGTTATGTTTATTATATAAGTATATGCTTGCATGCATAATTAGGTTAACGATCTAGATTACAAGATAGAAAATTACGATAGCTTTAATTTTCTTTATCGTTCTTGTAAACCTTCCAACCCTCTACAGTTGATGTTCTTGATCGAGCTCTTCTGAGGGTTATTTTATAATCATTCGACTCGTTTGATTCATTCTTGACTTGTTCTTTATTTTCGTGTTCTTGTTGTTTAATATTTATTTACCTGTTTAAGATCTAATCGATCTTCAAGATTAAATTTCAATCTCATCAGCCTCGACGAAAGCTTGTGAGGCAGCGATCGAAAAAGTCGATAAACTATTCTCTGACGCCTCTACCCTGTTACAATCTTTCCAGGAGAGTGCTGCTGCTACCAAGACAACGTTGGAACCAATTGTTCAACAGTTGGCCACGTTCGTCTCCACAGAGTTGACGTCCTTTGCTACTCTTCGTCAATCTTTGACAGACGACAACTCCGCCTTCCGTACATCTATTGACGAGCGCCTCTCTAAACTCCAAGTAGATCTGGCCGTTGAAAACTCGTTGATGGATGTTCTGGCGAGAAAGACCACTGCCCTCAAGGTCAAGAGTGCTCAACTTTTCAATTCTCAACAACAGCTTGACGCTTTTCGATCCGAACGGGAAGTTATCAAGACATGTGTTTCGGATGTAGACTCAGCTATATCCAACATCCTAGAAGTGCACGATCCGATCCTGAACCATTCTGTGAGGCAAACCCTTGCAGAGAAACTCGCTCCTGCCCTGGATCTGCTTAGTAAATTGGAAGGGCTACCTAGTTTCGTGTCCACTCCGAAACAAGGGGGAGAAAAGGAGTCCGGATCGCAACCCCCTCATTCCTCAAAGGCAACTCACACAACCGAACCTCCTCCTGCAGGTCAAGCCTCTGGTTCGGGTGTGAAGGATAAAGGCAAGAAACTTGCTAAGGAAGAAGAGGATGAAGACAATGAAACCATTGCCGACTTGTTGCACCGTAAAAGTCGACGCAATGTGTCCGATGATAGTGCTCGCCTTACTAGAGAAGCAGAAGAAGCTGAGCGAAAGCAGATGGAAGCACATGACCTTCTCGAGAACAGGAAGACTCTTTTCCCTGCTTGGACTCTCGAGAGGATGATTAAAGAGGCAATCGATACTCCGAGTATCTTATGGCTTGAACCGGTAATCTCCTTTGACTGCTATAACTTGTCGACTCTCAGTTCGACATGCCCTTAACCCGAAAGGCGTTCATTTTTCACGCCTTCGCCAACGTTGCTGAGATTCCTCATCCTCATCCGGAGGTTGATCGGGAATTGATTGACTTCTATCTGAAGGCTGCTCAACCCCAGTACCAAACCTGGAGCGCTCAGAAGATAATCAACGTTCGGGTTCTGAAGCCATACACTGAAGGGAGATTTATCAACGTTCGGTTCAAAGTGCTCAGAGGATCTGCAAAAACCAAACATGCCATATCATTAGCAGATCTACCGAACCTCAACCCCCATGACTGGATTGTTCTGCATAACATCCTTCTGACTAATGAAGCTGAATATGGTCTGATAGTTGACCATCTTAAAAGGATGTTGGTGTGCTATATCATGGAGGTTGCCCTGATAGATCAGGAGATTGCAAATGTCTTCAAGAAGAAACCGAAGATATCTCCTGTTGGCTCGGCCAGTGATCTGAACCAGATGAAGATGGGAAAAATTGACCCAAGGTGAAACTCCGTCATGTTCACCAGGAGTGAAGGACAGAAGTGTCTCTTTGCCTTAGCTGATAAACATCTTTATACCACTGCTTGTCTTGAGCATGTGCTGGTGATCATCCACAGGTGCAAGGAAAATACAGCGGATGATATCAAATACTTTGACGATATGATAAAGTGGTATATCCGATTCAGACAGACAATCCTTGCGCTCATCTCTCGTCTGTTTGAGACTATAAAGAAGAAGGTTCCTGCTGCCGCTGGCCCAAGTAAGAAGACAAAGTGATCTCGCTCCAATTTGATGCAAAGGGGGAGATTGTTGGGTAGCGTAGCATTTTGTATATTGCGTCTATTGGGCTCGGTTAATAGTCCATGTTTTGATCTCCGGTTTGGGCCTGTCCAACCGTGAGCTAATAGGGTTTAGTATATAATGATATGCTTGCATGCATATTAGATAGAGTGATAGATAACATTTTATGAGAGATTATAGATTTCTTTCATCGTTCTTGTAAACCCTAATCCTCTACAGTAGAAGTTCTTTATCGAGCTCTTCTGAGGATTGATTATTAATCATTCGACACTCTTGATCCATTCTAGTGTTCTTGCTGTTTACTTGTTTATTTCTTTACCTGTTTTATAGATCTAATCGATCTTCAAGTTAGTTTTTAACTTATCAGATAAACTTCGACTCATATGGCTTGTTCTACTACTTGTTGAATCATACACAAAGACACGTTTTATAACATCAAGTTACCGAATGCGTTTTCATGCAATCAATGTACAACCAACTCATAATAACAACTCATATCTCTAGGTTTGAAGAATATAAGATATTATTGTCTCATGATCACTCGTGATAAAATCCATGAAGTGATTCTAATGAGCGCGGGTTGAATCCAATACTCAGAACTTATGAGCACTCATGAGTGTTGTAGCACAACTTTGTCCACCAACTTGGACCTCTACAAGCCAACCCATGACAGTCTTGATTCATATCTACTTCCAAAATATGACCAACTGTGGATGGTTTGAATAACTTAGTCATTCCGGAAGAATAACCTACTTTATTCTGGAAGTCAAAACATGCAAAATGAAACACAAGAATAATTGAATCTAATATGGTATCAAAACCTATGAACATAAATAAAACACCTTTTATTTATCACCATATGATTACACATTATTCATTGCATACTGTTTCAGCTATCAACTTTATTCTTGAATTAAACAATAGTTGTCCCATGCTCCGAGCATATACACTATGTTTTTCTAAACACTAGTCATGCCACACACCAAGTATGCATACTATGTTTGTCTATGATCCTTACTTTGTGAAATAAACCAATTGACCAAACTTTCAATGATTCTAATTTCACACTCCCGAATTCTTATGGCAAATGCAGGAATTCCAAATTCATGCCATTTTACTGAAATATGTTAGATTCTAAACTTATATGCAATGATTCTCTTGTAGTGATTATGCACACAGTCACAAAGACTTGACAACAACCATTACAGAGTGTTCCAAAGGAGATCAACTCCTTGGAAACATCCTTCTTGCATTAAGTTTCCTAATCTTACACAGATTGCTTGAACAACTTCCACCAATGGGATCATTTCCACATTCCCCTTTTGACTATCACTTCTGAACAGGAGTTGCCTCTTTTTTTCAGAATATGTCAATATGGTCCTTCCAACAATTAACACTATACTTCCAACTATCCCTGAGCAACCAATCTTTGGTAGACCTTAGATTGTCCTCGACAATTGCTTAATCGTTTTAGTCATATCCAGTTCTAGACCTTTTCCCTTCTTAATGCCCCAGGCATTTGGAAAATTTTAGAAAGGATGAATATAGCACATGTAATCGATCCTATATCCGAAGCATATGGGAAACGATTCATGATGTCTCACATAAAGACTAAACCAGTCTTTTGCTATAATATTTTCATTTCTATTTGCCAAGTTCTCATAATTCAGATTATGAAAAGGGATGACGTAATCATAATCGAATTTTAGAACGCAAATAACGAACCCATATATAGAATTTCTTTATGTTGAGCCATTCCAACATGAAATCCATATATATATATATATATATATATATATATATATATATATATATATATATATATATATATATATGTATATATATATATATATATATCCTTGACTAAATTTGATTAAAATCTCAATCTAAGCTTTTAGAATTGAAATGAAGTATAATTTTCTCTCCCTTAATTATAGCAAAACAACTTTTTCCCAATTGAAACCTTTTGTTTTCAATAATTAACACTGCTAACTTGCAACCTTTATCATAATTATCATGCTCTCACTAACATGATGATTATTAGAATAACACTTATGCTCCCACTAGCTTTGACATGTACTCAGAAATCAGCTGGACTTCTTACGAAAGCTCAGATTTCTGATACTAGATTGCTTTGATAAGACTTTATCAAAATAATACACCTTTCATTAGATAGCTCACAGGTGTGTCTAAACAATTTAAGAGCTATGAAAAGGGATGTCGTAATCATAGTCTCAATTGTTTAGACCTTTGCCACTTCTCACAAGTCTAGGTTAGTGTGTCGGTTAACCACACACGCTCCACTAACGACTTTGAGAATGCAAATATCACAATTTCTATCTAGTTAAAATCTACTTAGCGAAAGTGTTTCCTCACCATCATTTTCATGAATCGGAGAGAAATCTTGTGACACTTAGATTTAAATGTGTATGTGTTCTTATCCATATGAATTGTCAAAACCATAGTCACAAGACAAGGATAATGACAAATCCAAACTCATATGGACTGAACTTAATCTTAATTTCTTGCCATCTGGCAGCTCAAGGGCCTGCCATTGCTTCCAAGTTGTTATGCAACCAATTGAGAACTCTAAGAACTCATATGCCAAGCCAACTTTAACTGGAATGAGCACAAAATATGTCAACATGATAGGTTATAAACCTCAAGTCGTGTGCTAGTGAAGAACTTCAGGTTTTATTATTGATTAGTTCTTGAGACTTTAAGACTCCCACTGTCCTCTTGACATATAAAACTTACTTGCCAAATATTCAAGAGATAGTTTGGATTCTTTATCAAGACAAACACTTTACACAATTAGCCTTAGTTGGTCTTTGTTTTATCCAAAACATCACAACTTACCAATTTCAAATGTACAAGTGTAGGAAACTTTTACTCTTCCATTTGACTAGTGTTAAGAAACCCTCCTTTAAGATATGTCACTCAAGTTACAATATTGGAGTATGACTCTAAGAATTGTTTGGGAATGAAATATGACTCATCTTCTTGATTTAACCACTTCAACAATTCATAGCTCCTATTCTTAGCTATCAGAATGCACTTAGAGAATAAATTACGATAAGGTCTCTTAATCATTAAGATGATCATATGACATGATACTAAAGTACTCTCCCATCTTTTTAGATTTTAGAAACTTTTATCCTTCTACCTAATTTGATTCTTCTTATTCGCTCTTCCATACATTGGAACCTTTTCCAATGTCTCGGAATTACACTTAAGCTTGTAAGTGTAACCATATTTACCGAGATTTAGTAAATTATGATGAACAATCTTATCGATCTTTTGTGGTGGACTTGACCAGCGCACAAAAATATATACTCGATCCCTTAGTGCTTCACTTGACTCACATATACATGTGAACAAGGAACTAGTCTTAATTTTCCAAAGATGAAAAAATTCTCATTCATCATCCTATACAACTTGCATGATTCCAAGTTTCGGTCCAATTGAAACTTGGGTGATGAGGATCTTTCCTTATTTGGTACATTTATACATTACCACAAATGAAAGAATCAATTTCATATTTACACTCTTGCTATTAATGGAATCATATAAGCAACAATTTTTTCCTCAAATGCCATTGTAAGGATATTTTAAAATAAATAAAAACATCATTTTTCCTTTTATTTTAAAAACTTTGCGGAAAAACTATCCTTACAGTGCAAAAGCACATGAAAACTTTGTTGTTATCTATTCCTAAGCAATATCTCATAACTCCTAAGAAGTAGCTCAAAAATTCGATCTTCAAACTATGCGATAGAAATCCATCTACGCGATCAGATTCAACATATTCTTTCTTTAAGTTTCTTCACTTTTCTTTGATTCTTAAAACATCAACATGTGACCCAGTCACATCATGTATCAAGAATCTCATAATAGAAACTTAGCAGAGTTAGATAGTGAACTTTACCTGAAGTAGAGTTGAACTTATTGACTTTAATATCCTTAGGTAATTTTTGGCAGCTTTGCAACTAATGCCCCTTCCTTTGGAAATATAAACATATGGACCCTTTGGTAATGGTACCGGTACTATCACAGACTTAGCTTTTCTCGTTACCATTTGGTCAACCGAGTTGACTATGGCCGATCACTTTCCATTGGGAAGAGAGAGCTTTACTGGATATCCAGTGTCTTCATTGTCAATGTCCATAAAGTTTTAGGAAGTTGATCTTATGAAATAGATAAGATCATTAAGGGTCTTGTCATATTATGTTTCATAGGAGTCCCAAAGGAACTCACTATGTGACTTAGAAAGTGATTGAACCACCAACTTTCTTAAGACTTTGATACCCAACTCTCCCGGCTTGTCAATATGTGACTTCATCTCCAAGATGTGATCACACCTAGACCTTGCCTTGCCAATAAGGCTTGAGTGACCTTGAACTTTGTGGGTTAGGGAGAATAATTGGAGGAGGTGGAGGAAGTGAAGTTCCAAGAGATTTGGGAGGATCATAGATGTCTGAACTAGACATATTTTATGAGACATTCAAGATAGTTGATTAAAATTCCTTAATATAACACCCAATATGAAATATTAAGGCTAGGACCCTACAAACTATTTTATAACTCGGAAGAGGGATGCCGTAATCTAAGCTATAAAACATTTGAAGGTAGGTGAATGACACTTCACCAATTTCCACCAAGATAAACGAAATGTATTATTAGGTTTTAATTGGTTTTTAAAACTCCTAGATTCTTTTTGAGATTCATTGAACTGTTCAATGGCATGTTTCAATCTCGAGTGTGCCCTTCAGGTTTTGTGACCGGGATGCCGAGGATCACAAAACAAGGTGTAAATAACCATGCAAATATACTTGGTACCCTTAATTATTTACACCTTAATCGATGTGCCGGTTAACCACACATGCTCCACTGATACTATGACAAATATTAAGTTACCATTTGCCTACCTTGTTAAGTCCAGGTTAGTGTGCCGGTTAACCACACACGCTCCACTAACGACTTAAGCAAAGTGAAAAGTGTAATTTCATGGGTTAGCACCAAATTCACATTTTCCTAAGTAACTAAGATTGGGTATTAATAAGAGTTTAGTTACTTAGTATTTATCATTAATACTTTTAATGAAGGGAGAATTCTAGTCCTTGTCCTACCCGTTCAGCTAACGACCCTCCACCGATCAAGGAAGCGGTGGGTGAGAGTGGACACCCATTAAACTGCCATTTTATAGGCAATAACCTTATATCCCCCTTATAGACTAGCTTCGTGAATGAGGCCTACTAACGGTAAGACTGACTTTACTCTTATACATATATATAAATATTATTAACTTATAATATTATAAAGTATAAGGGTTGAATTTTAACTTTTAAAATTCTAAGGGCTAACTTGGAATTAAAGTATTCATAAGTGAAAACTTTTCAAATTCCAAAACTTGAGGGCAAGTTTTGAAACTATTCAAAACTAACTAATACCATAACTTTTGTGTCTAAGGTAGTTTTAATTAAAAGACTCTTCAAGTTCCATAACTTCAGGACAAGTTATGGAAGACTTTAAACTAATAAAAGAATGTAACTTTTCTTTATTTTGTAACTTATGGAATTAATTAAGGTTACACATTTTATTACTTAATGAAGTGACTCTTGAACCTCCATAACTTGTGGACAAGACTATTCATTTTTTGTAACCATTGCCAACTTTTATGAGTTTTATGAAACTTAAATGTGACTTTTCATATAACTTGAGGACAAGTTACAAAAACAAATTTTAGAATCAACTCTTACATTAATTTGGATTGAAAACAACAATTTCACATAACTTCCTATTAATCTAAGCAACTCATAAGAACAAGATAATTCAAATCAAACTTTTTCCTGTAATTAGTCTAAACATTAAACTAATACAAAACATGAATCTATTGACAATTATCTTTGAAATTGGATTAGCATGAACATTACCACATCAAAAAAACAAGTTTATAAGTCCAAAAACATCTTAGGGTAATGTTCCTAGTCCGATTCCAGCCAAAACAATCGAATATATGTTGCCTGGGGGTCCAACTCGTCGAGTGCACGAACCCACTCGGCGATTTGGATGCTTTTTTGTCTTGGACTTGGCGAGTCCATCAGTGGACTTGGCGAGTCTGCTGAGCAGACAGCATAAAAACTCGATTTTTCAGCCAATTTTGCAAGTATAACAAGAAAACAAGCCAAGGCTCTGATACCACTGTTGGGTTTTGAGCATTCTAACAAACCTAAGTGTACATGCAACCCTAAATACCTTGGATCTATGTTTTCTCTATTATACATGCAAATATGAACTTTCTAAGGTATTCATCCTGACTAGCATAATAACATTGATTCATATGAATATATTAAGTTAGAATTACATACATCTTTGATGTTGAAAGTCTTCATGAAGCTTGAGTGCCTAGTGCCCCAAGTGTGACACCTCAAATGGTTCACACAACACCAAATACACATGGAATGACTTGAGAGAAATTGGAACACTCCTTGAAATCGTCTAGCCCTCATATTCACACATAGTGCACGATTTCTTGAGCCATGGGATTCTTTTATATGGTGGCTATTAGGGTTACACCATGTAACTCATAACTTTACCCATTCCTTATGCTCCATGGATTTTAACCTCCATGGAGTATCCATGGGTCACCCCATGGACTTAGTCCAACATAAGGAATCTTGGATCACAAGCCCACATATATAAGAATGAATGATTTACACAATCAACCCATATATTTAATTAGTCTCCTTTTGATCACTTAATTAATTCCAAATTAATTCTTGATCAATACTAATTAAATAACCTTATTAATATATTAGAACTTATAATATATTAATAAACCTTAAGTGTTATTTCTCTCATTATAGTCTATCCAAATGCATGATGCCATGCAACCCAAATGGACCATGTCGGGTCGGGTCAAGTCTTACCAATTATAGTTATGGACTTAGACATTAATCCAACACATTGTTATCCATGTAAATTATTCTTTCTAGAAGAATTATTTACTCCTTATAGCCTTGATATAGGGATAAAATTTAATCGAGCCCACACTTGATTCTCATACATGGATTACAACTCATGTTCATGACTCTAAGTCATTTATCAAATTCGAGATCTGACATAGCATCCTAGTATTTGATGGATTTTCCAGAAACCATCAATAAAAGCTCATCATTAAGAGATTACACATTTCTCAAGTCACAGATGATTACTACCATTAATGCGAACAATTTGTGTTTGTGAATAGCTATTATTCAAGTTTAACAATCCTTGTTAAAACTAGTACAACTATTACAACATAAGGTTATGGTTCTTGAGCTGCTTTAAGTTCCATGTACCTCCCACTTGCTTTGTTATTAGAACCTTGCTTTCTACTAACTTAGCTTTCACAAGAATAAGAGAACTTATTCTTGGTGGGTTTTCATAGTACAATCTAAGCCACATTTAGAGTATTATACAAATATATATTTAGTAGATTTTGGGTTTAGAAGCTTTAGTCCAACATAGGCTTCAAATCCATAAAACATTAAGTAAGATGAGGATGGAACCTTTCCATACTTAATCTTATAAAATGTTTAATCTACTTATTAGTTGGTATTTGTATCATGATACAATTAACAGTGACTGAAGTATTATCCCAACAAGATTAAAGGAGGATATTTCTACTGATTAGAAAGTAAATCATACCAAGTAAAATTTACTTTATCCTTTATTATCATTAAGGCCTTAGATGGTTATTACTGGTTTGTATCTCAACTTTTGAAACCTTCAATCAAAATTTCATAATTATGTTTTACCACGTAAAATATAGTTGAGACTACTATAGTTGTTAACAAAGTTGATTTGGTATCTTGTGCTTGATCTCATATACTCATTAGAAAGGAAGTCATACATCAAAGTGTATATTTCCTTAATCATTTTCTCTACACCTTAGTGAAAATGTCATTAGGAATCCTTTACATATAAATAAGGTTCACATATGTCAAATAAACTACGTTATTTTCCTTCAAATATCCCTTTCTTGAAGTTGCAATATGTGAATGTCATTTATATGATAAAGATAACAATGTCAAAGATGAGTTTGGTTTAAAATAAGTTTAAGTCAAAAGTGTTTTCATATAGAACTTAATTTTATTTATGAAATGTTGATATTTACTTCACAACACTATTAAGAGATCTGGCCTCATAAATAGAAGTTAATCATTTCAGAATATGAATATTATCGTTATGAAAAACGATTAAGTAAATGATCAAACATTTGAATAAAACAAATGAGACATAAATTTAGACATGCCAAATTAAAACATACATTTTCCAAAACAAATATTTTTTTACATCACAAGTAATTTATATTCTAATCATAAATAATAAACTAAACTCCTACAGTGTAGTTCCAACTTGATTGTGCTCAGCTTGGTTACTCTTTAATAAATATTTGCAAGCCATTTACAAATATTAAATTAACATTTAAGTACCAAGTACCTAAGTGTTATATGAAAAGTATGAGTTCTGTCTAGTAGATATAAGAAATACTAGTATCTTCCAGACTTTCTTTCCTAATAAGAGGAGTAAATCCTCTTCCAGTGTCCAGTTTCTTCACAAAAGAAACAAGATCCATCTATGTGGGGTTTATTAGGTTTCTTGGGCTTAAAGGTGTTTAGTCCATAAAACATGGGCCTCCTGGATCACACAAGGTGATTCTTTTAGCCTTTCATTATTCCAATGTTTAAACTAGCTTTAAATAAAATATCACTGTATTTATTGGAATATTTCTTGACCTGTTATATCATGATATATATATATATATATATATATATATATATATATATATATATATATATATATATATATATGTTTAAATTATCCAATACTTCCTAGAAGTTATGAATAACTATTCCTAGCTTGACGTTAGAAATATCTTTAGCATCACGGTGATGCCTTTACTAGGTATCATGTTCAGGCTCATTGCTCAAAGAAAATAGTTTAGGACTAGGACCTTTAGGTGTAAAATATTTCATATCTCTCACAAGATTGTCTCTTAAGACATGAATCCATTCATTGAAGTTGTATCTATTGAATGTTATTGTTTCATTTAGTCATTAAAGAAAATGACAATTCATGATAATGAGAATGAATTATTTAACTACAAAATTTCAATAAAATTCATTTAGTATTTTAAATATTTAATCTTCAATATTTAATACCCTTTTAGTCTCCAAAATCATTAATTATCAAAGTTTAGGATCCAAGTTGCAAAACAAATAAATGGTTAGGTATCCTTTATCCCATCCATTTGAATTCAACTCGGTCGATATCGATTATCAATTATATCTCACTATATAATTTCTAGATTTATGGGATCGCTAATAACAAATTTAATTAGACATGTTTGATCCATCTATACCTCGCAACTCTCTTGCTTAGGTATCCTTTATCACAAAAGATTATTGATTAAATCGTCCAATTTAAAACAAATGTGTAATCGGCCTATAAATTGGTTATAGAAATCGCAAAGTCACTCCGTCCATCAAAAGATAACATTAAGCGGTTAGGTATCATTTATCCCACTAGTGCATACAAGAGACGTGCGGGTGTTTTTCAAAAAGATTGCATAAATTTGAGGTTTCTTAAAAGGGTCTTTATATGGTTTATAATTCTAGTTTAAAAACATATGATATCATGGTTATTACATGCATATAATAAACCATGGTATCAATTTTCAAAAGAAAATCAATTTTAAAGGTTCTATATAAAAGTTAGTTTTTATATAATTAGACGCATATCAGTTTTAATAAGCGGTATTAAGTTTCAATGCATTTGAAGCTTCTATACCTTTAATAAAACTTCATTTTATTACTTATATGTTTGGAGTTTGTATAAGTTATAAAAATCACCATTTAAAAACTTATAATGGAGTATTTCAAAATTTGTCATTATTAACGATTTTATAAAACCGAGTTTTATTTTAAAGTAATAACTTGTTACATCTTATGTCCAATTTTGAAAAACCCAAACTCCATGTGATGTTTATTTTGTGCAAGATTATTTTAGTATGTGAAAAACTAATTTTATCAACCACAAAAAATAATGCATTAAATAAACAACACAAAACATGCATAAAAAGACATGTGCATAAACACAACCAACTAATGACATTTTTATGAGCCACCACAAAAATGTCAATTCCATTCCTAAAGGGACCAAAAACTTCTTGTAATGTTGTTGAAGAAGCGTCCACTTGAGTAAACACTCATTGCTTACAAAAGATTTGAAGGGCTTCTTTAAAGGAAAAACTACAGCTTTCATGACACTTTTCAGAAAGTGTCATCTTTCTGTTAAGACATTTTCAACATATGTGTAGCATTCATGACACTTTCCAGCACATGTTGAACTCGAAAATTTTTTCTTTTGTCTTGAAAAACTGTTTCAAACTTCATTTCTTGTTACATCGTTGTAAATATAAATTATTTGTAAAAACTAATATATTACTTTACAAAAATAAACACGAAAACTAATATATTAAATTTATTACATACCATATGAATAAAAAAATTATTAAAACCATTTTATAAAAAAATAACCAACACAACAACATAACAACACATTGGTCCTTGGCTAGTTTATGAACATCATATACATCAATATACACATCAAACAACCTTTGTTTTTCTAAGATAACTTTAAATAAAAAAAGATGCATGAAACTTTTGTCATATAAAATTAACAAAAAAGTTGTAATAAAAAATATGTATGAACTTACTTTTATACAAAAACAAGTTATCCATATTCTCCAAAAACTAAGATTTCCAAAAATCAAAAAAAATCTAACCGAACTTGCAAGATGGATCTGATACCAATTGTTAGGTTTTAGTTCAAAAATAGTTTTATAAACTTGAAAGATATGGCAACAGAAGAATTTGATTTTTGAAATAACATAAACATTTTATACCTACCAAGGATCTTCTTGAAAGTTAGAGAAAGATTAAAAACCAATCAAAGGAAGGATGAATAAATAACAACCTTTGTAGTTCTTTGGGTGCTCTTGGGAGGCTTGGAAGTTGATGAAGAATATGGAACCTAAAAATGACTCAACTTGATATAGAATGCTAGTTCTTTGTATAAAACTCTTAAGTTTCAAACCAAACCCAAGTTTGGTTCAAAGAGAGCAAAATGCGAGCATCAAATCTTCAAATGCTCAAAGCAAGAGAAGAGAAGAAGAGATAAGATGCTCTCGACTACAAGCAAGAAGAAAGGGCAAGAACTTCATGAGTGGAAGCCTCATATTTATAGTGCCTTAAAGTGAAGTCTTTACCCATTAGTTTTTTCAACTTTAGAAAAATATGTCCCCTTGTCATAATCATGTCTCCCATGCCTTTAAAGCATGATTAGACAAGTCATACACTTCTTCTTTTTATGCATATCTCAAAAATTGCATAAAGAAGAAGAAAGAAAGTCAAACTTTTATAAATTCTTTTATAAAATATAAACCTTGTCTTTTAGGAAAAAGACAAAAGGATTAAACTAGTCCAAAAGTTTGTACATGACTTATACATCATACCATATGATATATTATGTTACTTGCTAATGAAAATTATTATTTCCATGAAATAAATAATTTCCAATTTAATTATAAGAGTTTTATTGAATACTTATTAAAATCATTTCTAATAAATAATCAATTGTATCAAGTTGTTAGTGTGTACCATTAGTATCATATGTTATTTAGCAATATCACTTTAATATGACTCTTGAGCATACTAGATCTTTCAAATACGGGTATAGAATCTATCACATTCGGTGACGAATTCACCAAAAATTTGTATATGTAACCTTTGTTACGAATTTTTAATGTAGTGTAAGGTTTATGAACTCCACTACATTATGTTATGAATATTATTTATACCCAAATACTATATAATTGAATTATCGAGTCGTTACGTTACTAACCCTAATTAGGGTTTGCAATCGATAATTGGAAACCAGAGAGATACTTTGGATTATAGCTTGTCAATAGTACAGTAGAAATATTAGGGAATATCACATTTATCCTAAAATTCTAATACGATTTGAGTTGACTTGGTTGACTTTTGTTGATCAAAATTGACGGTTGTCACACATCATCCAAATGATAATCTTTGACTAATTGTTTGATGAATATGGTTTGATGTATGACCATGCCATGATCAAATTTATCAAATTCTATCCCAAGAAAGAAGTGTAAAAGACCTAAGTCTTTACTTTTGAACTCATGATGTAAGAACTCTCTTAAGCTTTGTATTTCTCCAATGTCATCACTAGTGACAAGAACGTCATCAAAGTAAGTTGTAATAATAGTAATTGATGAATTTGATTTCTTTAAGAAAAGAGAATAATCATTTGGGGAACGAGAGTGTCCTTTAGATCTCAATGTAGTGGACAATTTAGCATACCACAACCTTGATGCTTGTCTTAACCCATAAAGAGACTTTTTTAATCTACAAACAAGAGAAGAGGAAAAAGAAGCTTCATGACCAGGTGGTAATCATATATAAACTTCTTCATGTAATTTTCCATGTAAAAAGGAGTTGTTTACACCAAACTGATGTATGTCCTATTTTCGTTTGACCGGAATAGCAACAAGACATCTAATAGTGGTGAATTTGACCACATGAGAAAAAGTCTCATGAAAATCTATCCAATGTCTTTGAGTAAATCCTTTGGATACCAAATGAGCCTTATATCTTTCTATAGATCCATCTCATCATTACTTAATTTTGTAGAGCCACTAATAAGCAACTGCCTTTTTTCCTTTAGGAAGCTTGACAATGTCCTATGTCTCATTTTCTTTTAAAATAACTAATTCATGTTGCATAGTTTGTTCCCATTCAGGTATGCCCTTGGCTTGATGATAAAAAGTTGGTTCGGTTATATTATTTTCCACATGAAAAGCATACGAATCATGGAGAACCAAATTACAAGTTGCATAACATGGGGAATTGTTAATGCAAAAATTTGTAATGGTATGAGGGAAATTCGGATCAAAAGATATTCCAGCATTACACACATAATCATGGAGATGTGCAGGAGGTTTATGATTCCTTGAAGATCTTCTGAGTTGTACGGGTAGGACAGGGGTATATTGGGAATTTGATGGGAATGAAGGATTTAATGGTTGAATTGGGACCAAATGGGAAGGAAATTCATTTGAAATATAATATTCTGTTGAAATGTTTAGAATGTATGAAGTGTTGGGGACAAAATTTTCAACAGATTTTAGAGCGTGTAAGGGAAAAAGATGTTAAAAAAACTTAACATCTCGTGAAATATGTACTTTTTGAGTGACAATATTCAGAACTTTGTAAGCTTTTTATCTGAATGGATATCCAAGGAATATGCATGTATGAGCTCTAGAAATGAACTTATCCCTAACAATTGTTGTTGAAGAAACAAAACATAAGCATCCAAAGGCTTTTAACATATGCATATCAGGTTTAGCATACTCTCCCTAATATTGTACTCCTATTCTTGATTGAAAAAATAATGCTCTAGCCACTTCCAAAATGTGCCTATGCTTCCTTTCAACAAGCCCATTTTGTTGACGTGTATGTGGTGTTGAATTTTGATGAATAATACCTTGTTCTTTGAAATAAGCAACCCCATCATGTCTAGAACCAAGTTCTTTAGCATTGTCACTTCGAATGCACTTGATGGTTTTATGAAACTAAGTTTTAACAAAATTGACAAAGGCTTGGATTATAGAAAAGGCTTAACTCTTGTTGTTTCAACAAATGAATCCAAGTGTGTCTTGTGAAATCATCAATAATGGTGATAAAGTATTTGTAACCAACATATGTGTTATGTTTATGAGGACCCCACACATCAACATGAATAAGATCAAAGGAATCCTTGGAAACTGAAGTACTATCAAGAGATGACAATCGTGTTTGTTTAGCTTGAGCACAAGTTAAACAAGATGCAATATCATATTTAGTGTATTTCCAAGGAAAATTCAAGAACTGCTTGAGTTTATCTATAGCAATGTGTCCTAAATATTTATGTCACAACATAACATTTGAATCAGACTGATTATCAATTATATGAGAAACATGAGAAACAGATGATAAAAGGGGACTGAAAACAGAAAAATTGTAAGATAGATGTTGTTTGAGTTCTTGATACTTAATCACATAGAGATTGTTTATTCATTTGCCAATGACTCCAAGAGCTAATCTATTCTTCAACTATGGGTCATGCATGAGACATGTCTCATCAATAAATAAGACAAAAGTTTTTGATTTTCAAGTTAACTTGGAGATTGATACAAGATTGTATCTGAAGGATGGAACATACAATACATTTTTGAGAATGATTGATGCATGAATTTGAATATCACCATAATGTGTGATGAACAAGGAATGGCCATTAGGAATCCCAAACGAATGTGGTTGTGTAAAAGGAGTTAGATTCAAGAAAAGTTGAGGATTAGAACACATATGGTCAGTTGCACCTGTGTCTATGATAAATGAAAGATGTGGTTTAATAAATCTAGAAGACTTGTATACATTTGCAACAAAATGAGTGTAAGAGAAATCATTACCATCAGATGTCATTGCTTCTTGAAGAATAAAATAATTTGCTTGGTTGGATGATAGCAGATTATGTTGATTGAGAAGTTGCAAGAGTTGATGATACTTTCTTGAGATATAGTAGGAGAAGGATTGGTAGTAGCAAATTGAGCAGTAGATATTGGCTCCTCTTTCTTTGCTTTTGTGAACTTGAAATTAGATGGAAATCCAATTAATTAGTAACATTGAGTGTCCTGTCTTCTTACAATGAGTGCAAGTTAAAGCCTTCTTAGAAAAATTGGAAGAAGAATCATGTGAAACATTCATAACAATCATCTCATGATTAATAGTTGAAAGAGTATTCATTTCTCTTTGTCGTTCCTCTTGAATAATCATAGAATAAACAGCGGAAAAGATTGGAAGTGGTTTCATCATCAATATTTGACCATGAAGTATTTTAAAAGTATCATTCAATCCCATGAGGAGTTGAATCCATCGTTGATCATCAAGGTATTTAGCAATACCTGAAGCAACAACACATGAACAGTTATGAATGCTTTGAACAATTCGAAGTTCATCCTAAATTTTGCTTAATTTCGTGAAATATCTGGAGAAATCATCTGATCCTTGTGATAGAGAATACAGTCGTCGAATTTGATAGTTGAGAACTCCATCTGCTTGCTCATAACGATGATTGAGTTCTTTCCAAATGTCAGCAGTTGTTGGAAGGAAAATTAAGCTTTCAACAATATTGTGATGAAGTGAATTGAGTATCCAGCTGATCACCATGGAGTTTACTCTGACCAGTTCGCAAATAATGATGAATCAGCAGGAGGTTTTGGTGTTGTTCCATTAACAAAAGTTAATCTTTTCTTCGTAGAGAGATCAATAGTCATGGACCGATTCCAAGCAGAAAAAACAGTTCCATTAAACACATTAGTAATAAGAGCATTGCTTGGATTGTAAGATGATACAACATAAAAGGACTTGAAATATCAATGATAATGGATTGAATTGACGCATTACCCGATTGAGACATCGTTTAAAAAAAAATCCCCAAATTGAATCAATGAACCGAGTAACAATTGATGAAGATAAGAATTGATTGAAGAATCAAGAACGAATGATTGATTGAAAAACGAATGCAGAAAAACGGATCAATAAATCTGATACCATGTTAGAGATGTGAGAGAGAGAGAGAGAGAGATTCATGACTTCCTGTTCTTATTTCTTCAACTGAATCAATACAGACTACAAGCTATGATACATATACTGAAGAAACAAATCTAACTGAATAATTAACAAAATTACAAAAAATGCCCTTTCTAACATAAAAAGTTCTAACTAACTCTAACTTAACTGGTCTTGTTAGTTAACAGGTTTTTGTTTGAAGAAAAAACAATGATGGGTTTTCCTAACCCTGAAAAAGGAAGGTATGTGTCCCAACTGCAATAGAAAATTGTAAGATAACAAGGATGAAATTTCATTTGAGAGAAGGAAGAAAGTCATTCATGGCAGATGTTGGGGAAGGAATATAAAGAAGAGAGAGGGATTTAACTATCCAGCCACACTAAGCCTTCAATCGATCTTCACCATACCGACTCCATCACCATAGATCAGCCTCACGATCTCCATCTTAGAGTCATATATTTATCATAATATCTCACACAATTAAACAACACCTGCTGCTCTTCCCCTTGGCAACCGGCAACTTGGAAACTAAAAATAAAAAAAAAACGTGAAAAGAAGGGGGTTTTGATCGATTGGAGAGAGATTTAGGGAAACGAGGGGTTGAACTTTTGTTCGTCTTCCTCTTGATACACACTCTTGTAATTAACAAAAACGCTTAGCGGCGCAGCTTGTTGCCCGTTTACCATTCATTCATTGTACGATGATATTTCAATTAATGAAAAAACATGTTTTACTTCCAAAAAAAAAGTAAATAAATTTGATTTGAAGATGTTAAAATGGAGAAATGGGTACATGAACGAATAGCTCAAAATTAGACTGGTCAAGGAAACCTTAGACTTTTGAAAGTATCACGGGTTGAGAGAAAGTGTGTCTATATATGTACCAACTTTGAAAAGTTTGTAAGAAATTTGTATCATTTCCCCTTAAATAGTATTTGTTGGATCTATGGGAGTTGCTTAAAATGGATAGGTGAATTGATCAAAATTCTTTTAACATTACCAAACTACAGTGTTAGGTCAAGGGACCAAAAGAGCAATGAAACTACAAAATAGAAAAAAAAACTGTAATAAATAAATCTTGAGGACTAAACCTGTTATATTTTTAATCCACAAGGACGAAACTTGTAATTTACTCTAACAATTAATACAAAAGTTTGGTTGACTTTGTCATTTAACCATTGCAACTTGCAATCGCTGACAATACAAAAAGCTTGGTTGATCAGTTGACTTTTTTAGTTTTTTAATTTTTTAATTTTTTTTATTTGGTAGGGGCATTTGAAAATTCTTCCTTGACTTTATTATTTAGAAATTTATGTCTTCACTTTGTTGAAATTACTAGATCTTGCCGATCATTGGGTTGTGCGTGGTTCACATGCATCTCTAATTTCTTTGCAATTATTTCTTAAGAATCTCTCTCAAGAACGATTTGATTCATAGAAGATCCATCAAGAAAACCTTGAATGGCGTCTTCTTCAACTTCACCCCATCAAAAGAGTTTTAAGTATCATGTATTTTTATGCTTTGGAGGTGAAGACACACGTAAGACCTTTGTTGATCATCTTTACGCTTATCTTAAGCAAAAAGGTATTCACACCTTCAGGGACAACGAGGAACTCAAGAAAGGAAAACGGATCGATGAGCTCTTCAAAGCTATTGAAGAGTCAAAGTTCTTTATCATTGTCTTCTCCAAAAACTATGCATCTTCTTCTTGGTGCCTGAAGGAACTTGCGAAGATTATGGAGTGCCAGGATGAGAATGAGCAGATTGCTTACCCGCTCTTTTATGATGTGGAGCCCAGTGACATCCGCAAACGAAGTGGGCCAGTTGGAAGAGCAATCACCAAACATAAGTCTAACGAACAGATTAACAAATGGGAAAGGGCTCTTGAAAGTGCAGGCAATCTGGTTGGGTGGGATCTGAAAAACATTGCTAATGGGTATAAATTCCTTCATCATATCTCTGCAAAATTATTCTTTCATTTTTGTATCTATAATCTAGGTCTGTGGGGATGTAGAAGGCTCTTTCATTGTACAATTGTTATATTGTAAATTTTTAACTCAAAGTTGAGTCTTCTATGTGATGATTGAACCTCCTTAAACTCATCAACAAATTGAAATATATTTTTGCCATCACTTCACCAGATCTGACTTTTTTTTTTTTTTTTTTTTTGGTATACACCAGTCCGCCCTTGATTTATCAAGCATGACTTTGATTTGTAGATAGTACTTTTGTACTTCAATTTGGGCTTTTAAGTATTACCTATTTCCTTGCTTTGTCTTGCAATCCATTGTAACCGTTTCCTTCAGTTTTGAGAGTAATATTTACCTTTATTGCAACAGCTCCTCAAGCCCTTCTTTCTTCTGTTTTCCCATGTTTCCACAACAGCAAAAAATCACAATTTTCCTCAATTTAACTTGAAAACACAGCTGCATACATTGATCTTCTTATTTCCAACACCCTAGACACAGGAAATATGTGTATGTTAACTAATTGATCGTGTGGGATATTCTTGATCAAGCCACATGAATCTTGTTTGATCTGCAGGCATGAAACTGAAGCCATCAAAAAAATTGGTGAGGAGATTTCACTCAAGTTACGTTCCATTCATTTGAGCAATGATGAAAATCTGATAGGCATGGACCGCCGGATGCAAGAGCTGGAGTCGTCTTTGGGGATTGGTTTGAACGATAAAGTGCGAATCATAGGGATCAAGGGTATGGGAGGCATTGGGAAGACAACATTGGCTAGATCTATATTTAATAAAGTGTCTTCCCTTTTTGAAGGTAGTTGCTTTGTTGATGATGTAAGGGAAGTTTCAAAAAAGAAGGGTTTGCGGTCATTGCAAAAACGAGTCCTTTCAGATGTCCTGAACATTGAACACAGAGGAAGTGTTTTAGATGGGGAAAAAATCATGAGAATGAGACTACGCTATATAAAGGTTCTTCTTGTTCTAGACGATGTGGATAATCCAAAGCAGCTTGAGGCGTTAGCTGGTGATTGGTTTAAGGACGGAAGTAGAATCATCATTACAACAAGAGACGAGAAAGTGCTGCTAGCACACGGAGTGAATGCGAAGTGGATTCATGATGTCGATTTCTTGTCGGATGAGGAAGCAATGAGCCTGTTTAGTAGGTATGCATTTAAGAGATATATTCCAGATCAAGGGTTTGAAAAGCTGTCATCAGAAGTAGTACGTTATTCTGCTGGTCTGCCCTTAACGATCAAAGTTTTGGGTTCACATCTTTGTGGTGAAGAAGAGGTTGTATGGATAGATGCACTAAAAAGACTAGAAACAATTCCATCGTTGGAAACTCTAGAGGTATTGGAAATAAGCTATGACGGCCTGGAGGATGATCTCAAGGAAATATTCCTAGATGTTGCATGCTTCATGGTTGGTTTTCCTAAAGATGATGCAATTAGAGCATTTGATAGCTGTGGATTTCGTGGTATCTACGGTTTAAGAGTTCTTGAGTAAAAATCTCTCATAACAATTTTACATAATGGATTGGGTATGCATGATAGAATAGAAGAATTGGGCAAGAATATTGTTCAGCGGTCGCACCCTCGTGAGCCAAACAAACATAGCCGACTCTGGATTCGCGAGGAAATTGAAGAATTATTCACAGATAATGTGGTAAGGATCAGCTTTACTAAAACTAACAAATTTTCATTACATATATGACACAAGTTTCATGGTGACTGCTTTTGGATTGTAGGGTACTGAAGCGTCAACATGTACTGGACTGGAGCTGGAGCTGACCGAAGTGAGTCCTGAAATTATTATAAAAGGCCTTGGAAACCTGAAGAAACTTAGATATCTTTTTCTTACTGGGAGTGACGATGACCGCTTCCCTAGTGACTGGAAGTTTGACAAGGAAAAACAGTACTTTCCGAATTCGTTGCAGTTATTGAATTGGAATGGTTACCCTGGTCCGTTTTTACCCCAAACATTTCAAGCAAATAATCTTGTTGCACTTCAATTGCCTGATAGCAGAATCGTGCAACTTTGGGAAGGAAGAGAAAGAAAGGTACAATGGTTGATTCATTGTAATGCTTTTCATCTATTTGTTAGTTGATACATCAATACTCGTCTAATTTTTGTTCTTTTTGCGTATAACAGGTTCTTAAGAAGCTCAAGTTCCTAGACCTTAGTTGTTCAAAGGTGAGGACTTTTGACTTTGGGATGACTCCGAATCATGAGAGGTTAGAGCTTAGAGGATGTCATGATTTGATACAACTTCATGTGCCCCCTGGATGTCTAAAAAGGCTTGTCTACTTAGATTTACTTTGGTGCTCATTGTCTGTATCTTTTTCGTTTATCAAACAATTGGAATCACTTGAGCTTCTTAGTTTACCTGCCTTATTGGTGTCTGCGGTGTGCTTGGAGGAATTCCCAAGGTACTCCCGCAACAAACTGCCAAAGCTACGGTTCATATTTGATTATTCTAAAGACCAATCTTCATCAAATGAAACTAGTCTCGAGTGTGTCTTACTAGATCTCCAGCCTTGCACAAAGCTTGAGAGTGTTTCAGAAAGCATTTGTGGTTTACAACACATAAGGCGCCTTACATTGGATGGCTGTATTCCAGAGGTGCCCAAGGACATTGACCAGTTGAAATGCTTAGAAGAGCTAACTTTGTACTCTACACATGTCATATGTCTTCCGGATAGTGTTTGTATGTTGAAACATCTAAAATCTCTCAAACTTAAAGATTGCCGGTATCTTGAAGAGTTACCAGAGAATCTTGGTTTGTTAGAACATTTAGAGGAACTGAGTTTGTCGTCTACAAGTATTAGACATCTTCCAGATAGCATATGTATGTTGAAACAGCTATTATCTCTCAAACTTAAATCCTGTCTGCTTCTTCAAGAGTTACCCAATGATCTTGGCCAGTTAGATTGTTTGGAGAAGCTAAATTTGTTGTCTACAGGTATTAGAAGTCTTCCAGATACCATTTGCATGCTAAAACATCTGCAATATCTTAACCTTGAATCTTGTCAGCTTCTTGAGAAGTTACCAGAGGATATTGGGCAATTAGAATGTTTAGAGGAGCTGAACCTGAAAAAATGTGCATCTTTAGAAGATATTCCAAACAGCATCTGTAAGATGAAATGTTTGAGATATTTCTATCTCCCTTTTTGTAGTCGAGTCCAGAAATTGCCAGAGGAACTTGGAAGTTTAGAGTGTTTAGAAGAGTTGGATATAAACTGTACAGGAATAAATCATCTTCCACGTAGCATTTTTTTGTTGAAAGATCTGCATATTGTTGGATCTGAGTCACTTCTTCAGTCTTATGCTTTAGCAACTGCTACCTCAGAAACTGAAACCTTCACAGCCTTGGATAACACAGGTGCCAAGACCAAGACGGGATTAAGGAACCAATTCACAGAGAACTATTGCAACAGGTATTTCCTCTGTTTTTCATAAATTGTCTTTTTTTAATCAAAATTTGCAGTTAAGACAACAATAGTTACATCATAAAATACTAGGCATAATGTAAGACTGAGACAAAATTTTACATCTAAAGTGAAGGAAGACAAGACATTCTCATAGGAGTTTACATTGTACATGATACAATTCAGAATAAATACATAAATCATCTGTGTGGTTTGAATCTGCTTATGGATCTAGTGCAGTTTTTTTGTTTTTTACTCGTACCATCGCTCACCTTTTTATCTGTGTCTGTCATCATGTAACTCACATGCAATGACTCTTTTACCAGTTATCTTGTATTTTTAATAATTGTTTTATATTAATATAAAAATTCAGATTGTCCAATCACCCATCCCACCCTCTCCCTCCTACCCATGCTTTTAAAATAACTCCACACAACGCATGTGTGTGGACAGTTAACCATTTTCTGTGGAGGGGAGTACAAGTTATTTTCAAATATCTCAATGGACAGTATGTATAGTTATTTTAAAAGCACAGCAAGATCCATGTATGTATATGTGTGACAATGGCATAGCATGACACATTCCATTATCTTATAATATGCTTAAATGATTTATCAAGCCTTGTTGAACATATATATTTTTGTAAAGCATTTGTGGAGCCTGTAATTTTAAAGAAATTGCTGTAAGCCCCAATGCATATAGTATTGATTTGTAAAATGGTCAATTTGTGATTCTAGCTACAGCGAAGACAGGTGGACACAGTATGTTTTCGCATTTAATAACAACTGTACATAGTTCAACATCTAAAAGGAACCTTTTTTTTTTGTAAAAGCAAACGTATCAAAAGCATGGAATTCATCATATCTTTTTGTGAAGCCTAAAAGTGTATTTGAAAAGATTTTAGCCTGCAAACATTGTAACCATTAAGCGTTTGACTTATCCATTTAGCATTTTAATTATTCAGGTGGTGTTGGTCAGTGGTGATGGTGTTAGTGGTGGCGTTGTTGGTGATGCAGGTGGTGATACAAGTAAAAGTTTGAAAGAAAAAGGTAAAGTTTTTGAACTTCAGCCAACTAGAAAGTATCAAAAGAAGCCGTATAGCCCATGTCACACTTTGGTATAGTATATGGGAATGAATGCTTTGTTAGATGTTCACATGTTCTAGAACTTGTATCCGTGTAAGGCTCTACGGAATGGTTGGTTTTTTGACGTGTAAGGCGACTTGTCAAGGCTAAGTTTCGCGTGAGATGTTTTGGCCGGAGGAAAACTCCAACAACTATGGAAATACAATGTTTCTTCTATTGGAGATCACCCACAAATGGGAAAATTAAGCTACATCATCCATCTATTTCGAGGCATGATTCACCTTCATGACAGAACTTTGGTCGGCTATAAACCTCTCGGCAAAAGTAACATCTCAACTCAAAATCAATTTCCCCTCAGATGGATTGAGACCAAACATAATACCCATATCACTTGGTAGTAGTCACAAGTGCTGGATTCACCTCTTTCTTGTCCCATCTAGTTTATAAGTCATTAACATGCTAATATGAAACGCAACAAAAAAAGAGCCATGTAATCGTTGGTGTTAGTTTATAGTATACATTACTTTTATATGTTTGAATAGTATAGGGAGCCCAATGTTACTTTCTCATATATAAATATATTGCATACATGGTATCAAGCTAGGATTATTCACCCAAAATATTAAACAAATTAATGGCTCAAAAGATTACTTTTATTCAATAAACGATATGGTATATATACACCAGAAAAACGTGCACAACAAGGATAGCAATCCTTATCAAAAATAAACTCTAAACAAAAGCCTATAAAACAGTAAAAGATTAAAGGAAACAAATCATAGCAATCTGCTATTATATGATTACATCGATTTCTTTACTCCCCCTCAAGTTGGAGCGTATAAGTCACAAACACCCAGCTTGCACAATAAGGAGTGTAGTCGTGGTGCCCCTAAAGCTTTTGTAAACAAATCAGCCACTTGGTGAATCGTATGAATGCAAAGAGGCAAAAAAATTTTTGGATATAACTCGTTCACAGACAAAATAACAGTCCATTTCCACGTGCTTCATGCGCTCATGGTACACAATATTGTTGGCAATATGACATGCATCTTGATTATCGAAAAACAAAGACGTAAGCCCATTTGCATGGGCACCAAGATCTTTAAGCAACCAAGGAAACCACAAAACTTCACTCACAGTTGTTGCCATGGCTTGATACTCTGCTTCAGCAGAAGACTGAGAAACAACCGATTGTTTCTTTGTCTTCCAATAGATGGGAGCTCCTCCTAGTAGTACCAAGTACCTGGTCCTCAAATGTCTTGTAACAAGACAGCTAAGCCAGTCAGCATCATAATATGGAACAAGATTCATTCCTCCATCTTTAGGAAGAAGTATACATTAACATGGTGAAGACTTCAAATAATGTAAGACATGTAAAGCTGCATCCAAGTGTATTTGATGTGGATCTAACACAAACTATCTTAATGCGTTCACTAAGTAAGTTATATATGACTTTGTAGCTTGAAGATAGATAAACCTTCCCATGAGTTGCCTATACTAATATGGATAAACATTGGAAATGTTTTCACCTTGATCAAGCTTTATATTTTGTTCCATTGGTAACGTGCTAGGATGATAGCCAATCATCCCACAATCTTCACGAATATCCAATGTGTATTTTTTGTTGACTCAACACTAGAGCGTCAACAGTTCTTGCAACTTCTATGCGAAGAAAATATTTCAATGGTCCAAGATACTTGATACTAAACTCCTTGTTCAAATAACTTTTCATCTCTTGAATCTTTTTAAAATCATTGCCAACTATCACTACATCATCAACATAAATAAGAGAAGCAACGAAGCTCTCTTGTTGCTTGTAAACGAAAAGAGAATGGTCAATGTATGATTGCTTAAAACCAACACTAAACAATGACGTAGTGAAATTTTGATACCAATTTCATGACAGTTATTGTAAACCATAGAGAGACTTCTTTAATTTGCATACTTTTGTCCCTCCTTCCTTGGCGAAACCTTGTGGGATCTTCATATAGATGTCTTCATCTAAGTCTCCATGTACAAATGCATTATTGACATCCAACTGATGAATGATCCAATCTTTCTTGATAAAAACTACGAGCAAGGTACGAACCATGACAAGTTTTTCCACCGGTGAAAAAGTATCATGATAGTCCACCCCTTCTTGTTGCATACAACCTTTGGCCGAAAAGCACGACTTAAACCTTTAAACCTATCAAGTTGGCTTGTAGTTGACCTTGTAGATCCACTTTGATTCAATAGCACATTTTCCTTTAGGTAGATCTTCAATAGAACAAGTTCCATTTTGTTCACGGGCTCATATTTCTATTTGCATTTCTTCTCTCCTCTTGACGTATTGCATATCCTGGTTGAAATTTTTGGGTTCTTCGTGGGACCCAGTGGCTACTAGAAAAGCTTTGTGCGAATCTGTAAAGTCATCATAAAAAACCAAATTAGCAAGATCATGTACTGTCGAAGCCTATTGGCCATGTGTCGATGATGAATGGTCAACCTAAGGGGGAAACTTTACTTAAAAACCATTTAAGTGTCTAGTTCATGTCTTGTTTCTCTTTTTTCTTTGATTTGTAGCTAGTTGCATATCAACAAGAATCGGTGGTATTGAGTGCTCAATTGGTTGCTCATTTTCGGGTACAATTGTTTCATCTATGGTCGTTTCATTAGTCATTTGATATGTGGTTGCAATGACTCTAGCTGTTGTATTATGATCATTGATCACTTCACACTGGACAAGTTCTTCATCTATGTCTACATTTTTTTAATGAAGTCTGATTCATCATGTTGTTTATTCCTTCATTGAGGTTTTGTGAATTAAACGGGAACTCATTTTTAATGAACCTGACGTCTCTTGACACAACAAATTTTCTATCTTTAATGTCATAAACACGATACCCTTTCTGCACTTGAGGGTACCCAATGAAAATACCTGGTCTCCACTTTACTTTAAACTTGTCTCCCTTAGTATCTGTATTCCTTGTGTAGACCAAACATCTAAAAACTTTCATGTGGTTGTTATCAGGTTTTTGCCAAAATATGATCTCATAAGGTGTTTTGTGCCCAATCACATTAGAGGGGAACTTGTGTATGATATATGTGGCTGCTAAGACACAAACCCCCCCAGAACTTAATAGGAACATTTACTTCAAACCTTAAGGCCTGTGCTATCTCAAGAAAATGTATATGATGGCGTTTCACAACACCATTTTGTTGCGTGTTGTATGGACATGTGGTTTCAAGCATGATCCCTTCCTTAGCATAATAATCCTTCATTGTTAGTGATACAAACTCACCATCATTGTTAGTACTTATTCTTTGATATTCTTGTCAAATTGCATTTTGACCATATTATAAAAGTTTATCAAACTATATCATGCCTCACTCTTGAATTTCTGTAGTTATACCCACAAAACTCTACTATAATCATCAACTATAATGAGAAAACCCTCTTTCAAAAAAAAAAACTATAATGAGAAAATAACTAGCCCCTGAATGTGTAGGTGTACGATACTTTCCCCAAACATCATAATGTATCAAATCAAATCAATTATTAGTTTTTATTTAAATCTTTGGAAAAACAGTCTAGTGTGATTTGCTTTTACACATGAATCACAATTTCTATTCTTAAATCTCTAGAAACACTTCCTAAGACACTAATATGTTTAAGCTTGGACTCATAATGTGACAACCCGAAATTATTCCGTCACCATAACCCGTTTTCCATTAATAGAACTCGTTCTTATTTAACTTTTCCATTAACATTGGGATTAAACAAATAAAAATTTGTACTTTTACTATGACTTCATAAGGATCGGAATAAATTTAGAATGCGGGAAACACCCTAAATATCCTTTTAAGAAGTTTTAGTTACAAACGAATTTAAAATACGACCATTTAATCGGGTACACCATAAGCCCCGTTTAACGTCGGTATCGGGTAAAATTCCACAGAGCCACAAACTCAAACCTTATATAAGGGTTGAGTGGTCACCAAGCTAGAACTTTTACCACTATAATCTCTCTCTCTCTACTCTCTCTCTCTCTTCAAGGCCCGATTCTCCTGAAATCTGCTAGTTTACGCTCCAAACTGTAAGTACACTTACCTTAGCTTGTTCTACAACCCATTGCATGTCATTATAGCTCAAAAATCGTCCAAGAAGGCCAAGAGTAACGAGTTTATGGCCCAAGAACACTCTAGGGCCATAAACCCTTAAAATGTGCCAAAATGGTTCCAAATCCCTTCCTTAGGCTTAGAGGCTAATTTAGAACATACCCTAGAAGTGTTTTAGCCATTTAATCTTGTGTTTAGATGCTTAAAAGGGGGTTTATGGACCAAGAATACCCTTAGGCCGTAAACTCCCTTAAACCATGCAAAATGATCCTTTAACCCCCTAATTAGCCTTATACCCTCACCTAGAAACACATATGAGTGAACAAATGACCTCAAAATCGAAGTATAGGTGGTGTCCAAGAGTTCATGGCCGTAAACCATGGGGTTTATGACCGTAAACTCCCAAGGAGTGGTCCTAGGACCACAAACTCCAAGGTAGTGCTCCTTTGGAACCTTAAACACCCCTCAAGCCTTGTATATTGCCTTGGAATCCCTTCTAGAGCCACAAGATACTTGAAAACACACTAGTACACTCCTCCCATGAGTTTACGGCTGTAAACTCATGGGGGAGGTTGTCCCTCAGCCGTAAAATCACCTAAGGTGAGTTTGTGATGAGTAAACTCCATAATGAGGCCTAAAGCTCCTTCCTTGCAACCCAATAGCCTTCTAGCACTTAACCATAGAGCTTTTATTCACATTAGGATGTCTATATGTGTTTAATTAGTGTTTAAATCACTAATTACTTGTAAACATATGTCTTCATATGTTACTAGGGTCATAAAGTGTGTACAAGTCTTTACTTGGCACCAAACGCTCAACCAACACTTCCACCCGATCTACTCGCTTCAGGTGAGTTCATACCCCTTAATTAACCTTTTCAAATGTTTTCATATGTTTTAGGGGGGGATACAAGTAAATGCAACAAGTTCTATTTCCTAATCATATGTGATTTATATCTTGCAACCAAAAGGATTTTTCTATGCATTTAACTATTTGTCAACAAAACTGTTCTAAATATTTATCAAACGCATTTTCTAAACTAAATTGTTGTTAAACTATTTTGAAATTGTATTTAAATTACTTTTCTTTGAAGCTATGTCGACATCAATATATTTATATAAATAAGACTTGAAGGACTTAGGACCGATAGCTCACCTTATTTCCTGTTCTTGTTTGATTGTGGTCTTAGGGTATATTGTTATCTGTCCAACTATCATTGATTTCTTACTTATATATCATATATATTGTGTTAGATATGAAAGTCTTCATCTTATATAATACCTTTGCATATCAAAGGCATACGACTCTACACCGATATAACTATAATAGGTATAGTTAATACTACTGCTCGTTACCTCTATCACTATGATACCCGCTATAATTACTACCATCACGAGTTAAGACACATCTAAGAAAACACTCTCTATACTATACTAAAAGTTACTACACTATAATAAAAGAGAATACACTAATCCAAAATATAACACACTATCCCTCTATACGACACTCTACTACGTAAATACCATGTAACCAAGGCTTCCTGAAAGGAAAACAACACTACATGTATATTTCTATACAGGACGGATGATATTATATCCCGACCGTTGTTTACAGTCCGAGCCGACTAGGCCCAGGGATGGCACTACATCACTACACTACGGATGACCGGGAAGGTCATCGGACCCTCTATAATCACTCAGTTTGGTTACATGAGAAATCATATCCATATCCAAATTAACACACTAAGAATTAAAGTCTAAGCTAATTCCCGAAGTAAAATAAATATATATTGAAGTTGCAACACTACTACAGTAAATCAGAAATACGTTTACTCATCTACGTCACTTGTATGAAATTTATTACTTTATTTTTAACACTGAAAGTTTCAATGAACAACACTTTTACACACTCAAAGGATTCAACTTACAAATATACTATCCTGGAAAATATAGGATTTTCTAGGGATTTCTACTACTCTTAACATTTATTTCAGCTTTTATATTACCTGATTGTAAACACTTTTATACAAGAAATGACACTAAAATCTTATGAACTCACCAGCTTTATGCTGATACTCGTTTTCCAAAATAACTTGTATCCACAGGTCAAAGATAGACAGGTACTGGTGCAGCTTTTGGGAAGATGGAGCATATACAAGACTCATCTTTTATTTTTGTTATACTTTCTGTGTCTATCAACTGTACAGAACACGTTTGAATTTAAAATCACTATATTAATGCCATGGTTGTTGTCGCTTGTTTTTACTATTATGCAATTGTTATGATATTGTACATGACGTCCTCCATCCCAGAACGTATTCCGCCGTTCTCGGTTTTGGGGTGTGACAGATTGGTATCAGAACATTGTTTATAGTGAATCAAGTATATCAACCCATAAAAGATATACGAACTATAAACACTTCGGGACTAAAACACTCTGACCAAGATTATATACTTTTAAATACTAAAATATTTAATTATATATATATATATATATACACACACACACACACATTCACCAATACAAAGGGTCACTATCATTCTAGAACAAAACATAACTATTAAAGATTGTTGAACATCACAAATAAGCCTAGAGACATATAGTCACACCTGGGTGGATGTAGCCTGATCAACTACATCTCTTTAGGAGTGACTAGCATGTGCCTAAGAGTGATTGTGGTGTTGCAACAAGTCTAAAACTTACCAACACTACCACAAGAACATTAGAACAAGAATACTATAGGAGTATTCTATACTCTACTAACTGCATATGTGATAACAAAAAGGGTCGTTACTCAGAATCGGTGACCTTTGCTTCATTTCATGTTCTTGTTTGATTGGGGATCTGGAGTTAGGGTCGCTTATTCGAAGTACTATCTTGCTTCGGTTACATGTAATTGGTATGCACTATGCAAGTATTAGGACGACTAATAACGATCATCTTATAAGTATCCTAGATTATTACGTCTATTAACCTTTCTTTTCCCATTCTCGCATAGATTACATGGTTGGATTCCACCATCCCGGCGATCAGTATTATCCGAACGAAGGCAATGGAGGATGGCTAGATGAGGAGCCAGAAGATGATCACCCGATTCCTTTGGATGATCACCGTGCTGAAGGCTTTTCGGATGACTCCGACTCCAAGCCAGAAGTCAACAACCTGCCCCCAGTAGCTCCAAACCCTAACCCCCGTCCAGTATTTCAAGGCCCCACTCCCATGTGGGAAATAACCCTGAACCGATGGAGCGATGAGCAGGGTCAGCATGTACCTTTCAACGGAGACCGAAGCTTCTACAACATAAGCGAAGGAGGATCAGCAAACCGAGTCTTGCCCATCATGGCTTGTAGGATCGCCAGGAACACTGAACAAGGTCAAGCAGCCATCGGCAGAGTCGTGGAAATTGATGCCAACTCCAGCCTTAACAATGCGCGCATCCACCAACTGGAAGAAGCCATGGATAGGACTAGGAGGACCAATGAGGTTCTACAGCAACATCTAGCTGCATCCCGAGCCGAAGTTAGGGAACTCCAAGCACGTCAGAGGGTTTAGGAGAGACACCTTCATGAAGATTTTTGCCAACTAGCTGATCTTAAGGTTCGCCCAACGAATACGTGTCGTCAGTAGAAGATATCTACTTGTCTTTCCCTTTTCTTTAAGGAATAGCCTTTCTCTTTCTATGCTCGGTAGATCACTTGTTTGTAAACGTTCCTAACTTTGAAAGTACTCTAATTAGGCCTCTAGGCTGCCAACATTTTCCTTATGATTTGATGTAAGACCTACTGTTAGGTCACTTTTCCCGAATTTGTATTACATCATTAATATCAGTAATATTGGCAGCTATCTACTCTGTTACTATGACTCTATGTGATAGTTGTACTATGGTTTAGTCCATGAAATGCTCTCATCATTTATGCAATTGATACTCACTACTATCATTATCCCTATGAACTTTCAGTAAAAGATGCCTCCCCGCAAGCGCCCGAACAAAGGCAGACCTGCAGCTCAAACTCCACCTCCACCACCCCCTCCTCCACAATCAATGCTGTGATATTCCAAATAGCTGTAACTGCAGCGGTAACAGCCGCTATGGCTCAAATGAACTCCGGTGATGCCAGTGGAGCTGGAATGGGCACCAACTCCAGACACGGTGAAATTCCCTCACGTACACCGGGGTGTACTTATAAAGACTTTATGAGCTGCAAACCGGCATTTTTCAATTGGACCGGAGGAATCCTTGCTTTGTCACAATGGATTGAAAGGACTGAAGTTGTCTTCGAAATGTGCTCATGCCCGGAAGAAAGCAAAATAGAGTTCGTTGCTGCCACTTTCACAGAAAGGGATTTGACATGGTGGAATGACACTTATAAAGACTTTATGAGTTGCAAACCGGCATTTTTCAATAGGACCGGAGGAATCCTTGCTTTGTCACAATGGATTGAAAGGACTGAAGTTGTCTTCGAAATGTGCTCATGCCCCGAAGAAAGCAAAATAAAGTTCGTTGTTGCCACTTTCACAGAAAGGGCTTTGACATGGTGGAATGACCATGTCAAATCACTCTCTTTGGTAACAGCCAATGCCATGGGTTGGGACACCCTGAAAGATCTGATGATGAATGAGTACTGCCCTAGGGGCGAAGTTCAGAAACTAGAAGAAGAACTTTGGAATCTCAAGATGAAGGGGACTGACATAATAGCTTATACTGCTAGGTTTTGCGACTTAGTAGCTCTGTGTCCCAATATGATCCCTTCTGAAAGCAAGAAGATAGAACGATACATCTGGGGTTTAGTGCCCCCGTATCAAGGAAATGTGTTGGCATCACGCCCTACGACCTTTGATAACGCCAAGGAATTGGCCCAGAGGTTAATTGATCATGAAAACCCCTCCACCCCACAACAACCACGACGATTACTACCGCACCACCCAAATCGACTGACAACAAGAGGAAGCATTGGGATCAGAAGAAGGGCAAGAAAACTCAATCCTCTTCCAAGAACCAACAGATCATGGCCGTCCATGCCACCACCACTCCTTTACCCCCGTGACAGCCAAATCCTATGCTGGAAAATTACCCAAGTATCCTAAGTGCCCCTTCCATCACAACAGCCCCTGCCGTGAATTACATTGCACCAACTGTTTTTCGAAAGGGCCATACTATCCGGTTTTGCAGGTCCCAACCCAAACCTATCTCCCAAGTCCCCAGCTCGGGAGTGAGCCAGGCCTGTTATGGCTGCGGTGAAGTTGGCCATTTCAAGGAAAACTGTCCGAAGGCCGGGAATACGGGAGGAACAGGAAGACTACTCGCTATTGGCCATAATGAAGCAGTAGCGGACCCTACAGTAGTCACAGGTACGTTCCTTCTCAACAACTCTTATGCTTGTGTCTTATTCGATAGTGGAGCAGAAAGAAGCTTCATAAACCAAAACCTTAAACACTTACTTAAGCAAACCCCACAACCACTAAAAGAAACATTCGTTGTAGAAATGGCTAATGGCAAGACAGAGAGCTCTAACGAAATCTACATAGGTTGCACTCTCACAATAGATGATCATTCATTCCCAATCAACCTCATACCAGTATCTATCAAGAGTTTCGATGTCATTGTGGGCATGGACTGGTTGAGCCACCATCGTGATGATATTCTGTGTTTCGATAAAGCAATTTGTCTGAATCTACTGAATAAGGAAACGCTGTTAATCTACGGAGAGAAACCCAGTACGAGCCTTCGCATCATCTCAAGTATTCAAGCCCAGAAGTACTTGCGTGAGGAATATTGCGCATTCCTTGCTCACGTTGTCGATACGATCCAGAAAACAAAAGTGCTAAAAGACTTCCCCGTCGTATGCGACTTCCCCGACGTCTTTCCTAAAGAACTCCCAGGTTTACCTCCCAAACGACAGGATTAGTTCAGAATCGACCTAATCCCAAGAGCTACCCTCGTAGCTAAATCGCCCTATCGTCTAGCACATGCGGAGATGCAAGAACTATCCGGTCAACTTAATGAGTTGCTCAACAAGGGCTTTATAAGACCAAGCTTCTCACCCTGGGGAGCACCGCTCTTGTTCGTAAAGAAGAAGGACGGATCATTCTGTATGTGCATCGACTACAGAGAGCTCAACAAACTGACGGTCAAGAATCGCTACCCTCTTCCCCGTATATACAACCTATTCGACCAACTGCAAGGGGCGAGTTACTTTTCCAAGATTGATCTTAGGTCCGGGTATCACCAGTTACGATTGCTTGCGGAAGATGTTCCGAAAACAACCTTTCGAAGTCGTTACGGACACTAAGAGTTCGTAGTAATGCCGTTCGGACTGACCAACGTACCCGCAGTATTCATGGATTTAATGAATAGTGTGTGTCATCCTTACTTGGATCAGTTTGTCAATGTCTTCATTGACGACATAATCATCTACTCCGGAAGTAAGGAGGAGCATGGCGATCACCTACGACAAGTCCTAGAAACCCTACGGTCAGAGAAGCTACGGGGCAAACTGAAGAGTCGAATTCTTAGGATACATGGTTAGTGAAGAGGGAATCCATGTGGATCCATCTAAAATCAAAGCTACCGAAAACTGGTCAGCACTGAAGACACCTACAGAGATTCGTCAATTTCTAGGCCTCGCTGGCTACTACCGCAGGTTCATTCAAAACTTCTCTCGGATTGCGAAACCCCTCACCACATTAACTCAGAAAGGCGTGACGTTTGATTGGGGAGAAAAACAGGAGAATGCATTTCAAACCTTGAAGCGAGCCCTATGCACTGCACCGATACTATCCCTCCCCGAAGGGACGGAAGACTTCGTGGTATACAGCGATGCATCAAATCAAGGGCTCGGTTGTGTTCTGATGCAATGTGGTAAAGTCATCGCCTACGCCTCAAGACAGCTGAAGACACACGAGGTCAACTACACCACGCACGACCTCGAATTAGGAGCGGTTGTATTTTCCCTAAAGATATGGAGACATTACATGTACAGTATGAAGAGCACGATATACACCAACCACAAAATTCTATAGCACATATTCAACCAAAAGGAGCTCAACATGAGACAACGGCGATGGGTCGAGCTACTTAATGATTACAAATGCGAAATTCGTTATGACCCAGGTAAACCCAATGTAGTAGCAGACGCCCTAAGCCGGAAGGAACATTCTGGTCGAAGAGTCAGGTCGTCAACAATGACTATCCATTCGCATATCTCCGCACAGATCAAAGAAGCTCAGATCGAAGTGTTGAAGCTTGAAAATGTGGCGGGAGAATCCCTACAAGGAATGGATAAGAACTTAGAAGTAAAGGGTGACTGAGCTTTATATCTTATGGACCGAATCTGGACACCGCATCACAATGGCTTTAGAGACTTGGTCATGAAGGAAGCCCACAACACTCGATACTCCGTTCATCCTGGATCAGATAAAATGTATCTGAATATTAAAAAGTCCTACTGGTGGCCTAATATGAAGGCAGAGATTGCTACTTTCGTGAGTGAATGCCTTACTTGCGCTAAGGTCGAATTCGAATACCAGAAGCCATCAGGTCTTCTACAGCAACCAGAGATACCGAAGTGGACGTGGGGGCGGATCACTATGGATTTCATAACTAAGCTACCTAAAACAGCAGGTGGACTTGATACCATATGGGTCATCGTCGACAGATTGACCAAATCAGCACACTTCCTGCCCATCAAAGAAATAGACAAGATGGAGAAACTCACACGGACATACATTAAGGAAATCGTACGACTGGATGGTGTCCCTATATCTATCATCTCTGATAGAGATAGTAGGTTTGCTTCGAGATTCTGGAAATCACTTCAAAACGCATTAGGGACGAGGCTGGACATGAGTACGGCCTACCATCCGCAGACTGACGGACAAAGTGAGAGGACGATCCAAACCCTAGAAGATATGTTGCGAGCCTGTGTGATCGACTTTGGTAAGGCGTTGGATACCCACTTACCCCTTGTCGAGTTTTCCTACAACAACAGTTATCACACGAGCATTAAGGCAGCCCCATTCGAAGCCCTCTATGGCCGAAAGTGTAGATACCCTCTATGCTGGACTGAGGTGGGTGACACTCAGTTAGCTAAAGGACGCATTCCTGACAGCGCCCTCATGGGTCCGAAGATCATTCGAGAAACGACCAAGAAGATTGTATAGATACGTGAACAACTAAAAGTCGCCAGAGATCGACAGAAAAACTACGCAGACAAACGGAGAAAACCCTTGGAATTCCAAGTGGGAGATCGAGTCCTTTTGAAAGTCTCTCCCTGGAAGGGCACAATACGCTTTGGAAAGCGTGGAAAGCTGAATCCAAGATACATAGGACCTTTCGAGATTCATGCCAGAATCGGCCCCGTAGCTTACAAACTTAATATACACCGCGAGCTCAGTAACATACACTCTACCTTCCACGTCTCGAACTTGAAAAAGTGCCTATCTGACGAAACCCTAGTGATTCCACTAGACGACATCGAGATCGACAAAAGCCTCAAATTTGTGGAAGAAACTGTGGAAATCATGGATTGGGAGGTCAAACAAACAAAACTAAGCCGCATCCCAATTGTGAAAGTTCGATGGAACGCCAAGTGAGGGCCAGAGTTCACTTGGGAACGTGAGGATCAAATGAAGCTTCAGTATCCCCATCTTTTCACTTATTTATCTTGTAATAACATGATTGTTTGAACTCCAATTTCGGGACGAAATTCCCTCTAACGGGGGGATGATGTGACAACCCGAAATTATCCGTCACCGTAACCCGTTTTCCGTTAATAAAACTCGTTCTTATTTAAGTTTTCCGTTCACATTGGGATTAAACAAATAAAATTTTGTACTTTTACTATGACTTCATAAGGATTGGAATAAATCAAGAATGGGAAACAACCTAAATATCCTTTTAAGAAGTTTTAGTTACAAACGAATTTAAAATACGACCATTTAATCGGGTACCACCATAAGCCCCGTCTAACGTCGGTATCGGGTAAAATTCCACCGAGCCACAAACTCGAACCCTATATAAGGATTGAGTGGTCACCAAGTTAGATCTTTACCACTCTAATCTCTCTCTCTCTCTCTGTACTCTCTCTCTCTCTCTCTCTCTCTCTTCAAGGCCCGATTCTCACGAAATCCGCTAGTTTCCGCTCCAAACTGTAAGTACACTTACCTTAGCTTGTTCTACAACCCATTACATGTCATTATAGCTCAAAAATCGTCCAAGAAGGCCAACATTAAGTAGTTTACGGCCCAAGAACACTCAAGGGCCGTAAACCCCTAAAAATGTGCCAAAATGGTCCCAAATCCCTTCCTTAGGCTTAGAGGCTAATTTAGAACATACCCTAGAAGTGTTTTAGCCATTTAATCTTGTGTTTAGAGGCTTAAAAGAGGGTTTACAGCCCAAGAATACCCTTAGGCCGTAAACTCCCTTAAACCATGCAAAATGATCCTTTAACCCCCTAATTAGCCTTATACGTTAACCTAGAACCACATATGAGTGAACAAATGACCTCAAAATCGAAGTCTAGGGGGTGTCCAAGAGTTCAAGGCTGTAAACCATGGGGTTTACGACCGTAAAATCCAAAGTAGTGGTCCTAGGACCACAAACTCCAAGGGACTGCTCCTTTGGAACCTTAAACACCCCTCAAGCCTTGTATATTGCCTTGGAATCCCTTCTAGAGACACAAGATACTTGAGAACACACCAATACACACCTCCCATGAGTTTACGGCTATAAAATCATGGGGGAGGTGGTCCCTCAGCCGTAAACTCACCTAAGGTGAGTTTGTGAGGAGTAAACTCCATAGTGAGGCCTAAAACTCCTTCCTTGCAATCCAATAGCCTTCTAGCACTTAACCATAGAGCTTTTATTCACATTAGGATGTCTATATATGTTTAATTAGTGTTTAAATCACTAATTACTTGTAAACGTATGTCTTCATATGTTACTAGGGTCATAAAGTGTGTACAAGTCTTTACTTGGCACCAAACGCTCAACCAACACTTCCACCCGATCTACTCGCTTCAGGTGAGTTCATACCCCTTAATTAACCTTTTCAAATGTTTTCATATGTTTTAGGGGTGGATGCAAGTAAATGCAACAAGTTCTAGTTCCTAATCATATGTGATTTATATCTTGCAACCAAAAAGGATTTTTCTATGCTTTTAACTATTTGTCAATAAAACTGTTCTAAATATTTTTCAAATCTCATTTTCTAAACTAAATTATTGTTAAAATATTTTTAAATTGTATTTAAATTACTTTTCTTTTAAGCTATATCGACATTAATATATTTATATAAATAAGACTTGAAGGACTTAGGATCGATAGCTCACCTTATTTCCTGTTATGGTCTTAGGGTATATTGTTATCCGTCTGACTGTTGTTGATTTCTTACTTATATATCATATATATTGTGTTACATATGAAATTGTTCATCTTATGTAATACCTTTGCATATCAATGGCATACGACTCTACAATCTATATAATTATAATAGGTATAGTTAATACTATTGCTCGTTACCTCTATCACTATGATACCCGCTGTAATTACTACCATCACGAGTTAAGATACATTTAAGAAAAGACTGTCTATATTATACTAAAAGTTACTATACTATAATACAAGAGAATACACTAATCCAGAATATAACACACTATCCCTCTATACGACACTCTACTACGTATATATCATGTAACCAGGGCTTCCCGAAAAGAAAGCAACACTACATGTATAGATCTATACAGGACGTACGCTATTATATCCCGACTGTTATTTACAGTCCGAGCCGACTAGGCCTAGGGATGGCACTACATCACTACACTAAGGATGACCGGGAAGGTCATCGGACCCTCTATAATCACTCAGTTTGGTTACATGAGAAATCATATCCATATCCAAATTAACACACTAAGAATTAAAGTCTAAGCTAATTCCCGAAGTAAAATAAATATATATTGAAGTTGCAACACTACTACAGTAAATCAAAAATACTTTTACTCATCTACGTCACTCGTATGAAATTTATTACTTTATTTTTAACACTGAAAGTTTCAATGAACAACACTTTTACACACTCAAAGGATTCAACTTACAAATATACTATCCTGGAAAATATAGGATTTTCTAGGGATTTCTACTACTCTCAACATTTATTTCAGCTTTTATATTACCTGATTGTAAGCACTTTTATACAAGAAATGACACTAAAATCTTAACAACTCACCAGCTTTATGCTGATACTCGTTTTTCAAAATAACTTGTATCCTCAGGTCAAAGATAGACATGTACTAGTGCAGCTTTTGGGAAGATGGAGCATATACAAGACTCATCTTTTATTTTTGTTATACTTTTGGTGTCTATCAACTTTACAAAACACGTTTGTATTTAAAATCACTATATTAATGCCATGGTTGTTGTCGCTTGCTTTTAGTATTATGCAATTCTTATGATACTGTACATGACGTCCTCCATCCCAGAACGTATTCCGCTGTTCTCAGTTTTGGGGTGTGAGACATAAGCATGACCTAACCTTTTGTGCTAATGATCCACATTGCTTGTCATCACCAACACTCTTCTTTACACCACTTCCATCCCCATTCAATATAGACCTTATTTGCACTCACCGTGCCAATAAGGTTTTGCAAGAGTAAGTCCTGAATGTTACAAGTCTGCTAATGGATACTAAGTTGCAATTAAATTCAGGTATGTGCAAAAATTTATGAATGGTGCTATTGTTTTGGAATTTACAATCTCCTCCCTCTTCAACATTTATGCAATCACCATTAGGTATGGTGACAGGAGGCTCGAAGGTGTTTTTAGTGACATTCTCAAGTAACCTTTGATTGCAAGTTATGTGTTCATTAGCGCCTAAGTCAACGACCCAAACCTCATCGTGATCATTCTTACCATCCACGTTAATAGTAGGAGAAGGATTGGGTTATTCATCCTTTGAAAAGTGTTTTAAGAGTCTTTGATACTACCCAGAAGATAATCCTGGTATGGGAATAGGTTCCGTGTTTGTGTAAGCTTCCCTTGCCTTCCATTTTTCTTGTTTTCCTTTACCCGGCCACCAATTTGGATATCCAATATGTTTGAAACAACCATCCTTTTTGTGAACCTTTCTTCAATAGAAGGTACATTCTGACTCCTCAATATTCTCTCATTTAGTATCCCTTTGAACTATCTTTTTGTTTTGTTGCTTGTGCTTACCGCCAATGTCCTTTCTTCTATGAATGAAAGCTTGGAAATTTGCAGCTTTGTTTATGGGTTTCTTTGCAGCGGTGATGGCCTATTGGTACTTGTCTTCTGCCACCAGGTGGTAAACTACTCCCAAGCTTGGTGTAGGTTTAGTGTCCAAAATATGGGTTTTGATGGTGTAATACTCGCCGTCAAATCCCATAAGGAACTCATAAAGTCTTTCTTTTTTCTTTGGAGTCATTCAACCTCTTGCCTATATCAAACTTGCAACCTATACTCGCCGTCTTGTTGTTGTATGTGAATGCTTCAGTTCATACGTTTAGGGAGCACTCTCTTGCTTGAATCTTTCTTTAAGATCTCTCCAAATCACCTTGCCTATATCGACATATTTCACACTCGATCTAATGTCATCTAGTTTTAAGATTTCATGTCCGGTTCAACGATAGTGCTATCCATAAATTCAATATTGTTCTTGAAAAAAACGTAGGTTCCTCATCTCTTTTGTCCAATCATTGTAATTGCTATTCGTTAGAATATTGTTTACGTGCATATTGTAACAACCTGTCATTTCGGGTCATTAAAGATCGAGTCTTGTAACCTCTTTGAAAAAGGGATTAGAATATCATCGAAAAATGAAGTATTCAAAAGCTCTGTTTGGAGTACGCTATGTAGTAAATATCGTCTTAAGGTTTCCAAACATATAAATAACACGAAAATCCGAGTTATAACGAAGAAGTCATGACCATTCTAAGTTTTCCGACAAAAACCGGCGATACGAAGTTACGTAAAAATGCAAAGTTTCAATAAAACAATTTTTGACCTTAGGTGTCTAAATGAAAGTCATAGATATCGTTAAACTACAAACGTGCATCAAAAGAACGCTCAAATCGGATATCGTATGAAAAAGTTATGAATTTTTAAAGAAATTCCTTAATCACGTCATTTTAATAAATAAATAATTTCGGAATTTGCCGACATAATCTAAACGAAAGTTGTAGATCTTAGTCTCACCTACACGTGGATATAAAGAACGTCGAAAACGGAGTTCGTATGAAGGAGATATGAGTTTTTGAAGTTTGATAAATAATTAATATATATTTTTATTGAAAACTTCGGTATTATCCGAAGTCTGAGTCACGCAAGTACGCCCTGTGTACTCAAGGCCTTGGCCTCGGATCATCCACGTCGCCCCTATGCGAGCCTACCCCCCCCCCCCCCCCCCGTCCCATCCGAAGTCCGAGGCAGTCGAGGACTCAGTCATGCGTGACGTACGCGTACGCCGCGCGTACCGAGGCGGTTCCAACCTCCTATAAAAGGGATGCGAGGGTTCCCGGAAAAATTGCTCATTCTCTCTCACTTTTCTTGCGTTTTGCCTCGTTTTCCGTGCTCGCACTAACCCGAAGCCCTGGTCATTTTGTGCAAGTCCCGAAGGTCGATTTTACTCCCGAGAAATCCCGAGAAAATCCGCTTTTTCAAGCCAAAGTTCTGCTCGATTTTCGTCATACCTTCTTCAAACTATCAAGTGAGTTCATACCCCTTTCAAACACACTTTAAATACATTTTAAATGCTTTAATACTCTTTTAGGGGGAATACAAGTAAACATACGGTTATTATCGTGTATTTTTATAAAGTTTCACTTCACTTGTTTTATCGAATAAATCACTTGGAATTCATTTCTACTATGGAAAACTCTTGTCATACTTTGTGTGCATTAGACTTATACAAAGTATATAGTGATTTCAAAGTACCTTTTTGTCGCTAAGTCGTTTTTATACATTCTAAAAACTTATGATTTATGCTTTGTCAAACATTGTGAAAAAGGATAAACTTTTCATACAAAACTATCACTTTAATACAGACTTAGTTGAGAATCCATGAGATGTGTATATCTTCAAATACTACTTTCTTATTAGAAAGTAATGCTGCAAGTCTTGTCTATAACCAGAGTCTCCCATTAGGAAAACGTGTCAAATGTGTATAGATCTATACGGGAAGTCATGATCTCGCGCTCTGACTGTTGGCTACAGTCCGTCCTTTGGGGTGACAGTTGTCGTAACGCTGCGACGCCTAAAGAACGTCGCTACAGGCATATTATGTTTAGTATGGTTATAAAACTCATCGGATACACAATTATTATAGTACTTCTGATTGATGAATGAGTAGTTATTAAAACTATTCTTTATCTAACAAACGGAAATCCTCTGATAGATTTATTATATAGATCTATGTTTAAAACCATGTGACTTGCTTCCAATCTTTATTCTTGAACATTAAACAACTATTAGGAAAATAAGGGATTTTCTTGGTTCAACTATCTACATTTTTCAAACACAAATACTCTCATGCATTTCATACTTTTATAAGAAAATAAGGGATTTTCTTGGAAAACATACACCCATTTTGGAATGGCATTCAATTTTTCTAAACCACTTACGAACTCACCAACTTAATTGTTGACACTTTCTCTTTGAAATAACTTGTATTCTCAGGGAACCGCTAAGTAGGTTTGGAAATCAACTTTTGGGATTGACGCGCAGGCGTTAATTACTTCTTTTGAAAGATGTTTATGTATTTATCTTTTGAACATGTAATGAATACAATTATGTAAAAAATTTTAAAACCTTTATATATGTATGGTGGTGTGTACTTTCCTTTCTATGAACTGTTATGATACTGAATATGACGTCCTTTGCCCCCGAATGTTTCCGCCATTCTGGTTTGGGGGTGTGACAGATTGATATCAGAGCTTTGTTTATAGGGAATTAAGTATATCAAAACCATTTCTTTTTGGTATACAACTATAAAATCAACTGGGCAAAAACACTCTGAGAAGAGTCATACTTTTGAAATTAAATTTATTTAGTTTTTAGGTAAGCATGCACTCATTTCATACTAATAACAGTTCATATCGAATAAATTTAGAAGTATTATAAATAAGTTGTGCAGTGCAGGTACGCCTTGGGACATGTAATCGGAACTGGGAAGAATATAGCCTGATCAACTATATTTGTCCGAGATACGATTAACGTATGCCAAGGAGTGTCTGCAGTGGAAAACAATTTTAAAACTTACCAAAAGCACATCATGACATAATACTAAGGAAGTTTTTGTGTTGTCATCAACCATTAAACTTAAGAGTAAGTTTCATGTGCTTTAGCTTATAGTCAATTCTTAACCCTATTCTCGTACAGACTCAATGGGGGGATTCCATCACCCCAATGACCCCTACTACCCCAACCAAGGTAATGGAGGATGGATTGTATAAGATCCTGAAGAAGACGAAGAGCCTATAGAGTTGGAGGAAGGAGATGACTCTGGCACAGATTCGGAGCCAGAAATTATCAATCCACCAATCCCATAACCTCTCGTCCACGTGAGGAACTTCCAAGGACCCACTCCTGTGTAGGGAAGTCACATCCACCATTGGAGCCAAAAACAAAGCTTACGCCCTCCCTACGGCATGTGTCGAGACTTCTATGATGTCAGAGGCGGGGGATCAACAGACCGAGCACTTCCGGTCATGGTTGGCAAACTCACCAACCAGTGCTATCAATCTGGAGTGCAAGCCAACCGAATCCGAGAGGTCAACCTGGAAGTACAAATCCACACGGCCGATATCAACTGCCTAGAGATGTTGCAGAACGACATCCACCTTCGCGCCGAAGCATTCCAAGCACAAGCAAATGCAACCTTCGCAGAATTGAGGGAACAACAAGCTGCGTTTGATAGGCGCCTCATGGAGTCAAAGCAGTCCGACACGGAGTCAAGCTCCAAGCGCAAACCACGCCGCAAGTAGTACTTGCCCGACTCTCAATTTTTGTTATAAATTAGGACTTCGGATAAAAGTATTATTATTATTTTTTCTGTATCAGAGACCTTTAGAAAGGTCAAAAACTTTTGTCTAGACCCCGATGTAACACAACTATATGTTTAATATATATAAGGGCATATCCCTTTCTTGTTTTAATTATGTGTAGTTCGTTCAATTAATAAGTACATCTTTCAAACTTTATTTTCAAGCTCAAAACCCTGTGTTGGTCAAACCCAATTTCTTAAACTATTAAAAGTTAACTCAATATCATTCAACTCTGAACTACCAAAACTTATAAATCTTGCATTTTCTTTTGGCAGCGCGATGACTCCTCGTCCAAACCTAAGGCCCAGATCGGGCACGGCACCACCACCACCTCCACCACCAACTTATGATCCAACCATGGTCCAGGCTGCTATCACAGCAGCAGTAACTACAGCCCTCTCGCAAATAAACTCCAACGGAAATGGACGGGCAGGTAGCAGCACGAATCATTCAAATCTTGGCACTGGTTGTGGTCAAGTAAGAGAATGTACTTACAAGGAGTTCTCTAACACTAAGCCAAAAACTTTTAATGGAATTGGAGGAGTCATTGCGCTAATGCAATGGTTCGAAAAGACTGAAACAATTTTCGAGATCTGTTCATGCCAAGAAACAAGCAAGGTTAAATTCGCTGCTTGCACCTTCATAGATCGAGCCCTCACTTGGTGGAAAAGCCATGTGAATTCGGTGACGCTCACTGTCGCCAACGCCATGAGTTGGGAGGATCTGAAGGTACTACTACTGGAAGAATACTACCCAAGGGGCGAAGTGCAAAAGCTTGAGCAGGAGCTCTGGAATCTGAAAATGACTGGGTCTGACCTAGTCGCCTACACAACTAGGTTCAACGACCTCGCTGCAATGTGCCCTACCATGGTCAACCCAGAATCAAAGAAGGTTGAAAGGTACATTTGGGGGTTGTCACCCCAAATTCAAGGGCATACCCTAGCTTCCAACCCTATTACCTACAACAGCGCTAAACGCCTGGCTAAGCGACTCATCGACCACAGAGTAAAACAGGGTACCATTGCAGCAACCGCAAATCCATGTAAGGAGGCTCAGGGCCAGAGTAGGCCTTGGAACAAGAGGAGGGGACAAACCCTCCAGGAGAACCCCAAGAAACAACAAGTAGTAGCGACCCACGGTATGACTGTACCTGCCAACCCTGCCCCCACAAGCTCATATGATGGGAAACTTCCTAAGTGCAACCAATGCAAATTCCACCACCACGGTCCTTGCCATGATCTTCAATGCACCAGGTGCAATAAGAAGAGACATACAGCCCGCTATTGCAAAGAGCCAACCGAACCATCCGCCCCTACTGCTAATACTGGAGTAAGTCGTGCCTGCTTTGAGTGTGGAGACACGGGGCACTACCGCAGGGACTGCCCAAAGGCAAACAACCGGAATACCAGCGGAAGGGGCCGAGTTTTCGCAATGGGACAAAATGAAGCCATTGCGGACCCTACTGTTGTTACGGGTACGTTTCTTCTCGATAACTCGTATGCATGCATTTTGTTTGATAGTGGAGCGGAAAGGAGTTTTGTGAGTTGCGACTTTAAAGGCCTGCTAAAATCAATACCACAATCATTAAGTGAACCATTCATAGTAGAAATGGCCAACGGGAAAACCGAAGGCACTAAGGAGATATACTTAAACTGCGCCCTAACTTTAAACGATAATCCCTTTTCAATCAGCCTCATGCCAGTCTCAATTAAGTGTTTCGATGTCATCGTTGGCATGGATTGGCTGAGTTCTCATCATGCGGACATTTTATGTTACGATAAGGTCGTTCGCCTTAATCTGCCAACCGCTGCAACTTTCATTGTCTTGGGCGACAAACCCAGTACCACTCTTCGTATCATCTCAATTATCCAAGCTCAGAAGTGCCTACGCAAGGAGTGTCACGCGTTTTTGGCACATGTTGTAGGTGTGAAACGCGAAGTCCAGGACGTCAAGAATGTGCCCGACGTATGCGATTTTCCCGATGTTTTTCCTGAGGACCTTCCGGGAATACCTCCCGCGAGACTAGTCGAGTTCAGAATCGATCTAGTTCCTGGAGCTACCCCAGTAGCCAAAGCACCCTATTGATTACCCCGGCAGAGATGCAAGAGCTATCCAACCAACTAAATGAACTACTTGGAAAAGGATTCATCAGGCCGAGCTTCTCGCCATGGAGAGCACCCGTGTGGTTCGTGAAAAAGAAGGATGGATCATTCAGAATGTGCATCGACTACCGAGAACTCAACAAACTTACCATCAAGAACCGATACCCCCTACCCCGAATCGATGACTTATTCGACCAACTCCAAGGGGCCAACTACTTCTCCAAGATCAATTTGAGGTCAGGATATCACCAGCTGCGAGTCCTGGAGAGTGATGTTCCCAAGACAGCCTTCTGAACGAGATACGGACATTACGAGTTCGTAGTGATGCCGTTCGGACTAACCAATGCCCCGAACGTATTCATGGATCTAATGAATCGGGTATGTAGTCCATTCTTGGATAAATTTGTGATATTATTCATAGACGACATACTCATTTATTCAAAGAATAAAGAAGAGCATAGTCAATATCTGAGGCAAGTCATAGAGACGTTACGGACTGAGAGACTGTATGCAAAATTCTCAAAATGTGAGTTTTGGATTAGAAAGGTGCACTTCCTCGGTCACGTGGTCAGCAAGGAAGGAATCCACGTGGATCCATAAAAAATCAAGGCTATCAAGAACTGGTCTGCACCAACTACACCAACAGAAATTCGCCAATTTCTAGGTCTTGCTAGTTATTATCGAAGGTTCATTCAGAATTTCTCCAGCATCGCAAATCCTCTTACCGCTTTAACCCAGAAAGGTGTGACCTACAACTGGGGAGAAAAGCAAGATGCTGCATTTCAGACTTTGAAACAGGCCCTTTGCAGTGCACCCATCCTTTCTCTTCCAGAGGGGACCGAAGATTTTGTGGTGTATTGTGACGCTTCGAAGCAAGGGTTGGGCTGTGTGTTAATGCAGAGGGGAAAAGTTATTGCATATGCCTCACGACAACTGAAAATGCATGAGGTCAACTACACCACTCATGACTTACAACTTGGGGCGGTGGTCTTCGCTCTTAAAATCTGGAGACACTACCTATATGGTACCAAGTGCACTATCTTTACAGACCACAAGAGCCTCCAACACATCTTCGACCAGAAGGAGTTAAACATGAGACAACGACGTTGGGTCGAATTGCTCAACGACTACGACTGTGAGATTCGCTATCATCCGGGAAAGGAAAACGTCGTGGCGGATGCCCTTAGTCGTAAGGAGTACTTTGGCCGAAGAGTGTAGTCATTAGCCATGTAGATCCATTCGCACCTGTCAGCACAAGTCAAGGAAGCTCAAATAGAGGCCTTGAAACCCAAAAACATGACAGGTGAGACCCTTAGGGGAATGGACAAGAACTTAGAAATCAAGAGTGACGGAGCACGCTACCTCATGAACCAAATATGGACACCCAAGTTTGGTGGATTCAGAGAGGTAGTTATGAGCGAGGCACACAAGACTCCATACTCCGTACACCCCGGGTCAGACAAGATGTATCAAGATCTCAAGCAACTCTACTGGTGGCCAAACATGAAAGCGGAGATCGCTACCTATGTGAGCAAGTGTTTGACATGCGCCAAGATAAAAATAGAACACCAGAAACCCTCAGGGCTACTCCAACAACCTGAAATACCTGAGTGGAAATGGGAGCATTTTTCTATGGACTTCATAACGAAACTGCCCAAAACTCAGGGTGGCCAAGATACTATTTGGGTATTAGTCGATAGATTAACCAAGTCCGCTCATTTCTTACCAATCAAGGAAACTGATAAAATGGAAAAGCTATCGAGAATCTACATCCGAGAGATCGTACAACTCCATGGAGTGCCAATGTCTATCATCTCGGATAAAGACAGTAGATTCACTTCCAGATTCTGGCAATCATTGCAAAAATCCATGGGAACAAGATTGGAAATGAGTACAGCCTATCACCCCCAAACTGACGGACAGAGTGAGAGGATGATCCAAACCTTGGAAGACATGTTGCGAGCATGTGTAATCGACTTTGGTAAGGCATGGGATGTTCACTTACCTTTGGTCGAGTTCTCTTATAACAATAGTTATCATACTAGTATCAAGACTGCTCCATTTGAAGCCCTTTACGGCCGTAAGTGCCGATCACCTCTGTGTTGGACGAAAGTGGGCGACACACAATTAGCAAAAGGTCTAGTTCCTGATAGCACCCTCACTGGTCCGGAGATCATCAGAGAAACCACTGAAAAGATCGTGCAAATACGAGAACGACTGAAATCCTCAAGGGATAGGCAAAAGAGCTATGCCGACAAAAGACGTAAACCCTTGGAATTTCAGATTGGCGATCGTGTACTACTAAAGGTCTCACCCTGGAAGGGCATGATACGCTTTGCAAAACGTGGGAAGCTAAATCCTAGGAACATTGGACCCTTCAAAATCATTTCAAGAGTTGGTCCAGTGGCCTACAAACTACGACTTCCAATCGAGCTTAACAAAATACATCCAGTATTCCACGTATCGAAAACCTGAAGAAGTGTTTGTCCGACGAAACACTTGTAATTCCACTCGATGAAATCGAACTAAATGAAAATCTTAACTTTGTGGAAGAACCCATCGAGATCATGGATAGGAAGTCAAAAGAACTAAACAGAGCCGCATTCCAATAATAAAGGTCCGATGGAATGCTAAGAGGGGACCTGAGTTCACGTGAGAACGAGAAGATCAAATGCAACAGAAGTATCCACACCTCTTCCTCAGCCCCTAAAACTTTTCTTTTGTATTAAAATTTCGGGACGAAATTCCCTCCAATGGGGGGATGATGTAACAACCTGTCATTTCAGGTCATTAAAGATCGAGTCTTGTAACCTCTTTGAAAAAGGGATTAGAATATCATCGAAAAATGAAGTATTCAAAAGCTCTGTTTGGAGTACACTATGTAGTAAATATCGTCTTAAGGTTTCCAAACATATACATAACACGAAAATCCGAGTGATAACGAAGAAGTTATGACCATTCTAAGTTTTCCGACAAAAACCGGTGATACGCAGTTACGTAAAAACGTAAAGTTTCAATAAAACACTTTTTGACCTTAGGTGTCTAAATGAAAGTCATATATATCGTTAAACTACAAATGTGCATCAAAAGAACGCTCAAATCGGACATCGTATGAAAAAGTTATGAATTTTTAAAGAAATTCCTTAATCACGTCATTTTAATAAATAAATAATAAAAATAATTTCGGAATTTGCCGACGGAATCTAAACGAAAGTTGTAGATCTTAGTCTCACCTACGCGTGGATATAAGGAACGTTGAAAACGGACTTCGTATGAAGGAGATATGAATTTTTGAAGTTTGATAAATAATTAATATATATTTTTATTGAAAACTTCGGTATTATCCGAAGTCCGAGTCACGCAAGTACGCCCTGCATACACGAGTACGCCCAGCATACTCAAGGCCTTGACCTCGGATCGTCCACGTCGCCCCTATGCGAGCCTACCCCCCCCCCCCCCCCCGTCCCATCCGAAGTCCGAGGCAGTCGAGGACTCGGTCATGCATGACGTACGCGTACGCCCTGCATACCGAGGCGGTTCCAACCTCCTATAAAAGGGATGCAAGGATTCCCGGAAAAATTGCTCATTCTCTCTCACTTTTCTTGCGTTTTGCCTCGTTTTCCGTGCTCGCACTACCCCGAAGCCCTGGTCATTTTGTGCAAGTCCCGAAGGTCGATTTTACTCCCGAGAAATCCGGAGAAAATCCGCTTTTTCAAGCCAAAGTTCTGCTCGATTTTCGTCACACCTTCTTCAAACTATCAAGTGAGTTCATACCCCTTTCAAACACACTTTAAATACCCTTTAAATACATTTTGACCTGCGTATGTCTCAAAGTGCGACTCTTTTTTCCTCCTCCAACAACTCGGGAAGATCAAAGAATAGATGGAAAAACTCTAAAAACTCCTCAAAAAATAATTATCATGGGAATTACATGTAACCGTAGGCTAATTTTGTTGGATTTTTAGGTAATGCACTGGCTCATCAGCCTACTGCTGCCTTCAAACACACTTTTGTTGGCCACTTGACCTTGCATTTGCAATCGTACCACACTCAACAGCCACATCCGAGCTTATTGCCCTTTACATCCCCTCAATAGCTGCTCCTCAATCCACATTTAAAGATTCATCCTACGCAGCTCCTGCCTACGCAGGCTCTTGGTCCGCATCAAATGTCCTCACTGCAGGTGCATCATGCAGCGAGTATTGCGCCATCAAACTACAGTCTCGGTTATGCTCCCCAATAGCCTTATTAGTAGTACTTCAGGAAGCCTCTTCAATAGTTTCATGGGGCTTCACAACAGCCCTTCGGTGGATTTTCTTTTGGTGGTCACATCCAATCTAGTTCTCCACAATTCACCGACTTAGCTTCTGTGTTTCAAGCTATGTTTGTTCAGTCACTACCCAACAACAACACTTACATGGACTCTGGAGCTAGCTCTCACATGTATTTTAGTTTAAGTAACATGCTCTCTCTAGCACCTTGTAGTTCTAGATCTATTATGGTTGGTAATGGTGCTATACTTCCTGTCACTCACATTGGTCAAACTTTTTTGCACATTCTTACAACCGTTTAGCTTTGAATAATGTACCTGTCTCAGATAAACTTGTTAAAAATCTTTTCTATGTCCGTTAATTCATGATTGATAACTTTGTTCCTGTCACCTTTGAACCATTTGGTTTCATTATGAAGGATTTTAAAACAAGTGCATTCATTCAAAAATGTGATAGTGTTGGTGAGCTTTATCCCATTATTCCATCTCCAACTCCTCTCTCTGCTACTACTTGTGTGTTCTTTCTCCTTACCGTGCACAAATGACTTGGTCATCCCAGTTATTATGTGTTGGATTTTATACATTCTCGTAAATTTATTTCTAGTACTACAAATAAGCTTCCCACATGTCACTCTTATCAGCTTGGGAAGCATTGTCGTTTTCCTTTCTCGGCTTCTCTTACTAAGACATCTTACATGTTTAAATTAATTCATTATGACTTGTGTACATCTGTTGTTTCTAGTATGAGTGGTTTTAAATAGTATATTCTCTTTTTGGATGATTTTACTCAATTTTTGTGGGTCTTTCATCTTCATGCAAAATCTGAAGCATTTGATGTTTTTACTAAATTTCACATTAATCTGCAAACTCAATTCCAATCCAACATCAAACTCTTTCAATGTGATAATGGCCGTGAATTTTATAATCAGTATCTTCTTACTTTTTTTTCAAATAAAGGCATTCAAATTCGATTTTCATTCCCATATGCATCTCAATAGAATGGCAAAGCTGAACGCACACTACGTACTATAAATAACATTATTCGTTCTTTTCTCTTCCAAGCCTCTCTACTTCCCAGATTTTTGGTGGAAGCTCTTCTTACCGCTATGCATACTCTAAATGCTCTTCCTACTACAATTATTTCCTTTAAAACCCCATTTAAGCTTTTATTTGGTTATTTTCCTTCCTATCATCATCTTCGTGTTTTTGGGTGCCTATGTTACCCAAACCTTTCAGCTACTGCTACTCACAAGCTCTCTCCTAGATCATCTGCTTGTGTCTGTCTAGGCCCTTCTACTAACTGCCATGTCTATCGTTATCTTGACCTTGTGTCTCAACGCATCATCATATCTCTTCATGTATTATTTAATGAAGAACACTCTCTGTACTCTAACTTTCATGATAAACCATCCACTAGTGATTGTGAACATTTTCAATATGAAGGCACGCCTTCTCCCCTACTGTAACTATCACTCAATCCCTGATCCAAGCCACTCCTAGTAACTTGTCCGATCCAACATCTCCAACTAATAATTCTATTACTCCCACTCCCTGCCTCCCTACCTTTCTTCTAACTCATCTTATGGCCACTCATTCCCGAACTGGCATGCTAGACTAGGGCTAAGGGTTTGCTCAGTGTTGCATGGTAGGATGCCTAATTAGCGCCCAACAAACTCCTCGATCATCGCGGTCTTAACCAACCCAAACAACTCCAAAATTTCCTCCTTGGTCGCCCTAGCCACTTCCATAGAAATGATCTTGTGGATCTCCTTATCACTCGGATGTCCATCACAATGCCACCAGCACCTGATCTTGAACCTCCGATAGTCGCCATGCTGAAATATATACAACAGAAAACTCAAACATCAAAAAATAATGCTCACCACACCATGCCTCCCTTCTATTAGTTCCTTAGTAGCCTCAAGATTCCTTGCGACTCTCATACGTGATCATGTGCTTTCAGTAGTATATACTTATACTACCTTCCACACCTACCCGTAGTCAATTTAGAATTCATCCCAAGGTCCTAAGTCACTGCACTAAACCACCCCTAGGTGTGCTAACTTCCACACGCTCCTGCAAGCTACAACTAACTTCTTAGGTAGTTCTCCTAGGATTGTCCTCGCTACCGCACTGCTAGTTTCTTTGTGCATGCTTTTTGTACATAATACGGTGTCAAATAGACCGTCAAATAATCAACTCTATACTAAGTCCACAACCAAACAAGGAACAAGAAATAAGTCTAAGTCAATCATTCTGAGGCTATTTAATCCTGACCGTATACACTATACAACATACACTTAGCAATCATATAATCAAATAGCATATATCAAGCAATCCCTATATCATGAGGCATCACAAAAATCTGGCATTACTATCCAACAACTCCTAAGAGAAACTTAGCTTATCCACTCGCATGCTTTTTTAAAAATTCACATATTAGTAAATACAAATTGAGAAAATATAATAAATACGAGTATTTTGGGAACCACTCTCCTATTTGGGCTCTGGCTTACTATATACACCGCATCATCTTGTAAAACCAAGGTTAAGTCAAAGATCCACGTTATCGATACCAAGCCAACAATCAAACAAGAACATGAAATGAGACCGAGCCTATATCCTTAGCCCAAATCTTTTATTATAAATTTCATTTTCAAAAACATTTGTGAAAAATTCTCGGATCCTAGTTTGAGTTTGGATTCACACAAGTGTTCCTCCAAAATACCACACACAAAAAACATATAAGAAGATGCATAACGGATCCTCAATCATTGAACTGGAATACCACTGATCCACAATCTCCTAACTAGAATGCCCCTGGTTTATTGGCCTGCTACCTCATCCCAACCGCACCTATCGAGCCTTTGTGCCTACGACATACAACCAACTCATACCTGCTATCTTGGCGTACATCATACAACAGGACCGCATCAACCTCATCCGCCGCCAGAAGTCGACATATAAACAATCAAGGATCAAGTAGGCACATAATACATGTAATTATCAATCATACAACTCACTACCTCCTACTAGACCCCTCAAAAAATAGTGCTCTACTACCAGCTAACCTCCATGGAATGTATAACCATAAGTATCCAAAGGTGAGATAGCCACTTGAGCAGATGATCCTACTCTAGAGCCACAAACAAACAAAGAACGGGAAAGAAAGCTTAGATCAAGAGTTCTCATGCTATCATACATGACTGCATACATCCCCTATGGCACTCCACTAAACGCTAACCAACCTATTTGTAGTCTAACTAGCATACCATCACACAGGGATATATATATATATATATATATATATATATATATATATATATATATATATATATATATATATATATATATATATATATATACATACATCTAGCGGATCACTACAACACAGCAACATCCTATACACATGGATATATAACCAAATTTCCAAGGAATATGTAACCATATGTACCAGAGGTGAGATAGACACATGAATAGATAATTCTACTCCAGTGCCACAATCAAACAACGAACATGCAAGAAAGCCTAGATCAAGAGTCCTCAGTCTATCATATATGGCTACATGTAGTCCCTAAGGTACCCCTTTAATGAATGATAACCAAAACTAGTGGGCCGTCATTGGTGCCATCGACCTATGGATATAGTGAGGAAAACTCATATAAATCGAAGAACCCAGAAACACTACGACACGCTCCCCTTTCTGCACTGCTTGCTCCCACGAACCTTCTAACACCCAAAACATGGTATAATCTTAGTCAACAGTCCAAAACCCTCAAGTTTGACCCAAAATCCAACTTGGTCAAAAAGTCAACGGTCAATCTTTGCTAAAGTCAATGCCACGTCGTGGCCTTCCCTAGCCACATCGTGGGAGCACAAAGTCAAAAAAATAATCATTAAAGACATTGCCATGTTATGGTCCTTCTTGGCCATGCCGTGACAATGCTAGAGCAAGGCAGTCGCGATTTTTTACTTCGCCGCATCGTGGCTACCCTTCGTCATGCCATGGCTACTGGAAATATGCCATTTCTCCCATGAGCTTAATTCATTAAAATATAAGTGCATACTTCTTGATCTCCTCTTCCATATTGACTTAATGGATAGAGTGCCCAACTTTATACATTTGGAATCCATTTCAAAGCTAGATCTAGCATTTAAAGTTCATTAGGTCCTTAATGAGGCTGTAAATTGAACATAGACACAAAATATACAAAGAATGGTCCGTTTTCTTAATCATCAGAAATCCAAGGACCTAGGAAAGCCACCACACATTCTGTAGTTCTTCAAACTCCAAGAACCTGCACGAAAGGGACAAAAATCACCCCAATATGACCTAGAACTTGAATCTAGAAGGAAAGGTGTCAAGTTAGGAGCTTTATACCTTCAACAACTCAGAGAACTGAAGATAATGTTAGATCTAAACTTGCTTCTTGTTCCCTTGCTTCCTTATGAGCTTCAATCTTCCAAAATTCTACCAAAAACCCAAGAACAAGGCTCAAAATGGAACAAATGGACTCTATAGCATGCATGGATGCTAGGGTTTCGAGATGGGGAGATGGAGGCTAAAGAGGATGCCATAAACCTTACCTAAGGTTTAGGCGCTTAAATATGGTAGAAACCCTAAAACTTCATGGATTGGGCTGCACTTGCTGCTACACCATGGCTATTCATTGTCACACCATGACGGGCATCCAAAACACATGCATGAAGCTTCCATGCCATGTTGTCGCCATCGATGCTCCATGCAGTGACACTCAATCTTTCCCATAAATCCTCCCTTTGATTTTTCCAAGCTCTCAGCTGACCTACACAGGAAAATGGGTGTTACATGCATCATCTCTTTCACTTAGTTTAGTAAGACTGGTCATTTAATTTCTCTTTTTATTGTTTTAGATCTGATTTTAGCCATATCTAGCTAAATCCTTATATTTCAGTTTTGTAAAGATTAGTGCTTTTTATGTGATTAATCTTTATACTTGGTTTTTATTGTGTGACTATATCTAGTTGTTTCAGTTTTAAGCTTCATGAATGGTTGATCTCTGATGCTTTTTAGATTGATCACCTAGTTTAGGATTATTTCATTCTAGTTGATTAGTTGTTAAAAAACATAATTGTTTTTATAAACTGCTAATAAGTAACACTACTAGAAAAACAGCCTTTTACGACGCTCATTGCGCGTCGTAAAAGGCTCAGACGATGTGCAAATGCGCGTCAAGGAAGGCCCTGTCATAAAGAGAGACGACACGCATTTACGACGCTCATTTACGACGTGCAATTACGACGTGCGTTTACGACACGCAATGCGTATCAAGGAAGGCCCTTTCATAAAGGAAGACGACACGCATTCGCGTGTCGTAACCTTACGACGCGCATGTTAATGGCACGCAATGCGTATCATTAAAACCCCTGTCAAGAAAGGCCATGTCATAAATGAAGATGACACACATTTTTGCGTATCGTAAATTTAAATGTTTAAAAAAATTTATTTATTTATTTATTAATTTTTAAATTAAATTTGCTTTTACTGTCTCATAATAGAAATAAAATACCATATAAAAAATACAATTCATTGCATAAAATTTAATGTCATACAATTCTATTTCTTACAATAAATAAATTTGCATTCATCTAATCTACTATGTGTTTCATCTAATCTACTCTGTGTTTCTTACAATATATAAATTTGCAGCATCTTATCTCTTTCAGCTTGAGCTTTCTTTTCCTCTAACTCCAGAGCTATTCATTTTCATCAACCATGTAAAGACAACACAAAATCACTTGTCATTTTCATTCTGCTTTAGAAATGTCAGCAGTGAAGTAATGGATTCTGAAGAAGAAAACTTTGTTCCAATAAATTTAGCAACTTCACTGAACTTTTCTGCACTTGGGAACTTCAGAACAGATGGTCTAAACCCACGTATATCAAAATTTAATGTCATCATAATGTAAGGATCTGCAACATGAATTAACTTCATTTTAGTTTATGTCACAAAAATAAGGAGGGAGGATAGGTTATTCACCCAAATTCATGGCAAGACAGCTGGTGAAAAGGAAATCCGAGAAAGTAGTCACGATGAACAGATGCTTGATCTTCCGCAGGTCCATGCCAACTAACTTCATTGGTCACTTTCAAATGGCCTAGATCAATTTCCATGAAACTGCATCTATGAAAGAAACACCGAGAAACCATTTTCAAAAGATGTTTATGCAAAGAACCTTCAATAAGTAATTATAGCATCCCCATACAAACAACTAATTGAATGAGAATGACATGCACCTTTAAAACAAGTGCCATTGTTGCTATTGAAACACTCTTCTGGACAATATTTATAGTAGAAACTATATACATATCCTTATCTATTTATAGTAGAAACTATATACAACACCAACCACTCCAGTTCTCTGCGCACATTAACACAACACATTTTTTTTTATTTTTAAATATTGTTATTTAAAAAAAAAGTAAACATTTCACCTAAAAAATTATAGTATAAGGATAAAAAACCAAACCTGGATGTTGTAACCCTTTCTGGATATAACTTCGGTGACCAGGTTGAGAACTCCAGGAGCATTATTGACAAGAATGTTCATAGTGTGAGACTTATGACCAGTTCACTGTTTTATTAATATTAAATCTGAGTTATATATATATATATATATATATATATATATATATATATATATATATCCTATAAACTATTTGCTAAATAATGATTGATAAGACATTAATGAAAAATGAGAAATTGATGCATATCTTACATCTTCTTCATAAAGCACACCCCAATGGGGGTCAAGGACTTGATTCATTGAGAACCTATTGTAGTACTCCACAGGATAAACATCTCACTACATTCAAACAAATATATCACAACTCAAATTAATAAAAAAAAGAAGAAGAAATTATCACAAATAGAAACCTGCAAAGAATTAAAGAGTATACCCCTGAAACCGCACTCAAGATCTCATCAACCGTGTGACTTATATTTGAGGCAGTAGGAATTGGAGCTGGGGCTTCCAGATATGGATACGAAGCAGCACGGAAGTTCCAAAATGGATCAGTTTCACCTAACTTTTTATCTTCTTAAAGCAATCTAGAATTTGCAACATACCAGTAGACTAGTGAAGCTTTTTAGGGCTAATTTTTTTATGATAAACAAGAGATTGAGAGCGGGTTTTTTGTCCCATTTGACTTGAAAATAAAAAGGTACCTGGATTCTTGAGGGACTTTTGACTTCAAGGTTTGTAGATGCAGTGGAGGTGAAAGTAGAAAAAGGGGAGGAGAATGCGATGGAATTATCAATGGTAAGGGTGGTGGTAGAGATTTGTTGACAAATCTTGTCAACCTTCAAAAATGGAGTTGTGCCCACTGCCAGAAGTGGTAATAGCTCAGAAAATGCAGTGAACCTGTTATTTTTTATGTTACCACATAAACAAAAAAATGTTTTAGAACACAACAAGGGCAAAATAGGAAAATTAAGAAATTATGAGGAAAATGTTTGGAGAAAGATGTAAACATGCTTACTAAAATAAATCATTAATAATTAAGTGAAGCAAGCAAAGTAAGAAGAAACAGGTAAATAGGGAAGGAACTTGAAATTACTCTTAGAATGCTTACAAGGAGAGAATTCTAAAGGCTTTAAGTAGTATAAAGAAAGGGTGGGGCTATAGAACAATTATAGTTTCCTTATAGTGAACTTAGGTTATTTATAATTATAATGGCAAGAATTCATGGATGTGGGGTAGATTGAACTTAATTTTCAACAAAGGGTAAATAGGTCATTTAACTTAACATTTAAAGACTTGATTCTTGTAACTCATGATAGGGTCGGGAGACAGACACAACTAACCCACAGGTTCAACCTTGACTCTCTAGTTGAACAATTTTACTTCTCCAAGTGGCTTTTGTTGAAACATTGGGACAAGAGCATCTTTTGGTGAAGATTGTTGGCCAACACTTGTTTAGCCCATTGGTTTTGTGTTTGAGAGTACTGAGTTAACCCGGGGTGGACCGGGTGGGTTCGGGTTGAGCCATAACGTGACCCGTGTGGGATACTGGTTAGGTGAAGACTAGAGGTGTTTGATAAAGGGGAGAGATTAAGGTCTGAAAAGGGCATTTGGGAATGGGAATAGGAATGGGAATGATGATGTGGTGAGGGGAGACTGTTGTGGGCCCCAGGAGAAAATGAAGGGAGAGATGAGGTTGGTGTGAGTATGGGTTCTGTGAAGAATCAGTGTTTCTCTATAGGGTATGATGAAGCTCTATATAAGGGTTTAGGGTCTGAAGGGAGATGAGATTGTGAAGACCATCTTCTGCTTTCATGGCTGCTTTCTGTGTCTGAGATGTGTTGGTCTAGCCACTCTAGTAGGTCTACTGAAGCAGATGAACCTGAAAATATGTATATTGTTTTTATAGAGGAACATGAACAAAGTTACACAAGCAATGAAGAACAAAAGTATTTCTTTAATAGATTTGATATAGATACTTACTTTCTCGTGAAATAGATCCTGATCCTCGATCACCAATAACTCCACGATGTCTAGGTCCGCTTACTGATCTGTTTAGTTGTTTAACCAAACAAGAAATTTAGTTAATTTGGCTCAAAAAATTCACAGCTTTATTGTGAAAAACTGAAATCAAAACTATACTTTTGAAAATATAGTTGACAGATCATCTAAATCCAATAGAGATCTTGCACCTGGCTCCTGTGGAAAAAGAAGATGTAAGATTTAGAAAGATGAGATATTTTATCACTGCAGGTTTAGGGATTTGAATTTGCATGAAGTTAACTGAAACTATTGTAACGACTTTAGATGTCTAAAATGTGAAGTGATGAATGCATAATATCTCAAGCGTTTAGATTTATGAACAATAAATGAAGATAAATATGGAGTGAAGTGAAAACAGAAGATGCACAATGTACATTATACCTCTTCTCTGTCAAATAAATGGCATTCATCATCAGGAACTCCAATTGAAGGATTATCTTCATCTTCTTCTAAGCACCTAAACTCAATTTTCTCAGTAGTAGGTCGACCAAAAAAAGCATACTGTGAAGCATCAAAGAGTTTATCATCTGCACAATAATGAAAGAATCAGGCATAAAAAAACAAAATCTTGAAACAACAGAAATAATAAGAAAGAACAATGACACTTGCAGACAATAAAACCAATGATAATTTGTTCTATTGCTCGATGAACTTCTTTGGTTTTCTTCCTCAGGTAAAAATGGTAACATGTTCGACATCCAGATACCGAAATATGAACTTGTGTGGGGTGTAGGTACTAGTAAATCATTCAAATAAAAGATTCCTTCATCAGAGATATCACCTCAATCACACAAGAGAGAGAGAGAGAGAGAGAAAGAGAGAAACTTGATCTAAGGGAACAGGCCATGGTAGCCACGAGATTTGAGAAAACTGTATGCAACATCCTTAGAACCATGAGTATCGGGAGCAGAAGAAGTGCCTCCAATGCAAAATTAGTTATGGCCACTGGAGGAGGAAATCATGATTGAAACTTTTATGGTTTTTCTGGTTAGGGTTTTACAGAAGCGAAGAGAAGAGGATTCAAAATCGAAATTAGAGGTAGGAATAAAGGAGAAATAAGAACCTGGATCTTATCTTCGACATTATTGACGATGTCGACATTGCTTTCAACATCGAGTGGGAGATATAATGGTTCCAGTGGGTAGAAGTAAGTGAGCCTTGATCGATGTCCTCCCTTTCTCTCGAACGCCTTTTGTATCCTACAGATATTCCTTTATAACGGAGGTAAAGGGAACGCACAAAGAAACCCCTATGAGAGAGAAAGCAATAGCCGATTTGAAGCAACCGACAAATGAAATTGAAAGGTAGAGGTGCTACACTCCTTTTTTTGTTCGTGTCACCACACATCAACATAGAGAAATCAAGAACCCCTGTGGGTTTGATCTGTTCAGAAGACGGGATCAAAGATTTGGTGATATTGCGATTTTGTTGCGTGAGAAAAGAGGATTTGTGATGATATTAGGTTTTTTTTGGGTATTAGAGTGACAGAGATAGAGAAAGAGAGAGAGAGTGAGAGAGAGAGAGAGAGAAGAAAGATGGAAATAAGATAGAGGATAACAATGGTAACCTTTCAAACTTTTGGGATTTTCGTTTCCCCCCAGCTGCAAAAAAAAAAGAGAAAGCGCCTTTCATTCAAAAAATATAAAGCGACATTTCTAGACAACGCCCATGTTTAAATAAGTGCCCTCCATGTTTTTAATTTTTTTTCTTGGACATTAATTTTAGGACACGCACAAAAAGCGTGACCTCTATCCTTCAAAAGTTTGAAGAGATGACATTATTTTTAGAGCGCCCGCTTTTGCGTATCGTAAATCACCGCGTGTCATTGTTTGCGCGTCATTAAAGGCTGTTTTTCTAGTAGTGTAACAAGTATCTGAATGGTTCCATGTTGTGATTTAATTATGATATATATATATATATATATATATATATTGAAATTTCATATTTCTTTAGCTTCTGAGCTTGTGAAAAGTACTAAATGTTGTTAGAAATTTACACATATTTTAATGTTTCTTTTCTGATATGATTATGAGCTTGTTTAATTAAGTTAGTAAAAATTAGGATTAACTGAAGAGCTTGTTTTGGTTAATTAATTATGTAAAAGAGAACTTACTAGATTTTGTTAGTACTTTTCACTACCAAAAGGCTTTCAAATATCCATAAGTTCAAAAAAAATCTTTATTTAATAAACATGCATGTCTAATGCATGTATTGAACTTCATTATGCCTAAAATGGTGAAAATGAGGTCAAAACCTCATGCAAAGAATGAAAACTCAACCAATCTTCAAATCTGGAACACTAAACCTCAAAGGGACCCCAATGATCCAAAAAGTTGCCAACTTTATGGAATCCATCCACTCAAACTCTCCTAAACATGGAGAAAATACATAAAAGCCTATATTTATATATGTTATTTTTGCCTGAACACGATTGCATGACACTCCTTTGTAAAACACAACAAGACCGTTTTGCATTCTTTCAACTCCCAATGTTGAAAATAATTCTCGAAAAGTATCCAAAATCCTCCAGAAGTCATTAATTACATTTCAATCACTTCAAACCTACTAAAACAATAACAATATATATATATATATATATATATATATATATATATATATATATATATATATATATATATATATATATATATATATATATAAACTTAAGTTCATATATGTCACACCCCGAAAACCAAAGGCGAAAACGTCTCCGGGGTTGACTCCAAGTTGTGTATCAAATCCAATGTACATAGTAATCACAGTAAACAAACATTACATTACATATATATGAAAGTTTACATTTATTTCAAAAGTAAAGTTATACAAATATACATATGCATCATATTAACGAAAGTTGAGACGAGCCTTCCACGCACTCCGTCTTCATCAAAAGAGATCACCGGGTACCTGTCTAACTTGGACCTGAGAATACAAGCGGTTTGAAAATCAGCATAAAGTTGGTGAGTTCATAAGCGGTTTTGTTTTATGAAAATGTATTGGTTTCCTTTAGTTTCCGAAAAAGTTTGTTATCCAAGAAAATCCCATATTTTCTTATGTGAAGTTGGTTAAGTTATCATTTGTTACTAATTCGGTTATGTATTGTATTTTACCCCAGGAAAATCCCATATTTTTCTAATTGTAAGATCGGTGGTATATCACAAAGTATTGTTTAACACACAAAACTATATAATGAAAATCTTGGGATTTCTATCCCGAAAGACATATAAAATAGTTTGACACATCTGAAAATACAGGTTTAAGATCATGGGACTATCATCCCGGACTAAACACGAGATAAGTTGATGTATATATGTAAATATAGGTTGAAACCATGAGATCACTATCCCGAATAAGATACAGATTTGGAAAACCATGGGATCACTATCCCGTATAAGATATAGATACAAAACCTTGGGATCATTATCCCGTATAAGATATAGAGTTAGAAAACCATGGGATCACTATCCCGTATAAGTTATAGATACAAAACCTTAGGATCATTATCCCGTATAAGATATAGATTTGGAAAACCATGGGATCACTATCCCGAATAAGTTATAGATACAAAACAATGGGATCATTATCCCGTATAAGATATAGATTTGGAAAACCATGGGATCACTATCCCGTATAAGTTATAGATACAAAGCCATGGGATTATTATCCCATATAAGATATAATTAAAGACCATGGGGAAAGACATCCCGTACAAGTTATAGGCATAAAACCATGGGATCACTATCCCGAACTAGATACAAAATAGTTTGGTTAATACCATGGGATCACTATCCCGAAAGAGATATAGGAATGAACCATGGGATCACTATCCCGTATAGGACATAGATACACAATAGTTTGATAATACCATGGGATCACTATCCCGAAAGAGATCTAGAAACAAAACCATGGGATCACAATCCCGAAAAAGATATAGGAATAAACCATGGGATCACTATCCCGAATGAAATATAGTTTCTGAACCCAAGCTGTGAATAAGATGGTATTAATACATATTATGAGTCGGGTAACCATACTAATACGACAATGTGACCTCCTTGACGTTTGTCAGACGTCGAACGATATCCAGAAATTTGTCACCCTAGGCATGCCCGCCTAACTGTAGCTAGCAGTTAAGGTGTGGGATTGTCAGTCCCGAATAGATCTATTCACAAATTCCGCGCTCTCCCTCCAGGAGACTCTGGTTACACTTCCGGGGAGGATTTACTAATCATCCATAAAGGGTAGTGACTATCTCACAAACTAGTAATAAACTATTCACAGGGTTCTTGTAAGATATCGATATACAGAAGATTATGAAACATAGAACAGTAAAGTATAGATACATACATGAAATTATCTGACAATACATTAAAATGATACGGAGATAAACTGAATCAGACATAGTTTATCTAATAACTTGATATAGATATCAATATACGATAGAAGGAACAGTAAAGACCCCCAAATTATTCCCATAATAATTTGATTAGTTTGATTGTTTCCTTAACTAAAATCCATTTAGTTGAAATCGAATAGTCATTTCTTATGCTCAGCATAATACATAAGGAGTAAAAGAGTTTATAAGTTTGTCAGATATTGTTTGAAACATATCAATGTTGTGTTTTGAAAACAGTTATAGTTTGCTTGTATTCCCCCCTGAAAACATTGAAAACAGTGAAAAAGCCGTAGGGGTATGAACTCACCGGACGAGGTATGAGACGGTTTGGATGCTAAGAGTTGATCCGGAACTTGTAAACACACGAGGTTCCTAATTATGACGTAAAGATACATATTTGTATCTAATTAGGACTTAGATTGATTGTTGGATAGGGACAAATGCTTCAAGTCGCGATAACACTCCGATACAAGTGTTTGGTGGGACCTGGGTGGCTTTTAGGGACATGAATGGTACAAGGGACTTGGGAAAAGAGTTGGGACATCAAAGGAACACCCCCCCTTAAGGGAGTTTACAGCCAAAACACCCATCCCCATGAGTTTACGGCCGTAAACTCATGATGGGTGGTTTATGGTGTAAATTGGACTTCCAACACTTAGGGGATAATTTCTAGACTTGGTTTAAGGACTTGGAATGATTACAAAACATCAAATAGACCCCCTTTATGGGAGTTTACGGCCTAGCATGGCTCCAAGGCCGTAAACCCCTATTTTTCCAAGAGGATGATGTTAAATGGTGCTAGAACAAATCACATGTGATTGGTAGAATTTATCCAAGGCCTATCATGAGTTTGCAAGGGATTTTCGGGGTGTTTATGGAGTTTACGGCCCATGAAACCCCCTTCATGGCCGTAAACTCTAATATATGGCACTCCAAGGTGTTTCAAGGTCTAAAACTTGAATGAAAGGACTTCTAAAATTCATCTAAGGGCCTTAGGGGTGTTTAGTTTGCATTCTAACACCAAGAATTTTGGAGTTTACGGCCCAAGAACAAGTCTTAGCCGTAAACCCTTAGAAATCCCATGAATGATGTGTTTTAGGCCTTTAAAGTATTTTTGGTTGGTCCCTTGATTTATTCCAAGGCTTTTGGTGGTGTTGGATGGCTTTCTAAAACCTTAGAATTGGATTTATGCCAAGTTTTGGGGAGTTTACGGCCCAAGCACTCTCCTTGGCCGTAAACTCATCTAAATCCCCCAAAATTCATGTTTCAAGTGTCCAAATGCTAGAATCAAGGTCCTATAATTCATATCTAGGCCATAGAAGTGATTTGGAAGGGTTTAAGGGCATGAAAACCCTAATTATATGAGTTTACGGCCCAAGAATGATCCTTGGCCGTAAACTCCTTCAAACATCACAAAATTCAAGTTTTACATGTTTAGATTCCATATCTTGAAGTCCCATAGCCATATCTAAAGTCCAAACTAGTCAAGGAGGGGTTTAAGGGCTCAAAACCCATCATTTTAGGTGCTTACGGCCTAGGCACCTTCCTGGGCCGTAAACTCACATATATTGTCCAATTTCATGATTAAGTGTCTAATTTGGAAGCAAAACATGCTATAGATTAAAGCTAGGAAGGTACCTTAAGGATTTGAAGCCTTAAAATTGAGTTTTGGACCCTTAATCTTTGGATTTTTGGAGAGAGGTTAGAGAGAGAGTAGTGAGAGAAGGAAAAGCTTCAAATGAAAGCTGAAACACGTTTATATAGTTCCTAAAATTTGCACGCGGTGGAATTCTACCCGATACCGACGCTAAACGCGGCTTTTGGTCGCACCCGATTGAGTTTCCGTCACCCGACGGGAACATTTTAAAAACTCATGAAATAAATGTTTTTGGGCTAATAACATAAGTTCCTGAGTGATTTGGACACTCATTAGAATAAAATAAACATATAAGTTTATACGATTAATTCTAAAGAGAAAACGGAACGAATCCGATAACGGCGACTTTTCGGGTAGAACGGGTTTTGGCGACGAACAAATTTCAGATTGTTACAATATATAAACCATAATTATTGTGTGAATGTGTGGTCAAATATAATCTAATCATTTTTTAATTAAATTATTAAATAATATCTAAATCAAATATCTGTAGTTTAGGTAACTAATAATTATCTTTAACTGAAACCCATTATTTTCGTTCGTTTTATTAAAACTTGGAGGCCCACATGCAGCTTCATATCATTTCTTTCCCAATTCTCATTTTTATTTATTCTTAATTTGTTGCTTTTTTAAATCTATTTAAGCAATTAGATTGGAACAATGGAACAAACATAATGCCTATTTTGTATTTAATATAACAGGTTGTTTTATCTATTGTGATGTTTGTTTACAGAATAATGCTTATATCGCTTTTTATATTGCTTTTTGGAAGTAATTTTTTTTGTTAAATTGACATTGTGATTATGAAATTGGAGTTTGAGTTGACTAATAAAAAGGTTGTGTTACAAACATGCAACTAAATTTTTATTCATGAATTCTTCAATAATACTAGAATTATGTAAGAATTTTTTGAATTTTTAGATATGGGTATCCATTTTTATTCAAGTATTCTTAAAAAATGTTTGCATTCTTAAAGAAATGAAACTTCTCTTCAGCTAAAATTTCTTATAGAAGTTATATGTTTTATTCTCAAAGAATATAATCTATAAAATTGATGTACATTTTATGAGTATTTGTGTAAAAATAATTTTGCATATTCTTTAAAAAATATGTTATAATACATTTAAGTGTTCTTAAGGAATTATGTGTGAAAACAATTTTATGTATAATTGATAATTAACTAAAGTCGTATTAAAGTGAATGTTGTAGATTCTTTAAAAATACTACATTCTTTAAGAATATTATGTGCAATTGAAATAAATTAAAATAAGATTAAAATGTGATAACAAAATTCAGTGAAACGTATATCTTAAAATTTGTCTTTCCAAATTTGTTTAAAATCAAAATAACTAATAAATCATTATGGTGATTTCAATGTAGAAAGTAATTAATATTTTCTCACTTAATTACCATTATGCCATTGTTATCTTAACCCTTCATTATTTTAATCTAATGGACCTAATTTGGTCATACAATCACATTATATTCACAATTCATATTTAATCCGAACCTCTATATATATATATATATATATATATATATATATATATATATATATATATATATATATATATATATATATATATATATATATATATATATATATCATACATATTTATAAAGCTAGTAATTTTTTCTTGAATTTCATGTATTTAAAACCCCCTTTTTTAACTAATGCAACTCAAAAGTTTTCTTAATTATGATTTAACATTCAAAATTTTTATAACTTATATTATGTTTAATTAGCATTTAGTGAAAAGTTTACTATAAAAAGACCAATCTTTTGTATCTTTTGTGTTATATAAAATCTTACATGTAAGAAGGATTTGAAAATATTGTGATTCAAAAGTTTTCATATAGTTGAAGCATTCATGATCTAAATATGATGATTTGAAGAAATGAGTTATGTCGCATCGATGGTAATTGTAATATGATTTTTTCTTTCAATCAAAACTAATGAAACTTTTATATTCTTTCTTTATATTCAGTTTCTCATTTAATCTTTATATGTGATTTGTGTGTATTACTCAATCTTGAATGTGACTCTCCAAAGATCAATGTTTTGCTTGGAATATCTTTGTGATTCTTCTTTTTCAAGAAAAATATTTTGAATGCAGGTTAGTGAATAATTGTCATCAAGTTTCTATGATTGGAATGATGTTAAATGAAGAAAGAAGATTCATAAAATGGATATAGGTTTTTTTGTTTGAGCAAAGTTGACGAATGTTAGTTTTTTCTTTTGATTTAAATGTATGTTTATGTAACATATTTATTTATATATTCAACCACCAAATGCTCTTATTTATTTTATTGTGGTTTTTCTACTTTGATTATGTTTATTTTATATTATTTTTTTGTTGGGTTATCCTACACAACATATTTAAAAGACAATATTTAAAAGATAACATAATTTTGAACATTTGATATGTAATTATGATAGACTTATCATGATATGTTCTTCATATGAAAATAATTTATCCATATTACTACCACATAAATTACATATGACATTTATGAATATATGTATATGTATATATGTATATATATATATATATATATATATATATATATATATATATATTATGTGATTTGTTTAACATGTATATGCACCTATGTATCTTATCAATTTATAGTTAAATATCATTATGTTTAATAATTGAAGGGATTAAAATGATGCATCAAAACCAATTATTTAGACTCGTCGCAACACCACCATCACTCCCAAACACATGTTGGTCATCTCTCAAATAAATATAGTTGATCAGGTTATATTTATTCCAGATATGATTACATAACTGCTTAGGTTTGACTGCAGTGTCGAACATCTAAATGCGTTTGTTTGTTTCGTTCTTATTTATTGTTATAGTGATACCTGTTCTTAGTATGTATACTTATTAGTATACTTCTCATAAAATACTTATATTTTAAAAGTATACTTTTAGTCAAAGCACTCCAGCCCCATTGTATTTATAGTTGTATATCTTTTACTGGTTCATATACTAAGTTCACTATAAACAATGCTCTGATACCAATCTATCACACCCCCAAACCGAAGCGGCGGAAACGTTCGGGGGTGGAGGAGGTCATGTATAGTATCACAACAATCGAATCATAGTAATCAAAAGAACAACAACCATTGTAGGAATAGCATGATGTTTACATTATATTTGAATCATACACGATTGACTCCAAAAGTAAATAACAAGTAAAGACTCGAAGCTACTATGCTCCATCTTCTTGAACCCGGTGCGTGTACCTGTCTACTAATGTCCTAAGAATACAAGTAGGTTTTTAAAGAGTATCAGCATAAAGCTGGTGATTTCATAAGCGTTTGTTTTTGAAAAAAAAAACTGTTCTTTGTTCTTTCGAAAAGTGCATTATGTTCCTCCAGAAAATCCAATATTTCCTTATGTAAAGCGTAATTAACCAATTCCTTCTATGACTTCTTAGTTCATACTAGTTACGTATAAACCAATATCGGATAGACGTCTGGATCCACCCTAAACCCACAACCAAACAAGGAACAGAGAATGAGACGGAAGCCACACATTTCACAGTCTGTCGGATATTCTTCATACGTAACCCGGGTGCATAAACTAAGGAGTCATGGAATTAATAATGAATATTTGTTAGTTGAATAATGAATCATTCGGTTGTAAAGTACTGATGTTTACCCTGGAAAATCCTATATTTTCCCTAAGTATAACTTGTTGAATTATTTGTTCTGTTTTAAAACCTTTGTATGAAAACCCTGGCTACCCCCAGTAATGTATACTTATTAGATGAGAAAACAGTTGAAAACGTGTTGTACAATATACTAAAAGTGTTGTTAATACCCTTCTGTGATCATCTAGTACATACGAGTTATAGAAATCTAGATCGACCAGACAATCGATTGGGTGATTCCGCCCTAAGCCCACAACCAAACAAGGAACAGGAAATGAGGCGGAGTTCACACATACCACTGCATGTCGGATTTTAATTTCATATTACCCTAATGTACATACTAACTCATCACATAATTACTGACCCTGTTGACTGTTTGTTAGTCATATTATTACGTGAACGAGTCGTTGTTTCACCTATGGATTCTTATAATCATACCGATGGACAAATACCAAAACGACGTACTTCGGACGTCAAAAACTAAACAGATGCTTGTCACCCCCAGTTGACTGTAGCTAGTCAGGGTGCAGGATTGTTAGTCCTGTATAGATTTATACACAAACTCACGCTCTCCCTCCAGGAGACTCTGGTTACAAGGCGTCTCACACTATAGCTCTCTCAACGAATCCACAAAAAATACTAAGAAAACCCTTTTTTTTATTATCATGAATCATTAAAAATAATATCTTTTATTTTATAATTCATAAGTTTGTTTCCTTTGTTCTGAAAATTGTGTTTGCAATGTTAATAACTTAACATGTTTGTAAAGCTGTCCGCAAATCTAGTAGTAACTATGAACATCATGTTAAGTAATTTCTATGTCCAATGTATACTAATGATAGGAGAATATAATAAACCAAATTATATTTTTAAACATAAGATTACATGTATTCCCCCCCCCCCCCCCCCTCTTTTGAAATCATTAAAAACTCGGAAAAATTTAGGGGTATGAACTGATCTGTAGTTAGCGTTTCGAATGAAGGTTTGCGTAAGGATGAGAAGTTCCACGAATAAATACCTGTGACACAAATGAGTCCTAAATGACATGTAATGTCATATATAGGCATGTAATTAGTGTTTTGGACCGCTAACATGCAAGGAAACACCCTTAGGGACTAGGAAACACTTGAAACTAAGTGTTATAATCAGATGTGATTGACTAAAAGGGGTTTGCGCCCACACAAGAGAGTTTACGGCCAATGAGTGTATGGTCAGGGAGTGTACGATTGTACACCCATGGAAGAAACATGCAAAAAGGGCGATTTGATCCACGGGGAAACTAGTGGGTCTAATGTTTGAACATATAGATGGGCAAAACACTCGATTTGGACCCCTTTTAGGGTGTGTACGACCAACATATGAAGACTTCACGGTCGTACACCCTTCAAGGTCATGAAGATGACGTTGAATCATGAAGAATCGAGGCTTGGATCTAGTGGTCTTTAAGTATAACGAGTTTAAGGTTGAAATACTTACATTTTTGGAGCCTTGGAGTCTTCACGACCGATAATAGTTTAGAGAGAATGGGAGTGATCATGTTTTGAAGGAAGAGAAATGAGGAGGAATTGAGCACTATATATATATATATATATATATATATATATATATATATATATATATATATATATATGGTTGTGTACGACCGTAGACATGTATACGGCCGTACACACCTTGTGAGTGGTTTTCCGGACCGAGTTAATCTCTCCAACGTCAAGTAAACACTAATGTTAGAAGCTCTTGAAGAGAAAGGAAGGAATACGATGCACATGGCGGTGAGTTCACGGCTACCTTGAGTGTACGGTCGTATACTCCCCTTGAAGGAGCGTTTGGCTTGATTGCAACTCGATGAACTTAAAATAACTCATCCTTATACCCAAACCTTGAATGTACTAGGCTTAGAATACTCGCACAGACTTTAAAAAAATGCTAAAAGATAGCAGAAACGAGTCTGACTTTCAATGATCGAAGTAACTTAGAGATAGAGACTTTTGGGTTGTCAAATCATCCCTCCGTTAGAGGGAATTTCGTCTTGAAATTCAAGCATAGAATACAAATCGTGGACTCGGAAAGAGATAAGGATGATTCTGCTTAATACAATCTCATCGAGGGGTATTATAAGCGTCTCATCGGACAGAAACTTATTTAGGATCGATAAGGTACATGGGTTTCATAAAACCCTTGTGTTTTTTAGTGAATTTAGACACTCGTTGGTGTTTCAGTAGATCATCACTGTTTTATCTGCTATCCTGGTCTATGATAGGTGTGTAGGTTTGACTTGCCTGTCCACGTTTATGCAACTGGTAGAATGTCGTTTCGTAGTTCAGAGCAACCTTTGTCCTGAAGTTCATGGTAGGACTCATACCTGGTTCATCAACCATTGTCTCGTGTACACAAGTTGTATATAAGTAAGAGTGACAGGATGGTCGGATAGGTGGCTCTGCCCTAGGTCCACAACCAGACAACGAACAGGAGATAGTGTAGAAACACACATCCTAAATCCATAGAATCTTAATTATATACCACCCTCGCGTGTACATTTAACATTGATAGGCTAACCGTATCTCTCCTTAGCCTTGGAGCTTGAACTTGACTTGTTGCGCGAGTGGTGTTTCCAAAATGGTCTGTTGGAGATGCTTAAGGAAAGTTACGGGTGGATACCATACTCCTCGTAAGAGTATTTTTGGGGTTTTAAGCGAGATGAAATTTCGAGGTTCGCATCTAATTTGTCTTTATGAGTGACGAGAGTTTTGGTATTCGGTCGGTTTAAGGCAAAGGGTCTCCTCGATGACACGTGGGTTTGGTATAACTTAGACTCAGTCAGACTAAGCGGGATGACATTGTAGGATCGCGTGTTAAGTTAGTTCGGAAGGAGTGTTTCGTTATAGTGTCTATGCATCTGTGTGTGAACGTTTCTAGTGATTTATGTGTTGACCTTGTTATTACTACTGCGAATGTTTTGTATTGTATTAAGTGTACTAACTGAGAAATTGTTTTAGTGAATGATACTTGATATTATGATCCCTATCTGGTTCCTCTATAATCACTTGATGTCTACAAGTCATATATAATTAAGATGAATAAGACGGTCGACTGAGTGACTCTACCCTAAATCCACAACTAGACAAGGAACAGGAAATAAGGCGGAATCATGCACTCTAAGTCTATTGGTCCTTAATTATATATGGCACTACTGTTTACACCAAGTCATTATAGCCTACTGGAAAAGAGTATTTAGTTTCTACATAAACTATGTGCTTTGTTTAGACGAGGATGAAATTAGTTTAGTTAGGATTTAGTTGAGAAACATACTGCTGTTCTCAGGTGGTTCCGAGGTAGACTCTCCTGCAGTGGTCATTAGCACTCTTCCTTCGTCACCAGGGTTTCTGGACGATGGGTAATCTCTCATGTAGTTTCCTATTTCACCACATTCGTAGCAGGTCTAACTTACCTCCTCAAATGGGACCTGAGAGATTGGTCACGCCGGTGCCCTATAGGAACGAATGGTGTGTCCCCGTTTGAGGTAGTTCTTGCAATACAACTTTAGGCACCTTTCGGTATGATGGAAGTTTCACTTATTACATTTAGGGAGGGTTTCAACATAGCGATTGTTGGGTGTTGGGATGGTTGGTGTTGTGGCGGCATAGGTTTCACCCGTCTGTTGTCCCTTAGAGGGTTCTTGTTTTGATTGTCTCTTCTTCCCGCTCTTGTACCTTTGATTATCATCATCTCCTTTGATTGACTCCTGAACCGGGTCCATTATGCCTTGGTGGATCCCATAGTCCACCAATGTTTGAGCCAGGCGTTTGGCACAGTCAAATATAAGATGTTTCGCTGCCAATATGTTTCCTTGGATTGGAGAAGGCAGTCCCCAAATGTATCTCTCTACCTTTCTGCTCTTCGGGGTAACCATTCCCGAGCATAGTGCAGTTAAGTCGCTGAATCTGTCGGTGTAAGCTTCTATGTCTCAGCCTACCATGGTAAGATTCGACAACTCATGTTGTAGTTTTTGCACTTCGCCCCACAGGCAGTACTCTTCTAGCATTATCTCTTTTAGATTTTCACAGCCTATTGCATTTGCTATAGGAAGAGTCAATGAATTGGCATGGTTGTTCCACCATGTAAGGGCTCTTTCAGAGAAGGTGCAAGCATCAAACTTCACTTTTCTCCCTTCTGGTCATGCGTATAACTCAAAAATCGATTCTGTTTTCTCAAACCATCGCATTAGGGCGATGACTCCTCCACTTCCATTGAAGGATTTGGGTCCACAAGTCATGAAGTCTTTGTATGAGCACTCCCTTGTGTGTTCATGGTTAAAGCTATTGGTACCACTACTCGATCCACCGGTACCCCTTGCCTTGATTTGAGTCATAACAGCTGTCATTGCAGCTGTTACTGCCGCCTGAAAGACAACCGGGTCATACTGAGGAGGTGGTGGCAGTGGTGCGTTGTTTTTGTTTTTGTCCAACTTTTTCGGTGGCATCTTTCTGCCATAACGTTTAAAAGACGAAACTAGGGTAAGTCCTTAGTGGTTACAAATCGAGTGTACTCTAAATCGAAGTTATCTTAGTTCTGAGTGTTTAATGTTCTGACGTTTGAAGTAATTCATAACAGAGGTCTATGCAACATAGATTTATGAATTTGATAGTGACTACCCTCTTAATGAAATTATGGGATCTGGTTTATTGTTACTAGCTGATATGATAAAGGTGATAAGCCTAACACATAGTGTGAGCAGTTCAATCACTAACTCACTAAATCCTATTTATTAGTTATTTATTAGTATGTCGTATATGGTGCTCTACCACCTTGCGCGCCTCAGGAGGGGTTTATGTTCTAGTTATGATGGTCCTGAATTCAGCTGTGAGGGTTTGTTGTTTCTGGGCTCCGTTATGGTTTTCCTATTCACTGTAGATCATACTTTGGGTTTTACCACAGATCTCCATCACTTCCTGATGGAAGATTTGTATCCTCGTATGAATCCTCTCTGATTCCTCTGTTTGTGATTGTAATGGAGTGGCTATCCATATCTTGGTTGCTCGTGCGAGAATACGAATGTCTAAAGAATGCTATGAGATTACGTAAGACATTTCTTCTATAGTTATTGATGATCTAAAATGGGCCCTCCTATAGTCAAGCAGTGCATACAAGCTGTACATAACCAAGATCAAATAGGCCTTCGAATAGGTGATCCTACTCCAAAACCACAACCAAACGAGGAACAGGTAGTAGAGCGTAGATCACCAATTCTAAGTCTATAAGATCCTAATTATATATAACCCTGGAAGCATGCACTTTGCAACTATAGACCTGCCGGTAAAGGTCTTGTAGTTTTCATATAAGTTTGATATGGTGCCTAAAATACTCCTATAGTACTTTATCTTTATGTTTTGTTCTAGGAATCTTTTGTATATAGAGTTAGGTAAGTTTTAGACTCGTTGCAACACTACCATCACTCCGAAACACATGTTGATCATCTCTCAAATAAATATAGTTGATCAGGTTATATTTATTCCAGATATGATTACATAATTGCTTAGGTTTGATTGTAGTGCCGAACATCTAAATGCTTTTGTTTGTTTCGTATTTATTTGTTGTTATTGTGATACTTGTTCTTAGTATGTATACTTATTAGTATACTTCTCGTAAAATACTTATATTTTAAAAAGTATACTTTTAGTCAAAGCACTCCAGCCCCATTGTATTTATAGTTGTATATCTTTTACTGGTTCATATACTAAGGTCACTATAAACAACGCTCTGATACCAATCTGTCACACACCCAAACCGAAATGGCGGAAATGTTTGGGGGTGGAGGAGGTCATGTATAGTATCACAACAATCGAATCATAGTAATCAAAGCAAAAACAACCATTGTATTAATAGCATGATGTTTACATTGTATTTGAATCATACACGATTGACTCCAAAAGTAAATAACAAGTAAAGACTCGAAGCTACTATGCTCCATCTTGTTGAACCCAGTGCGTGTACCTGTCTCCTAATGTCCTGAGAATACAATTAGGTTTTTAAAGAGTATCAGCATAAAGCTGGTGAGTTCCTAAGCGTTTCTTTTTGAAAGAAAAATAAAACTGTTCTTTGTTCTATCGAAAAGTGCATTATGTTCCTCCATAAAATCCAATATTTTCTTATGTAAAGCGTGATTAACCCATTCCTTATATGACTTCTTAGTTCATATTAGTTACGTATAAACCAATATCGGATAGACGTGTGGATCTGCCCTAAACCCACAACCAAAGAAGGAACAGAGAATGAGGCGGAAACCACACATTTCACAGTCTGTCGGATATTCTTCATACGTAACCCGGATGCATAAACTAAGGAGTCATGGAATTAATAATGAATATTTGTTAGTTGAATAATGAATCATTCGGTTGTAAAGTACTGATGTTTATCCTATAAAATCATATATCTTCCCTAAGTATAAGTTGTTTAATTGCTTGTTTTGTTTGAAAACCTTTGTATGAAAACCCTCGCTACCCCCAGTAATGTATAGTAGTCTTATTACATAAAAAAAACCAGTTGAAACCATGTTGTACGGTATACTGAAAGTGTTGTTAATACCCTCGTATGATCACCTAGTAAATATGAGTTATAGAAATCGAGATCGAACAGACAGTCGATTGGGTGATTCCGCCCTAAGCCCACAACCAAACAAGGAGCAGGAAATGAGGCGGAGTTCACACATCCCACTGCATGTCAGATGTTAATGTCATATTACCCTAATGTACATACTAACTCATCACATAGTCACTGACCCTATTGACTGTTTGTTAGGTATATTATTACGTGAACGAGTCGTTGTTTCACCTGTGGATTCTTATAACCATACTGATGGGTGAATACCAAAACGACGTACTTCAGACGTCGAAAACTGAACAAATGTTTTTCACCCCCGATTGACTGTAGTTAATAATCAGGGTGTGGGATTGTTAGTCCCATATAGATCTATACACAAACTCATGCTCTCCCTCCAGGAGACTCTGGTTACAAGGCGTCTTACACTATAGTTCTCTCAACGAATCCATGAATAATACTAAGAATACCCTTTTTGTTATTATCATAAATCCTTATAAAATAATATATTTTATTGCTTAATTCATAAGTTTGTTTCCTTTGTTCTGAAAACTGTATTTGCAACGTTTATATCTTAACATGTTTATAAAGCTATCCGCAAATCTAGTAGTAACTATGTTCATCATATTTAATAAGTTCTATGTCCAAAGTATACTAATGATAGTAGAATATAATAAACCAAATTATATTTTTAAACTCAGGATTATTTGTATCCCCCCCCCTAAAATCATTAAAAAGTCGGAAAAATATAGGGGTATGAACTCACCTATAATAAGCATTTCGAATGAAGGTTCACGTAAGGATGAGAAGTTCCACGAATGAATTCCCGAGACACAAACGAGTCCTAAATGACATATAATGGAATATATAGGCATGTAATTAGTGTTTTGGACAACTAACATGCATGGAAACACCCTTATGCACTAGGAATCACTTGAAACTAAGTGGTACAATCAGATGTGATTGACTAAAAGGGTTTTGTGGCCACACAAGAGAGTGTATGGCCAATGAGCGTACAGTCAGGGAGTGTACGGCTGTTCACCCATGGAAGAAACATGCTAAAAGGCTTATTTGATCCATGGGGAAACTAGTGGGTCTAATGTTTGAACGAGTAGATGGGCAAAACTATCGATTTGGACCCCTTTTAGGGTGTGTACGACCAACCTATGAAGGGTTCACGACCGTACACCCTTCAAGGTCATGAAGGGGATGCTGAATCATGAAGAATTGAGGCTTGGATCTAGTGGTCTTCAAGTATAACGACTTTAAGGTTGAAATACTTACGTATTTGGAGCCTTGGAGTGTTCACGGCCGATGATAGTTGAGAGAGAATGGGAGTGATCACGGTTGGGAAGAGGAGAAATGAGGAGGAATTCAGCAATATATATATATATATATATATATATATATATATATATATATATATAGAGAGAGAGAGAGAGGGTGGTGTATAGCCATAGACCTTTATATGGCCATACACACCTTGTGAGTGGTTTTCCGGACTGATTCAATCTCTCCAACCTCAAGTAAACACTAAGGTTAGAAGCTCTTGAAGAGAAAGGAAGGATTATGATGCACATGGGGGTGAGTTCACGACCACCTTGAGTGTACGGCCATACACCCATGTGTGTGGCCGTACACTCCACTTGAAGAAGCATTTCCCTTGAATGAAACTCGATGAACTTAAAATAACTCATCCCCATACCCAAACCTCGAATGTACTAGGCTTAGAATACTCGTAGAGGCTCTAAACAATGCTAAAAGATAGCAGAAACGAGTCTAACTTTCAATGATTAAAATAACATAGAGATAGAGATTTTTAGGTTGGCACAATCCACGTACATCAAAAATAAAATAAAGTACAATACGGAAACAAAATTTAGTTTTAGATATATAGAAGCTTATTAAAAAAACTTTATAACATTTAATTACCGTGTAATCTTATTTATAAAAGTATAAATAGCTGTGAAAAAAAAAACTATGTTTGTTATGAAAATGATTAATTTTCATGTGTTTTTATTTAATTTAACCATTATAATTTAACATGTTCAACCAGATTTTTGTAAAAATTGGCCGGTTCATTCCGGTTCATAAATAGATATAAAACCTATGTTAATTGTACGTAGCGTTTTGCTTTCCAATAATGTCATACCCCCAAACCAGAACGGCGGAAACGTTCGGGGTGGATGACGTCATGTAAAGTATTACAACAATTGAATAATAGTAATCAAAGTATAACAACCATGATATTGATAATGTATAGTCTTTACATCTGTGTTCAAATCAATGTATATTTGACACCAAAATTTATAGCAAAAACTAAAAGACGTGACTCTATGAAGCTCCGTCTTCTCAAAACTTGTATGGATACATGTTTACTGATTTCCTAAGAATACAAGTGGTTTTGAAAAGAGTGTCAACAATTAAGTTGGTGAGTTCATAAGCATATTTGTATGAAAAATCTGCCATTTCTTCCTTGAAAACGTAAGTGTTTTCTCCCAGAAAATCCTATATTTTCTATTGTAAATAAATTGTAGACTTAATACCCTAAGACCAAAATGTGTACATGTTGTTGTACTATGAAATAGTATGATGTAGTTTTAATTCACATAAAACCATAAAATGAATGTTTCCAAAAGTGTAAGTTTCTCTGTATTGAAAAATAGTACACCATTTGTCACCCTAGCCTACCGGCCTAACCAGCTAACAATTTGGGTGAGGGATTGTCAGTCCCATGTAGATCTATATACAAGTGTCACGCTCTCCCTCCAAGAGACTTTAGTTATAAATTCATGTCTTTTGTGGGTACTTAGCTAAGTACGTGAAGTGTGTCTCACAAAGCTATATTCACGATTATGTGTAGAATAATAAAAAGCCCTTTTGTAATGAATAAATTGTATGTATTTCTCATAAACACATATTATAGTTTAAATGTTTGTTTCCTTATTGTATCCCGAACTTAGTGAAATAGTACGTATGTTTCATAAACTATACATATTATAGTTTAACTTGTATGTTCGGTTGAAATGAAAACCTTTGTATTTTTAACCACTTTGAATGTTTATAATCGTAAATCCGTGATAAAGATATTCCATGAAATTTAGATGTTTTTGTACAAACGGAAATAAAATAGGTTGCAAAAAAATACTCTTTGTTTAGCTTGTTAAATAATTTTTATATTTATATATATATAAGATTGAAAAAACAGCCGAATAAATGATTCTACCCTAAGCCCACAACCAAACAAGGAATACAAAATGAGGCAGAATCACCAATTCCAAGCCTATAGAATCTTATATATATATATATATATATATATATATATATATATATATATATATATTACAACGGTTGAAATATATCTAAAATAGTTTAGATATTAATACAAGATCTCTTGTGTTTTACTTGTATGCCCCCCCCCCCCCCCCAAAAAAAAATGAAAAATCATGAAAATGTTGGGTATGAACTCACCTCGAGTGTGTGTTCTTGGTTGTGCACGACCGTCTTGTGATAATCCTCGGGTTAGAACACGTGTATATAACTGTAATCCTAACAGTATTTATACACGATATTGTATTATATTAGTAAAATAATCAATTAAAGTGTTAGTCAACACTAGCTTATGTAGTAAATACTTACAATAATCTTTGGTAATATTTGAAAGTGTTCTTGAGCAAGTTTGTAGATATGAAGGTTTTCTGGGAAACTACTTGAAGATATGAAGGTGTTCTTGGTGTTCTTGGATGAAATATGAAGATTGGATGATGATCTGGGGAAATCTTATGAACATATGGAGTTTACGGATGAGTTTTGGGAGCAAAATTGAAAAGGATTTTGGTGTTGAAAGTGAATTGTGAGGTTGGTTTTCGGTTATACACGTATATATTGGAGGAGTTTTTAGCCTTAATGGGCCTTAACAAGGTGATTTCGGTCTTATGGCTTGGTTCTTGGCGTGTTTTCGGTCATATACTTCACATGGAAGGAAGTGATTTTGGTACAAGCTTCCATAAAGAAAGTGATTTCGGTCCAAGGGATAAACATGATAGAGTTTTCGGTCTTGACATTACCTATGAAGAGATTTCAGTTTTGGTATGGGATTTGATTCAAAAAACTGAAAACCATATATATACTATGAAATATCATGATTTACTTTAAGTGTTTGACTTTTATTTGAACAAGTTTCACTTACATTGACTTTTATTGACTTGAAATAGCGGGTTGTTACATTATCCCCCTATTAGAGGGAATTTCGTCTAGAAATTATTTCTAAAGTGGTACTCATGAACTAAGGAAAAGATGTGGGTACTTTTGTTTTATCTGCCCTTCCCGTTCCCAAGTGAATTCAGGTCCTTGCTTGGAATTGCAGCAAACCTTCACTATTGGTATATAACTTTGTTTTGGTCTCTGTATTTCCCTGTCTATGATTTCCACTGGTTCTTCTACGAAGTGTAGACTGTCGTTTATCTCGATTTCATCGAGTGGGATTACAAGAGTCTCATCAGACAGACACTTCTTTAGATTGGACAAGTGAAAAGTGGGATGTATGTTACTGAGTTCATGCGGTAGTTTGAGTTTGTAAGCGACCAGGTCGATTCTAGAAAGAATCTCGAATGGTCCGATGTGCCTTCGATTTAGTTGTCCACATTTACCGAAACGTATCATTCCTTTCCAAGGTGAGACCTTTAACAGGACGCGGTCACAACCTGGAATTTCAAGGGTTTTCGTCGTTTGTCCGTATAAATCTTTTTGTCTGTCTCTAAAAGCTTTCAACCGTTCTTGAATTTGGATGATTTTCTCTGTTGTTTCTCGAATGATCTCGGGAGCGGTTAGAGTGTTGCAAGTTACTTGATTCTTGGCTAGTTGCGTATCACCCACTTCAACCCATCATAGAGGGGATCTGCACTTATAGCCATAGAGGCCTTCAAATGGAGCAACTTTGATGCTAGTGTGATAGCTATTGTTGTACGAGAATTAGACGAGTGGTAATTGGGTATCCCACGCTTTACCAAAATCTATCACACAAGATCTCAACATGTTTTCCAGCGTCTGTATGGTTCGCTTGCTTTGCCCATCAGTATGGGGATGGTACGCTATACTCATGCCAAGCTTGGTTCCCTAGGACTTTTGCAGTGATTGCTAAAACTGCGAGGTAAATCTAGTATCTCTGTTAGAGATAATGTATTTTGGTACACCATGCAATCATACTATCTATTTAATGTACGTCCTTAGGGGTGAGCGAAAACCGAACCGCAAACCAAAAAAACCGAAAAACCCGCATAAACCGAAACCGAAAAACCAAAACCGAAATGAAAACCGATGGTGCGGTTTTTAGTTTTGCAAAAACCGAAAATACTCGGTGCGGTGTGGTTTCTAGTCTCCCAAAAACCGCAAAAAACCGAACCGCACCGCATATATATATATATATATATATATATATATATATATATATATATATATATATATATATATATATATATATATATATATATATATATATATATATATTAAGTGTTGATATTTGTAAAAGCCAAGAACTTATGACAATTAAAATTTCTATAAATGTAAATATCTATCTTATCTATCGGAGGATGATTGTATATTTTTAAGCATACATTCAGTGATATTTACAATAACAAATACTGTTTATGGCATATTTTTAACATTTAAATATGAAGAGTACTAGTGATATAGTATCATTTTTATGAATATATTAATTGATATTATCGTATGTACTTGTGAAACAAATATTATATTAAATTCGCATTATATTGAAGCATTAGAAACATGTTTAATGACTGGTTAAGTAATTTGATTTCAAACCAATAGGTTGTGGTATGGATTTATCTTCAATAGATGATTACCACTCCTCATTTGAGTCAAAGTAACTCGCTGAGTTACTTGAGTTTTAGTAAAAAGGCAAAAAAAGAAAAAAAAAACCGCAAAAAGAACCGAACCGCAAAAAACCACAATGAAAAACCGCAAAAACCGAACCACATAAAACCGAACGGTGCGGTTTCTAAATTTCAAAAAACCGAATTTGCGGTTTTCGGTTCGGTTTTGACCAAAAACCACACCAAACCGCACCATGCTCACCCCTATACGTCCTTGTTAACCTCTCTATTTTGTCAGTTTTTTTATTGGCAGGAAGTGCGCGGATTTGGGTAATCTGTCGACGATTACCCAAATGGTGTCATGACCACCCGTTGTCCTGGGTAACTTAGTTATGAAATCCATAATTATCCGCTCCCACTTCTATTCGGGTATTTCTGGCGGTTTTAATAAACCCGAAGGCTTCTGGTATTCTACCTTGAATTTGGCGCAAGTCAGACACTTGCCCACATAGGTAGCAATTTTAGCTTTCATGTTTGGCCACCAATAAAGTTTCTTGAGATCCAAACACATCTTATCTAAACCGAGATGAATGGAGTATCGAGTCTTGTGGGCTTCGTTCATGACAACATCTCTGTAGCACCAAACTTCAGTGTCTAGATCTGATTCATGAGATAACAAACTCCGTCACTTTTAACTTCTAGGTTTTTATCCATTCCTCTTAAGGCTTCACCTATCACATTCTCAGGTTTCAAGGCTTCCAACTGAGTCTCTTTGATATGTGTGGACAGGTGTGAGTGGATGATCATAGTTAAAGACTTTACTCAGCGGCCCGAGTACTCTTTTCAACTAAGAGCATCTCCTACAACATAGGCTTTGCCAGGATGATAGGGAATCTCACATTTGTAATCATTGAGTGGATCTACCCATCGTCATTGCCTCATGTTCAATTCTTTTTTTATCGAAGATGTGCTGGAGGCTTTTGTAGTCTGTGAAGACTGTGCACTTCGTACCATAAAGGTAATATCTCTAGATCTTTAGAGCAAAAACTATTACTCCCAGTTTGAAGTCGTACGTGGTATAGATGACCTCGTGGTTCTTAAGTTGTCTCGAGGCATAGGATATGACCTTTCCTCGCTGCATAAGAATGCAACCTAGCCCTTGCTTGGACGCATCGCAGTAAACTACAAAATCTTTCATCCCTTATGGGAGGGACAAGATCGGGGTGTTGCATAAGGCTTGTATTAGTGTTTGGAAAGCAGTTTCTTGTTTCTCCCCATAGCTAAAGGTTACCCTTCTAAGTCAAGGTGTTAAGTGGCTTCACGATCTTCGAGAAGTTTTGAATGAACCTTCTGTAGTAGCCAACGAGGCCTATAAATTGACAAATCTATGTTGGGGTTTGTGGGGTCGCCCAGCTTTCGGTAGCTCTGATTTTGGAGGGATCCACATGTATGCCTTCTTCGCTGACTACGTGACCTAGGAAGTCCACCTTTCGTATCTAGAATTCGCATTTCGAAAACTTCACATACAACTTCTCTGCCCTTAATGTTTCCAAGACTTGTCGTAAGTGTTTACTATGTTCTTCCTTACTTCGGGAGTAGTCTAGTATATCATCGATGAAAACTATTATGAACTTGTCTAAGTAAGGTTGACACACACGGTTCATCAAGTCCATGAGCACTTCAGGTGCGTTTGTTAAACGAAGGGCATTACGACGAATTCATAGTGATGTAGCGAGTTCTGAATGCAGTATTAGGAATATATTCCTCCTAGACTCGTAGCTTATGGTATCTTAGTCTTTAGTCAATAATTATGAAGAAACTTGCTTCTTGTAGTTGGTCGAAGAGGTCATCAATTTGAGGTAAAGGGTATCATTTTGTATAGTGAGTTTATTTAATTCCCGGTAGTCTATGCATATGCGGAACGATCCATCATTCTTCTTCACGAACAAGACCAATGCTCCCCAAGGTGAGAAGCTTGGCCTTATGAATCCTTTGCTTAGAAGTTCGTTTAGTTGATTGGATAGTTCTTGCATGTATGACGGAATCAAGTCGATTCGGAACTCGACTTGACGTTCAGGAGGAACTCCTACGAGATCTTCGGGGAATATGTTGGGGAAATTACAAACTTCGGGGATATGCATTGAATAAATACATAAAATACAATAAAAGTAAATATAAAATGTTGAAAAGTCATGCATAAAAATGTTCATAACAATAAACAATAATATAAAACTTAAATAACAAATAATATTCAAATTTGTTTGACTTCTTAAATCAACGATTGTCACGTAAGCAATCACCTCGCTATGGTTTACACATTACAAAAAAGTATTTGTTTCCTCACTTCGAACATTTGTTACGTTTTCGACCTAAGACACCACATTCCCCTACCACTAACATGAGATACCTACCACTAACACACTACTCTACATCATTATTTATATTTTTTTAATTCAAAAATACAATAAAATTACATTTTTTATAATTAAAAAGCATTCTAAACTAGTTTTTCATTAATTATAAAAATAAAATTACTTCAAACTTCATTACTTAGTTAATCTAGAAAAAAAAAACATTACATTAATTAAAAAAACAAACAAGCATACATATAAAAAACCTAATCGTCGTTCATGATACGTTCGTACAAATATTTTGCGACATCTTCTCGAAGATTGAAACACATTTCACTGTTATGAATTTTAACAACTCGCTTTAAAAACGCGCTCGTTCTGGGTAAGAACTCCTCAATTGGAAGGACAACGTCGTTCGGATCATAGGTGCATATCGCTCAACCTTCATCTTCAATAATCATATTATGCATTATAATACATGCTAGGACCATCCGTTTAATTCTTTCTTTATCCCAGATTCGTGTAGCATATTTCACTACATGTCATGTCTGCTTAAGGACTCTAAATGCCCTCTCGATATCCTTTGTCGCCGATTCCAGTTTTTTTGTAAACAACTTTGCTTTTTCACTTTGAGGAACCGAGTATGCCTTCATCAATGTAGGATAATTCGGGTATATCCCATCACCAAGGTACTAACCATATTTGTACGCATACCCGTTCACCGTGAACGTCATATCAGGTTCTTTGTCGGTCCAAATATTGTTGAAACGTGGAAACCGGCCAAGAACATTAAGGTCGTTGTTAGACCCACTACTCCAAAAAAGGCATGTCATATCCACAAATCTTGAGATGCAACAGCTTCTAGGATGATAATTGGTTCACCTATATCTCCTCGAGTGAACTGACCACGCCACGCATTTGGATATTTTTCCCAAGCCACATGCGTACAATCTAGACTGCCAAGCATACCCGGAAATCCATGCCTCTCTTCATGAACCAAATATAATCTCTCAATATCACGTTGAGTAGGTTTGCGCAAATATTCTTCATGAAAAACCTCATAAACACATGCAAAAAACCAATCTACACATTCAACTGCGGTCCTCTCATATACTTTCAAGTATTCGTCAGATGCATCAAATGTTATACCGTATCTCAAATACCTAAGAGAGTAAGAGCAGCCACACATTTTTGTATACTACTAAAACCGATTCTTCCTCTAGCGTCAGGTTTTTGTCTGAAAAAAATAACGAGATTTTAAAGCATTACTAATACGTAAAAATATAGCATTATTCAGATGGAAACGACGTTCGAATGAGTCGTCAGTATAAAGACAATTATCAGCAAAGTAATCACGTACCAATAAGTCGTATGCGGCTTAGCGATCACGATTGACGACCGCCCTTGTACGAGCTGCATTCGAACTTTCTTTGTCGTAAATGTATTGCACAATATTGAAGAATGTCTCGACGAATTCTACGTTGTCATCCGAGTCAAAAGTTTTTAAAAAATCCATATGTTTTGTGGAATCCATGTATATGTGTTTCGTGGTTTTAGAGAATAGAATGAGGTGTAAGTTTTGGTGAAAATAGAAGGTTTATTTATAAGTGAATTGAGTTTGAAAAAAAAAAGAAACGGGCAAGTAGTCGTTCAACGGCCAAAAAAACAAAACACCAATTATCTTCTTCGTTTGATTTCGTCGTCGGGAGCACGAAGGAGCACGACCACGGAACGTCGGGGTGGTGTGCACGATGCTTTCTCATGGCCAACTAGACCACGAATCCATCCGTGGTATGTGGTATGTATACCACAAGGCCTAATGTTCGTCATCCCTCGTTTGTTAACTGTTAAGCCTTCTTGTATGGCTTCCATAGATTAGTCTTTCGCATTTCTTTTTCTAATTCAAAATTTAGTAAAACAGAGACATTAGCACCACTGTCGCCTTTCGTCGTCGGAAAACCACACACCACCATGCTAGTCTGCCAGATCCGCATCCCTCACCCTCTTTCTCTTCTCTGTTCGTCTCTATCTCCTACTCTTCCTCTACTCTTCATCCGCTACTCCTTCCTGTGCCAAGCCACACAACACCATTAAACCATCCTTCACCGCCCTTCAGCCCCGCCGAAAGACCTCAAACACCCACCCGAAACCAACCTGCGAATTGGATTGACTCTTTGTGTGTGTGATGGATTTGGCATCGACGTTGCAGTTCTAGTTGAGAAGGACATAACTCATAAGATCAGCTACTTATGGGTCAGATGTGCCAGGGTTCTCTGTGTAAGTCAATAAATTACTAAATTACTCCACGAGAATAACTTCTGGATCATAATTTTGTATATTTCTTATAGGGCTGTAACAGGTAACTCTGTACTCATGTCCGTTGAAAATCTAACAAGGCTTGTCCACGTCGACTTATGCGGTTCAGCGGTTGTTCAAGCTTTGACTCATTTTCCTTTACCAAACGTCAGAATCACTATCACCGGAGGTTCTTTCTTTATCCAAACTGCACCTGACAGCCAACTCCCTACATGCATTCCATTGCTGCTATACTATATACTTCACATTTGTGTTCAGGTTAAAAGAATTGCCTGATGGACTTGGATGATCGAAATGTTTAAGAGGGTTAAATGTAAAATGTACAGTAGTGAAAGCATAAGCCATCTTCCTCCTGAGCATTTACTTGGTGGAAGATTTGTGTATTTGTTGGATTTGTGGGAGTTTTTAAGAGAGAGAGATAAAATGGATAGGTGATTTGATCGAAGCAACCAGCACATGAGCGGGTTTAACTGTTAAAAGTTACAACTAAACTGGTGTTAGGTCAAGGGACCAAAGGTTCAATGAAACTACAAAATAAGGAAAGAACCGTAAAAAATGAATCATGAGGACTAAAACTAATACATTTTGGAATCCACAAGGACGAATTTGTAATTTAATCTAACACATAATACAAAAGTTTCGTTGACTTTCCCATTCAATAATTGCAAAAGTTTGGTTTAGGGTTGATTATATATTTGTTTTATTATTATTATTATTATTATTATTATTATTATTATTATTATTATTATTATTATTATTATCTGCGATTTGGCGGGGCATTTGAAATTTCTTCCTTAGACGTGTATTGTTTATTATTAAGAAATGTACGTCATCGCTTGGTTGAAATTACTAGCTCTTGCCGATCATTGGGTTGCGTGGTTCATGCATACCTAATTTCTTTGCAATTATTTCGTAAGAATCTCTCCCAACAACGATTCCATTTATAGAAGATCCATCAAGAAAACCTTTAATGGCGTCTTCTTCAACATCATCCAATCAAAAGAGCTTTAAGTATCATGTGTTCTTAAGCTTTAGAGGAGAAGACACACGTAAGACCTTTGTTGATCATCTTTATGCTTCTCTTAAGCAACTAGGTATTCACACCTTCAGGGATAACGAGGAGCTCGAGAAAGGAAAACAGATCGATGAGCTCTTTAAAGCCATTGAAGAGTCGAGGTTCTTTATCATTATTTTCTCCAAAAACTATGCATCTTCGTCTTGGTGTTTGAAGGAGGTTACAAAGATTATGGAATGTCAGGATGAGAAGCAACAGGTTGCTTACCCACTCTTTTATGATGTGGAGCCCAGGGACATCCGCAATAGAAGTGGGCCAGTTAAAACAGCCATCAGCAAACATAAGACCAACAAACAGATTAAGAAATGGGAAAAGGCTCTTGAAAATGCAGGCAATCTGGTTGGGTGGGATCTGAAAACAATTGCTAACGGGTATAAATTCCTTCATCATATATATGCGATAAAAGTCTTTCAATTTGGTATATCTAATCTAGATCCTCACTTCAGGGATGTAAAGCGTCATCCATTGTATTGATGTCGTATTGTAAAATTCTAACTTTAAGTTTATTGAACCTCCTTCATATTCGCAACAAGTTTAAATATATTTCAGCCTTCAATTCACCACATCTTACTTTTATTTTACTTCTTTGGGTATGGGTGATGCTAAATGAACCCTTAAAGGGCGTATGTGAGTGTTTGGGTCCCACACAATGTATGCATGTATGTGTGTGTGAGTAAGTATTACCTATTTCCTTGCTTGTATTGCAATCCATTGTAACCGTTTGTCGGTTTCCTTTAAATTTAAGAGAAATATTTGCCTTTTTTGCAACAGCTCCTTAAGCCCCTCTGTTTTCCCCTGTTTCAACATCAGCAAAAATTACTTTTTTTTTTTTTTTAATTGAGCCTGAAAAACACAGCAGCTTACACTGATCTTGTTTATATGAAACAAAAAATATGCGGTAGAATCATATTGGATCTTAAGAAAACCACTTAAGTCTTGTTTGATCTACAGACATGAAGCTGAAGCTATCAAGAAAATTGGTGAAGAGATTTCCCTAAAGCTACGTTCCATTCATTTACGCAATGATGAAAATCTGATAGGCATGGACCGCAGGATGCAAGAGCTGGAGTCGTCTTTGGGAATTGGTTTGAACGAGAAAGCGCGCATAATAGGGATCAAGGGTATGGGAGGCATTGGGAAAACAACTTTAGCCAGAGCTATATTTGATAAAGTATCTTCCGGTTTTGAAGGTAGTATCTTTGTTGAGGACGTAAGGGAACTATCAAAACAGAAGAACGGAATGGAAATTTCAAAAAAGGAAGGTTTGCGATCATTACAAGAACATATACTTTCAGGTGTTCTAAACGATGAACACATGCGTGTGGGAAGTGTTTATGAAGGGGAAAGAATCATGAGAATGAGGCTACCCTATAAGAAAGTTCTTCTTGTTTTAGATGATGTGGATGATGCAAAGCAGCTTGAGGCGTTAGCTGGTGACTGGTTTAAGGACGGAAGTAGAGTCATCATTACAACGAGAGATGAGAAAGTGCTGCTATCACATGGAGTGAATGTGAACTGGATTTATGATGTCAGTTTGTTGTCTGATGAGGAAGCAATGAGCCTCTTTTGTAGGTATGCATTTAGGAGATATATTCCAGATGAAGGGTTTGAAAAGCTTTCATCAGAAGTAGTACGTTATGCTGCTGGTCTTCCCTTGACAATTAAAGTTTTGGGTTCGCATCTGCGTGGTGAAAATGAGGATGTATGGAGAGGTGCACTAAAACGACTAAAAACAATTCCATCACGGGAAACTCTAGAGGTATTGGAAATAAGCTATAACAGCCTAGAGGATGATCACAAGGAATTGTTCTTAGATGTTGCATGCTTCTTGAAGGGGTTTCCTAAAGGATATGCAATTAGAATGCTTGATAGCTGTGGATATAGTGCTGCATATGGTTTAAGAATTCTTGAGCAAAGATCTCTCATAACAATTTTAAATGGTAGATTGGGCATGCACGATAAGATAGAAGAATTGGGCAAGAATATTGTTAGGCGATCGCACCCCCATGAGCCCAACAAACATAGCCGACTCTGGATTCGCGAGGAAATTGAAGAACTATTCATTGATGATTCGGTAAGGATCATGTTTACTAAAATTAACAAATTTTCATTACATATATGACACAAGTTTCATGGTGACTGCTTTTGGATTATAGGGTACTGAAGCATCAACATGTATAGGACTGCAGCTGATGCCGAAGGAACTGAATCCTGAAATTATCATAAAAAAACTTGGAAATCTGAACAGACTTAGATATCTTTCTCTTTATGGGAACCTCCATGACTGCTTCCCTAGTGGCTGGAACTTTGATCAAACAAAACAATACTTTCCGAATTCGTTACAGTTTCTTTATTGGCGTGCTTACCCTGGTTTGTCTTTACCCCAAACATTTCTAGCAAATAATCTTGTTGGAATTGAATTGGCTAAAAGCAGAATTGTGCAACTTTGGGGAAGTGGAGAAAGAAAGGTACATTTCGTAATGCCTTTCGTCTATTTGTTATTAGATACAGAAATACTCGTCTAATTTATGTTCTTTTTGCATGTGATAGGTTCTTAAGAAGCTCAGGTTCCTCGGTCTTAGAGATTCAAAGTTGAGGACCCTTGACCTTCGGATGACTCCTAATCTAGAGAATTTAGATCTTAGTGGATGTCATGATTTGATAGAAATTTATGCTCCAGCTGGATGCCTAAAAAGGCTCATCTTCATAAATTTAGTTGGTTGCTCATGGTCTGTATCTTCTTCATTATTCAAACAATTGGAATCACTTGTGCTTCTTAGTATACCTAACTTAATTGTGTCTGTGGAGTGCTTGAAGGGATTCCTAAGGGACTCAACAAGCAATCTACCAGTGCTACAATTTACATTTTATTATTCTAAAGAACAACCCTCGAAAACTGAAATTGATCGCAAGGGTGTCTTCCTAGATCTCCAGCCTTGCACAAAACTTGAGAGTGTTTCAGGGAGAACTGGTTTTTTACAACATTTAAGACGCCTTACATTTAAGGGCTGTATTCCAGAGGTGCCAAATGACCTTGACCAGTTGAAATGCTTAGAAGAGCTCACTTTGTACTCTACACACATCAAATGTCTTCCTGATAGCGTTTGTATGTTGAAATGTCTAAAATCTCTCAGCCTTATAGATTGCCAGCATCTTGAAGAGTTGCCGGAGAATCTTGGTTGGTTGGAAAATTTAGAGGAGCTGAATGTGTCGTCTACAATTCTTACACATCTTCCAGATAGCATTTGCATGCTAATTCATCTGAAATGTCTACTACTTGATTCTTGTAAGTTTCTTGAGAAGTTACCCGAAGATATTGGGCAATTAGAATGTTTAGAGGAGCTGAACCTGACAAAGTGTGCATCTGTAGGAGATATTCCAAACAGCATCTGTAAGATGAAATGTTTGAGGTATCTCTTTCTCCACTTTTGTAGTCAAGTCCAGAAATTGCCAGAGGAATTTGGAAATCTAAATCTTCTAGAAGTTTTAGATGTAGTGGATACAGGAATAAGTCATCTTCCACACAGCATTTCTTCGATGAATGGTCTGTGTATTTTCGGATCCATATCACTTCTTGATCAGTTGTGTGCTTTTACAACCAAGATAGAGACCTCAGAAAATGGATCCTTCTGCTACATACAAGCTGTGAATAGCACACATGCACCAACAGAATTAAGGAGCCAATCCACAGAGAACCATCTTAAGAGGTACTTTCTTCCTTTTTCCATTGATTATATTAAACTTTAGAGACTTAGCAAATCATGGGTCAGTATGAAATTTTAAATGATTAGCATAGTCCATAGTCCATTTATAATGTTTTTTACATCACAATTAGCAGTTTGTATTCTTTATTGTGAGATGTAAGCTTAGATCCATAGGATAGCTTATTTATTCTCTTCCGGAATGTAACTCAATTTGGAACCAACCATGACTTTGCATAACCGAAAGAATATATTTATTCAGCCTTGTAGCATGACAAAGTTTAAGAATTAGATATAAAATCCTAGTAACACATACTGATGCATGTGGATGATATTCCATTTTTTTTTCATTTTCTTCAACTGAACAAGTGTGTAGTTATGGATCCTAACATTTGAAACATTTCCTGCATTTAGAAATTCCACTGACTGTTTGAACCCTAGTTTTCCCGGCGGAATAAGTTGAACAATAAGCCTAAAAGTGCTTTTGAAATGGTTTAGCTAGCAAACATTGTAATCCATTAAGCGTTTGACTTATCCATTTAGCATTTCTTTCAGGTGGTGGTGGTGTTGGTGGTGACCTTGTTGGTGATACAGGTAGTGAAACAAGTAAAATTTTGAAAGAAGGTAAAGCTTTTGAACTTCAATAACTTGCAAGTACTGAAAGAAGGTTGTGTGATTGATGGCGGTAATGTACATTCTGATGAAGACGAGGAGGGAAATGAGGTGATTAACATTATATCCCTTTATAATTTTACATTGACTAAGTTAATATAAACATGTATTATTATTATTATTATTATTATTATTATTATTATTATTATTATTATTATTATTATTATTATTATTATTATATCTTATGGAGGATATTCAAATGTCAAACAATGAAGAGTTCAAGGCAATAGATGAAAATTGGTGATATATTGAAGTGGTCATGTTTTTTGGGCATATCGTACTTCTTTTTTTGTTTGTATTGTTGAAGTTGTCGTATTTTATTTTTGTGACTTTGTGCAAGTCGTAATGATGGATTTGTAACTTGTGAGATGGTAAAAGACTCAATTTTTAAGCTTTTAAAAATATGAAAATAGCTTTTTATAACCCAAAATACAATGTTTGTTTTAGTATAAAACCTTTGTTAGCCTATGAACCCATGCACGAGGCGCCTGTTTGAACCCGTATAAAGATTTGTGAAGCAAGCAGAGATGATGGGGTTTCATAGGATCAACGAAAATAGGTGGTTGTCGTAAGTAAATCGTCTCTTTGCGTTCTCCATGAAAGAAGGCTTTTTGACCATCCAATTGTCGTAGAGCCCATTTCTGTGAAACAGCAAAAGAGAGAACTATACGAATAGTAGTAGATTTGACTAAAGGACTAAATGTTTCGGTGTAGTCAATACCTGGTTGTTGGTTTAACCCTTTTGCAACGAGACGCGCTTTGTACCGAGTGATTTTACGAGTTTGATCCCTTTTAACTTTATACACCCATTTGCAATCAACTACATTCGTATTAGGAACAGGTGGAACAAGAGACCATGTTTGATTACGCATCAGTGCATTGTATTCTTCATTCATGGCAGCTTGCCATTTTGGTGATTTGTTGTCATTGGAAAAGGTTGTTGGCTCGATTGTAGAGAAGTTGGTATGGCTAAAGAAGGCATAAGGGTTAAATGGAACACGAGCTTTGGGATTATGGCGAAGATGATACGGGCTTACTCGAGGAGGTAGATGATCATTATGAGCATTGGCATTACTGTAGGTAGTAGGTGGAGGAACTGATGATGTGGGAGTAGGAGCAGGAGGTATGGATGGGTTGTTGTGTGTGCTATCATCAGAATGGGTTGGAGTGTTTGGTTTGTTGTCGGTAGCAGATGGCTATTGGTAGGAGTGATAGTTTCAAAGGAAGAAATAGGTATAGGATAACTGGAGATATATGGGTAAGAAGGTGTAGGTATCTCAGGTGAAGGAATAGTGTGTAAAAAAGGGAAATGTTGTTCAACAAAAAGAACATGACGGGCAATATACATGCGATTAGTGGTGACATCGAGACACCGGTAACCATGGTGACCGGGACTTTAACCGAGAAAGACACATGGAAAGGAACGAAAATTTATTTTGTGTTTATTATATGGACGGATATGAGGATAACACAAGTAGCCAAAAACACACAAGAATGAAAAATCGGGTTTGTGAAAAAAGGCGCGTTCAAAAGGTGACACATTAGATGATGTATGGGATGACATCCGATTAATCAGGTAAACAACTGTGTCATAAGCAAAGTGACAAAAACGAGATGGAACAACGAATTGAGCAAGCAGAGTGAGTCTAGTTTCCACATTTCGATGACGAAGGTCAATAAAGCCGTTTTGATCACTTGTATGAGGACATGAGTGTCTATGTGTGATGCGAAGCGGAGAAAAGAAATTAGGGAGATATCGAAATTCTCCACACCAATCAGCTTGGATAGATTTGAGTTTTGTGTTAAATTGTCGTTCAACCATAACTAGAAAGTGTTTAAATTGAGAAAACACCTCAGATTTATGTTTTAAAGGGACAAATCACATGTAATGAGTAAAATGATCAACACAAAGTAGGAAATAGGTATGTCCATTAGAAGAGGTAATAGGAGCAGGTCCCCATACATCACAAAATACCAAATCTAAAATGCATAAACTTTTAAAATTCGATAAAGGCAAAGACAATTTAGATTATTTTCCTACACGGCATGCATTACAAGGAATACTTGACTTTTTATGAAAAACTGGAAGAGAGTATCTTGATAGCATGGAATGTAAAAGCTGCAAATGATGATGACCAAGCTGTTGATGCCATGTGTGAACAGGGGCACGAATAGTAGTGAAGACCTTTCTTGAAATTGGTTGGAAAGATGGAAGGTCAAGTGAGTAGAGCCCGTTATTACTTGGACCCATGATGAGGATATTGCCCAACTTCTCGTCCTTCATGGAGTAAAAGGTGTCATGAAATTCAAAGAAAACATTATTATCATGATAGAATTGTTGAACAGAAAGAAGATGTTGTTTAATTTGTAGTAAATGAAGAATATTTAGTAAGGAAAGAGTTTTGTTTGGAGAATGAAGCTTAGTGGAACCAACATGTAAAATGGATAAACCTTTACCATTGCCAACATGGAGAAAATCGTCACCATAATATGGTCCAGCCATGCCGACGCTAGACAATTCTGGTGCTACATGACTGTTAGCACCGGTGTCAAGTAGCCAGGAAGGAGATTGTGACCGGTAAACAACATGGTTGGTTGATGTTTGTTGTCTGTTGTGAAAGGTTTCTTGGTCACGATTCGAACAATCAGATGGGATGTGACCAATGCCACATCGGTTTCAAGTTCCATACACCATATTCTGATTGGATGCTCAATTGACTTGTCCTCTGTTGGTTTGATTGTTCGGACTACGTCCACAACCACGGTTGTTGGTGGTACAACCATGGCCAAATTATTTAAAGAGTATGAAGTGAAGAACGCTTGTGGCTGTTGGGAGATAGGTTGTAGGCTGAATCCAAGTTGTGAAGCAAGTTTATTTAGAGTTTGAACAGGATCTTGTTTTGAAGAACCTGTTAGAGTAGACATGCCAATAGTATTAGTAGTAAAGGCCGGTTGTGATGGAACAACAGGAATAGATTGTTTAATCATGTAATCGTGATATGAGAGTAGTCCCTATAAATCATTAAAGGTAGTTAAAACTTGTCTAGCAAGAAGATTCGATTTGAAACCATTATAATATTCACAAAGGCTTGCAATAACAAGCATAACCAAATCTTTTTCTTTAAAAGCTTCACCAATGTTGGATAAGGCATCAGCATATTCTTTTGCTCTATTGAGGTAGGCTTCTGGGGTTTCATCACGATTCATCTGTATCTTTAGTAACTGTGTTTTGAGAGTGTATTCCCTAGAAGACGGGTGTGAGGCGTATGCACATTCTACTGAGAGCCAGACTTCATGTGATTGTTGATATTGTTAAGATGAGCAACATCCTGACATGGGCGTCATTGGAAATACAAATCGGATAATTAGGGTTTTGCTGGGTTTGTGTGGTGGTTTCTTTGTCTACAGTACTGGTTTGATCAATAGTTTCAGATGGACAGGGAATGGAACCATCAATATAACCAATAATATTGTTTGTGACACGAAAGGGATGAATCAAGGTTTTCCAAAAACCATAGTTTGTGGAAAAAAGAGTGAAACTGAACTTGTAAGAATTGTGAGAAGTTTTCTCAGGTGTAGTGAAAGCAGCGATTAAGGCCATTGTTCAGCTGAAAGTGTTGAAGAATGTTGACGGCAATTAGGGTTGCCGAGAAAACAGCTCTAATACCAAGATAAACTTGGTGTATACTCACATATTATATTATTGACATAATAGAGTACATAAGATAGATATATATATATATATATATATATATATATATATATATATATCACACAATTAAACTTTACATCCCTATAATACTAAAGTATATTAATTGTCTAATGTGGGATCAATAAAACCTTGTGGCTGGCGTAAAAAGACATTCTTTTCTAGTTCACAATGAAGAAAAGCATTTTGCACACCTAATCGTCGAAGTGTCCACTGTTGTATAACTGCAAGAGATAACATTCTACGAATAGTAGTAAACTTTACAATAGGGATGAAAGTTTCATGATAATCAACACCATGTTGTTGCTTGAACCCTTTAGCAACTAGGCGTGCTTTATACCGAGTGACAACACCTTTTTGATCCCATTTGAGTTTGTATACGTATTTACAATGAACTATGTTGGCATTAGAAACAGGTGGAACGAGAGACCACGTAGCCTTACGCATGAGGGTTGAATATTCGCCAGCCATGACAACCCACCATTTTGGTGGTTTATTAGCAGCGGCAAAGGTGGTAGGTTCAATGTCGGAGACATTTAAATTATCAATTTAAGGTGATGGATCATAAGAGTCTCGTTGTTTAGGATGTTGCCGCAAATTAGATGGACGAATGCATGGGCAAGAGGCATCAGTTTGCAGAAGAGCAAATGTTGTAGGTTGTCTCGTACCTGTAGAGGGTTGTGTACCATCTGGAACAACCAAAGATGGTTGTTTGAGGGTAGGAGCAGGCTTAGATGGCTACTGGGTGGCAGCAGTAGTGGACAGATCGGGTGTATGTGGAATTGATGGGCTGATGGGAGATATTGTGGTGTTAGGATATGAAGATAACAATGGTGTAGGGTGGTTGGAAACATAAGGAGTAGAAATGGTGGGTTCAGGAAGTGGTGGTGATGATTTTTGGAATGGAAAACTATCTTCAACGAACCGAACATGTCTAGCAACATAAATATGATCAGTAGTTAGATCTAGACACCTGCAACCATGATGTTCTGTGCTATACCCAAGAAAAACACAAGGAGTACAACGAAATTCCATTTTATGTTTATCGTAGGTTCATAGATGAGGAAATCACAAACAACTAAACACATGTAAGAATGTAAAGTCTGGTTTATAGGACAAAGCATGCTCAAGTGGTGAGATATTTGAAGAGGTACGATAGGGCATGCGATTTATGAGATAAACAGTTGTGTCATTGGTAAAATGCCAAAATCATGAGGATACCCTAGATTAAGCAAGTAAGGTGAGACACATTTCTACCACATGTCGATGGCGACATTCTACAAAGCCATTTTGCTCATTTGTATGTGGACATAAACGTCGGTGACTAACACCAAGTGGAGAAAAGAAATTTGGAAGGGCTCGAAATTATCCTCCCCAATCCATTTGAATGGATTTAAGTTTAGTTTGAAATTGTCGTTCAACTGTTGCAAGAAAATGTTTGAAGGTGCCAAAGACATCATATTTTTGTTTTAAAGGAAAGAACCACATACAGCAAGTAAAGTGATCAACATATAATAGAAAGTAATTATGACCATCAAAAGAAGGAATAGGTGTTGGACCCCATACATCACAAAAGACAAAAATCCAAAATACGATTACTCTTAAAATTCGACAATGGTAGAGAAAGTTTTGATGATTTCCCTATATGACATGCATTACATGTTGAAGACACATGTTTATTCAAAACAAGAAGAGAATATCTTGATAAAACAAAGTTGAAAAGTTGTGGGTGGGGATGACCAAGCCGTTGATGCCATGTGTGAGCAGGAGCATGAACGGTGGTAAAAACACTTTTGGAAACCGGTTGAAAACGACGGACATCAAAATGAGTAGAGTCCTTGTTTACTTGGAGCCGTGAGGAGGGTATTATGGGAAATCTCATCCTTCACCGCAAAGAAAGTATCATGAAATTAAAAGAAAATGTTATTAGCATGACAAAATTGTTGTATAGAAAGAAGATTACGTTTAATTTGAGGAGCATGAAGGATATTTGTCAAAGAAAAAGTTTTGTTAGGAGAATAGAGTTTTGCAGAATCGATATGTAAAAAGGGTAGGGTCTTACCATTTCCAACATGAAGTGAGTCATCACCATAATATGGTTCAACATGGCCAAGGCTGGATAAATCTGGTGGTACATGGCTGTTAGAACTAGTATCGAGTAGCCACGATGCTTGAGAACGAAAATCAGCATGGTTAGCAGATGATTGTTGCCTGGGTCGCATGGTGGAGGGACCTCAATTATGGTAGTCAGAGGGAATATGCCCAATGCTAAAACAATTGTATGTTCCATAAACAACAGTTTGATTCGATGCCCAATTAAAATGTTCTTGAGGGTTGCGATTGTTTGATAAATAACCACGACCACAACCACGATTGTTGAAATTGAAACCACGAAATCTGTGTTGTATAGAATGAGTCGTAAAGAAGGCATGTGATTGTTAATTGGTTGGTTGTATGTTAAAGCCAAGCTGAGAGGCTAGTTGGTTGAGAGGTTGCAACAGATCTTGTTGCGAGGAACCGGAGGATGGTGGTGTTCCATTAGTAGTTGTGTTGAAGGATTGTAGTGGTGGTGGAGCAACAGGAAGGGATTGTTTGATCATATAATCATGATCTGAGAGGCCATGTGTGATATCCCCATTTTCACGGCCAGAAAAGACCGATTTTGTTTATGCTTTATAAAAATCAGAGTGCCTCTTTTAATAAAAATGTTGTGGAATTTGTTCCCAGTAAAACATGATAAATACGTTATCAAAGCACTTCCGAAGAAAAGTATTTTTATTCATTTTGAAACATTTGGGATGTCATCGTCAATAAAGAAACATAAGCATAAACAGAACTTACATTCATTATCACTAGTGATTTATATCTCCTTAATCTCTCAGTGTAATGTGACTTCATATCAACACTTGTGATATAAATAAACAGAGTGGGTAAAGTTGGGAAACCTGGTGAGTACATAAGGATTTCAATCCCACAATGTTATACCATATATATAGTTTAAAACTCACAAAATATACAATTTCACCATATATATATATATATATATATATATATATATATATATATATATATATATATATATATATATATATATATATAAACAACTCTTATCCCACCCCGTCGATCCTCACAACGAGACTATTCATACTATCGGACCTAAGATTACCCGTTTTACCTCATCCATACTCCCGGATCAGAAATGAACGAATTTACCTAATCCATACTCTCATACTAGGGACGAATGACTAATCCATACTCTCGGATTAATGATGAATGATTATGCCTAATCCATACTCTCGGACTCGGGACAATGACTATGTCTAATCCATGCTCCCGGATCAATGACATATACTAAGGTTTTATTCTCTGAGTATAATTCACTCGTTCTCGTAAGAAAACACTACCCAATATTCCTCATAATTAATTTAGGTTTACTCTTTATCCTAAATCAGCATATATAATCAGGTATGTTCTTTAACAAGTATTTCAGGTAATATCAAATAATTCGCACATAAACATATATTTAATAATTCAATCGATACTTGTATTAAAATCATGTTCATGAAAGGGACTATGCACTCACTTGAAAAACTGGTGATTCCGAACACAAACAGCGCTTCGCTTCTTAAAAATAATTTCCTTCGACGAAACCTAGTATTATTACCTTTAGAGTTTAGTCTATTATTTGTCGAGACTAATTCATAGTCTAGCTATTATTACTGTTATATAAGCGTTAAACAATACTTATATAACACATAATAATAGCCAAAGTACTTATTATAAGTTCCTAATAACGTTACTATAATTAAATAAAAACTATATTAAAAATAGCGTAGGCGTAGCTCAATTACAACGAGTTTTATAGAAAACCGGGCTTTGCTTGGAGCAGCGTTCCCGATCCGAAAAGCTCTTCTTCTTGGAGCCATCGAGCACTCCGGGGCTTCCGCCTCATGCTAGGGAGGTTCCCTAGGCTTTTTCGGGGGGTTTCGGGGCTAGAGAGAGGTTCTAGAGAGAGAGTAAAGAGAAGAAAGATTGGGAATGGTGTAGAGAAAATGAGGGTGGGAGAGGTTCTATTTATAGGGTGAAAATGGATGAACTTGGTGCCATATGTCACCATCTAGTGGCAAGACTTTGGGAGAAAGCAATGGCCAAGATTGTGCCACATCACCCATTTTCGCACAGCACACTTCCGACTTCTAAAATCCGTAAATTTCACATACGACCTCCGTTTTGACGTTCTTTATATCCACGCGTAGGTAGAAATAAAATCTACAACTTTCATTTTGACTCCGTCGGCTAATTCTCGACCGATCTTAAATTTAACAGTACGAGGAGATTATATTGTTAAATATCCGCGTAAAGTTCATAACTTTTACATACAGACTCTGTTTTCGTTTGTATTTTTACCGTTGAGTTCCTATTAATGAGATATTCAATTCTCATTTAGGTCGTGTAGGCCAAAAACCGCTCGAACTAAAATTCGAGTTTCGGGTCGTGCAGTACTATGCCAAATCTTATAATATTCATAACTTCCTCATACGAAGTCAGATTTGGGCGTTCTTTTTTTGTATGTTCTCGGTTTACATATACTAAAAATTTTATTTGGATCGATAAGGCTAAAAAGTCCTTTATCAAAAATTCATTGTTTACGTCTCTCAGTGTCGTGTCGGTTTTGCCGTAAAACTTCGACGGGCCATAACTTCTTCGTTATAACTCGGATTTCGGCGTTCTTTATATGTATGGAACCCTTAAGACATATTATAAATATTGGTTAAGATTATTTATTCTAAATAATCTTTTGTCAAAAAGTCATTTTTGACCCTTATTATCTCTAAATTGACTAGCCCGGATATACGGGCGTTACAATTATCTCCCCCTTAGGATGATTACGTCCCGGAATCATCAACGAAATAGGATCACATGATGACTCCATATGTTATCTATTCATCCTAAGTAATAACCATAACGTTGATGTTTCTTCGAATGAATCTAACTCTAAGACTTCCTGATTGCAGGCGGTGCTCGATCTTGCACTTGCTCCCTATCTCATGTTAGACTCCAAATTATGACCTTCAAGTAACAATCTCGATCCTTACTGGAGACTTCTTCTTCTTCTTAACAGAATTAAGATAAGTTATTTTATTACTAAAATGGACCGATATGTCATATTCTAATGACTTATCATCATATGTTCCCACACTTAGACTCAGGTCTCTTAGAGTCTTCCGGAACAGACTATACATTTCTTCATGTTCTAATCACATCTTAAAAGGTAGCATTTCTAGCTACAAGCAACTATCACGATACCTCTACTGATCGCTTTAATTATCTTTTATTTCAATCTTCCGGCTTAAGTTAGATGCTACATCAAACTTGGTGCTCTGAACCACGTAACATACTTATCGTAATCGGACTCAATTCGATATGACCACTAGGGTCGGAATAACAATCATCCTCTTAGTCATTACCGAAACGATAGTAACGACATATTTGAATAAATCGTTAACCTTGTGACTTTCCCTGATCCAAGCGTGAGTCATGTGCTTCCGGTAGTATAGGCCTCTACTACCATTCACACCTACTCATACTCATCCCAAGTATTGTCTCGTAGTTTTCCCAAGTCACCATAAAATAAAATCACACAATAGCTTAACACATTGGATAGAAAAATGAAGGTTTTATATTATTCCTTGAAACGATTACATAGGTGTTCAAGTTCACCCTAGACTACGCCTCTAATAGGCTACATTATACGATATTATAGCTACTGCATAACTCGATCTTCGGATATGAAGTCCTCATCTTTGATTCCTTGCGTTGTCATCTTCTTTGTCAAGGATCATCTGAAACGCTCTTGCCTTTGGTTTTGGTGGCATATTTGGCTTTGTAGCTTCTTCTTTCCTTGCAGTCTTGCTTGAAGTGTCCCTCTTCACCACACTTAAATAAAACTTCTCTCTTGGTTGTGCATTCACTGGCGTAATGACTAGTCTTCCCGCATTTAAAGCAGGTCATCTCTTTAGAGCATTTCCCAATGTGCTTCTTTCTGCACTTGTCACACCATTGTGTTCCTTATTCGAACTTCTTTGAACCAGTATTCGAGAATTTTCTCTTCTCCTCGGACCTTGAGGATCCTTCAAACTTTCTCTTCTCACCAACCTCCATCTTGTTGGCGGCTCTTCCCTTGATCATATCTTCAACAGACTTGGCAGCCCAGATATCTGCCTCCAGAGTAGCTACCTGACGTATTGGCACCACATACTCCCATGGAAGTCCCTTTGCGTACTTGTTAATTTTTGTCAGCTCGTCCAGGACAAGGCGCAAAGCAAACTCCTTCTTGTCCATGAAGTTGTTGGTGTATTCATCGATGGTCATGCTTCCTTTCTTCAAGGTTAGGAATTGGTTCTCCAGCTCGAGCAGGTTTAGGGCTGAACAGTACTTACATTTGAATTGCACCAAAAACTCTGCCCAAGTCAATTGTAGGGGCTCATTAGGGCTTAGAGTCTTCCCCAGGGTGTTCCACTAGTGAACAGCGCCTCCTCTGAATTGACGTACTGCAAACGTGGTTTGTAGCTTGCCTTTGCAACCATATGTCATGAAGGCTAATTCCATCTCTGAGATCCAATCCATGACTCCGATCCGATCTTCCTTCCTAATGAAATTCGATGGCTTGCAAGTTAGAAAATCTATGTACTTGCATCCATTCCTCTCGACTCCGTCATCTTGATTGTTCCTCCTAATCACCGGTCGATCAGCTTGACCAACAGTCCTGCTGTCGTTCCCTGCCCATCATTCAACGTGGGCTGTTCAATAGGCATCGTAAGTTCCTCTCGAGTTTGTTGAAGTAAACGCCTTGTTTCCTCCATTTGACGATCCAACATCATCTGGATCAACGCTTGCACTCCGGCCATCGTGATTAGCTCAGGAGCTCCTACTACAACAGGTATTTGCTCAATCACTGGTGGTTGATTCCTGTTTCCATTCACATTCCTAGCTCCACTACGGGTTCTTGCCATTTCGATCTATTCACCAATTAAACGTTCGATGTGTAGCGACGAGAATTTAGATAAGAAAGATTTTATTTATGATTGATGTGTAAATCTCCTTATCACTCCGAAAAGTTACATGCCAGTTCTAATACCGTAATTAAACGTTTAGAAATATGAACACATAAAGTTTCCAGATCCGGTCGGCAACAAACCATAGATCCAATCATACATTTAGCATCATAAATCACTTAGCACATAAAAACATGTTAGCCATTTTCCCTAAATAAGCTAGTGCTTGTATCTATTCAGGTGTATTACCTAAGACACACTCCTCACAATCATTGCTTAACATTCTAAGTTTAAGTCTAGAAATAAATCCATATTCCTAATTCGCTTAAACTAATGCTCTAATACCAACTATGACATCCCGATTTTCACGGCCAGAAAAGACCGATTTTTTTTATGCTTTATAAAAATTAGAGTACCTCTTTTAATAAAAATGTTGCGGAATTTGCTCCCAGTAAAACATGATAAATACGTTATCAAAGCACTTCCAAAGAAAAGTATTTTTATTCATTTTAAAACATTTGGGATGTCATCGTCAATACAGAAAAATAAGCATAAACACAACTTACATTCATTATCCCTAGTGATTTATATCTCCTTAATCTCTCAGTGTAATGTGACTTCATATCAACACATGTGATATAAATAAACTGAGTGGGTCAGGTTGGGAAACCTGGTGAGTACATAGGGATTTCAATCCCACAACGTTATACCATATATATAGTTTAAAACTCACAAAATATACATGTTCACCATATATATAAACAACTCTTATCCCAGCCCGTCGATCCTCACAACGAGACTATCCATACTCTCGGACCTAAGATTAGCCGTTTTACCTCATCCATACTCCCAGATCAGAAATGAAAGACTTTACCTAATCCATACTCTCGGACTAGGGACGGATGACTAATCCATACTCTCGGATTAATGATGAATGATTATGCCTAATCCATACTCTTAGAGTACGGACAATGCCTATGTCTAATCCATGCTCCCGGATCAATGATATATACTAAGGTTTTATTCTCTGAGTATAATTCACTCGTTCTTGTAAGAAAACACTACCCAATATTCCTCATAATTAATTTAGGTATGTTCTTTAACAAGTATTTCAGGCAACATCAAATAATTCCCACATAAACATATATTTAATATTTCAATCGATACATGTATTAAAATCATGTTCATGAAAGGGACTATGCACTCACTTGAAAAAGTGGTGATTCCGAACTCAAACAGCGCTTCGCTTCTTAAAAATAATTTCCTTCAACGAAACCTAATATTATTACCTTTAGAGTTTAGTCTATTATTTGTCGAGACTAATTAATAGTCTAGCTATTATTACTATTATATAAGCATTAAACAATACTTATATTAACCATAATAATAGCCCAAGTACTTATTATAAGTTCCTAATAATGTTACTATAATTAAATAAAAACTATATTAAAAATAGCGTAGGCGTAGTTCACTTACAACGAGTTTTATAGAAAACCGTGCTTTGCTTGGAGCAGCATTCCCGAGCCGAAAAGCTCTTCTTCTTGGAGCCGTCGAGCACTGCGGGGCTTCCGCCTCGTGCTAGGGAGGTTCCCTAGGCTTTTTCAGGGGGTTTCGGGGCTAGAGAGAGGTTCTAGAGAGAGAGTAAAGAGAAGAAAGAATGGGGAAGGTGTAAAGAAAATGAGGGTGGGAGAGGTTCTATTTATAGGGTGAAAATGGATGAACTTGGTGCCACATGTCACCATCTAGTGGCAAGACTTGGGGAGAAAGCAATGGCCAAGATTGTGTCACATCACCCATTTTCGCACAGTACACTTCCGACTTCTAAAATCCGTAAATTTCACATACGACCTCCATTTTGACGTTCTTTATATCCACACGTAGGTAGAAATAAAATCTACAACTTTCATTTTGACTCCATCGGCTAATTCTCGACCGATCTTAAATTTAACAGTACGAGGAGATTATACTGTTAAATGTTTGCGTAAAATTCATAACTTCTACATACGGACTCTGTTTTCGTCTTTCTTTTTACCGTTTAGTTCCTATTAATGAGATCTTCAATTCTCATTTAGGCCGTGTAGGCCAAAAACCGCTCAAACTAAAATTCGAGTTTCGGGTCGTGCACTGTTATGCGAAATCTTATAAAATTCATAACTTCCTCATACGAAGTCAGATTTGGGCGTTCTTTTTTTGTATGTTCTCGGTTTAACATATACTACAACTTTTATTTGGATCGATAAGGCTAAAAAGTCCTTTATAAAAATTCACTATTTACGTCGTCCGATGCTGTGCTGGTTTTGCCGTAAAACTTCGACGGACCATAACTTCTTTGTTATAACTCGGATTTCGGCATTCTTTATATGTACGGAACCCTTGAGACATATTATAAATATTGGTTAAGATTATTTATTCTAAATAATCGTTTGTCAAAAAGGCGTTTTCGACCCTTATTATCTCTAAATTGACTAGCCCGGATCTACGAGCGTTACACCATGTAATTCAGTAAAGGCGGAGGGAACCTGTCGAGCAAGAAGGGTTGATTTTAACCCATTATAGTCATCTTGAAGTCCTATAATTACTAAAATAACGAGATCTTTCTCTTTGAAATATTCACCGATATTAGCCAATGCATCAGCATATTTTTTTGCCATATTTAGATAGGCAGAAGCAGTTTCATCTCCATTCATTTGAAGTTTTAGTAATTGAGTTTTAAGAGCATACTTTCTAGATGATGTATGTGGAGATAATCATGTTTGAGAGAGAGCCAGACCTCACGAGAAGTGGTAGTACCTTTAACATTAGGGAAAGCAGGTTCTAAAATTGTTGAAATAATCAACATCCGGACATAAGCATCATTGGATACCCATATTGTATAGTTCGGGTTCAATTGAGGTGGCCTCGGTTCTTTGTGTTTGTCTTTATGCTTGTCCGAGGAGGCTAATTGTTCAATCATCTGTGATAGGCACGGAATAGTACCATCAACATAGCCGATTAGATTGTTGGTGACAAGAAACTCGTGTATCATTGTTTTCCAGAATCCATAGTTTGTTGGAGATAGCATAAACCCAAACTTGTGAGAGTTGTAAGAGGTTTTCTCAACTGTTGTGAAGGCATCAATGAGGGCCATTTTTTAGTGAAGAAGATGATGATCGATAGGCTTGTGAAGGTGTCGATGATTAGGGTATTTGCTGCTAGGGTTGCCGATAATATGACTCTGATACCAAGTTAAACTTGGTAAAACGTTGTGTATTATTATTGTATTCATAAACTGATTACATCAAATATATATATATATATATATATATATATATATATATATATATATATATATATATATATATATATAAGTTACATATTTACACTTTGTATCCTCTAACTATTAGCTATCCAATAAGTATATAAACTGTATGATATGTATAAAGATAGTCTTTATAGTTTCTATTTATATCATAGCAGTGGTAGAGCCAATTAAAATCATTTCCAAGTACATATATAATTCAAATAGACGTTATGGACACATGATCCTTAGACAAACCAATCTGAGGGCATGTTTTTCCCCTCCATTTAAGTAGGGGTGGCAATTTATGACACGACATTACAAAAATACACGATATGAAACGAAATTGCGACGAAACTAAAATTTGAATTTATGTTTGTGTCGTGTTCGTGTTAACTATAAAAACACGATGTTGTGTCGTGTGCGTGTTCATGTTCAAAATTCGACACGAAATTGACATGATTTAGCAGTTCTTTATCGTGTTTTTCGTGTTTTTCGTGTTTTTTGTGTTATATTTGATAAAGTATTCATTAAATAGACTAGTTTTTAGTATATGTTATATTTGTCGTGTCGTGTTGTCTTTGTCATTTTTTAATTCGTTCGTTTTCGTGTTAGTTAAAAAAAAACACATTATGTCATGTCGTGTTCGTGTTACATAAAACATGGTTGTGTTGTGTCAGACGACAGAAACACAAAATGATAGCACGATTTTCCACCCCTACAATTAAGTTTAGTGGATAAAGTTTTAGAACTCAAAAGTCTACTTGGAGAAAGTGTTGTATGAAAAAACTCTCTTCTTAGAGTAATGAGTTTATCATAAAAGACATTTACATCCTCCTAATCCTCATCATCAAACATAGCCTAGCCTTGGCTATTCCTTCAGTTCATTCCTATACACAAACTCAATTTTAATAGAAATGTAACTCTCCTAATGGTTGTTTAATACAAGTTCAAAACTACATCAACTAATAATTGAATTTCATAAAATACATATATAACTTAATTCTTTTATAAACTATCCACTACTTCTATGCTATACAAAACTACAACCAAAAATTTAACCCTTGTGTGGTAGGTGTTAGTAGTTAGTGAAGTCGACAGCTGACTGTGCAAATAATTACAACACATGGCAATTAAAAGATTCAAACTATAAAATAAGGTTTTAATCCATCATGGTCTCAAATTCACTCCATCACACTCTTGTTGAAGACTCCACTTTTCAAGTAATTTCTTCAAAGCACACGAACATCTAAAATTCAATTAATAAAATTTTACCATTAGATTATCTACCTTTTCTTATTTTCATTTGAAATTATAAATAATAAATAAGTGTTGTTAGATAAGAATAAGATGATTTACCTCCATGAGAGATGATCAATGAACATAGAAGGTGATACAATCAAATACATGAAGGCTTCCTTTTTAGCCACATAAGCTTCATAACCACACTGTGTGGTTAGTGTACTCTTCCATCTTCTATAAAGAGGTACTTTGTTTTTTTTTCTTATCAGGGATTATATGAATGATGACACCTGGCAAAAACATTTCTCTAAAGTTTTCATGTGTCTCCTCTTTTTCATGTGATAGCATGGCTTCCATGTATTGTGATACGAGATGATCACGTGAATTGTCATCATGGGGAGGCTTATAATGCGGATTAGAGTTTCTATTTGATGAAAATGTTTTTGATTGACATTATTATCATCATCATCTGAAGTATCATTCATGTCTATATAGTGTACTCTTCATTTTGTTCCTGAATGCTCACTACGAGATGACAAAATTGAAAGAATTTTTTTTGTAATAGCTTCTAAATATAACATTTCTATTATATATATATATATATATATATATATATATATATATATATATATATATATAATAATAATAATAATAATAATAATAATAATAATAATAAAGTCCATAAAAATTTTAGACCCCTTTAAAAGATTGGCCCTGGACGGTCGTCTCTATCGCTCACCTCTGGGATGAGCCTATAAGAAGGGCGTAAGATTCAACTACTTATGGGTCAAATATGCTATGCTTCTATGTGTAAGTCGATAAATTAGAAAATTACTCCATGAAAATAGCTTCCGGATCGATAAATTTTTTTATTTAGGTGTATATTTCTTATAGGGCTGTAACAGGTAACTCTGTTCTTGCTATTGTGGTTTTTAGATTACAATTTACTTATACATGCAAAATTTCACTTAACTCTTAAAGGTACAACCAACCTAAATAGATTTATGTCTTTTTCCTTCTAATAGCAACATACTTATGAAATCAAAATTATAACCCTATGAAATTGAATTCATAGATGGAGTTACATACCTTTGTTTGATTCGAAATAAGCTAACCAAAAGCCTTATAGTCTCCTTGAAAAGTAGCTCCAAAAGTATGCGAACCTCTTATGTGTCACACTCAAAACTTAAGAAACTCTAGGATTAAAGGAAATATGAGAGAGGTAGAACTTTCAGAATTCTTTTAAGGAAAAGGTGAGGTCGAAAATTCCAAGGGTTTGATCCTTTTATATAATTGCTTGTTAATCCCTAAACCTCCAGATTTAAACTTAAAATAATAATATTTCAAATCACTAATTATCTAGTTTCTTTTTATTTTGGAGGCTTCCAGAAGCTCTATGAAGAGCCTCAAAAACTATCCAAGCCTATAAGGATTCTAGATATTCTCTATTGTTCAACTATTGAACAATTGCAGCTCGGCTCTTATACCTCTAATTGATGCTAATTAACGCTTAATTAATTCTTAAATAATGCTAATTAACGCTTAATTAATTCTTAATTAATTATTATTATTATTCTAATTAAAATATTAATCATATAATATATTAATAAATCATTTTTCTCTTTCATATGATCGATCCAAGCCATTTCCTGGTTATGATTCATCAACATTATACCAATTTAGTTAGGACCTTAGACACTTTAATTCAACATTCATGTTTGTTGATGATCTAACAAGGTACACATGATAGCAACTCCCTATAGGAATTCTCAAGGTTCACCGGTGTGCCAATGCTGATATACTTACATGTTTTCATCTGCCTTTTTGTGTTTAAGTTAAAAGAATTATTTTATCGACTTGTATGATTAAAATGTGTAAGAGACTTAAATGTGTACAACAATAAAGGCATAAGCGATCTTCCACTTGAGCATTTACGTGGTGGAAGATCTGTCATCTCTGTATTTGTTTGATTTATGGGAGTTTTATAATGGATAGGTGAATTGATCAAAAAGGCACGTTAGGGTGTTTAAAGGTTACAATACAATTGCGTAACTGGTTCGGTCAAGGGACCAAAAGTGAAATGAAACTATAAAATAGGGAAGATAACTTTCCAAAAATTAATCTTAAGGACTAAAACCGTTATATCTTTTAACCCACGAGCACGAACCGTGTAATTTACTCGAGCAAAAGTTTTGTTGACTTTTCCATTCAACAACTGCAACTTGCCATGAAGCAATCGCAATAATACAAAAAGTTTGGTTAACCAGTTGACATTTTTTTAATAATAATTTAGCGGGGCATTTGAAATTTCTTCGTTGACGCGACCCACAAAATTAATGTATGTCGTCACTTTGTTGATATTACTGGCTGTTACCGATCATTGGGTTGTGTAGTATCAAACATCACTAATTTCTTTGCAATTATTTCTTAAGAAAATCTCTCAAGAACGATTTGATTTATAGAAGATCCATCAAGAAAACCCTTAATGGCGTCTTCTTCAACTTCATCCAATCAAAAGAGCTTTAAGTATCATGTGTTCTTGAGCTTTAGAGGAGAAGACACGCGTAAGACCTTTGTTGATCATCTTTACGTTTCTCTTAAGCAACTAGGTATTCACACCTTCAGGGATAACGAGGAACTGGAGAAAGGAAAAAGGATCGATGAGCTCTTCAAAGCCATTGAAGAGTCAAGGTTCTTTATAATTGTTTTCTCCCAAAACTATGCATCTTCTTCTTGGTGCCTGAAGGAACTTGCGAAGATTATGGAGTGTCAAGATGAAAATGAGCAGATTGCTTACCCGCTCTTTTATGATGTGGAGCCCAGCGACATCCGCAAACGAAGTGGGCCAGTTGAAGAAGCCATTGCCAAACATAAGACTAACGAACAGATTACGAAATGGGAAAAGGCTCTGGAAAGTGCAGGGAATCTGGTTGGGTGGAATCTAAAAAACATTGCTGATGGGTAAAAATTTCTTTATCGTATCTCTGCAAAAGTATTCTTTCATTTTTGTATTTCTAATCAAGTCTAGCTGTGGATGTAGAAGTGTCATCCATGGCCTTGATGTTAGGTTGTAAAATTTCAACTCAAAGTTGAGTCTTCTATGTGATGATAGAACCTCCTTAAAGTCAGCAACAAATTATATATAAATAGTTCTCCCTTCACTCCACCATATCTGACTTTTCACCCATTTCTTCCTTGATTTATGAAGTATGTCTTAGTTTTATAGTTAGTATTTTTAGTATTATTTTAAATTTTAGAAGTAATAGGCATATAAGTATTACTTGTTTTCTTTGCTTTGAAATGCAATTCATTGAAACCGTTTCCTTCAAATTTAAGAGGAATATTTACTTCTTTTGCAGCAGCAAAAAATCACTTTTCTTCTTCTCAATTGAGCCTTAAAACCCAGTAGCATAGATTGATCTTCTTATTTTCCAACATTGTAGAAGCATATATGAAGCATGAAATATGGTTGTATGGTATAGTGCTGAAACTAATTTATCATGTGGGATATTCTTGATCAAAGCTACTTGAATCTTGTTTCATCTACAGGCATGAAGCTGAAGCCATAAAAAAAATTGTTAAAGAAATTTCACTCAAGTTACGATCCATTCATTTGAGCAATGATGAAAATGTAATAGGCATGGACCACCGCATGCAAGATCTTGAGTCGTCTTTGGGGATCGGTTTGAACGATAAAGCGCGCATGATAGGGATCAAGGGGATGGGAGGCATTGGGAAGACAACTTTGGCCAGAGCTATTTTTGATAACTTAGCTTCCCATTTTGAAGGTAGTTTCTTTGCTGATGACGTAAGGGAAATTTCAAAAAAGGAAGGTTTGCGGTCATTGCAAGAACGAATCCTTTCAGGCGTTCTAAAAGATGAAAACATGCGTGTGGGGAGTGTTCATGATGGGAAAGAACTCATGAGAATGAGGCTACCCTATAAAAAAGTCCTTCTTGTTCTAGACGATGTGGATGACGAAGAGCAGCTTGAGGCGTTAGCTGGTGATTGGTTTAAGGATGGAAGTAGAATAATCATAACAACAAGAGACGAGAAAGTGCTGCTAGCACACGGAGTAGATACAAAATGGATTCATGATGTCGGCTTCTTGTCGGATGAGGAAGCAATGAGCCTGTTTAGTAGGTATGCATTTAAGAGATACATTCCAGATGAAGGGTATGAAAAGCTTTCATCAGAAGTAGTACGTTATGCTGCTGGTCTTCCCTTAACGATTAAAGTTTTGGGTTCACATCTGCGTGGTGAAAATGAGCTAGTGTGGAGAGGTGCACTAAAAAGACTAGAAACAATTCCATCTCGGAAAATTATAGAGGTGTTGGAAATAAGCTATAACAGCCTAGAGGATGATCACAAGGAAATGTTCTTAGATGTTGCATGCTTCTTGAGGGGGTTTCCTAAAGAGTATGTAGTTAGAGTCCTTGATAGCTGTGGATTTAGTGCCGCATATGGTTTAAGAATTCTTGAGCAAAAATGTCTCATAACAATTTTAAATGATGACTCGAGTAGATTGGGTATGCATGATAGACTAGTAGAATTGGGACAGAATATTGTTCGGCGATCACACCCCGATGACCCCAACAAACACAGCCGACTCTGGATTCGCGAGGAAATTGAAAAACTATTCACCGATGATTCGGTAATTAGCATCAAATTTACTAAAACTTATAATAAATTTTCATTACCTATAACACAAGTTTTATATATGGTGATTGGTTTTGGATTATAGGGTACTGAAGCATCAACATGTATAGGACTGGAGCTGGTGTGGAAGGAACTGAGTCCTGAAATTATCATCAAAAGCCTTGGAAACATGAAGAAACTTAGATATCTTTGTCTTGGTGGGAAGCATGATGACTGTTTCCCTAGGGACTGGAAGTTTGATAAAACAAAACAGTACTTACCGAATTCGTTACAGTTTTTGTATTGGAATGTTTACCCTGGTTTGTCTTTACCCCCAACATTTCGAGCAAATCATCTTGTTGGACTTGAACTGGTTGGAAGCAAAATCGTGCAACTTTGGGAAAGCGGAGAAAGAAAGGTATATTGATTGATTAATTGTAACCCTTTTGCTGTATGTGTTAGCTTATACATGAATACTCTGTGTAATTAGTTTTCTTTTTGCATGTGATATATAGGTTCTTAAGAAGCTCAGATTCCTCGACCTGAGAGATTCCAAGTTGAGGACCCTTGACCTTGAGATGACTCCGAATCTTGAGAGGTTAATTCTTATTGGATGTCATGATTTGACAGAGATTCATGCGCCCATTGGATGTCTAGATAGGCTTGCTCTCGTAAATTTAATTGGTTGCTCATGGTCTGTATCTTTTTCTTTGCTTAAAAAGTTGGAATCACTTGTGCTTCTAAGTATACCTGAGTTATCTGTGGCTGCGAAGTGCTTGGAGGAATTCCCAAGGGACACCACAAACAATCTACCAATGCTGCGGTTTGCATTCCACTATTGTAAAGAACAAACCTTGTCAACCGGAATTGATTCTAAGGCTGTCGTTCTAGATCTCCAACCTTGCACAAAACTTGAGAGTGTTTCAGGAAGCATTTGTGGTTTACAACATCTAAGACGCCTTAGATTCTATGGCTTTATTCCAGAGTTGCCTAATGACCTTGACCTGTTGAAATGCTTAGAACAGCTCAATTTGGTGTCTACACACATCAAATTTCTTCCTGATAGTGTTTGTATGTTGAAACACCTAAAATCTCTCACACTTAAAGATTGTTGGTATCTTGAAGAGTTACCGGAGAATCTTGGTTGGTTAAAAAATTTAGAGGAGTTGAGTTTGTTGTCTGCAAGTATTCGATGTCTTCCAGATAGCATTTGCATGCTGATTCATCTGAAATCTCTAATACTTGAATCTTGTGTGCTCCTTGAGAAGTTACCCGAGGATATTGGGCAATTAGAATGTTTAGAGGTGCTGAACCTGACCAAGTGTGTATCTTTAGGAGATATTCCAAACAGCATATGTAACTTGAAATGTTTGAGATTTCTCTTTCTTGGCTTTTGTAGTAAACTTGAGAAATTGCCTAAGGATTTTGGAAATCTAGGACTTTTAGAAGGTTTAGATATATCGTTAACACGAATAAGTCGTCTTCCACACAGTATGTCTTCGATGACTGGTGTGGTTATTTTTGGATCCACATCACTTCTTGAAGGGAAAATGACTTAAAAGCACAACGAAGTTTCCAAACCATTCAAAAAACCTCAATCATGTTTTGTCTGTTCAAAAAAACCCAACGAACTTAACCTTTTGTCTAAAAAGTCCAACAAAGTTTCAAACCGTTCAGAAAATTCCAATTTTGTTTTGCTTAAGTTGTTGGATTTTTTTTGAACAGTCAAAACATGATTGGAGTTTTTTAAACGTTTTGGAAACTTCGTTGGTCTAACAAGTCATTTTTCCGATACGGTAATAAGCCACGTCATCTGTTTTTCTTATTTGACTTTCGAGAAAGTGTAACTTAGTTGGGCTTTTTAGATAAAATGTTAAGTTTGTTGGGTTTTTTTGAACAGACAAAACATGATTGGGTTTTTTTAAACGGTTTGGAAACTTCGTTGGGCTTTTAAGTCATTTTCCCCTTCTTGAACAGTCATGTGCTTTTGCAACCGAGATATTCCAAAATAGTCACTTCCGCAACATACCGACACCCACAGATTAAGGAGCCAGTCTACGTGGTACAGAGACCATCTGACGAGGTATTTTCTTCCTGTTTCCATTGATTATATTATGTTTTAGAGACTAAGCAAATCATGTAACAGGCTGAAATTTTAAATGATTAGAGTCGTCCATAATTATACTGTTTATTACATCACATTAATTAGCAGTTTATTTCGAGATGTAAGCCTAGTTCCATAGGGTAGCTGATTTATTCTCTTAAGGAATGTAACTCGATTTGGAACTCTGCATAACCGAAAGACTATTTCTTCAGCCTTGTACCATGACAAAGTTTAAGTATTAGATATGAAATCGTAGCAACACATACTGATGCATGTGGATGATATTCCATTTTTATTTATTTTTTTCATTTTCTTCAACTGAACAAGTGTGCAATTATGGATCCTAACATTTGAACCGTTTCCTGCATTTAGGAATTCCACGGACCATTTGAACCCTAGTTTTCCTAAGGGAAAAAGTGGAGCAATAAGCCTAAAAGTGTTATTGAAATGTTTTAGCTAGCAAACATTGTAACCCATTAAGCGTTTGACTTATCCATTTAGCATTTTATTCAGGTGTTGGTGGCGGCCTTGTTGGTGATGGAGGTGGTGATAAAATTAAGTAAAATTTTGAAAGAAAAATTAAGGTAAAGTATTTGAACTTCATATAACTAGCATGTAATGAAAGGTGGTATAACCATGTCATACTTTGGTATAGTATACCGGAATGAATGTAAGATGTATCAAGTTTTTACTAAGATTGTGAAAGTTTCTTGCAACATTATTTTGTAATGTTGGTGTGTAGTTATATTTTGAATGTTCTCATGTTGTAGAACTTGTATCTATGTAAATGGAAGATCGGGTGTGAAAGAGTCAAATATTACTCTTGAATTTGTATATTTGTTCTCATGTTGTAAATTTTTTTGAAATATGGATAACGTCTATTGTGTGGACAATGTTATTTTATGAGAATGAATAAAAGAATAAGGTTGCGTTTAGTTACGGAAAAACAGTTTTCATTTTCTGTTTTTCGTTTTCCCTTTTCAGTTTTCGTTTTCCGTTTTCGGTTTTCATTGGAAAATTTACAGAATGCGTTTAGTTAAAACTTATTCATTTTTCATTTTCAGTTTTAGAAAATTTGAAAACGTATTTAGATGTGTATTTTTCTATCGGTTTTTATTTTTAGAAAACGGTAGCGGTGGTAGGGTGGGCATGGGGACGGTGGCGGTGGTGGTGGCTGCGACAATTGTGGCAGTGGTAGTGATGATGGCGGTGGTGGTAGTGGTGATGGGGTAGTGGTGGTGGTGATGGTAATGGTAATGATAGGTCGGTGATTGTGATAGTGGTGATGGGTGGGTGTGTTTGTGGGGGTTGGTGTGTGTGTGTGTGTGTGTGTGTGTGGGGGGGGGGGGGGGGGGGGTTTGGGTGTGTGTGTTTGTAGGGGTGTGAGTGGGGGGGGTGTTTGTGGGGGTTGGTGTGTGTGGGTGTTTATAAGTGTGTGTGTGTGTGTGTGTGTGTTTGTGGGGGTAAGGGTGGTGTGGGTATGTGTGTGTGTGTGTGTGTTTGTGGGTGTGTGTGTGTGTTTGTGGGTGTGTGGGTGTTTATGGGGGTGTGGGTGGGTGGGTGTGTGTGTGTGTGTGTGTGTGTGGGGGGGGGGGGGGGGGGGTTGGTGTGTTTATGTGTTTGTGTGTGTGTGGGTGTGTGTGTTTGTGGGGGTTGGTGTGTGTGTGTGTGAGTGTGTGTGTTTGTGGGGGTTGGTGTGTGTGTGTATGTGTTTGTTTGTGGGTGTGGGTGTGGGTGTGTTTGTGGGGGTTAGTGTGTGTGTGTGTTTATGGGGGTGTGGGTGGGTGGGTGGGTGTGTGTGTGGGGTGGGTGGGGGGGTGGTGTGTTTATGTGTTTGTGTGTGTAGGTGGGTGGGTGTGTATGTGTGTGTGTGTGTGTTTGTGGGGGTTGGTGTGTGTGTGTGTGAGAGAGAGTGTGTGTGTGTTTGTGGGGGTTGGTGTGTGTGTATGTGTTTGTTTGTGGGTGTGGGTGTGGGTGTGTTTGTGGGGGTTAGTGTGTGTGTGTGTGTGTGTGTTTATGGGTGTGTGTATGTGTGTTTGTGGGGGTTGGAGTGTGTGTGTGTGTGTGTGTATGTGTGTGTGTTTGTGAGGGTGGGCTTGGGAGTAAGTGTAGTTAGGTAGGAGTGTGGTGGGTTGGGGGTGTTAAGGTGAAGGTGGGTAGAAGCGAATGGGGTAGGAGTAGGTGTTTATATTTTAGAAAAAATTTGGAATTAGAAAAATGTGGAAAATAATGACTATCGGTTTTCCAAAATTTTCCAACTTCTTTGTAACTTTTAAAAACGAAAATTTTTATTTTCCGTGAAAAATTTAGAAAAATAGACGAACTAAACGCGATTTCAAAATTCTCATTTTTTTGGAAATTTTTTCCGAAAAACGGTCTATTTTTCCGCAACTAAAATGCATCCTAAATTTTTCGTAATATGGATACATTGAATCTTATATAATTATTATAATTATCATGCATTCTCACTAAAGTCTATTTAGAGAAAGTTTATGGTGCGTTTGGTTGTGAAAAATTGTTTTCTTTTTCTTAGAAAATGTTTTCAGAAAATAAAGTTGAGTTCATTTTCAATTTTCAATGAAAATTTTAGAAAACACATTTGGTTGAAACCGGGTGAGTTTTCATTTTCCATCTTAGAAATATTGAAAACTTTGGAAACTATAAAACTCACTTTTCTAATTTACATACAATTTGGAAAACTGAAGGTGCATGTGGTTGTGAAAAATTGTTTTCATATTCTAAGGAAAATGTTTTCAGAAAATAGAGTTGAGTTTTCATTTTCAATTATCAGTATTCAATGAAAATTTTAGAATACACGTTTGATTGAAATCGGGGAAGTTTTCAGTTTCCATCTTAGAAATTTGGAAAAAATTTGGAAATTTGTAAAAATCACTTTTCTAATTTACATACAATTTGGAAAACTGAAAATTTTCATTTTCTTAGAAAATTTTAGGGAACTGAACCAACCAAACGCGTTTTCAAAATTTCCATTTTTCTTGGAAATTTTTCCTAAAAAACTGAAAAATTTTACACAACCAAACACACCCTTATGTTGCGTTTAGTTACAGAAAAACAATTTTCATTTTCCGTTTTTTGTTTTCCCTTTTCAATTTTCATTTTCCGTTTTCATTTTTCATTGAAAAATTTAGAGAACCCGTTTAGTTAAACTTATTTATTTTTCATTTTCAGTTTTAGAAAATTAGAAAATGTGTTTAGATGTCTATTTTTCTATCGGTTTTCATTTTAAAAAAACGGTAGTGGTAGTAGGGTGTGGGTGGGGGCGCGTGACGGTAGCGGGTCGGCGGCGGTGGTGGTGATGACAGGCGATGGTGGTGGCGGCATCAATTTTATCAGTGGTGGTGATGGTGGTGGTGCTAGTGATGGTAGGTCAGTGATTATTGTGGTGGTGTTGGGTGGGTGGGGGTGCGAGTGTGTGTGTATGTGTGTTTGTGGGGGTAGGTGTAGGTTTGTGTGTGTGTGGGTGTGTGTATATGTGAGGGTGGGGGTGGGGGTAGGTGTGGGTGTGTGGGTATGTATATGTGTGTGGGTTGGTGTGTGTGTGTGTGTGCGGGTGTCTGTGTATGGGTGGGTATGTATGTGTGTGTGGGTGTGTGTGTGTGTGTGTGTTTGTGGGTGGGTGTGTGTGTGTATGTATGTGTATGTGTGTGTTTATGGGTGGGTGGGTATGTATATGTATGTGTGTGTGTTTGTGGGTGTGTGTGTGTGTTTGTGGGTGGTTGTGTGTGTGTTGGTGGGTATGTATGTGTATGTGTGTGTGTGTGTGTGTGGGTTGGTGTGTGCGTGTGTATGTTGGTGGGTGTGTGTGGGTGGGTATGTATGTGTGTGTTTGTGGGTTGGTGTGTGTGTGTGTGTGCGGGTGTGTGTGTGTGGATGGGTATGTATGTGTGTGTGGGTGGGGGGTGTTAAGGTAAGGGTAGGTAGAAGTGGATGGGATGAAATCGGTGTGTGTTTATAGAAAAATTTTGGAATTTGAAAAATATGGAAAACAATGATTATCAGTTTTCCAAAATTTTCCAACTTCTTTGTAATTTTAGAAAACGGAAAATTTTCATTTTTCGTGCAAAATTTAGAAAAATAGACCAACTAAAAGCGTTTTCAAAATTCTCATTTTTCTTGAAAATTTTTTCCGGAAAACGATCCATTTTTCCGCAACTAAACGCACCCTTAATGTCTGTCTATTTGCAGAAAGTCAGTATGAAAAAACTCACTTTTAGATTAATGAAGAATCTAGATTAAAGACTATTTTACCCTTGCTAAAAAAAAAAAAAAAAAAAAAAAAAAAAAAAAAAAAAAAAAAAAAGGAGATAAACATAGTGCAAACAACCCAACCCACAATAATGCAAGCATTACATAATCAGAAGAGATTACTACAGTACAGAGCCAAAAATATAACCGACTAACAATCAAGATAAGAATATTCACTATACAGGAACACCAAGATCGTGAGAAACACAGTAACAATTTTATACCCACTTTTATGAGCTTATCATAAAAGAAGTTAATGCCCTCATCATCAAAAATAGCCTAGCAAGCTTGTGTGTGCCCTTTCAATCCAGTTTAGGAAACAATAATACACATCTAAATTCAAAATAATATATATACATGCACATAAACCCAACAAACTTTAACAGGAATCTAGTTGCTTAAGCTACATACATCAAGTCTGGTAATGTAACTCTCCTAAATCATCTAATCATTGAATTTCTTCAAATACTTACATAACTTAATTTAATTTCTACAAACTATCCACTACTTGTATGCTATACAAAAACTACACCCAATAAATTTCACCCTTGTGTGGTAGGTGTTAGTAGTTAGTTATGATGACAGTTCACTGTTCAATTAAATTACAACACATGGCAATTAAAAGATTCCAACTTTAAATTCAATGGGTAAAAGAAGGTTTTAATTAATCCATCATGATCTCAAACTCACCCCATCACACTCTTGTTGAAGACTCCGCTTTTCAAGTAATTTCTTCAAAGCATACGAACATCTACCAATCAATTAATAAAAAATTTCCATTAGATTGATTATTTACCTTTTCTTATTTTCATTTGAAATTAAAAATAAATAAATAAAAAGTGTTGTTATGATTTAGATGGATGATTTACCTCCATGGGAGGTGATCAATGAACATAGAAGGCGATACAATCAAATCCATGAAAGCTTCCTTTTTAACCACATAAGCTTCAAACCCACACTGTGTGGTTAGTGTACTCTTCCATCTTCTATAAAGAGGGACATTGTTATTTTTCTTGTCGGGGATTATATGAATGATGACACCTGGCAAAAACATTTCTCTAAAGTTTTCATGTGTCTCCTCTTTTTCATGTGATGATGGCATGGCTTCCATGTACTGTGATACAAGATGATCACGTGATGTCTCCTCATCATGTGGAGGCTCATAATACGGATTAGAGTTTCTATTTGATGAAAAACGTCTGCGATTGACATTATTATCATCATCCGATGTATCATTTATGTCTATATTATGCCAATGATTGGAATCTTCATTTTGTTCCCGAAAGCTCACTACAGTGATTTTCAAAAGCTTAGTGTCAACATGCAAACAGTTATTTTGCAGGATATAATAAATTATTTTTATTATTTTGATTTTAATATACATAATGGGGGTATTTTAGTAATTAAGTACCACGTATAGCGTGACCCTCGTCTTCATTTCTTGGTGGCAATGAGCTCGACCCTGAAGAAGAACAAGGCTCTTCATGAGGCTTGTGCCATAGATAAGTGCTCACTGAAAGAAACCTTCTTGCAAGTTTCTGCATTTTTGCTGAGTCAGCATCCCTGTCATTCGATAGTGCCAGCATGGCAGCTCTTTGCAACCTCATGATCGAAGCAAGCGAAAGGCGCGATGAAAATTCATTATCGTACACAATACTGCAGAAAATAAGTAGACATTTTAAAAAATAATTGGGAGAAAAATGGATGACAAAATAAATAAAAAATAAAAAAATTACCTTGTGACAAAACCTGAACATGCATTTGCTAAGACTGAATCTACACATGGAAGTGGGCCATAACTATAAACTTGTAACTGAGGATATCGACCATATAACTGTTGATAAGAAGGAAAATTATAAACAAACAAGTCCGGGGACTAAATTGTAATTTTTCTCAAAATGAAAGGTTTTAAATATACCTTTAATCCTAGCATTGAAGCGATAGCTCCACCAAGGGAATGTCCCACAATGCGAAGGTTGTAGCCTTCACACTCACATCCCTCTCCCAGCAATGAAGTAAGCAATCCGCCAGCTTGGAATTCTGATTTTCAATAAATTCTAGAAGAAATCAGTTTAAATTGTCATTAGGATAAACATTATAAACACTATGATAATGTTTCCACCCTAGTTATATATTGTTTGGGCAAATTACACAAAATGCCATTACATTATAAAAACCTGTTACCAAGTTTGATTTGTTTACATGGAAAATTGTTAATGTGTGTTATAGTATCAAAATATGGTAAAAGGAGATAATGTAATGTAATGGATTTTGTGTGATTTGCTGAAATAGTATGATTAAAAAAGAGAAAGAAAGATTAAATTCATACCTTTTTTTTCAGGATTTCCATCAATTTGCTGATAGAGATCACGTGCAGACTCGACTATACCGGAGTGTCCATAATATCCTGAACCTGGTGGAATAAGATTACCACTGTGACAAGGTCATGAAAATGTCATAATAAGATGCCATTCAAAAATAAATGTTTAAAAAAGAATATTATAAAACTTGTCCCAAAATAAATGCAAGATTATTTTTTTCCATTTTGAGTGTGAGAGAGAGAGAGAGAGAGAGAACAGAACGTACTATATCAAACCATCTATATCTTCTGTAGCAAGCACACATTCCTTACTTAAACCATCTGTTAGTAAATCTTCAGGAGTTTCAGTTCCTCTCACACAAATCACAACAGATTTTATGTCATGAAGAACCACAACAAAGTATGCTGCTTCACATCTCGCCTGAAAACCCAACAATATCCAACTTCAAAGTTCAAAACAAATAAATAACTAGTGGGATGACCTTTATTAATCTTATATTTTCGATAAATTTTTTTCTAATGTTCTCGTACACAGGGACCATTTTTGTAAATTTGCTATTAGACAGTGACCATTTTTATCATTTTTTGAAACGTTGGGACAATTTCTGTAATTTGTGAAAAGTAGGGAACGTTTATGCAAGTGAAACCACATGGACCATTTCTGTAATTGTATGAAACATAGGAACTATTTTTGTTAATTTGCTATTTGCCAGGAATCATTTCTGTAATTTTTTAAAACACAAGGACCGTTTTTATAAAAAAAAAAAAATTCTGCACAAAGACCGTTTTTGTAATTTTTTCTATATAGGGACCATTTCTGTAATTGTATGAAACATAGGAACCATTTCTGTTAACTTGTTATTTGGCTGGGATCATTTCTGTAATTTTTTAAAACACAAGGACCGTTTTTATAAAAAAAATAATTCTGCCCAAAGACCGTTTTTGTAATTTTTTCTATATAGGGACCATTTCTGTAACTGTATGAAACATAGGAACCATTTCTGTTAACTTGTTATTTGGCTGGGATCATTTCTGTAAATTTTTAAAACACAAGGACCATTTTTATAAAGAAAAGAAATTCTGTACAGGGATCTTTTTGTAATGTTTTCTATATAGAGACCATTTCTGTAATTTTCTGTTAAACTAGGGAACATGTATGTACAGAAAAAAATCTTGGCAGGGACTGTTTGGGTAAATATCCCAACAAATGTAAGGATATATAGAATTATTTTTTATAAAAAGGGTCCTTGTGTTTTAAAAAACTACAGAAATGATCCCTCGCAAATAGCAAATTAACAGAAATGGTTCCTATGTTTCATACAATTACAGAAATGGTCCATGTGTTTCACTTACATAAAAGTTCCCTACTTTTCACAAAATTACAGAAATAGTCCATGCCTAAAAGCAAAATTACAGAAATTGTCCTTATGTTTCACAAAATTATAGAAATGGTAACTGTCTAATAACAATTTTTGTAATTTATAGGGACCATTTATGTAGAGAAAAGTTCTTGGCAGGGACTGTTTGGGTAAATATCCCAACAAATGTAAGGATATATAGAATAAAGACATGTGAAAAGTGAAAACTAGTCATGAAGTAACAACAGATTAAAAATTACAAAAATAACCTGATAGACACGTCCTTGTCGAAGTGTATCAGGGGGCAAATTGACATATTTTAAAAAAGCTTTTGCATGACCTCTCCACCAATTGTCCCCTTTGAGTTCAGGAAGCTTATTTCTAACCCAAGGTGTCCAAATCCCTTGCCTATGCAACCATGCACAAAGGAACAATACAGGATTTCTTCCAACATCTAGTAAAAGACCCTGAAATATTAATTAATTAATTAAAATTAAGAAACTGTTATAAACATATGAAAAGACAAAAGTTATGAAACTGACTGTATAGGCAGCTTCTGCATAAGGATGAAAATCAGCAGCTCCTTGAATCAATTCTTGAGAAGCCACCGTGACTTCCTCTTGAAAATTAGGCATTCGGCTTTCCCTTTGCAACAAAGCTAGGCCTGTATACAGTAATTAATTAATCAAGTCACAGAAAGTAATAGAGTCGATCACAAAAATGAAGAGAAAAAAAAAAAAAAAAGACCTTATCACAAAATTAACATAATATTTCTTTTCAAATGTAAACAAATTAGGTTCATTTTAAAGAAAAGAAAAACCTGCCAAGAGTTCTAGATGTCCTTTCCCAGATGCACGATAAGCAACAAGGTCACCCAGTAACTGTGCCACTGAGAAAACTTCATCTTCCTCCATTGCAGTTCTACAATTTGAGGTAAGCAAAATCAATAATACACATAAGAATTTAAAGGGTTGTTTCTTTTTGACTTGATGAGCTTAATGTCTTAAGCACTTAATCTACACAGCTATACATGGCTGTATTAAGACACTAACCCTTTACCTATTTCCCCTTCTTTTTTTTCCTCGCATCATCTCTATTGTGAAATGTATGTTTTTGGAATGTAAGGGTAAAATGGTCATTTAGACTCATTCAGATGGTTGAAAAGAAACAGACGTTATGTATACAACACTTAATGGGGAAAGAAAAAGATTCGGAAGCATACAAGTATTTTATACGTCCCATACAGCACAATGCCTCACGGATGCCATGATCAAATATCTCATGGTAATGGTGTTTCCATGCTTTGTTTTCATTTGTGTAGAAAGATCTCCATCTTAAAACATCAGATCCTGAAAAACATTGTAACAGTGTGACAAAACACACCATGATGATGAATAGAACCAACATACTATGCAGCCAGATCTTGTTAGTTGAAAGAATCCCTGTAGAAAAAAAAAAAAAAAAAAAAGTTTTAGGGATAGTAAGACACTTGTAATAGTGGAAAGAACAAAATAAGAGAAATGAGACTCAAGTTTACCTAATACACATGCATTTGGAGTTCGATCTTCAAAAACATTTCTTGAAACACTGAATACAAGATAACTTGCACTCATAAACTGGAACATTGTAATTACAAATGCAAATCGGGTCCACCGTATCCACTTCCTGTATCTAATCTGTTAAGTAATAACAGAAATTTTAAATTAGGTGACATCTGTACAATTGTGATATGTCAATTCCAATGGAACATTTGCATACAAAGATATTCCATTTGTATGATTGGGTATAGGTAGATAGGATACCAAATTTTGTTAATGCATAAATTCAACAATTAGTTGCTAATAATTAGGAAAAACAAGGTCCAACAATGCCAATACTCACACTGTTCAAGATTAAATCCTAGATGATGTATTGTAATAACAATGTGGATGATGGAGAAAGGACATGTATCTTGATCAAACATGTTTATGATATGGAAATGGAAATTAAATGATAAAGGTATGACAAGTCAAACCTGATGTGACAAGTGGTTATGTTAAGACTACTTGTCTATGAAAAGAACTAAGACTCTAAATGGGTGTGACGAGCTTTATGAGCCAAGTATGTGTTATGATATGACAGTATGAGATATGTCTTCGATTGTAATGCAACATGTCCAATATGGTACTATGCTATGTATCTACTGATATGTTATGAGATATCTAAAGGTTCCATCATTTCTATGATTGATAAGTAATGTGTAAAGCATGCTAACAATATGTACAGGAAGCTCACGTAGGATAATATGTTAAAGTGTCATTGTAAAGGACCAGATGTGTTAAAGTATCCTAATTGGAATATATGTCAATGTTTTAAGACTAGGCCTAATATGATATGTATATGCTTAGGATTAAGGCCTAAAATGATATTGTCAATGGACTTGCATGTGTATGATATGTTGATGTGATATGGAATAGATTTCCTAGGACATTGGAAATCAAAGGCAGTGAGTTAAAGAAGCTAATAAAGCTCAAGAAAGATTAAAATCATCGGCTAAGGCGATTAACATGAGTCAAGAATTTGCCAAACCATATATAGCTCAAAACAGGAGTTTTGTGAAATGGTTCCTTTCCAAAATGATGGTGATATGTTTTCTACAGAATAGTATATATTTTACCATGTATTATGATGAAATGTTGTGGAGAGGTTAAGCAAGGAAAGGCACAAGGTTGTGTAAAGCAATCTGTAGTTCATGAAACCTTGAAGGATCTTATTTCTATAAAAGCAAGTGGTATGTGGGCAAATACTATGTGTAGAAGCATACTGATATCTCAAAAATGGAGATGGCTTGCTGTAGCCACAACTTATCACCTATCTATACTCTTTCTCAATTTTTTTATGTTGTGGACCAGTTCAGAGGTTAAGCAAGGAAAGGCACAATTTATCACCTATCTTTATCATCATGTATTATATGATCAAGTTGAAAACACCGAGTCCTTAAACAAAATTTATCAAGAGTTTGATCCACTAATTGGTAAGAAAAACAAATTTCTTACTGATGTTCATTTTCTGAACATTTTTCTTAACCAACCCCGTCATTGTATGATTACTAATATAAATAAGAAGAAAAAGAAGAAATCGATGTGAAATTTTACCCGCCGATGACGCCGAATTAGGGTTCCAACAGCTCGTTTTTCGGAAGGAGTATTAATAATCGTCATGGCCGTAGCTCTTTGGGAAATTGCGATCGGAATCATCGTGACTATTCTCAGAAACGAGACAAAAAGAATCACAATAAATGGAATAATATCTCCAAAGTCACAGTCCGGATAAGCCACGGTGATCAAAATGATGTTGATGATTATCAATAGAAGATTCGAAATCCCTAGAAACATAGCGCTCCATCTCACCTGCTTGATGTTAAACCCCTCGATCATTGTGATGCTAGTAGATTAATAGTCACATTGATACGATCAACAAGAAAGGGATTTAACATCGACGACCAAATTGGGGATTCTGGGAATCATTGAGTTATTGGGGAAGAGAGTGAAGATGTTCGTTGAATTCGGTTGTTTGATTCTTCAGAAAACGTGCGGGCCCTTGTTATTGACGCTCGTTGATCATGCGTGTAAGAGAAATTCAAAGAAAAAACGAATTACAAAATGAACTTAGGTCAAACAAATTTTATTAGCAAGATAAGATGTAAAGTTCTTTAATCGTAGGCCTTGTTTGTTTTCAAAATGTTGATAAATATATTTGAGAAATTAAATATCCTTCTACTATTTCTTCCTACAAATCCTCCTACCCAATTGAATAGTGACATGTGTATCATTTAATGTTGATTTAATGATATTTTAATATATTAATATGACACATGTCATCATTTAATTAGGTAGGAGGATTTGTAGGAACAAAAATAGGAGAATATTTAATTTCTCAATATATTTTATTAGAAATAATTATTTTATTATTATTTTCTTGAAATTATATTTTTTTAAATTAAACATTTATAAAGCATTGTAATTATTATCTATATTAATTTACATCTCGATTTACGACGTGTTCGGCAAAACTAGCTGGTAGCGGATAGCGGTAGCGGTTAACGGGTAGCGGGTAGCTGGTAGCATTTGATTTTGGAGCGTTTTGTTGAAAGCTACTTCATGTAGCTTTTGATTTTAGAGTGTTTTGTTTATCTAGGTCGCTACCACCGCCATTCTAAAAATGTCATAACTTCTGTATTGATCTCGTAGCCATCGGAAAAGACAGGAGTGGGTGGAGTAGGAGCTTATGTAGGCTTGTCTTAGATCAAATTTCTACTTTGAGGTATGCTTCTAGTATTTTTCTCCTTGCCCTTTTCTTCTTCTTAGTCAAAAACATCACCACCACCGTTATGGTGGTGGAAGCCACCTCCGGCCACCACTACTATGATGGAAATGGGTGGTGTTGTTTCCAACAATGGTAATGAGTTCATAATAGGCTTGGGTGCTGAGAAGATGAAACCTAAAAACCCTAAGTACATAACTTATCTAATAGCAACATACATTGGATTTTCACATTTGATAATGTACTTTGAGTAAGGGTTTGTGATTCTAATTGGCTTTTTGACTTGATGTAATATTGCTACTATTAGGAACTTAATTTCCAGCATTAATAGTCTATGGTTGATGACTTATTGGGTTAAGATGTCAAATTAACCCAATAAGTAAAAGTTAGGAATTTATGTAAAATACCTATTTTGATCCTGTTTTGTAAAAATCCTAGAAAAATCATCAGGAGTCGGATTTAGGGTCCGTCATTTCTCAAATTTCAGATCTTGAGTCTAGTATGCCCGAAGTTTTTTCCTTGACCTGATGTTGGCTAACTAGGGTGAAAATCATTATTTTCACAGACTAGTCCAAAATTAACTGAATTGATATGTAGTTTTGTAAAATCCATGGAAAATTATAGAAAACTTGTATGGACATGTACAAGTGGTTCCTAGAAATATAAGACATTGAACTACTAGAATATAGAAAAATATTGTAACTTTGGTAGGCTTTGGTGGTGGTGTTAAATTGGCCTTGAACAGGATGTTTTTTTAGGTTAAAATCTAGAAATTTAATCTATTAGATTACTTATATGTTTAGGGTGAATGGTAGCCATTTTTAATCTAAATTTATATTCTTAGGAGTTTGGAAAAGTGAATCAGTGTGATTGGGTTTTCGAGCTACAGTCACAGGTTTATCATGATACTCGATGTGAATTTCTCATTATAATGATTGATGTTGTGCATCTTTTACTTTAACTCATTTGTGCTAATAGGATGTATATGTGGGTAGCACTAGGTTAGGTTACTATCTAGTTAGGGATCGAACATAGCCCATGTGTCCCAAGGGTCGACACATTAAGCAAGGGGGTCGGCGCTGATGTGTCTAATAGGCCAGGTTTGGGGGATCGGGCTTAACCAATGTGTCCCAAAGGGTTGACGTACTGAGCAAGGGGGATTTAGGTATAACCAATGTGTCTCAACATGTGTATGTTTGTTTCCGATTTGTTCTTTTACATGTGTGTATGGTTGTGTGACTAATGTTGTTGATACATGTATGTTAGGGGTAGAGCTTGTAAGATATGATATTGTGTATGTGTGAAATTTATTAAGCTTTATGCATACCCCTTTTCCTTTAATAATATTGTTTCAGGATCAGCAAGTACTCAGGATGGCAGGGCATGACAATACACACGGGCTCGGGATGGATTGTTAGAGTTTTATGTTACATTGGATTATGTTTTTTTTTTGGAATTTAAAATTACCAAATGGTTTTTGAAATTACCTTGATCATTCGATTCTGGTTTGAATATACTTATATTGTTTTTTAAATTTGCAAAATTTATTGCAAATTTTGCAATGTTATGAATTGGTATCAGAGCACATCTTGAGATAATCAATCTCACTTCGGTGAGTTCTGAAATTAAGTTCGCGGCTTAAGAGTTATTTTTAAAAATAAAATTTTATAAAACTAAACGAAACGGTTTGGAAAAAGGTGATTGAAAGCACGTTGTATACAGTTACTCAGTGCTAAAGGAAAAAGGGAAAGTGTTCAAATCTTATTTATTGTTCTACGACATAAAATTGTTATATGTGCTAGAATGGCCGGTTAGTTGTACTGCTTAATTGCCAATTGCTTTGTGCTTTTAGGAATTCTTATTAATTGTAACGCTTGGTCCAGGTATTAGTCATTTCTCATTATGTTTTTAAGGATTTGGGATAGAACTCGACAAGTTGGGGAGCTCCAACTCGCCGTGTATGAATCTCTTTTGCCGCGGAATTTAATGGTCCAACTCGACGAGTTAGGGAGCCCCAACTCGATGAGTTGACGGCCCAAGATGAAATCTTAATTTAGGGTGATGCACCCTATATAAATGATTTAACCTCCCTTGGCTGGCCTTCCTACCAACCTTCATGTCCAGAGAAACCTTAGATTCGTTTTCCATCTGGCATCTTAAGTGTGGTGAGCTTAAAAGAGTGGTTTTTGGTGATTCTTGAAAGGAGCTTAAAGGTGGGAAGCATCTAGCTTGAAGGAGGGGCTTTAGATCCAGAAACTCTTCTTCAAAGGCAACATTTTTTAGGTATATAGTCGTCACTTTGTCATGTATTCATCTCGATCTTCTTATTTTGAAGTTTAAGCATGATTTTGGGGGGTTTATTTGAGTTGTCCAAAAGATGTGGGTTCCAGGGGTTGTCAAGCTAGATCTGACCCCTTTGTGACCTCTTGAAGCTTAAAGTTACAAACTTTATTGGTCCCTATGTCCCATTCATGCAATATGTCCATTATGAAGTCATAAATGAGCCTTAGAGGGTATTTCTAGCATGGATGGACGTAAAGTTTGAAACTTTACGTGTTTTGCCTAACTTTGGACATCAGATCTGTGTTTTCGAACATTGGAGTGAGAGTTTAAGGGCTTAATGGGTCAAGACCCTCTTAAAAGTGTTGGATTAGTGTCTAAGTCCATAACTATTTTGGTATGTACTTGACCCGATGGTGCATGGTCCTTTTTGGGTTGCCTTCACCAAAGCAACTTGATTGGAGAAATAAATAAAGAGAGAGAGAGAGAGGTTATTATGATTTATTAATATGTTATAAGAATAATATATTAAAGGAGAAATCATATTTGCTTAATTAATATTGGTCAATAATTAATTAGGAATTAATTTTGTGATCAAGTGTAATTAATTAAACTAGAGGGGCTGAATTGTAATTATGTGATAGTTACAAAATATGGTAATGGTTATCCTAAATATGGGTTGAACGAATTCAAGGAGATGAGGATCCTTGAAATCGTCCAAAGGATAAAGGATAAGGGTTTTCAAGGCTTATCTTATGGTTGCTTTGTGGATAAGCAACTAGATAAGGATAATGACTGAAACCCTATATCTACACCTATATAAAGACCCTAAGGCCTTAGAATTCGTGTACTTGTTCCCAAGGAGTCCTAAGGACGAATTCTAACCTCTCTCCTCTCTATTTATACCTTCTCCATTTGCTCTTGGTGTTTGTAAGCCATTAGAGGAGTGACACTTGTGACTCTAAGCATTCCAAAGTCATTACAAGGAGATTTGGGATTGTTATTGCTACATAACAATCAAGGTATGATCTTAAACCTAATTACATATTAATATGATTACTTGAATGCTAGAATTAGGGTTTATAGTCTTGGATTCAAAGCATGTACAATAGAGAAACCTAGATCCAAGCATTAGGGTTTGTATGAGCACATAGGATGTCTTATGACCAAAACCCATCAAAAAGGACCTAGGGTTTGAGTTTGAAGATTTATGGATGGTCCTTGAGAGTAAAGTTGGAAACTTTACCCTTCTAAACAACATTTTTAAAGGGGTCTGAGGTTTGGAGTCCTTGGATTCAAAGGAAACGGCTTAATGCATTAAGAAGTGGATTTTATGGTCAACTCAACAAGTTCATAAGTGAACTCGACGAATTGGTGGGACTTTTCGCGATCCGGCCAGTTAATAAGGGAACTCGACGAGTTGATAGCCAAACTCGACGAGTTGAGTCAACTCGGAATGTTGACCTTGACTTTGACTTTGACTAATGTTGACTCTTAGGGTTTGGAGTATTATGTTGAATCTAAAGAATTGTTTATATTTAGGGATTGAGTAGAATAGATACTCGGAGCTAGGGACTATTCAACTTCTATTAGTATTTGAGGTGAGTCTTCTTACCGCACTCATGGGTCGAAGGCACCAAAGTTGGCCCATAATTAATATGATATGTTTGTATTGAATAGGAAATGATATGTTGTTTGATTTATGCATGAGTTTATGTGAAGACCATGGGGGGAGCCCATGGCATACGAATATAAGACCATGGAGGTAGCTCATGACATTCCATTGAAGACCATGGAGGGAGTCCATGACAATTTGTATGTATACGTATGAGCATTACATTATGTGATTATATGTTTTGTTTGACTGGGAAACTCAATAAGCTTGTGCTTACAGTTTATTTGTATGTCTCAGGTACTTCTAGTGATAAGGGCAAGGGCCCGACTTGGTGACGTGGCATGCATTCTCCAGTGTTTTCACTTTTGGTCCTTTATACTTTGAATTTTCAAAATAACATGGATATGTAATGGGATTTTTATATTTACTATGGTTGATGTTATGAGAACAAAAGTTTAAATTTTTTATGAAAATTGGGCTGTTACATTAATATTGATTAACTATTGGACAAACATTAAGTTGCATACCCCTAGAATTAGGTAGCCTTAGATTGTTTGGTTTAGCTATATTGTGTAGCTCTTGTTTGAGTCCAGCCGTTGTAGTGTAGGATATCTCGGCCAAAAACCCGCTTAATTTTAGTTTCATGTAATAGTATTTGTGAGGTCGTTAATTGGCATTGATGGGAGTTTCTTTCCAATAGGATAACAGTGTGGGGTGGGAGTCCTAGTGAACTAGGAAGAGTGTTAGCATGTGCTAGTGTGGGCACACTGTAAGAATTGTCGATGAGAAGTGACTTAGTCACTTCGGGATGGGTCTCGGAACTAGTATGGATAGGTGTGGAAAGAAGATGCTAATGTGACATATGATGCCGACATGGTATGTTGATCTAGCAACATGAAACTAATTATATTACAACGAGTAAGAAGTTTATCTTCCACATGGGTTCTTGTAAGAAGAAAGGAAAGAAGATGGGTTATTGATTTTGCAAAGATGACTATGACAACATACCTTGTATAAAATAAAGGTACACTTTTTTTTAATAAAATAAAGATGCATAAAAATATAGGTACAAATCTTGGTTTCATGGTGATGTTGGCATCTTATTGGTGTATAAATCACCTAAGAGCACTTTCATAAAATGAAATGTTGGTGGACAAATCACCTAAGAGTGCTTTATATGCATGTTATGGTGATAAACATGAAGGAAAAGTACAAGCATGAGTGTGAAAAACTAGAAAAATCAAAGCCTTTAGATACAAAATTACAAAGGGTGTGGTTTGCAATTCACTAGGTGGATGATATGATGCTTTGGTTAAACTATTATTCTTAATAAGATCATTGAAGGTATCCATTGAGGTGCTTTTAAAAAAAAGTCTGCATGTGGGATTAACAACAGGATTTCTTAGCTCTTAGTAAATAACAACCTTTATTATCACCCTCATTGCAACAAAAGTTCTGTAGAGGATGACGTTTAAGATTAATCCCAATATAATTAATTTGTGTGTGAAAGAAAGTTTGAACCTCTTTTTACAAAGAAAAAAAAGAAGAAAATGATTTTTATTCATTTTGTTTGAGGCTAAGTGAAAAGATTTTGGTAAGCATGATGTTTGTTTCAAGTGTGGTACAAAGATGGTACACGTTTTAACAATTGGACAATAAAAGAGTGAATGAAGATTGGAGCATGAGAATTTCTTGTGTTAGGATCGATAATAGCCCAACCATGATCAACATATAAGAACAACGAGGTTCCTTTTTTCTAAAACCAATTGGCAATAGAAGGGATTACCCATTGCACTTATATGCTAGTATCCGATTTTTCTTTTTACCGATATAGGATTGGGTTTGCACCCCAACAATCCTCCCTTAAACCGAAGCTCCACCTTGGCCTCCTTTCCAAGACTGTTCATCTGATCCAATCCTTTTTCATACCGCTGGTATACTCTTGGAACAAGCTCACCTGACATGGCCATCGAGAAGACTTTCAATACAAGGCTTTAGGATCAACGTCTTTAGACTGGGGACCATTGGGGATTGTGCCACCTGCGCCACACTCATCATCGGGGCTACGACCGTAGCTCTAATACCATTTCTTAGGACTGATATTAGACCAACCATGCTCAACATATAATAACAACGAGGTTCCATTTTCTAAAACCAATTGGCAATAGAAAGGATTAATCATTGTCTTATATGCTAGCATCTGGTTTCTCTTTTGACTAATGTGGGATTGGGTTTGCACACCAACATATTGGTGGTTAGTGAATATAATGCATCCCCATTATAGGTTTTTGAGTTTGGCCTATATGTCTTCGTTGAAAAAGTTTGGACTCAATAAGTTGAAGAAAAAGCTTGGCGCTTTTCTAGTCTAGTTTAAGAAGGAATGTTGGAAGATATAAGCTAGACAAGGGCAAATAGATCAATAACTATTAAGTATAGTTGTTATATGACAGTCCTATGTCATTTAGGTGTATGAACCAAGGCTTTGAATCAGTGACTTTGTAGAGCTGCCTTGAAGATTTGAAGGGGCGTCTTTCTCAAAGGGTACATCGGTTCCTTCAACAAGCTGCATTGGTTGCTGCCTTATATATGTGTGTACGTATCGTACTAAATATATGGTTGTGTGTAATTAATAGAAGTTTTTGTTTCCCACACATAGAACCAATCAAAGTAATCTTTTGTCTTCAATGTCTTTCTCTAACAATTATTGGTAGAATTTTCCAGTACATTCTGGTTGATTCTTTTTTATAATAGTGTACAGAACTTGACTAGTATACTAGCAACTCCATTGCAAAAGGTGCTTATGCGAGTGTGAGTCAATATGTTTGAGAAATTTGACTACCGAAATAGGTGTCATTTGAGCTGGAAGATGTTGGATTAATAGATGTATCTGTTTGATCAAAATCATGTGATTGCATCCCTTCAAACTTCTCAGCAAGTGCTTGAAACCCGACTTTGTCTTTAGATGTGATCACATTCATAGTTGGTTCCTCGATTTCAGTATGGCCTTCTAACATATTAACTACTTCAGACATGATAGGCCTAAGAGTTGGGGACTCATTAGTGCACAATAGAGCAATTTCGATCATTCTCACTGCCTCTTTTTTGTTGAAGTCGAAACCCAATCGTGGGTCCACCAAGTCTATCAAACTCCCGTTTTGTTTCAGAACCACAGCCTTAGAAAGGAAAAAAAATATATATATATATATGATAAAACTGTGGATGTGTTGGGAATGTGGTGAAGGATCAAACTGTATATTAAAAGAATTAGTTGTGTCATACCCAATCAAGAAGACAAAAGCAATCTTCATGTGGCGTATATCTCATATTGTCCTTTCCGGTAACGATTTCCAGTGCAAGAACCCCAAAACTGTATACATCTACTTTGTAGGTCAGGAATCCCCATAATGCATATTCTGGTGCCATGTACCCTCTGAAGTACCAAAAGCAAATTGAACAAACGAAAACTGAAAGTAATTAATAAAAGCAACATGATATTATTAGAAAAGACAACGAGACTATTGCTCACATAGTTCCGGCAACTCTATTCGTGATGTGAGTGTTCTCTTCTTCATCAAGCCTTGCTAAACCAAAATCTGAGATCTTTGGAGTAAGGTCAGCATCTAGGAGAATATTTGTCGCCTTTATATCCCTATGAACCATTTTTAGCACCGACTCCTCATGCAGGAAAGCCAAGCCTTTTGCAATGCCCACACAAATTCTTTGTCTTGTAGGCCACTCAATTTCCAACTTATAGTTATACTGCTCTGAGATTTTATAAAAGCATCTTAAATAAATAAATTTGTTCTCAATGGAGAGCCAACTAGCTCTTAGTGGAATGAAAAGACGTCACAATTTCCATTTTCGGATATTACATGTATGTTGTAACCTTACCTTCTTTCAAAACTGTTCAAATTACAGCTATCTATATGTTTCATTTTGTCATCACTATATTATTGATGATATTGATTTTGGTCATCGTTGAATAGTATTTTAAAATTTTGACTAATGAGCAGATATTTTTAATCCACAAAGTCAAATATAGACTTCAAAATTCTTATGGGGTGGAGGGAGTTGCTATTCAAGAAGTAGAAGAAAAGGAGAATACCAAATAGAGCATGTGCTAGAGAATTATTCTCCATGTACTCATAAACAAGAAGTAGTTGCTTGCGTTCCACACAACACCCATGTAGCCTTACAACATTAGGGTGTTGTATACCGGCTATCATGCCTATTTCATTCACAAATTCGCGGTTTCCTTGTTTTGATTTGGAAGAGAGTTGCTTCACAGCGATTAGAGTTCCATCTAATAGTGTACCCTGCGTTTCATGAATTTGACGTTTAGTAGGGACGCCTAATTAATATGATTCTTCTTTTTCATCTTTTACCTTCTATCGTTTACATAGTTAAAGTTTCGTAGATTTTACAATGTGCATTTTAAAAAATGGAATTTAATGTATTTACAATGTTACCTTGTACACGGATCCAAATCCTCCCTCGCCAAGTTTATTTGAATCAGCAAAATTGTCAGTGGCAGCCTTGATTTGTCTATATGTAAATACACCAGTCTGTAAATCCAATCCTCTTAGGTCTGCAGGGAAACAATATTTTAGCAATGAAAAAAATGTACTTCAAAAATCACAACTAAGTATTACTTTTGTTTTATTTGGGGGGTGCATGTTCTTAGGATATTCAACTAGGAAAATATATGTGACTGTGAAATAAACTTTAATTTTCTTAAATTGAGTAGTCATTAAATACCTTTTTCTCTTGAGTTTTTGTTCCTTATATAACCCATCTTCCAAGCGATGCCAAGAATTATGAGACTGAGGCACAACACTGCAGCCACCACTCCAATGGCAACATATGTATAGTTTTTACCATGACTTTGAACCTTGAATTCTATGAAAAGCAACATAATACTAAGTCTCCTAAACAGAATATAAAAATTGATCACTGGAATATAAATGACAATTATACACATAGTGAATGTTTTGTAATGAAAAGTAAAATATATATAAAACATGTGGATAATAAGCATACCGGACTCCATAGAAATGGCAGATATCAGAGGCCCAAACACTCCCTTATCAGGGACAAATGCTGTACCTTTCCCAGCATACTGGAACCGGATTTCTAATGTTCCATTAGTTACACGAATATTTTTTATTATGGTTATTTTAGGTTTATCAACGTCACCAGCTTCATTCTTGATATCAAAATTCTTGAATCGATTTACCTCCTGCAAAAAGTAAAAAGGAAAATTAAATGCCAAGAAATCACAAATCTGCTGTGTTTTCTTGTGTTTATTGAATCCTTTTGGTTTACAAAATAAAGGCGTGTCTGAATAATAGGTAAAATGGAAATCTTGTCATAAACATATATGATTGAAACTCTTTTTCCAAGTACATCAATGTTGAGTATGAAGTCTATTTGTTTATAAGAAGGGGAGATTTAATAATTAAGGTTTTCAACCTGGACATAAACATCAAAAGCACGTCTTCCAAGACTCTGGTAAGATCGATTATTTCTGAAAATTATCTCTGCAAAATGTAGAGTAACCGTATAGTTTCCATTTTGTAAGCAACGACTATAGTAAGTAAGAGACAATGGAGAGAGGCGAGCGTTTGTGTAAAGTTCAGTGTCTTTCATAGTGAGTACAGATACATTAGTAGCAATATATTTTTTGTCATCAAGATTCAATACACTTCCTGTGCTGCTATATCCCCAATGATCATTAAAAGGAACAAATTCTGCAGGTCCACCTGGATCCTCATCTGCTTGATAAGTCTTTTTTCCAATGGTAACTTCTGGCCCACCACAATTGATATGGATTGAAGAGTAGTCTACACATAATTAATAGTATATAAAAGAATCAGCTTTGCTTTTACTTTTATAGAAACACATACAGCATTATAAACTGGAAAGCATAGTGCTCACTCTGCGAGCAAGGGCGGCTGTTAAGACACTTTCCAAGGTCTCTGCACCAAATCAAATATGGGAAACTCGGTGTCTTTTTTTAGTTATTAATAAATAAAAGTTCCATCTCTATTCGAAGAATAATAGTGGAGTGTAATTAAGCTTACGAGTTATTCCCACTAGAGTAGCTTCTATATAAGTTCCTGATGAATGAAAGAAAACTTTTAACTTTGGTTTTTAACTTTTTATTTGCGCATGAAAAGAGCATTTGAGAGCTAAAAACTTACAGATTTCCAACACAAACTGATGGTGATGGCACAATGTTTTCACTAAAGTTGTTGTAGGAAAGATCTACTGCACTGCATAATAAACAAGATCATGTTGAGCTTCACGAGCACCAATGTCGTATTACACAAAAGTAATGCTGAAATGAGGCTCGAAAAAACTTACAGTTTAACATCTTTATTTCTGATCCATGTAGGAAGACTTCCATTTAGGGAGTTACCTGTCAGATACCTATTGTCATTTCACCAAATATTAGTTTAGATATATAGTTGAAGCAAATTTATCAAGAGAGAAAAAGTACAGAAATATATTTCTTACATTTTTTCCAGATTCAGTCGACTTACGTCTGGTATATCACCATTCAGCTTGTTGAAACTGAGATCTCTGTGTAAGTATATGGATATAGATATAGGTGATAATTCAGAAAATTTAAACAATAAACCAGATAAGATCATAATGTAGAAACACAAAAGATACTGCTCATGGATATGGTCTAATTAAACTATGTTCTGAAACAGAAATGGAAGAGGAGGGACTTTTACAGATGCTTCAACAGGGACATATTTGATATATTATCTGGAATCATCCCAGTTATGTTACAGCTTCTCAATACCCTGCAACATCCACTCAAATTCTTGAATATACAAGTTTTGAATCAAAGAACTTGTTAAAATTTTACTAAATTCTACAATCACTTACAACAAACTCATGCTTGTCATCCTACTCAAATTTGGAAAATGTGAGCCCTCTCCACTTAAATCAGAAATTCGTCTGCACATGTAGATTAGTACTTATAACTGCATGAATCAAAAGAATTGGAAATCTTGATGAAGGGAGTATATGATCAACTTACAGTTCTGTTAAATTGCTCAAGAAGGAAAGACTTTCAGGTATTGGTCCTTCTAGACCACTACCTTCTATCTCTCTGAGGATAGAAAATAGAAAAAATGAGGGGAAGCAAAATAAGAAGGAATAGACTTACAAACATTTTAAATATATACTGATCAATGACCATAGACTTACAGTTTCTCAAGATGACTCCAGCTCTCAAGGTTTGGGAGCTTTCCAGTGAAGTTGTTGCTACTTAGGCGGCTGACAATGTGCGAAGTAGTAATAACTAATTTAGAATATTATGTGGGGGAAGAAAACAACATAACAATAGCTAGCTGGACAAATCAAACTATTTAAAGCATTATTTTCAAAATTAGAAGGATGGAGTCTGCCTACAGTTCTTTCAAATTGGTTAGGTTATTGAGCTTCACGGGCAACTCGCCAGTGAGATTATTTGCATTAAGGACCCTATAATGTAAACACAAAACATTATAGAGAGATATTTTATCAATAACGGCATTATGTATAATTACGAAAAGTTGAAGTAAATATGCAGTACAAAGAAGGCTTACAGGGTTGCTAAATTTTCTAGTTTTCCAAGCTCAGGTGGAACAGTTCCAGAGAACATGTTGCTCTCCAAACTCCTGGTATAAAAGCATTTACTAGTTTATTTGAAATTCTACACCCCCGATATATATAAATATAATTCTTCCTTAACATCCTCCAAATGGACAGTTGCCATTATTGATCACAATTGTATTTCATTAGCCATTTTCCAGTAGTGCGACTTATCCACGTACTGTCTTAAGAGAGTGTGTGTGTATGAGAGAGAGAGAGAGAGAGAGAGAGAGAGTGAGTGAAAGAAACGTACATATATCGCAGTGATGTTATGTTGCCCAAATATGTTGGAATTCCTCCGGACAATCGATTCACGAAAACAGACCTAGGACACAGATGCTTCTATTTTTAAGAGTTGAATCATAAATATCAACTGAAGAGAGAGAGAGAGAGAGAGAGAGAGAGAGAGAGAGAGAGAGAGAGAGAGAGAGAGAGAGAGAGAGTTGGCTTTTCACAAGCCTATAACTTGAGAATGGCAATGAAACAGTGACAACAAGAAAACAGAGCAGAGTATGCTTAAAGCTTAAAGCTTTTATTCAGTAAATCAAGAAAGGAGGTCATACCTCAACGTACATAAGTGCAAGCTATTTAAACTTAAAATAGTGCTAAAAATCTGCAACTAACTCTACTAACTTAAGACCCGGACTTAGCCCACATGGCTTTTGAATTATTCAAAACTAAACGTGTAGTAAAGAAACTAAAGTAATTTCTGAATTATTTCATCATTTTCCCCCTTAATTCAGAAATCATACCTTCAACACTCCAAGAAGACTTCGCATCTCCTCGAACTTCAGTTTTCCCAGTGGCTTGGTTAGGATATCAGCCTTCTGTTCCTTGCTCCATACATGAGTGACTGTGATATCTCCATTTTCAATACATTCTCGGATGAAATGGAAATGGATGTCTATGTGCTTACTTTAGCCATGGAAAACTGGATTCTTCATCAGATCAAGATATGATTTGTTGTCTACCTTCATCTGTACAGGTGGCACCTTTTGGCCTGTTATCTCACTGAGTAGCCTTCTCAGCCAAATTCCTTAACAAGCTGCCATTGTGGCAGCCATAAATTCTGCTTCACACGAAGAGAGTGCCACACACCTCTAATTCTTTGATGCCCATGTCATCAAGTTTTCATTCATGTAGAACGCCATGCCACCTGTGCTTTTTCGATCATTGACATCATTTGCTTTTGAGTGACATTTTCCTTTCCTTTTGAGTACTTCAAACCAAAATTCAAAGTGCCCTTTATGTACCTGAGTATACCCTTCACTGCTTGAAGGTGATTCACAGTTGGCCTTTCCATAAATCGACTTACAATTCCAACAACGAAAGAGATGTCTGGGAAAGTATGAGTTAGGTACCTTAAGCCACCAACTATGCTTCGATATTCAGTGGGATTTACTAGTTCGCTTTCATCTTTCTTTCGAAGCTTGAGCTTGTGTTCCATTGGAGTCTTTGTGGGATTACAGTCTTGCATACCTGTTTCTACAAACAGGTTTTTGGCATAGGATTCTCGTTTCAATGTAATCCCATCTCCCTTTTGGTTCACTTCAATTCCCAAATAACGAGTCAAGAACCCCAAATCATTCATTTCAAACTTGGTGTTCATGTCCTTTTTGAACATCTGAACACTTTTAGGGCAGCTTCCTATCACAAGTAAATCATCTACGTACACTCCTACAATCAAGACGTTTCCATCATACCTCTTGGTGTATACTGATTACTTGTGAGCACATCTCGTGAATCCAAGACTCTTCAAATATTGATCCAGGCATGCATTTGAAGCCCTAGGGGCTTGTTTGAGCCGGTAGAGAACTTTAGCCAGTTTGTAAACCTTGTGAGCTTCACCTTTCTTCTGGTAGCCATCTGGTTGCGAGACATAGACTTCTTCTTCTAGGTTCCTATTTAAAAATGCCGACTTGACATCCAGATGATGCACTTTCCACCCATTTGAACCTGCTAAAGCTAGAATAAGCCTGATTGTCTCGATTCTAGCCACTGAAATCGATCCTATGCTTTTGAACGTATCCTTTCGCCACAATTCTAGCTTTATGTTTTACAATTTTCCCATTTGGATCCCTCTTCAGTTTGAATACCCATTTTAATCCGATGGCCTTTCGATTCTTTGGAAGATCGGCCAAACTCCAGGTGTTGTTTCTTTCAATTGAAGCTAATTCGGCATCCATTGCTTCTCGCCATTCCCTTTTCTTACTAGCTTCGATATACGATGAAGGCACTTCATCGTTTCGTATCAACATAAGTTCCTCAAGGGGTATATGAATCTCATTTTTGCTTTCGTATAGGTCTGTGAGCATCCTGAACCGTTTTGGGGCACCACCGCAGTAGAGCTCGAGGCGGTGCTCGAAGTTGATGATTGAATTGATGAATCAAGTGTAATAGGGGAATTGGGTGTGACCAGGGTGTTTATCGGTATCGGACTACCTGGTGGGATTACTTGTGGGTGACCCGAAATATTTGACTGCTCACTATTGGCCCAAGTAGATGATGACCCACTTTCTTGATCCAGTCTGTCTGGTACCCATTCTCCTTCATCGTCATGTACTTCTCTAACGAAATCAAAGCCTTCGACGGTGAAGCTTATTCCCGGTGTCGCTTTAATCTTTGCACTCTTCTCCCACGTCCATGCCCGATTTTCTTCGAACACAACATCACGACTTACGTACATTTTTCCGGTATCTGGGTCTAAAATCCTGTATGCTTTCGATCCTTTTTTAACTTTGAGGCGAATACTTCTATCTTCTAACTTCTTTAAGTGCCCCTTTGCAACTTTCATGTGAGTCACGCATCCAAATACTCTAAGATGATCAATATGTGTCTTTCTCCTAATCCATATTTCATATGGAGTCGAGTCTTTCAAGGCCTTCGTTTGAACTCTGTTTAGAACATAAACAGAGTGTGCTACAGCTTCTCCCTATAGTACATCAGGCATTGCCATTGTTTTCAAGTTGCATCTGACCATTTTCAAGACAGTCCGATTACGTCTCTCTACTACTCCATTTTGCTATGGAGAGTATGGAGACGTGTAGTGCCTTTTTAACCTAGTTTCTTTGCAATACTTAGTGAATTCATTTGACATGAACTCACCCCCACGATCGGTTCTGACCACCTTCACCTTCTCCCATGTTTCAATCTCTACATTGCTTATAAAAATCTTAAACACTTGTAGAACTTCATCCTTCAATTTCATCAGGTACACCCACATTACCCTACTGAAATCATCAACAATTAACATAAAGTATATGTTCCCAGAGGGTGTAGGAGGAGTGACTGGCCCACATAAATCACCATGGATTAGTTCAAGCTTCTTCTTTGCCCTGAAGTTTTCCTGAGATGGAAATAGATTCCTTGTTTTTTTCCCACCAAACAACCCTCACAGGGTTGTGAGGGGATTTTTATTTGTGGCATCCCTTCGATCAGCTTCTTGTCAGTCATCTGCTTCATTGAATTGAAGTTTATGTGCCCCATTCGCTTATGCCATAACCATGTTTGGACATCAACTACTACAACAAGACATACTGTAGTAGCTTCTTGTAACTCTATCTTATAGAGTCTATTGGCTGATCTTCGTACCTTCATAAGTAATTTTCCAATTGAGTCATGAACCCATAAAAACAGGTCTTTGATCTTAATCTCGTCTCCTCCTTCTGCTAATTGGCCCAAGCTAATTATGTTACTACATAAATCAGGTATGTAGTATACCTCATCCAGTTTTCGATGCCCACTATCCTTGCATTTGAATACTATAGAGCCTTTGCCTTCGATTCTCACTTTCGATTCATTGTCAAATTTCACAAATCCATGAATTGTTTAGTTTATGCTTCTAAACTTAGTCTTGTCACCAGTCATATGATTACCGGCACCTGTATCAAGGTACCATGTACGAGATAGTTTTTGAGGATGACCATGCGTATGTAATTGGGGACTAAGATTCTCTTCATTCAAGAACACCATGCTTCCACCTTCTAGTGTTGATAGCAGCAAGGCTGGATCGTTATCGTGATGCTCTTGTACTAGATTGCTTTCTTGATTTCGTTCCTTTCGTGGGTTTTTACATTCAGCTTCATAATGCCCGAACTCTTAGCAATTATAGCACTGAATGTCACTTTTATCATGACTACTTGATGCACTTTGATTTCTTTTCTTCTGGTGATGCGATCCACCTTTGCCACGACCACCACCATTTCTTCCTCTTCCTCTACCCTATCCTCGAGAACCCCCGAATCCACCCCGATTCGATTTGTTGTTGTCTAATTTCTTCTTGTTTCTTTCTAACCACTTTTTGTGGCTCAACAAAAGCTTTCTTTCTTTGCTATTGGTATGGCCTCTTATTCGTTCTTCATGAGCTGTTAACCTTCCGATCACTTCTTCAACAGTCATCACATCTAAGTCTCCAAATTGTTCAAGTGTGGAAGCAATTTGAACAAACTTAGATGGAATTGCTCTAAGAAACTTCTTCACCACATAAGTCTCATCCACCGTATCACCTAGGGATCGCATATTGCTTACAATATTTGTCACTTTCGTGGCAAATTCATCAACAACTTTTGTCTCCTTCATGCTCATGGTTTCAAATTCAGCCTTAATTGTCTGATTTCTTGCAATCTTCACTCTGTCTGCTCCCATAAACATGACTTTAAGCACCTCCCACACTTCTTTCGCCATCTTCTTCTCCGCCAATGACAACAGAAGGTCTTCAGGAATACCTTGGTAGATGGCTGCTAATGCCATCTTAGCTTTCTTTGCTTCTACCATGGTATTTTGTGTTCTTGGTTCGACAGCTTCCAGACTCCATGAGCTTGCATAAAGACTCTCATCTTAATCGCCCATGCCCCGTAGTTGCTTCATGTTAACATCGGATAGTGCAGAGTGATTATTGTTGCCATTCATCTTTCACGAGGTTGATACTTGGGTATATACCATATTCGCTCTAATACCAAATGTTGGCTTTTCACAAGCCTATAACTTGAGAATGGCAATGAAACAGTGATAACAAGAAAACAGAGCAGACTATGCTTAAAGCTTAAAGCTTTTATTCAGTGAATCAAGAAAGGAGGTGATACTTCAACGTACATAAGTGCAAGCAATTTAAAATTAAAATAGTAATAAAAATCTGCAACTAACTGTACTAACTTAAGACCCGGACTTAACCCACATGGCTTTTGAATTATTCAAAACTAAACGTGCAGTAAAGAAATTAAAGTAAATTTTGAATTATTTCATCAGAGAGAGAGAGAGAGAGAGAGAGAGAGCTCACAAGAACTCTAACGTGGTCATTGAAGCCCATTCACGTGGTATGGTTTCACTTAGATAATTACGAGCTAGATCACTGCAAGAAGCAATCATTGACATAGTGATGCCTTCAAACCATGGTATGTAAAATCAATTTTTAAAATTTGAGTTATGGTATAAACACAAGCCTTTGGCTTACATGGTCTTGATGTAAGGTAACTTTGCCAGGGACCGTGGAAGAATACCATCAAGATCTTGCCCCTTGAGATTTCTGTTTATAAAGCAAATATCAAAGATCAATCCATCTATTTAATTTTACTACAAATTCCAGTCATAGGTTTAAGCCTCTATGAATCTAATTTCAAACTTCTAGTCCACCGGTTCAAGAAAAATGGAAGTAATAACACAAAAAGTATTTATAGGTTTAGAATTCAAAAGCTAAATGACACTGGAATTAAGGGGATCAAAACATAGAAATTGGCTCCCACAGATGAGGGGCAGGCATAGAAGGCAAGTTGTTTAATTTCCAACATATCAAAAGTTATACCCGTTTGAAATGGGTCTCCTTTCATTTATCCAAAAAGAGCTCTACTAAGTTTTCAATATTCTTTTAAGGTCAAATGAATTCATTGTAGACTAAATAACATGAGTAGCTAGCTAGCTATATCATAAACTTTGATGCATGTTCTTGTGATAGGTAAAGTGCAAATATATTTTTCGAGGAGCATGTTATAAAGCAATGTCATAGGTAATTATTGTTGGCCAAACTAATGCAAGGGGTTTGTAGATTAAAGGCGTGTTTGACAAAACTAGGTAGAAGCTGAAACTTTTATTACATGAGTATTTGACAAAAGTAACCGGAAACTTTTGAAATATATAAAAGGGAAATCTCCGAAAAAGTCATAATATTTCACCCTTATTTAAAAAAAAAAAATCCCAAACTAAAATTTGTTTACGAAAAAGTCCTAATTACCGGTAAAAATCATGATTTGACTTTTTTTTTTCCGGTTGATCGGTTTCAATATCTATCCGGTTTCATTAAAGTCTCATTATTTTACCATAATTTGAGAGTTATTCATAATGTATGGTAAAATAATGAGACTTTAATAAAACCGGGTAAGTAATGAAACTGATAAACTGGGAAAAATGGGTCAAATCATCACTTTTACCGGTAATTGGGATTTTTTTGTAAACAAATTTTAGTTTGAGACTTTTTCGTAAATTATGGTAAAATATTGGGATTTTTCTGGAGATTTCCCTATATAAAATTACGTAAAAGGGCATCTATCTAAAAACAGTAATAAATAAAAAGGATAATTCTAAAAATTGATTAAAAAGATTAATAGTTTTTTCTTAAACACTATATCAAGTAGCTTTTAGATTTAAGCATTTTATTAAAACTAAAAGCTAAAAGAACATACCCCAAACAAAGCTTTTTGTTTAAATCAAACATTTTTCTCAAAACCTACAAGCTAGAAGCTCCTAAATGGTCATGCCAAACACGCGCCCTAAATACAAAAATGAAATAGCTCTTACAATGAAACAACGTGACAAACATTCCTAGGAAAGGAGCAGCTACAGTTAAGAGTGTTGGTATACAGAGGCATTTCTATGCGCTTTGGTGTTGCCCAATTGGGATTCCCATCGCATGGGTTCAGGCTAAAATTCCAATCCCTTTTACCCAATTGTTCTGCTATTTCACGAAGAGCTTCCACTGCAAGATAATATCAAATATTTCACAAAAAACTTTAAGTAGACTGTAGACATCAAAACACAGCAACCCATGTGCATGGCGTTTTTAATAGTGTGTGTTTTTCTTCACACACAAAAACGAGTTGAATTACATGGAACTTCAGAAAGAGAACTTGCCTTCTTCTGGAGGAAGATATCCGCCTTGTGCATGGATACCAGGTCCTTCAAAGAGTACAAGTGTAGACAAGACGAGTGTAAGGACAGTAACCAAAAGTCTCAAACTGCAATCAAGAATTAATATCGACATCCAACTGATCGAGGAATTACGACAAAAGCAATATATTCATGTAAATTAATGCCCATAAATACTTAAATTTTGGTACTTGGTATTCACTGTGACATAAACATCAAATATGTGGTGGGTATACTTCTCGTTAAAAATACAACTCCAATAATTCCTCAATTATTTTGGTGGGAACCATGCTTGGAGAGTCGATATAGAAGAAATAAACAATGTGTAGTTGTGTCCTATGTTACAGGAATAGTCATGAAAAATCAACGAACGTCTAGTCTACTTACTAGCTGCTATAGATTGGAGAGAGAAAAGTCCGAGACGATTAAAGTGTTTTGTCTGTACGCATAAAGATAATAAAAAGCCACGTCGCTGCTTTAGTTTTCGTCGGTGCCTCTATGGTTTATACCATTGCCCTTCTACACATCTTAAAAGTGGGGGTTAGTTCAAATAACTTTTTTTTTCTTATTTTTTTGAAGAAGTTAGAATCTTTTAAATAAAACTGAATTGAAATTTAAAATTTGTCCCTATTGGGATCACAAAACATGAAATAGATTTTATATTTAAAAAGATTCTTATTGGACATTAGCAAAAAGCGAAAACAAGATAAACTAGTTAGAGTAAAATACATTTTTGTCCTTATGGTTCATCAAAAGTATGGTCCTAGTATTGGTTTTTTTGCCATATCTTGGTCTCTATAGAGGGTTTTGGTAACATCCATGGTCTTTAGGACCTTCACCTCTGCTGAGATCCTTATTAGCAATGTGAAAAGACTAATTGCCCTAAAAATATATTTGATAACCTCATACATTCACACCTCCCGACACCATCATCGGCTCCGATCACCACCTCCATTACCAATCACCTCTCTGTTAAGCAAGCTCGGCTAAAGTCCTGTCGACATCACTACCATCACCATGGACGGAGCATATATTAGGGGTGAGCATTTGGACCGGACCGGACCGGCTCTTGGACCGGACCGGTTATGGAGAAAATTGTGGACCATGGACCCGGATGCATCGTGTCCGTGTCCATGTCCGTGTCCGGGTCCGGGTCCGGGTTTTCCGGTTTTTGGACACGTTTGGATCGGTACCACTTTAGTTGCATAGAGTATAAGTAATCTACATTGATGTATAATATTATAACTTGCAAACTTAATTTTCCAAATAAAAACAACTAACATATAATTCAAGTTCACCAACAAAAGTTAACATTTAAACACAAACATACAAAAATAATACCATAGCAACAAAAAACATAGTTTAAAGTTTAAACTTTAAAAGCAATCAAAACAACAAACTTCATAAACTCATAATCTAATCTTCCATTGGCTTCTTCCCTTTATCATTGTCATCAATATGTAATATATTTAAAGCTTGTGCAATCTCTACATAAACACAAATGAAAATGTTGTTAGTATTTAATAAAAATTAATATTGTATAAAAAAAGAACAAAGCTTGTAATTTTTTTTTACCCAAAGCTATATCATCATCGTTCAAGATGTCATCAACGTTGTCAATTATCGGATTTGTAGACTTTCTCATCCAATCTTGGGTGCATAACAAAGCTTCAACTATCAACGTCGATAAACTAGTCCGATATTCACTTACAACTCTACCACATGTGCTAAACGCGGACTCGGACGCTACACTTGAGATTTGTATCGCCAATATATCTAACAATAAAGAATTAAATTGTAATAACATTAATTTATAAATAAATTATGAAAGTCTAAAAAAACTAATCACCTTTCGCCATCCGAGCAATTGTTGGGAACCTAATTGCGTTTACTCTCCACCACCCGAGAATTGAGAAATCTTTTTTATAATTAACTATATTCTCTTTCAAATAAGTTCGTAACTCGTTATCCGTTGGATCCGAGTTGCTACCTCCCGTACAAAGAAAATCACCGAAAAAATCATTATCATCATCAACATCAATGGCTACTTGATTCTCTTCTTGTTGAGATGATCCACCGCTGTCAAATCGTTCCAAGTAGGTCATAAATAAATTTTCCATCCTATTCTCAACCTCTCGGACCATTTGACGTGCTTTTATGTCCATGCTCGCGGGGGTCAATGATGGTTCCATGTACCCGATCATTTTTTTTAAAGCATGTAACAAAAAAGGTGATTTGGTGGTAGGATCATGTAAAACCGAAAAGTACATAAAATCATTCATCTTGTTGTATGCACCCCAATACTTTTCGTATTTTGTCCTCATATCTTTTACCATATCGAGAAACATTGGTTTGGTTGACCACTTTCTTAGATGTATGTCCACATCTAAGACTTCCCTAATAAAAAGATTTACCAAAGGTTTTGATGTAGCCGAAACAAGCTTTGTTTTTGTTTTGAATTTTTCAAAGAATTTCACCATTTCGGTTACAACTTCAAAGTCATAATTTTCCGGTACTCTACCGAGATCCCTTTCATATGATTTATCTGTCAAAGATACATAAACAAACAAAATTATAGTCTAAACAAAATCTTAATGATTTTGCTGAAAAGATGATATATAACTTAAAAATAAATATTACCTTTTATGCCAAATTCCGTAAATGCCTCTCGTAACTCATATGCGGACTTTAATAACTCGAAAGTCGAGTTCCATCGGGTAGGAGTGTCACCACATAGAAACTTCTTCGTTTGTAAGCCACAATCTTTCATCGCCTTCTTGAACTTGTTTATTCTTTGTGGTGACAATCTAATGTACCGTACCGCCTTTTGGATACACTCAACATGATAGTTTTGGTATTTTAGTCCATCCTTTACGATAAGGTTTAAAATGTGAGCCATACACCTAACTTGGAAATGCTTTCCACCCTCGTAAAGATTGGGCAACTTTTTGACCAAAAAGTCCATTGCCTTGTCGTTTGTAGCGGCGTTGTCCAAGGTAATGGTCATGACATTTTTCATTCCCCATCCACGAATACAATCGAGTAATTCTCGGCCCATATCCTCTCCCTTATGGCTATCTATCTCCCTAAAGTTTATAATTCTCTTGTGCATCATCCAATTCTCATCTATGAAGTGAGCCGTGACCACCATGTAAGTAGTCCATTGTCAAATGTATAGCGGTCTTTGGGTTACTTAAAAATTGAAGCATTTTGGTTCTTTCTTCTATGTAAAATTTGGAAACATTTCGGGATATTGTATGTCTAGATGGCAACACAACCTTAGCATTAAGTGCATTGGTGTATTCCACAAAAGCCTCGTTTTCAACGAACTTGAAAGGTAATTCGCCTACCACAAAAAGGTTAAGTAATGCTTTTTTGATCCTTGCATCATCGTGTTTCCATGTTTTAACACTAGTATCTCCATTTGACTCCTTTTTTAGATTCAATTTGGTTTAAGTTGGATCTTGTAGCTTATTCGGGTTTTTTCGACACCGATCTACGTGTTTGAGTAAACTAGAAGTCCCGTTTCTTTCCACATCTGCCTTTAGTAGCCTTTCACACCATTGACATTTTCCATATCTTCTTTCCATACCATCATCCTCTTTTATCATAACTTTATCAAATGAGTCCCAACAAGAGGATGTTTCTTTGCCACTTGTTTTTTTTTTTTTTTTTTTTTTTTTTTTTTTTTTTTTTGTTTTGTTTTGTTTTGTTTTGTTTTGTTTTTGTGGCTTGTTTTCGTTTTGCTATTTGTTCTTTTTCGTTTGTTAACATTTGATTGATCATCTTTTGCCGAATCATCAACTAAATTGATTTGTGGTGTATCCTCAATAAACTCCTCTTCATCAACATTCGTATCATACATTACATATAGTCGCAACAAAAATGTTTTCACAATTAATCAACAAAATATAACGACATACTTTATGACTTTCAACAAAAATTAACAAAAATCAACAACAAAAACATAACCTTAGTTTACATACAATCACAATAAATTTTTTTTACCAACAAATAACCTAAATATAACAACATACTTTATGACATTCAATAAAAATTAACAAAAATCAACAAAAAATCATAACCCTAGTTTACATGCAATCAAAACAAAAATGTTTTCACAATTAATCAACATAATATAACGACATACTTTATAACTTTCAACAAATATTAACAAAATTCAACCAAAAAACATACCCTTACTTTACATACAATCACAATAAATTTTTTTTTTACCAACAAATAACCTAAATATAACAACATAATTTATGACATTCAATAAAATTTAACAAAAATCAACAAAAAATCATAACCCTAGTTTACATGCAATCAAAACAAAAACTTTTTCACAATTAATCAACAAAATATAGCAACATATTTTATAACTTTCAACAAATATTAACAAAATTCAACCAAAAAACATACCCTTACTTTACATACATTCACAATAAATTTTTTTTTACCAACAAATAACCTAAATATAACAACATACTTTATGACATTCAATAAAAATTAACAAAAATCAACAAAAAATCATAACCCTAGTTAGGGGTGAGCATTTAGACCGGAAAAATGGTCCGGTCCGGTCCGGTTCAACGGTCCAAATGCTCACCCCTAACCCTAGTTTACATGCAATCAAAACACAAACTTTTTCACAATTAATCAACAAAATGTAGCAACATACTTTATAATTTTCAACAAATATTAACAAAATTCAACCAAAAAACATATCCTTAGTTTACATATAATAACAATAATTTTGTTTTGACAAGTATTCAACTAAATATAACAATATTATTTGTTATTTCAACAAAATTTAACAAAAAAAGAACCAAAAATCGTAACCCTTACTTGAATTTCATCATCATCAAGTGCAATCCAATTAGCAATCCCGGTTTTTGATTCCATTAATTGTGAATCGAGACTTGAGTTTCACAGAAAGCTTGAATCGACACTTGAGAGTTGAGACTTGAGAGAGGGAGAATCCGGAATCGACACTTGAGAGAAACGAATTGCTACTTGCGACTTGAGGATACAGAAATCAGAATCGAGACTTGAGTTTCACGAGCGGCTCCACTATCGGGCATCGACTATTGCTTGCGATTCGATTCAGAAATCAAAAAGGACAAGGGCCGATTTGCGATTTGAGATGATCGACATCGAAGGAGTTTTTTTTTGGTTTGGAAATTATCGGCTATTACGTGTTATGGGAAAGGGAACGTCGCTTTTGCTAAGGCCGGTATAATAAGACCGAGAAAACCTTTTTTTTTACCATGTCCAACCGGTCCTGGACCCGGTAAAAACCGAACCGAACCGGGAAAAAAACCGGACCTGACCGGATATAAAACTAAGAACCGAGAACCGGCCCGGGGGTCCAAAAAAACGGTCCGATCCGGTTCACCGGTCCAAATGCTCACCCCTAGCATATATAGGGCCAGGGGGAGCCGTGCCCCCCCCCCCCCCCTAATTTTTTTTATATATAGTCCATAAGTATTATAAAGGTTACATATTATGCCCAAAACAATAAAATTTGACTTTGGCCCCCCTGTCCTTCAATTTTTATACGTATTCTATTTTCGCGCCCCCCCCCCCCCCCAAAAAAAAATCATAACTTCAAGCTCCGTCACTGCCTGAGTCTGCTCCTTCGATTGTTGAAATTGAGGATCCATCTCCACGCCCACCCCTTAGGAGAACTACTCGTCCTGTCAAGTCCACCAAGCTACCAGATTTTGCTTACTCTACATATTCAGGATCATTTGCTTCATTTATAGCAAGCATCCATCATCTGTCTGAATCTGAATCATATAGAGAAGTTGTTTTAGATCCTCTTTGGCAAGATGCTATGGCTGAGGAACTCACTGCTCTTCATCAAACTCATTCATGGGATTTAGTTTCCCTTCCTCCTAGGAAACATACGATAGGTTTTCGTTGGCTGTACAAGATAAAAACAAAAGTTGATGGATCTGTTGAGCGGTATAAGGCCATACTTGTAACAAAAGGGTATTACCAATAGTATGGTTTGACTACGAGGAGACATTTGCCCTAGTTGCAAAGATGACGACAGTCCGTACTATGATTGTAGTTGCATCCGTTTGACAGCGGAAGATCTTTCAAATGGATGTCAAGAATGCCTTTTTGAATGTTGACCTCCATGAAGAGGTTTATATGACTGCCCCCTAGGAATTCAACACCGGTTGAGGTTTGTCGGCTTCGCAAAGCCTTGTATGGTCTCAAGCAAGCCCCCCGTGTTTGGTTGAGAAAGTCTCCACAATCATTATCTATCTTGGATTGGTCCAGAGTAATCACGATTATGCTCTATTTGTTAGATGCTCAACTGCAGGACATATTCTTTTGTCCTTATATGTGGATGACATGATTATTATGAGTGATGATCTAACATCCATAAAATTCGAGCCAATTTAAAACTTTTTAAATCATTTAAAACCATTTAGTTTTTACATTTTGCCCTCAAAATAGTTTAAACATCAGAGTTCCCATAAACCAAAATCATCAATCGAGGAAGTGTATGGTCATGACTTCGCCTTCCAGTGGTCATCCGTTGTACCTAAAACAATAAACTGAAACTATAAGCCTGAAAGTTTAGTGAGTCACCCCGAGAATACCCATACACACAATAATACACATACAATAACAAACATCATATTATGGGTCCAATCATCCATCAGGATGGAATACCCTAGGCCCTCAACCATTGGGTTGGAATGCCAACATACTGATACACATCACATAACACATATACAACTAACAGTATGTACTGGGTCCACAACTTCATAGACTGGATTACCCCTGGGCCCACCGTGTGAGTCTGGATTGCCTTACGGGCCCACAACTCACATCTGGATTGCCATCAATCCTAATGTACGAGTCTCCCTCAGCTCGTATTTGGAATGCTACCGGGTTTGATGGTTACGACACAGAGCAGTTTCACCTCAACCCATCCCACATAATATGTCGACATATAACACAACTAATGTGCATACATATAATTACATAATAACACAGGTAGTCCTACAGATCTACCTAACTGGCATAACAACTAGCGTGAAACACTAACTCATACACACCATACTACCAACTGCGAGGATATCATATGCAGTGGGCCGACATTGATGCCTTAGAGCCCTTAGTATAGTGAAGATAACTCACCTCGCAACTGATGCGCTAAAGTGATAAGCTCAACTCTCGGATCACCGTCAAAAACTCTACCACCTATATCCACCATAGAACCATATCCATAGATTTCCAATTTACCAAAATACCCCAGAAGTCAACTAGTCAGCCCTTGGTCAAAGTCTAAGTCAATGGTCAAGATCAATAGTCCATGTTGACCCGACTCGCCGAGTACAACCAACCACTCGTCAAGTTCTTAATGTTTGCGGCTGAAAACACCTTGGCCAAATCGTTGAGTTTTCCCTTGCAACTCGCCAAGTTCATGTGTGCCAAAAGCCGAAAAAACCCCAACTGACTCGATGATTCACCCAACTGACTCGCCGAGTGCACGAAAATCTTCATCAGACTCGCCAAGTTGACTGTGCAACTCGCCGAGTCCCTTCAATCCATTATCCATTCAGATGCTTTATAAGCCATCATAAGGTTCCATATTGCAAATCCAGATTACCAAGGCATGTTTATCACCTAAAGTTGCAAACTTTATATGCATGCAAGGTTCTAAAGCCTTATAATGACAAAACCAAGCTTGCAATGGAGTTTTACACTTATGGAGAGGTATACACTAGCTAAAGCTGAAAGATTTATGTGCTTAGAGACCAAAGAGAGTTCAGATCTGAAGTTACAACTTCAGAGCTTAGCTCATACCCAAGAATAGCTTCTTATTATGCTAGAAAAGCCCAAATCTTTAACCCGAATGAGATTTAGAAGGAAAAGAGGCCAAGATAACAACTTGATACCTTCCAAGAGATGCAAACTAATCCAAGTTCTTTTCACCAAGAATCCGCTTCCAAAGCTTAAACTACACAAATGGAGCACTCTCACATGAATTAGGGTTTATGGACTATCAAGAGGCTGTAAGGGGAGGATGAGGAGGCCAATGGTCCTTTAAATAGGGTGTAAAACCCTAGAAATTAGGTTTCATCCTCCAGCTCCTACTCGTCGAGTTCCCACTTAGACTCGGCGAGTAGGTCACTTAAACACGTGGACCAACCCGCTACTACTTGACGAGTGAGGCAACCAACTCGTCAAGTAGACCTTGAAATCATGAGAATTTATAACCATAAATTGATACTCGAGGGTCGAGGCTTTACAGATGACCATGGTGGTATTGAGTCTTTGAAGCATGATCTTGCTAATCGATTTGCTATGAAGGATTTGGGCTTGCTTCGTTATTTCTTGGGTATTGAGGTATTTAAGCTTAGAAAGGGTATCTTCTTTCCTAGACTAAATATATATTTGACTTGTTTAAACCGGCAGGTCTCTCTGACAATCGGACTGTTGATACTCCACTTGAAACCAATGCATGGTATTCTCCTACTGATGGTGTTCCTTTGTCTGATCTGAATCCTTATTGCATTGTTGTAGGAAGTTTGGTTTATCTCACAATTACTCGTCTAGATATTGCTCATGCTGTTCATATTGTCAGTCAGTTTTTTACTACTCCTACCTCTATTTACTAGGGAGTTGCTCTTTGTATTCTGAGATATCTTCGTGGGACTCAGTTTCATACTCTCTTGTTTCACTCGACGTCTTCTCTTGAGTTACGTGCCTATAGTGATGCTGATTAGGATGGTGATCGCCATGATCGTAAGTCTACCATTGGATTTTGCCTATTTCTTGGAGAGTCAGTCATTTCATGGAAGAGCAAGAAACAGGACATTGTCTTTAGATCTTCCACGGAGGCTGAATATCGGGTTATGGTTGTAACTACATGTGAGATTATTTGGTTACGGTGGCTGCTTGCGGATATGGGAGTTCACATTTCTTCATCTACTCCCTTGCATTGTGATAACAAAAGTGCGATACAAATTGCGAATAATTTTGGTTTTCAGGTGCTCACTGACCTGAATGTCATCCAACGATACTATTGCCTCCGGATCCATGATGTACTTTCACAACTGCGAAACGTGAAAGGTGGTGTGAATCCCAATCGAACCTTTTCATAAGGTCTATCCTTCATGCCATTTTGCCATCTTTGACAATATCCTGATGATCCAAAGTATCGGAACCCAACTTTCCCTCTTCCTGAAGCGAACCCTTTGTGCTGACAGGATATTTGTCCCGAAATATTTTACAAAATCAATCCAGCAATACATACGAACACTCATGCCTGGCCTAATCAGCCTCGGGCTGGAATACCCAACAAATCAGGTACAATCAATCATAGGTTCCGGTCATCCTCAGGATGGAATACCCCAAATTAGAATACCTCTATGAACATAAATCGGGTCTACTCATAACTTGAGATCCAAGGATTTATCCTTACGTCTCATCCACCATCCTCTGAATCCTCACAACCGAGTGCAACTCCCCCGAATATTCAATAATACATCTATTCCGAATGTGCTGCTACAAAAGACATAACCAACACAATCTCTATGCTTACAACCTATAACTGGAATACCCTTACATGGTCCTCAACATAGGTCTGGATTGCCTCTGATCCCATAACATGATTCTAGTATGCCCTCTCCGGCCCTCATCTCATGACTGGAATTCTCCCGATGACCGATTGACACTACTGTCATCACTTCAATTGCCCAGCACTCCATTCCTATAGATACCCACTTTCCTCCGCCGCTCGAAGGGCCTAATCGACGCTCCTCTCATCAACAAACAACAAAACGATACAAAAACTTCTACCAAACATGAAACCCAAGTCATAAACCCACTTTAACTCTTCCTGCTACCATATGATGTTTCTCGGATGAAGTCGAAACCTCCCTAGTCCCATCTTGTCTGCCCACTACCCGAAACACCAGACACTTCACCGATTACTAAACCAAAAGTCACCCAAAACAACAATCCCACTCGTCTTCCAAAAACAAAACCAACTGGCTGGACTTGCTTCCATGCCCTGCTCTGCTAACATAATGAACAATACATGACCCACGACAGCCTCACCTCTTACCTGGTCTTCAGCGACCCATCTTCTCCTCACTTCAGGCACACTATGGCTCCTTCACAGATGAAACCAACCCAAGACACATCACAACAAGTCAAACCATCAATAACATACCTACCACTACCGACCAAATAGTACGACACTCATATCCAACCCATATCACCTCTTTTGGGTTGGAATACCAACATGTATAATCCATTCAACTATCGAGTTGAAATTCTAAGGGTTTGTTGGCCTACCGTCTCAACATTACCGCTCCCCTTGAGCCTTCGTGCCTACGACTTACAGTCAGCCCACACCAGGTATCTTGGCCTACTACATAGAGTAGGACCGCCTCAACCCTATCCAAATGCCATAGACGACCATGAGAAAGATATAACTCGATTCCTAGAACCTGAATGACAGAACATTCTAATCCTAAGCCTTCCCAAAGCTGACGAATACCCATTCAGATCTACTCCTAGTCCCCAACTGGAGTATTACCCGATCCAAGAAGATTAATCGTATGAGACACTCTGAACTGATGAGATCACCAAGATCCTCTGCACTCCATTCGATCTCTAATAAAAACTTCCGATCAAACAAAAAATACACCGGAGTCTTCAACCTACTCCAACAACTTGTTCAATACTTGGGAACATACCTACTGATTGATATATCATAGCAACATACTCAATACCCACACACAGATCTACAAACACATACAAAGTATTCAGCATGACTGGACCGCCTCACCAGGCCTTCAGTCTGTCCGGACCGTTCTCCGAGCCATCGACCTGATTGGTACGCCCCACCAGCTTTCAATCTATCCGGACCGCTCTAAACTGTCGAGTATCTCCCTGGACCACCCCTCGTGGTGATATTTCCATGCAGATTGTTCTCACCTACTTGGGGTTCCAAACTCCTGATCCATTCCGTGGACTCTAACCCTGGCCTGACCCTAGACCTCATGTCGATCGTCCACCCTCTCGGAAATCCATGTTCTGTCCCCTGACCCGCGTGTCTACCACATACGCTAAGTAACTTGCATACTGGTGCTGAGAGTACTGCCGAGCCCTGGCAGCTAACAAAACCCTCAATATATCAATCCAAAAACCCTAGAGTCGACCACACCCTTGACGGAAAACTAGAACTGAAATCAATTCCTAACTAGAACTCCAACTTGGTTCCCCAACTTCTGCTATCAAGCACCAAGAAGACGTGTTTCTTATGATGGGGAGTTTTACCGAACCCCCAACCAACACAACCCTTAAACCAAACAGCCACTAGGGCCTCCATTCTCCATGTCGCGTGGTGAAACTTATCCCCGTTTCAAAACCTCTCCCGCTTCCTCATCCCAGGGTTGCTCTCCCCCATACAGACTCAACTAAACATTCATAATGCATGAAAATTGGAGGATTCCCAATCCTTCTCACTTCCCAATGATCGATCTGATGAAAAACAACTTCTTCCCAGTAGTGCTCCATTATTAGCCAATCCCAATTGATCACACACTTCTAAGAACCAGATGAACACTTCCTGAATCCTAGTGAAATCGACAGTCACTAATGCTTGAATGAACTTGCACTCAAGTCATGAAGACTAAAAGATAGATGCTCTAATTAATACCTCGGCTACGAGCTACCTTCCTTGGCACGTTATTCCGTCAATCACTAACGGTTTCTAAAACCACTGAATCCTGACAATGTTGACTAACCCTTCTACGGGACCCTATCCGTAGACCTCCCACATAATACCTCTTTTTTTTCCAAAGGTGTTCCAACAAGTTTTCCGCTCTCAGGCTTTAGGAATCATTCTCTTCAGGCTTCGTACCCTGACTCAGTTACCAGCTCAAACATCCATATCTGAACTATAGTAGCTGAAGCAACCTTTACCCTAAACTAGGCTACAACTACTCCCACGACATAGTCTACAATCCCAACAGTGCAATAGGTCGCATAATCAATCCTTGTTGTCCGATACAAGAGATCCAAGGCAAATTGGACCTCACAAAATACTTATGGCACATTGACCCACCTGCACTTACTGGTGCTGAAATAATGTTGCCTATCCCTGCAACAAACTGACCCCGCGCTTGAATACAACCTGATCCTGAGGTCACAAGTCTGCTCACTCCTTCGAGCTCGAAAAATTGAGAGGGCACAATCCTTGCCCTAAACAAAACAATCCAATCTATCGATTGACCATTCCACTTCCAGCTGCAAAACCTCAGCTGAACATAATCATCACTCCTTTCCAGAGTCCCCTGTGACTTATATTCCGGCCTCGAGCAAACCATCGAAACCGAAATCTAGGAACTCATGTGCTAACCTCGCCCGCTAAACCCGCGGATTGTAACGAGTACAGGTAATCTCCCTAATCTCATATAATTGCATCCCTCTGCTCATCAGAATATGTACCTGAACAAGTCCCGATACTGGAAAGCTCGACCAGCTCCTCTCCCTGCCATCGCTACAACTGTTGAAGCTGCGGCAGCAGCTGTCTCAGCAATGGCTGCATGGCGCTCGTCAAAATACTCAACCATGGAAGTCTTGAAAGACCCAATCATCTCTGGAATCTCTCCCTGAATGATCTCAATCACCTCCTCCCGGATGATCTCCGTGACACGATCCTCTGAAAAAACTGACCTATCCTGGCTGCCAGCTCTCGATTCTGATTTGGATTTGGTCTCAAAACGTCTCGAACAATCCATACCATAACAGGGAACCAACTTCCAACTAAACCCCAGGGGTTGTGACTTCCTTACTACACATATGGGTCATGATCTTTCAGTAGTACGAACCCATACTACCTCCCACACCTACCCATATTTGTCTCAAGTATCACCACAACACCCTAACAATATACATAAACATAGCGAGCACTCTATCCTCACTCCTAGAGGAAGGCTAACTGTCTCACAACTGACCTATCTGACCCACACAACCCACCCATCCATGAAACTTTCACCAACCCTGTAGGACTAGTGTATGCTAGCCATACATAACGCTGGACCCTATAGACTTTCGAATATCCAATCCTACCTTAAGCCCTCAATCAGATAAAAACAGAACATAAGGCCAAATCAAACATTCTCAGGCTATAAGATCTTAATTATGTATAACCATGATGCATACACTAAACAACTATAGTAATGATGTCAATCTCATATAAAGGAAACCCTAGGTTAGAAGGCATCATGTAATCAGGCAATTCTATCATGTTATTCCTGAAGATCCCTAGCCTAGTACTAGCATGTTGTTCTAACATATCACAAATATCAAATAATCGTATGGTATTTTGGGGCCTACTTACTAGCTCCAGCTGATCGTACACCTCGCATCCTTTTGTACTTATTTTGAAAACCATTTATAAATCATTTTCAACATCTTTCCTTGATTTGAGACTGGATTCACACGCGTGGTCCTCCAATTCACTCAAACCAAGACTCTAATACCAACTTCTAACATCCATAAAATTCAAGCCAATTTAAAACTTTTTAAATCATTTAAGACCATTCAGTTTTTACATTTTGCTTTCAAAATAGTTTAAACATAAGAGTTCCCAGAATTCAAAATCATCAATCTAGGAAGTGTACGGCCATGCCTTCGCCTTCCAACGGTCATCTGTTGTACCCGAAACAATAAACTGAAACTGTAAGCCTAAAATCTTAGTGAGTCACCCCCAAAATACTCATACACACAATAATACACATACAATAACAAACAATATATTATGGGTCCAATCATCCATCAGGATGGAATACCCCAGGCCCGCAACCATTAGGTTCGAATGCCAACATACCAATACACTTCACATAAAACATATGCAACTAACAGCATGTACTGGGTCCACAACTTCACAGACCGAATTACCCCTGGGCTGTGAGTCTGGATTGCCTTCCGGGCCTACAGCTCACATCTGGATTGCCATCAATCCCAATGTACGAGTCTCCCTCAACTCATATCTAAAATGCTACCGGGTTTGATGGTTACGACACAGAGCAGTTTCACCTCAACCCATCCCACATAATATGTCGACATATAACACAACTAATGCGCATACATATAATTACATAATAACACAGGTAGTCCTACAGATCTACCTAACTGGCCTAATAACTAGAATGAAACACTAACTCATACACACCATACTACCAACTGCAAGAATATCATATCCAATGGGCCGACATTGGTGCCTTAGAGCCCTTAGTATAGTGAAGATAACTCACCTCGCAACTGATGCGCTAAAGTAATAAGCTCAACTCTCGGATCACTATCACAAACTCTACCACCTATATCCACCATAGAACCATATCCATAAATTTCCAATTTACCGAAATACCCCAGAAGTCAACTAGTCAGCCCTTGGTCAAAGTCTAAGTCAATGGTCAAGGTCAACAGGCCATGTTGACCCGACTCACCGAGTACAACCAGCCACTCGCGAGTTCCATGCATAACTCGTGAACTCGCCGATTCACTTGAGTGACCCGTCGAGTTCTTAATGTTTGCGGTTGAAAACACCTTGGCCAACTCAATGAGTTTTCCCTTGAAACTCGCCAAGTTCATGCGTGCCAAAAGCCGAGAAAACCCCAACTGACTCGATGATTCACCCAACTGACTCGCTGAGTCCACGACAGTCTTCATCAGACTCGCCAAGTTGACCGTGCAACTCGCCAAGTCCCTTCAATCTATTATCCATTCAGATGCTTTATAAGCCATCATAAGGTTCCATATTGCAAATCCAGCTTACCAAGGCATGTTTATCACCTAAAGTTGCAAACTTTATATGCATGCAAGGTTCTAAAGCCTTATAATGACAAAACAAAGTTTGCAATGGAGTTTTACACTTATGGAGAGGTATACACTTGCTAAAGCTAAAAGATTTATGTGCTTAGAGACCAAAGAGAGTTCAGATTTGAAGTTACAACTTCTGAGCTTAGCTCATACCCAAGAATAGCTTCTTATTATGCTAGAAAAGCCTAAATCTTTAACTCGAATGAGATTTAGAAGGAAAAGAGGCCAAGGTAATGACTTGATACCTTCCAAGAGATGCAAACTGAGGTAGATATCAGATCCCTACACATTCTTTGCTCCTAGCCACATGCTCTACATGTTCATTTCACCAAGAATCCTCTTCCAAAGCTTAAAATACACAAATGGAGCACTTTCACACGAATTAGGGTTTATAGACTAACAAGAGGCTGTAAGGGGAGGCTGAGGAGGCCAATGGTCCTTTAAATATGGTGCAAAACCCCAGAAATTAGGGTTTCATCCTCCAGCTCCTACTCGTCGAGTCCCTACTTAGACTCGGCGAGTAGGTCACTTAAACACGTGGACCAACCCGATGCTACTCGACGAGTGAGGCAACCAACTCGTCAAGTAGACCTTGAAATCATGAGAATTTATAATCATAAATTGATACTCGAGAGTTGAGGCTTTACAGATGACCATGGTGGTATTGAGTCTTTGAAGCATGATCTTGCTAATCGATTTGCTATGAAGGATTTGGGCTTGCTACGTTATTTCTTGGGTATTGAGGTATTTCAGCTAAGGAAGGGTATCTTCTTTCCTATACTAAATATATATTTGACTTGTTTAAACGGGCGGGTCTCTCTGACAATCGGACTGTTGATACTCCACTTGAAACCAATGCATGGTATTCTCCTACTGATGGTGTTCCTTTGTCTGATCTGAATCTTTATTGCATTGTTGTAGGAAGTTTGGTTTATCTCACAATTACTCGTCTAGATATTGCTCATGTTGTTCATGTTGTCAGTCAGTTTGTTACTGCTCCTACCTCTATTTACTGAGGAATTGCTCTTTGTATTATGAGATATCTTCGTGGGACTCAGTTTCAAACTCTCTGGTTTCCCTCGGCGTCTTCTCTTGAGTTTCGTGCCTATAGTGATGGTGATCCGGATGGTGATCGCCATGATCGTTAGTCCACCACTGGATTTTGCGTATTTCTTGGAGAGTCACTCATTTCATGGAAGAGCAAGAAACAAGACGTTGTTTCTAGATCTTCCACGGAGACTGAATATCGTGCTATGGCTGTAACTACATGTGAGATTATCTGGTTACGGTGGTTGCTTGCCAATATGGGAGTTCACATTTCTTCGTCTACTCCCTTGCATTGTGATAACAAAAGTGCGATACAAATTCCGAATAGTTTTTTTTTCATGAGCAGACGAAAACACATTGAGATTGATTATCACTTTACCCTTCATCAGCTACAGCTTGGGAGCATTTCGCTTCCGTTTGTTTTATCAACCTTGCAGGTTGCGGATATTTTTACAAAGGATCTGTCGGCTTCTCGGTTTCGGTTCTTATGTGATGAATTCTCAATCCTTATTTTTGCACCATTGTTAGTTTGAGAGGTGGGGGGGGGGGGTATTAGCCAATAAATTATTAGCACACTTGTTTATATGCCCTTTAGTCTTTAGCCCATTAGGGTTTTTGTCTAGCTAGTATTTTTATCCGCTTTGTTCTTTGTAGTCTTTATGCTTTTTATTGAGAACCCTTGTAATTCCTCTTTATCATAATCACATGGCAATGTTATCAACTTATACCTCTTAAAATTCAATATATGATGAATATGTTTTATAATATAGACATAGATAGGCCCGGTCCTGACGGTGGGCAACCAGACGACCGCCGAGGGCCTATGGCTCTAAGGCGCCCAAATTTTATGGGTTATGTAGTGTGTGTGTGTGTGTCTATACACACACACACCCACACACACACACACACATATATATATATATATATATATATATATATATATATATATATATATAATTTACTAAGAAGACCAAATTAACCCAATTTGAAATCAACCCAAAAAATACATTTTACTTTTTTTGAATTGTAAGGCCTGGAATAGTATTCTTGGCATTTTAACGAAGAAACAAGAATGCAATAGGAATTAGGGCACTATCAGGCAGGAAGGCAATCTAGTCTTTGTGAATGATGCCTCGTAAATCTCAACATCATCACATCTGTAATATGGCTTCTCCTTTTTACATACTCAATCTCAACGTCGGATTTTCCTTTTTGATTTCTCTCTTGATCAGTTCATCGATTTTCTATTTCTTATACCAAGTTAGAGTATGATTTCTCTCGTGTTGAACTGCTAATTTTGCCCACGTTATGGGTTAAAATGATGATTTTATCTTCTCTTTTGTGCTTAACTCTAAAATCTAAAGTGAATAGCAGATACTAGATAAGGTTTGGTATTAAAGCTTCTGATTTTAATATTAATTCTTATTTATGATTTTTAGTTTCTGTTTTTTGTTTTTGTTTCTCATCTTATGTTTTGTATTTATTTATTTTTTTTTATTTTTGTTTCACAAAGCTTTCAATTTCTCATTTTCTGTTTTGTTTTGGAATCAGATTTTTTATGCCATTTCAGACTGAAGCATCAAACTCAAATCTCCAAGTTTAAGATATTTCACTGGACTAGGTAAATTGCATTTGTAAATATTTGTGTCATTATTTGGAAACTTTTCTTATGGTTGTGTTTGACTTAATTTTTCAGAGATTCATCTTTGAACTAGCAAATTTCTAGACTTGATAAGGTATTATGTTAATTAGAATTGTTAGTTAACAGATTTTGAAGTTATTTTATTTTATAGATTTATGACTTCAACTGATTTTATTTTGTAACTTCCTATGATAATAGGCATCCACAAAGGCACAAATTTTATACATGTTAGGTTGAATTGATCTTAATAGTGTTGTAGATGATTTTTTATCTACCAAGGCTAGAAGAAGTATTTTTCTTAAAATTATTATTATTATTATTATTTAATAAATGTTGTGGTTGTATATATATATATATATATATATATATATATATATATATATATATATATATATATATATATATATATATACGCTTAGCTGATTTTGTTTCTAGTAACTATTGTGTGCTAGAATGCTCAGATCTGGACTATCGGATGGAATATAATCAAAGGTCATGATCTGAGGGTCTATGATATTAGAATAAGATAACATCTACCATATAATCACCCAAATTTCAGCATAAGCGCATTTTAGTCAATTAACCTATATTAAAAAAGGAATTTTTCAGATTTTTAGGGATAATTAATTCTTTTATTTTTAAAAATATGAATGTTTTAAATTAATTCAAATTTAAAAATCCGATTTTATTCTGTCAGAATGATAGAATGCCAACCATAAACTAGTAAATATATTTTTCGATTTTATTCTGTCAGAATGACAGAATGTCAACCATAAACTAGTAAATACATTCTGAAAAAAATACACAAAATCAATTCTTGAACTAATAATATACCAAATAATTGCATTGTATGATTGTAATTCATTGAATAATAACAACATTCTGAAAGAAAAAAGAAAAAAAAAACATCAAAATCTAACAAAAACACTAATCTATTCTGAAAGAATATTATTTTTAAGCAACACCTTATACATTGTAGCACAACACATTTTGGTATAATACACTCTCGTTCTCTATGTTTTCTTCCTTCTCCACATCAATGTTAGCCTCTTCAAAACCTAAATCCACAAAGAAAAGATAATCAAATTTCAAAAATTAAAAAATTCAATGCATTATAAGAGAAATAAAAACTATAAATTCTAATAGAATGTATTAAACACTATAAAGTTTGACAGAATATAGTAGAAAATAAAAACTATAAATTCTGACAGAATGTAGTAGAGACTATAAAGTCAACCATAAAGTATCACAACTTCATTACCAGTTAAACATATAAACTTGTTGTTAACAATTATTCTCATACATTCTAACAGAATACATTTATATAACTAAATTCTAACAGAATACATTATAGAATTCAAGACCTAGGATTGAATCATCAACACATATCTGTATTCATTCCCACTCATGAATTCAAGAAACAAACACATATGGATTCTCTTGTTAAGTACCGAAAGCCAAACAACCATGAGTTATATCCCATCCATTATCATAATTTTTTTTTCAGGAAAACCTAAACATCTAAATTTCCATGAATTCAAATCAAAATAAGAAAAAGAAGAAGATCACCTGTTGGCTATGGATGCTTTCGTTAACTTCCTCTTCCTTCAATTAGTAAACGTGTTTTTCCTGACAAACAAAGAAAAACAAACACTTCCTAATTTCAGTCTTTTGTTGCCATTCTCTCCCTCTAATTGTTGGATTACCGAACCAGAGGAAGAAGAAAAAGAGGATGCCGAAGCATATCTCCGTCCACGTACCTTCAATCGTCGGGAGTGATTCCCTCCTCTACCTCTTCCCCATCAAACTGATGGGTTTTGGTCATAAGACATCCTATGTGCTCATACAAACCCTAATGCTTGGATCTAGGTTTCTCTATTGTACATGCTTTGAATCCAAGACTATAAACCCTAATCCTAGCATGCAAGTAATCATATTAACATAAGAATGAGTTTATAATGTTACCTTGATTGTTATGTAGAAATAACAATCCTAATCCCACCTTGAATTGACTTTGGAATGCTTAGAGTCACAAGTGTCACTCCTTTAATGGCTTACAAACACCAAGAGCAAATGGAGAAGGTATAAAGAGAGAGGAGAGAGGTTAGAATTCGTCCTTAGGACTCCTTGGGAACAAGTACATGAATTCTAAGGCCTTAGGGTCTTTATATAGGTGTAGAGATAGGGTTTCAGTCATTATCCTTATCTAGTTGCATATCCACAAAGCAACCATAAGATAAGCCTTGAAAACCCTTATCCTTTATCCTTTGGACGATTTCAAGGATCCTTATCTCCTTGAATTCATTCAACCCATATTTAGGATAACCATTACCATATTTTGTAACTATCACGTAATTACAATTCAGCCCCTCTAGTTTAATTAATTACACTTGATCACAAAATTAATTCCTAATTAATTATTGACCAATATTAATTAAGCAAATCTGATTTCTCCTTTAATATATTATTCTTATAACATATTAATAAATCATAATAACCTCTCTCTCTTTATTTATTTCTCCAATCAAGTTGCTTTGGTGAAGGCAACCCAAAATGACCATGCACCATCGGGTCAAGTACATACCAAAATAGTTATGGACTTAGACACTAATCCAACAGTCTCCCACTTGGATAAGTCTAATAACTATTCTACGTATGACTTCAGATCCTGATCTGCAATCGTAGCTTTCCAAAGCCGCTGTCAACTCTGATCCTATCAGATACGCGTGTCCTTAGATAAGGGATCATATATTCCTCCATTCTAGATATCGTATGAGATATGATTTCAAATCATTCTCTTTGTACTACTTCTCGATTTCCGGTTTATGATGACAGACTAATTGAACAAATCAAATTAGCCCTAGCCCGGCCGAGCATTTACGTTTGTCATCACTAAACCATCGAGGGGCCCAAAGATATCGCTTTTATCCTTCTTTGGATAAAAGGAACGGATAAACTTTGATACAATGCTTGCTTGTACTCACTAACCAAATCACACACAACAATATGTTTTATAACACCAAGTTACTAGTGCGTTTTCATATTATCAATGTGCAACCGATTAGCAAGATACAACTCACACATCTCGGTTTCAAGAATATAAGATGTTATAGTCTCACCAATCACTCGTGATACAATTCATGGAGTGATCCAAGTGAGCGTGGGTTTAATCCAATGCTCAAATTCATATTCATAAGCACTCATGAATGTTGCAGCAAACATTTGCTTATGTCTAATACTCTTTTAGACAATCCACACACCAATTCACGACAGTCTTTATTCATATCTACTTCCAACATATGAACGACTGTGGCCTGTTCGAATAATTCGATTATTCTTAATAAACTCAATTATTCTGGAAGTCAAAACATGCAAGGTAAAACACAAGAATAATACTAATCCCATATGGCCTCAAACTTTTGAGTATAAATGAAACTCCTTTTATTTATCACCATACCGATTACTCATTATTTGTCGTTTCGGGTAATCAACTTCTTACTTGAATTATTACACTTGTCCCATGCACCTAGCATGCACACAATGTTTACCTATGGTTCTTACTTTTGTGAAATAGACAAATTGCACACATTTCCAATCATTCTCATTTCACAACTCCAAATCCATTTTCATAAGTGAAAGAATATCAAATTCTTGCTACTTATAGAATATGCTAGATTCTAACATCCTATGCAATGATTCTTTCGTAATGTCACTGCACCAAAAGTCACAAAGACTATTTTCAATGATATTACAAAGTTCTCTATCGGAGATTGTTACAAAACAATTCCTTAGATATGATGTCTCTCACTCAAATTACATTCCTTTGAACATCCTTTTGCATAAAAGTTTCTAATCTAGACATAGATTTTCAATATTTACTTCCTAATATGAACACGCTTCCATATTTTCCTCATGACAACTCATTCTTAATAGAATCTTTTCTATTTGTAGTGACGTCGATATGGTCCATCCAATATGGAAACATTTCCATATTTTCCAATACTATACTTCCAGCTACTCACAAGCGAACAATCCTCGTCGAACTTTGGATTGTCCTTTGATAGTTGTTTAATTATTTTAGTCAAAACCAATTCTAGTCCCTTTTTCCCTCTAAATGCGCTAGACATTTGGAAAATTTTAGAATGGTCAAACATTAAAGCATTTTCAATCGATCCTATACCCGAAGCGTATGGGACATGACGCATAATGTTTTATTTGCTATGTTCTCAAAATTCGAATTGTGAAGAGGAATGCCATAATCATAATCGAAATTTTAAGAACACACTATGTACCTTTGACTAAAACACCTTTAGATTTGAAATGAAGCATAATATTCTCTCCCTTAATTATAGCAAAACAACTTTACAACCCTTACGACTTTGCAAGCTATAACTCTTGTTTTTCTATAATTAATATTGCCAACTTGCAATACTTTCCATAATAATCATACAATCATAACTTTTATGCTCCCACTATCATGATGATTACTATAAAACATAACACTTATGCTCCCACTAGCTTCGACATGTATTCATAAACATCTTAACTTTCAGAGAGACAATACCTATTGAATTTCTTAAGTCCATGTTTCTAATACTTAGTGCTTTGATAATCTTTTATCAAGGCTTCTTGAACTTATACACCTTTGCCTTTAGATAGTTCATATGTGTGTCTCAACAATTAAGACTAATTGCCAAACCTCACAATTCAAATTATGGAAAGGGATACCGTAACCATGATCGAATTTGAGAATGCAATTTTACAATCACTATCTTCTTAAAATCTTTCTTAGTGAAAGCATTTCCTCACAATCATTTTCATAAAGGAGGAAATCTTATGACACTTAGATTTAAATGGTGTATTTGTTCCTATCCATGTGAATTTGTTAAAACCAAAGTGTACGAAAAATTCAACTCATATGGACCGAGCCTTTTTTTAATCTTGATTTCTTGCCTTATGGTAGCACAGCTGTCCACCACGTCTTCCAAGTAGTTAAGCAGCTCACCTTTTCCTATCAATGTACCTTTCATTTATTAAGGTGCCTTGCCTTTTATGCGTTCAAGATGAGAACTCATAGGACTCACATGCATAATTAACTCAATTGGAACAGCATAGAATCAAAATATTGTCAACACGATAGGTTGTAAACCTCAACTCGTGTGCTAGTGATAATCGATAAGGTTTATTTGATTTGTTCTTGAAACCTTTCCAGACCAATAAGACTCCCACTGACTCCTTGACATATAAGATTCTTTTGTCAATAAACATTTCTTGACAAACAAATATTCAAGAGTTAGTGTAGTTTTTATCAAAACACTTCATAAATTGGTCCTAGTCAATCTTTTCTTATTCAAGACATCACAACTTTCCACATTTGACGAATGTTATAAAACTTTAATACTTTTCACTCATTGTCACAATCTTAACTTTAAGACTTGTTATTGGAATGAAGTGTGATAGACTTCTTGATTTAACCATTTCTTCAATCCTTGATTCCTTTTCTTAAACATACAATTGTACTAAGACTTACTTAGAGGATCAATTGAGATATGGTTCTTAATCATTAAGACCCATTATAAAGCATAAAAGCTACTCTCCCTTCTTCTTAGAATGGAGAAACTTTTATCTTTCTGCCTACTTGATTCTTCTTATTCGTTCTACTATTGATCTAAACCCTTTAATCAATTCAGAATTACACTTAATCTTGTAAGTGTAATCATATTTACTAAGCCATTAGTAAATCATGACAAATATCTTTGTTACTCTTATGGTGAACTTGATCAACACACAACTTTGTGTACTCGATCTCCTAGTCCTTCACTTGACACTTTGTCAACGAATTTGTCTAATTTCCAAATATGAAATTTCTCATTCATCATGCAACCAAGTTGCGTGATTCCAAATTTCAGTCCAATTGAAACTTTGGGAGATGAGAAACTCTCCCTATTTGGTAAATTCTCGACGTTCCCATAAATAACATAACTAAGAATCATATCCATTCGTTGTAGAAATATGCAAACATCAATTTTCATAACGATTTCATTGCAAGGAAGTAAACAAATAGATAAATAAGTCAAACAAAATTTATTTTATTTATAAAAGCAGCGGAAAAACATTTGTCCTTACAATGCAAAATCTATTGAAAAACTATGTAAAAGGAAAATTTCTAACAACTCTATCATAACTATCTAAGCTCAAAATCCAATCTTCAAGTCCATGCGATCAAGATCCATCTCTTGTGATTAGATTCATCTTGCTCTCTTATCAAGCTTCCTTTCTTTTCAAAGATCCTTCAAAACATTCAAATGCAATCTTATCACATCATGTATTAAGAATCAATGAATAGGAACTTAACGGAGTTAGATAGTGGATTTTACCTGAAGCGTGGTCATACTTTTGACTCTCCCATCTCTTAGATCTCTTAGGTAAATAGGGTAACTTCGTCTCCAATGCCCCTTCTCTTGGCAATAAAAGCAAATTGACTCTTTTGGAACAACACATGGAACTACTTCAGACATCGCCTTTCTCTTGTGATCAAACTTTTCGATCATTGCATGTCTTTCATTGCCATTGTCTATTTCCATAGAGGTCTTGAAGGCAGATTCACCAATTAACTTTGCTTTTCTATTGCGCCAAACCATTGCTGATTCAGCAACAATAAGCATATAGGTGAGATCAATAAGGGTCACGTCGTGGTTCATCATATAGTACTCTCTTACGAACTCACTATACGAGTTAGGAAGTGACTGAAGAACCCAATCAACAGCCATCTCTTCACTGACAACGGATCCCATCATTCTTAACCTATCAATGTGTGACTTCATCCCTAAGACGTGTGCACACACCGACTTTCCTTCTTTATGTTTACTTGCCAAAAGGGATTGAGTGATATTGAACCTTTCAATTTTACAATCTTGTGGGTTAGGGAGAATAATTAGAGGAGGAAGTGAAGCATGATTTCTTGTTCCTCAATCGAATCGTGGAATATCATCTTCATGTGGAATGCTTGTTCCACGGGATTAGGGATGACCATAGTTGTCAAACTTTGACATCTACAAAACGGGAGAAAAACAAATTCAAGTTAGTTGATAGATTGAGTCCTTAGTAAATCACCCAAATGAGATACCAAGGCTAGAACCCAACACAATACGCTACAACCTAGAAGAGGGATGCCGTAATCTAGTTGCAGAATATTTGAATGTAAGTGAATGACGATTCACTAATTTCCACCATGAAAAATGAAAAAGAAATTTAAGTTTTAAATCTATGAAAACTCCTAGATCCTTTGAGATTCATTGAACTTTCAATGGCATGTTTAAATCTCGATATGCCCCTCTTGTTTGTGACTGGGATGCCGAGGATCACAAAGCGGGTGTGAATAACCATGCAAACTTACATGGTGCCCTCACATGTTACAGTCACCTATTCGATGTGCCGGTAAACCACACACGCTCCACTGAACTATGACAAACATTGAGTCACCCTTTGCTACCTTTGCTTAGAACCATTTAGTGTGCCGGTAAACCACACACGCTCCACTAACGTCTTCGCAAGGGCACAAAGTGTAATTTCATGGAATTGCATCAATTCACTTTTGCCTAAGTAACTAAGATTGGGAATTTGTAAAACATTTAGTTACTTTGTATTTCATTATACTTATAATGGAAGGTTTCGTCCTATCCTACCCGTTCGGCTAACGACCCTCCACTAGTCAAGAGTGCGGTGGGTAAGAGTGGATACCAATTCAATCGCCATTTTATAGGCAATTTCCTTAAACACCCCTTATAGACCAGCTTCGTGAATGAGGCCTACTAACGGTAAGACTGACTTTTACTCATACATATATATAATGTTAGACATGTAATGTTATATATATAGTATAGGGTGTATTTTATACTTTTAAAATACTATGTGGTTAACTTTAACAATTACACTTTTAATTCAATTAAATGGTTAACCTAAACTTTTATGGATTTATTAAATCTCTTTTAATTATACTCCTTAATTAATTAATAAAACCATAAGGGTGTATTTGAACTTTTCAAAACTAGGGTTTTAGAATTTAATATTCCTAATCAATTTTTAAATTCCAAAACTTGAGGGCAAGTTTTGAAACATTTCAAAACAATTTAGTTTTAATCTATCTTAAAATTTCGAATTTATGACATTTAAATTTAAAATTTTAAATATTAAAACTCTTGATTTAATAATTATCTTAAATTAGACTATTAATTTAATTATTAAATCATAAGGGATTATCTAAATAATGAGGATAATTACCATTTATACATTTAAGTTATCCTAATCCCTTAAATATCTATATAGATTTCGAAAATATGGATGGATAATGCAAGATCTTGAATCACCATATATAACAATTAGAGGATAATTACAAGATATGGGATAATCCGAATCCCTAAAAATTAGGATCTTATCTTGGGGAGGAGGCAAATTTCGAAAAACAAGGGATTATAACAAACCCTAGATTTCGAAATTTAAGGGTTTAAGGAAAGGATTTGAAGATCTTATTCAAAATCTTGCAAATTAGGGTTTGCAAACCCTAATCTCGAAAAACCCTAGCCTCTTAGGGTTTATTGGCAATAAACCCTAATATATCAAGTTCATACAATTGCAACCAAACCAATGGCTCTGATACCACTAATGGGTTTTGGTCATAAGACATCCTATGTGCTCATACAAACCCTAATGCATGGATCTAGGTTTCTCTATTGTACATGCTTTGAATCCAAGACTATAAACCCTAATCCTAGCATGCAAGTAATCATATTAACATAAGAATGAGTTTATAATGTTACCTTGATTGTTATGTAGCAATAACAATCCTAATCCCACCTTGAATTGACTTTGGAATGCTTAGAGTCACAAGTGTCACTCCTCTAATGGCTTACAAACACCAAGAGCAAATGAAGAAGGTATAAAGAGAGAGGAGAGAGGTTAGAATTCGTCCTTAGGATTCCTTGGGAACAAGTACACGAATTCTAAGGCCTTAGGGTCTTTATATAGGTGTAGAGATAGGGTTTCAGTCATTATCCTTATCTAGTTGGTTATCCACAAAGCAACCATAAGATAAGCCTTGAAAACCCTTATCCTTTATCCTTTGGACGATTTTAAGGATCCTTATCTCCTTGAATTCGTTCAACCCATATTTAGGATAACCATTACCATATTTTATAACTATCACGTAATTACAATTCAGCCCCTCTAGTTTAATTAATTACACTTGATCACAAAATTAATTCCTAATTAATTATTGACCAATATTAATTAAGCAAATCTGATTTCTCCTTTAATATATTATTATTATAACATATTAATAAATCATAATAACCTCTCTCTCTTTATTTATTTCTCCAATCAAGTTGCTTTGGTGAAGGCAACCCAAAAGGACCATGCACCATCAGGTCAAGTACATACCAAAATAGTTATGGACTTAGACACTAATCCAACACAAATGACATCGCCAAACAACAGCCATCACAAACACCACCGGATTCCCTCCCTCTTCGCTCCTCCCTTCTCACTTGCGTTTATGGACCCCACAACAGCACCCTGCTCGTCCGGATCCCCTTCTTCATCCTCATCGAACTAAAGAGTCCATCATCGATTGCGAGACAAGAGTCTGTCCTCCCTTTTGGATCCGTCGACTGTAGAAAAAGAAGCAGAAGCAGAAGCGGTGGATCAGATTTAGGGATAATGTTCTAAATTTATCATCGTCCCTTGCGTGATATCAGGAATATTATTTATCTACCATAATTAAGTATACAAAGATTTGTATAATACCCTTTTTGATTTAATTAATTATTTAAATATTTGGTAACTTGTGATTGGTGCATTTAGGAACACAATAGTTGTTAGAAAACATTTGTACCTAGCTCTCTCTCTCTCTCTCTCCCTATATATATATATATATATATATATATATATATATATATATATATATATATATGTTCTTGATGATATTATTAACGGTTTTAGTAAAATGGTATGTTTGTTTTTCAAGTTTTTGTTACGTTTGTAGCTCTCAGGGGTCCTTTTTTTTCTTCTTGCTCAGGGCCCAAAATATTCATGGACCGACTCTATATATAGATATAGATAAAGTAAGAAGACATTAAGTAATACAGATATAACATCTAAGTAGAAGACATGGTATTATTGAAAACTATATATATATATATATATATATATATATATATATATATATATATATATATATATATATATATATATATATATATATATATATATGTTATATACTATAATAAATGAAGGTTTTTTTTTTGCCACATGTTACACTCTCATTCAATTTGTCAAATGTTATTTTGTGGTTATTTTGAATTTATTTTCCAGATGTCATTTTATAAGTTTTTCTATTTTATTAAAATTCGGCATAATATTTTTAATGTAATAATTGCAATAAATGTAATAATAAATGGATATCAATTTTATTAATTAACTTACCTGTTAATTTCAAAATTCTCAAGTTAAAACTCATTAGTTTCTTTTGTTTATTTATTTAAATTTAAAAGATAAAAAGCATTGTAATTATAATAATTCAGTATTTTTCTTATTTTCTTATAAATTTAAAGTTCTCAAATATTTTTACATTTTTATTTAATTTTTTTTTATAAATTAACTCATGTAATACATGAGTCTCACAGCTACTGCCCTAATAAATGAAGTTTTTTTTTTTTTTTTTTTTTTTTTTTTTTTTTTTTTTTTGCTACATGTCACACTTTCATTCAATCAGCCAAATGTCATTTTGTGGTCATTTTGAATTAATTTTTTTTCAATATGTCATTTTATGAGTTTTTATATTTTAATAAATTCCACATAATATTTTAATGTAATAATTATAATAAATGTAGTAATAAATGAATTTTAATTGCATTAATGGATTTACCTTCTTATTTCAAAATTCTCAAATTAAAGCTTATTAGTTGAAGGGTCTAGTTAGTGGTTTGGTCTAAGCTTTCATTGTAATAAGTTCTTTTGAGTCTTTATGAGGTTTTGGTAGGTTGTTTGTTAGTTTACGGCCAAGTAGTGAGTTTATGGCCGTAAGCCTGTTTACGGCCATAAACCTAGTGTCCGGCGCAAGTCCACTATATATAGGGGTTGTTTAGGTCATTAATCGTTGTTGATGTCACAAGAGTTCACAGTCATAGAGAGCAAGTTGTACCAGACGTTTTATGCAATATAGACGTGTGTAAGCTTGTTTCAATTCTGTTTCTACCTCGTTTCTTATTCTCTTTGATTGTGTGATTGCTTGATCATTGGTGAATATCCGTTTTCAGGACCTTACAATTAGTATCAGAGCAGAACCAGTGTCAAAGCATCATTCAATCGAGTTTTGAGCCGTTTGAACTCATATTCTTCATTGTTTGAGATTAGGGTTTCATGTTTTCATTGCAAAGGGGGTCATATCTGCATCAAACTTGCGTTTACTGAGACTTTTTGGAGTTTACTGCCAAAAGATTACGACCGTAAACCTTATTTACGGCCGTAAACTCAAGCATATTCAAAAGCCGTAAATTGTGTTCTTGAACCGTAATCAGTGCATCTTAATTAACCGTAAACTGCCCGACCGTAAACACCCCAACTGTAAACACCCGACCGTAAACCCAATTTACTGCCGTAAACTCAATTTGACAATTTTTATTTTTTTTAATTTCTTAAGTTTTAAAATCAGAATAAACGAACTCTCAAAGTCAAACACATCATCATGAGCTGAATTCTATCATGGGCACCACTACACACATTCTGAGGCTATTGTCTGCAGATGGTTTTCCTGAATGGAAATACCGAACTGAAAAATACATTAAAATGAAGGACTTCAACATTTGGAGAAGCATCATCAAGAATCCTATCAGAATTAACACAACTGTTGCAGGGCAAGTAGTTGACAAAGCTGTTGAAAACTACACAAATGAAGATTTTGAGAAAGTTAAAGAACAGGAAAGGGCTTTGGGCACTCTGACCATGACTTTATCTCCTAATATAGCTCAAGGTTTCAGAGAGTAAACTTCAGTAAAAGCTTTGTGGGAAGCTTTGATTTAGGTATATGAAGGTAATGAGGATATTAAGGAAAGCCACCAGGATATGTTGTGTCAAAGGTTTAACATGTTCAACTACATTCCCGGAGAAACCCTGGAGGCACAGTTGCAGCGATTCACAACTCTCACCACTGAGATAACTATAGCCGGGATCTTTTAGACCAAGTCTGAAATAAATAAAAAGCTACTGAATGCTTTTCCAAAGTCATGGGACATGAATCTAGTTGTCATTAAGAAGACCAAGGATCTAAATTGCCTTACTCTTGCGGAAATAATGGTGATCATCAAGGCTTGTGATATTGATGATAAAAAGCGGGAGATAAATCATGTGAATTCGTATTCGACTACAAACATTGGGATTTCCTCTAACAATCCTCTTTCATCTCTCACCTTTCCCTCTCCAGTTCAACCTTTTGCTTCTCAACAAGCTCAGACTCAACCCTTTTCCACTTCATCAGCTATTTCAACTCCTACTACATCACCCATGCCTTTTCCTCAGAACCAATTGTCTGTTGCTCCTCAAGTTGCTCATTCCTCAAATGTGGCTTGTTCCTCAAATTCTAAGGAAAGTGATGAAAATCTTGCTCTTGCCACAGGACTTGTTAACTTCTACAATGCTCTTGTAGCTGGAGATCTTCCACCATAATTGTGATTTGCTGATCCGGATCAGATTCATCCAGAAGATGTGGAAGAAATGGATATTACATGGCAAATTGCCATGGCGGTATTCAGGGCGAAGCAGTTTGCTAAGAAGAAAGGGAAGAATAACTGGGGGATGAGCGCTGATAAAAAGGTGGGGTTTAGCAAAGGGAAGTTGTGTTGTTTCAACTGTTTTGAGCCGGGTCATTTTGCTCGTGAGTGCCCAAAGTTGGATAGAAGATTAAACATTGATCGGACAATGGTTACAGTGGGAAACAAATGCGGAGGTGCTCAGGTAAATAGTGAGAAGGCTATGGTTGCTCAGTCATTTGATTGGGAGGACCAGATTCAGGCCCTGAACATTTCAAACCCCGAAAATGCTTACTTGGGCTAAGTTAAAGATGAAGCTTCCATGGAGAGTGTTGCAGCTGAAGAAAAGATGATGGAGCTTCAGTTTGCATTGATGGTATCTTCTACTTCTGAACCAAAGAAAAATGAGGTAAGTTTTCCTTCTTGCTCTCAAGCTTGTATTGATTATGTCAAAATTCTTCGTGAGGAAATAGAATCATTACGTAGAGAAATAGAGGACCTTAGATATGAGGGCTATCAACTTAGAAAAGGACAAAAACCCTTAAAGGCCCAATTAGAGACAAAAATAAAGGACTTTAGGAGACTTTAGGAAGACTACAACAATAAATGTGAAAACTATGATTATATCAAGAGAAAAAATGTTGAGTTAATTACTGAGCTTGATACATTAAAGAATAAATTTGATACTGCAAACTTTGATTTTAAAAAATATGATGTATCAAGAGAGGTAGTTTCCAACATGATTGACCATTGTCTGCAGTTTAAACAAAACCAGAAAAAGGGTTTGGGATACGATAAAGTGCCTCCTCCTTTCAATCACAATTATCAGTATCACCTGTCTCTGATGAGGAGATTGCCAATGAATCTTTCATGGTTTATGGCAAGCTAACAGGTTTTGTTTCAGGATGAGTTATTAATGTTGAAAATACTAACGTTATACTTCCCCTGCAGATCACTCCTTAAATCAATCAAAGCACGAAGTTGAAGGATCCGTTTCTGAAAATAAAAATGATTCTGAACCTGAAGTTTAAGTTTTAAATAAAGACTTTATTTTTTCTGATGTTAAAAGTGACAATGTTTTTTGTGATTTTTCTGCACCTGCTGATACTGGTTTGAATTGTTTTGAAGTGTGTGATGAGATGTTTGATAATTTTGATGTTTGTAATGATGCTAATAAAAACTCACCATTTCCATAAGTCACTCCATCTGTTACACCCTCCTTTATCTCACAACCTGCTTCTTGTTTATGTTCATGTGAGAAAAGTAAGGGTGTCGGTATGGAAAATAAATCTGAAAAAGGTAGTACAGGTTTTAATAATAACAAACAGATTTGCTTTAATTGTGGTATTGGTGATCATATAACTAGGAATTGTCTAAATAGAATGTTTGTACATTATACGTCACAAAGAGGAGAGAACGAATTTAGAGGAAGGTCTTTAACTAGAAAGTCCTCTAGAGCTCGTTCTCGAAATGATGATTGGAAAGATGATCATAGTAGAAAAGGGCAGTTTTTTAAAATAATAAAAGGGTTTTACATAACAAAGTCCCAAACACTTTGCCAAAACCGAACACGGCTCTGCCAAGATCAGCTTCGTCAAGGAGCAGCTCCGGGTCTTCAACCACTTCTGGTCGAAAACCCAAGTGCTCAATGAAAACTGATAAGAAACCTATTTCAAAACCTTCGGTGGCTGTTAGGAAATCTAATTACCAATGGATTCCCAAAATAAATTCCAATCCATCATCAACATCCTCTGAAAAGTTAGTCAATAATGATAAATCTGAAAAAGTGAAGGGTTAACCCGGGAAAGTGATGACTTGGGTTCCCAAATCTGAATGATCCCGCACATTTTGTAGGGAAAGTTGCGGAGGAATGTCGTCATACCTTGGTTCGTCGACATCGGCTGCTCCCAACATATGACATGAGATATTTCCCAACTGAACAACATTCAATCTTTTAATGGGGGGGTATGTTTCCTTTGCGGGTGGAGAAGGTGGCAAGATCAATCAGAGAGGAACCGTTACAAATGGAGTGTTAAGTTTTGAGAATGTCAACTTTTCTCCCGAGTTAAAGCGTAGTTTTTTGAGTGTGTCTCAGATATGTGACAAAGGTTATTCTACACATTTCACTAACAAGGAATGTATGATTCTCAAGCCAGGCATTGTCATCCCGGAAGAATGGATTCTTGTCAAATCTAAGAAGGATGGAAATGCTTACATTATTGATATGAATAGCAACCTTCCTGAACAAGTTACTTGCCTCTTTTCAAAGGTCTCAGAAAAAAATGCAATGCTGTGGCACCGAAGACTCGGTCATTCTAACGCCAAAAACCTAAATTGTCTTGCAAAGAATGAGATGGTCCGTGGTTTACCTGTCAGAGATTTTATAACGTTTCAGAAGTGTGTGTCATGTGCCCTCGATAATCATCATAGAAAACCACACCTACCAAAACAGGTTAACTCAATAAATCAGGTGCTCCAATTATTACAGATGGACTTGTTCGGTCCAGTCAACATCCTAAGCATCAACAGAAGTTCATACTGTCTGGTTGTGATTGATAATTTCTCTAGTTTTATGTGGGTTTTCTTCTTATCTAACAAAGTTGGGGTTGCAGATCTGATAAAGAAGTTCATAGTGTTGATTGAGAACTAAACCAATAATCGGGTGAAGGTGCTTCGTACCGACAACGGAACAGAGTTCAAGAATTCTATTCTAGATGATTTTTGCACAGAAAAGGGGATTATACGTCAATACAGATCCACTCACACACCTAACAAAATGGTGTTGCTGGAGAAATAGAACTTTAAAAGTCGCTGTAAGGACGATGCTGTGTGACTCCAAGTTACCGGTTTTCTTTTGGGCCGAGGCGATTAACATTGCTTGCTACGTTCGGAATCGTGTGTTTATCAACAAAGCTCAGATGAAGACACCGTATGAGATTCTATATGGTCACAAGCCATCATTCAATTAATTCTGTCTATTTGGATGCCCTTACACCATTCTTTACCTAGAGTCCAACCCAAAGTTTAATGCCAAAGCCAATGATTGTTACTTCGTAGGGTATGCTGCACACAATGCATATAGGGTCTACAATAAAAAGACGAAGCAGATTGTGGAGTCCTATGAAGTGCGCTGGTTGGAGGAGAATGAAACGGATGCTTAAGTGGGTCCGGATTGGTTATTTGATACACATAGCTTTTCAAGTCTATAAATGTGTCTTCGGATAGTTCATTTGGGTCTTCCTCTAGTTCGAAGAATGTTTCTGAAGATGAACACAAAGAAGTTTTCTACTAACCCCCAACAGTATCCTCTTCACCATCTGATGGGGAGTCCTCTGCTTCACCTGAAGGGGAGTCATCTGTACCACCTGATAGTCCAAAATCTCAAGTTCAAAATGATACTCCTGATGCTGATGCTACACCTCTTACTCCTGTTGAAAGAGAGTTCATGTCTAGAGATGCTTCCGATGTCACTTCAACTTTTATGGAACTACTCTTTCCTAAAAACATTTCTAATGTGTTTGTAGCAGAGTCATCTAGTGTGGAAAAATCAGCAAATGATGGAGGTGTCAATATTCAGAAACTTCCCATCTCACTTAATGATATCAGCCAGGAGATACCCTCAAGAATTCAACGCTATCATCCAATCGAGAACATCATTGGTCAGTTGGGCGATGGAGTTAAAACCAAAAGTTAGAGTGGAGATGTCAATACATGTCTCTATTCTTGCTTTATCTCTCAAATAGAGCCCAAGAATGTTGAAATGGCTTTGAATGAGCCCAGCTGGGTAGATGATATGCATGAAGAGCTAAATCAATTCAAAAAGCTCGGGGTTTGTAAATTGGTTGAGTTACCAAAGGGCAAAAAGTCTCTTGACACACGTTGGGTCTATCGAAACAAGCAGGATGATTATGGATTTATAGTGCGAAATAAAGCTAGATTGGTGGTTCGTGGGTTTAGACAAGTCGAGGGTCTTGATTATACTGAGGTTTATGCTCCAGTAGCTCACTTGGAGGCTATTCGTATCTTCCTTGCATATGCTTCCTACATGAACTTCACGGTATACCAAAATGGATGTCAAGAAAACTTTCTTGTATGGCAAGGTGAAGGAAGAAATCTACGTTGATCAGCCTCCAGGGTTCGTTAACTCGAAGTTTCCTAATCATTTCTACAAGTTGGGCAAAGCACTGTATGGGTTGCATCAAGCTCCTCGAGCGTGGTATGCGACCCTTACAAAGCATTTGCTCGAGCATGGATACTCTCGTGACACTATTGATCAAACCTTGTTCATCAAGCATGTTGGTAATGATCATATTCTGGTTCAGATCTACATTGACGACATTATCTTCAGGTCTACCAGTCCACAGCTATGCAAAGAGTTTGAAGGCGTTATGAAAAAGCTGTTTGAGATGAGTTCGTTGGGAGAAATGACCATGTTTCTGTGACTTCAGGTCAAACAAAATTCAACCGGAATCCCGCTACATCAAGACAAGTATTTGGAGGATATTCTTGAGAAGTTCGGGTTTCAAGATGCTAAACTTGCATCGATGCCGATGGCTGAAAGATCTATGTTGACTCCAGATACTGATGGCGAATCCGTAGATCAGACACACTACAGATCGATGTTCGGATCGTTGATGTATCTTACTACAAGCCGTCCAGACATAATGTTTGCAGTTTGTTGATGCGCACGTTATCAGGCTAATCCTAAATTTTCACATCTTATTGTTGTTAAAAGAATTCTTCGGTATATTAAAGGCAGCCCAAAATTGGGTCTTTGGTATCCGAAAAATTCCGAATTTGATTTATATGCTTTTGCTGAAAGTAATTTTGGAGGTTGTGAGCTTGACACGAAATCTACTTCAAGAGGGTGTCAATATCTTGGAGATAGGCTGGTGTCGTGGCAGTGCAAGAAGCAACACACTGTCTCAACTTCAACAGCTGAAGCGGAATACGTTGCTGCATCTGCTTGTTGCTCACTAGTTATCTGGATTTAACATCAATTGTTGGATTACGGTTTGGATTACGGTTTGGATTTAACATCAGTTGTTGGATTTAACATCAAATTGCTAAAAATCCTGTCCAACATTCCAAAACCAAGCACATTGATATCAAAATTCATTTTATCAGAGACTATTATGAACGTTCACATATCCGGTTGGAATAGGTTCCCACTGCTAATAATGTGGCGGATCTGTTCACCAAGCATTTTAACAACGCTCGATTTGATGTGCTTGTGGGATCTTTGAAAATGATTCGTTTTGAGGATTAATTTTATTTTTCTATCTTTTTTTACTTATTTTAAGTTTTTTTATTTTTATTTTCGTATTTCTTATTTTCTATTTTATTTTTGGTTGGATTAGTTTAAATTTGCGCATTTTTGTTGATTTCATTCTCACCGATTCCCAAATTTAGGGGGAGAAATAAACAAAAACCAAACAAAAAATTGAAAATTTTCAAAAATCCAAAAACAATAAAAAATCAAAAAATCAAAAATATGTTGCTAATAGTGTTGCTTGTAGGTGATGGGTTGGGAAGTGATATTATCAAGTGATAACAGGCAATCTGAATTTGCGTAACGTACCAAAATTAAATTGTCTACGCTCTGTGTTTGATGCGCTGGTAGGCACAAAAGATCCTAAATGGACTTGACTAGGAAGATTTGAACTTAAGGAATTCAAGGACTTGACAAATCTTAAACTAGTTAGATCCGTTTAGCCTGACAATACGACGCTCGGATAGGTTGAGCAGGGAGATATACATGGGAATCTACTGGTCACATTAAAAGAACCCGTATCTAGAACTGTGGATTAACTTTTCCTCGATGTGCATATTTTTTCCTTAATTCTGGTATTAATGGGGTGACTGGGGAATTCTAATAAGATAGGTCTGTAGAAGGTTATTTTCTTTCTTTCTGTCTGTTAGTCATATGTTGCCTCCTTTGCGTGATCAAGAGATCGGACTTGGACTGTAACATATGCAATTCTATTTCTCCGCATCTTCTCTCTATATGCAATTCTTTCTATCTGTTAGCCATATATTGTCTCTTTTACGTGACTTAAAATCCGACCTGGTACATAGTATATGCATCATTATTTTTCTCAATTTAGTTAGTCATATGTTTCATACTCAGCGTGATTGGAAGAGATCCGACCTGGGTGTATAGCATATGCATTCTAAATCTATCTTCTCTCTTAATAATTATTTGCTCACCCGATGTGAGGAGTATTCTGGAAATCCTTGATTACTGGAGCATGTCAGGAAGCGGGAAACATATTCTAATACAATTAAAATTGAACACTTACAGATTGACTGTCGATCTCGTTGCTCAATTTAGGTGGACAACAATATCCCTAGTCGTCGTTAGATAAATGGTCCCTAGGAAATTTGTTTAAGAATATAGAATCAAAAGGATCATGTCTTTATTAGCTTGTCCAAATTTTATCACAAGTTTTCGTGTTTAAGTGGACCACAATACCAGCGATCAATCACACATGGACATGAAGGTAGAGGTACTGAAAAGTGGACTAAGGTTGTCTGACAACTTTGATCCCTACGTCACAAGATTATATTCAGTGTTTGTTCAAATAAGTTTAGAAATTGTTTTATTTTAATTTATTTTTATTTTTATTTTTATTTTTTTCTATGTTAATTTTTTTGATCTTAATTTTAATTTGTCAAAGTTTTTAGAATTGTTTTATTTTAATTTAATTTAATTTAATTTTTATTTTTGTCTATGTTAATTATTTAATCTTAATTTTAATTTGTCAAAGTTTTTAAAATTTTTAAATTTTAGAAATTTTTATTTTTTATTCTTTTTAATTTTAATGTTACTCTTAATTTTTTAAATCTCAAAAGTTTTATTTTTGAAAATTATTTGAAATTTGGACTGTACCTTACACTGTGTGGACAACAGGTAAAATAGTCAAGGGTATAAAAGAGAGTTTACAGCCGGAAACCCTCTTCTTCTTCACTTTTCTGCTTCCGGCTGCAAATTCTCTCTTTCTCTCTCATCTTTGAATTTTTTTTTCGTTTTTTCTGTGAAATTGCTCGGATCATCTAAAAGGTAGTAAGATTCCGACCATGGATATGTATTTGTTTTACGAAATCGTTGAGCTTTGAGCCTAAAATCGATGAAAATAGGTCTTTCGGAGCTTACGGCCAAGGAGCTTACAGCCGTTTACTCCGTTTGCGGTCCTGAGCTTACGGCCACGAGTTTACGGTCATAAACTCCAGGTTGACCGTGAACTCTAGTTTGGACTAAATAATTTATTTTTCTGGGCTAAATTTAAATCGATTGAAATATTATTTGCTCAAATATTTTTATTTTCTTACTTGGCCTGTTTTAGTGCAGATCAAATGGCAAGGTTAAAATTCGCAGACATGCACAACTTGGCGATTGTACTGGCAGATCCTCCAGTTGCACATGGAGAATTCAGGTCAATGATTCACGAACTGAGAGAATGTTGCCTAGCCTCCGCTATCACCATGAACACTGTGGTCTATCAGAACATCATAAGGGAGTTCTGGCAGACTGTTAAGATGAAAAGAGATGACGATGGAGCAGTCACTGTGGATGCAATTGTTAAGGGATGCAAAGTTGGGATCATTGAGCATTTCATTAGAGAAATGTTGTTGATCAATGATTTACCTAGTTTTCCCATTGAGATTGGGATAGAGGACGCCTAGAAGATTTTGAAGAAGATAGGGTACGAAGGCGACTCTCCTCCTATTATGAAGAAGCTTTTGCCACCATACTGTAGATTCCTAGCTCATGTGTTCGTGAGCTGCAACTCTGGTAGGAGGTCTGGTGTGGATGAAATATCTCTGAGAAACACTGGAGCCATCGTTTCTCTTGCTGCAGGGATTGGCTTCAACTTTTCAAGGTTTGTTATGGGCGAGTTTGTGGTCAACATCAATGCTATAACCCGGGATAATTTCTTGATGTATCCTAGGTTCATTCAGTTATTCATCAACAGATAATTTCCTGAGATGGTCAAGGAGGGAGATACTCTTGACATGAAATCCTTAGGTCCTTACATTGTTGGGCTCATCAAGCAAAATCTCAAGGGAAAGGTCGTCTTCCAAGGATTGTATCCGCTTCTAAAATTCAGAAGATTTGCTGAGCCAAATGAGGCATCCGAGTCTCATGGATCCTCTGACAAAATTGTTGGATTAATGTTTAAGTCCATAACTATAATTGGTATGTACTTGACTCGACCCAGCATGGTTCATTTGGGTTGCATGGCATCATGCACTTGGATAGACTAAATGAGAGAAATAAGACACTTATGATTATTAATATATTATAAGTTCTAATATATTAACAATAAGAATAATAATATTTAATTAGTATTGATCAAGAATTAATTTAGAATTAATTATGTGATCAAAAGAAGACTAAGGTGCTGTTTGATTTTCTGAAGCGAAAATTCATAAAGTCTGCGGACCACCTCTGCAACCCTCTGCAGTAGAAGAGGTGGACTAAACGGCTGGAAACTATAATAAGAAGCGTGTTTGTTTTTTTAATATCTGCATACTGCTGCAAATATTAAAAAAATAAAACAAACTAATTTTATAAATCAAAAGTAGTTTTTTAATACGGAAAATTTAATAATGTACAACATATCGTCAAGAATTAATGATAATTCAGTAAAAGATAACGATATTTCAACAAAAAAAAAGATATTAAGTAAAAAAATAATGATATTTCATCAAAAATTATCATTATTCAATATACAAAAACGAAAAAAAAATCAACAAGAATAAACAAAAAAAACGAAAAAAAAAGTGAAATAAAATTTCAACAACATATAATCAAAAATTTCAGCAAGAAAAAAAAAAAGAAGAGGTTGGAAGAGGTAGTACAAGTGTTGCGCCAAACAGAGCACGCGTAGTGGTTTTTGACTCTAAAGACTTCTAAAAGACAAACAACTGTGAGATGAAAAGTGTTGCGCGTGTGCTGCGCCGCGCAATATATAAGAGGTCCAAAGAGTTTTTTTCCAAAAAACAAACAACACCTAATTAAATATATGGATTGATTGTGTAAATCATACATAACTTATATAGTGGGTCAAAGCTCCATGGATAATCAAGTTGGGTTAAACCCATAGGATGCTCCATCGAGGTTACATAACCCATGGGTCATGGAAATGAAAGGTCATGACAATTAGGGTTTACATGGTATAACCCTAATTGTAACACACTATATAAGCATCATATTATTCACCAAAATCGGCCACTAGTATGTGTAAAAGAAGGGCTAGCTGATTTCATAAAGTGTACATTTCTCTCAAGTCATTCCATGTGTATTTGGTGTTGTGTGAACCATTTGAGGTGTCACACTTGGGGCACTAGTCACTCAAGCTTCATGAACATATTCTACATCAAAGAGGTATGTAATTCTAAATTGAAATATTCATATGAATCAATGTTATTATGCTAGTTAGGATGAATACCTTGGAAAGTTTATATTTACAATTATAATAGAGAAAACATAGATCCAAGGTATTTAGTGTTGTATGTACCCTTAGGAGTGTTAGAATGCTCAAAACTCAACAGTGGTATCAGAGTCATGGGTTTTTTTCTGTTATATTGATGCAAATGTTTTATTTTCAAAGTTGAAAAAAAGGGAAAAACATGACGTTTGTCAAATTTTAAGATAATTACTTGTTTTTGTGAAACATTAATTATTTGTAAAATTTGAATCATTTGCTATATGAGTTAAATTAGGTCAAATTTAGAAAAAGATAAAATGATATAATTAGTTTCTTAGGTTTAAAAGTTTGATCTAAAGAGTTTTTTGAAACCTCCATAAGTTATGAATATGAAAAGGTTTAAAAAAATTGATTAAAAGTTTTTTTATGGAGTTACAAAAATTGGTGTTAATGTTTTAAAGAGTTCCATAACTTGTTCTTAAGTTATGGAACATGAAAAGTTTCATCATTAAACAAACATTAAACTCCATAAGTTATGGAATCCAAAAGTTTTTTTTTTTTTTTTTTTTTTTTTTTTTTTTTTTGAATTATCTTGATCTTATGAGTTGATTTAGATTAATAGAAAATTATGTGATAATATGTTTTCAATCCATTTTAATCTAATAGTTGATTCTAAAATGTGTTTTTGTAACTTGTCCTCAAGTTACATGAAAAGTCACATTTAAGTTTCGTAAAACTCATAAAAGTTGTCATAGGTTACAAAATGAAGAGTCTTGTCCTCATTAAATGGTTTTATGACTCCATAACTTGTCCTCAAGTTATGGAGGTTCAAGAGTCTCTTCATTAAATAAAAAAAATGTGTAACCGTAATTAAACTCATAATTTATGAATAAGGAAGAGTCAGATTCTTTAATGGTTTAAAGTCTTCCTTAACTTGTCCTCAAATTATAGAACTTGAAGAGTTTTTTAGTTAAAACTACTTTAAACATATAAGTTATGGAATTAATTAGTTTTGAATAGTTCAAAACTTGCCCTCAAGTTTTGGAATTTACAAAGTTTTCCTCGTGAATACTTTAATTACAAGTTAAGACCTTAGAATTTTAAATGTTAAAATTCAACCCTTATACTTTATAATATTGTAAGTTAATAATATATATATATATATATATATATATATATATATATATATATATATATATATATATATATATATATATGTATGTATAAGAGTAAAGTCGTCTTACCATTAGTAGGCCTCATTCACGAAGCCAGTCTATAAGGGGGGGGGGGGGGGGGGGGGTATAAGGTTACTGCCTATAAAATGGCAGTTTAATGGGTCTCCACTCTCACCCACCGCTTCCTTAACCGATGGAGGGTCGTTAGTCGAATGGGTAGGACAAGGACTATAATTCTCCCTTCATTATAAGTATAATGATAAATACTAACTAACTAAACACTTATAAATTCCCAATCTTAGTTACTTAGGAAAATGTGAATAAGGTGCTAATCCATGACATTACACTTTGCACTTTGTTTAAGCCGTTAGTGGAGCATGTGTGGTTAAGCGGCACACTAACCTGGACTTAACAAGGTAGGCAAAGGGTAACTTAATATTTATCATAGTATCGTTGGAGCATGTGTGGTTAGCCGACACATCGATTGAGGGATAAATATTAAGGGTACCAAGTATATTTGCATGGTTACTTCACACCCTGTTTTGTGATCTTCGGCATCCCAGTCACAAAACCTGAAGGGCACACTCGAGATTGAAACATGCCATTGAACAGTTCAATTAATCTTAAAAGATCTAGGAGTTTCAAATCCAAGTAAAACCTAATTAAATTATTTCGTTTTCATGGTGGAAATTAGTGAATCGTCATTCACCTACCTTCAAATATTCTATAGATTGGATTACGACATCCCTCTTCCAAGTTATACAATATTGTGTTGGGTCCTAGCCTTAATATTTCATGTTGGGTGTTATGTTAAGGACTTTAAATCAACTATCTTGAATATCTCCTAAAAGATGTCTAATTCAAACATCTATGATCATCCTAAATCTCTTGGAACTTCACTTCCTCAATCTCCTACAATTATTCTCCTTAACCTACAAGTTCAAGGTCACTCAAGCCCTATTGGCAAGCAAAGTCTATGTGTGCTCACATCTTGGAGATGAAGTCACATATTGACAAACCGGGAGAGTTGGGTGTCAAAGTCTTAAGAAAGTTGGATCTTCGTTTACTTTCTAAGTCACATAGTGAGTTGCCTTTGGGACTACTATGAAATAGACTATGACATGACCCTTAGTGATCTTATCTATTTGCTTGGTACTTCTGAATCAGCAATGATTTAGAGCTTTAGTAAAGAAAATTTGATTAGTAGATCAACTTCCCAAACCTTCAATGGACATTGATAATGGTTGCATATGATACCCAATAAAAGCTTTCTCTTCCCAATTGAAAGGGATTGGCCATAGTCAACACGGTTGAACAAATGGTAAAGAGAAAGGCTAAGTCTGAGATTGTCCCATGTACCATTCCCAAAAGGTCCATATGGTTCTATTTCCAAAAGGAAAGGGAATTGGCTGCGAAGCTGCCAAATTTACCGAAAGATCATAAGGCTGGTAAGTCAATAAGTTTGACTCTACTCAAGGTAAAGTCCAATATCTAACTCGATTAAGTTTCTATTCGGAGATTCTTATTACATGATGTGATTGGGTCATATGTTGATGTTTTAAGAATCAAAAGAAAAGTGAAGAAACTTAAAGGAAGAGTATGTTGAATCTGATCGCGAAGATGGATTTCTATCGCTTGATTGAAGATCAGATTCTTGAGCTACTTCTTAGGAGTTATGATATATTGCTTAGGAATAGATAACAACAAAGTTTTCATGAGCCTTTGCACTGTAAGGATAGTTCTTCCACAAAGTTTTTAAAATAAAAGAAAATCATTTTGATTTTATTTATTTTAAAATATCCTTTTAATGGCATTTGTGGAAAAAAAAAATTGTTGCTTATATGATTCCATTAATAACAATATTGAAAATATGAATTAGATTCTTTCATTTGTGGTAGTGTCTAAATTTACCAAATAAGGAAAGTTTCTCTTCACCCAAGTTTCAATTGCACTGAAACTTGGAATCATGCAGGCTGTATAGCATAATGAATGAGAAATTTCAAGCCTTGGAAAATTAAGACTAACTACTTGCTCACATGGATGTGTGAGTCAAGTAAAGGACTAAGGGATCGAGTACACATTCTTGTGCACTGGTCAAGTCCACCACAAAAGATCGATAAGACTATTCGTCATAATTTAATAAAGCTTAGTAAATATGGGTATACTTACAAGCTTAAGTGTAATTCTGAGACATTGGAAAAGGTTCCAATGTATGGTAGAGCGGATAAGAAGAATCAACTTAGGTAGAAAGATAATTTTTTATCAAATATGAAAAGATGGGAGAGTACTTTAGCATCATGTTTTGTGATCATCTTAATAATTTAAAAATCATGTCACAATTAGTCATCTGAATTCATCGTAGTGTATTCTTATGACTAAGAAGTGGAATATTGAATTGTTGAAATGATTATATCAAGAAGATGAGTCATGCTTCGTTCCAAAAACAATTCTCAGAGTTATACTCCAAGATTGTAACTTGAGTGACACATCTTAAAGAAGGTTTATTAACACAAGTCAAATGTAAGAGTAAAAGGTTTTCTACTTTTGTACATATGAAATTGGTAAGTTGTGATGTTTTGGATAAAACAAAAACCAACTAAGGCCAATTGTGTGAAGTGTTTGTCTTGATTAGAATCCACACTATCTCTTGAATATTTGACAATAAATTCGTATATTTCAAGAGGACAGTGGGAGTCTAAAAGGATCCTGAAAGGGTTCAAGAAGTAATCAAGAAGAAAAACCTGTATTTCATCACTAGCACACTAACATGGACTTATTATAAATAGCAAAGGTCTAAACAATTGAGACTATGATTACGACATCCCTTTTCAAAGTTCTGAAATTGTTTAGACACACATGTGAGCTATCTAAGAGAGGTCCAACTAATTTCTGGATACATGTCAAAGCTAGTGGGAGCATAAGTGTTATGCTAATAATAATCATGTTAGTGGGAGCATGATAATTATGATAAAGGTTGAAAATTAACAATGTTAATTATAGAAAACAAAAGTTTCAATTCGTGAAGTTGCAGGGGTTGAAAAGTTGTTTTGCTATAATTAAGGGAGAGGAAATTATACTTCATTTCAATTCTAAAAGCTTAGATTGAGGTTTTAATCATCTTTAATCAAGGATATATATGAATTTTGTGTTGGAATGGCTCAACATATGGAAATTCTATATATGGGTCTATTATTTGTGTTCTAAAATTTGATTATGATTACGGCATCCTTTTTCATAATCTGAATTATGAGAACTTGGCAAATAGAAATATTGTAGCAAAAGGACAGGTCCAGTATCATGTCTTTATGTGAGACATCAAGAATCATGTCCCATATGCTTCAGATATAGGATCGATTGCATGTGCTATAATATTTATCCTTTCTAAATTTTCCAAATGCCTGGGGCATTAAGAGGAAAAGGTCTACAATTGGATATGACTAAAATGATTAAGTAATTGTCGAGGACACTCTAAGGTTTACCAAAGATTAGTTGCTCAGGGACAGTTGGAAATATAGTGTTAATTTTTGGAAGGACCATATTAACATATTCTGAAAAGAGGCAACTCTTGTTCAGAAGTGATAGTCAAAATAGGAATATGGAAATGATTCCATAGGTGGAATTTATTCAATCTATGTAAGATTAAAAAACTTAATGCAAGAAGGATGGTTCCTATGGATGTGATCTCCATTGGAATACTCTGTAATGTATTTTGACAAGTCTTTGTGACTTTGTACAAATTCATTACAAGAGGATCTATGCATATAAGTTTAAAATCTAACAGATTTCGATGTATGATAGGAATTTGAAATTCTTACTTTTTCGATAAGGATTTGGGAGCGTGAAATTAGAATCATTGAAATTATGTTCAATTGGTTTATTTTACAAAGTATGGATGATAGACAAACATAGAGTGCATACTTAGTGTATGGAAAAACTATTGTTTAAAAAAATGTAGTGTACTTGCTTAGAGCATGGGACAACTAGTGTTTTTAATGCAAGTATAAAGTTGATAAAACCGAAACAATGAATAATGAGTAATCAGTATGGTGATAAATAAAAGGTGTTTTATTTATATTTATAGGTTTTGATACCATATTATATTCAATTATTCTTGTGTTTCATTTTGCATGTTTTGACTTCCAAAATAAACTAGGTCATTCTTCCCAAATGACTAAGTTATTCAAACCATCCACAGTCGGTCATATGTTGGAAGTAGATATGAATCAAGACTATCATGGGTTGTTTTGTAGAGGTCTAAGATGTCGGAAAAAGTGGTGCTACAACACTCATGAGTGCTCATAAGTTCTGAGTATTAGATTCAACCCACGCTCATTAGAATCACTTCATGGATTTTATCACGAGTTATCATGAGACAATAATATCTTATATTCTTCAAACCTAGAGATATGAGTTGTTACTATGAGTTGGTTGTACATTGATTGCACTAAAATGCATTGGTAACTCGATGTTATAAAATGTGCCTTTGTGTATGACTCAACAAGTAGTAGAACAAGCCGTATGAGTCGAAGTTTATCCAAGTAGTAGAACAAGCCGTATGAGTCGAAGTTTATCCATTCCTTTTACCTTCGGGATAAAAGCGATATTTGTGGGCCCCTCGATGATTTAGTGATGACACATGTGAGTGCTTGGCCAAGCCAGGACTGGTGTGATTTGTTCAATCAGTCAGTTGTCATAAATTGAAAATCGGGAAACAAAAATGGACAGAGAGAATGATTATTAATCCATGTCTCAGTCCATATGATATCTAGAATGGAGGAATATATGATCCATTATCTAATGGACAAGTCATTGACAAGGTCAGAGTTCAGTTGCAAGGTCAGAGTTCGACAGCGGCTTTTGAGAGCTACGATTGCTAGTTGGGTTTTGAAGTCATACACAATAACAGTTTTAGACTTATCCAAGTGGGAGACTGTTGGATTAATATCATAGTCCATAACTATAATTGGTATGTACTTGACCCGACCCGGCATGGTCCATTTGGGTTGCATGGCATCATGCACTTGGATAGACTAAATGAGAGAAATAAGATACTTATGGTTATTAATATATTATAAGTTCTAATATATTAATAAAAAGAATAATAATATTTAATTATTATTGATCAAGAATTAATTTAGAATTAATTATGTGATCAAAAGAAGACTAATTAAATATATGGGTTGTTTGTGTAAATCATCTATAACTTATATAGGGGGCCAAAGCTCCATGAATAATCAATTTGGGTTAAACCGATAGGATACTCCATGGAGGTTACATAACCCATGGGTCATGGAAATGAAAGGTCATGACAATTAAGGTTTACATGGTGTAACCCTAATTGTAACACACTGTATAATCATCATATTATTCACCAAAATCGGCCACTAGTATGTGTAAAAGAAGGGCTAGCTGATTTCATAAAGTGTACATTTCTCTCAAGTCATTCCATGTGTATTTGGTGTTGTGTGAACCATTTGAGGTGTCACACTTGGGGCACTAGGCACTCAATCTTCATGAAGACATTCTACATCAAAGAGGTATGCAATTCTAACTTGAAATATTCATATGAATCAATGTTATTATGCTAGTTAGGATAAATACCTTGGAAAGTTCATATTTAAATGTATAATAGAGAAAACATAGATCCAAGGTATTTAGGGTTGCATGTACTCGTAGGAGTGTTAGAATGCTCAAAATCCAACAAAAATATCCTCTGAGCCTACTTCCTCAAAAAAGGTGATTTCAGAAGAGGATGTGATCACTGTGTCAGACCAGGAAAGAGAAGAGACAGTTGCTCCTAATGTTTCTATCGCCAAGGAGCATGATTTGCAATCAGTCCAAGTCCAAAGCGATTATAATGAAGGGTCTTCTAAGAGTATGACTGAGACTGATCTGTATGATGACCTTGATCTTACAGTCTTTAATAAAGATGTAATTCCGACAAACTTTGGAAGTAATGAAGACTTTTTGTCAAGTGTCAATCTCAACACGCTACTTGACAATATCAATGATGTTGCTCATCCAGCAACGGAGATAAGGGACTCTGATCACGTTCTCGAGTCAACACCTGTTACTACTGATCAAGTGGTTGATACGATAATTCCCATGGTGACAGTGTCAGGGATTCCTCCCCTTGATGTTGTTTCACCTACAACTGAACCACTTCAGAGTGATGATGCAACAATCCAGACATAGGCTTTTGGATTTTGACTTATCTCAAGGCCTGCCAATTACACCAACAACTACCCCTGCCATCGTCTCATCAGAAACTTTTAGTGAAGGTCCTAGCACCACCTTTGAGGTTAGTGGTTCCTCTGCTCAAGCAGGATTTTCTTCTCCTAGGCCAGATCTTGATGATGCCTCTATGTGGCTAGCCATGCATCTAGCTCAGGAACAAACTTCAATACCTTCTTCTAGATCTAAAGGAATTTCTTCTAGAGAAGGTCATTCAGGAGAAGATGATTTCGTCATTAATGAGCTTCAAAAGAGAGTAAAGGTACTTGATCAAAAGAACATAGAGCTCAGTATTCAAGTTAATGATCTTTTGAGTGAGAATGTAAATATGAAGATTCAAGTTTCTGATCTTTAAGAGGATAAAGCTTTAAAGACCAAGCAGATTTATGACTTACAAAAGCACTTTAATCTTCTCACTTCAAGTTACTTTGATTTGAAGAGAAAGTTAGAAGAGCAACTTGGTGATAAGTTCAAGACATCCACTGATGAGTCAAGGATCAATCTGCGCATCCAAGTTCACCCCATTGCGACATCTGCTCCAACATCACATGTTGTTGATAGATTTGAAGAAGAGCCAGCTCAAGCTCCAAGTGTTGTGGCATTAAAATGTGCCAAACTGGCTAAATCTACTGAGAAAGGTCAATACTTGTTTAAAAGGAGCTCAGATCAGAATGCTCCTGCAGATCAGCCCACCATCACCTTTACAGATCTTGGAGAGAATCGTTTTAGAGATATATATGGTGATAGGTCAGGGTTCATCTCATGGGGTTTCACGACACCTTAAACATGTGGCTCGTGAAACATAGAGTGGGACCACTGAACTATATAAATATGCTTATGACTTCAACTCCTGGACCAGGGTTGATCTTTCAGAGTTGTCAAGGCCTCCTTTTGCCAATCCCTCTCAAAATCCTCAAGCTACCCAGTTCAAGCATTTCTTGGAGGACCAAGTACTCAAGGGTTTTCCTTCAATGAAGACTGTAGAGTCAATAATTATGGAATACCCAAGTGTAATTGATCCTAAAACTAATTAACCTCTTCAAGCTATGATGTGGCTAGCTACCAAACAAGTGAAGCAGATTTCTGTCCTTCAGGATCATCCAGATGGATCGCTGTGAGCCATGGAGTACTGGGTGTTTGATGAAACCACTGCATCTGCTGTTATTAAGCTTGAGAAGGGATGCATCCGCTTGTATGACAAAAGAGACATGCTTCAGTTTGGAGAGCAAGTTGTACCAGATGTTATTCAATATAAGCGTGTGCAAGCTTGTTTCAATTATGTTTCTACCTCGTTTCTTATTCTCTTTGATTGTGTGATTGCTTGACCATTGGTAAAGATCTGTTTTCAGGACATTCCATTAGTTTATTTTGTTTATTTATTTAAATTTAAAAGATAAAAAAATCAATTTTAATAATTTTTTATTTTTCTTATTTTCTTATAAATCCAAAGTTCTTAAATATTTAGAGATTTATATTTGATTTTTTTTAATTAACCAATGTAATACATGGGTCTTACACTTAGTGTGTGTGTGTGTGTGTGTGTGTGTGTATATATATATATATATATATATATATATATATATATATATATATTGAAACTTAGAAGGTAAATAGGATGAATTCAAAAATGTAACATAAATTTGAAATATTTAGAACGGAATCATACTAATTAAACTAAAAAAGGAAAATTTTCAAATATTTAGAACCTTAGGGATAAAACATGATAAATAAGACTAAAAAACTAAACTTTAAAATATATAAAACTTTGGAAGTAATAATAAGATAAAATAAACTTAAAAATTAAACAAGTTGTATAGAAGAATAGCCGAATCTAAATCTCTACCAAGAAATTATGTTTTCTAATGTGCTAATAAAGTTTATTCATCCTCCTTAATAAATGAATGTTTTTTTGTCACATGTCAAATTTTATTAGTTTTGACACTTGTCATTTTGTGGTATTTTTGAAATAAATATTATCCACTTATCAATTTTTGATTTGTTTTAATTTTAAAATTAAAGTCAAATACCTATATATATGTAAAGTATTAAATATCATATATATGTTATTAAATTGCAATAAATACAGTTCTTTTTTTTCTTATTTTAAAATTGTACATTAAAAAATATTTTTTTGTTTACATTTTAATGTTTAATCTTTTTTTAAATCAACTCGTGTAATACACGAGTTTTACACCTAGTAAATTAAATAGACATGTCATCCTCTTCAATAAATGAAGATTTTTTTGCCACATGTCAATCTCTCATGAGTTTTGTCATTTGTAATTTTGTGGTATTTTTGAAATAAATATTATCCTCTTGTCAATTTTTGGTTTGTCTCAACTTTTAAAATTAAAGTCATATACTTATATATGTAAAGTATTAAATATCATATATGATATTAATTTGCAATAAATACGTTTCTTGCTTTCTTATTTTAAAGTTGTACATTAAAAAATATTTTTTGTTACCCTTTAATGTTTAAACTTTTTTTAAATCAACATGTGTAATACACATGTGTCACACCTAGTGTCTTATTAAATTAAAAGATTTTAACAAACACTTATAAGAGCCCCACTATATTAAAAAGTGACAAACATTAAATACAAAGTTTTAAGAGAATGATATTTGTAGAAGCAAAACTATTCTTTTACTTGTTATGTTTTTTTTTTCTGAAAATTGGGTTTTATTTATTTATTTATTTTTTACATTTTCTTTCTTTTAACTAATAATATTATACAATTGCATCATATGATAAAAGTTTTAAATTATTACTTTTTTTTCGTGTTGCAATTGTATAATATTATTAGTTAAAATAAAGAAAATGTAAAAAATAAATAAATAAATAAAACCCATTTTCTGGAAAAAAAAAAATACCATATCAAGTAAAAGAATATTTTTGCTTCTACAAATATCATTCTCTTAAAACTTTGTATTTAATGTTGGCCACATTTTAATATATCAGGGCTCTAGTAAATGTTTGCCACGTGTCTATATATTTAATGCAATCCTTTAATATGAAAATCTTTTAATTTAATAAGACATTGAATTACCATTATATATTCCGTTCACACCATACTTATGTCCAACTGTATTTTACAATTTAGCTTACAATTTATACAATTCCTGCGTATTAAGCATAAAATTAGTTCGCATATAATATCAAATGTCAATAACTAAACATATTTACGAAATAAACATATGCTTATTTGTTTTTTTAATTAAATAACAATTCCTATTTTCTATATAATATATCACTCACATAAGGAGATTTTGATTTCCATTCCATTTTTTATCTTGTTAAACAAGGAGATATCTGTTTTTACGATAATACAAACCATTAAACACTGAATCTCTTAAGTAATAATTTATTGAAATAATTGATTAATAATTATGAATTTTTGTTATAAATATTTAATTATTTTTGTATTCATGGTTTTCATGAGCTATAACCTAGTAATATATAGATTAAAAGAAAGTTTAGAGAATAACAGTTAGGAACTAAAAAGAAAAATAGTTAACAATAAAAAACGGTTAATAAGCTTTAAAAATTGATCACAAAACTTTTTTTTTTATAAAAGGTAAAAAAAAAACTATAAAAATTTTGAAAAAATGCATCTTTTCTATGTCAGACCTATTTTAGGTTAAATGAAAAATAAATCTCTTTTCCAAAAAGAAAATCTTTTAAGAAGTCTTCTTTAACTTAACCTGTCACTTCTCATAGCCCCCAACTGTCTAATGCATTTTAACTTCCTTTTTTATTGAATGGATGTTAAACCCTCACCGCATGATCTTCAAACATGTAGTGATGGACCTGACATTCATTAAATGTCTTTTTTAAAAATATTAATATAAATATTTCTTTTTGATTTAATTATATATGGCTGATAATGGTTAAACCCAAGGGTTTTACCATTAACAACTGTTTATATGGTAAATCAAATAAACGTTTGAAATCTGGTTCCTTATAAACCCTTTTTCCCTCCCAAGAAAGCTTTACGTTTTCTGAACCCTCAAAGATGATCTTTCTCTTCCTCATCTTCTTGTACTCTATTTTTCTGCAAGTTCCTAACTCTTTTCAAAATGGTGAAATCTGGTATCTCAAAGGAGCAATCAAAGGCTTCTAGGTCTATTAGACCAACTGGTTCTTACTCAACAATCAAGAATCAGTCTCCATCGATAGCATCTAGCAATTTCCGAGCTGTGTTTGAAGATCATCCCTCATACAATGAAGCAATTCGTTTGATGATCAAGTTCCCGACCTTTCACCCACTGTTTGGTGCATTCAACTCCTTCACTAATGTTCCACTACCCACCGTGTTCAAATGCGCTTTCTCAGCGTTTCGTCCAAACTCAAACCCTCAAGAAGTTCATCTGAATTTGGTCAATGATTCTTTAGTTCTTCCGATTAAAGCTAAGTTCTTGGAAGCAATTAATCTTCTTGTTCTTCCCTCAACAGAACTCTACTCTCCTAGCACTAATGACATCATCACAACCCTGTACCAAATGGGGTATCAGAAGAAATTGAAGGGCATTGTGGAATTCGAGAAAAATTAACTCCCTGTAGTATGGCAATACGTTTGCCACTTTGTGATCCGGAGTCTCTCTGGCCGAACCGGAGGCACTGATAACATGGGACTCAAACTGCTAGAGATCGTGTGGAGCATTTTCACTTGGAATGCAGTCAAATACGGACATATTCTCTGGGATGATTTTCTGTAGTAAGTTCCCAAGGAGAACCCTAGAGAATACCCTACTGAACTCATCTTTGCATGCTTTTGGTCTCTCTGCATCTTACATTTCCGCAACTAACTACTCTAACAAGTCTAACTTCTTATTATTATTGAGCTTTATGATCCTTTGAAATTAACTTACTTCCGCAATATATAACTTGTTCTAACATTTGTTCAAGTGTGTCTCAAAAGTTTTTCTCTCAACATTCTCCAAGACTCTCCTCGATTAGAGTATGGATCCTGTGTTTTCAGTAGTATGGGCCCAATACTACCTTCCACACATATCTATACTTTCCTAAAGAATCATCCTGAATCATCCAAGTCACCTTCTCAAACTGATACTCCAAGTAATCGCTAAAATAATGCAACTAAACCCACTAAAGCACTTCCTAGGCTTCCCTAGGTTTCCTACCTCACCCTACCATCGCTACTGAGGAACTCCCCATAATGTCAGTTAACCACCTCATGAATATAATCACATGAAACGAAGCTTAGATAATCCTCTGAGTAAAAGACACATCCTACAATGATTAGACTTAAACGAGAGCTGCGCAATAGGGTCAAGTCCATCACTCTTAGATTATTCAACCTTTGTCACATGTGACTTAACATATTCACTTAATAGCTAACTCACATCACTTAAGAGTTCCACAAAGCACAAGTCATGCAACATTCGTGTATTAGCATTCCAATCCATAGAATAAACAAAGAACATTCAAACTCACATACTACAAATCATTCTAGGAACTTCCACTATCACTGTTGGTCACCTTATGCATGCAAATTATACATAATATAGGATCAAATAGACTGTGGAATAAAAAACTCTACCATAGGACCATAACCAAATAAGGAACAAAAAATAAGGCCAAATGAATCATTCTAGAGCTATATGATCCTAATCTATACAATTTTTAAAGCATACACTTAGTAATTACTGATACCAATACATATTCCCAATCTAGCACGGTTCCAATGCTTCCTAGGCTACAAGGCATCACATATCAGGCCAATCTATCATGCAATTCTTGAAAGTATCCCTGACCAAATCCTACCATGCAATTCTCATAATATATAATCATTACAAACATGTATGTGTTTTCTGGGAATCACTTACTTGAGCTTGACCGATTGCACGCATCACACCCCCTTTATCTTTATAAAATCCTTTAAGAAATTTATTCCCTTTTTCAAACTCTTTTTAGAAACTTATTTTCTATCAAAAGATTATCAATACCTCAGTTTGAGTTTAGACATACCTGAGAGTGTTCTTGAATCCCTCAAACCAAGGCTCTGATACCAACTTGTAACGTCCCAAAATTATGAGGTAAAAATTTCATTTTGAATTCAACCAAAACATTAATTATCTTTAAGTCAACATTCAATATCCCTTTTCTAAATATTCAAAAGTACTTTATAAGAAAACGGTTATCAGAGTACAATCCCAAAATCATCATAATACGGAAACATTGGTGGATGCCCTATGATCAAGCCAGGCCCTTCCTTTTCGAACCGGAAGTACCTGAAACCATAACCATAAAAACTGTCAGCACAAAGCTTAGTGAACTCCCTAAAATACTAGATATCGTAAATACCATTAGGCCTAGCCCTTACATTGGGCCCAACCCGCATATTGGGCGTAACCCACCATAATAGGCCTAGCCATGCCAATCTAATGGGCCTAGCCCGATCATACAAATGAAAAAGTCACAAAGTTAGTTAGCACCTACATAACATATAATGGGCCTAGCCCCTCCTGATCCATGGGCCTAGCCCATCATACAAATGGGCCTAACCCGATATAAAATGGGCCTAACACAACATACAAATGGGTGCAGCCCAACATACCATGCAAGAGTCACAAATACAATTAGCATAACAGAACCTAGTGGCCCAACATTGGTGTCTTCGACCCACGAGTACAGTGAGGAGAATCACCTCAATCTGCTACTAATCAAATAACTGTTCGGGCTGCTGAATCGGATAACCTCGTGCTAACTAACAATAAATACAATCATAATCAACAATTATCCCGATAACCCAAAATTCGAGGCCCACTACATAAACCAATTTCCTAAAGGGTAAAAGATCATTTTACCCTTTTCTTACTTATCCCATAACCAAGGTCCAACCGAAGTGCACAAAAGCCCAAAATGGCAGCCACAACCCAATATGGCCCAACTTCCTAATTCAGCCCAAAACTATCATGGGACCAATTCTAAGAAGGCCCATAGCCAAACCATGGCCCAATATCAAAAGTCCAATGGCCTAATAAGGCCCAAACCTTAAAAGGCCCAAAATGTCCATTTTGGAGAATACGCCCTGCGTGCCAGAGACGTATGCCCCACATACTCAGAAATGAAGCACAAGGTACAAGCGATTGATGCATAATACACCCATTATGCTAAGCGTACTCCTACGTATGCCCAACCTACCCATTAGAGAGAAAAAAAATTCATATTAAGCTCTTAATGGTTAAGACAATGACTTCCAAACTCAGATATGACCCTAATGAGATGTCTTAACATTTAAAGTTGGCAACTTTATGAAGGGTTTTAGTATACTGCAACATCCTATGGTGCACATACAACGCTAAATACATTGGATCTATGTTTTCACTAATTATACATGCAAATGGATTCCAATACATTAAACCTATGACTAGCATGTATTCTCATATACCATATAAGATACTAGTTAGAGTAACATACCTTTTTGTGTCGTAGCTTGATTCCATGGAGCTTAAGAGCCTAGTGCCTCAAGTGTGACACCTCAAATGGTTCACACAACACCACCAACAACTTGGAATAACTTGAGAGAGAAGTTCTTATGCTCAAACCGGGTAGCCCTCATGTGTACACACCTTAGTGCTGATTTCTTGAGCCATGCGGTCCTTATATATTGTGGTTATTAGGGTTACACCATGTAACTCATGTATTTCCATATTCTTCATGCTTCATGGGTTAAAACCTACATGGAGTATCTATGGGTTACTCCATGGGTTTAGCCCAACATGAAGAACTATGGATCATAAGCCCACATATATAAGAATGAATGATTTACGCATTCAATCCCCATATATTTAATTAGTCTCCTTTTGATCACAAAATTATTTCCAAATTAATTCTTGATCAATACTAATTAAATAATATGATTTTATATTAATATATTATAACTTATAATATATTAACGAATCATACATATCCTTTTCTCACAAAAGCGTATCCAAATTGTTCCGATGCCATGCAACCTAAATGGATCATGCCAAATCGGGTCAAGTACATACCAATTATAGTTATGGACTTAGACACTAATCCAATAGTCTCCCACTTGGATAAGTCTAAAATTATTATTGCGTATGACTCCAAAACCCGACTAGCAATCATAGCTCTTAAAAGTTGTTGTCGAATTCTAAACAAATCAATGACGACTGACTAATTGAACAAATCAAATCAGTCCAGGCTTGGCCAAGCACTTCGAGGTGTCATCACTAAATCATCAAGGGGCCCACATAAATCACTTTTATCCCTTGAAAGGGTAAAAGGAATGGATAAACTTCGACTCATATTCTTGTCCTACTACTTGTCGAATCATACACAAAGTCACGTTTTATAACATCGAGTTACCAATACGTTTTTGTGCAATCAATGTATGACCAACTCATAGTCAACAACTTATATCTCTAGGTTTGAAGAATATAAGATAGTATCGTCTCATGATCACTCGTGATAAAATACATGAAGTGAGTCAAATGAGCGTGGGTTTAATCCAATACTCAGAACTTACGAGCACTCATGAGTGCTGTAGCAACTCTTGCAATGTCCAACATCTTTGACATCTACAAGCCAACTTCTTGACAGTCTTGATTCATATCTACTTCTAACATATAACCGAATGTGGATGGTTTGAATAACTTAGTCATTTGGGAAGAATGACCTAGTTGTTCTAGAAGTCAAAACATGCAAAGTGAAACACAAGAATAATCGAATCCAATATGGTCTTAGAACTTATGAATATAAATAGAACACCTTTTATTTATCACCATATTGATTACACATTATTCATTGTATAGTGTTTCAACTAATCAACTTTAGACTTGAATCAAAACACTAGTCATGCCATGCTCTAAGCATGCACACTATTTTTATGGAAACAATAGTCATGCCATACACCAAATATGCACACTATGTTTGTCCAAACATTAGTTATGCCATACACCACGTATGCACACTAAGCTTGTCTATGATCTTTACTTTGTGAAATAGATCGATTGAACATAAATATAGTGATTCTCATTTCAAAATCCCAAATCCTTATCGTAAATGTAAGAATTCCAAATTCCTACCATTTACCGAAATCTGTTATATTTTCAACTTATATGCACTGATCCTCTTCTAATGATTATGCACAAAGTAACAAAGACTTGTCAACAGTCATTACAGAGTATTCCAATGGAGATCAACTCCATGGAAATGAAGTCCCATATTCAAAGTACTTTTCTTTGAACATCCTTCTTGCATTAAGTTTTCTAATCTTACACAGATTGAATAAATTCCACCTATGGAGTCATTTCCATATTCCCATTTTATCTATCACTTCTGAACAAGAGTTGCCTCATTTCAGAATATGTCAATATCTTCCTTCCAAAATTAACATTATACTTCCAACTGTCCCTGAGCAACCAATCTTTAGTAAACCTTAGATTGTGCTTGACAACTGCTTAATCATTTAATCATATCCAATTTTATACTTTTCCCTTCTTAATGCCCTGAGCATTTGGAATATTTAGAAAGGATGAATATTATAGTACATGCAATCGATCCTACATCCGAAGCATATGGGACACGATTCATGATGTCTAACATAAAGACATGATTCTAGACCAGTCTTTTGCTACAATATTTTTATTTGCCATGTTTTCATAATTCGACTATAAAGAGGGATGTCGTAATCATAATTGAATTTTGAGAATGCAATATATATAGAATTTCCTTAAGTTGAGCCATTCCAACATAAAGTTCATATATATATATATATATATATATATATATATATATATATATATATATATCATTAACTAAAGATGATTAAATTCTCAATCTAAGCTTTTAGAATTGAAATAACGTACAATTTCCTCTCCCTTAATTATAGCAAAACAACTTTTCCCAATTAAAACTTTTGTTTCCTATAATTAACATTGCTAACTTGCAACACTTATCATAATTATCATGCTCCCAGTAACATGATGATTATTAACATAACACTTATGCTCCCACTAGCTTTGACATGTACTCAGAAATCAGTTGGACTTCTAGAAATCAATACTTTATTGACTTTCTTACCATAGTTTAAATTTATGATACGAGATGCTTCGGAAAAAATTTCAGAACTATGAAATGGGATGTCATAATCATAATCTCAATTGTTTAGACCTTTTCCATTCCTCACAAGTCCATGTTAGTGTGCCGGTTAACCACACGCGTTCCACTAACGACTTTGAGAATGCAAATATCATAAATGCTATCTATTTAAAACCACTTAGTGAAAGCGTTTCCTCATCATCATTTTCATGAATCGGAGAGAAACCTCATGACACTTAGATTTTATGGTGTATGTGTTCCTATCCATGTGAATTTGTCAAAACCATAATCACAAGACACGGGTAATGACAAATCCAAACTCATATGGACTGAACTTGTGCAGTCTTAACTTCTTGCCACCTGGCAGCACAAAAAACTGCCATTGCTTCCAAGTTGTTATGCAACCAATTGAGAACTCTCAGAACTCATATGCAAAGCCAACTTTAACTGCAATGGGCACAAAAATAGGAATATGTCAACACGATAGGTTATAAACCTCAAGTCGTGAGCTAGTGAGAAACTACATGTTTTATTCTTGATTAGATCTTGAAATTCTTTCAGGATCTTTTTAGACTCCCACTGTCGTCTTGACATATAAGACTCTCTTGCCAATACCCATTCCTTGACAAACAAATATTCAACAGATAGTGCGGATTCTTATCAATACAAGCACTTTACACAATTAGCCTAAGTTGGTCTATGTTTTATCCAAAACATCACAACTTACCAATTTCAAATGTACAAGAGTAGGACAAATTTTAGTCTTACATTTGACAAGTGTTAATAAACCTTTTTTAAGACGTGTCACTCAAATTACAATATTGGAGTATGACTCTAAGACTTGTTTTTGGAATGAAGTATGACTCATCTTCTAGATTTAACCATTTCAACAATTCACGATTCCACTTCGTAGCCATAGGAATGCACAAAGATTTCCTTAGAGGATCAATTGTGATATGGTTTATTAATCATCAAGATGATCACAAAACATGATACTAAAGTACTCTCCTATCTTTTTAGATTTGAGAAACTTTTATCTTTCTACGTAATTTGATTCTTCTCATTCATTCTGCCATACATTGAAACTTTTCCAATGTTTTAGAATTATACTTAAAATGTTAAGTATAACCATATTTACTAAACTTTAGTAAATCATGAAAAATAGTCTTATCGATCTTTTGTGGTGGACTTGACCAGTGCACACGAATGTGTACTTGATCCCTTTGTCCTTCACTTGACTCACATATACATGTGAACAAGAAATTAGTCTTAATTTTCCAAAGATGAAAATTCTCATTCATCATACTATACAACTTGCATGATTCCATGTTTCGGTCCAATTGAAACTTGGCTGATGAGAATCTTTCCTTATTTGGTAAATTTTGACATTACCACAAATGAAAGAATGAAATTCATATTTCCAATATTGCTAGAAACATACAAACATCAAATTTCCATAAATATCATTGCAAGGAGAAATAAAATAAAGTAAAAAAAAATTTAATTTATTTATAAAATGCGGAAAAAACTTTTCCTTACAATGTAACTTTAAATGGAAACTATGCTATTACATATTTCCTAGCAATCTATCATAACTCCTAAGTAGTAGCTCAAGAATCCGATCTTCAACTCATGCAATTGAAATCCATCTTCGCGATCAGATTCAACATACTCTTCCTTTAAGTTTCCTTCCCTTTGCTTGATCCTTCCATACATCAAAATGTATTAAGAATATTCAAATAGGAACTTAAGAGAGTTATATAGTGGACTTACCTAAAGCAGAGTCAAATTTTTTGACTTGATCTTCTCTCAGATCTTTCAGGTAGTTAGGGCAGCTTCGCAACCAATGCCCCTTCCTTTGGCAGTAGAAACATATGGACCCTTTGGGAATGGTACATAAGACTATCTCAGACTTAGCCTTTCTCTTTACCATTTGGTCAACCGAGTTGATTATGGTATATCCCTTTCCATTGGGAAGAGAAAGATTTTCTAGATATCCAATGTTACCATTGTCAATGTCCATGGTATTTTTGGAAGTTGATCTTCTAATCAAATTTTCTTTACCAGTGCTCCAACTCATTTCTGATTCAGCAACACCAAGCAAATAGGTGACTTCATCTCCAAGATGTAAGCACACATAGACCTTGCTTGCCAATATGGCTTTAGTGACCTTGAACTTTATGGGTTAGGGAGAGTAATTGGAGGAGGAGGAGGAGGAAGAGAAGTATGAAACGTGGGAAGATCATAGTTGTCTAAACCAGACATTTATAATGGGAGAAATTCAAGTTAGTTGACTTAAAGTCCTTAATATAACACCCAATATGAAATATTAAGGCTAGGACTCAACACAATATTTTATAACTTGGAAGAGGGATGTCGTAATCCAAGCTATAAAATATTTGGAGGTAGGCGAATGACGATTCATCAATTTCCACCATGAAAAACGAAATAATTTATTAGGTTTTAATTGGACTTGAAACTCCTAGATCTTTTGAGATTCATTGAAATTTTCAATGACATGTTTCAATCTTGATTATGCCCTCTCAAGTTTCGTGACTGGGATGCCGAGGATCACAAAACAAGGTATAAATAACCATGCAAATATACTTGGCACCCTTAATATTTATCACTTAATCAATGTGCCGGTTAACCACCCACGCTCCACCAACCCTATGATAAACATTAAGTTACCCTTTGCCTACCTTGTTAAATCAAGGTTAATGTTCCGGTTAACCACACACGCTCCACTAACGATTTAAGCAAAGTGCAAAATGTAATTTCATGGGTTAGCACCAAATTCACATTTTCCTAAAGCAACTAAGATTGAGAATTTATAAAATGTTTAGTTACTTTATATTTATCATTATACTTATAATGAAGGGAGAGTTATAGTCCTTGTCCTACCCGTTGGACTAACGACCCTCCACCAGTCAAGGAAGCGGTGGGTAAGGGTGGACACCCATTAAACTAACTATTTATAGGCAGTAACCTTATACCTCCCTTATAGACCGGCTTCGTGAATAAGACCTACTAACGGTAAGACTGACTTTGTTCTTATACACACACACAAATATATATATATATATATATATATATATATATATATATATATATATATAATATTAACTTATAATACTATAAAGTATAAGGGTTGAATTTTAACTTTTAAAATTCTAAGAGTTTAACTTGGAATTAAAGTATTCATGAGAGGAAACTTTACAAATTCCTAAACTTGAGGAAAAGTTTTGAACTATTCAAAAACTTTTCAATTCCCTAACTTATGTGTTTAAAGTAGTTTTAATGAAAAAATCTTCAAGTTCCATAGCTTGAGGACAACTTATGGAAGACTTTAAAACATTTAAAAATGAGACTCTCCATTTTCATAACTTATGGAAATCATATGAGTTTTAAGAATCATAAATGTGACTTTTATATAACTTGAGGACAAGTTACAAAAACACATTTTATGAATAACTTTTAGATCAATTTGGATTAAAAACACATTATCACATAATTTTTCTATTAATCTAAGCAAACTCATAAGAATAAGATAATTCAAATCAAACAATCTTTCATGTACTTATCCTAATAATTAAACTAATACAAAACATGAATCTATTAACAATTATATTTTGAATTGGATTATAATGACCATTACCACATCAAAAACAGGCTTATAGGTTCAAAAAGAGCTTAGGGTAAGGATTGTAGTCCAATTCCAGCCTTAAAAGTCGAAAATCTACAAACTGGAAGACCAACTCATCGAGTTCTATAAGGAACTCATCGAGTTCATCCTTAAACACATGAACTCATCGAGTTTTTGGCCAAAACTCATCGAGTTTTTCAGTCTGGGCAGATTTTTGGGTTTGAAAAATAAGTTGCATCAAGTATAAATGAAAACAAGCCTAGGCTATGATACCACTGAAGGGTTTTAGTATACTACAACATCCTATGGTGCACATACAATCCTAAATACATTGGATCTATGTTTTCACTAATTATACATGCAAATGGATTCCAAGACATTAAACCTATAACTAGCATGCATTCTCATATACCATATAAGAGACTAGTTAGAGTAACATACCCTTTTGTGTCGTAGCTTGATTCCATGGAGCTTAAGAGCCTAGTGCCTCAAGTGTGACACCTCAAATGGTTCACACAACACCACCAACAACTTGGAATAACTTGAGAGAGAAGTTCTTATGCTCAAATCGGGAAGCCCTCATGTGTACACACCTTAGTGTTGATTTCTTGAGCCATGTGATCCTTATATATTGTGGTTATTAGGGTTACACCATGTAACTCATGTATTTCCATATTCTTCATGCTTCATGGGTTAAAACCTCCATGGAGTATCTATGGGTTACTCCATGGGTTTAGCCCAACATGAAGAACTATGGATCATAAGCCCACATATATAAGAATGAATGATTTACACAATCAATCCCCATATATTTAATTAGTCTCCTTTTGATCACAAAATTAATTCCAAATTAATTCTTGATCAATACTAATTAAATAATATGATTTCATATTAATATATTAGAACTTATAATATATTAATGAATCATACATATCCTTTTCTCACAAAAGCCTATCCAAATTGTTCTGATGCCATGCAACCTAAATGGACCATGCCAAATCGGGTCAAGTACATACCAATTATAGTTATGTACTTAGACACTAATCCAACACTTTACTCCTTTGCATTGATTAATGGGACCAAAACCTTAAGAAAATCCATAGAAAACACCCAAATTCATGCACGGTCCAAAATAATTCATCAGGATGACATTTTTATGAACAAGGGACCTCCCAAAGGCCAAGATCCAACAATCTAAGCTCTTAGAGTAGCTCATACTCACAAGGATAACTCTAAGGACCAAAATGAACCCAAAATACTCCTTAAACTAGATCTAATACCTAGATTCATCAAGATATAAACTTTATTCCTCAAAAAGTCATATCAGGATGTAACACGCCTAGATCCAAAGTCTACAAGAAATACCACACTTATCCAAGGAGTTCGTTCTTCTTCTATGAATACAAAAAAACATGAAAGACCACCAAAAGCTCAAAACCCACTCAAATGGGGGCTAGGGTTTCATTTCTAGGGTTTAGAGGGATGGACGTTGAAGATAATAGGGTTTAGTGGTGAGTTAAGGAGGTTAAATAGGGTACTAAATTAGGGTTTAGGTCTGACTAGAGTATGCCATGCGTAATTCTGATACGCCCAATGTACTCCAAAGAGCACCCGCGATGCATCTGCTTATTACGGCTAACCTACACCTACGTAGGCCCTATGTACTGGACTTAAAACTAGTACACCCAACATACACTTATGTACGTCCCATGTACTAGGTTGAACCGTATAACCACCAAACTTTTGAAAGCCATAACTTCTCTGTTATAAGTCTGATTCCGACCATCCTTATATCCATGGAAAGGTAATGAGAAGCTCTACACTTATATCAACTCATACTTGCCTTAAAACGTCCCGACAAAAATCCAATGTTCATAAAATCCCGAACTAACACTTTAACAATATACCCTTCAGCTCCAAAACACAAACCGAACTCCCAAATCACCTAAATTACATTACCCACACCCAAATGGGTCTAAATCTCTTTTTTACAAAGGCCATAAGCCTTATGATACTCGATCTTCGGGTCACCGTCACACATTAGGAAACGATTCAGAGCAAGGCGTTACAACATGAGGGCTGTTCCTCTGAGTTTTTTTGTAGAATAAAAACGTTACTTTTAAGTGAAGGCCTAAGCAACAAACAATGTTTGAGGTATTGAGGAAAAATTATGTGAGGCACTGATTTTGACATTTCCCGAGGGTGTTGAGGATTTTGTGGTTTATTGCGATGCATCGATTTTGGGTTTGCGTGTTGTGCTTATGAAGAGGGGTGATATGATTGCATATGCTTCAAGGCAGCAGAAACCTCATGAGGTAAATTATCCTACTCATGATTTGGCCCTGGGCACATTTGTTTTTTTACCTTAAGATTTGGTGTCAGTACTTATATGGAGTTTGGTGCACTATTTTTATGGATCATAAGAGTTTGCATTATCTAATGGATTAGCCTAACCATAATACGAGGCAACATCATTGGTAGATATTCTCAAGGATTATGACTATGAGGTTATTTATTGCCCATTCAAGGCTAATATGGTGGCCGACACTTTGAGTCAGAGGATGATTAGTGCACCTAATCAGGATGTATTTTTTGTTTTGATAGTTCTTTCTCCACTTTTGGATCTCATCAAGGGGCTCATACTGATGTGGTCTTGGAGAATAATCTCAAGAGTGAGAGGATCGCAAGATAGATTTTCGTATTTTACATCGATAGTTAGGGATTATTCATGGTAGGGATTGGGTTTTGTAGTCGGGTAGGCCCCGAATGGTATTGATAGAGGAGACACACAAATACAAATTTTTGATTCATCCTTGTGCAACTAAGATGTACCAAGACTCGATAAACAACTATTGGTGGCCCTTTATGAAGATGGATATAAATTCGTATGTGGAGCCGTGCTTGACTTGTCGAAAAGTCAAGGCCGAACATCAGCAGCCTCACAACAAGTTACAATCATTGGATATCTCATTATGGAAATGGGAGCAGATCAACATGCATTTCATCACCAAAATACTGAAGACTACGAGAGGGTTCGATACGATTTAGTTTATTGTGGATTAGTTAACCAAGAGTGCACACTTCATCGCTATCCAAGAGAGTTCTTCATACTAGAAATTAGTCGACATCTACATTCAAAAGGTGGTTACTCGTCATGGTGCCAATCTTTGTAGTTCCAGATTGGGATGTTAGTTTTACTTCTAGGTTTTGTAAGAGATTTCACGATGAGTTGGGTACTCAGTTGCGTTTCTGCACTACTTATCATCTGCAGACAGACGGTCAGAGCAAGAAGACTATCTAGACCTTAGAGGCTATATTGAGAGCTTGTGTGCTTGATTTTGGTAGGAGTTGGGATTCGTATATTCTTCTAGCTGAGTTATCCTACAACATCATCTACCATGCCAGTATTGATATTCCTTCTTTTGAGTTGCTTTACGGGAGAAAGTATCGGACGATGATATATTGGGGTGATATCGGACAAAGAGTCATGAAGAGCATAGAGATAGTAATCAAGACTATTAGTTTGATTTAACAAGTGAACGGGAGACTTCCAACCATGCAATGTCGAAATAATAGCTATGTAGGTCGGTGTCGATCCGATTTAGAGTTTCAGGTTGGGGATCTCGTGTTGTTGAAGTGCCACCTTGAAAGGGTGTCATAATGTTTTGGAAGCGGGGAAAGTTGGGTCCTCGGCTTATTGGACCTTTTTGAGTGATTTCTCGGGTGGGCAAGGTTGATTACCGATTGGATCTGCTTGAGGAGCTCAACCAGATCCAAGACACTTTTTATGTTTCTTAGCTCCAAAAGTGTTTAGCTGATGAGTCGGTTGTGGTACTGTTGGAAAACATTCAGGTAGACGAGCATCTAAATTATGTGGAAAGACCCACTGCGATCTTGGATAGGAAGACAAAGGGCTTACGCAACAAGGTGATGAACTTGGTGAATGTGCAGTAGCGGCACCAGAAGGGTTCAAAATGGACATATGAACCCGAGGAAGAGATGTGTGAACACTATCCTGAGCTATTTGTTGCATTGGATTTCGATGATGAAATATGATTCAAGTAGGGGAGAATGATATCATCCATTTCCCAGTATGTAATTTAATCTGGTTTTAATTTCCATAATTCACTGAAATCTAAAAAGTTGGAATTAATCGTAATGGATGCGGGGAACCCCTTATAGGGGGTGACACGCCCAAGTCCATGGGTTGAATGATTTATAAGGTTTTTAGGATTATCTAAACACACTTAAGCCTCTATGGTTGGATCATTTGTAGCCTCCATCTCCCTAGAGCGTGTTTCTAGAAACCCTAGTCCATCTCTTTCTATTTTGAGATTGGTTTCACCTAAAGCATTGAACTGTAGAACAAGTGTAGATCCAACAAGTTTGCACCTTTCTTGGACCTTTGTGAGTTTAAAGCTTTAGTCTTTCCTTTTTTTGCTAGATTTTTCTTGTTGTCCATTTTATTCACTTTAGTCCCAATTTGGTGGTGAGCTTGGGGTTGAGATCACTCCAGCTCCTTTTAAACACTCAAGGTTGTTCTATAGAGCATTTGGACTTAGAAAGTTGGTATCTTATGCATGTTCTTTGATCCATGCAAGTTGTGTTTGCATTTTAGGTTTTGATGTTTAAAATTTCGATCTTGTTGGATTGGAGTGCCTTAATGGATAAATTTACAAACTTTATCCATTAATACACCGTTAAGGACCAAATCTGGAAGTTTGGGGGATTGACTTAATGGAATAAGTCATTTTTCCTTAAGAATAAGGCATGAGCTCACATATTTCCCACGCACGATGTGCCTTTCTAATTTATATGTATCACACATGTTTATGTTGGGAAAGTAGACTGTTTTGTCATTTATTGGGCGCAGGGCATCCTTATGAGGTGTAGGGCGCCTGTTTAACCAAGTTGTTGACTTGTTGAATTTTTGACTAAGTTTGTCCTTGGTTCAAACTTTAGGGTTTTAGGCCATGGGTTAAGATTTGACCTTTCATTTAATGTTCAGGTGGTTTGTAGGACCAGTGTATACTTTTCCTGTGAGCTATGGTGTTTTTGTACTTTGACTATGAAGTAAGTTTTCTCACTATACCATGTAGGATGCTAGATGCTTATGAGGCGTAGGGCGCATGTTTAACCAAGTTGTTGACTTGTTGAATTTTTTACTAAGTTTGTCTTTGGTTCAAACTTTAGGGTTTTAGGTCATGAGCTAAGATTTGACCTTTCATTTAATGTTCAGGTGGTTTGTAGGACCAGTGTATACTTTTCCTGTGAGCTATGGTGTTTTTCTGCTTTGATTATGAAGTGAGTTTTCTCACTATACTATGTAGGATGCTAGATGCTTGTTGTCTTTGTACCTCTTGCATGGTTGTTTTTATGTATGTTGGGTGAGGCCCGTTATTATCTTTATTGGGTGAGACCCGAGGCCGAGGCCCGTTTATATATTATTTTGGGCGAGGCCCACTTATATGTTTGTTAGGCTAGGTCTGTTATGGTATGCGGTGTCTTGGGGAAACTTACTAAGCTTTTTGCTTATGGTTTTAAGTTTAATGTTTCAAAATACTTCTAGTTGCATTGGGAAAAGTCTAGCTTGATTGCATCGCATCTACTAGAGATTCCGCACTATCTATTTTATGTTTTACTCTGATGTTTGTTGAGACTACGTTTTATATACTATGATTATCTTTTGATGCAACGGAAATTAATGGTTTTATCTTATTTTAAAATGAAAAAATTTACTCTATATTTTGGGACGTTACAATGTAAAGTTGAAAGGTGAGAATAGACTATGTGATGGACATTGGATGTGTAGTTGCCTATTCATTGCATTTATTATGTTATTATGATGTCCATAATTTATATTATACTTATATGTATTTGATAGTTGATTTCTAAAAATCATAAAGTATGTTGTTATATTTGCGAGTTGCTTTTTATGAAGTTTATAGTACCGTTGTTATTCTAAAACAAGTATCAACCGAATGTTTTAAAGTTGTTTTTGGGGTTTAACCTTGAGATTGATTGATTGCACTCAACCTCTACCCTAAATATGTTAGCCTTGGTTTATCTCACGATGCTTTGCAAACCTTTACTACATTCTATTTTGACATGTACTCAAGTTAGAGGAAGCAGTTATAAATAAGTAGACTTTTGGGCATTTAGAAGACATCATCTTGTCTTTGATATTATGATGATGATTCCTAAGATTTTACACAAAAATGCATTTGAAAGACTTTTGGGACCGTTTATTCCTCAAGCTAAGCTTTTAAAGATGTTTTGAGAACTTTATATTTAAAAGGTGTTGTTTTTGGTTTGTTAAAATATTTTTAAGAGTAAATTACACGAATGGTCCTTATGGTTTGGGTAATTTGCACGTTTGGTCTCTAACTTATTTTTTTAACTCGGAAGGTCCTTACGGTTTGTTTTTGTTACGTGCTTGGTCCCTACAGTTTGTTTTTGTTACGCACTTGGTCCCTGTTTTACCTAAAACGACTATTATTTAAATAAGAAAAAATGGTGAGGTAGGTAAGGTAAGGTGAGTGGGGTGGGGTTGGGGGTGTGTTTAGTTAAATAAATTAAAATATCAAGGGAAAAATAGTATCTTTAGGTAAGACAGGGACCAAGCGCGTAACAAAAACAAACAGTAGGGACCTTCCGAGTTAAAAAAATAAGTTAGGGACCAAACACGCAAATTACCCTAAACCATAGGGACCATCTGTGTAATTTACTCTATTTTTAAACTAGATTTTAATGAAACTCATGCGAGAGATGTTTCACACTGGCATGGAAATATAGCATGTAAAGAATCATTAAAAAAAAGTTTAATTAAAGGACTTAACTATAACCAGAATTCAGGATTAGAATAATCGATTCCCTTGCATTCATTCGATTATGCACTACCCTAAGTTGGTTTTCCTATGGCTTCTTCCCAATGATAGAGATAAAATCATGCTCAGATACTAACGTATTAAATTAAATATTAAAAAAACAAAAATGATAAAAAAAAAAAATCATTTCATGTTTTGGAGGTATTAAATCCAAAAAAAAATCTTATTTTGGACCGGTAGTAGTGCAAGTTGATTTTTTTTGATCTGTCTGTCTGTAGTTTCTCTCTCTCTCTCTCTCTCTCTCTAGATCTCTCTCTCTCTCTCTCTCTCTCTCTCTCTCTCTCTCTCTCTCTCTCTCTCTCTCTCTCTCTCTCTCTCTCTCTCTCTCTCTCTCTCTCTCTCTCTCTCTCTCTCTCTCTCTCCTTAAGAAAATATGATATTTTAAAATTTATAATTATAAAGATCATTCTTACAAATATAACATTGCAAGATAGTCAACTTGGAGGTGCTATAGAGTTAGAATCGCTTTTACCCATCAACACATAATCATATCAAGAATTTCTTCGTTGATTTATGGTGTCATGGTATTGTCCGTTGACTCATTGAATTTTGGAAACCGATTACTGTACAAACAGTGACAATGATTCATGACAACTTTCAATTCCAGCAATACTGAAAATCAACATTTGTCGTCTTGGATGGCTCCTTTCTTCATAGTTAATAGTGCGAGGATTGTAATTATCTTTAAAGACAAAGTGCATTCAATATTGCAAGCAACGTGTTTGATCTTAATTATATCACAGTGAAGACCATAGGCAAAGTTGACTTGCAATACGCTTAAGTATTTACAGACATTACAAGAATTAATCGTGTGACTGTATCAGTTTAAATGTTGATGATGTTCGATCCAAGTTCAATCCTTTCATGTATTCTCACCTTCTTGTCTACAATTCTTTTCTTTTTAGTAACTGGTATTCAGGCACAAGCCAAAATTCTTCCTGGAGATGAAGGCAAGTTTTTAATTAAGTTTGATTCTTCATTTTCTCAAAATAACAGGTGACTTAATCCTTGTTTATGTGTGAATAACACCTCAAATATAAGATAATATGTGAACCTTGACTATTATTTCAAAATGGATAAGATATAAGCAACAGATACCCGAAAGTATTTGATGTTATTTTGCAGTGAATGCGCTTCGTGAAATAGCTAAAGAATTGGGAAAAGAAGATTGGAATTTTGACCTGAACACATGTGATGGAGATCCCAGTTGGAACACAAATGTACAAGATCCAAGTTCTCAGTATAACAACAGTGTTGTTTGTGATTGCTCGTATCCTGGCGGTGTTTGTCACGTTGTTGAGATGTATATATGCAGTTTTGTTTCATTTTTGCTTACTTTAAACGAATCATCTATTATGGTTACATATATAGATCACTCCACTGTTATCCAAACATAAGTTCCTCTCACTGGTATGAATGTGGAATTTGTGTAAACAAAAATTAGAGGCCTAACTTTCCTTTTGAACAGATCTGTGAAGGGGCAGGATCTTGCAGGAGTTCTTCCTCCATCCCTAGCCAAGTTACCAAATATCAAGATAATGTAAAACAAAGTTTTATGTATAAAAAGATACCATGCTTAAATATATCATGATTCATTACAACATGGGTGGCTTGTTGCAGTGATTTATCGTTTAATTACCTAAATGGCACCATACCTCCTCAATGGGCATCAACAAAGCTGAAATTCATGTGAGTTAATTATACACGAATCTCATTTTTCGATCTCTAAGTTCATTGATATCTATAAGAGTTCCAACTTCCTAACGATTAAAACTTACTATAATCCAGATCTGCTACAGCTAATCGCTTGACAGGGAGTATTCCAACATTTTTGGGCAACATAACCTCACTTTTATATCTGTATATTCTCTCTTTCTCTCTCAAATTTTTATGATGATACTTTGTATGTAATGTTATTGCATTCTTCACGTTGGTTTCTGTTTTAAGGATGATAAAATGGATAACAGGGGACTGGAGAACAACATGTTCTTTGGAGCTGTTCCTGCTGAGCTTGGAAAATTAAAAAATTTAGCATCTCTGTAAGACCTTCTTTGTATTGTAGCTTTACTACAAACTTTTTTGATTGTAGCTGCTTTGGTAACTACTGACTAACTGATACATGTTTATTCTCAAATTGTAGGGTCTTGAGTGCTAATAATCTCACTGGTAAATTGCCGGAGGAGCTTAATTCTCTGACCAATTTGATAGAACTGTATGCATAATGCACCCTTCCCAAAAAACATTATAGTATAAATTTTCATGCTATACACTAGCTAGAAATTTATCTTTCCCATTTCGTAGACTCATAACTGCTTCTCAGTTCTCACCTTTGTGCAGCCGGATAAGTAGCAACAACTTCAGTGGGAAAATTCCAAACCTTGGAAACTGCACAAAACTTCAGAAATTGTAAGTTTTTTTATTCAGTATTGCTATTTGTATATCTCCAACTAACAAGTTTTCAACGCCCTCCAAAAAACTAGAATGAAAAAAGAAAATAAAAATACTCATGTCTTCCATGATTAAGACATTAGATACTCACTAACATAACCAAAATGGAGGTGTTGTTTCACAAAATGATCATTTTCGGAAACTATCACAAAATACTCACCCATTTTGTATAATATATTTCCACCAAATTAACAAAAAGTAGTTGCGATTCACTGCAAAGCAATTTCACAAGTTAAAATATTTTTGCCAAGTTCATTTTGCAAAATAATTACTGTATTGTTATAAGATATTGTTCTTCTTTATCTTCATCATATTAAAACCAAAACCCTATATATATATATATATATATATATATATATATATATATATATATATATATATATATATATATATATATATATATATATATATATATATATATATATATATATGCGGTAAGGATGTATATATTCGCAGTCTAGCCTCCACCCAAAGGTAGACGACAGCTTCCACAGATGACTCGGACATATGAAATGAGGACCCTTATTTTTATTAGGTTTTTACAAACTTGACTCATATGTTTTTATTACTATAGTTTAAAAATTAATAAATTATATTATCAAAAATTCATAACCAAAACAGATTCTTCATGTATATAATTAACTAGGTTAAAACCCGTGTAATAGACAGGGTTGATTACTTAAATTAACAATAATAAATGATAAATGACTTAGTATAAAAAATAAATAACAAAATTCAAATACATGTAAATCTATAAAAACTAAGAAATAATATTCACATTGTTTTATCTTCCCTAAAATTTTAGTGACAAACCTAATTATAGAACATTAAATTTCGGATGACTTGTTTGAAAGTACATTGCCAAATGATAGATTCCTAATTATAGCATTGTACTTTGAAAGTACATTGCTATAATTTGGATAACCAAAAGTAAAAGATAACAATTACAACAATGTATTTTCAAAGTACAATGCTATAACTTTTGTAATTAGTCACTATATTAACGTAAAATCACTAAAATAAACAAATATTGAAACCTCTCTTTGAGTTTTTATGTTATTATGTGCAAAAATTATGTAACAAGCTTCAACATTTTGTCAATTTCTACACCGGTTTTTGTGATCAAATTAGTGTGCTCTAATTGAGTTGCATGACCGCCATCCTTTGTTAATGTAGTCTAGTTATCTTCCCATTTAACAAAATCTGTTGTTCCAAGTGTAAGAATTGGTTATGCACAAAATCTGTAGTCTAGTAATCATCAATTATAATGATAGGACTTGGGAGGAAAAAGAAGAATGGAAAATAGCTAAATGATTAATATCTTAAAACTCTAAATACATTAAAACGGAATTTTTTTGGCTTAACCCAATAAGTCAAAAAGAAACAACCACTTGAAATCTCTGGTAACAATTTTGAGCTTACATATATGTATGTGATCAGGAACAGGAAGAAATGATGATACCTTTAGACACCTTAAAGGTGTTCTTCATTTAATTGATGTTGAATCTAAAGAACACATTAACAATTCATAAATAATGTTTTAAAAGATTGATGACATTGCACTTGATCTAAATGGATGTAATCACATAATAAAAATCATCAACCTTATTTATACAAAAAAAGTGACAGTTTTTCCCTTCGACGAAAATGATTAAAACGATAATCTCTAAGGAACAAAAAAGTATTGTTAGCTTTTTTTCCCATGCTTTAATTGATTAAGGATTATACACCCTGAAAACCCAATTACCTTCATCACCAAAATAATTGATGCTGGAACCCAAGAAATCGGTTGAATAATTTCTAAATCTGATACGCTCACATCTCAATCATTGCCTTCATTTAGACCTTTCTAATGAATATATAAATTTACATAACTTCTAAATCAGTAAAAAAACGAAAATAAAAATCATGATTCATAATAAAAATCAAAATGGAGTCGAAGATCCAGATTCATACCTCATATATGCCCAAAGTTAAAATTAATACCCTCAACTTGAAAAAAATTGTGTTATTAGCAATATCAATGCAGTGATTTCAATAACTTGAAAAAAAAATTATGTTATTAGAACCTGTTCTTTGCTGTCAACTTGAAAAAAAAATTGTGTTATTAGCAATATCAATGCAGTGATTTCAATAACAAAAAACAATTAAAAAAAAGCAGTAAGGTCGAAATTGAGTAGGCTAAGCAACAACAACTAACGAAAAAATTTCTTTTTTTTGGACAACTCGTACCTAATGGCTTATTGGTGCAATGCGAAAAGCGTTTTTAAAAAAAATGGAAATGCAATGATAAAAACGGTTAATTTTTAAAGAAATTTAAGATTGCAATGCTAAAACTGGTAAGTTTTTAAAAGGAAAAAGAAACTGTTACCGGTTAGTTTTTCAAGAAAATACAAAGTGCAATGCTAAAATTGGTTAGGTTTTGAAAAAAACAATGAAAGTGCAATGCTTCTATTGGTTAGTTTTCGAAAAAAAAAATGCTTTTATGGACATTCAAAATTGTCAATAGTTGCAACAATAAAAATATAATATGTATAAATTACCAAGATTCAGATTGATTTTGATGTTAGATAACTTCTCTTCTTTGTAGGCTCCACTTCATTGTCACATTGAACTCCTGAATTCCACTACCATCCTCTACATAAATATATAAATCATTAAATTCAAATTGATTTTGGTGATTTTATAGCATTTGAACATAACTGTAACTTACTTTGATGTTAATTTACCTGAAAAAAGAAGAGAATACCCAGATTAAAATACCAAAGTTTTGCTAGAGTGTATATTGGCATTAACCCATCTTCCCCATGTTGTCAAGGCTTTACCAAAAGTTGTCACCGCAAAACTGGAAGACTGGACCTCCATTGCACACAGACCACACAAGACTCGTGGCAGCAACACTGTTGATTTTCTTGTCCTTCTAATAGCTGCACAACTAACAAAATTCTAAATCAGTAACCTGGTAAAAGTCAACGATAACAGAAGAGAGAATGAGGAGGGGTCAGATTTTATGTCTGAAAGACAAATTATTTTCACACCCAAATGACGATTGTTGTGACCTACAAATCGCAATTGTTGTGACCCAGACGAAAACCCACATGCAAAATACTATCTTCCTTCACTCTATATATCGGTTATTCTATTCCAGTCAATGAAAACACAAAATCGATTGCAATCCTTTCTGCCTCTTTCCTGTGGTCGCACAAGCCAAACAAATCAAAAGACATGTGATCAGAAGGTGGGATTCATAGAGGAAAAACAAATTAATACCAACAAACGGTGGAACCGGCAGGTAATACTAATTTTAGAGAGATTAAGAAGTGTTTCAACATGCCTGCTATCTTTTCTCTCACCCGTCTTGCTATCAACAATTGTTAACTTTTTCGTGTGAGGCTTGCAAAAATAGCTTTACAATCCAATTCAGCTTACTTCTGTAAACAAAAACATTAACAAAGATTTATCTGAAGGCAAATTACACAACAAAAACCACAAATTCAATTTCGATAAGCCCTAAAAATAGATAAATAAAGAAATCCTATTAACCCTTAGCCACAAAAGCAAATAAGACAAAATTAAGAGGAACACGGGATTCAATTCTGGTGCCAGGAGTGATTTCCTCTTATCATAACAATAAAAGATCATATATAGAAACTATCGTGTATAAGATTGAACTTTGAAGAGTGGAAGAAAATCACTTACACACAAAGTGAAGAAGTGGAGGAAGATTCGCAGAGCCACACATGAAGTGGAGAAAGGAAACGAACTAAAACCTGGTTTACAGAGAAAGAGAATTAGAGAAGGATGACAGTGAAGCGGCAATCGCAAGAGAAGAATAGGCCTTTTTTTCAAAAACGTGGAGACTCTACCCATAAAAAGCTCAAAATGGAGTCGAAGATCCAGATTCATACCTCATATATGCCCAAAGTTAAAATTAATACCCTCAAACCACTATTAACTGGATCTCAGGGAAGATAACCCAAATCTCCATGAAGATTAAAAGGTTTTGTTGATCGAAAAAAAGTTAACAGAAGATTGTTGGCAGCGATGAATACCATCCAAAACCCTAAACTTTCGTCGAGAGAAGATTGTTTGCCTATAAGAAGTCAGCATATCAAATACCTATTTACAAGCAGAGTATATCGTTGATTGATTCTAGATTTTAGGAAAAAATTAGAGTACAGAGACGAAAAAATAGGCAAACTGAATTGCGCCGATTCAATTTGAAGTGAAGGGCATTTACGTAAATTGAGCTGAAGAAAAGAAGCGGGAAAACTTTATTTTAGGGGCCTGGGAGACCGACACGTGGCACGATTCTACTTATTTATTAGGATAGGATTATCCAATTATACATTGAAATAATCCTTTTATTAAATGAAAAAATTACATTAAACACACATCACCAACACTATATTTAGTGTTGGGTTAGAGCAACTTAACACCATATGTTAGTGTGGTGTTGGAGATGGTACTTCGATTAGTTATTTGATCATTCTTTTTTTGCTTACTGCCATTATTTCTATCTTCTATCCTCAGAGAGATCCAAGGTAGTGGTCTAGAAGGACCAATACCTGAAAGTCTTTCCTTCTTGAGAAATTTAACAGAACTGTAAGTTAAACATATACTCCCTCCATAGGATCTTCAGTTCTTTCTATTCATGCAGTAAGTACTAATCAACATATCTTTATGTGATGTGTGCAGACGAATTTTTGATTTAAGTGGAGAGGGCTCACGTTTTCCAAATCTGAGTAGGTTGACAAGCTTGAATAAGTTGTAAGTTATAGGGTGTAGAAATCTACTAACAAGACTTTAATTTCAAAACTGGTACCTTCATAAACTTTGGTGGATGTTGCAGGATGTTGAGAAGCTGTAATATAACTGGGAGTATTCCTGGTTATATATCGCAAATGTTCAATTTGAGACATCTGTAAGTCCTCTCTCTTCAGACCATATCTGTTTGCAGTATCTTATATTTCTACATGTAAAGCTTCTTTGATTTTCTATTTAAATTTCCTGAAGTATTCTCTCTATCTATTTTCATATACTTACACAGAGATCTCAGTTTCAACAATCTGAATGGTGGTATACCAGATCTTAGTGAACTGAATCTTGAAAAAATGTAAGAAAGATATGCATTTACTTTTTCCCTGTATGATTTTCTTCAAAACTATTATTTCTCTTGATTGCAGAATCATATATGTTTGCAGTAGTATTCTACTCTTGAGTTTCTTTGATTTAGTGAAATGACTTGACTAGGTATCTGACTGGTAACTCCCTAGACAACAGTTTTCCTACATGGATCACCGGTAATCTGTATGTTTTTTTGACCCTCATTTTCATAATAAATTTTCTTAGAAGATGGTGTTTGTTATAGTTCATAGGCATTTACTGTAATGCAGTGTAGTAGATCTTTCCTACAATAACTTCAGTAAAAACACGGTACCACGAGTTTGTGGTGAATCACTGTAAGTTTTAAAAACTCTAATATTCCTTTCATGCACACATCTAAATTAAACTTAAAGTTTTATTTCCTTTATTAGGAACTTATTCAGAAGCTACTCTAGTGGGAATGACTCGTAAGATTATAACCCTACCATTATTCTTTAAAATGAACAGAAATTATATATAATAAGAGGCATCTGATGTTTGGTTTGATGCAGAGACCTTGGGAAATGCCTTAGCACCCGTCCTTGCTTAAAGGGTGAGCAACATGCATCCTTATAATGTTTTATTTCCATAAAAAATGAATGGAACTCGTTTGATTTATTTTATATTTCTCTAGACTACTATTCAGTTCATATAAATTGTGGAGGGCCACGAGTTACCATTGGAAACAAGACTTATGAAGCAGATGAAGATTCAGGTGGACCTGCAAATTTTGTTCCTTCAAGTGATCATTGGGGATATAGTAACACAGGAAGCATGTGGTCTGCGAATGACAGTGTTGCAAATTATATCGAAACTAATGCATCTATACTCACTATGAATGGCTATGAACTTTATACGAAGGCTCGCCACACGCTCCTGTCTCTCACTTACTATGGTCGTTGCTTAGCAAATGGAAAGTATACTGTGACTCTGCATTTTGCTGAGATAGTTTTCAGAGATAAACAATCTTACCAGAGTCTTGGAAGACGTGTTTTTGATGTTTATGTTCAGGTTGAATATTCTTTTTTTGCTAAACTTTCACAAGTGGACAATTTTCATACTCAAAATAGATCTATGATATATTTGTATAAGTCCTGTTCGTGAAGGTTTCCCATTTGATCTCCAAATTCAATGACATTTTTACTTAATAATCAACAAGAATGAATGGTGCAGTTCCTTTAGTTTTTGTATTGTTGTATTTTTATTTGTTCTTTTCTCCTTTTTGCAGGGTGTAAACATATTGAAGAATTTTGATATCAAGATTGAAGCAGGCGGGGTTGTTAAGGAAGTATATAAAACCTTAAAAGGCATACGTGTTACTAATAAAACATTAGAAATCCGGTTCCAGTATGCTGGAAAAGGTACAACAGCTGTTCCAATTAGAGGAGTGTATGGCCCTTTGATATCTGCCATTTCTATGGAGGCTGGTATGTATATTCTCCACATATTTTATATTCTGCCATACAACTCTAATTTACAGGAATTACAATTAAATACATAATAAACTACATAAATAATATTTTGACTAATACGCCCCCACAGAGCATGCGGAAGAATGCGAAGACTAGTCTTGAATCTCTGAAACAAAGCTCTAGGTTGACCTTTAGTGAAAATGTTTATGATTGTCATATACTATGTGTGGTTTATGATTGTCATTTCTATTATAAAAATAATCTATTGATAATCTCTTCAAGTGACTTACTGTTACTAATATATATTGTTTTCATTAGAGTTCAAGCCTCCAGCTCATGGCAAAAAATATACATTTGTCATCATTGGAGCGGTGGCTGCATTGTTGTGCCTCAGTCTCATAGTTCTTGGCATCGCATGGAAGAGGGGTTATATGGGGGACCAAAATTCAAGAGAAAAAGGTGTTTGATTACTAGTTAATTAAACTTTTGCCATGTACTTGTTTAATTGTAGTTTGTGAAGTACATTTATTTCTTTGGTAAAATATTGTTTGCTTGTAGACCTAAGAGGATTGGATCTGCAGACTGGTGCATTCACATATAGACAAATCAAGGCTGCCACTGACAAGTTTGCTGATTCAAATAAACTTGGGGAGGGTGGTTTTGGGTCGGTTTACATGGTAACATTGTAACATGCATTAAATTTTCTTTTTGACAATTCGCATTGTGAAAAATCTACAGAAGTTCACTTGGAACGTTTTCTGATGTAAAAATATAAAATATGAAAGAAAATATTAATTATATTGAGAATACATCTACTTCATTATCTAATTCATCAATTACAGGGTACCCTATTAGATGGAACTCCAATTGCTGTGAAGAAACTCTCTTCGAAATCAAAGCAAGGAAATCGTGAATTTGTGAATGAAATAGGCATGATAGCTGGTATACAACACCCAAATGTTGTAAGGCTATATGGCTGTTGTGTGGAAGGCAACCACCTACTACTTGTTTATGAGTACATGGAGAATAATTCTCTAGCACATGCGCTATTTGGTATTCTCCTTTCCTTCTACTTCTTAAGTAGCAACTCCCTCCACCCCCTTAGAATTTTGACTTTTATATTCCACTTTGTACATTAAATATGCAATCACTAGTCAAATTTGTAAAATAGTAAAATATTGTTTAGTTGAGATTTTCAACTCATTTAATTATTAAATAGGTCGACCCACTCAACCCATTTAATCAAATAAGTTGTGTTAGGTTTAAAACTTGTGAATTGTTTCCAGCCTGCCAATGCATTCAAATACATATTTATTGTTATTTTGTATACTATTTTTATCTTATAAATTATAAAATACAAAAGCAAAACTCCAAACTCTTAGAAATTTCGAATGTTGTGTCGATAATCAAGTTGTAGTTATATACTTATATATTTATCTGAAAGTTTGAACAATTATTTGGGTTTGTTACTATTTTAACTAAAAGAGTCAATCTAACATTTTCTTCTAAACTTTGAAACTTAAATGAGTCAATCTAGAGCAATCCATTTATCTAACAGATTGGGTTGAGAAAAAAAAAATGGGTCAACTTGATCAGGTCAATCCTTTTATCTAGGGATCTGGTTGAGCTGGAAATCTCAAAAGTTTAATTAAACAACTTGGGGTGCATCGGATGAAAATCTCAACCTGTTTGTTTGAAAATAAACAGGTCAACCTGCATGCACCCACCCAACATGGCCCATTTCCTGTTTCACCAAAACCAACAACATGAATATTATAATAACGATAGGTAGTTATAGGTTTGAGCATTTGCAAAATAACGAAATGTTACATATTAAATTGGACATCCCGAAGTGTAAACTATGTTGTCTTTATTTCCACAAAGGGAGTCTATCTTCCATTTACAACAAATTTCTAAATTTAAGATTTAAAATGAATTTATAAAATATCAGAGCACAATAACTCTAAGTTGGAAAGTGATTGGCCTACAAGACAAAGAATTTGTGTTGGCATTGCAAAAGGCTTGACATTCCTTCACGAGGATTCGGTGCTCAAAATGGTTCATAGGGACATCAAGGCTTCAAATGTACTCTTGGATGCTGACCTTACACCAAAGATCTCAGATTTTGGTTTGGCCAAACTTGATGAAGAAAAAAACACTCACATTACCACTAGAGTTGCTGGAACTATGTGAGTAGTTGTCTTGTTGTTCCTTTTCTTATATTGTAACGCTTATTTTACTTTTAATTATTCATTTGCTCAATTTGCTTTTGGTACTCACAGAGGATATATGGCACCAGAATATGCATTATGGGGCTACTTAAGCTACAAAGCAGATGTATACAGTTTTGGGGTTCTTGCTCTAGAAATTGTTGCAGGAGAAAATAATATTAAATATCGGCCAACTGAAGATTATTTTTGTCTTCTTGATTGGGTAATTAAACCTGTTTATAAAAGAACTATAGATCGATTTTTCCCCACAAATCCCAACTTATTGACTTATCTATTTCTCCTTTCTAAGGCCGTTGTTCTGAAACAAAAGGGGAGTTTGATAGACTTGGTGGATCCAAGATTGGGCTCCGGATTCAACAAAAAAGAGGCAGTGAGGATGATCAAAATTGCTCTATTATGCACTAATAAGTCCCCAGCTCTTAGGCCTACCATGTCTGAAGTAGTTAATATGCTTGAGGGTCGTATCAAAATCAAGGAACCTAACATGAAAGTAATTACGTCTGAAGAGGAGATTGTGATTGGAGAAATTGGACGGACGTTTAAAGAGATGAAACCCCATGAGTCTGTTCAAACAGTGATTTCTATTGAGGCAACAGCTTCCAGCTCAAACAGCCGGCCTGTATCCCAATAGTAAAAAATTCTGAAAAATGTTGACATGTACTAGAGTAAGCATTAGTATCATAGTCAAGTTCTTTATACTAATATAAATGAGATGTTTATATTTCATTTTAAGGATTTTAAATATCTTGCTGTGACACTAATACAGTATATTTGAAGCATATAGTTGTATACATGTGTGCATAGAAACAGTCTTTTTGAAAAAAATTGTTTGATACATTTCATCAAATCTTGGTTGGTTGTACAAGAAATTTGCCTTCAGAGGGGGTGAGTGTCTGAGTGGGTGATGTGTTAAATTGTTAATGGTTGATGGTGGTGGTTATTATGTTCACAGTGAAGATGGTGTGAGCGACGGTGCTGTTAGCAATGGTTCCAGTGGGGGTATAGGTGGGTCCTACCTGAAAATAAAAAAATAAATAAGAAAAATTATTACAAAAACAAAACTATCGGGTGTCAACTTTAGGGACCAAGTCTTTTCTTTTCTTTTCTTTCTCTTTTTCTATGCTAATAAATAAGTATCTTTTGTGACACGTGTCACTCTATTAGCCTTTCTCATAAAATTTTCCCGCTTACGTATATGGTCATCAACTCTATCAATTCTTATTCCATTCATTTAGATAACACACATCCCATAAAATCAACAACTAAATCATAGACAATAATAAAATCAGCAACATACTCGCAGAAAATCTTGGTTCCATAATTATGTATTGCCGATTTATCAAATGAATCCCTATCACACCCATCTCATTTGAATTCAAAATTCGAAACCACCTCTCTCTTTTCTATTAATCTTTTTTTTCTCTACAAGAAGATTGGGCAATAGCTAAAGTTTTGAAAACAAGAATGCAAAACAAATAACCAAAATAACTCTTTGATTAATTGGAAAATCACTCAAAACCAATGTTTTTACAATCTATTCTCATAATCATAAACTCGATTATGGACACGTATATATAGCCTAACATACCAACTTGTATTAGACTAGGAAACTTATGACCAACTTGCCATAAACTAAACTTTCCATAAATTAGATTGCTTGGAACCCAAGACTTAGGATTCCAACAATCACCCCCGAATCTCTAAGTCCTTCTAGAGAATTCTTCAACCCAATCAATATCATATTATCTCTTTTCACCACCCCAACGTCTTTATCAAGCTTGTTCTGAGAGCAACTTTCCACCTAACAACAAGACTAGGTCACGACCACATTTACCGTCTTCCGTCACTCGCAAAACGAACCGAATCAAAGTCACCCGCTTTGACGTTTTCTCGTCCATTTATTTTGTGCATCCAGTTGGTCTCTCTCTACCTTAGAACCAACCGGATCAAGAAAAACCGAGGTTGCTGTTGAGATGCTTCAACTCGTAATCAAAAACAATCTACACCCCCTTAAAACGAACCCGGTTCCCGCTACGTCTGCCCCATAGCGAAAGGCTACGGTATTCTTGAAACCGACTCTCAAACCGGCACAGTGTTCACCTCGCTCTGATACCAATTAAAGAGGTAATTGCATAAACTCGCAAAATTTATTATTGAAGAAAACTATCTCAAAAACTCCAATTTTATTACAGGATCCTATCTCATTATATACTACACAAAACACAATAGAATATAACTAGGATTCTGTTATAGGAACGTCTACACTTTCCTAATATATGTTTCCTTATGACTCAAGGACTCTAGAACTTGGACAGCACTCCAAGTAACTGTGATCTGGACCAAACACGCATAACTCGCCACATTGGACTCAGATATTCACCAACAATAGTGGCGACACGTGTCGCCGCTAAAGGGTGGGCGTGTCGCCGCTAATACCTTTAGCGGTGACATGTCGCTGCAAATGCGTCGCCGGTATTGTTTCGGCGCTAATACGATAAATGTCGCCGCTAATACTTGTTGTCGCCGCTAATACCTCGCGTCGCTGCTAATACGAATGGTCGCTGCTAATAGTGTGTCGCCGCTAATAACATAGTGTCGCCACAAAAGTTGTCGCCGCTAATACTCTTTTGATTTTTTTTTAAATTTATTTAACATTAAATTTATAATCAATCCAACTATTAATCCATATAGCATTTGAGAAATCTGATATCTTTTTATAGAAATATTAATACATATTATACAATCAATCCAAACTATTAATCCATACCACATTAAGTATTCTTCCAAATTACAAAACATTTTATAAAATCCTAAAATAACTACTCGTCCTCATCATCATCTCCTTCATTATTTGGTGGCGGCAATGAGCGAAACCACTCTTCCAATGTTGTAGAACAGGCCGGGTCCTGTAGTATTGTTTGGAGCATTTGCAACTATAAAGAGAACAAAATATATTAACAACATATCAGAATAACATTATAATTAATTATATCATTCTACAAAATATCAACATATCAAATACACTTAAACATACGTCTACTTTCCATTATAGCATTGTACTTTCCAAAAATTACCAAACTACAAAATATCAACATATCAAACCATAACCAACATATCATTATACCATTCTACTTTCCATTATAGCATTGTACTTTCCAAAAATTACCAAACTACAAAATATCAATATATCAAACCATAACCAACATATCATTATACCATTCTACTTTCCATTATAGCATTACTTTCCAAAAATTACCAAACTACAAAATATCTACATATCAAATCATAATCAACATATCATTATAGCATTCTACTTTCCATTATAGCATTTACTAACAATTACCTGTGATTGTGGTTGTTCTTGTGTCATTGGTTGTTGATGATCATACATAGACACAATGGTAGGGGGTTTACTCCCAATGCCTCTAATATGTCCGCGTCGAACACCCAATATTCTTTCAAAACAATCTTTTATATCAGTTGGTGCTAGATCGCTTGCCTTAGAAGTAGCTTGGGTTCGTTGGTTTATCTCTTCGAGTAAAGCATTCTGTATTTTTTAAAAATAACAAAAATCATAAAAATTAGATTAGTAAATACCTTTGACAATATAAACACTTATATGAAAAATACAAATTAACCACTTACGTATTGTTGCTCGACTGCAGGACTATAAAATACCCCTTGCCGATTGGAATTAGCTTTACGAAAAGCTTCGATTCGACTGATATCCTATTTAACATTTAACATTAAGATTTAGATTAGTTATACTTTAAATAAATATTTAAATATATCATAACTTACTTCTTTGAAACATGCATTGCTATATGAGCTCGACCCCCCTCTGTTTACAACTACTTGTTTTGCACGACATTCCTTATTTGATGCCGAACGTCTTAAAAATTCTTGCGTTTGAAAATGTTCAACTGCCTTCGCCCAATTTTCATGTGACATTCCGTTAGGGGGGTTGTTTAATGCGGCTTGGATGTCTGCAGGCCCCCCGATTTCCTTAAAATAAGCATGAGCTTTACTTTTTCGGCCTCTGTAAACTTTTGCAAGACTCGAATCAATGCTCCGCAACAATTGAGCACGCTCCGGATCCATGTTAACCTTATCCAAATCAAATTTATTCTGCAAAACACAAAAATTTTAGTTAATTAAATAACAATCACAACTAAACTTAAAATTGTATCCAAGTTACCTTTAGATGAACAACTGATGCGTTCCTTAAAGCGGGGGAAACATTGTCCCAACCAGATACGTTGAAAGGGACATTGTTCCACAAATACCTCCTAATTTCATGGGTGAACCAATTACCACGCTTCCCGACAGGGGAATATGTGATCTCCCTGTCGAAATCCAAATCTATGGGCTTTCCCTTATTTGCCCTTATCAACTTTCCCAACTCAATATTTTTTGACATGCCCCTCCTTTTTTTAGGAAGCTCGGCTGAAAAAATACAATTAAACCTATTAGTCACGATAACTTATTATAAAATAATAAAAATAGTTAATAAATATATCATAATAAAACTCACCATCTTGTTCGTGCTGACTAGAACCAAAGCCTCCTGGAGGTGGTGGATCCCCGGCTCCATCACCTCCGTGTCCAAGCCCCATAACATCGGCCATCATGGCCAAGAGTATTGCCCAAGTAAACCTCATCTGCAATATAAATAAAAGTTAGTTACCCTGCGAAAGTGTAAGATATACAATATAGACAAACAACATAAGTAAAAGTTAGACAAACAATATGAATTAAAGGTACATTTCAAATAAAGTTTCTATTACCAAAAAAAAATTGATTTTTTAATCAGAATCTTGATCATATACTTCAATGTCTTCTTCATCCGTATCATAATCAAAATCGCCATCATCATAATCAGTCTCTTCATCGGAAACATTATCGATTCTACCCGTTGGCGGAGGTACTTCAGTCTCGTCTTCATCATCACAATCAGCATTGTTTTGAGCTACGTCAACATTGTTTTAAAAGTATTGTGAGAAGTCAATAAAAAGTCTAGCTCCAGATGAAGAGTTGTTTTGAACTATGTCAACATTTTCGGCCTCCATATTGTCGACATCTTGGACAGAGTCACTGTAAGCATTTTGGACACGAGGATTGTTGGATGGTAGATCCCAAATATTTCGATGATTAACATGCTCGACGACACAACAAGGGTTGTTGTTTTGGTTTCTTCGATGATTAACAGGCTCGCGGATGTAGAACACTTGTTTGGCTTGCGAAACATATATGAGTTGATCATCTTGGTACGCTTCTTTTTCTGTGTCGATACTTATGAAATTATCATCAGGATTATCTCCCATATCAAACCACTTGCACCGAAATATTACAGTCGAATAATCATATGGATATTGCACCTCCATAATCTCTTCTAACTGGCCATAATATTTCTCTCCATTCTCACCAACCGCTAGAACCCCAAAGTTTTGCGTTTTGCGTTGTGCATCACGACTAAGTACCATAAACTTAACACCGTTGACTATGCACGCAGTGTAAGTATAAACATCCATTTGTGAACCCATTGAAAGGGCTGACAACTCTTTGTGGAATTCAGGAGAGTTTTCTTTTTCCATCTGATAAACCTATTAAACATATGTTGATGTGTTATGTATTCTTGATTCATTAAATTTATGAAAGATATTTGTTTGTTAATTATGATTACCTTTTCAAGAAACCAGTTGGGAAATTCGGTCTTTTCGTCACTTTCAGGATGTTCAGATTTGAATTTTCTATATTGATGAAATATATATATATATATATATATATATATATATATATATGTATATATATATATGTATATATATATATATATTAAATTGATGAATGGAAAAAAGTAACAATAAATAATGAAAGATAATTAAAAGTAAGAACACTTACTCGATGTAGTGTCTGACTTCTTGACAACTATTCAATATAAACCATTCAATATTATGTTTCTCTGTTATATCAAGATGTTTGATTTGCGTTGCGCTCATCGGTCGACACTTGGACTCAAACATCCAAAACTTTGTTTTTTCAATGACAATGTCTTCGTTTCTTTCAAGGCGATTGACATCTCGAAGGTACATCGAACAAAATGTCAAAGCTTCTTCAGCAATATAACCTTCAGCTATACAACCTTTCAGCCTCGCCTTATTTCTGACATAGTTTTTTTAGTTTTTGCATATACCTTTCAAACGGATACATCCATCTCATACATACCGGGCCTCCAGCAATCGCTTCATCTGGTAAATGCAAAACTAAATGAATCATAATGTCGAAAAACGTTGGCGGATAAATCAACTCTAACTTGCACAAGATTCTAATAATGTCTTCCTTTGCTTTCCTCATATCCTCCACCTTTAGTGTTCTGGAGCAAATTTGCTTGAAAAACATACAAAGATCTACAATTGGTGTAGAAGTTTCTTTATCCAATAACGCTCTAACTCCAATCGGTATCAAACGTTGCATAAGAATGTGATAGTCATGAGATTTCAACCCAATAATGTTAGTATCATTATCTACCACTTTCTTACTAATGTTAGATCTAAACCCATCAGGAAATTTAACATCTCTTATAAATTGACAAAAGATTTTGCGGTCAGGTTTCTTGAATGAGTAGCTTGCATGTGGTCTAGTGAACTTGTTACCCCCTTTTTTGCAACCATTGATTACGCCGGATATTCAGATTTTTCAAGTCCTCACGTGCATTTGATGTGTCTTTACTCTTATCATTCATCATAGAAGTACCCAAAAGACTCTCACCCACATTTTTCTCGACATGCATCAAATCTATGTTGTGTTTCAGCTATAGAGAAGACCAATACTCAAGCTCGAAAAATATGCTACATTTCGACCAGTTCAACTCGAATCCTTGCCGATCCATGTTTTCTTTGAGAGTGTTAGGATGTTTACCCGGTTTACGAAGTATTAGACGACCTAGTTGCTCTTGTATGTCTTCATTAGTAAAGTGTCTCGGAGCGGGTCTTGTCTCTGGTTGCCCATTAAATTTCAAACTCATCCTTAATGGATCATCAGCATCTAAGAACCGACGATGACCGATATAAATGACTTTATTTATTGCACGGTACGAAGGAGTGTCTTCATTGCAAGTCGGGCATGCTCTATACCCTTGTCCGCTCCAGCCCGATAAACTACTACGAGCTGGAAAGTCGTTTATTGTCCATAACAACATAGCTTTCATCGTGAAGAATGTGTTTGTCGCTGCGTCTTTAATGCGTATGCCTGATTTCCATATAAACTTAAGCTCTTCCACTAACGGCCTAAGGAAAACATCTATGTCCTTTCCAGGCGCTTTAGGGCCAGGAATCAACAAGGCCAACATGAATGATGACTCTTTCATACAAATCCATGGTGGCAGATTGTAAGTGGTGAGTACAATCGGCCACGTACTATGCGGATTACACATGTTACCAAATGGATTAAAGCCATCAGCTGCCAGCCCTAGTCGTACGTTGCAAGGTTCACTCGAGAAGTCAGGGAAATCTACATCAAATTTTTGCCAAGACTCTCCATCAACGGGATGATGCATCACACCATCTTCTGATCTCCCAGTACTATGCCATATCATATTTTTGGAAGTGTACCGTGAACAATACAAACAGCATAGTCTAGGGGCCACTGGAAAGTACCGCAACACCTTATGGGCCACTTTCTTACCCTTGGTGTTTTTATCAATCCACCGACTTGTTGGGTTTTAGCCATAAGAACTTTCCTATGTGCGCATGCAAAACCCTATTGCTTGGATCTAGGCTTTCTAATAAACATGCTTTTGAATCCAAGACTTCTAATGGCTAATTAGGTTAAACAACAATATTAAAACAGATCTAGAATCATACCTTTGAATCCCTTGTTGATTTTGTTTGTCTTAGAGCTTCTAGAGTCACAATTGTCACTCCTCTAATGGCTTACAAACACCAATAGCAAGCAAGATGATTTAGGAGAGAGGAGAGGGGATGGATTCGGCCAGAGTATCCTTGCTTAAGGTTGTGTGAAGGTTGTACACGAATTCCACATCCCAAGGGCCTATTTATACCTTTAGACTCCTTAAGGGTTTCACCCTAAACCCTAATTGGATAATCTTCTCTTAAGGCTATCCAAATCCATTCCATAGATAACCCTATGGACGATTTTGAGCTATCCTAAAGCTCTTAGAATCCGTCCAAGGTCCATCCTAATGGATTTACAGTCTAAAGTCTAACTATCAAACAATTGACAGTTTATACCCTCTTATTTAATTAATCTCTTTAAGTCACCAAATTAATACCAATTAATTTATGACTTATATTAATCAAATAGCTAAATATTATTCCTTATAATATTTACTCTCTCTTAATAAATCATCCTTCAAGTTGCTATGGTGAAGGCAACCCAAAAGGACCATGCACCACCGAATATAGTTATAGCCTTAGACACTATTCCAACAGTCTCCCACTTGGATAAGTCTAGTAACTATACAAGTACAATACGGTTTGCAATCGTAGCTCTCAAAGACGCTGTCAACTCTGATCTAATCAATCTTGTCCTTTAGATAAGGGATCGTACAGTCCTCTGTTAGATATCATGCTGACAATCCTATGGAATGGTTAGTCTAGCATTTAGATTTCTCGATCTTCGATTTATTTGACATAGAACTTAATTGAACACATCAATTCAGTTCTGACCGGGCCCGGCACATAAGTCAAATCAAATCATCGAGTGGCCAAGATATCTCTTCTACCCTCTTAGGATAAAATTTACAGATAAACTTCGACTTATATGCATTTACTTATTCATTAACCAACTATACACAACAATGCGTTTTATAACATCAAGTTACTGATGCGTTTTCGCATTATCAATGCACAATCAATTAACAAATAATAAACCATATATCTAGGTTTTAAGACCATATGATATTATCGTCTTGCGATCACCTTTTATATCGTATTCCATAAAGTGATTCCAGCAAGCGCGGGTTTATTCCAATGCTCAAAACCAGTTCATAAGCACTCATGAACGTTGCAGCAACCCTTGCTATGTTTAACACCATTTAGACATTCTACACACCAATTCATGACAATCTTCATTCATATCTACTCCCAACATATGAACGATTGTGGACCATTTAAATAATTCCATTATTCCTAATAAAATCAATTATTCTGGAAGTCAAAACATGCAAAGTGAAACAATAGTTAAACAACTAACATGTGATAGTAACTTTACTCATAAATAAAACTCCTTTATTTAATCATCAAATGTTAATTACATTTATCTATTATACGTTTCTAATACTATCTAATCTATGCTAATATCATCCTTCAGCCCAATACTCCTAGCATGCTGCAAGTGCTTAACCCTACTCAGTCCCTTCGTAAGCGGATCTGCTGGGTTATCTTCTGATGATATCCTCTTCACTACGAGTTGTCCTTCTTCTACACGATGTCTAATGAAGTGATATTTTCTGTCGATATGTCGAGATCTACCATGATCCCTCGGTTCCTTGGTCAAGGCAACCGCACCTTCGTTATCACAGAAAATCTCCATGGGCTCCTTTATGGCCAGCACAACTCCAAGATCACCGATGAAGTTCTTCAGCCATATTGCCTCCTTCGACGCTTCGCTCGCTGCGATGTACTCTGATTCGCACGTTGAATCAGCTACGGTTTCTTGCTTGGAACTTTTCCATGTCACTGCTCCTCCATTTAGGGTAAAGACCCAGCCCGACTGCGAACGGTAGTTGTCCCTATCGGTCTGAAAGCTGGTGTCACTATACCCTCGCACCTTCAAGTCATCACTCCCTCCAAGGACTAAGAACCATTCTTTCGTCCTCCGAAGGTACTTAAGGATGTTCTTCACCGCAATCCAATGTGCTTTGCCAGGGTTCCCTTGATATCTGCTAACCATGCTCAAAGCGAAGGCTACATCAGGGCGAGTACAAGTCATAGCGTACATGATTGAGCCAACTGCGGAAGCGTATGGTACTCGGCTCATTTCTGCTATCTCGGCTTCGGTACTCGGACTTTGAGTCTTACTCAACTTGGCATTTCCTTGTATCGGTAGTTCTCCCTTCTTTGAGTTTTCCATACTAAAACGTTTTAGTACCTTCTCCAAGTAAGTATTCTGACTAAGTCCAATTAGTCTCTTACTTCTTTCTCTTACTATCCTTATTCCCAAAATGTAAGAAGCCTCTCCGAGGTCCTTCATAGCGAAGCACTTCCCGAGCCAGGACTTAACCTCCTGCAGAGTCGGGATGTCGTTTCCTATGAGTAATATGTCATCGACATATAGAACGAGGAAGCTTACTATACTCCCACTGGCTTTGACATATACACAAGATTCGTCTTCGCTTCGTACAAATCCAAACTCTTTGACTTTCTCATCGAAGCAAAGATTCCATCTACGAGACGCTTGCTTAAGTCCATAAATGGACTTCTCAAGCTTACACACTCTATTCGGATGCTTCGGATCCACAAACCCCTCTGGCTGAGCCATGTAAACATCCTCAGCCAACTTTCCGTTAAGGAAAGCGGTCTTGACATCCATTTGCCAAATCTCATAATCATGAAATGCGGCAATTGCTAGCATCACTCTAATAGATTTAATCTTCGCAACTGGTGAGAAGGTCTCATCATAGTCAACTCCGAGAGTTTGAGTAAAGCCCTTCGCAACCAATCGCGCTTTATATGTGTGTACGTTCCCATCCACGTCGGTCTTCTTCTTGAAGATCCACTTGCACCCTACGGTCTTACGTTCGGGCACGTAATCAACCAAATTCCAAACTTGGTTATCGTACATGGATTGGATCTCGCTATCCATCGCCTCTTTCCATTTCGCAGACTCCAGGTCTGCCATGGCTTCCTTATAGCTATTAGGTTCATCAAGATTTACTAGTGTACCATCACTAATATACGTGTCCCCTTCGGTAGTAATATGAAAACCATAAAACTGGGGATGAACTCTAACTCTATCGGAACGTCTAAGAGGTAAGGATTCGTCAATCGGTTCAACCGGAGTCTCCTCGGGTTGAATGCCAGCGGTAGAGGTTCCTTCATCTATCGACTCTTGAATCTCTTCAAGTTCGATTTGCCTCCCACTGTCTCCTTGGCTTATGAGTTCTCGCTCTCGGAAAACTCCTCTCCTCGCAACAAAGATAACATTATCTTTCGGTCTATAGAAGAGATATCCAAAGGAAGTTTGCGGGTAGCCGATGAAAATACATCGCTCACTTCGAGGTTCAAGCTTGTCGTGAGTATCTCGTCTTACGAAAGCCTCGCAACCCCAAACCTTGATATGTGCCAACGAGGGAGCTTTCCCCGTCCACATCTCGTGAGGTGTTTTGGCAACCTTCTTAGTAGGGAATCGGTTAAGGATATGGGCGGCAGTCTCTAAGGCATACCCCCAAAAGAAGATAGGTAGTGAAGCACGACTCATCATAGAGCGAACCATATCCAATAAGGTTCGATTACGCCTTTCTGCCACACCATTCAACTGCGGTGTCCTAGGAGGCGTCAATTGCGAAACTATTCCACACTCCTTGAGATAATCGTGGAATTCAAGACTTAGGTACTCTCCTCCTCGATCGGATCGAAGCATCTTGATTTTCCTTCCCAATTGATTCTCCACTTCATTCTTGAACTCTTTGAACTTTTCAAAGGTTTCTGACTTTTGCTTGATTAAATAGATATACCCATATCTACTATAATCGTCGGTAAAAGTCACATAGAAGCGGTTCCCATCCTTCGTGGTTGATCTAAAAGGTCCACATACATCGGTATGTATTAGGTCTAATAGTCCCTCACCCCTTTCACAAGTACTCGTGAAGGGTGACTTAGTCATCTTTCCAAGTAAACAAGACTCGCATGTGTCATCTTCCCTAAGGTCGAATGACTCCAACACTCCATCCTTTTGGAGTTGGGCTATGCGTTTCTTGTTGACATGTCCAAGACGACAATGCCACAAGGATGCTTTATCCATACTAGTGGAAGAATCAATATTCAAAACATCATTTCCTAAGTTATCATAACAGTTTCATATATTCCATTACATGGTATAGCTTCAAAGTAAAAGACACCATTTAGATAAACCAAAATAGAACCATTCTCATTATTAAAAGAAAATCTAAATCCTTGTCTATATAAACCATGAAATGAAATGATGTTTCTAGCCATTTCTGGCGAATAGCAACAATTGTTCAAATCTAAAACTAAACTATTCTTAAGCACTAAAGAATACACTCCAATCTTGGTCACAGGCAACGATCTTCTGTTCCCCATGATTAGATTGATCCTTCCTTACTCCACATCCCTACTTCTTCTTAGTCCCTGCACATTAGAACAAATGTGATAACCACAACCGGTGTCAAGAACCCAAGAAATAGCATGATTAGAATCGTTAGATTTTATTGCATATATACCTGCGAAAGATGGCTTGATCTTTCCTTCCTTGATGGCTTGCAGGTAATCCGGGCAGCTTCTCTTCCAATGTCCTATCTTGTGGCAGTGGTGGCACTCTGCCTCCTTCGGGTTAGAGCAGGGCTTAGAGGGATCAACTTTGGTCCCACTAGAAGAGGAACCATATCGGGCTTTCACCTTTCGATAGTTATTTGAAGAAGCTTTCCTCTTCTTTCCCTTCCCTTGACCAATAGCCAAGACAGGAGCAGCGGATGGATTGGGAGTTGGTGCAACAGACTTGTCCTTGAAATTGCTCTCAGCAACCCTCAAGAGACCTTGGAGTTTACTTAGAGTGACCTCCTCTTTGTTCATGTGGTAGGTCATCCTAAATTGATTGTACATCGGAGGCAAAGAGTGAAGCACCATGTCGATCGCCAAGTCTTCGCCGAAGTCAACATTTAACTTGCGAAGGCGGTCGACATACCTTTGCATCTTTTGCAAGTGCACGGTAAGAGATTCTCCATGACCCATCTTGGCGGAAATCATGTTAGTGAAGATCTCGTAACGCTCTTGTCTCGCGTTTTGGTGGTACCTCTCCAACAAGTCTTGATGCATCTCGTATGGATACATGTCCTCGTAGGACTTTTGGAATTCGGAGTTCATGGTAGCGATCATGATGCAATGTACTTTCGTTGCATCTCGCTCATGAGTTTCAAAGGCGGTGATTTCGGCGGGAGTAGCAACTTCGGGGTTGATTTTCTCGAGCTTCTCGTCGAGGACATACTCTTTATCCTCATAGCGAGCAATGGTGCGAATGTATCTTATCCATTCGCCAAAGTTCGTTCCATCGAAGGTGACCTTTTGGCAAAGGCTCATCAACGTGAAAGAACTAGCAGCAGCGTTGTTTGCGTTTGACATCTATAGAAAGGACAAAGATAGATTAGAACAAGAATCCCTAATTATCACCCAATAAGAAAATTAGGGCTAGGATCCAACAATAACATTTACATACTAGAAAAGGGATGCCGTAATCTAACATGCAAATAAATTGAAGGTAAGTGAATGACGATTCACTAATTCTCCATCACAAAACTTAAACTTTTAGTCCTAAGTGTTTTTTGAGAATTCCTAGGTTCGGATGAGATTCATTGAACTATTCAATGGCATGTTTAAATCTCGATATGCCCCTCTCGTTTGTGACTGGGATGCCGAGGATCACAAAGCGGGTGTGAATTACCATGCAAATTCACATGGTGCCTTCATTGTAACGATCACCTATTCGATGTGCCGGTAAACCACACACGCTCCATCGAACTATGATAAACAATGAATCACCCTTTGCCACCTTCGCTTAGAACCAATTAGTGTGCCGGTAAACCACACACGCTCCACTAACATCTTAGCAAGGTGCAAAGTGTAATTTCATGGGATTGCATCAATTCACTTTTCCTAAAGTAACTAAGATTGGGAAATTTTAAAAGAAAGTTTAGTTACTTCGTATTTCTTATTATACTTTTAATGAGAGGATGAGGTTGCCCTATCCTACCCGTTCGGCTAACGACCCTCCACCAATCAAGCAAGCGGTGGGTGTGAGTGTACACCCATTAAGCGCCATTTTATAGGCCGCAACCTTATACCCACCTTATAGATCGGCTTCGTGAATGAGGCCTACTAGCGGTAAGACTAGCATTTAGTTATACATATATATATATATATATATATATATATATATATATATATATATATATATATATATATTATCCTAGTAATATTATATAAGTATAGGGTTGCATTTTAAACTTTTCAAAATCTAGGGTTTGAAATTTAAGTTGTCTAAATTAAAACTTTAATTACAAATATAAATTTCAAAACTTAAGGGTAGGTTTTAAACATTTAAAACATGAAGGATCAAATAACAAATAATTCCAATTAACAATTAATATTCTAATTATCTTTATTTGATTTATCTTGATTTCTTTGAAGATAATTACCAAAATAATTAATTATTATCATATAAGGAAATTAAATATTTTATTAGATGATAAATATCTTTAATTAGATCAAGATAATAGTCATATTTATCAAAAAATCGGATTTACATTGATCTAATATGATTAAGGTAAGTTTCCATAAGATAATTATGAAAAAATCCCGAATCTGGCCATTCCTGACGCTTGGACTCGCCGAGTGCACAAGGGGACTCGACGAGTCCACCTTGGAACTCAACGATTCAGTGACTCAAAACCCAAAAATTCGAATTTTGCAGGTTTGTTTCAGTTATTCAAGCAACAATTTAAAGAAAACCAATCTAGGCTTTGATACCACTGTTGGGTTTTAGCCATAAGAACTTTCCTATGTGCGCATGCAAAACCCTATTGCTTGGATCTAGGCTTTCTAATAAACATGCTTTTGAATCCAAGACTTCTAATGGCTAATTAGGTTAAACAACAATATTAAAACAGATCTAGAATCATACCTTTGAATCCCTTGTTGATTTTGTTTGTCTTGGAGCTTCTAGAGTCACAATTGTCACTCCTCTAATGGCTTACAAACACCAATAGCAAGCAAGATGATTTAGGAGAGAGGAGAGGGGATGGATTCGGCCAGAGTATCCTTGCTTAAGGTTGTGTGAAGGTTGTACACGAATTCCACATCCCAAGGGCCTATTTATACCTTTAGACTCCTTAAGGGTTTCACCCTAAACCCTAATTGGATAATCTTCTCTTAAGGCTATCCAAATCCATTCCATAGATAACCCTATGGACGATTTTGAGCTATCCTAAAGCTCTTAGAATCCGTCCAAGGTCCATCCTAATGGATTTACAGTCTAAAGTCTAACTATCAAACAATTGACAGTTTATACCCTCTTATTTAATTAATCTCTTTAAGTCACCAAATTAATACCAATTAATTTATGACTTATATTAATCAAATAGCTAAATATTATTCCTTATAATATTTACTCTCTTTTAATAAATCATCCTTCAAGTTGCTATGGTGAAGGCAACCCAAAAGGACCATGCACCACCGAATATAGTTATAGCCTTAGACACTATTCCAACATGACTCTCTTTACAAATGGGACAAACCTGCATGACTTGTGTTCCTTCTAGAAGAGAAAACAATCGTTTTTGCACACATGAATTGACTCGTACCCCAAACCTAACTTCTTCAGTTTCTTTTTCGCTAAATAATATGAACAGGGAACCTTGTTGCCCGGTGGAAATGCCGAATGCAACAACTCAAGGAGTTGATCAAATGAATTGTCAGTCCATTTGTTGTTGACCTTCATATGCATCAGCTTTGCTAAAAAATCAAGGAATGAAAACGTACAACCAGGATATAACTTGGTTTCGACTGCCTCTAACAACTCTTCAAAATCATCATCGACACCACTACCCCCTGTATTCGAGGTTCCTTCATCAAGGTTTATATCATTTTCTCTCGACTCCCACATAACATCGTCAATAACATCATCCATTTCGTTGCTTGGCGATACGGCATCTACAACTGGAGGGATTAAAGGTTCACCGTGATATATCCATGTTTTGTATGATTGACCGAAACCATATATACGAACATGACGTCTCATTGCTTTCGGATTCATGAAGTAACGATTATCACATTTCTCACACGGACATCTGGTTTCACCTTTACAATCTAGGTGTAACATGGATCTCTCGACAAAAGTGTCAAGCCCTAGCTGGAACTCGGGAGATTGACAATGTGGATTAGTAGTCCAGCTTTTATCAATAGACATGATACAACTGAAACATAATTTAGTGTTTAAGGTTTACTTTACGGGAAACAAAAATCAAGTAGAGTATTCATAAAGTTGACGATTCAAAAAGTATTCCAACACGGGATAACCTAATTAAAGCTAAATTTAAAGTTTTAATGACCAACATTAAGTCACTAAAAGTATGTTGCTATTAAGTTGGTTTTATAAGTGATTTAATTTGATTTTATAAAGGTAACTTAATTTGATTCTAAACGTAAACTAATTAGATTTTATAATTAATTTAATATTTTCTTTTTTGTTATTCGTTTAGTTTATTAAACTAACTTTATTTTCATTTTAATTTATTAAACTAACTTTATTTTATTTAAATTTTAACATTAACTTTATTTTAAGTCACTAAAAGTATGTTGCTATTAAGTTAGTTTTATAATTAATATAATTTGATTTTATAAAGGTAACTTAATTTGATTCTAAAGGTAAACTAATTAGATTATATAATTAATTTAATATTTTCTATTAAATTAGTTTTATAATTAATATAATTTGATTTTATAAATGTAACTTAACTTGATTCTAAACATAAATTAATTAGATTTTATAATTAATTTAATATTTTCTTTTTTGTTATTAGTTTAATTTATTAAACTAACTTTATTTTCATTTTAATTTATTAAACTAATTTTATTTTATTTTAATTTTAACATTAACTTTATTTTAAGTCATTAAAAGTATGTTGCTATTAAGTTAGTTTTATAATTAATATAATTTGATTTTATAAAGGTAACTTAATTTGATTCTAAAGGTAAATTAATTAGATTTTATAATTAAATTAATATTTTCTATTAAATTAGTTTTATAATTAATATGATTTGATTTTATACATGTAACTTAATTTGATTCTAAACGTAAATTAATTAGATTTTATAATTAATTTAATATTTTCTTTTTTGTTATTAGTTTAATTTATTAAACTAACTTTATTTTCATATTTTATTATTTTTTTAACATTTTTTTTAATTAATTTAAATTTATTCTATAATTAAATTAATATTACTAGAAGTACGTTGCTATTAATAACCTAATTAAAGCTAAAGTTGTAATGACCAACATTAAGTTACTAAAAGTACGTTGCTATTAAGTTGGCCAAACATTAAGTCACTAACAAAATTAAGCACTTTGAAACCATATACAATACATTACTAGAAGTAGGTTGCTATTAATAACCTAATTAAGCCAAATGTATACATTCAATTTGCATATTTCAATTTCATCCAATTTCATACAATTAAGCCAAATGTATATATCTAATTTCATACAATTTGCATATTCCAATTTAATCCAATTTGCATATTCCAATTTCATACACTTAAATCAAATGTATACATCTAATTTGCATATTCCAATTTCATCTAATTTCATACAAATATATACATCTAAATTTCATTTTAAGGCAATGTGGTATAAACATAAATTTCAATCCAACAAATGTACATATTCATGTCATTTTTTTTTATACATCAATATAATCTAAACATAAATATCAAATTATACACAAAATGCATAATTAAATTCCCACAAATCTGAAAAAAAGAAAAAACACACAAACCAACAAAATAATCCAACAAAATACATACAATCAAACAAAATAATCCAACAAAATATGCATAACCACTTCATATCTCAAAATACAAACATAATCACTTAATAAAATTGAAAAATACTCACATTTTATCATCTTAATTAACACAAAAACAGAAAAATCATAAAAAAAGATGAGAAATTCGACCTTGGGGGAAGGAGGGGCAATTTCGGAATTTGCAAAAATATCTCCGGTTTATGGCTATCTTGGGGAAAGGAGGGGCAAGCACCAGTCCAAGAAGCAATTCCTACTCCACAAACTTGTCAAAAAATCGTGATATTGAAGAAAGAAAGAGGGGAAAACGAGAGAAGGTGCAAGGTAAGGAAGAAAATGGCAGAAAGGTAACCTGTGAAGGGGTAATCTGCGTTGGGTATTAGCGGCGATGCGTTTTAGCGGCGACGCATTGGCAATAGCGGCGACATTAGGGCATTAGCGGCGACAAGTGGAGGGAAAATGGAACGCGCGTTTCCGCTTTCCTTAGCAGCCGTTAGATCAAAAGAAAATCGGACGGAAGGGGTGAGAATGACGCGGATCGCTAAATAAAAGCATTAGCGGCGACGCGTTTAGCGGCGACGCATAACAATAGCGGCGACATGTAACGCGTCATTTACATGTCGCCGCTATTGCTATACGTCGCTGCTAAAGACGTCGCCGCTAATGCTTTTATTTCTTGTAGTGTTTCCATTGAAATAGGTGAATTCGATCAGACGTGTAGATACTTCATCTTCAGATTTTACTCCACCACTATCACCACCAGCAACCACCACACCTCCATGTCTCTTTCTCTCACTCCCTATACTTCCTAAATCCATTTCCCTATAATCATATTCAGACTCCAACATAGAAGTTTCCAACTCCACGATACGAACAAGAATAACACATCCGTGCCCCTTTCTCTTCACCAGCTTCTGACTTTTAGACCTCTACATATTGAGTTTTTTTTCAGTCAAAAAGGTAATTCCAGACTTCTTAAAACTTGATGAATGATGAGTTTTTCTTTTCTATTTTAACTTCACTTACCCCTGTTCTATAAAAATTACGACATTTTTTCTTGGTATTTGTGAGTTATAATTACCAATTTGTGCATTAAATGTGGCATTGTTATTACTGTAAGGTTGTAAAGAGCATTGTTCATTTGAAATGTTAGACATTAACGTTCCAATTTGTATATTGGTGCAACTGTGCAAGAATCTTCAATGATCCTGAAATGGTTAATTTTAGCAGAGGAGACATGCCTATTGGGCTTTACCCTCCTGAAATGGTTGTAGAGTTACACCAAAGAAGGGATTCAATCCTGGAAGAATCTTTGGAAACTCATTTTAAGTAGAAGCAGTGTAAGACAAATGAACATTGTGGAATGTTTCATTGAAAATGCCAAAACAAGTCTGTTTCAAAGGATTTTCGATCATAGTGACAGGTAAAAGGCAACAAAATTTTGATTATAAGCCTTACATGTTTCATAACGTTAACTGCCAATTTTGATGAAAAAAAAAAAAAAAAAAAAACTCATGTAATGAAGTAATGAACTTTTTTCCTAACATCTTGGGTTAATGGATCCTTGAATAAAAAGTCAAACATTTCCAATTCTGACAATGAGTTTATATTTGAAGGTCCATAAAGTTAACTTAACAATTCAGTTGAATTGGGTAACGAACACGAAAAGAGATTGCATTAATGGTGGTAGAGGTTCACCGCACTCTACGTCCAAATTAACTTTGGTGGATTGTTGGACATTAATGCATGGAATTAATTGATGGCTAGAACTCTATATATAGAGTTAAGTGCTAGAACTCTATACATAGAGTTAAGTGGACCAAACAAAAAGATATAGAAAAAGACACACCATATAGAAAAGATAGTGAGGTAGATTATTTTTGTGCCTAGCGGTAAGTAGTGACTCTCTCAAATGAGTGGTCATGGGTTCAAGTCTCATTAGGAGATATAGGTGGTGTTTAGGATTAGATTAGTACTAGGATAGTTTTCCATTTAAAAAAAAGATTATTTTTGTGCAGATTTTTTCGTTTGACTGGCAAAAATACAAGTTATACCTTACGGTGAGTGTAACAATCGCAAATTCGGGTTAGGCATTTAAGATATAATATAAGTTTTGTACTAAGGTTTATATTATTTCTTGAAACGATTACATAGGTATTATGCCTCTTATATTAGACTACATCACATGATACTATATAGCGACTTTGTTGATCCTTGCTTCTAATCCCTTGCGTTGTCACCTGCTTCATCAATGATCATCTAGAATGCTCTCACCTTTGGCTTTGATGGTACATTTGGCCTTGTAGCTCCTTCTCTATTTGGGAAATCTTGCTGGAAGTGTCCTTCTTCACCACACTTAAAGCAGACTTCTCTCTTGGCCGTGCATTCGTTGGGATAGTGATATCAGTCTTCCCGTATTTGAAGCAGGTAACCTCTTTAGAGCATCTCCCAATGTGCCTCCTTTTGCACTTGCCACACCACTTTTCTTCATTACTATCCCCACACCTTTTGTTGTTGGGGTCAGACTTCAGGAACCTATTTTTCTTGTCGGATATTGAAGACCCCTAAAACTTCATCTTCTCGCCAACTTCGGCTCTATACAGAACCTTTTCCCTTATCCGGGTCTCGACATTCTTAGTTGCTCTAACCGTTGTTTTCAAAGTAGTTGACATTTTGACCGTTGGGCCAAAGTTCGTTGTCAATCCATCAGCAAACCTATCTTTCTTGGAGAGTTCAGTAGGCACCAATTAGGGGAATAGCTTCATCCTCTTGGATAATGCGGTGGCATACTCATCAAGACTCATTTTCCTTTTCTTTAGGTTCTGAAACTCGTTGTTTAGGTCGATCAGATCTATCTCTAAGCAGTATTGCATTTTCAACTGCTCCCTGAATACTTCCCAAGACATCCACATGGCTTCTCTCCATGGCATTGTATCTACCTACAGCTTCCACCAACTTAAAACTCTGGTCTTTAGTTGTCTGACTGTAAACACGGTCTTTTACTTATCGTTGCAGTTGCATCTTTCAAATACCATTTCCATCTCGGAGATCCAATCCATAATTTCCAGTGGCTTTGGGCTTCCAGAAAGACTTGGTGGTTTGGTACCCAATAATTTCTTATACATGCGCCCATCTATGTCAATCCTTCTGTCCGGGTCGTTCCCCCTAACCACTCGGGGTCCAAATTGACTCACAAAATGGTTGTAATTTCCTTCCTTTGACAGTTCTTCATTTAGTTTGGGTTGTACAATAGGCACAATAGGATCATCCCTATTAAGAAACATTAGCCTCATCTCCTCCCTTTGTTCGACCATCATAGCCCAAATCATTGTTTGGACTCCTGCCATCATGATTGGCTCGGGTGCAGCTGCTACCTCTGGTGCATGCTCAATCATAGGTCACTGATTAACATTAGCATTTCCATTAGCATTTCTGAATCCACTTTGAGTCCTCACCATGTCGGTCTATAAACCAAATCAGACGTTCGGTATGTAGTGACGAGAATTAAGATATGGAATGCTTTATTTACGATTGACCTATAAATCTCCTTATCATTTCGAAAAGTTACATACCAGTTCTAATACTGTAATCAAATGTTTAGAAATATGAACATATCAAGTTTCTAGATACTGTCGACAATAGATCTGATCAAACGATAGCATCATAAAGCATCACAAATCGTTTAGCACATAAAAGCATTTTAGGCATCTTCCCTAAATAAGCTAGTGCTTGTGTTTATTTAGGGTACTACCTAAAATATATTAGACACACTCCTCATGATCATCACTTAGCATTCTTAGTTTAAGTCTAGAAATAAATCTTTATTCTTAGTTCGCTTAAACAAATGCTCTGATACCAACTGTGACATCCCCAAATTCACGGTAATTTTAATAATTATATTTATGCTTATTTGAAAATCAGAGTATTCATTTTAAAGAATAATGTTGTGGAATTTATTCCTAGAAAACATGATAAATATTTTATCAAAGCATTTCCAAAGAAATGCATTTTTGTTTATATTAAAACTTTGGGATGTCATCGTCAATACAAAAGCATAAGCATAAACAGACTTTAAACTCATTTACACTACTGATTTACATCTCCTTTAATCTCTCAGTGTAATGTAGCTTCGTAGCAATACCTGTGATACAAATAAACTGAGTGGGTCAGGTTGGGAAACATGGTGAGTACATAGGGATTTCAATCTCACAATGTTATATATATATATATATATATATATATATATGTGTGTGTGTGTGTGTGTGTGTGTGTGTGTTTTAGGACTCACAATATACATAATTTCACCTCATATAAGCAATTTTTACCCCACCCCCATTGATCCTCATAATGACACGATCTATACTCTTGGATCTAAAATTAATCTCTTTGCCTAATCCATACTCCTGGATTAGGTATGTCCAATCCATATTCTCGGATCAATAACTAAAGTAGGGTAACCATAACTCACTAACTAAGAGGTTTGGTTAGGAACCAGGCTTTGCGGGGGCAGAACTTCCGAGCCAAAAGGCCTTCTTCTCGGAGCTATCTGGTGCTTCAGGACCCGCCTCTTAGCACTTAGGAATTACTAGGGATTGGGAGGGGTTTAGAGAGATGTTTGAGAGAGAGAGAGAGAGAGAGAAAGAAAGGCTAAGGTGTAAGCAATATGGGAGGACCTCGCATGCTATTTATAGGAGCTGCCATGCGCAGTACGATGGGTGTTCCTTGAAGCTACATTGCACGTACCTAGTACATTGGGTGTATGAGGGCTACGTTGCACGTACGAGGGGCAGGTGTCACCTCCGAATGCGAGATTGTGGAGAGCAAGCAAGGGTCTAGATTTTACCACGTCACCCTCTTCGCATCAGCCTACTTCCGACTTCTAAATTCCCTAAATTTCGCATACGAGCTCTGTTTTTGATGTTCTTTTTATCCACGCGTAGGTGGTGACGTACTCAATAACTTCGTTGGCTAATTTGACTTTATTTTTTAAAGTTATATTTTAACAGGCCTAAACAGTTAAAGTCCGTTAAAAATTCATAACTTTGTCATCCGACGTCTGTTTTAGTTTGTCTTTGTATCGTTGAGTTCTTATTAACGAGATCTTCAATTCTCGTTAGGATTGTGTAGGCTGAAAATCATTCGATCAAAAATTCGAATTCCAAGTTGTGCAGTTCTATGCTAAATCTAAGAAAAATCATAACTTCCTCATACAAAGTCAGATTAGGATATTATTTGTATGCACTCTCTAGGTTTAATGTATACTACGACTTTCGTTTATTTCTCTAAGGCTAAAAAGTATTTTATCGCAAACTCACTTTTTACGTTAGACATCGTCGTGCTGGTTTTGTCGCGAAACTTCGGCAGGTCATAACTTCTTCGTTATAACTCGGAATTCAGCGTTATTTATATGTACGAAACCCTTGATACATATAATATAACTTTCTTAAGATTATTCATTATAATTAATCTTTCATCAAAAATTCATTTTTGACGCTTATTGTCTTCAGATTGACTAGCCCGAATGTGCGGGCTTTACATATACTCACCAGGTTTCCCCACCTGACCCACTCAATTAATTTGTATCATAGGTATCGATGTGAATATACATTACATTGAGAGACTAAAGGAGATATAGATCATTAGTGTAAATTAATGTACGGTCTGTTTATGCTTATGTTTTGTATCACTTATGACATCCCAAGTTTTGAAAAAATATCAATATCAAACGTTTCTTTGAAAATGTATAATGTTAAGATTATCACACATTGAAATAATATTTTTGGGACCAATTCCGCAACAAAAGAAATACTCTGTTTTAAAATAAGCATAACTATAATTTTTAAAATGATCCTGAATTTGGGGATGTCACGGTGAGTTATCAAATTACAAGTGCAGTTTAGCCTTGTATGATTGTAATTTTCTTGGTGATAATAAAATCCTCTCTCTCTCTCTCTCTCTCTCTCTATATATATATATATATATATATATATATATATATATATATATATATATCGTTTTCCAGTAGATGCAGGTCATATTAGACCGAACCACTTTAAATATTGTGTTCATTTTTCGATTAAAGTTTGCAGTAGTTTTTATTCCAGGAGTGTTAAAGAAATCATTTATCAGTTTTTCAAAAGTTGTTTAACTTGTTTTGTTTAATACCCAACAAACTCGTATCAGAGCTTTGGTTGAAGATGGGAAAGTTAATATCCATAAATCCGCTGGTCAAGATTTCGGTTTCTAGAAAATAAAAATTGAATATTATCTCTACTAGAAGAAGTTACACCTACCATTGTTCGAAAGGAAACTGAAAATATTGGAACAGGAGGAATGGGATTTATTAGATCGGCATGCTCTTGGTGTATTCAGGTTGTCATAGGTAAAGAATGTTGCTTACAACATTGTCAATGAATGAATAATGTTTGGCCTGCTCAAGGCATTGTCTAACATCTATGAAAAACCCTCAATGTCAAATAAAGTTTTCTTAATCTGATAGTTGGTGAATCTAAAAATGAAGGAGGGTAGCTCGGTGATTGATCATGTTAAGAAGTCAATTCAATCATCTCAAGGTTGATTTCGGTTGATATTTGATTTAAACATGAAGTCATGACACTGCTATTATTATCTTCACTGCCTGAAAGTTGGTATGGAATAGTGACATCAATTAGTAGTTCAGTCGGAGGTGCTAAGCTAGCATTCAAAGGTATTTGTGCCTTAATCCTTGGTGAGGATGTGCGCAGACGAAGTGCCGTAGAAGCTTCCAGTAGTCTTCTAAGTATTGAAGACAAATTAAGAGGGTCTAACAGAGGAGGCAGTGGTAGAGGAATATCGAAGTCAAGAAAGAGAGGTCGGTTGAAGAACAGAAAGGATATTTCATGTTAGAACTGCAAAGAGAAGGTTTATTTATGAAATCAGTGCCTAAAGCCTTCTTCGGATAAAGGCAAGAAGGAAGTGACTATGACAGCAGATTCTAAAGATGATGCGCTGATTTGTTGTGTCGAAAACTCAACAGAATCCTAGATCATGGATTCTGGTGTGTCGTTTCATGCTAGTCATTCAGAATAAGTAATGCACAATTTCAAGCAATACAAAGGCAACATCAGATTAGAAGATAATAAGAGCATGGACATTACTGGAGTTGGGGATGTGGTCCTCAAGACACCTTGGGTATGAAGTGGACCTTGAAGAATGTCAAGTTCATTCTAGACTTTAAGACAATTTTAATATCAGTGGGGCAGCTTGATGATAAAGGTCACCATGTCACATTTAGTGATCATCAGGGGAAAGTGACAAAGGGAAAATTAGTTGTTGCTAGAGGTCAGAAGCAGGGTTCACATTATATAGTGGAATTTTCTAATGCTGAAGCACATGTCGTTGAAGAACTTGGGGCATCCACTATGTGGCACCAAAGACTTGGACATATGAGTGAGAAGGGAATGAAGATGCTAGCCTCGAGAGGAAGAATACTATATTTGAAGACTATGACAGCTACTTTCTATGAACCATGTGTTCCGGGTAAACAAAAGAAGGTTACTTTCACAAAGATAGGTCATCCGCCCAAGTCCAGGAAGTTAGAGTTAGTTCATTCAGATGTTTATGGTGCCACATTAGTTTCTTTAGTGAGAGGATCTCGATATTACGTTACATTCATTGATGACTGCACAAGGAAATTTTGGTTTATTTCTTGAAGCATAAGTCTGAAGTTTTCATTACATTCAAGAAATGGAAAGCTATTATAGAAAATGAATCAATCTTGAAAATCAGGTGTTTCAGATCTGACAATAGGGGCGAATACAGTAGCAAATAATTTGTTGATTATTGTGCTGACCAGGGAATCAAAATATAGAAGACTGTTCTGAAGACATCTAAGAAGAATGGAGTAGTTGATAGGATGAACCAAACATCAAATGAGAGGGATAAAAGCATGAGACTACATGCATGTTTACCAAAACTGTTCTTGGAAGATTCGGTCAACACAGTTGCATATATAATCAACAGAAGACCCTTAGTCGCCATAAGGTTGAAGATTCCAGAAGAGGAATGGCATGGTTGGGAGATTTTTCTTAAACAGTTGAAGGTATTCTCTTGTGTCTCATATGTCAAAGTTAAAGACTTGGAGAGAGACAAGCTAGAGACGAAGGCAAGAAAATGCATTTTTATAGGTTACATGTTGGATGACATAGGGTACCACTTTTGGGATAACGAGAATAAGAAGAATATAAGAAGTCGGGACATAGTGTTCAATGAGAGTGATTTATACAAGGATGAACTTGACAAGAGCTCTAGCAATGAAAAACAACCAGAAATGAAAGATCATGTTGAAATAGAAGAAATCTTAGATGATAACGTTGTAAAACCTAGCAATACTCTAGAGATATGTGAGTGTTCAGGAAGTAGTGGGAGCTCAGATGTATCAGAGGATAGTAGTTTAGAGGATGAGGTTGCGGATGAAATAATGACCATTACTACAATTGTCTATAGATCTACTAGAGTATGTAGATTTGCTGTTAGGTATTCCCCTTCAGCTAATTACTTGTTGTTGACCGAGAATGATGAACCTGAGTCTTATCCATAGTCGTTAAGGATGAATGATTACATACAGTGGAAAAAGGCTATGGAAGAAGAGTTGAGCTCACTTGACAAGAACCGTACTTGGTCCTTCACAAAGATCCCAACATGAAAGAAAGCACTCTAGAACAAATGGGTGTTTCAAGTTAAATATGAGATTGATGGCACAAAATGATACAAGGTAAGGTTGGTTGTAACGTCCCAAATTAAGACCAAAATTTTCATTTTAATTATGATAAAACCATCAACCCAAACATGATTTATAAAACCATGATAGAATCAAAGTGTAGCCAAGATATGCAGATACATTAGAGTCAAATAAAATGGGGAACAATGTGGCGTGTGCGATGCGATCACCCTGAGCTCTTCCCTTTGGATCTAGAGGTCCCTAAAACATTAATTGAAAACCGTAAGCGCAAAGCTTAGTGAGTTCCTTCAAATACCACATACCATACATATGAAACATATAATAGGTCTCGTCCGTCATTGGGCCCTGCCTGACATCAAGCCTCGTTCGGTGACATCTATCAATAATATGAGATGGGCTCCACCACATCACAGTCATCAGGCCTCACCTGGCATCGGGCCCCACTCAGTATACATACAAACATATAAACACATGCAATAATCACAAAGATAAATAGCATACAAGGCAGTCATCAGGCCCTGCCTGGCATCGGGCCTCACCTGTATACATATAAACTCATAATACGTGCAAGAATCACAAAAATAAATAACATGCAATATATTCATCAGGCCCTGCCCGGTATACATATAAGATATCATACATGCAGAGTCACGCAGACGACGATCATCCTACTCATAACAAACCATGGGCCAGCATTGGTGCCTTCTCCAAACACAGTGAGAAAACTCACCTCAAGCTACTAAATCTCTCAAAACAATCTCGGACTATTGATCCAGAAAAATCTCCGCGTTAACACCATCAAATAATATCCAATTGATAATTGGTCCACAACCCATAACTGAAATCCTAGTCTGATGTACATCCCTCAGGGTAAAAGTCCATTTTACCCTTTCCTCCCCTAGCCCAAAATGTAAGAACCAAACCAATAACACTAAAGCCCAAAATGGCCCAACTTCCTAATTGGGTCCAAAACCCGACATAGGCCTAATCTAAGAAGACTTAAATTCCTAAATGACACCTAAAGCTCTAAATGGGCCTAAGCACAAAAAGGCTGAAAGTCAAAAAAACTAGGCCCATTAAGGCCCAAAAAGCCCAAAGCAGCGTCTCACATCGCGACCAGACCTTGGTCATGCATGAGAGGTGTCCGTTCTGATTCCGGGACTCGCTCCTAACTGAGATGACTCAGCAGGGATGGTGACTCAAGCTTACATTGTGAGACCTTATGTCTCACATCATGAGAATGGTCTGAAGCAAAAGCCACCTTTTCAATGTTCTTAATCCATTCAATTCAGCCGTCAATTCCAACCTTTCTAGAAGCTAAAGAGGACCTAATCGTCCATAAAATGCTTGCTTTATAGGCATGCATGCATCATGCATGTCTCTCCATCGTTGTGGGATAAAAGTAGCAAATTGGTCTCAAACTCACATGCAAGCCTCTAATACTAAACCAACTTCCTGAACTGAAAGATATAGGACTCAACCGGCCATTTAATTCCATAAATTTGCTAACTTTATGGATCTACTTCATTACAATCAAGCCAAAACATAAGAAAAATAGGACCAAAGCCTAGATCTAGCCATGAAATGAAGTAATGCTTGAGTTTTGATATTTACAAAGGTCCAAACTAGATGATAACTAATGAAGATGATTATCCCAAGCAACTTTCTTCCCAAGATGATTCTTATTATATCCTTTTCCTTCCTTTCCACAAGCAAAAAGACCAAATATTTCAAGGTGAATCGAAATCTAGGGTTTCCAGAGGCTTAAAGGGTGAGAGAGGCCGAGGATGGGTAACTCTAGCCTCTCATTCCCTTATATAAATACCCAAAAATTAGTGTTTGGGTTCATTAAGTCGTGTTCACATCATGAGACCTTATGTCTGACGATGTGAGGACCCCAAAATGAAATAAATTAATAAATTTAGTACCTCGGGGTTCAAGATGTTACAATTCTCCCTCACTTGAATCAGACTTTATCCTTGAAGTCCGCCGCATCAAACAATTCAGGGTAATGCTCCCCCATCTCGTCTTCCAGTTACCATATCCATTATGAACCCTTAAGGTGCTGCCACTGAACTTTCACCAACTCAACAACCTTGTTCCTCAAGGTTTTCGTCTTCGGATCAAGACTCATCACCAGTCTCTCGATATAATTCAGGCGATTTTCCACCTGAATATCCTATAATGGAATCACTACAGAATCATCAGCCAAACATTTCCGCAGCTAAGAGACATGAAACATGTTATGGATCTTACTAAGCTCCTCTGGTAGATCCAAGCGATAAGCAACTCGGCCTACCCGGGCCAACACCCTAAAAGGTTCGATGTACATGGGGAACAACTTTCCCTTCTTCCTAAATCGGATGAAACCTTTCTAAGGAGACACATTCAAGATCACCATATTCCCAACCTGGAACTCTAGGTCCGATTGTCGGTATAGATCTTCTACCGACTCTATGATGTCTAGAGTCTACTCCAAACCTGTTGAATCAACCTGATAGTCTTGAATACCACTTCAGTAGTCCTCATGACTCGCTAACCGGCTTCACCCCAACACAGTGGGGTCCTGCATTTCCTCCCATAGAGCATCTCAAAAGGAGTGTAGCACCCGGTTCCTGGTACGTATTTTCATTCAAGAATTTATAACATTTTGGCCTAGGACTCGGCGAGTTGAAGGTCCAACTCATCGAGTAGAATCGACTTTGGACACGGGAGTTTAGTAACCTACTCGACGATTCAGCAAACTGACTCGACGAGTAGCCGCTATTTGGACAAAATCCTAATCTAAGAGATTGCACCCTATTTAAGCATCTCATTCAGCCTCGCTTCGTCCCTATTGCTCTCAGAACTCTTCATATCAAACCCTAATCGTTTGTGTAAAGATCTAGGCCTTTGTGGTGGTTTTTGGTGATTTTGGAACATAAGAAGGAAGAGAAAGGCTTGAGGAATCAAGAGGAGGCCAGAGGAGTTCGAGTTTGTGCACTCTCTGCTGTTCTTTAGAGGTATAAAGCTGATACCTTGCTCCTTCATGTTTTAGATCCCTTTTTGGGGTGATTTAAGGCTTTTAGGAGCCATTCATGGTGACCAATCATGAGTGCAAGCATGATTGGGGGCTAAGACTTCAGATACAAGGTCTTTAAAGGGTTACAAGGCAGAAAGAGTCGTTGCCAAACTCAATGAGTAGAGGTGTGAAGAAGGACAGATGAAAGGATAGAGACTCGATGAGTTGGCGGCCCAACTCGGCGAGTCGGGTCAATAGGAAGTTGACTTTGAATTTGACTTAGTCAGGGGTAAAATAGTCATTTTACCCTAAGAGTAGTTATCGGTGTCTGATTAAGTGTTTTGTGGATTTATAGCCGGAGGATCACCGGAGCAGCAATCAGACATCTACCAATCAGCTTTTCGGCAGTCAGCCTTACGAGGTGAGTTACCTTCCAATAGAAGTGGGTCTAAGGCACCAAGGTCGGCCCACTAGTAATTTTTAGTTGGGATGATTATCTTTGTGATAATTGTCTAGTCTATTGTTATTGGATATGCGAGTATGCTAATTGCTAGATATGTGAGTATGCTAGTTTGCTAGATTGCTAGCTATGGGGGTATGCTAGTTTGCTAGTTGCTATGTTATGTGAGATAGTATCAGTAGTAAGGGACTAGTCCCCGATCCGGTCTCTAGGACCAATAGGTAGGTCGGACACCCCGGATATGTCTGACAGCATGATAGTGATATGATATTATGTGTTAGTAGTATGGGTGAAATAGTCCCCATGTTCGGTTGAGATAGACCGGAGGGTAGGTTAGCACCCCATAATAGCTTGACATTGGTAGGTCAGCACCGTTGAATGACTTGACATTGGTACGTCAGCACCCATGAATGTCTTGACATGGGTAGGTCAGCACCCCTGAATAGCTTCAAATGGGTGGGTTAGCACCCCAGAATGGCTTGACATGGGTAGGACGGGAGCCCCAGAATTTCCCGGTAGTATGTATGTTATGTGATTGTATGATATGTGGTATGATGGGGGAACTCACTAAGCTTTGTGCTTACAGTTTCAGTTTTGGTTTCAGGTACCTCTTCGTCCAAGGGGAAGGAGCTGGCGGTGTAGCAGTGCATCACACACATATGGGTTCCGCATAGAGTTTTTTGGGAATGTACTCTAATTTATTTTACTTTTGACGATATGATTTTCAGACACTTTGTTATGTTTCTTTTTACAATGACATGGCATGGGAAACGTTTGGTAAACTGAGTTGTGAAATACTTAATTAAAAATGAAATTTTTGGGCTTGAATTTTGGGATGTTATGAGGAGGTCAATCGATGTTGACATGACAACTGTTGTTATACAAAAACTCTGCCAAAGAGAGATATGTATCCTAACTCCTACCAAAATCCAATGCACACGCCCGCAACATATCCTCCAAGGTCTGGATAGTCCGCTCACTTTGTCCGTCAGTCTGTGGGTGGAAAGTTGTGACGAAGTGCATATGAGTACCCAAATCTTAATGAAACCTCTTCCAAAAGCTAGAAGTAAACCGGAAATCCATGTCTGAAACCACTGAAACCGAAACCCTATGTCTTGGCATAACCTCCCAGATATAAATTAGCCAACTTCTCTGTAGAGATACTCTCCTGAATCGGAATAAAGTGCGTGCTCTTGGTCAATCGATCCATGATGACCCAAATCGAATCCAGTCTGCATGTTGTCTGAGGCAACTTCGTAATGAAATCCATGGTAATCTCTTTCCATTTCCAAACAGGAATGTCTAACGGCTGCATTTTTCTGTGAGACCGTTGATGCTTGGCCTTGAATTTCTTGCAAGTCAGGCACCTCTCTACATGTCAAGCTACATCCCATTACCTACAAGGCCATCAATAATCAAGACAGAGATATCTATACATCTTCGTCGCCCAGGTATGAATGAAGAATATCGATTTGTGTGCCTCTTCCATCAAAACTGCCGTGCACCACCCCAGTACGGAACCCACATCCTCCAATGAAGAGTTAATAACCCCCGAGTATCATAATCAAAGGAGGCCACCTGAACCACTATGCAGTCATTCTTCAGGTGCTCTTCCTTCATAGCCTCGGCCTGAGCCTCTCGAATCTGCTCCAAGATTGGAGTAATCACTTTCATCCTCATACATATATATATATATATATATATATATATATATATATATATATATATATATATATCTGATCAGATTTGTAACCGCCGGGTGGCTGAGTGCATCGGCCACCATATTGGCTTTCCGCGGATGGTAAAGGATCTCACAATCATAGTCCTTCACCACATCCAACTACCGACGCTGCCTTATGTTCAGATTCAACTAAGCCATCAAATACCTCAGGATTTTATGATTCGAGTAAATAGTACAGCGAACCCCATAGAGGTAATTTCGCCAAATCTTGGGGGCAAAAAATACAGCCCCAGCTCCGAATCATGCGTCGGTTAATTCGTCTCATGAGGCTTCAGCTGCCTCGAAGCATAAGCAATCAAGCGACCCCTATGTATCAAAACTACACCCAAATCCGTGATCGACACATCACAAAAAACCACAAAATCCTTGATACCCTCCTGAAGGGTCAGAATCGGCACCTCACACAATCTCTGTTTCACGGTCTCGAAAGTTGCCTGTTGCTTAGGCCCCTAATGAAAAGTGACAGACTTCTTTGTCAATCGAGTCAAAGAAACCGCTATCTTGTAGAAATCCTGAATGAATCTCCAATGGTAACTTGCCAAACCAAGGAAACTCTGAATCTTAGATGGAGACCTCAAAATCTTCCACCTCATCACGGCCTCAACCTTGGCCGGATTCACCAAAATGCCATTCTGGTTGACAAGGTGCCTCAAAAACTGCACCTCACGCAACCGTAACTCACACTTGGAGAACTTCGCATACAGTCTCTCATTCCTTAGAGTTTCCAATACCTCCCTGAAGTGCTCCTCATGCTGCTCCTGCTTCTTGGAATAAACCAAGATGTCATCAATGAATACAATCACAGACCGATCCAACATCAGCTTGCACACGCGGTTCATGAGGTCCACGAACGCGGCTGGAGCATTGGTGAGCCCAAAGGGCTTCACTACGAACTCGTAACGACCATAATAAGTCTAGAAGGTCATTTTCTACACATCGTTCTATGTCTGACCCTCATCCGATGATAACCCAAACGAAGATCAATCTTAGAAAACCATGATGCACGCTGAAGCTGGTCAAACAAATCATCAGTCCTCGGTAGTGGATGGTTCTTCACTGTTAGCCTATTCAACTCTTGGTAGTCAATACACATCCAAACTCGTGGTCAGTGCAATAAACCACAAAATCCTCGACACCCTCCGGAAGGGTGGGAATCGACGTCTCACATAATCTCTGTCTCACAATCTGAAAAGCTACCTACTGAGCAACATCCCCAGCGAAAAGTGACAGTCTTCTTTGTCAATCAAGTAAGAGGAACCGCTATCTTGAAGAAATCTTCTCTTCTAATAAAACAGTACTAAACTCGCCATGTGTCATTCCAATAAGGCCTTCCCCTTCATTATTCTCGCTCAAAATTTGTAACTCAAGTTCCCATTTCGCCCTTGCAATCGAAAAACATGTTGTAAATCAGGAAACGAAACAGTATGAATCAGTGAATCACGAAATTTCAATTTCAAAATTCAATTATACCAAAAAAATCTACAAAAAATTTGGAAGATAATATTTGTTAACTCTATCTCTATCTATCGAATATGGAATATTAATCCCAATAAATCAGGTAATCAATTACATTCCTATTTACTCTTCCTAATTTAAATATTTGTATGCATATAAATGTTTAACGGTTTACGTTCATCTTTCAATTACGTTCCTGTTTTAATACGATTTCAGAGGTCACGAATTCATCATCAGGTTAGCAAGACTACATTGTTCTTTACCTTTTAGATGTTTTTTTTTCATTCACAATCTTTATCGATTTCAACAGATTTTTCATTCCTGTTTCAATAGGCTTTCATATTTGAAAAATTCTTTCTTTTTTATTAAAACGTTAACTATTTCGAGGAATAGCAACCAAGTTTTATCAGTTTTCCCAATTTATTTTACTTGTTATCGTTTTTTACTCTTAACAGAGGATTATAATCCGATATGTATGAAAATAACTTGGCTACTAGATTATAACCACCCACTGTAAGGGCAAAAATCATAATTGAGGTCTCAAAGATAATCATATCCCTACAAAACACCCTCTTCTTATACCTCCCATTTTTTTTTTTTTTAATTTTTCTACCGAAAAGACCCTTTTCTAAAATATCATTATACTTTCATGAAGAAAGGAAAGTTTGAATGTTTTGACAGTAAATTTATTTCTATATTTACATTGTTGGACCGACATTTGGTTCTTTATTGTTGCTGTATTTTTGTTACAGGTTGTTGAATGTATGTAATACAAAATGCTAAGTTGTAATCGGAAGTGAAGAAAATGCGTAGATTTATTTTTATTTCTAATTGATAGATGTATTGCATATAATTTTGTTTTATATGATTATGTATTTGTCTATATGTGCAATTAAATTTGCATATAATTTTTTTTCTCGGTTTTTTTAATGTTTTTCAGCCACATCAGGTTTACAATCCTTATGGTTCTACTGTAGTTGGAAGGGCATAAAAGTCAAATTTATTTTTTCTACTTCACTCAATATAAATAAATAGCATTAAATTTTTGATTATTTTATAGTTTTTAGTTTTAAACCTCTATTTAATATGGATTTTATCCTTGAAACACTATTTGACATCATGAACAATAAAAACTAATGCTATTTAACTTATTTTATAGCAGTGGCCTTATTGTCTGCAATGATGGTTAATTTCTATTTGTGCCTCCTAAAATCAATTTAAAAATATCAAAATAGAAAACAATTAGAATAACACACTTGAATTATTCCAAAAAAATCAACTTTTTATGGATTTAGTGAAACCCCGTATGAGATTTAAAAAAATATAATGAAAAACAATTTTTTTTTTCTGGTTTTTGATTAGAGATAACACATGATGAAATAAGTTCAAAGTTGACAACTTAGGTACCTGATACATGGATGAATATAAAGGGTGAGGCTGAGAGAATAAGAAGGTTTCTTCACATACAAAGAAAGGGAATAAACCAATAAAACAAAAACACCTCTTATGATTATCAAAATTATTTCTTAAACTACTGATTTAGATTCTTTCAAGACTACAAGTCTGCAATATTTTTCTTCTTACATATTGAAAACACAAAAATACCTCAGTGAAAGCTATAGACTCGTGATTGCCCATAATGTCCTTTATGCATCGAGCTCTTAACAATTCCTATCTTACCCTTTTTTTGAACTGATAGCTGATTTGAAGTAATTTTTTATAAGATCTATATCAATGATGTTTTCTAGGTGTATTATGTTTTGAACTTGCAAGGGCATTAACTCCAATTGGAATTGAAACCCATAAACGAAAAAAATCTATTAATATTAAAAAAGCGAGAATCAAAATTTTTCAGAATACACGGGAGATAATTTATCAATTCAAATTTGCACAACAATCAAAGTATATACTCTGAAATTATATTGTGGCAAGTATTCCACAATACCCTATTTGATTATCTCCAAAAAAAAACCCTAAAATTTTGGTTGTAGTTTATCGGAGGTTAATCGGAGGATTCCTCACTTTAATCGTACCAGACCATGTAATACGAATTGAAGGCCAACACAAACCGAGCCACTATGCAAGAACTCCTCTTCCCAATCTTTTGAAGTAATACAATCTTCTTCCAGGTGTGGTTCTTTATGTCTATTAACAAATCGGAATCAATATTGAAGATTACCTCATACCATATCAAGCCATCTACCGACTCTTTCTCTCTTTTGTTCAAATCGACGTTTGATTTTTAACTTTATACCCTCAAAACTCCTTCGTTGCCGATCATCTTCTGAACATGTAATACCAAAATCGTTTTAGAGAAATAGAGAATAATGTACGAGTCCCTAACATAAATGGCCTCTGTATTTTTATTATTTATAATTGTATTCCCTTTTACTGGTACTTCATTATTGTTTTTAAATTAATATAATTAATAATTTTTCAATATTGTTTATAGTAGTAATCTAATTAGCTTTTTATTTAATTAATTTTGTAAATGGATATTATTAACATTTAAATCATAAATAAGTTTTGACAAATAATTTATAAAATTTTATAAAGTTTTAATTCCCATTTAAATATTTATTTGCTAATATTTTTTTAATAAATTAAATGTGCCTATATAAACCGTAAGATCTTTAATTGTGGCTTGGAAAAAAAACATAAATTTTCATATATTTTTGGACTATGACAACCCTTATAACACAAACCGATAATTTATTATTATTATTTAATAACTAAAAATATAAGAGTTTGTGTTATTTCATATTAATCTCACATAACACTTTATACATCCATTCAAATTTAAAAGATTTATCTTTTTAATTCAATATTGCTAATCTATATTTTTATTATTTTTCATATTTATCAACTCGTACCACCAACCGACCATCTACCATCTATAACTCATATCCTTATTATACACTCATTTTGGTCCTAAACCCCTACCAACACCCCAACTTCATTCACAACTCACCTATGTTATTTTTAATAAAAAAAACAATATTAATTAAAAATATGAATTTATATAGTTCTATTTTATTGGTATATTAATTTATATTTTGTATGGTAATAATAAAAACAAAGCAAGTATTGAATATTATACTTAAGTAATATTATATTAATATATAATACTAATATCATCAATCATTATAACCGATCGTCGTTCAACGTGCACGTCCCCTACAGCCTGTAGGCAGTCGGAACTGATGTGAGTATAGTGTGTGTCGATGTCTCTTTAGCTTCGATTCATCATCAAATTAAACCCTTCCCTAATCTGAAAATGGTCATTCTTACATTTTCATCACCATCTGACGATAAGTTCCAATTTCTCCTCCTCTGTAAAAAAAAATCCGTCGATCAATGGCAAATTTCGATCCATGGGCCAAGCCAAGGTTACAACTATGGAGTATAAGCAGTGAACAACCAAGAAACCCACCAATCGTAGAGTATGGGAAAGGAAATGATAAGAGATTCACAATTAGAGTTGTTCATGGAGGATATTTTACCGGTTATCCAGGTAAATCTTATGAAAAACAAAAGTTCACTATATTAATTTTGTCAACATTGATTTGCTTAACATGGAATTGTTTGGTCGATTTTCTAAAAGTTTGGGTTATGATACTATGGGTTATTGGTATCATATGCCTACTATAACCTACCGAAGGACATTGTGGTTTGTCCATGATTCCAATTATGGACGATGATGCTTTGGGAACTTTCAAAATGATGGTTAGGGCACACTAATTTCGTGAGATTTAACAATTATATCTAGAACACAAGCCGATATATGTTCCAACCAATTTCCCCACTTCAAGATGAACTCACCATCCAGGAGGATTGAGAAGCTTATTCATCTGTTTGTAACATAACACCCAATGGCAACAGTTGATAAGGGAATAACATACATGAAGCATATGCTTAACATTACGATTCCTATAGGAAAGATGGAAGATGTAATGGACATGGCCAAGGAGAACGTGATTGCATGGTGAATGGTAGTGTAGGCAACTTTTATCTTTTTTTTTTTTTTTTATGAAGTAAGTTATTTCATGGTCAACACATAGTATATATGCTGTGTATATTGTATGGAATAGAACATCCTATTTTGTAAGAACTTTGAAACTCTTTTTTTTTTGTTTAATGTTATATATGATGTGTATATATTCTTTATGTTAATGGTTGTGTTGATTCTCACTGTGCAAGGCGAAAAATGGGAATTAATGAAACAATATGAATTTTCCATTGTAATCTTGAGTGTTTTTCATAATTATCAGAAAATTTTATCTTGAGTGTTTTTCATAATTATCAGAATTTTTTTATCTTACATGCCATTTTTAGTGTAGATACTTTGAAACTCTTTTTTGTTTAAAGCTATAAAAAAAAAAGCAATATACTTTGAATATTATGTATAAATTGGGTTATAAGGCTAAGTTTCAGGTCAGATTTATGTTTGTGGTTGTGTTAGCTCCGTAAGTTTGTTCCATGTATGTTTTATAGGAAAACTTTAAAAAATTGTAATTACACATAAAGATATTATGATAAAGCAGGGTTATATTTGTCAATTGATCATTATTATCAGTATACAAAGAAATGTTATAATTTTAAGGTTGCTTCTGAGTCTGCAAATAAAGAGCTCACTTCAACCCACCTAATTCGTCTTGCCTTGGCTCTCAATTTCTCCGTGTTCTCCTGTTAAGTAAAATCATATATTTTCTTTTCTTTATTTAAAATTTGCATATGGTGTATGAAATTGAAGTGTTTTATATGATGAAATTACGTGGCATGCCATTTAACTAAACATGCTTTTGATGAGGCGATTTTTGAGTTGGAAACTTTGAGTGAGGAATCATACAAAGACAACACCTTGATCATGCAACTTTTGAGAGATAATCTTACCCTTTGGTCTTCTAATTTTCATGAGGATGGATGTATTACATACCCTTCTGATATGCTTATACCCAAAAAGTCAATGAAGTATCTATACTTAGCTTAATGGAAATGTTTGAATGTTAGTGAAATTTCTAAATTACCCTTCTACAATGCTTAATATATTTAGAAAAATTTTGAACCAATCAAATGCATATCATTTAATTAATCATAGTAACCAATTAAAAATACGAAAATATAAATTAGTGTGTATGCCGTAAACAATTGAAATCTAGAATAAATTTAATTTTCAAGTAACTTTTAGTTAATGGACTAAAAGCCAAGTTTGTGATTATTTCATTGATATTAATAAAAATAATATATTTAGGATAATTACTAGGTAATTATATTTGCATGTACATTCCCTCGTCGATTTTGGTTTGAATTTGATGGACATAAACAAAATAAAAAAAAAACTCCAGAATATTGATTTTGGTTTGAATTTGTTGGAAATGAATAAAAAAAAAACTACATATAAATATGCTAAGTTAGATAATGAAGTACTAATATGATAAAAAAAAAATACAAAGTCAGCCATCTGATAAACCCTTAGCCTAGATTTCAATCAAATAATAAAATCGAATGAGAACACCAACTTTGAAAAGCATCTAAAATGTTTAAATTTATATAAAAAAAATATATATATTATCTATACAAAGAATTAGTTAATATACAAAATAAATTTGACAAATTGCCCTTACAGTCATTAAAAAACATCTTTTCAATTAAAACAAGCTCTTTGTAGTTAACTTGATATGTGTTATAGTATTTTTAATAAAACAGAAATAATAAATAGGTATGTAGACGTTTTTATATAACAATATACTTTCATGGTACATTGTTATTTTTTTCGTTAATTTGTAATTTATTATGTTATTTATTTTTATTACATTTCTTTTATATTTATTTTTTTCAATATCACTATCATTTACATGATTGATTGCATACTCAAAATATATTATGTTATATAAAGCAGAATTTTATTAAATGTTTACATATACAGAACTTATATCAAATATATATATATATATATATATATATATATATATATATATATATATATATAAATTTTAAATAATCAATTTAAAAGTCTAAACAAAACTTATTTCTTATTAATTTAGTATAATTTTATGAATCATTTACCCGTGGTTTCCATGAGTTGTAACTTAGTCCTAAATGAATCTTCAATAGTAACCTGCTAACCCAATGAAACTCTGAATCTCAAATGGAGACCTCAGAACCTCCAACCTCATCACGACCTCGACCTTGGCCGGATTGACCAGAATACCATTCTGGTTGATAAGGTGCCTCAGAAACTGCACCTCATGCAACTAGAAATCACACTTGGAGAACTTCACATACACTCTCTCTTTCCCTTGTCATCAATGAATAGAATCACAAACCGATCCAACATCAGCATGCATACGCGGTTCATGAGGTCCATTAATACAACTGGAGTATTGGTGAGCCCAAATAGCATCACTATGAACTCGTAATAACCATAATGAGTCCGAAAGGCTATTTTCTACACATCGTTCTCTCTGACCCTCATCTGATGATAACCGGAATGAAGATTAATTATAGAAAACCAAGATGCACAATGAAGCTGGTCAAACAAATCATCAATCCTCGATAGTGGATAACGGTTCTTCACCGTTAGTTTATTCAGCTTCCGATATTCAATACACATCCGATGCGACCTATCCTTCTTCTTTACAAAAAGGATCGACGATCCCCATGGAGAACTGCTCGGTTGAATGAATCCCTTTTCTAACAGATCCTACAGCTGTGTAGACAATTCCTGCATCTCTAGAGGAGCTAACCCATATGGTGCTTTGGCTATTAGAGGAACCAAGTCAATCTGAAACTCCACTTGCCTCTTCGTAGACACTCCAATAAAATCCTTTGCAAACACATCCGGTTACCCCCTTGCAATCAACACATCATCTATAATCGCCTTACCTTTCTCCCGGGTATCCATAACATACGCGACATATCCGAAACAACCCTAATGTAAATAGTGTCTAGCCCTAGCTAGTGAAAATAGAATCGGCCCACATTGAGCTCTCTTTCCAGGTACCACTAGTTATCCCTCACTTGAATTCCGAATACATACCATCTGATGCTAATAGTCGATCACTACCCCATTCGGACTCAACTAGTCGACCTTACAATAACCTTGATTCCTACAGAGGAGTAAGAACCAAATCAATCAGATACTGGTATTTGAACATCTCTAGAACACAAACTTGATGAACCCTCAATACCTGGACAGATCGATCATCCGCAATCTCAACCTCTAATGTACAATCCAGCTCCCCTGGAGCTCCAACAAACCTCTTGTTGAGTGCAAGAGACACGAAAGATCGGGTAGCCCCCCAATCAAACAATATCAAGGCATAGATACCGTTCACAAGGAACAATCCTAAAACAAAACACACAAATATAAGCAGAGAAATCAACATGCATAAAGATATAAGGAGAAGATACATACCGATCACCACATCAGGTGTTGCGTGAGCCTCCTCGGCTGTCAACTAAAAACCCTACTCCTTACCATAGGAGCATCCGCCTTGCCCTGGTGGCCATCAATAATCTGTAGAGTCCATGGAGTGGGTGCTGCAACTAGTCCTCCATCTACTAAGCTTGGGCAATTGGTCTTCTTATGGCCTCTCTAATTGCAATGGAAGAACTAAAGATCATTTTTATAAAAATGGTTAAGAGGCAACATTATTAAAGATTTCCAACTTTAAAGACCCTTATAAAGACTCTCTTCACCCAAAAAATTCGGCCATACACAACCTCAAACACACACACACACAAACTCTCTCTCTCTCTCTCACTCATTATATACTGCTTCTTTATGCAAAATCCCAAGGTCAGATTTTGCATGGCCTTGAGAGAGAGGAAATCATATCTTAGAAACATATTCTCTGGGAGAGAGTTTTCCATTTTGTTTATCATACGTTATCTTACATTACTAGAGTTTTATGGACGATTTTGGTGGAGTATAGACCCAAAGAGACGACGAGAGAGATGGTCTGTCTAGAGAGACAGAATCTCACTTTCTCTCTTCCTTCTCTCAAGAAACCTCACTTTCTCTCTCTAAAAATCAGCCCCTTAATCACGAATTTTCAGCCTTATTTTGGGTGTTCTTGAAGCTTCATATCAAAGGGTAAGTTCTTATCATACACATGTTGAAGATCCGTAACAAATTTTACAAGTTCTACTCACTTTCTCCTTTAAATTTTCAATTTCTAAGGCATGTTCTTGCAAAGAACCTTTGTTTGATCTTGATTTTTGTAGATCACCATCAAAAATATGTTGCATGTTCTGTAAATGGTGTTGATCCATGATCAAACCAAAGTCAAGAGCAATGGTGAGCACATACAAGCCTTATCTAGCACCAAAAATCGATTTTTCAAAAGTTTAGTCTCATCTAGCTTGGTTGCATGTAAGATCAAATGGTTAGAAACAAGTATTTATACAAAATATCCTTAAGATAGCGTTTTTCTATCCCAAACTAAGGAAAAAATAAAAGGATATCATTAGGTAAAATAGAAGTTTGAACTTTGTTTTCATGAGTTTTACTCTTCAACATTCTCTCAGATTTGTTTACTCAAATTTAATCAAATTTAAAAGGTCATAACTTTCTCATTTCCTGACCAAATCATGATATTCTTTTTCTGATGGCTAGTTACATGAGTTAAATTTCGAACCTAGTTGCCCTTACTGTAAAACATTAAAAATGTGATTTTTTGAAAAAATTTACAATACAGTTGCGCAAACAACACTTTTTCTCTGATCACTAGTTTTGCATTACATGATGAAAGGCCTTAAACTCCACAATAAATCTGGTAAAAAATATTTTAGAAACTTAACAAATTAATCACAGAAGACATAAAATTTCATGAACTAAAATGTCATAGAAGTCCCTACACAAATTCTTAAACTTTCAGTTACAATTTGAAACTCATCCACCTGCTAGTGCTACATTGCATAACTTGTTGGGATTAAATACCCTTGTTTAGCTTCAAAATAATTTTTTTATGAAAGTTGATATTATCAAGGGATGATATGTAAAACCAAAAGTGCTAGAACCAATCCCTTATTTTTCTACAAAAATGAGGATTTAAAAGACAAAAATTCAAAATAAATACATATAGATGAATTAAAAATCTGAAAACTTATGGAACTCATTTATGTACATAATAAGGATTCCCCCTAAAGTTTCATAAAATTTGGGCACAGTTTGACATTTTATTCGGAATTTTCATTTTCATTTAATTAGGGCATGGATTTACAAAATAGGGTCTTATGACTCAAGAGCACAAGCCAATATTTTTCCCTTCTCGAGGAAAATTATAAGAACCTGTGGAAATTGAATTGGGAATTTTTGCAACTGTTTTCTATTTATTTAGAATTTTTACTATTATTTAGTCATAAATTGCAAATAAATAACAAATTGCCTTCAAAAATTCCTATATAATTTCAAGAAACTGATAACCCCTATTAGAACTAGAATATAATTTGTTACAATTTTTGGAGTTCATTTTCGTGCCTTTATGGATTTTTGAACACAAGGCACCGTGAATTTGATAATACCAATAATGAACCAAACAAACTTTGGGCACTTTGCGACACCATTAGTTGGATAGGTAGATCTTAGATATTGTTTTAGTGAATTATATCTCACTAGAAACTATTTTTTACGTAAGGAACTAGTAGAAATCGATCTCTATAACACCGAACCGCGAAGCTCGAACCGCAAACTCTCCCTGGTGAGTATTCACAACCCCCCTTTTTACTGTTTTCATGTTTTGGGGTGGAAAGCATGCTACTGTTTTATGAGATATCCGTATTATTTTATGAACTTGTGGAACTTTTTTTTTATGAACTTGTTGAACTCTATTTTATTATGAACTTAATGAACTTGGAACGATGTTGTTTTATGAACTTGAGGAACTTGGAATGATACACTTTTATGAACTTTACATTATGAAATTGTGCTATCAACTTCATGCTATGAACTCTTGATATGAACTTTGTGATATGATCTTTGTATGTTAAATCCCTGCAAACCAAACTACAACCTATTAACTCGTATTTCGAGCCGACGATCTTATAGATAGAGCTATTTGGGGTAGACAACCCTCACTCACCCAAAGTTGTGAGTGTATATTTCAATGAACTGACATCATGGGAACCATGGACATGATGGAATGAAACAAGAACAGTCGTTAGGCTTGGTTGTGAACGGAGTGCTTTGGCATTAAACACTCATTTTGAGTTGGAACTTTTGTTGAACAAATTCTTTATAAACCTGTGAACTCACCAACTATTTTATAGTTAACCCTCGTTTTTGCATGCTTTTCAGGAAACGGTCAGTGATCCAGTTTAATACGCCATAATGATTTATGTTTATTGCTCTTGTTATGTACTAGACTATGTAGTATGGAACTAAAATGTAATATTGTTTCGAATATGATGTAAACATAAAAATGCTTAATGATTATGGTTGGTAATCCTATTTACCTTGTGTTATGAGACCTTATCATGTCACTCTTCGTGTTTCCGCTTTAATGGGGTGTGACATCCCAATCCTTAGATCTGACTCTAAAAGGTATCCTAATCCAAAATTCTTTAACTTTTTGCCTTTGCATGGCTAAAGAGAGATAAATCCCTAAACCCTACCTTCTAACATCACCAAAACACCAGACGTTATGCATGGAGGAAAGGAAATGATCAAGCGTGCATTTTTATGACACTATACACCGTAAAATGTATGAAAGGACAGCTCATATGCTCTGCAGTATTCTATACTCACAAAGATCAAAGTTTTAGGACCAGATGAACATAAATCTAAGCTTAAACAAGATCTAGAAAAACAAGCTCATGAACTTTATACCTTCAAAAGATGAACACAGAGATATAAATAATGGATCCAAGACCTTGAATGCACCACCACTTCTTGAATGATCTTACTTTTGTACCAAGAAAACTCAAAATCACTCCAAAAGCTTCAAGTCACACTCTTACGAGCTAGGGTTTCGATTTTAGGGTTTAGAGGAATGGAGGTTGGTCATAAGAAGGTCCAACGGAGGTTAATATGTTTAAATAGGGGATATAACCATACATTTTTTCAGGGTTAAAGTGACGCATGAGTATGCCCGATGTACTCACGTGTACGCACAACGTACTTCAGCTTTGACACACCTCATGTATTGACTTACACCCGACGTACAAACCTTGTACACCCAACGTAAGGGCCTTATTTGCAACAAGTTAAAATATTAAGGGCTGAAATGAAATACATAATATAAGGTGTTACAATAAATACAAGGGTTTCTACGAATATGCTAAATCGGCACGACCAGATGTTGGTTCAATGGTTGGACTAAATGGTTGGACTAAATAGCAAGGAACTATCTTTCATACTTTATACTTTCTGGAAATTTTCACTTATAGCTTTCTATTGCGTAAAAAAATTTTTTTTTTAATTTTTAAACATAGACTGGACAATTAAAAACACATTTTCTTTTATAGTATTCTACGTTCTCGAAACTTTTATATATAGAATTCTACTTTTAAAACGGTCTTTTTTGAGGATTTGAAACATCGATTGGAGAACTAGAAAAACCATCATCTTTTATAGCATTCTACTTTCTAGAACCCGTCATATATATCATTCTACTTTTAAATTGATCTTTTTTGAAGATTTCAAACATGGAGTGGAAAATAAATAAAAAACCATGCATCTTTTTGTATAGAATTCTACTTTTTGCAAACTATCATATATAACATTGTACTTTTAAAATGGTCTTTTTTTAATAATTCAAACATGGAGTGGAAAATTAAAAAAAAAAAAAAAAACATCTTTTTTATAGAATTCTACTTTATGGAAACTCTCATATATATCATTCTACTTTTAAAATGCTATTTTTTGAGAATTTCAAACATTGAGTGGAAAATAAAAATAAAAAAAATACAAAACCATCTTCTTTAATAGCATTCTACTTTCTGGAAACTATCATATATAGCATTCTAATTTAAAAATGGTCTTTTTTGAGGATTTCAAAACATGGAGTGGAAAACTGAAAAAAAAAAAAAAAAAAATCTTCTTTTATAGCATTTTACTTTCTAGAAACTATCATATATAGCACTCTACTTTTAAAATGGTCTTTTTTGAGGATTTCAAACATGGAGTAGAAAATTAAAAAAAAAAAAAAAGAAAAACCATCTTCTTTTATAACATTCTGCTTTCTGGAAACTGTCATATATAACATTTTACTTTTAAAATGGTATTTTTTTGAGGATTTCAAACATGGAGGGGAAAATTAAAAAATAAAAATAAAAACAAAAACATCTTCTTTTATGGCATTCTACTTTCTGGAAACTATCATATACAACATTCTACTTTCAAAATCGTCGTTTTTGAGGATTTCAAACATGGAGTGGAATATTTAAAAAAAACCATCTTCATTTATAACATTCTACTTTCTGGAAACTGTCATATATGTCACTCTAATTTTAAAATGGTCTTTTTGAAGATTTCATACATAGAGTGGAAAAAAAACATCTTCTTTTATAACATTCTACTTTATGGAAACTGTCATATATATATAGCATTCTACTTTTAAAAAATGTCTTTTTTTAGGATTTCAAACATGGAGTGGAAAATTAAAAAAAAAAAAAAAAATCTTATTTTATAGCATTCTACTTTCTGGAAACTATCATATATAGCATTCTACTTTAAAAATGGTCTTTTTTTGTGGATTTCAAACATTAAGTGCAAAATTGAAAAAAAAAAAACCATCTTCTTTTATAGCATTCTACTTTCTAGAAACTATCATATATAGCACTTTAGTTTTAAAATGTTTTTTTTTTGTATTTTAAAACATGGAGTGGAACATTAATAATAATAAAAAAAACATTTTATTTTATAGCATTCTACTTTCTGGAAACTATCATATATAACTTTCTACTTTTTAAAATGATTTCAAATATGGAGCGGAAAATTAAAAAAAAAAAAAAAAAAAAAAAAAACAAAAACAAAAACAAAAACAACTTCTTTTACAGCTTTATACTTTTTGGAAATTGTCATATATAGCATTTTACTTTTAAAGTCATCTGTTTTGAGGATTTCAAACATAGAGTGGGAATTTTTTTTTTAAAATAATCCATCTTCTTTTATAGCATTCTACTTTCTGGAAACTGTCATATATAACACTCTACTTTTAAAATTGTCTTTTTGAGGATTTCAAACATGGAGTAGAAAAAAACATTTTCTTTTATAGCATTCTACTTTCTGGAAAGTGTCATATACAACATTCTACTTTTAAAATGGTCTTTTTCAAGGATTTCAAACATAGAGTGAAAATTTATTAAAAAAAAAAAAAAAAAAAAAAAATGATCTTTTTTAAAGATTTTAACATGGGAGGAGTAGAAAAGGATTCTATAGTGGAAAATAGTTCACAAAGAAAAAAAACATTTTATATCTAACAATCTTGAAACAAGGAAGTGTTTATATTTTGATATTGTATATAGATTATGCATGCAAATTCATGATAATGACTGTTTTGTTATTATCTACATTATTTTAATTTGTAATATGTGAGTTTTAATCTAGTTCATAATAAAACACTCAAATAAAATAACGACTATTTTTGCAAGTTGAAACTTCTTACCTTATCCAAACGAAAAGTTGAAACTACAAGGACCATTTTTGCAGTGTTCTCAAATACAAAAGTTTGATTGATTTCCCCTGTCAACCACAAGTACGAAAGCAATAAAATCCTTGTGTAGTTCAGATATCCCTAACTTTTTTTTTGCAATTATTCCTTAATAATCTCTCCCTTTGATTTATATATAGAAGATCCATAAAAACCCTTCAATGGCGTCTTCTTCAACTTCATCCAATCAAAAGAGCTATAAGTATCACGTGTTCTTAAGCTTTAGAGGAGAAGACACACGTAAGAACTTTGTTGATCATCTTTACGCTTCTCTTAAGCAAAAAGGTATTCACACCTTCAGGGATAATGAGGAACTCGAGAAAGGAAAACAGATCGGTCAGCTCTTTAAAGCCATTGAAGAGTCGAGGATTTTAATCATCGTTTTCTCCAAAAAATATGTGCATCTTCTTCTTGGTGCTTGAACGAGGTTAGGAAGATTATGGAGTGCCAGGATGAGAATGAGCAGATTGCTTACCCACTCTTTTATGATGTAGAGCCCAACGACATCCGCCATCAAACTGGGCCAGTTGGAAGTTCAATCGCCAAACATAAGACCAACAAACAGATTAAGGAATGGGAAAAGGCTCTGGAAGGTGCAGGGAATCTGGTTGGGTGGGATCTGAAAAACATTGCTAATGGGTATATATTCCTTCATCATATCTCTTCTTTAATTATTATTCTTTCATATCTGTATTTTGCCATCGATGTTATATTGTAAAATTCTAACTCCATGTTGAGTCTTCAATGTGATGATCGAACCTCCTTTAAGTCAGCAACAAATATATACCCATTTCTGCCTTCACTTCACCAGATCTTATGAAACCCTTCTGTCCTATGATTTCCCCTGTTTTCATAGCATCAAAAAATCATTTTTTTTCCCCTCAATTGAGCACTTAAAAACACAGCAGTATACATTTATCTTCCTACTTCCAACATTCTAGACGGATATGTTATTATTACTATTTTCACATGGTTGTATGGTATATTACTGAAAGTAATTGATCTACAGGCATGAAGCTGAAGCCATCAATCAAATTGTTAAAGAAATTTCACTGAAGCTACGTTCCATTCACCTGAGCAATGATGACAATCTGATAGGCATGGACCACCGGATGCGAGATCTGGAGTTGTCTTTGGGAATCGGTTTGAACGATAAAGCGCGTATGATAGGGATCAAGGGTATGGGAGGCATTGGGAAGACAACATTAGCCAGGGCTATTTTTGATAAAGTATCTTCCCATTTTGAAGGTGGTTCCTTTGTTGAGGACGTAAGGGAACTATCAAAAAAGAAGGGCGGAATGGAAATTTCGAAAAAGGAAGGTTTGCGGTCATTGCAAGAACGAATCCTTTCAGGTGTTCTAAAAGATGAAAACATGCGTGTGGGGAGTGTTCATGATGGGAAAGAACTCATGAGAATGAGACTACCCTATAAAAAAGTTCTTCTTGTTCTAGACGATGTGGATGATGCAGAGCAGCTTGAGGCATTAGCTGGAGATTGGTTTAAGGTTGGAAGTAGAATCATCATTACAACAAGAGACGAGAAAGTGCTGCTAGCACATGGAGTAAATGTAAAATGGATTCATGATGTCAGTTTGTTGTCGGATGAGGAAGCAATGAGCCTCCTTAGTAGGTATGCATTTAAGAGATATATTCCAGATCAAGGATATGAAGAGCTTTCATCAGAAGTAGTACGTTATGCTGCTGGTCTTCCCCTGACGATTAAAGTTTTGGGTTCACATCTGCGTGGTGAAAATGAGGTTGTATGGAGAGACGCACTAAAAAGACTAGAAACAATTCCATCTCGGGAAACTCTAGAGGTATTGGAAATAAGCTATAACAGCTTAGAGGATGATCACAAGGAAATGTTCTTAGATGTTGCATGCTTCTTGAAGGGGTTTCCTGAAGAATATGCAATTAGAACGCTTGATAGCTGTGGATTTCGTGCTACATATGGTTTAAGAATTCTTGAGCAAAGATCTCTCATAACAATTTTAAATGGTAGATTGGGCATGCATGATAAGATAGAAGAATTGGGCAAGAATATTGTTCGGCGATCGCACCCCCATGAGCCCAACAAACACAGCCGACTCTGGATTCGCGAGGAAATTGAAGAACTATTTACTGATGATTCAGTAAGGATCATGTTTACTAAAACTAACAGATTTTTCTTTACATATATATGACACAAGTTTCATGGTGACTGTTTTTGGATTATAGGGTGCTGAAGCTTCTACATGTATAGGATTGGGACTGGTGTTGAAGGAACTGAGTCCTGAAATTATCATCAAAAGACTTGGAAACATGAGCAAACTTAAATATCTTATTCTTATTGGAGATGGTGATGACTGTTTCCCTTGCAACTGGAAGTTTGATCAAGCAAAACAGTATTTTCCAAATTCGTTACAGTATCTGCATTGGAATAATTACCCTGGTTTGTTTTTACCCCAAACATTTCGACCAAATAATCTTGTTGGGCTTGGATTGCCAGGAAGCAGAATCGTGCAACTTTGGGAAAATGGAGAAAGAAAGGTACATTTTGTAATGCTTTTGGTCGATTTGTTAGCTGATACAACAACACTTGTCTAATTTTTGTTCTTTTGCATATAATCTAGGTTCTTAAGAAGCTCAGGTTCCTCGACCTTCGTTTTTCGAATTTGAGGACCCTTGACCTTGGGATGACTCCAAATCTTGAGCAGGTAGTTCTTAATGGATGTCAGGATTTGACAGAAATTCATGCGCCATCTGGATGTCTAGAAAGGCTTGTGTATGTAAATTTAGTTGGTTGTTCATGGCCTGTATCTTTTTCGTTATCCAAACAGTTGGAATCACTTGTTCTTCTTAGTCTACATAAGTTATTTGTGACTGTGGAGTGCTTGGAGGAATTCCCAAGGGACTCCACAAACAATCTACCAATGCTACGACTTGAATTCCAATATTCTAAAGAACAACCCTCCTCAACAACAGGAATTCATTCTAAGGGTGTGGTTCTAGATATCCAACCTTGCACAAAACTTGAGAGTGTTTCAGGAAGCTTTTTTGGTTTACAACATCTAAGAGACCTTACATTCCATGGATGTATTCCGGAGGTGCCCAATGACCTTGACCAGTTGAAATGCTTAGAACAGCTTACTTTGTACTCTACACACATCAAATGTCTTCCAGATAGTCTTTGTATGTTGAAAAATCTGAACTCTCTCAAACTTAAAGATTGTCAGCATCTTCAAGAGTTACCGGAGAATCTTGATTGGTTAGAAAATTTAGAGGAGCTGAGTTTGTCGTCTGCAAGTATTAGATGCCTTCCGGATAGCATTTGCATGCTGATTCATCTGAAATCTCTACAACTTGAATCTTGTAGGTCCCTTGAGAAGTTACCTGAGGATATTGGGCAATTAGAATGTTTAGAGGAGCTGAACCTGACAGAGTGTACATCTTTAGGAGATATTCCAAACAGCATCTGTAAGATGAAATGTTTGAGATATTTCCATCTCCCCTTTTGTGGTCAAGTTCAGAAATTGCCAGAGGAATTTGGAAATTTAAAGCTTTTAGAAGGGTTAAATATAGCTTTTACAGGAATATGTCATCTTCCACACAGCATTTCTTCAATGGATGGTCTGCGTATTTTGGGATCCACATCACTTATTCAGTCGTATGCTTTTGCAACCGAGATAGGGACTTCAGAATATGGAACCTTGTGCTACATAAAAGCAGAATTAAGGAGCCGGTCCACAAAGAACTATCTTAAGAGGTATTTTCCTCATTTTTCCATTAATTGTCTTGTATTTTAGAGACTTATTAGTCTGATGGTTAAGAGTAGTCCAATTCTACTGGTTTTACGTCACATTTTTCAATTTTGAGTATTCTTTATTTTCATATTTAAGCTTGTAGCTCCACAGGGTAGCTTATTTATACTCTTAGTTAGAGTATCTCCAATGGCGGCTTTTTTATCGACTCTTTTAATATTTGAAAAATCTATTTAAAAGCTTTTTACTATTGGAGAGGTTAGATTTTTGTAGTGTTTACTCCAACAGATTAGTAAACTCAAGCTACTTATTCCCCTTATATGTTTTGTACATTTTTCCCTACCTTTAATAACATTTCATTTTTAACCCTAATTTGTATCTACATATCAAACAATTAATATTTTATAACTATTTAATCTATTTTAAATATACCAAATGAAATGAATATGTTTTATACATCACATCTTATCTTTTTGGCATGCACTTTATCTTGTTGGAGGTCTTCCATTGAAGCAACCTCTCTACCCTAGGGTGAAGGTAGGCTGTCTACATCTAACCTCCCTCTTAGTCCTTTTTTATAGGATTATGGTATTTTTTTTTTGTTGTTCCATAATTGTCATTTGTGTTAGATACCGTGTCTAATTCAAGTTGAAACGGAACATGAGTCTGCATAATTGTCATCTCTTCAGCCTTGTACTATGATAGAGTTTAAGAATTCCATATAAAAGCTTGGAACCATGTAGATGCATGTGAATATTGTATTTTTTCCCCATTTTTTTCGATTGAACAACTGAGCAATCATGGATCCTAAAATTTGAATCATTTTGTGCATTCAGGAGTTTCGCTGACCACAAAGCAACCGACACACGAAGTGCATGATTCTACTCGACTACTATGCGTACTTGTAAGAACCATTTGGTTTGTACATTTTATGGTATCATACTCTCTTTATTCAATTGCAAATACATCTATACTTATCTTCGTAGTATTAGGATTCATACATTGCTATCTCCTAGCTTATAGTTTATATTCTCCTTGTTTATCTACAATTCGAGTTTCCCTTGTATTTACACTGTTTTGATCTAATTATATTGTAAGCAATTCCAAACAATCGAATTCTTTATGGTATTAGAGAAGGGTTTGAACCTGTGATAAAACCCTACCAAACATTGCGGAAGATAAGCCTGAAAAATCAAAAGATGAAGGAGGAGTTCCCGTCGATACCAACTCCCCTTATTACATTCATTCATCAAACTATCCAAGGAAAATGCAAGTCAACGATTCATTAACAGACAACAACTACAACGATTGTGCACAAGAGATGAAAGTTTTTTTCTTTTTAAAAATCAAGATTAGTTTCATTGACAGGACGATCGAGAATAAGAAAACTCACAAAACTACATGATATGGATGCATAGTGATGCGATGATCAAGTGATGGATGATCACAACCATGGAAAGGACATCAGAACTAACTAACATGAAGTAGGTTAACACAAAAAAGGAGATATGGGAAGATCTTTAATAAAGGTTCATAAAGGAAAGTGGTTTGATGGATTATGAATTAAAAAAGTTGCTTACAACTACATGACAAGATGGTGCCTTCGTGTCTTCTTACTACACAAAATTGTGGAGGCTTTGAGACGAAATACAATTTGTCTCACCGTTCCTTGATGTACCTGTTATGATTGTTCCGTGACATGTGAAAGGGATCGAATGAGTTCAACGAGAAGGAGAGGCTCTATGAATTCCTTATTGGGTTAGAAATTGAGTACTTAACGATTAAAACTCAAATTCTAGCCATAAAGCCATCACCAACATTAGGAATAGTTTACCATCGGGTGTCCAAAGATGAACAACATTATGAATGTCACGAAAGGACTTGTTGCAGATGCAGTGAATTTCCAATTCTACACACCCGGGTGAAGAGGCACCAAAATCGATCATAACCAACCAAAGAAAAAGATTGTTCACAAGGATTTTATGCGAGCAAATAACGTCGAACTCGAGCATTGTAAACTGTAAACAATAATTACTCAAAAATATAGGGTATCTGGATTGGTGGCAAGCAAGGTGAAACCAGAAAATAGGAGGAAATAGGAAAACAAGGGTTGCTTGCGTTGACTCGGGAACTAGTCTGATACTCGGGCTGACCTCCTTAAAACACTTTTCTATCGGTAGGTCAAATGAAGACATTGAACCAACGATCAACATGAGTGATTGGTAAGGTTGAGGTAGATGATGCATGGGTTGTTGACTCAAACGCCACCGAGCATATAACTTGTAAACAAGAATAACTCAAAAATAAAACTTAGATTTTTTTTTTGGAAACACTGTGTTACCATACCTAACGGAGACCTCGTTCCCATATATGGAAAAAGGGGGCTTGCATGCTACAAAACAGGATCGAAATTGAGAAAGTTTTGCATATTCCTAGTTTTAGTCGCAACTTATTGTGTGTTAGTCGTTGCTTGACCAAAGATCTAAACTGTGTTGTAACGTTTCTTCCTGGTTATTGTTCCAAGCAGGACTTATGCTCGAGGAGCCTAATTGGCATGGGTTAGTGAAAACGAGGCCTTTACTGAATGGGCATGGTGGTGACATAAAGGGATGCTATGATGACAATGGTTATGTTGAGTGGTGACATAGGAGGTTGGGTTAGACTTCAGAGTCAAAGATATGTCAAGTTTGTTTCTTAGAGAGAGTTTCAAATAAAATAAAAAGATATAGTATGTGATTCTTGTGGTATAGCTAAGCATAATAGGATACCTTTTCCACATAGTTCAATAAAAACGAGTGATTGTTTTGATTTACTAGATGTTGATGTTTGGGGAAAGTATCATATACCTTCGTATTCGGGTGCTAGTTATTTGCTTACAATTATTGACGATTGCAGTAGAGTTTTTTTGGGTCTACTTACTCAAACATAAAAATGACGTATATCTTTACCTGATTGATTTCCATGAAATTGTAAAAACTCAATTCGAAAGAAAGATGAAGTGAATTAGAGCAGAGATTGGTGGGGAATTCTTAACATGTTCCCTGAAAGACTTTTACGTGAAGGAAGGAATAATATTCTAAACTACTTGCCCACACATCCCTCCACAAAACAAGGTTACGGAAAGAAAACATACACATCCATGAGATTGTTCGAGCGTTGAAATTCGAAGTTAATATTCCTGTCAATTTTTAGGGTGATTGTGTGCTCACTGCAACTTATATTATAAACTGACTATCATCAAATGTTATCAAGAAAAGAACACCTTTTGAGATCCTTTTTGGATGAAAACCCGACTATGGTCAGATGAAAGTCTTTGGATGCTTGATGTATGTAAGAAACATTGAAACCAAAGGAGATAGGTTTAAAGTGTGGGGAGACCGTCATCAGATATCATCAACCCAAGAAGGGATATTGCATATTTGACATAAAAGACAAAAAAATGTTTCTAGAGATGGATGGTTAGTAGAAAGTTTTTTTTTTCCATTTGTGGATTCTACACCTTGCAATGATCAACTAGAAGGCATCAAATTCTTGGATAAAAACATTCCAATAAAACGATGAATATTTATCCACAAAGGTAATAGATGATACATCTAGACTAGAAGAACTAAAAAAAATAAACTTGGATTAAGACACTTTAAATAAGCAAAATAAAACCTTGATACCTGAGAGTGATTCTCGACATCCGACTAAAAGCACACGAGAAGATGCTACCGAAAATAAGGAATGCAAATCATAGAGATAAAGGACACAATTCTTGGTCTCGACATCTGGATGATTTTATTTTTAAGTCGCCCCTTCGGTAGACCATGCACCATCTTTGTGACATCCCCTATTTTTCATAATCGATTTTTTTTTCTTTACGCTTTAAAAATCATAATATCATGGTTTGCAAAAAATCCTAGTATATTAAAACTATACAAATGATTGTTTCATAATATCAAATCTCTATGGATGTAATAATCGATATACAACATTTGTTACAATGTAAATACCTAACAGTCCTCAACATTATTGCATATATTCTCTTCAATAACTCAGCATCCTAATGAAATCCTCAACAATCTTAAACACTGTTACCTTTGATGCATATAACTTAAGTGGGCCAGGTTGGGAAACCTGGTGATATAAATATGGTTATCAATCCCATAATGTTATTCTAATATTAATCAATAATCATTAAGATGTAAAATTCAAGGTTGGGAAACATTGTGAGATATATATGGGTAAGTTAATTCTTTTTTTATCTCCAATTAACAAATTCAAGGTTTTAATTGTTTGCCCAATTTTTTCTATGTTTTGTGGTTTTCGTTTCCCCTTTTTCGTTCATCTTCTTCTTTGTCTATACCCTAATTGACAATGATTTCATGTGATGGCAGACAGTTAAAATGGAGCTTAATGTTTGGACAACTTTATACTAGTGAACCAACCATGGGTGGATTTTTTAAGGAGGTATATAATAAAAATTCAATATTTGGTAGCTTGTTAGGCATGTCAAACCCAAAAAATAATAGGGGTACAACTGACTCCAAATACACTACTTTAATGCACTAAAAAGTAGTACAAGGAAAGCAGGTTCGAACCACAGAAACACAGGATAAAAGTTTATACTTATTTGCGCAAGGTACTTTGGTCACAAAGGGGGATTTGTAACGTCAAAAAAATTTCAACCAATTTTACACTTTTCAAAAACAACCCAATTTCATTAATTCATTACAAAAAGGTTTTCAATACATTTATTATCAGAGTATTCCCATAACCATATCATAAAACAAGAACATGAAGAGCGGTACGATCACGCCTTCGCCTTGCTACGGTCTCTTGAAGTACCTGAAATATTAAACCACAACTGTAAGCCCGAAAGCTTAGTGAGATACCCCAAAAATACCAACCATATATATCATACACATAACATATCATAACAGAACAGTCATGCACTTTGGGTCTACTGTGTGATTGGTCCGCCGCACCGGGCCTTCAGTCCACCTGGTCCACCCTACGAGTCTAGCCATATGCATCGAGTCTGCAGTGTGTTTGGTCCGCCTGCATCGGGCCTTCAACCCACCTGGTCCACTCTCTGAGTCTACAGTATGACTGGTCCGCCCGCACTGGGCCTGTAGTTGGCCTAGTCCACTCTCCGAGCCTCAGTAAGTCTGGTCCGCCCTCCTGGGGCCTACAGCCTATCCAGACCGCTCACTGGGCCTTCGGAATATCCGTTCCGCCCTGGTTATGTTGGCCTACAGCACAAAGCAGGACCCGCCTCAACCCAACCCCAATCAACCAACCATGTGCACATAAACATATAACCATATAACAATTAATCATCAATCAACCGATCTAGCAGATCACATACAAAATATACTCTAACCAGAATACCGACCTTAACCAGGTCTCTAACATATACCATCCTAACTACCAGGATGCAATCATATAGCAAAACAATAACATAGCAATTAACAACTACCCGAATTTCCATCCGATAAAGGGTCGGCCTTGGTGCCTTAGACCCTGTCGATATAGTGAGGATAACTCACCTCGCAATTGCTGACTGAAGAGATAAGATCACGCTGCTCCAACCTCCGACACGAACTCCGTCACTGATCAATACCAAAAGACTGAACTCAATAAATACCAATAATTACCAAATTACCCTTTGAAGTCAACTAGTCAACTCTTGGTCAAAGTCAAACTTCCTGACTAACTCTAATCGCCGAGTCAGCCCGCTGACTCATCGAGTCCCTAAGCCCTGAACACTCCCATACCGCGACCCAGCTCGCCGAGTCGCCCCAAGACTCGCCGAGTCCCACGAACTCTGAGTCCTTCATGCTCAACTCACCGAGTCATCCTTCGACTCACCGATTCACGACTTAACCAAAAAAGGTTAGGATTCCTCGACCAGACTTGCCGAGTCCAAGAACATACTTGCCGAGTCCAAGGCAACATTCATCAGACTCACTGAGTTGTTCTTCCAACTCGTCGAGTTCCTGCCTATCTTCATCCAACTCGCCAAGTACACCCATGTGACTTGCGAGTACCTCTAGCTCTTAATCCATACAATGGCTTTCAAAGCCATGCAAGGGCTCCAATCCATAGATCTATCCTTCTACAAGCTATTTCTCATGTAAAGTTGCAAACTTTACGTGAATCCAAAGAGATCTAAGCAGAATACACTCTTGGGTTAAGGCTTGGGACAAAAGAACTTCACCAACATCTCTTGATCATAGACTTTATGGCTCCTAGGGTCATTACAAGCCTAGATATAAGGTAGCAACCTCAAATCTTACACCAAACTCGAGATGGACCTCATTTATGCCCCCAAACCCCCACAATTGATAAATCTAGATGCATAAAAGCTCAAGAACAGATCTATTACCTCCAATGCAAGCTCCTACTGAAGAATGAACCAAATTTCTGCAAAGCCCCTTGCTCCAAATCTTCTTGCTCTTTAATCCCCCTTCAAGATTCCCTCCTTCAAGGCTTTAATTTCTCACAAGGAAATCTCACATGAATCTAGGGTTCTGGAACTCAAAGGGATGGTAAAGAGGTGGGGGAAGAGGTGTTATGTTCTTTATATAGGGCATAACCCCCGGGATTAGGGTTTTCCCTCTTCAGCACCAACTCGCCAAGTCCAGCCTCCGACTCACCGAGTTGGTCGCTTAACGTGTGACCAGAATCGCGACTCGACTCGCCAAGTCTATCCATCGACTCGCCGAGTCGGCCTTTCTTATTTAGACTAAGAACCCTGAACTTGCACTTCTGAACTCGGGGTGTTACAGTATTTGTTTTCAAAAGCCAAATAATAAAAAAAAAACAATCAACTTTGAAACACGCAGAAAATGAAATAGAATTGTAAACAAGTTGTAAAAGTGCTTCCAGTTCTAGTTCTCAATGTTGTCATTTAACTTCATTATGACTTGATGTAATTTGTGATTGCTATTCTAAGTTGGTAGTGAAAGATATTAACACATTCTAATACCTCCCGCTTTCCAAATTATCTAACAAAAACATGCTCTTTGATTAGACCTAGCTTTACTAATTCAACCTAAACACACTCTTAGATTGTATTGAAAAACTGCATTAAGTTTTGTACAAGCTTCCCAACAATGTTTATTTTCTTCTCATACGCTTGGAAGTGTGAAAACATGTGATATATGTTTTACAATAAGAAAACTTATTGGTTTTTTACCAATCGTTAACTTTACAAAACGATTAGGTGCCCTGAAAGTTAATTAACTGCACAAAAATTCAATTCACGAAAGTGGCCAATCAAACACAAATCAAATTTAAGGGTTCTATTTTTAACAAAAACATAATCACCAGAATAGAATCACAAATCAAACATCAAATCATATGCTTCAAGTCAAGCAATCAACATGTTTTGAACAAGAACTAGAAACTAGGCTTTCTTAGCCACAAATGGCTAAGAACAAATCAAACAAGAATAAAGATGAAATTGGAATGTTTAATTTTTTACAAAATGAAATCAAAAGTGTTTGCAATGATTAGGTCTTCTCAAAAGCTCCAAGAAATCTCCTAGAATCACCCAAGATCGTCCAAAACAGCTCCCAAAACCGTCTCTCTTCAAAAATGACGTCTTCTCCTGTTTTAATTAATGTCATGTGCATGTTATAAGGCCATGCGTTTTTAGCATGGCCATGCCTTTTGCCCATATGTTTTTGGCATGGCCATTTGTCTTGACCATGTGTTTTTGGCATGGCCCATGTTTTTTGCTAAAAATCAAATAAGTCTTCAATGTTGGCTCCATCTTCAATCTAGCTTCACCACGAGTCATGTTGCTCAAATATGAGATGATAAAGGATAAACACGACCCGTGTCAGTGTGACAAGAACCGGATCCCAAACGTAGTCCTTTGCTTGGATGACAATGCAACAATGACTCGGGTTATGTCTTCATGTTTTCTTCCATGGAATGACCGGTTTATCTTCTCTTCATGCTCCAAAGCTCCAAGCATCCAAGCTCCATGCATCCAAGCATCCAAGTTCCATGCTCCATAATGCCTGCAAAATAAATCAAAAATAGTGAAGTACCAAACATTCTTAATGGAATATGCAATTGCCCAAATAATTAATTAAATGCAAGAATTATAAAGTAGAATGCTATGAAATGACAAAAATAAAATGCAAAATAGGTGCATAAAAAGCACCTATCAAACCTCCCCAAGCTTAGACCATTCTTGTCCTAAAGAAAGAACAAAATTAAGAATCATCCTAGAGAAGATGACAGGTGATAAAAAGAAACTAAGATGAAAAGAATGGAAGGAACGAAAACGACAAAATGGAATTGAGAGTGAATGCATGCAATAAAAGAAAAACTAAAGAAAAATAATATATGTACAAAAAGATTAACAAAGCTTCAAAGATATTTTTTTTCAAATATTAATGCAATAAACAAAACAAAACGAAAGATTCAAGCCAATTAACCTCATTGTGTCATAAAGTCGAAGGTGTACCTGTTGTGCCTTGAGATAACTTGGCATTAACCCCACAAATACATATATAATAGTTAAAACAAGATTTTTAGCCATTCCCTAACACAACTCAACAAAATCAAAAGTTACAACACTTGTTCACTTTTATAGGTATTGGGTTAGCACATGGAACAAATTATGGTCTTACTCTCGTGAAAACATGTTATGACAAAAATGCTCAATCATTTTCATTTTACAAAGCATGACAATGACTGACTCCAACTATTTGTTGATTAACAATAATTTTTTTTTTTAAATATTTTCTAAAAACTCCCTAATATTTACCTAAATTGGTTACATGTTTCAAATCACTTACACCAGTCAAAATAGTTTACAGTCAATCCCAATGTCATAAGTTCAAGTGAGTCCAAAGGAATCTTTTGGCAGCCAAGCATTTTTCCTAAACATATTATTCAATTTAACTATAAACATAAATATATACAAACTATCTAATTATATTTTCCTACAAATAAAACCCATCACTTTCTTTGAAATCCATGTAGCGGGCTTCCAACCAATACACCCTGACTAGATGACCTTGGTGTGCTAGATTTAAAGAGATCCCTAGGGTTTACTTGCTCGAACCTCAAAGGCCAGAAATTAGCTTTATTTGAATATCTAAACATATATATATATATATATATATATATATATATATATATATATATATATATATATATATATAGAACCTGTGTAACGAACTTTCAACCCAATCAGTCCCAAACAATTCAGCTTTCGACAATTAGGTGTAGAACACCCCTCAGGGTTTACTGATTCAAGTCCCAAAGGTCATAGATTAACTTAATAATATTTTTAATTTTTTATTTTTATTTTATATTTTTTTTATAATGAAAAGCTAAGAGAACACATAATACCTTTTTTTTGCTAGGCTTAATTATTTCCTTATATTTTCGTCTTTGACTCTTTCTATTGTTGGGATATCTCACAGTCTATTACCGTGAGAGACTTCTAAGACATTTTTTGGGGGGCTGATGTAAACGCACAAAGAGCCATAAGTATAGTGGGAAACAATGTCCCCGAGCAGGGTATTTAGAAGGGAATAGGTAAAAAAGACTTTTTCGAACACTGGAGGATTCGAGTCACTGAAATTTTGTATTCATTTTATGCCTCTTTTGAATTTCGAGTCCATATACGAATGAGCACTTATTACTCATAAGACCTGTCGTGTACTCCACAGGCTAAACTATATTTGTTGTTATGCTTCAGTGTTGATGACCTTATCATTTTTTGTTTTTCATGAGTGGATCCTCCTCCAGTGGGGGGAGTCGAGTGAGCGGGAGGAATAGGGATGTCATCTTCATGGTCGACGACCACCCGCTCAGGAGCTCTCGGGATGGGCACGGGAACGCGTGGAATGGAATTTGCTGAAGTGTTCTTTGGTAGACACCACCGAGTCTGAGTGATGTCTTATTGGAGTTGGAGAGAGCTGAAGTCCCCATCAGGAACTCGGAAATGTGGCTCACCCTGCACCAACCATGTCAGACTACCATCACCTTCTCTACGAAAAAAATATGAGGCTGCAAGGACATTGGATGTGATGGTATTGGAGCCTTGCATGATTTTCACGAGATTCGGGTACTTGCTCTCAAAAAGCTCGACACAAGTAAGGCGGGTGGCAAGATAAGTGATAATCCTGCCATAATGGATAAGGCCGGAATCGCTAGTGGAGACCTTGCGAAGTTTGTAAGTCAGGAAGGTGCCAAAATGTGGTCTCTTCAAGCCGGTGATTATGCACCAAAGAATTTCTAGCTCCTTCTTACCGGCTCTACTAACGTCTTCTTGGGGGAAGACAATGTTAGCAATAATTTGGAGGGCCACCCTTAAGACCGGATGAATGATTTAGGATGCTTTGGCGGATCGAGCCTCATACCCATCAAGACCTATTATATCCTTCCAAAAGGCTTTGGTTTTGAAAAGGGTATTTTTCTCTCACATGTATCCTAAGTTGGGACCATGAGTATTGAATGTAGAAATCCCAACAAACCCACTAAGACCATTTAGAATCGGGAAAAAATTGCAACTGCATGAGACGGAATGAGAGACCTTTGGCATTGTCATTGAATTTCAAAGATTGTGAGAATTCAATGGTTGTGTTTTTATACGATTCCGTTGGTGCCAAAGTGAGAAGTTTCTCCCAACTGATGTTGCTAAACAACCTAAGGACACCATCATAAACTCCTAGTTCTTGGAGAGTGGGAATATCTACAAACCGTAGTTGAGAATACTCGCAGTCTTTTAGGTGAAGGAATCGGTCACGGTGCTTAAGACAATTGTGAGTAATGGTGGTGACACCATATTTGGATTCCAATCCTTCTTTTGGCTTTGGATTTTTGCATTTTCGCATGATGACAAACCGAATTTATGACAGACAGGTGGTGACCAAAGACTAGAGCACAACTAGGCAACCACGAATTAACAATTATATGAAGCACAAGAACGGATTCACAACAATTCTAGCCAAACAAACTTAAAATCAATGTGTAAAACTTGAGATATGGAAGGAATGTACCGTTCAAACACTTGAATTTGTAATGTTGGCTTATATTGTTCACTTCATCTTCAACCTCAAGCTTCCAATTGGAGATGCCCAATTAGAGATGAAAGCTTCCAATCTTCCTTCCAAAATCACCTACCCAAGCTTGTTCTTCAAACCCTATACAAGAATTTGGAAACCCAATAAAAGAATCAATTCAAACTTTACAAATCAAGAACTAGGGTTTATGAAGAAAAATTCAATTTTTACCTAATAATGGATGAATTCGACCTAGATGGTGAATGAAGTGAAGTTAGGAACCCATAACAACATACCTTTGTGCCTTAATCTCAGATTAAAGGGAAGAAATCGAACCCTAGATTAGGGTTTGGAGGGATCGGCGATGAAGAGTGATAGCACGATCGCTGAACAGATACCATCACATCGGGGAAACATAAGTGGATCCTCCTCCAGTGGGGGGAGTCGAGTGAGCGGGAGGAATAGGGATGCCATCTTCATGGTCGACGGCCGGCCGCTCAGGAGCTCTCGGGATGGGCACGGGAACGCGTGGAATGGAATTTGCTGAAGTGTTCTTTGGTAGACACCACCGAGTCTGAGTGATGTCTTGTTGGAGTTGGAGAGAGCTGAAGTCCCCATCAGGAACTCGGAAATGTGGCTCACCCTGCACCAACCATGTCATACTACCATCATCTTCTCTGCGAAAAAAATATGAGGCTGCAAGGACATTGGATGTGATGGTATTGGAGCCTTGCATGATTTTCATGAGATTCGGGTACTTGCTCTCAAAAAGCTTGACACAAGTAAGGCGGGTGGCAAGATAAGTGATAATCCTGCCACAATGGATAAGGCCAGAATCGCTAGTGGAGACCTTGCGAAGTTTGTAAGTCAGGAAGGTGCCAAAATGTGGTCTCTTCAAGCCGGTGACTGTGCACCAAAGAATTTCTAGCTCCTTCTTACCGGCTCTGCTAACGTCTTCTTGGGGGAAGACAATATTAGCAATAATTTGGAGGGCTACCCTTAAGACCGGATGAATGATTTAGGATGCTTTGGCGGATCGAGCCTCATACCCATCAAGACCTATTATTTCCTTCCAAAAGGCTTTGGTTTTGAAAATGGGATTTTTCTCTCACATGTTTCCTAAGTTGGGACCATGAGTATTGAATGTAGAAATCCCAACAAACCCACTAAGACCGTTTAGAATCGGGAAAAAATTGCAACTGCATGAGATGGAATGAGAGACCTTTGGCATTGTCATTGAATTTCAAAGATTGTGAGAATTCAATGGTTGTGTTTTTATACGATTCCGTTGGTGCCAAAGTGAGAAGTTTCTCCGAACTGATGTTGCTAAACAACCTAAGGACACCATCATAAACTCCTAGTTCTTGGAGAGTGGGAATATCTACAAACCGTAGTTGAGAATACTCGCGGTCTTTTAGGTGAAGGAATCGGTCACAGTGCTTAAGACAATTCTGAGTAATGGTGGTGACACCATATTTGGATTCCAATTGTTCTTTTGGCTTTGGATTTTTGCATTTTCGCATGATGACAAACCGAATTTATGACAGACAGGTGGTGACCAAAGACTAGAGCACAACTAGGCAACCACGAATTAACAATTATATGAAGCATAAGAACGGATTCACAACAATTCTAGCCAAACAAACTTAAAATCAATGTGTAAAACTTGAGATATGGAAGGAATGTACCGTTCAAACACTTGAATTTGTGATGTTGGCTTATATTGTTCACTTCATCTTCAACCTCAAGCTTCCAATTGGAGATGCCCAATTAGAGATGAAAGCTTCCAATCTTCCTTCCAAAAGCACCTACCCAAGCTTGTTCTTCAAACCCTATACAAGAATTTGGAAACCCAATAAAAGAATCAATTTAAACTTTACAAATCAAGAACTAGGGTTTATGAAGAAAAATTCAATTTTTACCTAATAATGGATGAATTTGACCTAGATGGTGAATGAAGTGAAGTTAGGAACCCATAACAACATACCTTTGTGCCTTAATCTCAGATTAAAGGGAAGAAATCGAACCCTAGATTAGGGTTTGGAGGGATCGGCGATGAAGAGTGATAGCACGTGACCATTAACTTTGAACACTTTTCCAGTTTTGTTACTCTTAATCTCAACCGCACCACGATTAAATACATTAGTAACAATGAACGGTCCCACCCACCGGGACCGTAACTTACCGGAAAACCATTTAAGTCGAGATTCATAGAGTAATACCTTTTGACCAATCTCAAAGGTCTTATGAGAGAGTTACTTATCATGAAATGCTTTGGTCTTGTTTTTGTAGATGTGTGAACTCTCGAATGCTTCATTTCTTATCCAGCTCTTGAATCTCTAAACTTCGGTGAACACTCGCTTCATTAATCTTCATGTTTAGATTTTTGATGGCCTAGAAAGCTTTGTGCTCCAGTTCAACAAGGAGTTTTATATGCAGTTCGATATGCCCAAAGAGCATCTTCTAATCTCAAACTCCAATCTTTGTGGTTTGTGTTCACTGTTTTCACAAGTATGGACTTGATTTTTCTGTTTGACGCTTCATCTTGTCTATTTGTTTGCGGGTGATAAGCTGTGGACACCCGATGTTGGACTCCATATTTCTTGAGAACTGATCCAAAAGTTTTGTTGCAGAAGTGTGTGCCTCTGTCACTGATCAAGGCTTTTGGAGTTCCAAACCTACAAAAGATGTTAGTCTTAAAAAAATCTACAACTTTAGCATCATCAGTTCTTGTTGCCTTTTCCTCTACCCATTTGGAAACATAATCAACAGCCAAAAGGATGTATAAATTCCCAAAGGATGAAGGAAAAGGACCCATAAAATCAATACCCCATATATCAAATATTTCACAAACCAAGATGGGGGTCAAAGGCATTTGATTTCGGGAACTCAAAGAGCCAATCATTTGACATCTCTCGCAACTTTTACAAAAAGTGTAAGAGTCATGAAAGAGTCGAAGCCAATAAAATCCACAGTCTAAAATTTTCCTGGCAGTTCTTTGAGGACCAAAATGCCCTCCACAAGCATAACTATGACAAAAGTTGAGGATAGATTGTACCTCATGTTCTTCAACACATCTTCTTATTACCTGATCTGAACAATGTTTCCAAAGGTACGACTCATCCCAAATGTACCTTATCACATATTTCTTGATCTTATCTCTCTGTGACATCATGAGATCGGGTGGGAACTTTCCTGTGACCATGAAATTGCATATATCCGCATACCAAGGTGGTGTTTGAATAGCAAACAAGTGCTTGTCTAGGAATGTGTCATGGATGGGAGTCGCATCTTCGAGTTTAACTATTTAGCTCAAATGATCGGTGACCAGGTTCTCCTTCCTGCTTTTATATTTGATCTTAATATCAAACTCTTATAAAAGCAACATCCACCGTATTAACCTCGGCTTCGAATCTTTCTTGGTAAGTAAGTGTTTTATGGATGCATGGTCTGAGTATATGATCACTTTAGTTCCAAGGAGGTATTTTTGGAACTTCTCTAGTGAAAAGACAATAGCAAGCAACTATTTTTCTGTTGTGGTATAGTTGCTCTGTGCACTATCAAGGGTCTTTGATGCATATTTGATGACATGATGTGCTCGATCCGCCTTTTGACCCAATACCTCCCCAACAGTCGTGTTGCTCGCGTCACATATTATCTCAGATGGGAGATCCCAATTAGACAGTTGGATGATTGGAGTGGAGGTGAGTAAAGCCTTCAAACGATCAAAAGCATCCTTGCATGGTTGAGTGAACTCAAATTCAACATCTTTTTGGAGTAGTTGACACATCGGGACCATAATCTTTGAAAAATCTTTGATGAACCACCGATAGAAACCTGCATAGCAAAGAAACGAACGAAGTTCCCTAACATTTTTCGGGTAAGGAAGACTCTTGATAATATCTATCTTGGCTTTGTCAACTTCCAAGCCTTTTTGGGACACAATATGACCTAAAATCAATCCTTTATCCACCATGAAATGACATTTTTCATAGTTAAACACAAGATCTGTGTTAATGCACCTTTGCATAATTTTTGTTAGATTTCTTAAGCATTCATCAAAGGAGTTTCCATACATTGTGAAATCATCCATGAAGACTTCAATGATGTTTTCAACATATTCAGAAAAAATGCTCACCATGCATCTCTGAAATGTTGCGGGTGCATTGCATAGACCAAAAGGCATACGCCTATAAGCAAATGTGCCAAAGGGACAAGTGAAGGTGGTTTTCTCTTGGTCTTCCGGGGCTACTGGAATTTGATGAAAACCCCAGAAACCATCCAAGCAACATTAATGATATTTACCCACCAATCTCTCTAACATTTGGTCAATAAATGGCAAGATGAAATGGTCTTTTCTCGTTGAGGCATTCAACTTTCTATAGTGAATACAAACCCTCCACCCGTTTTGCACATGGGTTGGCACCAAATCTCCCTCGGAATTCTTGACAACTGTGACCCCGAATTTGTTTGGAACTACCTGAATGGGGCTCACCCATTTACTATCTGAGATAGGGTAAATCATACCTACATCCAAAAGCTTCATGATTTCTTTCTTTACCACCTCCATCATAGGTGGATTCAATCTTCTTTAAGCCTCTCGGGTTGGTTTGAAGTCTTCCTCCATGAGAATCTTACGCATGCACAAGGAAGGACTCAATCCTTTTATGTTGGAAATTGTCCATCCAATAACTTTTTTATACCTTTTCAGCAAAGTCATCAACTCATCTTCTTCTGCAAGGGACAAGTTATTGGAAATAATGATAGGAAAAGTCTTCTCTTCTCCAAGGTATGCATATTTCAAATGATCTTGAAGAACCTTCAATTCTAGATTAGGTGCCTGCACAATATAAGGAAGAAGTTTTGTGTTAGAAATGGGCAATTTCACATTGCTATTATCATACCTCATTTTCTTCCTTTCCTCCATGAACTCTCGTATTTCCAGCAACTCTTCATCTAACTTGAAATTTCTTGCAATCTCCTTGACTGAATTGTCATCAAAATTCCTGCTCAAAACTAACTCCAACAAATCACGATTAGTTAACTCAAAACACTTTTTAGTCAAATGTTGGATCATATCAACAAAATTTATACAGTGAACATCACTTGGGTACCTTATTACTTCATTATTAACTCAAAACACTTATCAGCCAAAAAAGGAACGAATGGCTGCAAAGAGCTCTTTGACCAACTACTTCATGCCACGAGATAACTCGTGTATTTTCTAAACACATAAATCTGATAGCCACTTGCTCTACACCCCTAACTTGACCCAAGTCTTGAACTGAGATCCTGTATACGTGCACCACAGATCCTCATGAACCATTCTCCCAACACCATAAACTAGAACAGATTGATGATCCCCCAACCAGAATACCTAGTTCTCCCCCGCTTAGGGTTCGAATTACCACCCACTGGTGTTGTAACCCAACAATACCTCAAACTGACTCAACCAAGTACAAACTATCCCTGACTCTTGGAAGGTATAACACACGCAAATGATCTTCCAAATTAGGACCAAGCAAACCCTAAGAGATTCTGAATTTCAGACGAGGACCTTAGAAAATTTCCAATCATAACCACCTTTAACATTAAGGATTTCATGCAAATGCATAAGCAAGTCATCGATTCACTATCCAAAACATACACTACTTGCCCTGCAATCCTAACCGTCAATACGGTACCAGGCCTGCTTATATTCCAAGGAAAACAGACCCTTGATTGCATCACTAAGCATCCATACCACATCAATCCTCTTATGCCTTCCCACGCTATCATACTGCGGCCAAATATTGCAGCCAACTAGCCCCCATGCTGAGTTTACATCCCAACTTTGGAAGCAACAAGCCTGCTCACTCCTTCTCGGAAAAACTATGAGGACATATTCCTCACCCTGGATAGCAACATTGTAATCCATCTTTCAACCACTTAGCTTCTAGCTGCAATCCTCAATCCAAACATAACAATCATTTCCATCTTGAGTCCCGTGAATCAAATGTGCGACCTCGAGCAAGGCCCTAAAGACCTTAAAACCAACAAACTCACCTACGTCTACGCCAATCAAACCCAACTAACATCACCCCTGAGGCCCAAAACAATTACCAAACCCATCCTCATCCCTAAATAACCATAACCTAAAGATCGACATATATGGAACCACTGCCACAAATCATGGTATCAAACCATGCTATCTTCCTCCAGCAGTTCCTTAGAATCCCCAAAAAATTTCTCGATTCAACTATGCATGTTGTGCTTTCAGTAGCATGAGCCTAATACTACCTTCCACACATATCCATACTTTCTTCAAGAATCATCTCGGGTCCTCTAAGTCACTTACTCATAATAATACTCCCAATACCTACTCAACAACATAACAACCGCACTAAAATACTTCCTAGGCTCTCCTATGATTCCCTACCTCCCATGTCATCATTTGTTGAAGGAACCCTATTACAATTGGACTTATTGCTTCTAAACATCATCTAGGTCATTGAATCCATTCCAATCTTACATATAAACACGAAATCCCTAATCTGAAATTCTAGGGTTCATGAGGGTTTTCACCCCAATCTTCAAATCCATAAATGGGATGATTGAATTGAGATTAGGATCATCAAAAGAACTCAAGGGAAGTTAGAAAGAAAAACCCTATTCAAGGAATCAAACTAATTTCGAAATTGGGGTTTTCCTCAAACATTATATTCGAAATATAAGTTACATGATGATACATTATACATCTCAAGCTTGATGTTGCTTCATATCATTAATTCCAAGCTTAATTCCTCAACTACTCAAAATCTTCATTTGCTTCATAGAAATCACCATTTCCCCCTCCCTTCTCTCAATTATGTTCTTTCCAAACAAATGGGAGAAAAGACCCATTAATCAACTTTGAACTTTCCCAACATGCCACTTTTGGTCCATCCTTACAAAAGCTCTTTCAAAATAACTCCAACTAACTTATAAGCTTCAATTAGTTTCCAAAATGGTCCCTCTCCATCCTAATCTTCAAAACTTAGTCCAAGTTATTAAGTTGGTCAAATCTCTATTTAAACCTAATTTCACCCGATTATCACAAATGGCCCTTTAACTTTTAAGATGCTGTAATTTTCACTTCTAACCTTTTACACTTCATACCAACCGATGATATGTTGAATCCCTAATGGTTTAATGAAATAAACCATTTTTTTATTTATTTACTTTATTAATTTAAGAAATTAGTCTTAAATTTTAAGATGTTACAACCACTACCACTACAGCTGCTCCAATGATACCACAACCACGAGTACTTCTGATTTCAGGTTAGGTTTACAGTTGCTGGTCGTGATGCACAATGCACAACACAAAACTTTGGGGTTTCAGTGGAGAGAGTGAATAAAGAGAAATATTATGGCCAGCTAGAAAATATTATCAAGTTGTATTATCCATGTGGTTTTTCAACTATACAATTTCAATGTAAGTGGTTTAATGCATCAATAGGTTTATATATGAAAATAATCTCACCAGTGGTTAAGTATCAACACCGAACACGAATGGTACCCAAATGAACAACTCATATTTGTTTCGCAAGCCAAACAAGCGTTCTACATCCCAAAACCTTGTCGATGAAGCAATAATCATTGGTCTGTCAGCGAGATTGTAAACGTAACATAAGCCAATTTATTTTTAATTTCAAACTCTCATATAAAGATTGATAAATGCATGTTAGTTTAAAATTTTTTATACTCATTGATTGTTTGGTTTATTTTTTGGTAATCAGAAGTTTGGTTTATGTTCTTGCTTTGGTATTTTAGTTTATGTTAGTTTGGTATCTTTGGTAATTAGAAGTTTGATATATAGTTTTGTATAGTGATAACTTGATAGTTTGGCATGTTGTTAATTTGCTATTTGGTATTTTTGGTAATTGGAAGTTTTTTATATAGTTTGGTTTATGTTAGTTTGGTATTTTATATTTTTAGTAATTGGAAGTTTGTTTGGTTTATGTTAGTTTGGTATTTGGTATTTTTGGTAATCGAAAGTTTGGTATTGAGTTTTGTTTAAGTTAGTTTGATATTTGATATTTTTGTTAATTGGAAGTTTGTTTGGTTTATAGTAGTATGGTATTTGGTATTTTTGGTAATTAGAAGTTTATCTAGTTTGGTTTATGTTAGTTTGATATTTGATATTTTAGGTAATTGCAAGTTTGTTTGGTTTATGTTAGCTTGGTATTTGATATTTGGTATTTTTGGTAATTGGAAGTTTGTTATTTAGTTTGGTTTATATTTATTGGTATTTTGGTATTTTGACAATTAGGATGTTATTATTGATGTTCATATTTATTTTGTAAGTGGACTATCCCGTTGATGCCATTTTAAAAAACACAAGATACAACAAGAAACTTTTTAAGTGGTTTCAATCGATGTCGAAAAAAGGTTACGGCTGAGGTGGAGAAACGAAGAGGATATCGGGGGTGATGACGAGGAGAATGATGGGCCCGAAGACGGCAATGATGATTAGTTAGTTTATGTTTAGTATTTTGAAAGTTTGTTAATGACTAAATAATTTATCGTTGCATTTTTATTAATTAGTAGTTTATGTCGACAATGTGGACTATGTATTAGATATTTTATATAATATTATTATTGCAATCTATAGATTTTTATTGAATACTTCAGCAAAATTATTTAAAAAAATAGCATTATCGACAACATTACTTATTAATGACGACGTATAGCGCCGACGATACGCAGTTCTGGTGATGGACATTGTGCCAGTCAGCCGGTGATCGTTAATACTGGCAACAATGGCTATTACCGGCGACCTCATTGCAATCGATAAAAATCATTGATTATCATTTATCAAGAGACTATTAGCGCCGACGTAATAGTGGTACGTAATACCTATATTTTTTTTTGTAGTGAAAGGCCAAAGGCCCGTATCTAAAATGAAAATTAAATTACATTCATAAATTTAAAAGTTGGTGGATTATCAAAAAGATGTCATGGAATTATCATCTCATACATAGAGAAAGGGTTGGAAAAAAATTACCTTTAGACCAAAATGGCTTGGAAAATCTCGATGGAAGCCCCACAAAACGAAAGCACTCACATGGCTTTTTATGATCGTGACGCGCACACACTTAAATCATCTAAACTTTTCTCTCATGAATTTATTGCTGATAGTAAGTAGACCAGACATTCGTTGATTTTTTCAAAAGTATTACTGATTCTTCATGTCTTCAATACCCACTTTCCTGCATGGTTCCCACCCTAATAATTGAGGAATTATTAGAGTTATATTTTTAATGATAAAGATACCCACCACCTATTTGATTTTATGTCACAGTGAATACCAGAAGTAGAATTGGTGTATTTATAGGCATTACACGAATAGTTTTTGTTTATTTTTTTTTCATAATTCCTTTGTTTGATGTCGATTCTCGATTGTAGTTTGAGACTTTTGGTTACTCTTACACTCATCTCATCCACATTTTTGTTCTTTGAAGGAACCGGTATTCAAGCACAAGTCGGATCTCTTCCTCAATATGAAGGCAAGTTCTTTTGTATGGTGTTTCTGTTTTTTAAAGTCCATGCAATTCGACTAGTTTTTGTGTGTGAAGAAAAATCTACTACACATATAATATGCCAATCATAGTTTTCACTTTCATAAGTTCAAAATGGATGAACCATGTAGCATCACATAAGTACAAACACTTCATACTTTCAAACCAACGCAAAACATTAAGAAACCATGCACATATGTTGTTTTTAATGTCCGTTATTTTATTTATATTTTGGAGTTTAATCTGTGTGAACAATATTTGATGTTATCTTGCAGTGAATGCTCTTCGTGAAATAGCGGACCAATTGGGTAAAAGGGATTGGGATTTTAGCCTAAACCCATGCCATGGAAATCAAAATTGGTCAACACCGATAATCAATACAGAAATGCCTGTTTATAACAACTCTATTAACTGTAACTGCTCCTTTCCAGGCAATGTTTGTCACGTAGAGTCCTTGTAAGTTTTATTGTTTCATTTTTGTATTTACCCTACAAAATTAACAATACGTGCCAAATTGTAAACCACCAAAATTAACACTTTTTCGTGTTATTTTCTTTTTTGTCCCTTGGACTGGTGGACTAAGAGTTCAAAATGAGATATTCATAGAGGCTTATAATATAATTTCCCTAGAGAGGTATAACTGGAATATTTTGTCATATAATTCAAGAGTTGCAATTTTGCTTTATGATCTGAACAGACGTCTCAAGGGGCAGGATCTTGACGGTGTTCTTCCACGATCCCTGGCAAAGTTACCTTACATCAAGATCATGTAAGCCAAAGACTCGTGTTTATGCCTCTATCCAAATTTAAAAATTAAAAATAAAATAATGATTTAGATATATACCATGGTTTAAGGCATCATCATTTATGTTGGTGATTGTATCTTGCAGTGATCTGGCTCGTAATTATCTAAGTGGCACCATACCACGTGAATGGGCTTCATCAATGACCAGACTGGAGTACTTGTCAGCTCTCTCTCTCTCTCTCTCTCTCTCTCTCTCTCTCTCTCTCTCTCTCTCTCTCCAGTTTATATTTGTGATTTTCAGAACTTTCTAAATGGAAGCAACTGTGTCCTAGGTCTGTTTTTGTGAATAATTTGTCCGGAGGAATTCCAACATATTTGGGCAACATAACCTCACTGGTATATCTGTACGTTCTCTCACTCACACTTCTGTTCTTGCTCTATCTCTCTCTCTCACACACACACACTCATTCTTAAGATAGTACTTGGATAAGTTGTTGTGATCAATAATGGCAACTGTCCATTAGGAGGATCTTAAGGAAGAATTATATATATATGGGGGGTCTAGAATTTCACATAAGTTATACAAATGCTTTTTTGTTTGATGGATAAACAAATACCAGGAGTCTGGAAGGTAACATGTTCTCTGGAAGTGTTCCACCTGAGCTTGGAAAACTAGAAAATTTAGCAACCCTGTAAGCCTTGTTTGTACTGCATATTTACTTCTACTTTAATTTTCATGATTATAGATCATGTTGTAATACATAAAATATTTCTCTACAATGGTTTGTTTTCAAATTAATTTGTAGGATCCTTAATGCAAATAATCTTTCTGGCGAGTTGCCAATGGAGCTCAATAACCTGAGCAACTTGAAAGAACTGTAGGCACACTCCATCCTTCCAATTTCCAAACTAATGTTTTAAATAGCTTGATTTTTCTAGCCATTGATCATATATCGTTTTTTTTCTGGCATAATTTTCTAAAGTAGACAGTATTACTACTTCTCACACTTTTTCAGCCGTTTAAGTAGCAACAATTTCACTGGAAAAATCCCAAACCTTGAGAGCTGGAGTCAGCTTGAAAAACTGTAAGTCTGTGGTCATCAGTACTGATCAATCATTGTGAGTCTATTCCTTCTTTTTGCTTCCTATCGTTTCCATCTTCTGTCCTCAGAGAGATCCATGCTAGTGGCCTAGAAGGACCAATACCTGAAAGTGTTTCCTTCTTGAGCAATTTAACAGAACTGTAAGTTCAAAATTAATATTCTCCCTTGATCATGATTTTCACTTCTTTCTATTAATTCATGCTGTAAGTTCTAAACTACATGCCTTTATGTAATCTCTGTGCAGACGGATTTCTGATTTAAGTGGAGAAGGCTTAAAGTTTCCAGATCTGAGTAGGTTGACAAACATGAAAACGTTGTAAGTGTTGGTAGAATTTATAAAACTAGTAACAAGTTCTATAATTTTAAAACTGGTATGTTCAAGAATTTTGGTGGATGTTTCAGGATGTTGAGAAGCTGTAATATAACAGGGAAAATTCCTGATTATATATCAAATATATCCAATATGAAGCATTTGTAAGAGTTCCCTGTCTTCCAATTTTGTTTCAGCACATAAGTTGTATCCTTTGTGTTTCTACGCTATGATCTTCTTTAGAATTTGTTTATATTTCCTGAAGTATAACCTTTATGTATATTTATATACTTACACAGAGATCTCAGTTTCAACAATCTGAATGGTGAAATACCAGACCTAAGTGGACTAAAAAGTATGGAAAAAATGTAAGAAAGATATCGGTTTACTTTATGGTCCATGTATGATTTGCTTCAACCAAATATCAAAATTATTATTGTTCATGATTACAGAATCATCTATATTTGCAGCAATAATCAAATCAGAAGTATATTTCAATAAATAAATAAGAAAACATATTCATAGTGTTCTTTACCATAGGAAAAATGAAATAAATAAAGGATACTGCTGTAAATAGTAACAACGTTATTTGGTGAAATGACTAGATACCTAACTGGTAACTCCCTGAACGGAAGTGTTCCTACATGGATGATCACCAATAAAGATGTTGATCTGTATGTTTTTTCAAGCCTCATTTCAGCATTACTTTGTATATGGCATCAATCATGAAGCTCAACATGCTCTTGTTTATATATAATGCAGTTCAATAGATCTTTCCTATAACAACTTTAGAGAAAATACTGTGCCATCAGGTTGTGATAGATCACTGTAAGTTTCCAGTTCTCGAATGCTCTTTTCATGTGCACATAAAAAGTTAAAAACTGAAGTTAAAAGTTTTAATTCTTTCATTCATCAGGAACTTATACAGAAGCTACTCTACTGGGAATAATTCGTAAGTTTAATTATAGCCTAGCTACTACTATTCTTCAAAAATAAATTAATGCAACTTTTATGTAATAAGAGAGACACCAATTAAGTTTCTCACGTTTGATTTTGTGTAGAGAGCTTGCAAAGTGCCTTCGTCCTTGCATCCAGAGTACTGAGCAACATTGTTAATTTCCAGTAACATTGTGTTTCCATAATATTAAAAACAAATTTATAAGCTTATCCCTTTAATGTTTCTCTAGACATATCTTCAGTTCATATCAATTGTGGTGGGCCAAGAGTTCCCATTGGAAAAAAGACTTATGAAGCAGATGAAGATCCAGGTGGACCTGCAATTTTTGTTCCTTCAAACGAAGATTATTGGGGATATAGCAGCACAGGAAGTATATGGAATGTTAAGGACAACCTTATTAAGCGTATCACAACTAATTTAACTCTACTCACTATGAAAGACGTTAAGCTTTACACAAATGCTCGCAAGTCTCTATTGTCTCTTACTTACTTCGGGCGTTGCTTACAAAATGGCAAATATACAGTTAAACTACATTTTGCAGAGATAGTTTTCAGAGATAATAGATCTTACCATAGTCTTGGAAGACGTGCTTTTGATATTTATGTCCAGGTTGAAAATTCTTCTCATGTAAACGAAAAGGATTACTCAAGTAAACAACAGCTAGGCATGTGTTAATTTGTTTGCATTTTAAGTTTGTTTTTTACTTTTTGCAGGGCGTAAATCAGTGGAAGAATTTTGATATTAAGAATGAAGCTGGTGGAATCGATAAGCCCATAATAAAGATAATAAAAAACGTATGTGTAACTAATGGAACATTAGAAATCCGGTTCCACTATGCAGGGAAAGGTACAACAGCCACCCCTCAGAAGGGAGATTTTGGCCCTCTGATATCTGCCATATCAATGGAGTCCGGTATGCTTAATTAATTATTATCCACATGTTTTACAAACTTTACTTTTCATCATAATCAATCACTATGTAAATGATTTTCATTTCTCTTCTATTGATCTATTTATAAAATCTGTTTAGATGACTTACTAATATATTTCTTTCTATAGAGTCCAAGGCTCCAACTCATGGTAAAATATTTGCATATGCTGCTGGAGTGGTGGCTGCAGTGTTGTGCCTCAGTCTCATAGTTCTTGGCATCGCATGGAAGAGGGGTTATGTATGGGACAAAAATTCAAGAGAAAAAGGTGTTTGATTTACTACACAATTTAAAAAATAAAAAATAAAAAACTATTTCATAGAATATATTGCGGCACCCATCACCCAAAATAGGCAGTGATGTTCAATGGACATAGTAACTAAACTAATACTTCTTTATGGTTTGTGAAATTTTTAGTGTATTCCACATCTGTGCAACACAGTCCAATATGTTGGAGATAAGGATAAGATTAGGAATTTAAATAAAGAGATAGAACAAGAAGGATATTAAAACACAATCCTTTTATCAATATATATCCGATCATACAATACCTCTTTTGGTTTACATACACACATATATATAATAAATACAGGAACCATTGTGACTTTTCACTCACACCGATTCGGAAGGGGCATAGCTGCGATTAGCTAGCATTAACTGCCACTATTATCTATCTAGAAATAATCGTAATATTAATAACAATATTTAAGTCTAGTTTAATAATTCAACACTTTTGGAGAGTTAATATGAGACTCCACATATATCTTACACAGAAATGCATATATGTCATTGGTAAAAATTCCTTTCCCTGCAGATCTAAGAGGATTGGATTTGCAGATGGGTGTATTTACATATAGACAAATCAAGGCTGCCACTGACAATTTTGCTGATTCAAATAAACTTGGCGAGGGTGGTTTTGGATCCGTTTACAAGGTGACATTGTTAAGGCATTAAATTTCATTTTTTTTACAATCCAGATTCTAAACTATACCAACTTCATCAATGTAAAAAATAAAAGATGAAAGATGAAAGAAAAGAAGAATCAATTAATTAATGTGTCACTGCTAAGAGCCTAAACCTCAAATTTATGAATTGCAGGGTACACTATTAGATGGAACTCTAATCGCTGTGAAGCAACTCTCTTCCAAATCAAAACAAGGAAACCGTGAATTTGTGAATGAAATAGGCATGATAACGGGTATACAACACCCTAATGTTGTAAGGCTACATGGGTTTTGTGTGGAACGAAAGCAACTACTGCTTGTTTATGAGTACATGGAGAATAATTCTCTAGCACATGCGCTATTTGGTATTCTCCTTTTCTTCTACTTCGTGAGTAGTAACTCCCTCCACCCCCAAAAGAACTTTGAAGTCTATATATATTTGACTTTGTGAATTAAAAAATATCTGATCATTAGTCACCAAACCAACATCATCAACAATATAGTGATGACAAATGAAACATATAGGTAGCTATAATGTGAATAGTTTTGAAAGAATTAAGGTAATGTTACAACATACATGTAACATCTGAAATGAAAACTGTGGCATCTTTTCATTCCACAAAGATTCGGTTCTCCATTGATAACTGTTTTCTTTATTTAAAATGCTTTTATGAAATCTCAGAGCAGTATAACTATAAGTTGGAAATTCAGTGGCCTACAAGACAAAGAATTTGTGTGGGAATTGCAAAAGGCTTGGCTTTCCTGCATGAGGAGTCGGTGCTAAGAATGGTTCATAGGGATATCAAGGCGACTAATATTCTCCTAGATGCTGACCTTACTCCAAAGATCTCAGATTTTGGTTTAGCAAGGCTTGATGAAGAAGAGAACACTCACATCATGACTAGAGTTGCTGGAACTATGTGAGCAATACTCTGACTGTCTTTTCTAATAATATTATGTTTCTTTTATTAATTACTTTTAGTTTTCTTTTGTTCAATTTGCTTTTGGTATCTTCAGAGGGTACATGGCACCAGAATATGTATTATATGGATACTTAACCTACAAAGCAGATGTATACAGTTTCGGGGTTCTTGCACTTGAAATTGTTACTGGAAAAAACAATATGAAATATACGCCAAACGATGATTGCTTTTGTCTTCTTGACTGGGTACAACTTATTTCTTAAAAAACACAGGTTGATCCTTCACCAGGTTCCTAACCCATTCACTGATTTATGATCATATATGTGTTTGTCTTTTCTAAGGCTGTTGTTCTGAAGCAAAAAGGGAGTTTGATAGACTTGGTGGACCCACGATTGGCTTCTGAATTCAACAAAAAAGAGGCATTGAGAATGATCGAAATTGCTCTATTATGCACTAATGAGTCCCCAGTTCTTAGGCCTATCATGTCTGAAGTAGTTAATATGTTGGAGGGCCATACCAAAATCGAGGAAATAAATGTGAATGTGAACACATCTGAAGAAGAGAACAGGTTTCAGGCACTTGGGGGGAAGCTTGAAAGAATGCAGTCACATGAGTTTGAGCAGCCAGATATTTCTATTAATCCAGCATCTTCCAGCTCAAATGACCTCTATCCCGACAGTCAAATTTCTCAAAAATGTTGACTCATACTCGCATAAGCACTACTTCCTTGATATCCTTTTGTAATAGCCATATGTGATTTCTGTTTTCTATCAATTAATTGTAGTATATTTATATAATTCATGAGTGGAACCTTTTTGAAGATATTTTCTATAATAAACTACTATTTCTTATCGGTTATGTAATATGCAAACTGTATGTTACGTGAATTAGTATAATATATATGGCTTATACATGTTGCTATTTTTATGGAATCTAGTCAAAAAATGCAAAAGCAGATATTAGTTTCGATATATCATTGTTCAGTTGAGGTGCTAAGATAGATAATTTAGCATTATACCAGTATCCCCTCTTAGGTAGCAACTCTCCAACACATCAATATTTATATCTCTATCTTTATATCTTTTTCTTTTCTTTATTTTTATATACTATCTTTATCTATATCTGTCTTTGTCTTTATCTTTACATCTTTATAACAGAGGTTATCTAAATCAATATGGTTCGAAATGTTGGGGTTGGGAAGACAAGAATGTTATTGAAATCAATATGAATCTTGTATCTGTTTATAGGATCGTTTGATCACTTTCTGAATATGATATTTCAACCTTATGGTTGGGTTACATGAAAACAAAATTATGGGGATAATTCTTCAAGAAACAGCTTTGTATCAAGACACTGATATGAGACCCTGACCTACGGTTTTATAGAATTTGAATTCTTATTATGACCAAAAATAAAATCAATGAGCATTAAATGCTAATTTTATTTTATAAATAAGGGATGACAGTTTCTAAATAATTATCAAGAAATATTATCCGACAATATATTTTCCATAATAACATCAAAACTTTAACTTTATTGGTAATTTGTAATTTTTATTATCTTGAACCATATCTATTTGAGGCTCGTAGCTCTTCACCATATACTACTTAATCACTTTGAAGTACGAAGAATAATTTCACAATAGTGAATTCTTAGTACAAAATTTTTCCCCATAGTTAACAACATTTCGTACGATTTTTTTAAATGACAATTTTTAGGTATCTCATAGTGCTCACTGGGCAATTTAAATTAGTCGATATATAAGGAATTTTCTTAATTTTGGGTTAACTTTGAAAAAATCTTTTCAATCTAAGTTATTCTTGTCATTTTCCCTAGAAGTTAATAACTAAATATAAATTAGATTAATTTAAAAAAAAAACTAATTACATGATTGTGTTAAAAAAATTAATGAAACTGGTTTATATATTCGAGTTGTTTTTTTAACCCTAATTAAGACATCCATACTGAATTTAATTTTATAAAGTTTAATGAATTGACACATCGACATTTTGTATATTATACAACTTTACAGTTTACTTCTTCTAATGTATCAAACTCTATAAAGTTCATTGGAACATATTTAAAAACAATGTTTTTTGCTCAATAGCCATCCAAAAAATTTTAGTTTAATCCTATAAACTATGCATTACCTTATTCTATCATTCTATGTAAGAATGTTCATTTAGATGAATCTGTTTGATCTGATCCAATCAAGTGAAGTCAAATCGATATCGGTTTTTAAAACGAGATCCAAATACACCAAACTAAATTCATATTTGATCAAATCCAATTAAATAATAATTCGGTTTTCAAGAATCAATACATTTTAATAAATATATAATTTTTGTATTAACCCACTTTATAATAGAAACTAAATAAAATTATTTAATTAGTTGTGAACTAAAATTTACAAAACACTTAGATGTTGTTTGTTTTTTCTGAGGTAAAATGTATGCAGTGTGCGGACCACATCTGTAGACCTCTGCAGTAAAAGAGGTGGACCAAACGTCTGCAGTCTGAAAAAATAAGACTTTTGTTTTTTTAACATCTGCAGGCTATTAAAATAAATTGAAATATAAATAAACTGATTTTTTTAAACTTCAAAGTGAATTTTTAATATTTTTATGACTTTGTTATATATAATTAACGAATCTAAATCAACTTTTATGTATTATTGTATAAAAAATAAAAATAAAAATTTTATGAATTAACGTATATATTTGATAAAAACCAACAACTTTGGTTGCAAAGTTATAATAAAAATTATAATTAGTGATCAAAGAATTTGATACATAAATGGATGGAAATAAACTTCAATTTTTTTTCAATTAAATCCATTAAAAACGTACCATAAATATTTTCTCGAGATATTGACGATCCTGTATTAAATAATGTTTTACAAAATTTGGCAAAAAAAATATAAGAATATATTATTATTTTTTTCATATTTATATAAACAGCTTCAACAACTATTATTGTGATAAATTTTTATTTATAAATTTGTCAAAAATATCATATTTGTATCGTTGAACGTTTTTTTTTAAGTTTTGTAATTTTTCTTTTTCAAATTGTTTATCATTAATAAAGTTGGTAAAATATAAATTAAAAAAAAAACTTAAAAAAAATAAAGATATATATGTTTTTTTAGGATAGAAGATGTCTGAAGATATTAAAAGACTCTGGTCCACATCTGCGTCAACAAGAGGGCGCACAGACATTTTTACGTCTGCAGTCTTCAAAAAAACAAACAATCTGCGAATGCTAATGTCTGCGCGTGGTCTGCGCGGTGCAGAAAGAAGAGGTCATGCAGATCTACAGACAAAAAACAAACACTACCTTAGGCTATCCGGTGTGAGCGACGCCCATCAGCGTTTTTCTGACGTGGACAACCCGGTAACTATAACGCTCTAAAATTTTCAAATAATTTGTTTTCATTTTTAATTCTCAAGATATTATTCATAAATCCACATCATCACATAAATTGTAATTTATTTTCATGACAACATTAGAGTATCCCAAAATCCTCAAATCTCTATAAGCCGACAGATGTGTACAATCGAGCCTAAGCCTTCCCGAAATCTACAGGAGTACTCGAAACACATATCACATAACACGGTAAGCACAAAGCTTAGTGAGTCCCTCAAAATACCACATACAATAATTAGCCTCTCATGACTATATCTCGATAAGGACCCTTTGGTCATGTGTCTCAGTGAAGACCCTCTAATCCTACGGCTCGGTTGGACCCTCTGGTCCTATCTCAATAATGCATAAGATAATATACAACATAAATCACAAGACATAATACATGATATCACATATCTCAGTACAGACACATAAGATCAACATATACGCAGAATAATATAAGATAATAAGTCACAAAGACAGTATGCACTATAACACATAACACAGTATAAACAAATAAGACCCTCTGGTCAATAATGTACTAAGACCCACCGGTCACACAAAGGATACCACTCTAGGTAAATTAGTGAGAAGATTCACCTTAGTCTACGGCTAGAAATTCCTACACTTCTGTCCACTACACAACGAGCCCATACATACTAAGCCAAACAAGATCATTCTCAGATAACATTCAGAGTTATACCCAAAGCACAAGGCCCAATCTAAATGGGACCTATAAGGCCCAAACCCAAATAGATCCACTAAGGTCGAACTCAATAACTCCTTAGGCCTAACAGGGCAACCCAACAAGGCAGGACCATCAAGACCCAAAATAGCAAATCCCATCGTCAAGAACAAGTCCAAGTCCAAAGCCCACAACTCTATTGATCAGACGAACGCACGACGCTCATAGGCGGAACGTACGACGTTCGTCGCCAGATCTCTGACGGGAACTCAGGCCGGAACACGCTGCATTCCCAGAGATTACACACGGCGTTCCCGGCGAAACTCCAATTCTTGTTCTAATGAATTATTTCATTAAGTCCTTTCACCCAATACTCAGATCTGGTCCAAGAAGGCAGTTCTCAACAAAAAGTTCCCAACTTTATGCCTTGTCATGACTAAATGTTCTAAAACCCAAACCCAAACTTTATAATCCTTTTCATGGATAGAAGGAATGGACCAAGATCACATTTTTATGACTTAGAACACACAAATACCTCAGAAAAGACAACTCAAATGGTCTAGAGTAGCCCATGCTCATAAAGACCAAAGCTTTGGGATAAAAAGCACATAAAACCCACAACTAGCTAGATTAAACACATGATTCACTAAGATGGAAACTTTATACCTCTAGAAGTTTACAAAATTGATGAAGGTTCTGGATCTAGAAGCTTTACTCCACCCATAGCTTGATCACCAAGTTCCTTCTTCTTCAAGGACCAAACATAAGAAGTCATAACCCAACTAGATCCACATGAGAAAGCCACCAAGATTCAAACTTTATACTTTCTAGAGCTAGATCCATATGATTAGGGCTTGGATCCACAAGCTCCAAGCCAAGCAATGCTTCCACAAGAAACTTCTTCTTCCACAATAAGTACCAAAAACCCTCTTATTCACCAAAAAGCTCAAGAATCACTCAAATGGAGGCTAGGGTTTCGTTCTTAGAGTTGGAGGGGATAGAGGCTGAAGAATGGAAGAGGTTTGGGTCCATAATGATGCTTATAAAGGGGCCAAACCCTAAAAACGAGTCTTTGAAATAGCTCAGCAAACACCATGTGTTCCCAACTTGGCCCGCGTCATTTTTCCCTTGAACGACATGCGTTCCCATCCGATACGCCCTGCGTACCCGGTTCGTAACAAAACCCTCATAACTTCAAATGGTCATAACTTCTTCATTATAACTCCGTTTTTGACGTTCTTTATATCCACAGAAAGGTAACGAGAAGCCTTACACTTCTATCAACCTTATTTTTCCTGAAATCCACTCAAACTCAAATCCAAAATTCAAGAAAGGCCCGAACCAACACCTTTACCGATACCCTTGGGGTCTAAAGCACAACTCGAACCCTTTTATCACACAACCCACCTTATCCATATCCAAGAAGAGCCTAAACCTTTCTCCTTCAAAACCTTAAAACCCTCTCATACTCAGATTATGGCCCACGAGCCTTGAATCTCAAAACGATATGAAACAAGATGTTACAGTAACGGCTTTACGAGTATGGAACATCGCCCCACCTCGACGTTTTTTGGTGTCATGTTACAAGAAGTGGCGAGTCTAGAATATAAATTCACATGGTTCACTAAGCAAGTTCAACCAAACCAATACAAGTGTGAATTTGAAAATCAGATCGCACCAGCGGTTTGACCTGATGCACTCATCTTACCGTTTTTAATCTCAAAAAACCACTTGTTAGCAAACAAGGTGGAACCGACTGATTTTCCAATAACACTGGTTGAATCGGACCAACTGGACCTTTCAAAAAACAAGTTTTGATAAATATATGTATTAATTTTTTTTTTTTTAAAAAAACAACACCAGAAGCTATTTTATAATAATAAGATGCCTGCTTTATAATTTATTAGTTAACATAGATGTCAAGCACAAAGGTACTTAAAAGTTTTTTCACATCTTGTTATTTATAATATATTATCTCTCATATATTTCATTTTTTAACTAACTTAGATGATAAATATATGTATTTTTTTTTTCAAATATATTTTTTTTCTTTTAACTAACGCATTTTTTTTCCAACACAAGGTAGATCCTTTAATTTTTTTAGGTAGGTCCTAATTGTTTGGGTATAGAATTTATTGTAAATCTTGAAAAATTAGGTGGGTCAAAGGACCCACCTTAAGATGGTGTAGCCTCGCCACTGGTTACAAGGCGTTGCATGATAACGAAGGGAAACAAGACTTTTTCGCACGTTATGGCTTATTTGACAGTTGTAAAACAAGCTTGGAATTCTAAAAATGGCAGAAACAAAAATAGTATTTTTCGGGTTGGGACGATAACCAATTCAAGTAATTGCAAATTTCAAAAATGGCCCTTATAAAATGAAAGTTCTTGTTTAAAAATAAAAAAAATAAAAAAATTAAGTACAAAGTACAAACCTACAAATTACAGGACTGGTCCCTGGAGATTTGGACGTTTTTTTTTTCACTAACATCGTGATGGAAAATAAGGATTAATTGAAAAAATATAAAATAAATAAATCTTAAAAAAATAGAAAACAAAAAAAATGATGACATGGAATATATAGGATGTTATAACATGTTATAGCATTTTGTCAATTTCCTCCGAAACACCCTTTTGACATGGCTAGTGAGGGGATAACTTTTGAATATGATAATATGTGATAACATTTTACCCACATCCACCGGTCTTACTAAGAAAAATATATTTTAGTTTGTTAATTTACTTTTGATAAGAAGTACATATTAAAATATTAGAATAGATGGAAAATTTTAATCTACTAAAAAAAGTAACTTACTAAATTTATAAATAATTAAAGATATATAATAAAAAGAAAAAAATAATAAATTGATATTTGGTTTTTTGGATTATTCAGTTTTTAATTTATAAACCAAAACCAATCCAAAATCGAAAATAATAATTCGGTTTTGCTAAAAGTAAATCCAAAAATCCAAATATCGGAACCAAATCATATCTAGATTGTCCAATTTGACAATTGGGTTATATCTGAGTAATAAACAGCCTAATTCCATTCGAGCATCTTGCTATAGAAGAGGGATGGAAAAATAATAATAATAATAATAATAATAATGATAATAATAATAATAAATACCCATCTACATCTTAACATCTCAAGTTTTTCTTCGTGTATTTATGGTGTACCTGATAAGACGACCATTGACACCTTGAATTTTGGAGACTTTATGCTGTGCAACACTGTGACAACGATTATGTCAGCTTTCAATTACGGGTAGGGAACTGATTGTAATGACCTTTTAAATGCATGCAAGTTGCAGATGACGTGTTTTATTTTATGTCACAGTGAGCACCGTAGGCGGCAAAGTTGACTTGAATTGTGTTTAAATATTTCTAGACATTACAAGAATTGCTCGTGATTGTATCAGTTTAATTAGATGTTAATGATGTTCGATCCAATTTCAAGACTTTCATTTATTCTCACTCCCCTCTTGTGTACACTTCTTTTCTTTTTAGTAGCTACTGGTATTCAAGCACAAGCCAAGAGTACTCTTGCCCCAGGTGAAGGCAAGTTTTTATGCCGTATTTATCTTTCTGTCAAGATACCAAGTGACTTTATCCTTGTTTATGTGTGCATAAAAACTCAATTAGATAGGATGTGAAACTTGGGTTATATTCTAATTATTCCAAAAAGGACTTCCATAAGCAACAAATACGTATAGAGACTCCACAAATTTTCTCCCAGAACTCACAACACCTAAAAACTATGCACATTTGTTGCTGTTTTTATATCCACAAGTATTTTATGTTATCTTGCAGTGAATGCTCTTCGTGAAATAGCTAAAGAATTGGGAAAAAATAACTGGAATTTTTCCCTGAACCCTTGTGGTGGAGATCCCAGCTGGAACACAAAAGTGACAGACACAGGTTCTCAGTTTAAAAACAGTGTTCTGTGTGATTGCTCGTATCCTGGTGGTGTTTGCCACGTTGCTGAGATGTATGTAGTTTCGTTTTTTAATTAATTACATCTACTCCATATGCCTTTTTGCTTCTTTAATAAACGAAATTATAGTTACATAAATCAGTGTACATATCACTATATCTAATCTTTTTAAAAAATCCAATTAATATTCTTCGATGAATAAACATAATTTCCTCTCAGTGTGAAATTTGTGTAAACATAAATTATAGATCCAACTTTTCCTTTTGAACAGAGTTCTCAAGGGGCAGGATCTTGCAGGAGTTCTTCCTCCGTCTCTAGTAAAGTTACCTAAAATCAAGAAGATGTAACACAATTTCTTAATGTTTAAAATGTTGCCATATATACTTTAATCTATTATGATTCATGATGACATGGGTTGCTTGTTGCAGTGATTTATCGTTTAATTATCTAAATGACACCATACCTCCTCAATGGGCGTCAACAAATCTGGCCTTCTTGTGAGCTACTTCTGAATCTTGATTTTCTCTAAGTTGGTTTATATCTAAATATTAAAACTCACTGTGATATAGAGCTGTTACGGCTAATCGCCTGTCAGGAAGCATTCCAACATCTTTGGGGAAGATAACCTCTCTTGTAACTGTGTATACTCTCTGTCTCTCTCTCTCTCTCTCTCTCTCTCTCTCTCTCTCGCTCTCTCTCTCTCTCTCTCTCATGGTGATAGTTAAATAATGTTATTACATTCTTCATGATGGTTTCTGTTTAATAAATAAATGAACACCAGGATTCTGGAGAACAACAAGTTCTTCGGAACTGTTCCTGCTGAGCTTGGAAATCTAACAAATTTATCAGTTCTGTAAGGCCTTCTTCCTAATGTAGCTTTACTACAACCATTCCTGTTTGTAGTGGCTATGTAACTGATACATGTTTATCCTAAAATTGTAGGGTCTTGAGTGCGAATAATTTCACTGGTAAATTGCCAGAGGAGCTTAATCGTCTCACGAATTTGACAGAACTGTATGCACTCTTCACCCTTTCCAACAAACATTATAAAAAAATTTCATGTTTTACACTACCTTGAAATTTATCTTTCCCATTTTGTGGACTTTTTCTAAGTTAGTCATCACTACTTCTCACCTTTGTGCAGCCGGATAAGTAGCAACAACTTCAGTGGGAAAATTCCAAACCTTGGAAACTGCACAAAACTTCAGAAATTGTAAGTTTTTGATTCAGTATTTCTATTTATATCTCCAACTAAAGAAAATCTTCCTGGTGTCTTCCATAATTAAAACAAGATATACTCATGACTAAAATAGCAAAACTGGAGCTGTATCACAAAATGATCACATTCTGGGAAACTATCACAAAATAATCACCCCTTTTTCAAAATGGATTTTGTTGATGGATATTACTCATAAACAGCACACACACTCATAGTTTGTTTGTAATACGTGAATATGCAGAATGAAAAATTGGAGATGAATATATTTACGACTCAAAAAGCTGCACACTTATTCAAAAAGGCAAAGGGCTATATATAGCCTGAAAAAACAATAGAAATAAACAATATATAGCCTGAACCAAAGACCAACTTAACCATCAAGATTACCTAACATTTGTAAAATACATGAGAAGAATCCTGGAAGAAAAGTATAGGAAACTTTAATATGTACTTAGTAAAGCATGTGGTTATTATTAGAGCGCCTAGAAGAGATTTGAAAATCCTAGTGGAGTCTACCGAAATTGTTGTAAGTGCCCATTTGGACACGAAATTATATATTAAATTGGTTATAATGTGTAGTGACTTTTGACCTGCAAGGAAATTCTTGGGACGAGTATGCACGGACGGGTGTAAAAGGTAGTATAGATCTGTACTACCTAGTACAGGATTCGTACTTGGATTAGGAAGAGTCGCAAAGTTACTAAAGCAGTAGTAGTTGAGTTTGTTTTGTATGTTTCCGTTATTACCTGTGTTATGGTGATGACTAGGAAAATGATTTTGGATTCATGCCCAAGTGGCCATAAGGAGTCGAGACTGATTAATATAAATATGCAAAGCGAGTTGCTTGGTTCAGAGAACCATGTCTTGTGTAGAGACTGGCTTTAGTCGGAAGATTGAAGAAGGAGATGATCGAGGTGATCGATAAAAGTATTGCAGCCTTTGTTAGAGCTGAATCGCTGATAACTAGTGATGCCACTTATTAAGATGTGGTTGTAGGTCGTCATCCCATGTTCAAAGTAGGAAATATTGGATTGTTAACAAAAGATAGAAGGTGTTTTCCATGTTAGTATTTGACTCGTAGAGACAAGAGTCTAGTTTGTTGTGTATCTGTCGTGTTGTGGAAGGTCATTAGAGCGTGACCATTCATTCTATTATTATAAGTAAACACCTTATCGTGTGTTGACTTTATGACCTAATTTAGGAAGAAGCAGGAGTCTCCAATAAAATTCAAGTTTGTGACACAAGAGTTGGGATTGAAGGTCTGTATGTGGATAAAAGAAGGTACAGGTTCAAGTACCATCAGCAAATAAGTTCAAACTTATTTGCTTTTCACTCAGAAGGATAGAAGAGCTACAATCGGTGTAGCTAATACGTGAAGTTGAAAGTGTCTTGTGTGCGTTTGCACCTAGTGTTTCAGATATGATCAAAACGATCATTATAGAGGGTTAGTTAGAGCACAACAAGGTTAACAGTCCCAGAGAAGAGGGAGGAATTGTATTAAGACCAGTAACCATTGTTGTTGCTAGTGATTTCCATTACGTTGGTAATACATTATTATACCATTTTGTATGTATGTGCACTGGTGGACAACTTCATGCTTGCCAAGATCTTGATCGATCTATGGTTGTGTTATACGAGAAGATCACTCATGAGAACAAACAATGATACTACGTTGAGGATGTTAAATCATGTATATGACAATTAGGAGTTTCTTCCAAGGAGAAAATGAGCTACAAATCACATATGCAAAGCCAGTTGGGCTTTGATCGGTTATGAGTAGCAACTGGTAAGGGTTCGAACCCAAGTGGGGGAGAACCAACCATTAAGCAAAAAGTGAAAAAAGAAAATCGACTTCGATTTATTAGACATAGATTGGTGTGCTAAAGTCACCGATTGTAATTATTAGTTAGTGTTATTAGACAGCTAGCTTACTATAATTAGATTGAATATGACTCTATATATAGAGCTCCTCTATGTACAGTAACATATTAATACACAATATACATAATTCTTATACCAAAGTTTATTATGGTATCAGAGCCAATCATCCAACCCTAAGGTAGCCGCCACTTCTCTTCTTCTTTTTCTTCTTCTTCTTCTTTTTCTTTCCCTGTTCCTGCAAATCGGTGAACAATGGCCATTGCAGCCTTCACCACAGTGGAGAAAACTAATCACAACTCTAACAAGTTTGGATTTACCTTAAGCCTACCAATGATGGATATTGGAAAACAATGATCCAACCCTTCCTCATCACAATTGGTCTTTTTGGCTATATCGATGGATCTATTTCTTGTCCATCTAAAGGGGTATCCTAATTTTTTTTAGAGTAACCTAATTTTTTTCCTGGGGTACTTGGGTTTCCCGGGTTCGGGTTCGGTTTTAAACCCAAATCCTAATCGAATCCTTAGCTAACCTCAAGTGTTGTTATATAAACATGAAGTTGAAGTATATTTTGATACTTAAATCGATATGGGACTCAAAGTAGATATCAAATAAAGCATGAGCATAACAGGTTTATATAATAGAAAAAAATGGTTGAGTTTACATGTGTTTAGCGATGTGGGATAGAATAGTTGGGAAAATAAAACAAAAATAAACAAAGAATATGTAAGAAGCGAGAATAGAACTCAAGACCTTTGCTTGAATAAGCCAAAGCCGTAACCAGTAGACCAACTGTTTGTTTATGTTTATAAGTGGATGGATGCGTATATATACATTATACCGAATTTTTTTTTTTGAGGGATACGTAAACAAAAATTACACTACCGAAAAAAAATTTGAGGGGTATCCCGGGCTACCCCGGGATCCCCTTGGATCCGCCCCTGACACCAGCCCCTCAACCAAATCCTGATTATTCTACATGGATCTCCAATGATGCTCACGTCTGCATGTTGCTGCTTTCAACGATCTTTGAAGACTCAATCAAACATGTACGCGGTGATACTTCTCATGAATTATGGCTTTCCTTGGAAAGTGCTTATGCACCACGCACATCCTCACAAGAATACACCCTCAAAACTCAATTTCTCAAGATTGAGATGAAACATGAAGAAACATCTGCTACCTATCTTGCTCGAGCACAAGAGGAGTCACATGCTTTAGCAAACATTGGTGAGCCTATGAAAGAAAAAGGCACTGTTATGTTGGTTATTTCAGGTCTAAGAGAAGAATACAATTCCCTGAAGTCCACCTTGATTGCAAGACAGCCTCCTGTTGCATTTTTTGGAACATTCTAGATTACGTGTTAATCATGAAAACATGATAAAAAAAAGATCAAATCCACTCTTCCTCGCTTACTCCTAAAACGGTACAATCTCTTCAAAAATTGATGACACAATTGGGGTTTAATGTACAACCTGCACAACAACCAAATTAAGTTGCACAACAACCAAATCAAGAGTTTTATATTGCTCGTGCACCAGCCAACCGTGATCGTGGTTCTTCTAGTCGACGTGGTCACAGGTACTTCAACAACAACCGGTCGTACAACACCAACAATCAAAACAACCGAACCTCAGGCTCCACTGCAGGCAACAATAGTAGATTTGTTGGGCCTCTAATCTGAATACAGTCTATGGTTCTTGTACCATGACCCAGCAACAATTCGTCCACCAAGATAAGCTCCACAATTAAACTTTACTGATTATCGCTCACACACATCATCATCATGGTTGTCGGACACCGGTGCAAACAGTCACGTGGCACCTAATCTCAATGGTTTTGACAGATCTGAGCCTTATGATGGTAAGGATACACTTCATGTTGGTAATGGAAAATGTTTTTCTATTCTTCATATTGCTTCTACGTCTTTTAATTCACCAAACAAAACCTTTTCAATAAACAAAATTCTACATGTCCCTCAAATCAAACGAAACTTTCTTTCTATACAACATCTTTATCAAGACAACAATGTATTCTTTGAGTTTCACTCTACCTTTTTTTGTATGAACGATACGGTTACCAGAACTATCCTCCTCATGGGTGCTAGTAAAGATGGTATCTACTCTTTCTCTCTACCAAAGATTCATCTCGTTTCCAATGTTGCCTTTTCTATTGTTCGAGCTTCTCCAACAACTTGGCATCAAAGACTTGGACACCCCCACCAGCAGCTTTTATACTCTGATTTCGAAAAACCATCTCCCTATTACAAATAATTCTGCCATTTCTTTTTGTAATTCATGCCCTACGAGAAAATCCTCAAAAATGCATTTATCTTCTTCAAATCATAAAAGTTCACATGTCTTGGATTTAATATTCTATGATGTTTGGGGACCTGCTCCTATTACTTCCTTTTATGGTCATTGTTATTTTTTACTTTGTGTTGATCATTATACTAGATATATGTGGCTATTTCCCATAAAACAAGAATTTGATGTGCTCAGCACATTTAAACAGTTTCATACAATGGCTAAAAGACAATTTCAAACTAAACTCAAATCAGTTCAAACAAACTAGGGAGGGGAATTTTGAAACTTATCTTCCTTTTTCAAAACTCTTAGAATCATACACAATCTCTCTTGCCCTCATACAAGCGAACAAAATGGATTTGTTGAGCGATGATACCGCCATATAGTGGAAACTGATCTCACCCTCTTGGCTTGATATGGTGTTCCAATGCAATTTTGGAACTTTTCCTTTGAGTTTGCTACATATTTGATAAACTACATGCCCTCTAGCACTTCATTAATTATCTCTCCTTTTGAACATCTTCTTAATCGCATACCCGATTTGTCTTTCTTACGTGTCTTCGGGTGTTAATGTTTCCCTCACCTTCATCCATACAATCCACACAAGATGGATTTCCGCTCTCTACCTTGTATCTTTTTAGGGTATGGTTTATCTCATCATGGGTATCAATGCCTAGATCCTACTACAGATCGCATTTATGTTGCTCGACACGTACAGTTTAATGAAGCACATTTTCATTTTCTCCAAACATCATCACCTACACCTCCTACTCCCTCACCTGATCCATATTTCTCATCCTATCCATCACCTAGCCCACTTAACTTAAGCCCAACCAAAATACCTACCCCATCTACAACCTAAAATACAACCGACCCTAACCAAACAGCCTCCTCACCTTCTTTTCCATCATATAACACTGACATTCCCACCACCAACACCTCTTCACCTCCTAATAACCATTCATGACCACCTCTGCAACATACTTAGAGCCTCCGAAAAGCCACCCAACCCACTACTACTACTCAACCTCCTACAAATACCTCCACAACTGAAAGCCAACTGTGTACACGACCTCAAAAATTTTGTCAAAACCCTAAGCAGAAAACTCCATACAATACATCTTCCTTTCACACCTCCATAGACTATCCCCTTGCCGAACCTTCCACCTTTTCTATTGCCAACCGAAGTCCTCAATGGTGTGTTGCCATGAATGAGGAATTCACTGGCTTGATGAGAAACGATGTATGGACCCTAGTACCACCTGTTCCTAATGCTAATGTTGTTGAATGTAAATGGGTGTACAGGTTGAAACGTGATCAAAACGGCAATATAAAGCGTTACAAAACATGTTTGGTGGCAAAAGGTTTCAACCAGCAACCAGGAATTGATTATCATGAGGCAATTAGCCCGATGGTAAAATCCACAACAGTTCGTGTAGTTCTGTCACTTGCTGTTACAAGGCAATTCACTTCGTCAACCAGATGTTTAGAACACCTTCTTGCATGGTGATCTCCAAGAAACCGTTTATCTACGACAACCACAAGGTTTTATTGATCCACATAAGCCGAATCATTTGTGTTTGCTTCATAAGTCCTTATACGAACTCAAACAGGTCCGGTTTAATCGCATTTCTGGAGTCTTGTTACAGCTTAGATTTCAAGGATCTAAACATCATCTTAATCGACAACAATCCCCGGTTCATTGACCACATCATTTAGCGACTAGGCACTACTTTTATGATCCAAGACATGGGTCGAATTTCATATTTTATAGGGATCGAGGTAGTTCCCAAAGGTAATGATTTTCTTCTTTCCCAGAAGAAGTACATCAATGAAATTATTCGCAAGGCAGGTCTCTCAAACTCCAAACCGGTCGACTCTCCCATGGCCACTAAATCAAACTTGCCTCTTGCTAATAATCCTTTGCTTGAGAATCTGGTTCAATGCATACAAATAGTTGGGGCGCTACAATACCTAACTCTTTCCAGACTAGACATTACATTTGAAGTTAACAAAGTCTGTCAATTTATGCACTCCCCCACATAAAATCATTCGTCAGTGGTCAAACGAATTCTTCGTTATCTTCAAGGAACCTCTCATTTCAGCTTGTTGATTCAACAAAAATCAGCCTCTGTCATCCACACATACATTGATGCCTACAGTCGATCTCTCACAGCCTTCTCCGATGCAGACTGAGTTGGCTCTCTCGATGACCGTCGATCCACGGGGGGATTTGCCATCTACCTTGGATCTAGTTTGATTTCATGGTGTGCTCATAAACAACATACTGTCTCTCGGTTATCTACAAAGTTCGAATACAAAGCTTTAATAGACATGATTGCTGAGTTAACTTGCCTTGAGGCGCTTCTAAAGGAACTTCATGTCTCTATGACATCAGTTCCTATTTTGTGGTGTAATAATTTAGGTGCCACCTACCTTACAGCTAATCCGGTATTTCATGCTCGCACAAAACATGTGGAAATTGATTTTCAGAGAAAAAGTCGCTCAAAGAAAGCTCTCAGTACAATTCCTCTCAACGATTTCTTCTGCTTAGATCCAAGCTAGAGGTCGCACCCCGGCCTTAGCTTGAGGGGGAATATTAGACAGTGATTGGTGTGCTAAATATGTCACTGATTATAATTATCAAATAGTGTTGTTAGATAGCTAGTTTACTATAATTAGATTGAATATGACTCTATATATACAGCTCCTCTATGTACAGTAACATATCAATACACAATATACAGAATTCTTATACCAAGTTTATTACGATTTGACGTCAAGATCCAAAAGAGTGGCATCACAAGAAGCTAATAAATAACTATTAGCTTCAGTTCGTGCAATGTAGATAATAAAATGGATGTTTTGGTTAGCAAGTGAGAAAATGAAATAAGATATCATGAGGAAACTTGAAACCTTTACTTGTACCTATGGGAAAATGAGAGCATCTTATCTTAAATCTTGTCATCAAGTATCCCAGGATGGTATACCACCACGATGTGTTATGGGTTCTTTATACAAAGTCTAATTTCGTGTTCAGCCCTATACGGCAAAGTGTGTCATAAAATATGATATGAAGATAGTTTGCTTATTAGCCTAAGTGATCTAAATGAAAGTCATAGTAATCGTAAATACGAAAGTGTTCATATAAAGAAAGCCTAAATCTTACTTCGTATGAAGAAGTTATGATTTTTAGAAGTTTTGATGCGACACAATACGACAGTGTGCGACATAGAAATAGAAATGAAAATTGGTTGATTGTTATCTATAACAATCTAAATGAAAGTCATAGTTCTCGTAAATACGAAGTCGTCGATATAGTAAACGTCGAGAACAGAGTTTGTATGAAGAAGTTATGAATTTTTGCACAGTTTTTTACAGTGTAATCTTCATAGACTCTAAAATTAAAAACAAAATAAGAATTGACCAACAGAGTGTAAATGAAAGTTGTACTACTTGTCGGTACAAAATCAGGGATATAAGGAACATCGAAAATGAAGCTCGTATGTGAAAGATATGATTTTTTGTAGTTTTGAAATTTACCAAAAAAATGCGACCAAGATGGCGCCACGTGTCATGATCTGAGAGGAAGGCTTGCCACCTAGGCAAGGGCACGGAACGCCTATGTTAGGGGCACGGCGTGCCTCCCAATATGGCAACGTATAAATAGAGTTTCAAACTTGATTCTTTCTTCACACAATCTTTTCTTAACCTTTCTCTCTAGTTACGATTTTTCTGCGGTTTATCGGGGTTCCCGAGAATTTTACTGTTTTGAGGCTCTAAAGAATTAGAGAGCACGGAGAAAAAGAGTAATCGGAGTTGGATTTAAGTTGCACTTACTATTCTTTAAGTGTAACTTATATTTATATCCATAGTCGCTATTATGAACCTATAAATAAGGTGTATCAATGATTCCAGCCATACTACTAATTTATTTACTTAGGGGACCGATGCCTAAGCTAGATCTAGTGGGATGTTTAAAGTGGATTTTCCAAACAGTATACTCTATATACTAAACGGATCCTACATCCGATATAATCTTACTTGGTTATTCCTTATTTGATAGAACTTAAGTATTCATTGGGATTATTGGGGAATCTGGAAATAGTTTATATAACATTCTAAATATGAACAAACACTGAGACATAGTAATATTCGTATTTACTTTGTTTAAAACAGAGATGAAGTCTCAAACAATGAGTTGGCCGAACCATGGATCTTTCACCTCAGTCAGGTGAGTGCATAGTTACTTTCATGAAAAGGATTTTAATACAAGTATTTATTAAAAGTATTAAATATATGTTAAATTTTTATATGTGGATTAAATGTTTAAGATCTGGAATATGTGTAAACTTAGAATCTTTGGGCATACTGCCTACTATCATGTTAGTGAGGAAAAACTTGAAGCAAGAGACAAAAAAGATAATTTTCATGGGATATGCATCAGCTGTAAAAGGCTATCACCTTTGGTTTTTGGAAGATTCAAAGTTTATAATTAGCAAATATGTTACTTTATGTGAACTTAAATGTAGCTTCTTCGAAAGTTATGGTGCCAAATGGTGATGACATTGAGACGGTCAAGTCTCAAGTAGTTGATATAGATTATAGAACCTAAAAACCAACAAGGTTCTAGTTTTATTCACGAGGAAGATAATGGTGGTATGCACAACGATATTGAACATGAGACGGTTCAGATAGAAGATGTACACGAACCAAAGGAACAAGAGCTCGATGACAGTTTCGTCTCTACTAGGACGATGCGAGCGTATAAGAAAGTTCAAATGTTGGGGTTTAATCAACTTTTGAAGCACTACGGATAAGAAAATTTGGTTGAGTACGCATTCTCGATGTAGGAAGATGATTTGATTTCCTTCAAGGAAGCTATTTGGAATGACAATAGTGAGAGTTGGCTAGCTAATTGAGTCTCATTAGAAGAACTAAACTTAGGAAGTGGTCCCATTGCCCATAGGGAAGAAAGCTATTGATTGTAAGTGGGTGTACAAGAAAATAGAGGACCCTTCTGAACTCCGTGGTACAAGGTACAAGGCAAGGGTAGTGGATAAGTGGTTTTCACAAAGAGAGGGGGTTGACTATAATGATATATTTTCTCCGGTAGTGAAACACACTTCCATTTGGGTGTTGTTGAGTATTGTTGGTGATGGTGATTTACAGTTGGACCAACTCGATGTAAAAATGCTTTCTTACACGAAGAATTGGCTGAGGAAATCTATATGCATCAACCACATGGATATAAGGTCGTGGATAAGGAAGGTCAAGTATGTCGCTTGAGGAAATCACTGTATGGATTGAAGCAGTATGCTCGGTAGTGGTACAAGCAATTTGACCCCTGCATGTTGAAGCATGGATTTTCCAAAAGTCGGTATGACTGTTGCGTTTATATGTTGAAACTTTGTGGAAGTGATTGTGTATGTATTCTTTTGTATATGGATGACATCTTATTGCTTTGAAGAGCGAGGTGGAAATAGATAGGCTGAAATCTCAACTTGGTAAAGAGTTTGAGATGAAGGACATAGGAATTTCCAAGAAAATATTTGGTATGGAGATTAGAAAAGAGAGGTCAAACCATCAATTGTTCTTGAGCCAGAAAGTCTATATAGAGCGGGTTATTATGAGGTTCGGGATGCAAGATACCAAGTCAATGGTGACTCCATTGGCTCCACATTTTAGGATCTCTAGTAGACAAGTTCCTTATGATAGTGCAGTTAGTAGTTTCATGTATGTCATGGTGTTTAGACATCCAAATATTTCATAGGTGATAGTGTGGTCAGTGTGGTCAGCAGGTTCATGGTGAACCCGAAGAATGAACATTAGGAAGCTATAAAATGGGTCATGATGTATTTAAAAGGAACCACTTATATGGGTTTATGCTTTGATGGAGATACATATGGAATTACTAAATTTGTGGATTCAAATCATGTTGGTGATATGGATAGATATCAGTCTAGTCTACGATGTCCGGTTAGTTGGCGATCGATGTTACAAGAAACATTAGCACTTTCTACTACAAAGTCCGAGTACATGACTATAACAGAGGGAGTTAAGGAAGCATTATGGTTGTGGGGTTTCTTATATGATTTGGGGATTGAGCAAAAGATTGTGTAGACTTGTGGTGAGATAGTCAAAGTGCAATTCACTTATTTAAGAATCAAGTTTATCATGCTCGTACCAAACATATAAATGTCAGATATCATTTTGTGCGGGATGTCATAGAGGATGATGGTATTTTTCTTATGAAGCTACATACAAATGAGAACCCAATATACATGTTAACTAAGGTGGTACCAGATGGCAAGTTTAAGCATTGCTTGAACTTGCTTAATATCAATCAATGTTGATTGCCCTTTAGGGAAATGGCCTTGTGGGACGGTGTCAGGGTGAGGTGGAGTTATCACCCGGTGAGATGAACTATGATGGCTTGATCCCAAGTGAGGGTACATAATCAGCCATGGGCAAATGGTGCATCCGGATTGAGTTCTACATATCAAGGTGTGCATTTTTTTTTTGTGAATCGTCTAAAATTTTAGGTCTATCAAATGATGTTCAAGGTGGAGAATTATAAGTTTGTAACCCAGTTATTTATTTAACATCCCAGCTCTTGACCTAAGTAATATGGCCCATATATCTTGTTATGTGATACTCGGTGAAGAGAGGCATGGAAAAATATAGTATCACATAAATTGTAGAGGGAAAAGTGAGGTCAGTTTCTTAACTTAATACAAAAGGCTTTATCTTCTCTTGTGGGTGTAGCCAAGTTTGTTGAACCACGTAAATCTTGTGTTATTCTCTATTTACTTTCATTCCTTGGTTATTGTCATTGTTTGTATTTGGGCCTAAGAGCAAGAACAGGAATCTGATCACAAAAGGCACGATTAGTTGCTTTTTTTTTTTTCTGTTTTCTACATTGTTTATGCTGAAACAAGTTATACATTTATTACCTTTTGATCACCAAGAAATTCTTGTTTCAGAATCGCCTACCAGGTTAGAGGTTGCAGCAACAGTATATGAGAAAAATTATCATAGTTGTTGTCTTGTTCTGCCAATTCTACATACCCTTTTAATTTCCACCAAATCTCATTGCTCTTGGAACTTTTCAATATTGTCTTCATTTTGAGGCTCCACGGACGCTATCCCCCCCCCCCCCCCCCCCCCACCCTCCCCAAGCACACAAATGGACACTAAACTTTTAAGGGTTGAATTGAAGAACTCGTGTCATTGCTTATCATGGCTGGAAACAGTGGCTGAGAAAAATGGGTCAGATACAAATTTGTTGTAAAAGAAAGTTTTAACGATAAATAACAGAGTACAAACAGAGAGCGTAACTATTAGAGATCTGCAAATTCTATCACGGTGAGAAGAATACAAAGCTTTTATAAAGATAAAAAAAAAATTGCGAAGTGCTAAAAGCAAGCATCTGCGAGAACATGGACCACTTAATTGAAATAAACTAACCATTAACAAGAACATAAAAGTAAACACTTAAGACTAACACTGGGTTATAGTTGGATGCTTGAGCACAACTATTCAACATTATGCCAAAAAAAAAATCACATGGCATGAAATTATATATTCATTGTGCTTGTTCAATAGCTTAAAGTCCACCGTCTTCCTTTTCTCAATGGTCATCATCTACGAATTGTGTAAGGTCGTTTTCCGAACTGATATTTCCACCTTATGCTCAGGTTACATGAAATCGATAATCCAAAAAGACATTTGTGAATCTAGGCACAAAACCACAAGCCAAATTGATAGACGAATTATGGGTTTGTTATAGAAGAGAGAGAGAGAGAGAGAGAGAGAGAGAGAGAGAGAGAGAGAGAGAGCTGAGAAGGGTCTCCTATGGCTCTATAGAGAAGTCATATTTATACTTGATAGACTGTGGTAAGCATCTTCTACATTAGTTAAATAAATCACGAATAAAGGCATAATCAATGGTTTCCAAAACTGATGAGATTTGTTAATCTCACCGTAATTACCCACTAGAATTTGGATTTACCACTGCGAGGGGCTCTACCCATTAGATCCTGCTAGGGGCGTTGCCCCTAGGACCCTGGAAGAGGGCGCGTCCCCCTTAACCCCTGTCATTCTATCATACCGACTTATCATTCAATCTTATATATGTGTGCACTCCGCACTCACCAAACATATTATATAGAGTACAAATTATAAGCCCCTTAGCTCATATATTAGTTCCAATTACACAAAATATCTGGTTACACTAAAATCACCAACAATATGGAGCACCATAATAACTAAATTGGTTATTTAATCATTCCTTTTTTTTTTTTTTTTGCTTCCTGTCATGATTTCTATCTTTGATCCTTAGAGAGATCCAAGGTAGTGGTCTAGAAGGACAAATACCCGAAACTCTTTCCTTCTTGAGAAAAATAACAGAACTGTAAGTTAAACAGGTACTCCCTCCATCAGGATATTCAATTCTTTATATTCCTGCAATAAGTACTAATTAATCAACATGCCTTTATGTAATCTATGTGCAGACGAATTTCTGATTTAAGTGGAGAGGGCTCACATTTTCCAAATCTGAGTAGGATGGCAAACATGACTAAGTTGTAAGTGATAGGATTTAGAAATCTATTAACAAGTCTTTAATTTCAAAACCGGTACCTTCATAAACTTTGCTGGATGTTGCAGGATGTTGAGAAGCTGCAATATAATTGGGACTATTCCAGGTTATATATCGCAAATGTCCAATTTGAGCCATCTGTAAAAGTCCTCCCTGTCTAGACCATATGCATTGTATCTTATGTCTTTGTACATTATGATCTTCTTTAGTCTATGTTTAAATTTCCTGAAGTATTTCTTCCATATATATTCACATACTTGCACAGAGATCTCAGTTTCAACAATCTGAATGGTGATATACCAGATCTAAGTGAAAAGCATGTTAAAAAAATGTAAGAAAGATATGCATTTACTTTTTCCCAGTATTATTTTCTTCAAAACTATTATATTATTGATCACCGAATCATCTATATTTGCCATGGTATTCTGCTCTTAAGTATCTTTGAATTGTTGAAATGACTCGGCATCTGATTTGACTAGATATCTGACTGGTAACTCCCTGGAAGGCAGTCTTCCTAAATGGATCGCAGATAAAGATCTGTATGTTTTTTCGACCCTCGTTTTCATATTAAATTTTCTTAGAAGACACGTTTGTAATAATTCATAGGCACTGATAGGTCATGTACTGTAATGCAGTGTAGATCTTTCCTACAACAACTTTAGTAAAGACACTGTGCCACAAGATTGCAGTGAATCACTGTAAGTTTTCAGAACTCAAATGATCTTTTCATATGTACACATACAAATTGAAGTTAAAGTTTCTTTCATTTATTAGGAACTTATTCAGAAGCTACTCAAGTGGGAATAACTCGTAAGCTTAAACCCTACTACTATGCATCAAATGAATGAAAATTCTATTGAATAAGAGAGGCGCCAAGTTTTCATGTTTAATTTCTTGCAGTGACCTTGTGAAGTGCCATAGCAGCCTTCAATGCTTAGAAGGTGATGAACATGCTTTCAAGTTTTTTTTATAAAAGTATAGCAAAGCTGATCTGCTTTATGTTTCTCCAGACTACTATTCAGTTTATATCAATTGTGGTGGGCCAGGAGTTACCATTGGAAACAAGACTTATGAAGCAGATGAATATCTAGGTGGACCTGCAAATTTTTTTCCTTCAAGTGATCGTTGGGGATTTAGTAACACAGGAAGTATATGGTCTGGTGATAATAGTGATTCACATTACATAGAAAATAATGCATCTGTACTCACTATGAATGACTATGAACTTTACACAAGAGCTCGCCACACTCTGCTTTCTCTCACTTACTATGGTCGTTGCTTGGCAAATGGAAAGTATACTGTGACTCTACATTTTGCAGAGATAGTTTTCAGAGACAGCCAATCTTACAAGAGCCTTGGAAGACGTGTTTTTGATGTTTATGTTCAGGTTGAATTTTCTTTTTTTTTCTTGAACTTTTAGAAGTGGACGATTTTCATATATCAATTAGATATATTTGTATCGATTCTGTTAGTGAAGACTTCCCATTTTGTGCAAGAGACTTGTATTTTGTTGGATTTCACTTATGCTTTCTCCTTTTTGCAGGGTGTAACCAAATTGAAGAACTTTGATATAAAGATTGCAGCAGGTGGGGTTGATAAGGAAGTAAATATAACCTTAAAAGGCATACTTGTTACTAATAAAACATTAGAAGTCCGGTTCCAATATGCTGGAAAGGGTACAACAGCTGTCCCATTGAGAGGGGCTTATGGTCCTCTTATATCTGCCATTTCTATGGTCGCAGGTATGCTTATTCTCCACATATTTTAACTTATCTTTTTTTTTTCACAGACATTTATTATGTGTATAATTGTCATTTCTATAATATTGATGATCATCAATTGATAATATGTTCAAGCGGCTTACTAATACATTTTTCCGTTAGAGTTCAAGCCTATAAGTCATGGGAAAATAGCTCATGGGAAAATACCTCAATGGAAAAAATATGCATTTGTTGCCATTGGAGTGGTGGCAGCAGCTTTGTGTCTAAGTTTCCTAATTCTTGGCATCGCATGGAAGAGGGGTTATATAGGGGACCAAAATTCAAGAGAAAAAGGTGTTTAATTACTATTTAATTTAAATCGTGCCATATACTTGTTTGTTTGTGAAATACATTTGTTTCATTGGTAAAATATTGTTTCCCTGTAGACCTAAGAGGATTGGATTTGCAGACTGGTGTATTTACATATAGACAAATCAAGGCTGCCACCGACAATTTTGCTGATTCAAATAAACTTGGGGAGGGTGGTTTTGGATCGGTTTACATGGTAACATTGTAAATGCATTAAATTTTCTTTTTAACAATTCACATTGTGAAAAATCTACAAAACTTCAGTGGTAACTTTTTCTGATGTAAAAAGATAAAATATGAAAGAATATGAATCATACTAAAGTGTACATCTATTTTTCTGATTGCAGGGTACCCTATTAGATGGAACTCCAATTGCTGTGAAGAAACTCTCTTCGAAATCAAAGCAAGGAAATCGTGAATTTGTGAATGAAATAGGCATGATAGCTGGTATACAACACCCAAATGTTGTAAGGCTATATGGCTGTTGTGTGGAAGGCAACCACCTACTACTTGTTTATGAGTACATGGAGAATAATTCTCTAGCACATGCTCTATTTGGTATTCTCCTTTCCATATTCTTCTTAAGTAATAACTCTCTCACCCTATAAGAACTTTGAAGTTTATATTTCACTTTGTACATTAAAATAATTTTATCATTGATCAAATGTCTTAAATACTAATTAGTAATAATGGACCAAAAAAGATCCAGCAAAAATAGACCCAACCTTTTTCAAACTCAATCTATTTTCTGGTTTACAAATTAAACAGGTCAACCCCTTATGCATGAAAAAATAGACTGGTCTAAACCGCACCGAATGTACAAAGACATAAGATACAACGCATAGGGGGGGGGGGGTGTTCCCTTGCCTATGTGGCACTGAGTCCGGCCAAACCGCAGTCCACTCCCTTGAGCCTTAGTAACTTTGAACAGTTACTTGGATTCGTTATATATTTAAGTAATGTCTATGTCTAAGGTTTTGTGTTTTTTAAATTTCAAATCTAAATGGGTCAGCACAAGTACAATGTATCTGGTACATCTAACTGGTTGGGTCGGGAAAAAAAAGAAGATGGAAATCTAACATCCTATTAATTGAACAGCTTTGGTTTTGGATGAAAATCTCAATCTGTTTAATTAAGCAGGTAATCCAACATGACCCATTGTAATCGACAATGAAAATAATCATAATGATGATAATGAGACATATTAGGTTGAACATTTGCCAAAAAAACCAAAATGTTACAGATTATATAGGACACCCCAAATTGGGTATTGTGGCAACTTTAGTTTTCCATTCACAACTTGACTAAAATTCTTACATAAAATCTCAGAGCACAATAACTCTAAGTTAGAAAGTGATTGGCCTACAAGACAAAGAATTTGTGTTGGCATTGCAAAAGGCTTGACATTCTTGCATGAGGATTCGGTGCTCAAAATGGTTCATAGGGACATCAAGGCTACAAATGTACTCTTGGATGCTGACCTTACACCAAAGATCTCAGATTTTGGTTTGGCCAAACTTGATGAAGAAGAAAACACTCACATTACCACTAGAGTTGCTGGAACTATGTGAGTAGTAGTCTTGTTGTTCCTTCTAATTATATTATCTTCAATATTCATTTGTTCATTTTGGTTTTGGTGCTTCAGAGGGTACATGGCACCCGAGTATGCATTACGGGGATACTTAACCTACAAAGCAGATGTATACAGTTTTGGAGTTCTTGCACTAGAAATTGTTGTAGGAAAGAGTAATATGAAATATCGGCCAACTGAGGATTATTATTGTCTTCTTGATTGGGTGAACCTCTGTCTGATAGAACTATAGTTTGATTTTTCCCCACAAACCCCAACTTATTGACTGGGTCTTATGATATATTTGTTTGCTCTTTTTAAGGCTGTTGTTCTGCAACAAAAGGGGAAATTGATAGACTTGGTGGATCCAAGATTGGGCTCTGAATTCAACAAAAAGGAGGCAGTGCGGATGATCAAAATTGCTCTATTATGCACTAATAAGGCCCCGGCTCTTAGGCCTACCATGTCTGAAGTGGTTAATATGCTTGAGGGTCGTACTAAAATAAAAGAACCAAACATGAATGTAATTATGCTGAGGAGGAATTGATGCTAAAAGAAATTGGACCAAAGTTTCACGAGATGAAGCCCCATGAATCTGATCAAACAGAGATTTCTATTGAACCAACAGCTTTCAGCTCGCACGACCTGTATCCTGATAGTCAAATTTCTGAAAAATGTTGATGTGTACTGGCGTAAGCATCAGTATACTAGTTAAGTTCTTAATACTACTTCTATAATGAGATGCTTATATTTCATTTTAAGGATTTTGAATATCTTGTTGTGACACTAATACAGTATGAAGCATATAGTTATATACATGTGTGCATTGAAACAATATCTTTGATCATTCAATCCCCTGCGGCTTCTCATGCTAAAACGCTGGTCAGCTCATTGTTCTTTGCTGTTTGACTTTTCTTGATTTGGATCTAGCTTTTCGAGTATGATGGAAAAACTATGAATCCAATAAGGTGTTTATGGTATTATATATATACAAGTAAGTTCAAATGAAAACAGTAAATAGTATGAAAACGTAAAAACATTATGTTTATATTATTATTTTGCAATGAATGTTGTATATGTGTATTGTTGAAGTAATTCTAATATAAATATTAACGTTTGATTATTCATATATTCATTAGAATGTTATTATTCTATTATAAATTTATGTATGTGCATTTTTGTAGTAAATTCTAAATTTAGTTTTAACATCTAAGTTTTTATTTATTCATTATTGAATTATGACATAAAGTTGTGCAAACAAAATTCGTCACAAAATAATAACATAAAAGTAGTGTTTTTATGTTTTCACATTATTTACCGTTTTTATTCGAACTATATATATATATATATATATATATATATATATATATATATATATATATATATATATATATATATACACACGCTTTAAATTCCAAGAAATGGTAGTCAAGAATGTAATCAGAGAACCCAAGTTCAAAAAATGAGCTTTTAGGCAAAGAATGGCAACGAGTGAGGTACATGGGTCTTTGCAAATGGTTGCACCAGTATTCGATCGGATGAAAAGGTGGGGTCTGCTGTCTGTTGTCACGAATTCTACTATGGATAAAAATAACCAGTATAATGACACTAAAATTGATGAGATAAAAGATGAGCTTGTGGTAGTGGGAGCTATGGACTCTAGTATAATTTAATTGCTTGCCAACCGCTTGAATGTAGATAGGTTCTAAAAATGCTTCCTACTTAAGACCAGTCATTGTTACCCTTGACCAGGACGAAAGCAGGAAAAATGAGTAAGAAACTGTGCAACCACAAACAAGGTCGTGTAGGAATTTTTTTTTTTTTTTTTTTTGAGAGAGAGAGGGGGGGGGGGGTATGGAATGAAGATGAAACCCTGCAAACAAAAATTAACCATACCATTTTATGTATATATATCTAAGATGTCCTTTTTAGTCATTTACATGAATAAGCTGAATTTGTAACACTAAAAAACAACTTGTTAGTTTACACTACTACAAAAATACCCTTAAATGATATGTATTACGTGTCATAAAACCCACAGACGACACAAATGCGTGTCTCTGTCATAAAGAAAGACGACACACATTTGTGTGTCGTAACCTTACGACACGCATTTACAACGCACATAGATGACACGCAATGTGTATCAAGGAAGCCCCTGTCATAAAGGATGATGACATGCATTTGCGTGTTGTAACCTTATGGCATGCATTTGCAACACGCGTTGCATTTCATCATTTTAAATGTTTTAAAAATATATATTTAAATTTTTTTTATAGATTTACTAGTTTTCAAATTAAATGAAATTAATATCTCATAACACAACATAAAATACATTATATAACAAAAAAATCTATTTCATACAATAAATGTATCAACATTCATTCTTCTAATCCACTTTGTGTTTTATACAAAAAATCTATTTCATACAATAAATGTATGATCTAAAGAAACCATTTTCTTATTTCCTCTTTGCAACCTAGGACGAGTATAAGATAGTAAATCGTCCTTGTGTATCCGATCTTTAAATAAGCAAAGCTTTCTTGAAATCATGACACCTCTTTTTACCTAACCATAATGGCAGAACAGATACAAAGGCAAAAAAAAAAATATAAATATAACCTGATTAATAAATGATTTGAGCACAACATAGAATGGGAAATAGCAATTGCTTCTCTCACCTTTTTTGACATACATACAAACCAATGTGTTAAACGCCCATTATGTATTCAAGGGTAAAATAGTAAAAGCAACTCACATGGGCACTAGGATGGCTCATTCTATCCGGTAACTCCTGGAATAATTTATGATGGAGTTCAACTTCTAATAATAGCACCCTTGGAAGTGAGACTTCCATTAAAACAGCACAAAGGAAATAGTATCATTTGGCAACAACAGTAGTGGTTACTGTTTGAGGTAATGGCTCTATTAAGAAATTTTTAATTTGATTACCTTTTTTACACCAATGTAATCTGAAATGGCCCAGATTGTCTAACTAGACATGCGAGAAGTTCTTGGAAATCTAAAGGCGGAATTACCTTATAGATTAAAGTGAAATAAACAGAAGATTTAGCATAAAGATTTTCAATTAATGTAAAAAATAAAGGAATATTAAGCAAAATAATATGATTGGAGATATTGGTAGATGTAGCATTTGAGCACTTTGGTACTTTTAAAATTGATTTCTAAATAAATAATGAAAAAATCATGTAAGAAAAAGCATAACAATAAAAGGGGGTTGATTTCAAAAAAGATGAGTCCTAAGAAGTTTAAATCTTAAAGAAGTCAATAATAAAGTACTTTAAAGCATGTATTCAGGTGTGTTCATAGAGAGAGAGAGAACAAAAACTTAAAATATGGCAGTTTTGCCAAAATGTCCTCGTATAATTTTTTGTCCTTGGTTTGGAATTACTCCAACAGCAACATTAGATAAACTTGTGTGTAGATGAGTTTAAAAATATGAAATATTTAGTTGGAACTTTAATTTAATTACATTTTCTATTTAATTTAAAGTGTTATATGGGTAATTGGCTCTCTTTTTTTTTCAAGTTACTTAGTTTTCTCTTCAAGTAACCATTCTTAAAAACACATTTTATTATGATATATATGGAAAGTATTGAAAGTTTATTTGATATCAAATATGATAAGTGTCTTGTAGATTGATTATTGCTTACTATAATCAATTAAGTAGGGTACATTTCCATTAAGTAAATAAGAAACAACTTGTTTACCTTTTAGATTTTTTCATTCAATCTTTGATCTCCAAAGGGAATTCTAACAATCACAATCTGCCACTTCCCAATAAAACCATCCTCATTAAATACATGTCCATGAGCTTCCTGTGCTTCAAGGGTAGTTTCATCCCAAACTGCTACATATCATACCTGCATACACCATTATGTGAGTATGCGGACATTAGAATTAAGGATTTATAAATTAATAGTGACAACATCACAATAATTAAAAGGATTTACAACCACAGAAGCAGCAACAAGTCCACTAATATGAGTCATATCCATCATCAGAAAAGCACCAACAGCAGCTGCAATCTTTTCAAGCGCAAAAATCATACATGTCATTGTTATATAAGTAAGAAAAATACTCAATGCTCAATATTTTGGCCAACGGTAAAAAAAAAAAAAAAAAAAAAAAAAAAAAAAAAAAAAAAAAAAAAAAAAAGGTATACCTTTCTCATATGTGGATAGTCAAGAACAGTACGGGAAAGAAGCAGAAAACAAAAGAATGATACAATAAGAAACAAGCACATGCACCTGGTAAACACAGAAGGGTAGATCAAAAAAGCGGTATGTTTCACTGTAAAAGAAGACAAAGTGAGGAAATGAGGTTTTAAGAAGCATGCATATAACTTGCATTTGCTAAATAAGTTGAAGGTTCTTAAATTTTGAAGAAGTCAAATGCATTTCATAGAATACACACAGATTAGTAATCCTAAACCTACACATTCTTTAACTAAGAGTTCTAGGACCTATTATTTCTGTATGTCATGTCAATTTTTCCTTGTACACACTCAATAACATGAGAAAGTTCATCAAGGACCATTTCTAGTTTTCTACATACATATTTCTGAAATTTCCCTTACGAATAGTGCAGTCCTATGTTTGGCTAACATGAAACGTATCTCAAATTAACTACCCAACTCTTTTCCTCCCCTTAGTTTGTGCATCAGAACTTTGTGCATTTTCGTTCAATGCAAACACGAATTGGTTGAACAATCATCGACTGATCTAAAGTTCAATCGATAAAACTTGGAACTAAGCAAATAAAACCCTGATTATCATAAATGAATCTAAGATCAAGCAAATTACAAACACAGAAACCCTAATTATCAAAATAGATCCACTAATTCGATGCAAGCAGTAGTAATTTTTTCGATCCTTTGTGTGAGTTTACTTGCATAAAGTTCATTTATTGCAATTTAGTAATTAGTAATTAGGTTTTAGTATCTGTTTTAGTTAGTTTAAAACTTAGAAAAAAAAATTTTGAAATACCACTGATCCTCGCCGAGTGCAATCGCACCTACTCGGCGAGTAGCAGTTTAGTCAACAGTAGATTTTCGTTATTTTTACAATCTTTTTGTTCTTTTTACGCTTTTTATTTTATTGATTTCAGGACTTTCATGACCAGAGGAGCAAACACACCACTAGTACCCCCGTTTGAAGACCCCGAATCCGCATTGAAAAGAAACAAAGGGAAGGACGTGGAGAGTTCAAGCACACCAAAGAAATCACCATTGTCCAACTTGAAGACTGTTTTTGGGAAAAAGAAGAGCAGTAAATCAGGAGCTTCTAGCGTTTCTTTGATAATTGAGGAGCCAATTCAAGAAGATATTGGATACGAGACCGAGGAAGAAGATGAGGCAACGTACGAGCAAGAAACCGAGTCGGAGGAAGAATTAGCGTTCACTATGGCTAACATTGATGAAATCCCCATGGGAGAATGGAAGAAGAGGATGCGCGACAACCATGGCCCGGGACTTGTGCAACCCGCAATTCCCGCGACTGCTACCTTCGAGCTAAAAGGTCATATCCTAGCTTCACTCAAGGAAATACCTTTCTATGGGAAAGATCATGAAGATGCCTACAAACATTTGGATGAAGTCAATGATGTTGCTGATTACTTCAATATTCCAAATGTAACCCGCGAAACTCAACTACTTCGTATGCTTCCGGTAACCTTCAAGGGTGCTGCTAAAGACTGGCTCAAGTCACTTCCCCCTGGATCAGTCACTACTTGGGCCAGAATGAAGGAAGAATTTATTGATCACTTTTGCCCACCATCCAAGATAGCCAAACTGAAGAAGGCCATTGCAAACTTTGAACAACAAGCTGGAGAGTCTTTATATGAAGCATGGGAGAGGTACAAAGGTCTACTAAGAAACTGCCCACAGCATGATCTAAACAGCCAACAAGAAGTTTCCATCTTCTATGATGGAGTCAATGTCACAACCCGGCAGTTGCTAGACTCGCAAGGCCCACTTACAAAGAAGCCACCCCCGGTGATTAAAGAATTGATTGAAGAATTCTCTAAACACTCTAGAGAATACCACAACCCTAGGAATGATGTCACGAGGGGAGCCGCGTATGCTGCTACTGAAGATTTATCCGCGGTCATGGCCATGTTAAAAACCATGGATAGGAGAATGGACAAAATGGATCAAACTATCCATGCTATTCGGGTGGGTTGTGAAAACTGCAATGGACCTCACCTCACTAGAGATTGCGATTTGGATGAGAATGGCAACAAGAAGGCACAAGCATGTTATTCGAGCAGTGACCGGTATGATGAGGACTGGCGCAAACAAAAGAAAGAGTGGCTGCCTTACGAAGAGTACAAGAAGGCCAAGGAGGAGAAGTATAGACAAAAAGGGAGAGGCTTTTATCAAAAGGAGGAGCCGGTGCAAGAGAGGAAGCCAAGCTTGGAAGATATGCTTACTAAAATTGTGGCCACTTCCGAGAAAAGACATAGTGACCATGATGCTGCTATCCAAGAAACAAGAACCATGCTCAGGAACCAGCAAGCATCCATCCACAACATAGAAACGCAGCTTGGGCAACTTGCTCAACAACTAAACCAAAGGTCACCGGGTGAGCTTCCTAGCAAAACCGAGAACAACCCACGAGGCGCACAAGTAAACATTGTCACAACGAGAAGTGGGAAGATCATCACTCCCCTGGCCCCCATTCGAACTGAAGCAACCAGGGACTCGCATAAGGAAGGAACGGAAGAACAAGCAGAAAACCAAGATTCACAATCTGAGAGTTCTACTCACCGAGTAGGGTCGATGGACTCAGCGAGTACCCCAACAAAATCGAATGAATAGCCTCCCTTGAAGCCATACCAGCCTCCAATGCCATACCCAGCCCGAGCCAAGAAAGAGAAGCAGGAAGAGGAATATCAGAAGTTTCTAGACCACATTAAAACTCTTCAAATCAACATTCCTTTCATTGAAGCCGTCATGCAAATGCCCAAGTATGCTAAGTTCCTTAAGGAACTCCTCACCAATAGAAGAAAGATGGAGGAAGTGCAGAAGGTAGTGCTTAATGAGAACTGCTCTGCCGCAATGCTAAACAAGCTACCAAAGAAGAAGGGTGATCCGGGGAGCTTAAATTTACCTTGCCAATTTGGCAACTTGGCTGCAATTCATGCCTTAGCTGATTCTGGAGCAAGTGTGAACCTTATGCCATACTCGTTCTTTAAGAAGCTAGACCTCCCGGAGCTAAGGCCAATTCGAATGGTAATTCATTTGGCAAACAAGACTGTCACCTTCCCAAGAGGCATTTGTGAAGATTTGCTAGTAAAAGTGGACAAATTTGTCTTCCCGGCTGATTTCATCATTCTAGACATGGAGGCGGATCCGCAAGTGCCAATTATCCTTAGAAGGCCCTTCCTCAACACAGCTAGCGCTATCGTAGACATGAGAGATTCTAAGCTCACCTTGCGAGTTGGGGACGATTCAGTAACATTCGGGGTAGACCAAGCCATAAAGTACTCTAGGAGTAGTGACGACACGGCGTTCTCAATCGACATGCTCGACGAACTATTGGAGGAAGACATACCTGAAGATTCCAGCCAGTTTGCAGCTTTGGATGAAGCATTTGACCCAGAAAAGGACTTATTAGAGATTGAAAGATTTTTGGAAGAAGCAGAGTATGAAGAAATAATGAAGCAATCTGAGAGCCCTACTCGCCGAGTAGACCCGATCTACTCGCCGAGTACATCTGAAGAAAAGCCAGAAGTCGTGAATGCAGCTGCAAACTCGCCGAGTACCATACCTGCACTCGGCGAGTCCGTCACTAAGAACAACCAAATGGAGCTTAAAACATTACCTGACCATCTGGAGTATGCCTTTCTGGAAGAAGGAAATCAGAAGCTTGTGATCATAGCCTCGGATCTATCCAAGACGGAAAAGGAAGAACTTGTACACGTGTTGAAGAAAAGGAAAAGAGCCATCGCATGGAGCATCTCCGACATCAAGGGAATAAGCCCATCCTATTGCTCTCACAAAATCAGTTTAGAAGAAGGAGCAAGGCCGGTGGTGCAACATCAAAGACGATTGAACCCGAACATGCAAGAAGTCGTCAAGAAGGAGGTGGTCAAGCTCTTAGATGTAGGAATCATCTACTCCATTTCCGATAGTCCATGGGTGAGTCCGGTCCAAGTGATGCTCAAGAAAGGAGGAATGACGGTCATCACCACCGAAAAGAACGAGTTAATTCCAACGCGAACGGTAACCGGTTGGCAAATGTGTGCATCGATTATCGAAAGCTAAACGATGCCACTCGCAAAGACCATTTCCCCCTTCCTTTCATAGATCAAATGTTAGAGAGACTATCGGGCAAAACCAACTAGTTTTAATCCTACTAACTTAAACACAAAGACAAACACACGAAAGGCAGTGTACCTATCGATTAGTAGTTTAGTTCAGGTAAGTAGGGTATCGAACACAGGGAACGGTAAACAATTAAAATAAATGCTAATATTATCTAAATAAAACAAGTAATAGAAAGAGGGTTTTCTCTAGTTTTGCAAGACTAGAAACTTAAACAATTAACTAAAACTTAAACTAAGAAACTAAGAGCTAAGCAAATAAAAATCAAATAAATTCAATAATAAATAGGACTTCTGTTTAGTTCGACTCATTTGTTCCCATGGATGATTTCAATGTATCGGATTAATTATTCATTGGCTACCGACTAAGATGATTAGTTCCACGTTCGCTATTACTAATCCTTAGGAAACAAATTAACTCAAGCAGTGGCCAGTTGTCTAAATCAACGGATTTCCTAGTTATTGATTCGGGTTAAATAAGACTTCTAATAGTTAATGAAATTGGTGATTCAATTAACCTCTTGTTGATGGTGTATCACACAAGCTCACACATTAACTTACCTATCTTCAAGTTAATTCTAGTTTCACATTCGTTATTCCTAGACATACAACTATGTAGTCACGTAAATCATATGAAATTAGCAACTAAGAGATGTTCATACAACTTAATTACTGATTTATTAACAGAAGAATAGTTATTGTTAACACATAAGGTTCTTTAACAAGCTTAATAAAACATAATCACCAATTAAAATTAATCCTAATCAAATAATCAATCCATGTTCACAAATTCATCTACCTAAACAGAAGTTATGAGTTTTTAGCTCATGATTGCAGTAAACATAAACTCAAAAAAACGAAATCAAAGTATGTAAACATGATTCAAATCAAAAAGTTACTAAGAATAAACCAAAATTATCTTGATTCTCTTCACAATTGAATGTAGGGTTGATTCTTCAGTTCCTCACGACCTAGCAGCACTTTCAATCGTTTCTCAACCTCCTAGGGTTTCTCTCCATGCTATGATATCGATCTGAAAGTCCCTTTATATAGATTTTCACAAAACAGAGGCTACTCAACGAGTCCGTCACTTAACACCCGTGTACGGCAAGTCAGCGCGTCCAGAATCGCGAAACTTCTGACCAACTCGGCGAGTAATCGGACCTACTCGCCGAGTATGTTTCGAATCAGCATTTTCTCAAAACACGAAAGTCGTCCGAAATTGTGTCTAGTTTTCAGAACATTTTGAATCTCGTCAATCGTAGTTACGGTTCATGAGATATTGCCAAAACAATGACGAGGGGTCAAGCTGTCCAGCAACATCCTTCTTTCTTCAAAATCCAAGATCCAAGCTTCCAATCGCCGGTTCCGCTTCCTTTTCCATCCGAGCATGTCTTTGTTACTGAAAATGAAATATTTAAGCTAATTAAGCACCTTTTGTTCATTAAATGAGACAAAAACAACATAAAGTATTAAGATAATGCATGGATTATATGACTAAATATGCTCATATCAAAATACCTCACACTTGACTTTTGCTTGCCCCCAAGCAAAACTGAATTTTAACACATTAGAATCATATAAAACAATCCCAATCGAACCCAGCCATTATGCCAAGACCGCAACGCATGCATTTGTGTCTAAAATTTTTCCTACAGAACCCCCCATACTCCAAATACTCACAATCCTCATAAACATTCGCCCACTTTTTCCGAACAATGCTCATTTTATGCATCCCTCCGAATCCATCCTCAGAAAACCTCTTAACCTCAAGGTATTTTTGGTTGAGCAACCTAAGCATACATAATCTAGACAATTACAATTTATGATACCACATTGGAGCTCTTTGGAATTCTTCACTTCTTTGACATTTGATCTTTGATTTCTTTGAATGCACCACCTTGTTGTTTGATTTTTGGTATCTTCAAATTTTTAATTTCTTCAGAATTTTGATCTTCTAATTTCAAACTTAGCTTTGATGCTCAAAAAATTCTTCAAACTTTTTCTTGTAATTCTCCCTTTTTTTTATTACATGTACCTCACTTTTTTCACTCAAATCCCTACATGCTTAAGCAGGGACGCTCAACTTCAACCTTTATTGGTTAACGATAATAATTTTCCTGGATACATTTCTGATACACGATGCTAAACATATTGCATCCTTCAGACTAAGTGAGGTCGTTTTTTTGTCCCATGATTTCACTGGAATAAGGAAGCCACAAATGCACTAGAACGTATATAGGCTCAACTAAACATTTGGGTCTTCATGCAATCATCAAAAATAATACTAGCGTGATCCCTAATTGCTTTACCAAAATTTTCTAATTTAGCCCTAGCAAATTTTATGCAAAACTTTCAAAATTTAATTAAAATTTCAAGATTTTAGAATTTTAACTAAAAGTTTAACTAATTCAACCAACCCTTTACCCCACACTTAATTTATGCAATGTCCCCATTGCATATCATGCATGATAAAGAACAATAAAAATAAGGAGAGAATTGGAACAAACTCCCCTGGGATAGTAGCAGCGAGGTTGATATCTATTCTCTTCAGCTCCATCTTCAATTTACTTTAGACATGGGAACAACTCATCCATGTCTTGGGTGTCAAAATCTCGTGTGGTACAGTCTTTATAAAAGCTCTAAACATAAGGGAAAAACTCTTGGAAATGCTCGGAAAATGATCTTCAAAAAATAGAATCAATGCCGATATCAAATGTCATCAAATCTTCAGCTCAAAAGTAAGAAGAATGAGCGACTCGTCGAGTAAGTATGTAGACTCGCCGAGTTGAAGCGTAAATGGCAGAAGAATCGTGAATTTTCACATGGACTCTGCGAGTCCATAAGATGCACTCGGAGAGTAGACCGCTGTGTGATAAAAATTTTATTCTGCCCAAGTCCGTTTCTAATGTATGGGGGTTATATAAACTAATAATTTCCCTCATTTTTCTTTAGGTAATAAACACTATATAACCCTTCTATCAATTGGACTCATAGCTTGAATCAAAACTTCGTTTCCTCTCTCGCCTAGACTCGATTTCTAGCTTCATCAGCCTTGACTCTAGACCCTCACATGCATCCTTACACTCAAACTGAAAAGATCAAAAACAAACACCACGTAATAATAAAAATAAATCAAAATAAAAATCCTAAATTATCCCTAAATACTAGAAGTTTAAAAAGAAAAAGAAAAGCAAACTCTAATGACGGGTTGCCTCCCGCAAGCGCTTCTTTTTGTGCGAGTCTTTAGCTGGACTCCCAACCTAATAAACTTCCAATAAACTCAATTCCAATCCATCCATTGCATTATATATTCTCTTTTGACCAATGTGTAAAATTTGGCTCGTTTCTTCTAAAATTGGCCAAACAAGCTCGAATTCATGAAACCCAACAATCTTGACAAGGGTTGGAACCGGTTGGATACTAATCAAAAATGGATCATGATTTAGAACTTTCTCCAAAGTTGGAATCGTCACCCCATGCTTCGAAACACAAACCGGAAATACAGGGGCCCATGTCGTGGTAATAGTCAAACCACAACTTGGTTCCTGCAACTCAGGTTTTTCTTGTTCTTCATCTGACCCCTCTGCTAGCAATCTTTCTAGTTCCTCCAAATCTCTTTCTGTATTAAATTCTTCATCTTTTAACTCTAGCTCTTATGACTCAGATTGTTCTTGTGTGTTGGGCAAGATGTTACCTAACCATCTATTAAATTTCTTCAAATCTTCATCCCATCCACACTCCTCATCTTCTTGCTCAATTTCCTGTACTACTTCCTCAAGAAAAACATCAAAAGCATCGAGATTTGGAAAATACATAATAAATAAAAATAAAAATAAACTAAATAAAAAATTAATCAACAAATAAAATAAAAAATATGATAACAATTAGCAAATAAAATTAACTATTTAGAACCGTTCCCTGGCAACGGCGCCAAAAACTTGATGTGTGTAAAACCAACTAGTTTTAATCCTACTAACTTAAACACAAAGACAAACACACGAAAGGCAGTGTACCTATCGATTAGTAGTTTAGTTCAGGTAAGTAGGGTATCGAACACAGGGAACGGTAAACAATTAAAATAAATGCTAATATTATCTAAATAAAACAAGTAATAGAAAGAGGGTTTTCTCTAGTTTTGCAAGACTAGAAACTTAAACAATTAACTAAAACTTAAACTAAGAAACTAAGAGCTAAGCAAATAAAAATCAAATAAATTCAATAATAAATAGGACTTCTGTTTAGTTCGACGCATTTGTTCCCATGGATGATTTCAATGTATCGGATTAATTATTCATTGGCTACCGACTAAGATGATTAGTTCCACGTTCGCTATTACTAATCCTTAGGAAACAAATTAACTCAAGCAGTGGCCGGTTGTCTAAATCAACGGATTTCCTAGTTATTGATTCGGGTTAAATAAGACTTCTAATAGTTAATGAAATTGGTGATTCAATTAACCTCTTGTTGATGGTGTATCACACAAGCTCACACATTAACGTACCTATCTTCAAGTTAATTCTAGTTTCACATTCGTTATTCCTAGACATACAACTATGTAGTCACGTAAATCATATGAAATTAGCAACTAAGAGATGTTCATACAACTTAATTACTGATTTATTAACAGAAGAATAGTTATTGTTAACACATAAGGTTCTTTAACAAGCTTAATAAAACATAATCACCAATTAAAATTAATCCTAATCAAATAATCAATCCATGTTCACAAATTCATCTACCTAAACAGAAGTTATGAGTTTTTAACTCATGATTGCAGTAAACATAAACTCAAAAAAAACAAAATCAAAGTATGTAAACATGATTCAAATCAAAAATTTACTAAGAATAAACCAAAATTGTCTTGATTCTCTTCACAATTGAATGTAGGGTTGATTCTTCAGTTCCTCACGACCTAGCAGCACTTTCAATCGTTTCTCAGCCTCCTAGGGTTTCTCTCCATGCTATGATATCGATCTGAAAGTCCCTTTATATAGATTTTCACAAAACAGAGGCTACTCGGCGAGTCCAGTGACCTACTCGGCGAGTCCGTCACTTAACACCCGTGTACGGCAAGTCAGCGCGTCCAGAATCGCGAAACTTCTGACCAACTCGGTGAGTAATCGGACCTACTCGCCGAGTACGTTTCGAATCATCATTTTCTCAAAACACGAAAGTCGTCCGAAATTGTGCCTAGTTTTCAGAACATTTTGAATCTCGTCAATCGTAGTTACGGTTCATGAGATATGGCCAAAACAATGACGAGGGGTCAAGCTGTCCAGCAACATCCTTCTTTCTTCAAAATCCAAGATCCAAGCTTCCAATCGCCGGTTCCGCTTCCTTTTCCATCCGAGCATGTCTTTGTTACTGAAAATGAAATATTTAAGCTAATTAAGCACCTTTTGTTCATTAAATGAGACAAAAACAACATAAAGTATTAAGATAATGCATGGATTATATGACTAAATATGCTCATATCAGTAGCAAGAAACATAATGTGAAGAAGAAAACGCATAAGACAGAGCGACAGAGATCCAATATACATATAGAGGATAATGCCTACCTAGGGTTAGGGAAAGGACCGACTTTATTGGCGTAAATTGGGACTTCATCACCAGATTTGTATTTGTGATTTGAGGCACTCGATTGAACTTCTTCAATGCTAAAAGCCACTAGTAGCACCACCAGCAACCACTGTACCACCGACATTCTCTTCCAAATCTTAGATGTTTGATATAGTGGACACCAGTAGATGCAATCTTTACATGTATGTCAACATATATTAAGTACCTTATATACTCCGACAATGTTTGTTGAAGGGGGTTATCGTGTACTTTTCGAAAAAAATTAACTTTATGGTTACTCTGGTTTTTAGGGTAATGAATGACGATGTGGGTTGTTGGTGGCGGTGGGGGAGGAGAAGATAGCTTCGACGAAGGTCACAATTATGCAGCAAGGAAGAAGGAAAGGGTAAGAAGACATAATCGTGAATATCCAGTGGTTGTGTCTAGGGTTAAAGAGAAGGAGGAAAGAGAGAATGGCTCTATGCGATTTTATGAGGATAAGGGAGATCTAGAGGAGAGAATGCAGAAGCGGTGTACTTCAAAATTTTATAATTTTAGAGGATTTCTTTTTCCCCCTTTAAAAACGCGTGTTTGAGTTAAAAAATTATAAAGAAACATTTTTAGATCATACACATTTAAGGTAAGCGTCCTCCATTTTTGTAATTTTTTTGTTGGATACTAATTTTAGGGCACACACAAATGTGTGTCCTTTATTCTTCAAAGTTTAGAAAGCTAACAGTATTTTTAAGACACGCACAAAATGCATATCGTAAATCAGTGTGTGTCATTGTTCACATGTCATCAAAGGGCAGTTATCTTGTAGTGATATTTGTAACACCCATCCTTTTCGTTAATAAATAATATGGTTTTGAAATATATTTCAACTAGAAACATAGTTACCAGAATTTGGCTCCAAAAAAACAAGATATTTTACTTCTGTTTCAAAACAATCACAAATGTACAACTAATAACACACAAAACCATAGTAAGGAGCAATACATCTACAACTAAGAAATAATGTCCAAACTCTTTAATGTTGTTAGTACTCTCTATCTACACTAATACTTTGCACCCAATTCCTAGAATACATGACATTAAATAAAACATGTGTAAAACAATAATGTCTCATGACCTATATGGGTTTAGACACAAAATCATTACCATCACAAATTGCATAATCATAAACATGATTAAACCTTATAGGCCTTCCCATATCATATATTCAAGTTCGCATAAATTCATCTAGTTATATACCAATTGAATCGTTAATAAAAATTTAATAAAACTATTTTTTTTAATATACTTCATGCAATGTAACTTATATATGTAATGCATGATCACCACCAAAATAAATCTTATGGGTCTTCATGTATCATGCATCCGTATTGACATGCGTTCCTTCAAACCTTAGGGTTAATCCTAGAAATATAATCCTATCAACCCTTACCAAAATAAGGAGAACAAATCAACTCATTTAGATATACCTCGACATCTACCTTAAGAGGGTTTTATAAACATAGTAGAGTCGTCCCATACGTCATTCTTGTGATATCGTAATTGTCCGGACACTACTTCATATTGTACAATTACATCTAATGTACCCATGATCACCACTTTTCTTATTGTAATTCAATAACAATAAATTTTTATGTTCTATTTGACAATCAGTAGTAACTTTCACAATATTAACAACTTATCAAATCAAGTATTAACAAATTAAAACTCTTAGCATAATATTATATCATATTTTATCTTTCATGAGAACATACCGACAATACCTACTCTTGTAAAGATTTCATTTGTTTAAGTCATTTACTTTTCCAAACTCTTAATCTTTAGAATTGACATACTCTAGTAAGGAGTTCATTAATTCAAATAATTTACTTTTTGAAACCTTAGCTTAATCTTTTGAAAAGATTTCACGTAATTGTCAATCAAAACTTTTTACTTTCAAAGTTATTTCAAAAACTTTATTACCCTTTTGAAAAATTAATTTAATTACAATTATCATTCCAACCAACTTTAAAAACATTCATTAATTAATTACTCAAATCATGCTTTTATCTTTTCTAATCATTCAATAATATCAACCTACTCTTTCAAACTAACTCATAGAATTAAAACTCAAATTAAATTGATGCATTCTTGGCTTACCGAATAGGTGACTCTATGACAATATTCTTCTCCAAAATTTTGATAGGGAAAAGTTACACTTGCAAAATAGATAGACATTGGATCAAGATCATTGCCTAGGGGTGACCCGGTAATGGTCTATGATGCCTAAGTTAGAAATCGGAAGTAATTGTTGCTTAACACTTGTTGTGTGAATAAAACCTTGGAATAAGTGGATACATTTTTCCTATCTTTAACAAGGTATTTAAATGTGGATAGGTAACCTTTAGTTGTTGGTGTTACCCGAGTGGTGATATTTCCTTGTGGTAATAAGGGTAGTACCCTTTAATAAAATAATGAATCTTTTACTTGTTTGCCAGGATATCTTATCAGTACTACTAAAATATTTTAATTAGGGTATTGCCTCATTAAGCCGGATAGGCATTTAACTTTATTCGGACTATTATTATTTATGGGATAACACAATCACACAATTATAAACCATGTTATCCCATTGGGAAAAGCCACATGTACTCACCTGGCAAGTTAATGAAAACTAACTACCACTTTGGCTTCTATTCATTGGGTGTGCTTGACCAATTCTCCTTGCCAAAACCTTCAATCAAATATCACATTAAACTCTTAATAGTTGTCTCATTTCGTAAACATCTTAATCCAAAACCATATTCCAAAATAATCATTAACTTGATCACATAAATTTCTTATTTCAACTTTTATAATCAAAAGCAATATGCTCCACCAATAATTCATTTATATTTCTTAATTCATTAAGACATAAGCTTAATTAATTTCAAGTGTCTTAACAAAATTATTTAGTTAGGGTTTAGAACCCCTATGCATAATGTTGATTTTTCAACTTCACCAAAACTAATTAAGCTTCACGAATATATCATTTGTATGTCGTGAACTATTAAGATATAAGCTTATTTTCACTTATCTAACGAATCTCCCAAATAGGGTTTGAGATAATCATTGCGAAAAATTTAACCATGGATTTGTCAAAACAAGCTTATTATCATAATTACAACACTTATAACATCATCATGCTATAAAGTTACGGCATTTGGATCAACTTCTAACTTCTTCAAATTTCAATATTAAACCTTTTCCAGGCTTGTTAGGAAGAAGAAATTACCTCAAATCAAATTATAGAAGCTTTAATTCTCATTTCTCTTGGAAATCCTTGTTTATAACACAATTCTTCTAATCTTGAGCTCTTAATTTCGACCCTAGATGGGTAAACATGTGCTAAAGACTAACTTAGTGCTTGATAAATATCTCACCTAACCTCATTTACAAGTTGCGTAGTTCCAAATTATGTGTCTCGTTCTCTTAAGGTTCAATGTGTCAGGCTAGAATGCACACGTTGAATTCTCGTTACTCTTAGATCAGCATCACACTTTCAGACAGGTCACATAATATCATATTTTAACACTTTTCTGAAATAGCAATGTACATCATCGTTCTACATCAAAAGGGTCGTTACGTGTCAGGTAATCTGAGGTTATGTGTCATGTTTTATCTTAATATTTTAACACTTATCCAACTCTTCCATTTTTATCCTTTCAACAAAAATTGGACACTCAATGATCCAAAACCTATTCAAATGATCATAAAACAATTTCCAAATATCATTTTATCATATAACAAGGTATTCAACAAACTTATTGCTTAACATTTCATAACTTATATCACATTCTGACCGTATTTCCCTTTTTCATTAAAATTCAGTACTTCATTTAAATAAGGATGTTACATTATTACATTTTGATATCGGATAAGCTAATCCAAACACTTTTAAACTCTATTTAGACATCGGATAATCTAATAATCACTTTTACAAATAAGCATAAGTTTTTTTAAATATGCAATCCCAAACACCCCAACTTAATACCAAAGATTAGTAAAATCAAAAGATAATCAAACTATATGTAACATCTTGATTCGGGTATGCTTTTTTCCTTGGTCACCATGTTTATCCTAAGTGGGTTATGGGGTTTTGGGCTATATGACGCATGTAGGATAAGCCTACACCAGATGTAGCTCTACGTTATGCGTAGATTTGTGCTACGTGTTGTGTAGTTACTACTGGCACAAAACCCTAAATTTTGGACTTTGGGCCCTATATAAATGCACTAACCCTCTAGGGTTTCTCATTCTTGCAACCCCCTTCTCTATAAATGAAACCCTAGCCTCTCCTTACTGCTCCTCCCACCTTTATGATTATAGTTATGTAGGATTATATGAAAATAGATATTCATCTTAACTCAAAAATAAAAATTTTATTGCAAAAATTGGGACATTACACTATAGTGGTTTTCATTTGCTTTTTTTAATTAACATTTAAATAAGTTAAACAATTTATATGATGATAGTCAATGTGACATGTAGTGATTTTATGGCATCCACGATGCATTGAAATATATAAAGTTGAATGGATTGTCACATCAATATTATTCATTTCATACAACTCTATCAAGTTTTTCCTATAATGTATTGAACTCTATAAAGTTCAATGAAACATTACAAAAACCAACTCTATAAAATTTCATTGAATGACAACTTGACTTGTTACCTCATTCAACTCTTTTATTGAACTCTCTACTATAGATGCTTTTAGAATTGATGAAGTGGCTCATGTGAGGAGTAAGGTGGTTGGAAGGAGGTGAGGATACTGCCTATGAAGTGGCTCATGTGAGGGTTAGGGATGATATATTACCCATTTTATTTAAAAATATTATAAAAACACATAATAATATATTGAAAACTTATATCAAGGAAAATAGTTTATTCACATAGGTTAGGATTGGATAATTTGATCTCATCGGAAAATGGAGACAATTAGTTTCCTTGAACATTCGAAATACTCCCTTCAATAGGAAGATCCCCAAGAGATTGTTCTCATGCTAATTGGGTTTTATATAATAAAAGTATCATAAGTTCAGTTCTTATATTGACATTAGGAACTTGGATAATCTAAAAAGTTTAGATCATTCGAATCATTAAACTATTAGGAACTTGGATAATCTATAATATGTCTTTGCACATTTTGTTGGAATAAATCACCATGGAAAATCTATCTTATTTGGATGTGGTTTACTTTCACGAGAGGACTTGTGGTATAGGTATTCCCAGAATCTCATCATCGTCTTTGTCTTTGGCATAATATGAAAAAGATTCCTAAAAACTTAAGTGGGTTAGCTCAATATAAAGTAATAAATAAGACTCTAAAAATCCATGTGTATGAGTCTATGGACCCTTAATAGTTTGAAGATTGGTGGTGAAAGATGATTGAAAATTGTGGACTTGAAAAAAAAAATGAGTAGTTATATTCTTTAATTAACGATAAAAGGTGTTAGTGTCGGTATATGTAAAAGTAAAGTTTTGGGCAGGAATGTCTACCACATAAAGAAGTAAAAGCATGAATTCTTTTTTTGAAGTGTACGGTAATTCTAAAAACTCAGTATCACATTGTAACGCCGGTAGATCCGGGCTAGTCAATTTAGAGACGATAAGCATCAAAAATGACTTTTTGATGGAAGATTATTTATATTGATTAATCTTAACTAAGTTATAGTATATGTTACAAGGATTCCGTACATATAAAGAACGCCGAAATCCGAGTTATAACGAAGAAGTTATGACCTGTCAAAGTTTCGTGACAAAACAGGCACGACACAACGCGACGTAAATAGTGAATTTACTTTATAGCAATATTTGGCCTTAGTGATCTAAAGGAAAGTCGTAGAATACGTTAAACTGAGAGCGTGCATGAAAGGAACGCCCAAATCTGACTTCGTATGAGGAAGTTATGATTTTTCGAAGTTTCGACTTAGCAGTGTACAGCCTGAAGTTCGAATATGAGATCGAGCGATATTTAGCCGAAACAATCTAAATGAGAATTGAAGATCTCATCCATAGTAGCCCAACAGTGAAAAGACAGATGAAAACAAAGTTCAAATGAAGGAGTTATGAATTCCGAACGGAGTTTTCCTGTCCCGACCTACTAAAAATAATATAATAAAAATAAAGTCAAATTTAGCTAATGAAGTCTAAATGAGAGTTGTAGAGCATAATCTTGCCTACGCATCGATATAAAGAATGTCAAAAACGGAGTTCGTATGCGAAAGTTATGAATTTCTGAAGTTCGGGGCGCGAAACCCCAAAACTGTCAGAGTTCATGAAGTGAATATAGTGTTCACGACGTGAACTCAGTATTTATGACTTCTGGAGCCTGACAGACGCAAGTTGCGATGACGCACCTGATGACTATTGAACTCAAGATGTGAATATTTGTGATTCATGACGTGAATCCAGAAAAATGGCCCTATAAATAGAATTCAAGGGGCAACCAAGTTTGGTTGCTCAATCTCTTCTCTCCCATTCCCGATATCCTCTCTAAGCTCTATTTTAACCCCTTGAACCCCCGGTATCATCTCGAGACACCAAGCAAGTCCCGAAGCCCGAAGATCCCGAGAATAAAATAGTTTTCGAGCCGAAGCTCTGCCTGCGAAAATCCCGGTGTGTGAAGATCTTCTAGTTTCACCGAAGAAGTACTACTCTCAGAGCCGTAGTGATGTCCGATCATCTTCTGATCAAGTGAGTGTGTAGTTACTTTCTTCTAACACATAGATATGAATTATTTGCTATGAAATACGTGTTATGTGTTTATATATTGTTGTTTACTTGAGATCGATGTTGAATGAATGTTTTACACAGGTTTTTAAATAGTTTTAAACTGTATATGGAATTTATATCTACAAATATGTTTGGTAGAACATGGGTAGATGAAATAGTTGGTGTGTGATGAAATAATGTGATAAGAGATAGGTGAGGATATAATGGCGATTATAATTAGGAAATGATAGATAGGTAATGAATTACGAGTCCAGGCGATATTGTGGCTACGTATTCATGCGAAGATAGTCTAACCCTTATTATAATTTACGAGTCCATGAGATGTTGTGGCTGCGTAATCATGCGATGATACCCTAACCCTTACTAGACACATATTAAGGGAGTAATCCCCGAATTAGTATTGTCTATGCGATGTAGGCGATGATCCTTAGGACAAGTTCTTAGGAACAAACATATAAGGAAATAAGACGTAAGGAGATGAGAGGTAAATATGATATAGGAGATGACCCTTAGGATAATATCTTTAGGGAAGATTAAATGAAGAAAATGGGGATGGGTAATTGGGTTGATTGTTTGATGATTAAATATAATAATTATATTATTGTGGGTTGAAAACCCTATATGCTCACCAGGCTCCCAAGCCTGACCCACTCAGTTTTCTTTGCATTACAGGTAATGGCACAAGAGTATAAGTTGGTGGACTTGACGAGAGATTTTGGATTATAGATCAGTACTTATAAATGACTGTTGTAAGGTCTATTTTATATTGTTTATGCTTTTGATCTGTATCGGAACATGACATCCGGAGATTTTGTTATTTAATGAAAATACATTTCTTTAAAGAAATGCTTTGATGAATTCTTATCACATTTGGTTTTGGGAACAAATTCCGCAACTGTTTTCTTTAAAAGATTACTCTGATTTTAAAACAAAGCATAAACGAATCGTTCTTTTCTGGCCGAGAAATTGGGGATGTCACATACACTTTGTTGAACAATATGACAATGCATTGAAAATCAAGTTTGAGAATGAAACTAAGGATTATTTTGAGTCGCTTAATTCTTCATATAAACTAATAATTGGGTTTTATTTTGAGAGACATTTTCATGAGGTGTATATGAATGCAGTCTTATATTTATTTCAAAATGAGTTATGATGTATGTTGTTTTGCAATTCTTCATTGGTCAATATGGATAGTGCACAATATGTATTTCATGTTGTTTTGTTATCTTGATGCAATGTGTATGTGCTTATCAGCTTTTGTGAAAAAAATGCATATACTGACCATTTTGTTATAAAAAAAACTACAAACGGACCTTTTTGTTGAAAATATTGCAGTCAGGGACCATATGTTGAAAATACTCCACACATGGGTAGGAACCATTATTGTTAAAAAAAAATTGCAAACAGGGACGATTTTTGTTAAATAAAATCAGTAGCCATGGACCATTTTTGTTCATATAAATGCATACAGGACCATGGTTGTGACAGCAAACTATTTTCCTTATTTAATATAATGGCTCATTTATATCATGACAGTCAAGGGAAAATGACATTTAAAAGTAATAGCTCCTAGTTAATTTAGTTGGACTCTAAAATTGGTAAAAAAGAAGTACATGATTTAGGATGAAGTAAGACCCTCCTGAGTATGTTGCACTTCTGTCAAGGTCATTTATGTTAAATTTTAATGCATGAAAAGTGTGTCAAGGTGCTAAATGTAACTCAATGGCATTTCTGTTCTGTTTTAAAAAAATGGAACTATTAGTGTATCTCACATCGATACAACACAATCTTATAAGTGACTATATATATATATATATATATATATATATATATATATATATATATATATATATTGGAGTCCCCCTTCTTTCCACAAGGGCTCTTTTAGAGAGACAATCTTGAGCTTCACACATATCTACATGATATCATCCCTATGGCTTAGTACATCCCTGTATATCCTCATCGACCCTCCGAATCTAAGGGGGAATGTTAGTGTATTCCACATTAGTGTGATACGGGCTAATAAGTGTCTATATATGTTAGAGTCCCCCTTCTCTCTAAAAGGGCTCTTTTGGAGAGACAAACTTGGGTTTCATATATATATATATATATATATATATATATATATATATATATATATATATATATATATATATATATATATATATCACATTGGGTGATATATATGTCTACGTGATTAGATCCTTCACAATAAAACCGAAAGGGTCAAACGTAATAGATGTATTATTATCATGATTAAATTTCTTAATAGAAACCAGGTTTTTGATGATGTTATGAACATGGTAAACATTGTTTAATCTGAAAGGATGGTTGAGGTAGGATGTGATTTTGTTTCCATGACCAAGAATAATGACCTAAGTGCCATTACTAACAAGAATATAATTGTTATTATTGAAACGAAAGAAGTGTGATAGGTTACCTGCATCATTTGTGAGGTGCGATGTCGAGCCCATGTCCATGTACCACGAGCTATCCGAAGGTTGCATCTGCATGGTTTGAAAGGTAGAAGCAAGCTCAGTGGGTTACATCGAGTTGCTTTGGGCCTGTTTTTTATTAGAAATGTAATGAGCCTATGGTTATGTTTGGGTTGGCTGATATTGAGGTGTCGGCGGCCTATAGTTGGGGCAAAGGGCCATGATGTCCGGCTGTGAAGCTGATATTGGATACCGGCAAGGTGGAGCACCCATAGGTAAGGAGAAAACCAACTTGGCCATTGCCAGGAGACTTGTTGAGATGAAGATATGTCATTTCCACGACCAAGCCCTATGACACCATGCTATCCACCATGAGACCACATGTTGTCGCCACGATTTTTGCCACGGGATTGACCACAACCATTATAGTTAGAGTTTTGTTGGGATACCGAAGAGATATCGGAGGTAGCTTGACCAACCCATTGTGTAACGAAGGCATAGGGGATAGAAGGTTCGGGTTTATTTTGTCGAACTTCTTCGATAAAAAGAAACGATTTGTATTTGTTGAAGCTGGGGAAGGGGTCTATTTATTGAATGATGGAGGCGACGGTATCAAACTTGCGTTTGGTGAGACCGGAGACGAGTTGAAGGACCATCTTCATTTTGGACACGGCGTTTCCAAAATTATCTAGTTAATCAGCTAGGTTTTTAGGCATGCACAGTAGTCAGTGACAATGGAGACGGCAGACACAAGTATTGTTGAATTTTTCCTGGAGGTATACAGGTCTAGTAGTTCGGTTGTCAAGGAATATTTCTTTGAGGATGATGGTGGTCATTTGTTTGATTGAGGATGATGGGTATAACATTTTTAATATTGCTCACAGTGAATGCATTCATGGTGAAAATTAGGCTTGCTTCCAGATGCGTCACTTTCAGGTACACCCAAGGTTGTAGAACTCATTACTCGGTACCTGCTCGACCGACTACCGAGTAGCGAGTACTCGGGAGTACTGAGTACTCAGATTCGGTAATTCATGTAGAAATAATTTTAGGGACATTATATATGTCAAAATCATAAGTTAAAATCATAAGTTGATAGAAATATATAACAAAATTAGATACATGTGAATACACAAAAACTGAACAACACATAATGGTCTCACTTCGTGAATAATTACCGTAAATTTAAGATATATATATATATATATATATATATATATATATATATATAGAGAGAGAGAGAGAGAGAGAGAGTTGGGTTTTGAGCATTCTAACACTCTTATGGTGTACATGCAACCCTATGTGCTTTGGATCTATGTTTTCTCTATTATACATGCATACATTCAAAATTCCAAAGCATCATCCTAACTAGCATATTATGAAGCAACTATATATATATATATATATATATATATATATATATAGAGAGAGAGAGAGAGAGAGAGTTGGGTTTTGAGCATTCTAACACTCTTATGGTGTACATGCAACCCTATATGCTTTGGATCTATGTTTTCTCTATTATACATGCATACATTCAAAATTCCAAAGCATCATCCTAACTAGCATATTATGAAGCAACTATACTACAAAAGTCTAGTTATATGGCATACCTTTTGATGGAGCTTGAAGTCTTGAACCTTTAAGAGCTTAGTGCCCCAAGTGTTGCACCTCAAATGGTTCACACAACACCACCAACAATTGGAATAACTTAAGAGAAGGTTATTTGGTTCACCCTTTATGAAATTCGGTTGCCCTCTATTATGTATGCACTAGTCACCATTTCATGAACCATGAGGTCCTTTATATACTGTGTCTCATCAGGGTTACACCATGTAAACCCATGACTTTCCATTTCCTTCATGATCTATGGGTTTTAACCTCCATAGGTTAAGCCCAATTTGAAGGATAATGGATCACAAGCTCACATATATAAGAATGAATGATTTACATAATCAATCCCCATATATTTAATTAGTCCCTTTTGATCACAAAATTAATTTCAAATTAATTCTTGATCAATACTAATTAAATAATATGATTTCATATTATTATATTAGAACTTATAATATTTAATATAAATCATAAATAATCTTTTCTTATTTTCCTATCCAATTATTTTGATGCTATGCAACCCAAATGGACAATGCTATTATCGGGTTGAATACATAGCAATATTAGTTATGGGCTTGGACATCTAATCCAACATATATGTAGTAATAATCACATGTGAGTGTGTTAAATAATAAATCATTAATTATATTATACATATTAATCACCGAGTTAACCTTGTTTTACAACATTGTTCAGTTTAGTAAGGGGCCAATCGGGGAGTACTCGGGATTTTGCAACTCGCCTCGGTAAGGGACCGAGTAGCGAGTACTCGGAAGAGTAATCGACCAATCGGTGAGTTTTACAACACTGGGTACACCCATGATGGACAAAGAAAAGAAGAGAATGAGAATGAGAATCGATGGGTGTGTAGGAGTAGAGGGGTGACGGCTAGGGTTAGGTCAGAGAAGGCTCTGATACCATAAAGTTTGTTGTAAGGGAATGCTTGGCTTTCTCATTAAACATTGGCAACTATTAATACAAAAAGGATTCTTATAACTAAGGAAAGGTATACACTATAAAATACATAAATACATTAATTACAAATATAATATAATCGGCTCCATATATGTCTTCTACCTTAGGCTGTTTTTGTCCAAGTTTACAATTTACAACTCTTAGGGCATTTGTGCCCAAGAAATAAATGGAACTAATGGGAATTTCATTCCAAGTGCAAAAATACAATCCATGTAAATGTTGCATAGCATGAAAATGAAATAGATTATGTTGTTCGGTAAGAGAGAGCAATTCGGTAATTCAGATCCCTAAACCATATAATCAAACTACCCATATAATCAAACTAAAATCCAATGTACAAATTATGAGAATCTTATTACGGAGTACAAACAAACAAAAAAAAAACTTGTTAACATCATACTCATTGTTAGTAAATAATCATTAAAAAGTGTGGTTGCAAATTTTTTTAACGTGTTTTGGTTTTCTTGATTGTAGGGGGTTCTTCCCTCTTAGAGAAGTTACCTATTGATCATATACTAAGAAGTTTTTCGATTACCAAATTAGTGAAATTGAAACAGATACCTTCTTTTCTTTTCTTAAGACTACTCGACACGGCACCCGTAGAGGGGCATTACTGCCTACATGACACTGCCTCCACGCCGTTACCATGGGGGGAACATCCCCTCCACCCCCCCCCCCCTCCTTTCCCGTTATGTGGTCCTCCATTGGTAATCTAATGAACGATAACGCATATTAATTTTTTTAATTTTCTCATTTGACCGTTGAAAAACTGTAACATTCTTAAGAAAAAAATTACCTATAAAATCACCGCTTTTCTTTATACTTTATATAAATTTAATCACTACTTTTCTCTTCATATACTTTTAATACATTCCAAAAAAAATGAATATGTTTGATGATAGTGATGAAGATGATATGTTCGTCTATGTACAAGTATTGTACGAACGTGCTACTACAACCAAATCGAGCTCTTCTATTAACCAGGCGTGCAACGTTAAACAAAGATTGTGAAGTCACCTGGTTTGATTAACAATTATATGACAATGTCTTAGAGAACTGCAAGAGAAGGTTTGTATAGATTGGCGAGGGTTGGTGTCGAAACCTTTGGTGATGTTTATTTGCACATACCTTCGTTGAATGATATATTATATGTGGCGCATGAACAAAGATATGGTTTTCCAAGTATGCTTGGAAGCATTGATTGCATACACTAGAACCGGATAAATTGTCATGTGGCGTGGAAAGGCCAGTACCCAAGTGGTCATTATAGAACGCCTTCGTTTGTATTGGAGGTTGTTTTGTCAGGAAAGACACCGGATGCTCCTTTTTTGGAAAAGGAACTTCCCTAACGTAGGTTTTTGGGCCAGCTTTCGCGGACCGACAATCCCCCGCTGCAAACATGAGCCTTTGCCTTATGCTCTGGAGTCACTGCAGGCAAACCTCCATTACCATAAGGGTTGAGTGGTGTCAGGATTTGAACATGGGTCAATAGGTTATCAATCATATCTTCCACATGTCTTACCAAGTCACCACAACCCAAGTGGTTACCGGATGCTCCTTTCACAATGAATGGAAATGAATATAAGTTTGAGTGTTACCTTATGGATTGAATATATCCAGCATATTCCACATTCATAAAGGCGTTTCAACACCCAATAACACCAAGAGACAAATTTTTCAAGAGAAAACAAGAAGGAGCATGTAAGGATGTTGAACATGCTTTTGGAGTTCTGAAGTTGAAATTACACATAATTGAACATGTGGCACGGCCATATCAGTTAGACGTTCTACAAGATATTATGTATGCATGTATCATAATGCATAACATGGTGGTTAAAAATAAATGATGAAACATTGCGGAGTATTTGGCTTTGGAGCTTAGACACATGCAATTTCAACCCGGGACGGTAGAATATTTACGTAGAGTCGTAGATATTCAAGACGCACGAAAAAAGAGGCAACTTCGAGAAAATTTGGCTGATTTTATGTACAATGGAAATGAAAGTGAATAAATTATGGGCAAAATGTAATTTTTTTAAATTTATGTTTAATTTAAAAAAAATATATGTTTTATTTAAATAACATGTTTTAACTAATTTTTTTTTAAAATTAAAAACTAAATCGAAAAAAGAAATGATGACACCGAGTGTTATAACTAGTTGTCCATTTTCTTCGTTTAGTATTTTAACATCATATTAATATGTAAGGTGACAACTTTTGGATGTGATAGCATCCCTTAACTAATTACCGACGCCCACTAATTTAAACATGAAATCTTCACTGATTTTGGAAGAAGAATCGAAACAAACGGTTAGTATGCAAATAAAAAATATAAATAAATAAATAAAAACCAACCGAATTTGGTATTGGTCCTATTGGATACATAACCTCCACAAACAACATTTATCGGCATGAGATTCATCGGGTTTGCACTTGATATTGAACCACTTGCAGACTAGTTTCTTCGAGCAAAAACATCCGTATCAATTAAAAAGTTAAAGAAAAAAAACACAAAAACATCCTTATTAATTAAAAGTAATTAGAAACTGTGATTTTTTAGTAATAATGCTTATAATAATAATTTATATAATATCATTGATTCATTTCATAATTTAATATAATACAAAATGGTCCCTGTCGATTAATTTTAAATTGTTGGACCACATGTTCAGTCCCTCTTCACGTGCTTCACACTGACGGCTACTGATGCTCCTTTGAGTTCCCAACAGGCCAACACCAGATCAGAAAATACCCTTACATTATTGCCAACGTACTGTTTTGGCACAAAATATAGCTCTATTATGGTTCGTTTAAAATAAACTAAATTTGTATCATTTTGATCCTTAGTTAAACCATGCCTGTTGATACACATTAGATATTTAAGTTTGATAAGATTTAAAACCAAAAAGATCTTACTAGTAATTAAATTAATAAATACAAATAAAATCTGGAAGTTTCTCATCATGCAAAATGCAAATTGAGATGGAAATCTAAACCCTCGAACCTAATAAATTTATATATTGTCATTTTGGAGCATGGTATTTGATTTCAGTTTGTAAACCAAATTAAATATTCATACACTCTTCCTTATGCGTTTGACTTATTAAGAGAAATGAGGGTTCTAACATTGGTATGCAAATTTTTAAGGGAATGTTTTGAATTTTTTTTTTTTTTTTTTTTTTTTTTGTTTTAGGTAAATTGTGGAGTGTGGACACGAGCAAACCAGATCAAAACTGTCTAGTTTGATTCGACAAGTTTTGTTGTTCGGGTCATTTTGACCGTTTAAAACTAATTAGTTTTAGAATAAAATATGATATCCTAGAGGTTTTTCGAAAATTATATTTTCATTTTAACCTTTTCTTTCTTAACTATATTTATATGGTTTCTAAGTTTGTTTTTTGTTACGGAGATGGAGATGGTCTTGTACTCTTTTTTTATCTTAACTCTCGTAAATTTTGCTATTATCAACCTCATTAAAGCTTTTCACAAGGTTTTGTTGAATTTTATATATGAAATTAAACAATATCAATATTATGTTAATTATCAAAGTGTTGTAATAGTTGCGAATAAGCCGATAAAATCAAAATTTTGAATTAGTGATTAGATTGTTGTAAATGATAAATATAAATAAAAATAAATAAGTCTAAAACATATTATATATATATATATATATATATATATATATATATATATATATATATATATATATATATATATATATATATATAAAAGCCCCGTCCATTTTAAATTTTATGGTTCCGCATGTAGTCTATATATATATATATATATATATATATATATATATATATATATATATATATATATATATATATATATATATATATATATGTGTGTGTGTGTGTGTGTGTGTCCGTTGGGACGGTATAAAAACGGTTAGTTTGACTTTCGTGCCTTTTTTGATCCACTAAACACATAAATAGATGATATTCGTTAGATTTCAATTCTGCACAAATTTTCATTTTTTTTTTTTTCTAATTCGTTAAAACCCTACAAAAATGCGTTCAAGAAATTCTATCACCGGTGATCAAGACTCGAATTTAAGGGTGGTCAAAATCTTACCAACCGATTGGAATAAAGAAGTGTGCTTTGTGTGAAATGTCGAACGCACAGGAAAAAACACAATGCAAAAAGTATGGGTTGCTTTATGGGATTTTATGGAAGAATTTGTAGAAATGTTAAAAGTTTCTAAACAATTAGCAACTATTTTATCGAATGTGTATTATCCTACATGTCCTTTGTTACTAAATGAGTATGGTTGACATCCACACAATTTGAGCATTTGAAAAAAGATGTAAAATATTTGTTTTGGTTACTAAACTAATGAAAGCAAAATTAGTCAAATATTTAAAGAGATTCCACCACTTTCACTTGCGTCATGGCTTTAAATTCGTGTATCAATGTTACAGGTGTTGAGGTTTTAATTACCAAAACTTCCATCTCTTTAGAGCTGTACAAGGAGGACTCTCACTACATCTGTAACAAAACCATCAATTTCAATAATACTTTTACTAGTTTGTTTGACATTCACGCTACAAAATATGGTGAAATGTTAGAACACTTTTTTCGGTGTATCTGACACTAATAGATTGTATCTGAGCCTCTGGTGAGAAGGTCTCATCGTAGTCAACACCTAGGGTTTGAGTAAAGCCCTTTGTAACCAGTCGAGCCTTGAAAGCGTGTACATTTCCATCCATGCCAGTCTTCTTCTTGAAAATCCATTTACACCCAACTGTCTTTCGGCCTGGCACATTTTCAACAAAATACTTAACCTGGTTATCATACATGGACTTGATCTCGTTTTCTATTGCCTCTTTCCATTTGGCTGCATCAGGGCCTGCCATTGCTTCCTTGTAGTTAGCAACCTCATCCAAATTTACCAATGTACTATCACTGATAAATGTATCACCATCTGAAGTTATATGGAAACCATAGAACACAGGTGGCATGCTAACCCTACTGGAACGCCTAAGAGGCAATGATTTTTCAACCGGTTCAACTGGAATCTCTTCCTCTGGTTGAACCCTAGCGTCTTCAGAGGCTCCTTCATCTCTTGATTCTTGAATTTCTTCAAGGTCAATGGTACTCCCACTGTCCTCTTTTATATGAGCTCTCTCTCTCTCTCTCTCTCTCTCTCTCTCTCTGTCTCTCACTCTCTTTCTCTCTATCTCTCTCTATCGCACGTGAAAGACTCCTCTCAGTGCTACAAAGACCACGTTCTCACTAGGTCTGTAAAACAAATATCCAAATGACTTATGTGGGCAACCGATTAAAATATATCTTTCTCACTTTGAGGTTCAAGTTTTTCATGAGTCTCTCATTTAATGAAATCTTCACAACCCCAAACCTTGATATGTGCCAACGATGAAACCTTCCCTGTCCACATACCGTGAGATGTTTTGGCAACCTTTTTAGTTGGGACAAGATTAAGAAAGTGGACGGCAGTCTCTAAGTCACACCCCCATAATGAGGTTGGAAGAGAAGTTCGACTCATCATGGAACGAACCATGTCTAACGAGGTTCGTGCCTCTTAGCTATACCATTAAGTTGTGGTGTCCTAGGAGGTGCCAATTGTGAAACTATTCCAGATTACTTGAGGTAATTGTGGAACTCGATACTAAGATACTCTCCGCCTCTATCTGATTGGAGCCTTTTTATCCTCCTGCCCAATTGATTCTCGACTTCTTGCTTAAACTCTTTGAACTTTTTAAAGGTTTCTGACTTATATTTGATTAAGTCACATAGAATCGATTAGCATATCTACTATAATCATCAGTAAAAGTCACATAAAATCAATTAGCATCCCTTGTGGATGATTTGAATGGTCCACACACATTTGTATGTATGGGATCCAACAAACATTCACCTCTTTCACAAGATCAAGTGAAAGGTAATTTTGTCATCCTACCCAATAAATAAGATTTGCACGTATCATCTAACCTTATGTCAAATGATTCCAACACAACATCATTTTGGAGTTGGGCGATACGCTTCTTGTGAATGTGTCCAATACATAAAATGCCACATGTATGTTTCGTCTATACAATCAGACGAAGCAATTTGAAAAAAAAAAAAAAAAAAAAAAAAAAAAAAAAAAAAAAAAAAAACTATTACTTAAATTGTCTACACATATCATAGTTTCATACACACCATCACAAGGTAAAGCTTCAAAAATAAAAATAAAAACACCATTTTTATAAACATAAATTGAACCATTCATATCATTAAATCTATATCCAAAACCTTGTCTGAACAATGCATGAAAAGAAATAATGTTTCGTGTTATTTCTGACGAGTAGAAACAATTTATCAAATCTAAACTAAACCCACTACAAAGCACTAGACTATAAACTCCAATCATGGTGACATGTGAAGATCTCATATTCCTCATGATCAAGATCATCCTACCATGCTCCACGTCCTCACTTCTTCTTAGCCCCTGCAAATCAGAACAAATGTAAAACCCACATCTTGTATCAAGGACCAAAGAACGAGAAGATTATGAGTTATTAGATAAGATAGTGTATATACCTGTTGAAGTTGGCTTCACTTTGCCATCTTTGATATCATGAAGATACTTTGGGGGGCTTCGTTTCCAATTCCCTTTGTCGTTGCAGTAGAAGCAAGTGGCCTCTTTGGGATCAGACACAATGGGAGCATTAGAACTGGATTTACCTTTGGGTCCGCTGCTTGATGGCCCAGCTTGAGACTTTCCCTTCTAGATTTGTTTTGGAGGATATTTCCTCCTTTTATGTTCCCGTGACAAATGGCCAAAACTGAAGGAGTAGTAGGAGTGGAGGCAATACTCTTTCCCTTCATTGCTACTCCAGTTGTTCACAAGAGGTTCTATAATTCACACAAAGTTGTCTCATTGTTGTTCAAATGATATGTCAAAATGAACTGATCATAACAACTTGGTAAAGAGTGGAAGACTATGTGATAGTTTATTTTATTTACTTCTTTTTATAGTTTATTTTAGTATATTTCATTCACATTTTAGTTAATTTCCATGCATATTTTGCTTTTTTTGATTTTATGACCACTTTCGGCTACTTTCGAATTTTGTAAGTGTAATTGCAGGTTTTACTGTGACATCCCCAAAATCACGGCCAGAAAAGACCGATTTCATTTATATTTTTTAAAATAATTTAAGAGTAAATCCTTTTGATTTAAAAGTGTTGCGGAATTTGTTCCCAAAACAAAACATGATAAAATAATATTTATCAAAGCATTTCATCAAGAGATGCATTTTCATTATATAATCAAAACTCGGGATGTCATGTTCCGATACAGACCATAAAGCATAAACGATAACATTACAAGTCATTCAACAAATATATACATATATAGACTTGTAAACAAAACAACTCGATGATTCATCCATCTTACTCCCTTGCGCCACTTCCTGTAATACAAATAAAACTGAGTGGGTCAGGCTTGGGAGTCTGGTGAGCATATAGGGTTTTCAACCCACAATAAATAAATTATATTTAATTTCACCAACCAATCACTATCCCGGTTACCCATTCCCGTTATCCTCACTTTACGTCCCTAAAACAACATCTATCTCAAGGGACCTAATCTAGGATTTTCATCGGGATGGACATTACTGCTAAAGGGATTCCTCAACAGTAGATATCCTAAAGGCAACCATGAGGGGGATAGAGTAAACCGGTGAACACATCGTTCACAACACCTACAGGTTATGAACCTGCTAGCGTTCCACGAGACTGTCTGGAAGGAGTCTGTGTTTGTTATCCATACTCCACTGAATAACTAGGTCAACAACAACAACATTGAGGCCTCTCATCTGTTTATTACACACCAATTATCTACCCATATTCTACCCAACATATTAGTAGATAAAAATATACATTCTTATACATAGTTTAAAACCTGTATAGCATTTTCATTCAATATATATTCCACATAACAGATGAGGCACACCCATATTACACGTATTTCATAGAAAATAAATCAGATCTATGAGATTGAAGAGAGTGAATATACATTCACGCACATAACAACAAAATTTTACACATAACACGTATTTCGTATAAAATACTTCATAATTATGCATTAGAAGAAAGTAACTACACACTCACTTGATCAGAAGATGATCGGACAGCACTACGGCTTGGCTTGTAGAAGTAGTAATCCTCAACAGATCTGGAAGATCTCTACAAAAATCGAACTTCTCGCGGACAGAGCTTCTGCTCGGCAATCGCACTTCTCGGGATCTTCGGGGCTTCGAAACTTGCTTCGGGGCTCGGGAATATTACCGGGGCTTCGGGGTACTTCTGGCACGCAAATCGATGCAAAACGGGAGAGAGAAGAGAGAAAAATAGCAAAAGAACCGGTTGCCCTCGCATCCTATTTATAGGAGGCTGGAGCCTCGGAGTACGCTGGGCGTACAGCCTTACGCGGGGCGTAAGCCTCCGAATTCATCACTGCATGCGTCATCTGAAGAACTCGAGTGCGAGGCGTGTCATGCTTCGCTGTACGCGGGGCGTACGCTAGTACGCTGAGTCCGATGACTCCTCTTCGGATAATGCCGGATTTAATAATTAAATTTAATTATTAATTATTTAATAAACTTCTAAAATTCATATCTTCTTCATACTAACTCCGTTTTCGACGTTCTTTAAATCCACGCGTAGGTGAGACTACGCTCTACAACTTTCGTTTAGACTCCGTCGGCTAATTTTGAGTTTATTTTTATTAATTATTTTTAATAGGCCGGGACAGAAAATTTCCGTTATAAATTCATAACTTCTTCATCCGACGTCCGTTCTCGCCTAACTTTTCATCGCTTTGATACTAACAACGAGATCTTCGATTCTCGTTTAGATTGTTTCGGCTAAAAACTGCTCGATCTCAAATCGAGTATTTCGGGCTCCATACCACTAATTCGAAACTTCAATAAATCATAACTTCCTCATACGAAGTCAGATTTTGGCATTCTTTTTATGCACGCTCTCGATTTAATGAAATCTATGACTTTTGTTTAGATCACTAAGGCTAAATATCGCTCTAATGTAAATTTCACTTTTTACGTCATTCAACGTTGCCGGTTCTGTCGCGAAACTTCGACAGGTCATAACTTCTTCGTTATAACTCGGATTTTGGCATTCTTTATATCTTCGGAAACCTCGTTTCAACTACTAAAACATTATCCAAAGATATCAAGTTTATTTTACACTTAATGTTTTATGCTTATTTTTATTCTTAATTAATCAAACCACATAATTAAGCAATTAAGCACATAATACTTAAGTAATACACTTCTATTATTTCAAAACGAGTTACAAAGGTTAACCTAGACTATTATATCAACATTAATGACAGGCCCAGAAACACAGACGTTACATTTACGAAGACTAGCAAAGCGGGATCTTTGCGAAGCGAGTGGGATTAGAAGTCATCAAGAATTTTGGGATTGATAACTATGAAGATGATGCATGGAGTGGGCTTGTCCATTACTTGAAGGCCTGGAAGAATTAAACTTTAAATTTTCAAGATGCGGGAGAATTTTCGAGTGTGCGGAGATTGATGATTAGGTGATTACAAGAGCTTTGGAGGATTTGGAAAAGTCAAATTGGGCTCAAATTGAAGAGAACTTGAAGAAAATGGGCTAGAAATTGATCGGACTCAAACTGGGCTAGTGGAATATGCAGTGCAATCCCAACAAATGAAAAAGGCTCATTCTCCACCAGTTTACACAGCCCGCATAAGATTTCCATGCGGCCCGCGTGAGTTCCTGCAAGGGCAAATTCGTGATTTTACTTTTGGATTCTATTTGAGGAAGTTTGGTGGCTTTCTTTTGGAACTTTTGCACATCCAAACTTAGGAGCATTCTCTGGAGAATTTGGAGCATTTTGAAGACCAAAAACCTTGAAGAACTTCATCATTTTGCTCTTGAATCTTGTAAACTGTTTGGTACAATATTTACTTATCTTGTTTTCTTGAGTTTATCCATGCTTGGCTAGACAAAACTTGGTTGCTTTGGTGAAATCCTTTGACTTTTGTTGAATGTTGAAGATTCCATGAACTAGTTTTTGGATCTTTATGAGAATTTTTTATGTTTTAACATCTTATTACTACTTGTATGGTTTTATTCATGAGTTTAAATATGTTTGTGGTGATTAGTTGGCTAATTTATTGATTAAGTAAAAGATCTTCAAATTAGCAAGCAACAAATGATTTTTTGTGTTAGTTTTGCTTCACACAATCATAAAAACATTTTCTCCAACATAGTAGTGAAGGCATTTTACTCCTCTTGGATTTGGTGACTTTTTAGTTCTTAATGCTAGTTGACTTTCACTAATTACATGCTTAATGGAAATTGTGACTTTGACTAAGGGAATTGTTATGAGCTTCTCTAACCATTTTAACAACTAAGAAAAGTCTAGGTAATCTTAAGATTCTTGGATTACTATAACCAAGTTAAGGATTTAAAACAAGTATTGCACCATTGGATTCTAATGATATGTTCATCAAAAAGTCAAAGTGAAGAAACCTTAAGTCAACCATCTTTCTCCCATTGATTTTATATCAAATTCTTACTTTTTTTGAATTGTCCACTAAATTCTTAGTTTAATTCTAGTTTTATTTAAAGTAATTTCAAAAGACCAAAACCCCCCATTTTATTTTTATTGTTATTTTACAAGTATTTTTACAAAGAGATTTTCATTGAGTAGCAAATTGAACCAGTCACCTTGGATTCGACCCCTTTACCACTATACACTATCTTAGTATAAAAAGATATGGGGCTATTAATTTTGTTGGCATCGACAACCACCACTATGTCAATAGCCAACTCCTCATCAAAATTCACATTGAGTGTAACGAGACAATCCACGTATCGTTGCATCCTTTGCATGTGACTGCTAACAGACTCTCCTTCTTTCATATTGCTTGTTATGACGGACTTTACCACTTCGTACTTTTCTTGACGATCTCGTTGGTGGTACTTTTCCATCAGGTTCTTGTTCATCTCGTACGTCCACTAATCCTCATAGAATCTTTGGAACTCAGGGTCAAGGTGGCTACCATGATTCAAGCATCTTTTGTTGCATCATTGTAGTGTTTCTTGAATTCGACTAGTTCTTCAGTAGTGGCCTTCTCTTTGTCTATCTCAATAAGTTATTTCTCAAGAACATACTCTTTGTATTCAAAATGAAGGTCCATATAGATGTTTCGCATCCAGTGATTATAGTTGGTGTCATCCAATGTCACCCTTGAGCAAATATTAAGCAACGAGAAATTATAAGTGGAGGAGGGGGAGGAACCAAAAGCATCAACTTGAGTAGACATTTATAAAAGAAAGATAGTTTTAGTTAGATAAGAATAATCTTAAAATAACAACCCAAAAATGAAATATTAATGCTAGGATCTAACTATATAACTCACAACTTATAAAAGAGGTGTTGTAATCTAATTGTAAATTATGTAAAGGTAGGTAATTGACGATTTACCAATTCCACCATAAGAAATGTAATTTTGAAAAGAAAAAATTAGTTAAGTGAAATTCCTAGATCTTTTGAGATTCATTGAAACTATTTAATGGCATGTAATATCGGATTATGCTCTTCCATTTGTGACTGGGATACCAAGGATCACAAACAATATGTGAATAACCATGTAAATTAGCTTGGCACTTTCGATGTCATTTATCATCTCATTTTAATGTGTCAGTTACCAACACGCGCTCCATTGATCAATGATAATTTTTGAGACGCCCACTACCACTCTTTATTAGTCCCCCATTAGTGTGTCGATTAACCACACACGCTCCACTAACGACTTATAAAGTGTAATGTGAAATATCATGGGTTAGCATACAAATTCACATTTTTCCTAAAGTAACTAAGATTAAGTTTTAATAAAAGGTTTAGTTACTTTCTAATTCATTGTACTTATTAATGAAATTAGTTGTCCTACTAAACTCGTTCGGCTAACGGCCCTCAACTAATCAAGGAAGCGGTGGGTGAGAATGGACACTCATTCAACTACCATTTTATATGTAGTTTCCTTATACCCCACTTATGGACTAGCTTCATAAATGAGGCGTACTAGTGGTTTGACTGCCTTGGTCTTATACATATAGTAATTATTAAACTTTTAATTTTACATATAGTATAAGGTGTATTTTAAAACTTTTTAAAATACTAGGTTTAATATTAAATTTCAAAAAATTAATTTAAATTTAAAATTAAACCATATGATTATAGATAATTCATGGATTCAAGATAAGGATATCTAATTACTTAGATAATTATTCAGTTTTACATAATTAGAACATTATTTAAGGTAATTATCCTAATCATTTCATGAGATTAAGCAAAAATCTGATTTTATTGATCTGATCGTCCACCGCATCATGGTAAGCTATTACCACGTCGTGGTCAAACGAAAAGAACATGAATTTACAGATCACCACGTCGTGGTGACGAAATAGAATGTCGATTTTGTTTACCTCCTTATTCAAGTTCAAGTAATGTACAATCAATTGTTAGACAACCATAAGCTCTGATACCACTGATGTGTTTTACATGTATTAACGCGCATAAATCCTTAACACTTAAGGGTACATGCAACCTAAAGATCTAATTCATAACACTATTGATGTAACATTCTATTGAACAACAAGAACTCTCTAACCCTAGGTATAATCAATTTTTCCAACAGAAGAGTTTAAGATAATATACCTTTGTTGTTGAGCTCTTGGAAGCAAGCACCACAATTGTCGTGCCTTTAATGGTTCACACCCAAGCTAGTAAGAAGAATCACTTAGGAGAGAGGAGGAAGGACAAATTTTCGGCTTAGGGTTCTTCTAAAAGGTTAGCTGAAAATACTAAGGGTAAAGCCCTTTATATAGGCAACATGGAAATCCTGGATAACCCTAAAACGAATATAATAATATTATCTTGTTTTGATATTTATCCACCTTCCTAATTATCCACCAATGATAATTCTATAACTCTTACAACACTCCCAAAAACTGTCCAAGGCATAGGGAGGTTCTAGGGCCTCTTCTTCAACTATTGAACAATTACACTTTAGTCCCTACATTTTCAATTAATTCCAATTAATTTATGATTAATTATTAATCAAATATTACTATTTCTAATTAATATATTGTTCTCATAATATATTAACAAATTATTTATTCCAATTTATTAATCAAATAATAAATCAAACTCTCTCTCCAAAATCATCTTGTCCAATTGCTATGTTTGAGGGGAACCCAAAATGCTTGTGCTGCTATCAATTCAAGTTTATACTAATAATAGTTATGGGCTTAAACACCTAATCAAACAGTCTTCCACTTGGATAAGTCTGTAGTTATGATTACCAGTATAACTTCTAAACTGATAAGCAAATCGTAGCTTCTAAATGTCGTTGTCGAACTCTGGCCCAGTCAGTTACGTGTCCTAATATAAGTGATCATATAATCATCTGTTCTACAAGATATCATTCGGACATGAGACATGGAACATAATCACTCTCATTGTCTAATACTTTGTTTCCCAATTTCTGATATATAATGACATAGAACTTCTAATCGAACCTGGTCGGGCCTGACACTGTAAGTCAACACCAAATTATCGAGGGACCTAAAGCTATCATTTTTCCCGTCAGAGCAAAAGGAATAGATAAACTTTGACTTATATCCTTGTACCATCTACTCACCAAATCATGCACAACGGTATGTTTTATAACATCAAGTTACTGAAGTGTTTACATATTATCAATGCATAACTGATTTGCAAAACACAACTCATATATCTCCATTTAAAGATTATAAGATGTTATCGTCTCATAATTACTCTTGATAAGTTGCATGAAGTAATTTTCTGAGCGTGGGTTAATCCAATACTTAAATCTTCATTTTTAAGTATTCATGAATATTGTAGCAACACCTTTGCTATGTCTAAAAATCTTTAGACAATCTACAATTCAATTCATGAAAGTCTTAATTCACTACTTACTTCCAAAGTATGAGCGACTGTGGACTTTTGAATAATTGAATTATTCGGGAAGTAAAACATGCAAAAATGAAACACAATAATAAACAATTAACAAAAGGTAGTAAATACACTCTTAAATAATTCTCTTTTATTTAATCACCAGAAGTCAATTACATTTACTTTGTTACAAGTTTAAAATAACTATCTAACTACTAAAACTAATATCATCTCTCAAACCAATGCTCCTAGAATGTTGAATGTGTTTAGCCCTACTCAGACCCTTTGTGGGTGGATCTACAGGATTCTCTTCAGATGATATTCTCTTCACAATGAGGTGACCTTCTTCTACTCTATGTCTGGTGAAATGGTACTTTCTGTCAATATGTCTTGAACTTCCATGATCTTTTGGTTCCTTTTTCAAGGTAACCGCTCGTTCATTATCACAGAAAACTTTCATCGACTCATTAATGGTTGGAAAAACTCCAAGATCTCTGATGAAGTTCTTCAACCAAATTGCTTCCTTCGATGCTTCACTTTTTGCTATCTACTCTGATTCACAGGTAGAATCATCTATTGTCTCTTGTTTGGAACTTTTCCAAGTAACTGCTCCTCCATTTAGGGTAAACACCCATCCAGATTGAGAATGAAAATCGTGCTTGTATGTTTGAAAGTTGGCGTCACTATACCTAGTTACTCTCAACGTATCACTGCCACAAAGCACTAGGACCCAGTCCATAGTTCTTTGTAAATACTTGAAATTATTCTTAACTGCTATCCAATGAGCTCTACGTGGATTTCCCTGATAACGATTGGCCTTGCTCAAAGCAAAGGACACATCAGGGCGAGTACATGTCATAGCATACATGATACATCCAAGGGCGGAGCATATGGAACTCTACTCATTTATGCTATATTTGCATTTGTACTCAGACACTAAGTCTTACTCAGTTTGGTATTACTCTGAAAGGGTAATTCTCCCTTCTTGGAATTTTCCATACTAAAACACTTTAGCACCTTTTCCAAATATGTACTTTGACAAAGTCTAATTAATCTTTTACTCCTGTCTCTCAGAATCCTTATCCCCAAAATATAGGCAGTCTCTCCTAGATCCTTCATAGCGAAACACTTTCCAATCCAACACTTAACCTCTTGCAAAGATGGAATGCCATTTCCTATAAGTAGTATGTCATCAACATACAATACTAGGAAGGTTACTATACTCCCACTAGCTTTGACATATACATAGGACTTGTCTTCACTTCTAGAGAAGCAAAATTCATTGACATTCTCGCCAAAGCAAAGATTCCATCTACAAGAAGCTTGCTTCAATCCATAGATTGATTTCTCAAGCTTACACACTCTATTTGGATACTTTGCATCTACAAAACCCTCTGGCTGAAACATGTAAACATCTTCAGCCAACTTCCCATTAAGGAAAGCGGTTTTGACATCCATCTTCCAGATTTCATAGTCATGAAACACAACTATGGTTAGCATTACCCTAATAGATTTTGATCTTAGCCATTGTTGAGAAGGTCTCATCATAGTCAACCCTTGGGGTTTGAGTAAAGCCATTTGCAACCAGTCGAGCCTTGAAAGTGTGTACCTTTCCATCCATGTCAGTCTTCTTCTTAAATATCCATTTACACCCAACTGTCTTTGACCTGGTACATTGTTAACCAAATACCAAACCTGGGTATCATCCATGGACTTGATTTCGATGTTTATTGCCTCTTTCCGTTTGGCTGCCTCGGGGCCTGCCATTGCTTCCTTGTAGTTAGCATGCTCATCCAAATTTACCAGTGTACTATCACTGATAAACGTATCACCATATGAAGTCATATGGAAATCATAGAACTCAAGTAGCATGCTAACCATACTGGAACGCCTAAAAGCCAATGAGTTGTCAATCGGTTCAATTGGAATCTCTTCCTCTGGTTGAAACCTAGCGTCTTCAGAAGTTACTTCATCGCTTGATTCTTGAATTTCTTCAAGGTCAATGGTACTCCCACTGTCATCTTTGTATATGAGCTCTTTCTCGTGAAAGACTCCTCTCCGTGCTACAAAGACCACATTCTCACTAGGTCTGTAGAACAAATATCTAAATGACTTATGTAGGTAGCCGATGAAAATACATCTCTCACTTCGAGGTTCAAGCTTGTCGTGAGTCTCTCGTTTAACGAAAGCTTCACAACCCTAAACCTTGATATGTGCCAACGAGGGAACCTTCCCTGTCCACATCTCGTGAGGTGTTTTGGCAACCTTTTTAGTTGGGACAAGATTAAGAAAGTGGGCGGTAGTCTCTAAGGCATACCCCCATAATGAGGTTGGAAGAGAAGTTTGACTCATCATGGAACGAACCATGTCTAACAAGGTTTAATTGTGTCTCTTAGCTACACCATTAAGTTATGGTGTCCTAGGAGGTGTCAATTGTGAAACTATTCCACATTCCTTAAGGTAGTCATGGAACTCAATACTAAGATACTCTCCGCCTTTATCTGATCGGAGCCTTTTATCCTCCTGTCCAATTGATTCTCGACTTCTTGTTTAAACTCTTTGAACTTTTTAAATGTTTCTAACTTATGCTTGATTAAGTAGATAAAACCATATCTGCTATAATCATCAGTAAAAGTCACATAGAATCAATTATCATCCCTTGTGGACGATCTGAAAGGTCCACATACATCTGTGTGTAGGAGATTTAACAAACATTCACCTCTTTCACTAGATCCAATGAAATGTGATTTTGTCATCTTAACCCGTAAACAAGATTTACACGTATCATCTGACCTTAAGTCAAACGATTTCAACACTTCATCATTTTGGAGTTGGGCGATGCGCTTCTTGTTAACGTGTCCATGACGACAATACCACAAGCATGCTATGTCTATACCATTAAACAAATCAATTTGTAAAACACTGTTACCTAAATTGTCTACATCACACTTTCATGCACACAATCACAAGATAAAACTTTAAAATAAAAAACACAATTTTTATAAATAGAAATTGAATCATTAAAACCATATCTAAAATGCATGAAAAAAAAAATTGTTTCGTGTTATTTGTGACGAGTATCAACAATTTATCGAATCTAAACTAAACCCACTACAAAACACTAGACTATAAACTTCAATCTTAATGACAAGTAAAGATTACCTATTCCCATAATCTAGATGACAGGTGAAAATTGCCTATCCTATTCCCATAATCAAGTTCTAAAGATTGCCTATTCCCATAATCTTGATGACAGGTGAAAATTGCCTATACTATTCCCATAATCAAGTTATGCTATCTAGTTAAGATAACTCACTCTTGTCTCTTCTATACACTACAACATTCATCAACGGTTATTTGATGAAATGTATGTATTTTTGCCAAATTTTAACAAATGCTCAACAATTTTGCTTGATTTTGATTCTCTTTTAAATATCTTGTTTTTTTGGTGAGATTGATGACATTTTTTTTCCATCTGCAAATGTAATCAAACGAAAGGGAAACTTATATAACAATACAGTAAACTATATTCATTGAATTAACTCGAATCAGAAAAAAAAACAATAAAATATATTTAATTTTTATTAATACATCTATATCAAAAATAAATATTTCTAACAGTTCAATTACGATTAAATTCAATATGACATCCAACTAGGTTGATTTTACAATTGTCTAATTTTAATCTATTGAACAAGTAGGCATTCCATTCCCAAATAATACGTACAAAAACTTAAATTTATTAATTTATGATATGTATTTGGCTATTTTCAAATAATAACACCTGGAAACAAAAGAAAAAGATAACAGAAAGAGAACAAAACGAAAGCTTGTATCGAACAATGCGTTCCTCGGTAATCAGTATCACTCAAAGACACACTCGTAGATATCAAGGTAATAATACCACCACCTGCTGCTAAAATGCGCATCTACGTTTAAACTGAACAAACCCTAATAATAATCTAAACATAAAATCCAAAATTAAAAATGATAAATTAAACAAAAAAAAAAGCGCAAACAATCGAAAATCAGATTCAAAGCATAACGTATGACATAATCAAGACCAACACCGTAAATGTAGCATGGACAACCGACGGAGCTTTGACGCTGTCAACGGCGTTGCTAGCATTGCTATTTTGGGAGTCGGCGGTGGGGCCATCTGACGGAGCAGGACCGGCGGTGGGAGATGAAGTCGGAGGAGCAGGAGGAGAAAGGAATGGTGAAGGTGCTGCTGCAGGTTCCGGAGATAGAGCAGCAGGTGCAGGAGACGACGCTGGAGAAGTTTCCGGTGAAAGAGATGGAGCTGGAGATGGAGATTTACCAAACAATTCAGTGGGGAGAAGTACATTGTCGACGGTGAAAATACAGAGCGGCGTGGAATCGAGAACCGTGCTAGCAACACGCGAAGTGGAAAATCCAGAATCAAGTGTAACGGAGTCTCCGGCGGTCTCAACGGTCAGATCGTACTTTCCGGCACCGTTCGTCGCCAGTGTGCTAATCGGATCCTTGGTCGTCTTCAACGAGCCTTTTGGAGTGTAAGTAGCGAGCGCGTGGTATTGTAACAGTGCAACAAGCTCAGCATTCGACAACTTGCTCAGATCCGGTACACCGGCGGCCTTAAACGCTTCATCGTTCGGAGCAAACACCGTCAATCCCTTCTCCGCCGCCGTCTGGAAAACCTTCAACACTCCGGTATCAGTAATCAGCTTCACAAACGTCTTGCAACCTGCTTTCTCCAACAAACCAGTAATATTAACATCAGCCGACGGAGCAGGCGCTGTTAGAATCCCCGGTGCGATTATAGGCGCGTTGATCTCCAAAACCGAAATGTTATACGGAATCTGTTTAACAGACTTGGTGTACGACGAATCGAGCTTCGAACCGGACACGGCGGAGCCGAATCCGACCTTACCACCTTTCAAATCTGTAATATTAACAAATCCGACGTTTCCTGGGGAATTTCCGGTGGTTTGGTACAAGGTGGTGGAGAGCGTGGTGCCGTCAGAGATGGCGTGAAGCTTCTTGTTGTCATAGTAGTCCAAAAGGATATGGAGGCTCAAGACGCTTTTGACGACGGAGAGTGGATGTTTCGCGGCAAGTGACGAAACGACGCCATTGTTCAACACCAGAACGGTAATCGTTTCACGGCTGTTGATCTCGTCGCTGAGCTTTGTCTGTGAGAGGTAGCTGTTGAACTCGCTGTACTCCGGAAACTGAGACAAGATGGCGGTGATGTTGTGGGCGGAGACGACGGAGCCGGCGGCGAGAAGAGAGACAACGAGGAAGATGATGCGTAATGCGCCCATGGTGGCGCACTTTAGCAAAAAGCAGTGGAACCTGAAACGGAGTGTATACTATCGAGTGTATCGAGTGAGTGGGGGGGTTATGAACATATGGGGTTACAAGAACGAGAAGAGAGTTTAATAGGGATTTAACTTAACCATGGTTAATTTGACATTTCAACTAGGGTTAGTTTTTAAACCTGTGGATGTGGTAGGGAGTGACTAGTGAGCTGGAAATCAAATGCCCATATTTGGTCAAAAAGACAAAAGAGTCCTTATGTTTAAACCATTGTACTGTTTTTTTTTTTTGGCATTTAATAACGTATACCCCTTTATCCATGTCCAGATTTGACAATTGTCATATCCACATGTATACAGCTTTAAAGACATGTACTCCACCCATTACAAGTTGTGTTATGTTATCATTATGAAAATTATTACTTTTCTCGACAAAAAAGAAACCAACGTTATTGTTTTTTTTCTTTTGTTTTCATAGAAGATACTATCCAAATTCCAAATGACCTTAAATACTTCAAATATATTACATAAGGACCTTTTTAACTTCGAAAATCGTAAAATAGCCACTGTATACGAAAATGTTACCTATCTCAAAGTACAAATTTGAACTATATGACTTTTGCAAGAATTATATCATTGATTTACAAGAACATACCTATATATGTAGGCAGTGCAACGCACATTTTTACTTTGTGATCATACAATCATAACTTGTATTTTTTTCTGGAAAGTTGTATTGGCACGCTTCAATTACGTCATATGTCTCCATAGAAAGGTATAATTAATGCATATAGTGTGACAGTTAATCCTTTACCACACGCTTCTGAATGAAAAGAACCCCACGAAATAACAATTGTTAGTCCCCCGCTTATGAATAAAATACAAGCTAGCCGTCCTAAAGAGCATTGTAACATCCTAAAATTTTCAATCAATTAAATTTTTTTGAAACAACTCATTTATTAATAAAAGTGTTTACAAAACATTGTTTCCAAAACATTATTTAAAAATGTTTGTCTCCCAAAATTAATGACATAAAATCAAGATGTTTACGATCACGCTTTCGTCTTGGTATGAATCTTTGAAGTACCTGAAACCATAAACCAAAAAATATAAGCACAAAGCATAGTGATTTTCCTCCAATTTCAATCGACCACCGGGTTGTAATACCCTAGACCCCTCAACCATCAGGCTGGAATACCAACATATTACGGGTCCAATTAACCATCAGGTTGGAATACCCCAGACCCTCAATAATCGGGTTGGAATGCCCATACTAAGGGTCCAATCATCCTCGGGATGAAATACCCTCGGGCCCCTTCAACCATCGGGTTGGTATGCCCTGACATGTTGGCTTACGCACAAAGCAGTGAAGCCTCAGCCATTGGCCAAACATGTACACATATAACATATAATCATATAGCATTCTACAGCCAGTCAAACGGATCTACATATCACTAAGCATATCATCATCCTATATATCAGGATACCGATCTAACAGATCACCAGGGGCGTAGCTAGGCTTCAACAAGGTAGGTCCTAGGACCTACCTTTTTTTTAAAATACAACAAATATATATAGAAAATATGAAGACCTATCTCATTTTTGCTAAAAGACCCATCTATTTTTCTAAAAGACCTAACTATTTTAGTTTTATTTACATAAGGAACCATGTGGTTTTTGAGTCTAGATTCGCCACTGCAGATCACTACAATACAATAGCATGCATAATAGGTTGCCAATCCAATGGACTGACATTAATGCCTTCGACCCGCAAATACAGTGAGGAAAACTCATTTTGCACTACCGAATCTCACAGAAAGAATATATGGCTGCTTGCTCGCAAGAATCCCTACGCTATCAATCATAAGTTAAGCATCCATCAAATAATCGGATCTGACCAACACTAAGTGTCCAAACTAGGGTAAAAGAGCTTTTTACCCTCTTCATAACTTGGCCCAAAGCCAAGGTCCAATCCAACAATCCAAAAACCTAAATTCCCATTAAAGTAGGCACCTTTATGCATAAGGAACTCCCAATAAGCTCAGATCTAAAAGAATAAGTACTTCAAACATCTTAACTCTTTAAGCAACCCAAAATGGGACCAAAAGCATAAAAAAAAACCAACTATGAGGAGATCTAAACATCTACATGCCAAGGTATGAATTCGATACCTCAAAGAGAAGTAAGATGATTGAGGATATATAACCTTCCTTACAAGCAAAGCACCTTCAATCTTCAAAGCTTCATTCATAATGAGTAAAACAACCACTAAAATCCTCTCAAGGGCTCAAGAACACCACCAAGGAAACTTAAGGGATGATTTAGGGTTTTAGGAGGTTTGGGGGTTGGTAAGGAGGTTATCCCTAAACACTTAAGATGCTTAAATAGGGTACAACACACTCAAATTAGGGTTTCTTGAATCCCTCATACGCCCAACGTACTCCTTATACACCCAGCGTCCAAGGTCGAAGCTTCGCGACCAAATTGTTAGCTACGCTAAGCATACGCCAAGGTACGCCTCATGTAAGGGTCCTTACACGAGTACGCCCTGCGTACTCCCCATGTACGCCCTGCATACTAGGGTTTTTCCCAAAAACCCTAAATTCTTCTGATGGCCATAACTTCTTCATTCTAAATTTGATCTTGGCGAACCTTATATCCATGAAAAGGTAACGAGAATCTCTACACTTTAATCATCTCGTGATCGCCTTAAAACTTCCCGAATAAAATCCAATTTCCATAAAAACCCGAACTGACACTTTACTGAAATACCCTTTGGCTCTAAAACACAAACCGAACACCCAAACCATCTAAATTACGTCACCCATGCCAAATGGGAACGATTTGGGACAGGATGTTACACCCACATACATTTACAATACAATGGTCCAATACTAAAATGACACGGTAAACTATATACCAACAATTAGGACATACTCGCCTAAACTGCACGGCTCTTATACCGACCAAATCATCAAAGTCGAGGGTTTTAAGCGATAAGGGTAGGTATAAGGCTAAAGCTAACGTTGCAGATATCCATTCACAAACCCTAAGCGACGACACCTATCATTCGACGTTGATTTGAATGAATACATTAATAATAGCGTACAATTATTGTCTAACTTATTAACCATTTAAAATCAATTACAACATAATTAAACCAACTTCATAAGTTATTACAATGTAATTATGTTATTCGTAATGTATTCAAAATGTTTAAATGCATATTACATACATGTTAATTTTGAAAGTCTATGCAACACACAAAAATAATTGTTCATTTTGATTTATATTTGTAGGCCCAAATTTGCTAAAACCATATCATATTACAACTTTTCGAACATATAATACAATATGCAAAATAAGAATCTCTCTGTAAATTAATATTTAGCCTCTGATCATAAACTATTTTTATATATACACTTTCCTCAATAAATTTTGATCAAACGGTTCCATTATTCATAATTTTAAAGTTAAATTATTAGTATTTTATAAGTTGTGGTTTTGGTTCCTTACAATATTTTAAAGTCACATTTTGATCCCTTACATAATTTTTTTTATAGTTTTCGTCTTTATTAATTGCAAAGAGTTCCATGGTGTAATGCACGTGGTGACTTAAATATCAGTCCTTCTATAGTTTTGAAACGCCTATTCTTTTTTGAAATGATTCTTCTTTGTACAACGTTCAAAGTAGTTCTAGTGATGATTGTCGAACGATTTTTTAGATTTCGAACTAGTTCTTTTTCTCCTTCTTATTCTTCTTCTTTTGAACAAAGAATTTTAAAATGACTAGCAAGGAGCTAGTCAAACAAAACAATACATCAAGAAATACCAAGTCGATGGTTTTGAAAGTCACCCTATCCAATTAATGTTTTTCTTATTCCTAGCATCAAAAAAATAGGAAAAGGTTCCGATCAAGAACACCCTGAAAAGTTACATGTCAACTTTACATTACCAATAAGAGACAATAAGGGAAGGGACATCACTGATAGGAATACAAAAAAAGTTTTAATCAATGATGCCTTGAAAAGCTACATGTAAGCTTTACATCACCTATATAAACAAAAAAGGCGAGAAAGGGTCACCCTGACGGAGACCCTTAAAAATTTGGAATTCACCAGTGGCATAATCATTCACTAGAATCGAACCTTTGGAAGATTACAAGCACCTTTGAATCCACCTCCTCCACTTGCCACCAAAACCCATCCTACAAAGAAAATGCCAACAAGTCAAATCATAAGTTTTTTCAAAGTCAAATTTGAAAATCATAACTCTCATGTTCTTTGTTCTTTGCCTTACACCAACCACCACCTGATACATTATTATGACACCATCTAAAACTTGCCTCCCTTGAATAAAATCTAACTGCTCAATACTCTCCAACCCAACCACAACGAATATCAACAGATTAATTAATACTTTGCCAACAAATTTATATTGAAAACATATTAGACTAATCATATGAAACTCTTTAACACACTAAGTATCAAAAACTTTCATAATGAGAGCAGTAATAAAAGGTTTAGATCCTTTTGGAAACCTGCTAGACTAAAAAATTTCATTACCACAACAACTATGTCTGGTTCAATCTCAATTAGATATCAAAACTTCCTAATGAATTCAAAAGTAAAACCATAATGACCCAACGACTTATCAATACCACAATCTCATAGTGCTCTTTTAATCTCTTCACATGCAATTAGGGATGTCAAAAATTATTATGGGACCCTGATCATGTATGAATGTATTTGTTTAAAAAAATCGAGGGCAGGGTGGGAGTCTCATCCCGAAACCCTTGTGGAGGGCCTCATTAAGTGTGTGTGTATGTGTGTGTGTGTGTGTGTGTGTATATATATATAATGAATAATAGTATGATTTTGAGCTATCAAATTTCAAACTAAAATCAGGTTTTTAAGTTGTTAATATAATATTTTTGAGATACAACGACAATTTTATTTTTAGCATGTAAAATTTAGCTATAAATAATTATTTTTATCCCAAAAAATAACCTCTTTTTGCGTAAAAATAACTATTTTTAGCCCAAAATCAATTGGGGTGTGGGAACAGAGATAGGAAAGGGTAATCCAAGAATTCAGGGGCATGGGCAGAGTTGGGGTGGAAAGGTTGGAAATTTGAGGGACGGGGGAACGGGTGAATTTTGGAGGTGGGGGTGGGAATGGGGGATGCAACTTTCATCATGTTTTGCCCCATTGACATCCATACATGTAAACTCACATTCCAAAGTTGCAGATTGATTGATGATCAAACGATTTAGGAATTCATGAATGGTGGTCGGTCGAGAACCACCAAATTCAGAGAAACTAGAAAATAATTTAGGAGTTTAACTTTGACTTTATCTGGAGGCTCCGACCAATCACCATCAACTAATATATCTTGAGCTTTTTTATGAATTACTTTTTCTAACAAATAATTTAGTATTTCGAAACTAAAATGATATTTCCAAAAAAAACTTTTTTTCCGAACTAGTGGCTATTTTAATGAAATTCCATTATGTCATTCTGTAATAGGTATTTAGGTTGTGTTTGTTTTTTAAAAAAACTTTTCAAACCATTTTTTGTTGTGCGACACAACACAAGCATAGCACTTGTTCTCACGTAGCAGTTTGTTTTTTAGAAGACTTCTGATTACAAAACCTCTGCGCGACGCAACAATTGATTTGCTTCTTCAAACCTCTCCAGCTTCCAATTTTTTCGAAGTTTTTTTTTAGAATTTTGCTATAACTTATTAATTTTTTTTTTAACTTTGATTTTTTTTTTTTTAAACTTTGATTTTCGGATTTTGTACAATTTTTTTTATAGTTTCTACAATTTTTTATAACTTGATTTTTTTAAATGATTTTAATTTTTTTTTACCGTTTTTGTTAATAATATTTTCAGTTTCGATTGTATCTTTTTTAACATGTGTAATTTTTTACGAACCTTGTAGACATCGTTTACAATATTTTCATAATTTTTTTATTATTTTCTTTTTATGTTTTTAAAAATTAGTTTTTTTTTTCTAGAATAAAAATTGATAATTTCTTTTATATTTTAAAAAAAAATTTAGAAACTTTATATTTTTGTTTGTTTGCATATTCTTTTTTAGTATTCTTTCAATATTTTAATACTAAAATTATTAAAATTTCGATATTGATAACTATTTTCAGTTTATAAAATTAGTTTATTTAAATTACAGTTTTCTACAACAGTCTGCGGATGTTAAAAACAAATATGCTTCTTATTACAGGCTGCAACCGTTTGGTCCATCTTTTCTGTTACAGAGAGTTGCATAAGTGGTTCGCAGACTTCATGAATTTTTATTTCGAAAAAACAAACATTTCCTTAATTTGTATGGTCATTATCGAGATCAATATTTTTTAACCACGTGTTCAAAAAATATCACTTATATAGTCTTTAACTAAGTTATACTTTATTTGCGATCTAACACTTCCATATAATTATAATTATCTCATGTGGTGTGCACAAATAAATTGAATAATAGTTCTAATCTTGTTTACCTTTATATGAAAATTTTAGGGGTCCATACCAGTAAACATATATGATATAATGTTGTTTAATATCAATTTTGTTTATTTTGTGAACATATATGACATAATGTTGTTTAATAACAATTGAATTGATTTATATATGTTAGGCTCGACGGTATATATACTTGGAACCGCAAGCAACGATTTGTTGACTTTGACCAAACCGCACCATGGAACACTACACTCTGTGTACGGTTTCCGTGTGGTGAAATCCCGACCGGGGTATATATATATATATATATATATATATATATATATATATATATATATATATATATATATATATATATATATATATATATTCAAACAATAATAAAAAAAAAAAAAAAATGAGTTTTGTTTATTTTCTCTCAAATTAGTTCATGTCGTTTGACTCATACATTAATAGTTGATGTATAAGAGTTTTTTTTATGGACATATATGTATAATATTAACTATCTCATATCTCATAGTTATGGTTTTTTGTAGTAAATTAATTATGCCGCTTATAAGGATTGTATTTCAACCTTCATGAAGCTTTTATGTGTACGACATATTTGGTTTTCATCTAAGACTTCTTTTATTAAACTACATATAACATATGTATAAAAAGTAGATCTGACTTAAAATGAATTTACTACAAACAGTTTTAATTCAATTGTACAATTAATAAATGAAATAAAACGAATTTATTAAAACCAGTTACTCTAAATTAACATATGTAACAGCAAAAAAAATTAATACGATATATTGTTTTTATTAGTTTGTAAGTTTTTGTTGTTTTAAAAGAAATAATTTATCTATTTTAGATGTAAATATTAAACTTGTATGTAACAAAATTATATTTGTTATTCACCTTTTAGTTTGTTTAACATGATCGTGATTGTATATTGTTTTTTATGTAATTCTTATTTTTCTATTTTTCTATCTTGGAATTGGAATCTGTTGTTATTATAGTCTTTTTGATGTAATTACCATTTTTTTAAAAACTTTGGTATATTCATGTTGACCTTGAACGTAAATTAAATTATTGGATCTAAACTCCAAATGAGGTAACCAATAAAGAACGAAGACAATGCATTTTAGTGTCATGATTATTGCATATTATTAGAGTGGTCACACACCTTATGTATAAGAGACATTGTGGTCTACATATTAAGTACCGACCGTTTACATGGGTTATTATGTTTTTATTATAGGGATGACATTTACATATACAACATCAAAATAAGTCATTATGACAATTTTTAGTCGGTCAGGGGTAACCGCTCACGAAGAAATTTTATATTGATTAGTGCATATATCATATACAACATCAAAATAAGTCATATGGATCAGTTTCGTAAGTGTTTTTTTTTTAAGTTGGCCTTATTGACAATTTTTAGGTCATTATGATTCTATATATATATATATATATATATATATATATATATATATATATATATATATATATATATATATATATATATATATATATATATATATATATATATATATGATATATCCATTGAATTCATGTAACCTTAATGTATGTAAATCATTCTGACATATATCAATAAAATATCTATTTTGTGGTAGCCATGGATGTAACCGATCATTTGAATTCATGTAACCTTAATGTATGTAAATCATTCGACATAAATCAATAAAATATCTATTTTGTGTTAGCCATGGATGTAACCGATCGTTCTGATTGTGTGAACCACATGAAATATTATGTTCTTGTTTTTCGTTTTGTATTAATACTCTGTTTGAAATCGTTCTATTATTTGTCGAAGCACTTAAATCCTAACATGATATTCAACCAAACATAAAATTTCAAAAAATATATATATAACCCGTTGCAGTTCATAATAATATAAAATATCAATAACATAAAAAATTAATAAGTTATTATATGCTTTACCATATATAATGGTTGTTTTCGTATATATTTTTAGTTATGTCATACAAGGTGGAAATGACGGATGGTTTATCCAAAGTGGTAAAGTTTTGGGATGAACTGTATGGTGACTTGTCATTGCATGCTTAATGATGGCTATAAATGGGTGCCATAATTTGGAGCACTTCACATGGCCTAAAGGACCAAGGGTCCCTATGGGGATATAAGGATATTGTCTAGTTGGAAAACACAAATGACAAAACAAAGAGATTATTTTGAAGACAAAAAATTTACTTTTCAAGACATATTTTGTTTATTTATGATATATATATTGCAAAACACAAGTTACTTGAAACCTTACGAGCATGAAGACAGTTAAATGATAAATATAATAAAGAGTTAAAGACTCTCTTTATTGAGTTGAAACAAATGGATACGAAATATCTATTAATAAAATGTGAACTTTGAATAGAGTGGTTTGGAAATGCAAGCTTTTTAACGTATGTGTCTATTTTTATGCATTATTATAAGAATTTTTATAAATTTAAAATTTTAGCTTCAAAAAGTTACAATTTCTTTTAGCATGTGCATGCATGTCAAATAAAAAAAATAACATGTCCACATTGGGTACTGATGTAACGTAAAACGTTATATTTGTCAAATATATATACACATTGTTAGGAGGAAATCAATTTCGTTTTTAATCTCAATTAAACTAGTGATCTTTGTTTTAATGACCACAAATCGATTCTTTTTGTAACAATGAGCTTCCATGTTAAGTAATTGTGATTTAATGTAAAAGGAGATAGTGGAAACCGATGAGTTTTTATGCATCTTTACATTAGATGTAGGTAACGGAAGCATTCAAAAATAATCCTAAGTGTACATGCACCCTAGATCTAGGTTTTACTATTATAGCAACCTACTTTCAAAACTATGAATTTTAACTATCAGAAGGGAGAGGATTACTAAACTTTCAAGTATAGTCTTATATACTTGTGATTCCTTTGAAGATCTTGAATTACTTGCAATTACTTGGTAAGACTAGCACCCAAAGTAGAATGTCTCGAATGGGTCACATCCAAAAAACTAAAACCATATAATATTTAGGAAAGAGGAGGGAGGCTATCAAAACTGAATTCTGAAGCCTTTCAGAAGGTTGGATCAATTTTCTCAAAGGCCATGTGATTCTAATTATAACACCGTAAATTTTCAAACAAAAATTTTCATTTAAAAAACCCAATTATCTCATTTTAAAACCACAAATCCCACAAACATCAAGTTATCAAAACATATGTTTCAAAACTGTTTACAACACGAATCCAGGATCCTCCAAAAACATATCTCCAACTCAAGTGTGTGTACAAACAATCTGGTGCCTTCCTGTGATCCTGAGAGGTACCTGAAACACATAACACATAACACGGTAAGCACGAAGCTTAGTGAGTTCCCCCACAATACCACACACATCACATTAGCCACTCGAGGCTAACTCAATATGACCCTCCGATCAACGTGTCTCAGTGGAGACCCTCCGTTCCCACAACTCTGGTGGACCCTCCGGTTCTAACTCAACAAGCTCATAATAATAATACTCAGCATAAATCACAAAGACATAATGCATGATATATCAAAATACTCAATATAACACATAAGACCCTCCGGTCACACATAGATACCACTCATGGTAAGTATAGTGAGAAGACTCACCTCGTAATCAAGTAAGTAGTAATCTCACACACGAATCTCGAACTAACCTCTACCTAACACATAAGATAATAATCTCTAATCAACACTTAAATCACGACTCGGGATAAACTAGGTAAATCTCTCTCTCAAACTCATGAAATGGGTAAAAGACCATTTTACCCCTCCACGGTCCCCATACTCCCTGCCTTGACCAAACTCTAAAGTCAACACTCAAGTCAACTATTCATGTTGACCCGACTCGCCGAGTGCATGTATGTGACTCACTGATTCCCCCTTGTTCCTTCAGAACCTCGCAAAAACCCAACCAAACTCATCGAGTGTTCCCGTCAACTTGCCGAGTTACCCATATCCAGACTCATCAGGGAAAATCCTAGCCGACTCGTCGAGTCAGCTCTTTGACTCGCCGAGTCCCTTAAGTCAATCTCATTCATACGTTTTAAGGTAGGTCTATCACCCCAAACTCGAGATCTAGCCTCCCAAGGGTTGAATGTCATGTAAAGCTTCGATCTTTATGTTTATGCATGGCATGTTTGCTCCATAATGCCAAATAAAAGCTCTAATTAAGGTGTTTAAGAACAATAACTCTTTATGGTTGGATACAGTTGGGACCTTTGGACTCTATGGACCTCACAAGGTCCAGATCGGATGTCTCAATGCTTGGAAAGCACAAGTCATACCAAATCTTAAGGAAATATGGAAAAAACCCCAAAAGTTTCTCATTCACAAGATCTCGACAACATGATGAGCATGGTGGCGAATTTTACCTTCCAACAGAAGCTCTAAGTGAATGATTAACATAAAGTTGGTGAGTCCAAAAGTTTTGACTCTGAGAAAATAGTATTTTTCCAAGCTCAAAAAGTATAAAACTTAGTTTGAAAATATCATTCTAACTCATACTTGTTTTTAACATATAGTTTATATCCTAGGTATAATGGTTTACTTACTAAATAAGTAGTATACCTATAAGTTTCATATACTACGAATATAAGTGTTTGTAATCCCATACTAACGAAGGTTGCTATGTATAAATCTTATTTCAATTCTATACGATTATGTGTGCTAGATATAATTGTCTACTTAATAAACAAGTAGTATACCTACAAGTTTCCTGTACCTAGAGTATAAGTGTTTGGGAAACTTATGCTTAACATTCATACATGTATATCGACAAAGTATAATGCTTCTAAAATTGTGCTACCATGAGTCCGTAACCGTTGCTATATGAAATAAAGACCTCTGATTAAAATATCTAACTAATGATTCCATCATTGGTGCCATAATAAAACCGCCATTGGTGCCACAAAGGATTCCGCCAAGGTAAACATTTCCCCCGTGGGCTTCATCGATACCGGATCCAAAACAAAACAATCAATGTGACAGTTTATCACCCGCAAACCGTTGGGTTGTATCTAGAAAACACGGGTGGGGGTGTCAACCCATATAGATCTATAGTCCCCTGTAAACCATTTGGGTTGTAGATAGCAACCACAGATGGGGTGTTAACCCACATAGATCTATACACAACTTCCTCGCTCACGCGGGATTAGCGATTATAGGTCAGAGGATTTCCCCTAAGATTTCCAATCTTAGTTGATGAATAAAATAGCCCATGTAGACTTTGTAGAGTTCCTACAGTTCTAATAGTGAAAGCATATTCGTGTCTAAAACCCTAAGTTACTAGACTATGCTCTTAAACATCACTCTTGATTTCATAATACTTAGGAGTACAACAACTATAACTTGAAGTAAAACCATGCTTTATCTAACATAAAACCAATAATAGAAACATACTTAACAAGTATATATAGAACTCCTGAATATTACTTCAGAGCTATATTAGTAACATACCACGTTTGATCTAACATAAAACTAATAATAACAACATACTTAGCAAGCATATATATAGAACTCCCAAATATAACTTTGGGGCTATATCACACATAATATCTATAACTCCTAAGTATAACTTCAGGTTTATAACACAAATAGTATATATAGAACTCCCAAGTATAACTCTGGGGCTACATTAGTATAATTTATGATAACAACATGCTAACAAGTTTAAGATAGTTGTATGAATTCACAATATCATATATATTTTGTATATATGATACAAAACTGTTGGATTAGTGTCTAAGTCCATAACTATTTTGGTATGTACTTGACCCGATGGTGCATGGTCCTTTTGGGTTGCCTTCACCAAAGCAACTTGATTGGAGAAATAAATAAAGAGAGAGAGAGAGGTTATTATGATTTATTAATATGTTATAAGAATAATATATTAAAGGAGAAATCATATTTGCTTAATTAATATTGGTCAATAATTAATTAGGAATTAATTTTGTGATCAAGTGTAATTAATTAAACTAAAGGGGCTGAATTGTAATTATGTGATAGTTACAAAATATGGTAATGGTTATCCTAAATATGGGTTGAACGAATTCAAGGAGGTAAGGATCCTTGAAATCGTCCAAAGGATAAAGGATAAGGGTTTTCAAGGCTTATCTTATGGTTGCTTTGTGGATAAGCAACTAGATAAGGATAATGACTGAAACCCTATCTCTACACCTATATAAAGACCCTAAGGCCTTAGAATTCGTGTACTTGTTCCCAAGAAGTCCTAAGGACGAATTCTAAGCTCTCTCCTCTCTCTTTATACCTTCTCCATTTGCTCTTGGTGTTTGTAAGCCATTAGAGGAGTGACACTTGTGACTCTAAGCATTCCAAAGTCAATTCAAGGTGGAATTAGGATTGTTATTGCTATATAACAATCAAGGTATGTTCTAAAACCTAATTATATGTTAATATCAATTTCATATACTAGAATTAGGGTTTATAGTCTTGGATTCAAAGCATGTACAATAGAGAAACCTAGATCCAAGCATTAGGGTTTGTATGAGCACATACGATGTCTTATGACCAAAAAACCCATCAGTGGTATCAGAGCCTAGGATGGTTTCAATTGTATTGATGCATTGTATATCTAAAAAATTCGTTTTTTTGGTGTTCTAGAGGCTGGACTCGCCGAGCCCATAGCTGAACTCGCCGAGTCCAGGGTGACTTGACGAGTCCAGGCTTGACTCGACGAGTCAACTCGTCATATAATGCTTATCTCGGGATTTCTTGCTGTTTTTGCATATGGATAGTTACCTTATCATGTTAGATCAATATTAATCCGATTATATGATATATTTGACTATCTTTTTGATCTAAATGAAGATATTTATCAATTAATAAGATAATTGTTTCCTTATAAGATAATTGATTAATTATTTTGAGTAAATTGATAAATTGTTTTGCAAGAAATCATTAAATAAATCAAATATGGATAATTATGTGATTAAATGTTAATTTAAAATTATTTGTTATTTGATCCTTGTTGTTATGAAAAGTTTCATATTTTCCCCTTTAGGTTTTATAGTTTAAATTTGAACCCAAAAGTTTTGTTGTTTTGAAATTTAAATAGTTAAAACCCTAATGTTTTGAAAAAGGTTTCAAAACTTGCCCTCAAGTTTTGGAATTTAAAAGTTGATTAAAAAGTTTAATTAGGAATGTTAAATTCTAAAACCCTAGTTTTGAAAAGTTCAAATACACCATTATGGTTTTATTAATTAATTAAGGTGTATAGTTAAAAGAGATTTAATAAATCCATAAAAGTTTAGGTTAACCAATTAATTGAATTAAAAGTGTAATTGTTACAGTTAACCACATAGTATTTTAAAAGTTATAAAATACACCCTATACTATATATCACATTAAAAGTCTAACATTATATATGTATAACTAAAAGTCAGTCTTACCGTTAGTAGGCCTCATTCACGAAGCTGGTCTATAAGGGGTGTTTAAGGAAATTGCCTATAAAATGGCGATTGAATGGGTATCCACTCTTACCCGCACTCTTGACTAGTGGAGGGTCGTTAGCCGAACGGGTAGGATAGGACAAAACCTTCCATTATAAGTATAATGAAATACAAAGTAACTAAATGTTTTTCAAATTCCCAATCTTAGTTACTTAGGAAAAAGTGAATTGATGCAATTCCATGAAATTACACTTTGTGCCCTTGCGAAGACGTTAGTGGAGCGTGTGTGGTTTACCGGCACACTAAATGGTTCTAAGCAAAGGTAGCAAAGGGTGACTCAATGTTTGTCATAGTTCGGTGGAGCGTGTGTGGTTTACCGGCACATCGAATAGGTGACTGAAACATGTGAGGGCACCATGTAAGTTTGCATGGTTATTCACACCCGCTTTGTGATCCTCGGCATCCCAGTCACAAATAAGAGGGGCATATCGAGATTTAAACATGCCATTGAAAGTTCAATGAATCTCAAAGGATCTAGGAATTTTCATAGATTTAAAACTTAAATTTTGTTTTCGTTTTTCGTGGTGGAAATTAGTGAATCGTCATTCACTTACCTTCAAATATTCTGCAATTAGGGTTACGGCATCCCTCTCCCGAGTTGTAGAATATTGTGTTGGGTCCTAGCCTTAGTATTTCATTTGGGTGATTTACTAAGGAATCAATCTATCAACTAACTTGAATTCGTTTTTCTCCCGTTTTGTAGATGTCAAAGTTCGACAACTATGGTCTTCCCAAATCCTGTGGAACAAGCATTCCACATGAAGATGATATTCCACGATTTGATCGAGGAACAAGAAATCATGCTTCACTTCCTCTTCCTCCTCTAATTATTCTCCCTAACCCACAAGATTGTAAAATTGAAAGGTTCAATATCACTCAAGCCCTTTTGGTAAGTAAACATAAAGAAGGAAAGTCGGTGTGTGCACACGTCTTAGAAATGAAGTCACACATTGATAGGTTAAGAATGATGGGATCCGTTGTCAGTGAAGAGATGGCTGTTGATTGGGTTCTTCAGTCACTTCCTAACTTGTATAGTGAGTTCGTAAGAGAGTACTATATGATGAACCACGACGTAACCCTTATTAATCTCACCTATATGCTTATTGCTGCTGAATCAGCAATGGTTTGGCGCAATAGAAAAGCAAAGTTGATTGGTGAATCTGCCTTCAAGACCTCTATGGATATAGACAATGGCAATGAAAGACATGCAATGATCGAAAAGTTTGATCATAAGAGAAAGGCGATCTCTGAAGTAGTTCCATGTGTTGTTCCAAAAGAGTCAATTTGCTTTTATTGCCAAGAGAAGGGGCATTGGAGACGAAGTTACCCTATTTACCTAAGGGATCTAAGAGAAGGGAGAGTCAAAAGTATGACTACGCTTCAGGTAAAATCCATTATCTAACTTAATTAAGTTCCTATTCATTGATTCTTAATACATGATGTGATAAGATTGCATTTGAATGTTTTTGTAGGATCGGTGAAAAGAAAGGAAGCTTGATAAGAGAGCAAGATGAATCTAATCACAAGAGATGGATCTCGATCGCATGGACTTGAAGGTTGGATTTTGAGCTTAGATAGTTATGATAGAGTTGTTAGAAATTTTCCTTTTACGTAGTTTTCAATAGATTTTGCATTGTAAGGACAAATGTTTTTCCGCTGCGTTTATAAATAAAATAAATTTTGTTTGACTTATTTATTTATTTGTTTACTTCCTTGCAATGAAATCGTTATGAAAATTGATGTTTGCATATTTCTACAACGAATGGATATGATTCTTAGTTATGTTATTTATGGGAATGCCGAGAATTTACCAAATAGGGAGAGTTTCTCATCGCCCAAAGTTTCAATTGGACTGAAATTTGGAATCACGCAACTTGGTTGCATGATGAATGAGAAATTTCATATTTGGAAATTAGACAAATTCGTTGACAAAGTGTCAAGTGAAGGACTAGGAGATCGAGTACACAAAGTTGTGTGTTGATCAAGTTCACCATAAGAGTAACAAAGATATTCGTCATGATTTACTAAAGGCTTAGTAAATATGATTACACTTACAAGATTAAGTGTGATTCTTCATTGATTAAAGGGTTTAGATCAATAGTAGAATGAATAAGAAGAATCAAGTAGGCAGAAAGATAAGAGTTTCTCCACTCTAAGAAGAAGGGAGAGTAGTTTTTATGCTTTGTGATAAGTCTTAATGATTAAGAACCATATCTCAATTGATCCTCTAAGTGAGTCTTAGTACAATTGTATGTTTAAGAAGAGGAATCAAGGATTGAAGAAATGGTTAGATCAAGAAGTCTATCATACTTCGTTCCAATAACAAGTCTTAAAGTTAAGATTGTGACAATGAGTGAAAAGTATTAAAGGTTTATAACATTCATAAAATGTGGAAAGTTGTGATGTCTTGAATAAGACAAAGACCAACTTGGACCAATTTATGAAGTGTTTTGATAAAATCTACACTAACTCTTGAATACTTGGTTGTCACCAAATGTTTATTGACAAGAGAATCTTATATGTCAAGGAGAACAAATCAAATAAACCTTATCGATCATCACTAGCACACGAGTTGAGTTTTACAACCTATCGTGTTGACGATATTTTGATTCTGTGCTGTTCCAATTGAGTTAATTATGCATGTGAGTCCTATGAGTACTCATTTTGAACGCATAAAAGGCAAAGCACCTTGATCAATGAAAGGTACATTGATAGGAAAAAGGTGAGATGCTTAACTACTTGGAAGACGTGGTGGGCAACTGTGCTACCATAAGGCAAGAAATCAAGATTAAAAAAGGCTCGGTCCATATGAGTTTGAATTTGTCGTAAACTTTGGTTTTAACAAGTTCACATGGATAGGAACAAATACACCATTAAAATCTAAGTGTCATAAGCTTTCCTCCTTCATGAAAATGATTGTGAGGAAATGCTTTCACTAAGAAAGATTTTAAAAAGATAGTGATTGTAAAGTTGCATTCTCAAATTCGATTATGGTTACGGTATCCCTTTCCATGATTTGAATTGTGAGGTTTGGCAATTAGTCTTAATTGTTTAAGACACACATATGAATTATCTAAGGCAAAGGTGTATAAGTTCAAGAAGCCTTGATAAAATATTATCAAAGCACTAAGTATTAGAAACATGGACTTAAGAAATTCAATAGGTATTGTCTTTCTGAAAGATAAGATGTTTATGAATACATGTCGAAGCTAGTGGGAGCATAAGTGTTATGTTTTATAGTAATCATCATGATAGTGGGAGCATAAAAGTTATGATTGTATGATTATTATGGAAAGTATTGCAAGTTGGCAATATTAATTATAGAAAAACAAGAGTTATACCTTGCAAAGTCGTAAGGGTTGTAAAGTTGTTTTGCTATAATTAAGGGAGAGAATATTATGCTTCATTTCAAATATAAAGGATTAGGTTGTGAAATGTTAATAGATTTAGTCAAAGGTACATAGTGTGCTCTCAAAATTTCGATTATGATTACGGCATTCCTCTTCACAATTCGAATTTTGAGAACATAGCAAATAAAACATTGTGCATCGTGTCCCATACGCTTCGGGTATAGGATCGATAGAACAATCCAAAGTTCGACGAGGATTGGTTGCTTGTGAGTAGTTGGAAGCATGGTATTGGATGGACCATATTGACATTATTATGAATAGATAAGATTCTATTAAGAATAAGTTGTCATATGGAAAATATGGAAGCATGTCCATATTGGGAATTGAATATTGACAAATCTATGTCTAGATTAGAAACTTTTATGCAAAAGGATGTGCAAAGGAATGTACTTTGAGTGAGAGACATCATATCTAAGGAATTGTCTTTTAACAATCTCCGATAGAATATTTTGTAACATCATTAGCAATAGTCTTTGTGACTTTGGTGCAGTGACATTACGAAAGGATCGTTGCATAAAGTGTTAGAATCTAGCATATTCTATAAGTAGCAAGAATTTGATATTCTTACACTTATGAAAAAAGATTTGGAGTTGTAAAATGAGAATGATTGGAAATGTGTTCAATTTGTCTATTTCACAAAAGTAACAACTATAGGTAAACATTGTGTGCATGCTAGGTGCATGGGACAAGTGTAATAATTCAAGTAAGAAGTTGATTACCCGAAACGACAAATAATGAGTAATCAATATGGTGATAAATAAAAGGCGTTTTATTTATACTCAAAGGTTTGAGGCCATATGGGATTAGTGTTATTCTTGTGTTTCACTTTGCATGTTTTGACTTCCAGAATAATTGAGTTTATTAAGAATAATCGAATTTTTCAAACGGGCCACAGTCGTTCATATGTTGGAAGTAGATATGAATCAAGACTGTCGTGAATTGGTGTGTGGATTGTCTAAAAGAGTTTTAGACATGAGCAAATGTTTGCTGCAACGTTCATGAGTGCTTATGAATATGAATTTGAGCATTGGATTAAACCCACGCTCACTTGGATCACTCCAGGAATTGTATCACGAGTGATTGGTGAGACGATAACATCTTATATTCTTGAAACCGAGATGTGTGAGTTGTATCTTGCTAATCGGTTGCACATTGATAATATGTAAACGCACTAGTAACTTGGTGTTATAAAACATATTGTTGTGTGTGATTTGGTTAGTGAGTGCAAGCAAGCATTGTATCAAAGTTTATCCGTTCCTTTTATCCAAGGTAGGATAAAAGCGATATCTTTTGGGCCCCTCGATGGTTTAGTGATGACAAACGTAAATGCTCGGCCGGGCTAGGGCTAATTTGATTTGTTCAATTAGTCTGTCGTCATAAATCAGAAATCGAGAAATAGTACAAAGAGAATGATTAGAAATCATATCTCATATGATATCTAGAATGGAGGAATATATGATCCCTTATCTAAGGACACGCGTATCTGATAGGATCAGAGTTGACAGCGGCTTTGGAAAGCTACGATTGCAGATCAGGATCTGAAGTCATACGCAGAATAGTTATTAGACTTATCCAAGTGGGAGACTGTTGGATTAGTGTCTAAGTCCATAACTATTTTGGTATGTACTTGACGCAATGATGCATGGTCCTTTTGGGTTGCCTTCACCAAAACAACTTGATTGGAGAAATAAATAAAGAGAGAGAGAGAGAGAGAGGTTATTATGATTTATTAATATGTTATAAGAATAATATATTAAAGGAGAAATCATATTTGCTTAATTAATATTGGTCAATAATTAATTAGGAATTAATTTTGTGATCAAGTGTAATTAATTAAACTAGAGGGGTTGAATTGTAATTATGTGATAGTTACAAAATATGGTAATGGTTATCCTAAATATGGGTTGAACGAATTCAAGGAGATAAGGATCCTTGAAATCGTCCAAAGGATAAAGGATAAGGGTTTTCAAGGCTTATCTTATGGTTGCTTTGTGGATAAGCAACTAGATAAGGATAATGACTGAAACCCTATCTCTACACCTATATAAAGACCCTAAGGCCTTAGAATTCGTGTACTAGTTCCCAAGAAGTCCTAAGGATGAATTCTAACCTCTCTCCTCTCTCTTTATACCTTCTCCATTTGCTCTTGGTGTTTGTAAGCCATTAGAGGAGTGACACTTGTGACTCTAAGCATTCCAAAGTCAATTCAAGGTGGAATTAGGATTGTTATTGCTATATAACAATCAAGGTATGTTCTTAAACCTAATTATATGTTAATATCAATTTCATATACTAGAATTAGGGTTTATAGTCGTGGATTCAAAGCATGTACAATAGAGAAACCTAGATCCAAGCATTAGGGTTTGTATGAGCACATACGATGTCTTATGACCAAAAAACCCATCAAAAACAACTATATCCCATTTAATATAACTATTTATGTTGATACGAAAATATTAACATATAAATATAATATTAACTTATATATAATATTTAACATCATTTTTCCCTGAAAACATTAAAAGTGGTGCCATGAAACTCATCCTAGTAGCGTAATCTATATAATCTAATTGAAAAAACGGCCAGAGGGTCGTCGTTGTCAGGATTGGGAAGGGAAACGGCCTTCGGAAAACGAGGGAAAGAAAGAATGTTTGGTGTAAGGAAAGAAAGGGTTGAACTTGCTATTTATAAGTTGTTCAGGGCCCATTCACGTCATGACATACCTATGGTCGCGTCGTGAACTTCCATGATTCATCCCGTAGCATTACCATGTGTTTTATACCCTCGATTAGTATCATGGACCACTTTCACATCGTGAACATACATGTTCACATCATAAACTAAGGCGACAAGGGTTTCTGCCATGTGCCATGCTCTGAGACACCTACATCTTCGGAAGATCATAACTTTTGCATACGACTCCGTTTTTGATCTGCTTTATATCCACACGTAAGTATTTCCGGGTACTAAAACTTTATTTTCGACTCCAATAGCTAATTCTAAGTCTGTTTTAAATTCCACTTGTTATGAAGCTATAGTGTCAGAATTTATCATAACTTCTTCATGCGAAGTCAGATTTAGACGTTCTATATATATTTTTGGAATCGTATATACTTGTAGTGTTGAATGAAAATTTCATTAAAGATTAAACTAAATTGATTATAATATGTGTTTGTTATATTTATGGGAATTATCTTTGACATAATTTTGATTGGTGTTATAGATTGGTTGAGCCCTAATGGGGTAGTGATCGACTGTGAGCGGCAATTAGTTCAGGTTCGGACCCTAAGTGAAACAACCCAAAATACGACACAAAATTTTTTGTTTGAATAATACTAAAAACCATAACATCGAATGCCATGAAATAAAAATCGTACATCAATATCTCAAAACCATAATAAAGTATCGTGATAAAAACTGTATCAAACTATGTCAAGTCATATCTAGGAAAAACTAAACCAACTCCCATGATAAAACTGAAGCTATGGTATATGCGATGCCATCATCCCGATCCCTTTCCTTTGCTTGTGAAAGTACGTGAAACCTAAACTGAAACTGTAAGCACCAAGCTTAGTGAGCTCCCCCAGACTACCACATACCATACAATCATATAAACACATATTGGGCCTCGCCCACTGCATCGGACTGAAGTCCGGAAAACTGCATCAGACCGAAGTTCGGAACTAACCAGGGCCTTGCCCTTTGCATCGGACCGAAGTCCGAAAACTGCATTGGACCGAAGTCCGGAACTGACTGGGACCTTGTCCCTGCATCAGACCAAAGTTCGGAACTAACTGCATCGGATCGAAATCCGGAACTGACTAGGACCTTGTCCCCTGTATCAGATCGAAATCCGAAAACTAACTGAGCATAACAAATCATAATATAACATATCAACTATCATAAACACATATACTGCACACTGCATCGGACCGAAGTCCGGAACACATAACATAAAAACTTGCTTGAATTACAAAGACATCAAATACACTGAACTACTACATCGGATCAAAGTCCGAAACTACTACTAAATAGACGAGCCGACATTGTGGTCGTAGACCTGCTCCTACTAGGAGGAAAACTCACGTAGTAACACTGGCTACTGAGATGCTAACTCTAATGCAGGCTGGCTGCTGCTCCGGAACTGTCCGACTACAAATCCCACAAAACACTAGGTCAGGTACTTATAACTGAACTGAGGGTATAAAAACCATTTTACCCCTGATTAAGGTCAAAGTCCCTAGTCAAGGTCAACAGTCCATGTTGACCTTAACTCGCCGAGTACCCTGAAACTTCTTCCCACTCGCCGAGTCATCGGGGTGACTCGCCGAGTTCTTACGACTTACGATCGAACCCTTAAGACTACTCGCCGGGTTACCTTCTAATAACACAACGCATACACATGCACTTATAACTTGGGGAAAACTCATCCAACTCGCCGAGTTGTTCTTCAACTCGTCGAGTTTATGGCAATTTTCATTGGACTCGCCGAGTTGATCATCCAACTCGTCGAGTTAATCATCCAACTCGTCGAGTCTACAGCTATCTTCATAGGACTCGCCGAGTCAACCTTGCGACTCGCCGAGTTCATGCCGTCCTCATTTTCAACAGACTTGATTTGAGCCATGCAGCGGCTCCAAATCACAGATCCAAGCTTCTAGGGCATGCTTATCACATAAAGTTGCAAACTTTACGTGCATGCATGGCTATAAGGCTCCAAATGCTTATTGTAAGTTCTTCAAGGAGTTTTATGCGATCCTACCCTGCTGCTACTCGACAAGTAGGGCGACAAACTCGTCGAGTAGGCCTTAACCCAAGAAATCATATTTAAACCATACCTGAGAATCGGGGCGTTACACTAAGTGGGGGAGAGTTGGTGATTCAGGGTGAGAGACCGAAGCATGGGTCGGTTTTTTGTGTTCTGAAGCGAGGGCTAGACGTTATCTTCATCAGGGTTGTTCGGGTTTTTTGCCTATGTCATCGATACACGGGATAAGGGTAAGGCGACTGTGGATGATGTACCAATCGTACGGGATTATCTAGATGTATTCCCGAAGGATTTGCCAGAGGTACCTCCGGAGAGGCAGGTAGAGTTCAGGATTGATCTGGTTCCGGATGCAGCTCCAATAGCCAAAGCACTGTATTGACTTGCTCCTCCCGAGATGCAATAGTTTTCTACGCAATTGTAGGAGCTATTAGACACGGGATTTATTAGGCTGAGCAGTTCTCCTTGGGGAGCCCCAATTCTGTTTGTGAAGAAGAAGGACGGGTCTCATCGTATGTGTATCAACTACTGGGAGTTGAATAAGGTAACGATGAAGAACCATTATCCCCTTCCGAGGATTGATGATCTTTCGACCAGCTTCAGGGTGCATCTTGGTTCTCCAAGATTGATTTGCGATCGGTTTATCATCAGATGCGGTTTAGGGATGATGATGTGCAGAAGACAACTTTTCGGACTCGATATGGCCATTATGAGTTCGTGGTGATGCCTTTTGTGCTCAACAATGCTCCAACCGCGTTCATGGATCTCATGAACTGCGTGTGCAGATCGATGTTGAATCGGTTCGTGATAGTATTTATTGATGACATATTGGTTTATTCGAAGACTCAGGAGCATCATGAGGAGCACTTGAGGGAAGTGACGAAGATTTTGAGGAAGGAGAGACTTTTCGCAAAGTTCTCTAAGTGTGAGTCCTGGCTGCACGAGGTGCAGCTTCTGGGGCACCTTTGTCAACCAGAAAGGTATTCTGGTCGATCCGGCCAAGGTCGAGGCCATGATGCAGTGGGAGGTTCCGAGGTCTCCATTTGAGATTCGGAGTTTTCTTGGTCTTGCTGGTTATTATTGGAAATTTATCCAGGATTTCTCCAAGATCGTTGTTCCATTGACCCGACTGACTAGGAAGTCGGTGGCATTTCGTTGGGGGCCTGAGCAGCAGACATCTTGTGACAACTATCAAATTTCGGTCAAGTCAAAGTCAACTAAAGTCAACAAGTCAAACCGTTTGACTCAATTTTCCCTTGGGTACTAGAATTTACATTATGAAATTTCTACACAACTCTCTATTCTAATGAGAGATCATAAATCAAAAGTGTGAACATCTAGATCTCCTTAACCAAAAACTGTGGTACATGGCTAGCCAAACCGATAAAACAATGTTGCATACTCATCGAGAGTGTGTAAGATCCTTAAACAAGGCTTAACAGTGTTTACGGACCTTGCATTGCGAAGCCGGACACTCACAAATGCCACACTCGAAACCTCTCTCAATCGTTTTCAATCTATCTATCTCTATTTGAACTCTCTCTAAGTATGTGAAACCTCTCCCAAAACCCTCTTTGTATTTGAAATCTCTCTAAGTATGTGAAATCTCTCCCAAAACTCTCTTTGTATGAGAAATCTCTCTAAGTATGTGAAATCTCTCCTAAATCTCTCTAAGTATGTGAAACCTCTCCCAAAACCCTCTTTGTATTTGAAATCTCTCTAAGTATGTGAAATCTCTCCCAAAACTCTCTTTGTATGAGAAATCTCTCTAAGTATGTGAAATCTCTCCCAAATCTCTCTAAGTATGTGAAACCTCTCCCAAAACCCTCTTTGTATGAGAAATCTCTCTAAGTATGTGAAATCTCTCCAAGTATGTGAAATCTCTCTCAAATATCTCTCTGTATGAGAAATCTCTCCAAGAATGTCAAATCTCTCCCAAATCTCTCCAAGTATGTGAAATCTCTCTCAAATATCTCTTAGTATGAGAAATCTCTCCAAGAATGCCAAATCTCTCCAAGTATGTGAAATCTCTGCCAAATCTCTCTCAAAAGTTTCCCGTAACTTTTTAGAGTCATTCGGGTCATTCCGACCCTTAACCGGGTCAAAAACGGCTTAAAACGGGGTAAAAACAAGAAAAATGGACATTAGGAACAGAAACCTCTTGAGAGGAGAGAAGCCTCTTAGGACCCGAAGGTCCTCTTAGGGATCGAGAGCAAGGAGGAGCCGAACCCTCCTGAGCCGAAGGTCCTCTCAGGGCCGAACCTCGCCCAGGAGGAACCGAACCCGAACCTCGCTTAAATGGAACCGAACCCGAACCTCGCTTAAATGGAACTGAACCCGAACCTCGCTTAAAAGGAACCGAACCCGAACCTCGCATAAAGGAACCGAACCTCGCTTAAAAGGAACCAAACCCGAACCTCGCATAAAGGAACCGAACCTTGCTTAAAAGGAACCGAACCCGAACCTCGCTTAAAAGGAAGAACCGAACCCGAAGACACTGTTCACTACTGTTCATTCGGTTCATTTCGGGTCTGACATTCGCATCTTATCTCCGGACCGAACCCTCGCCTTCGCCTCTCGCTCCTCTCGCCTCCTCTCGCCTCCTCTCCCCTTCGTTTCCCTCTGTTCGTTTCCGGCTACAGCCCCCAGCAAGGACCAAACCTCGGCCTAGGGACCGAGAGGTCTCGCTGGGAATGCTTTTCTTCCCGGTTTTCGCGTAGTTTTGCGTTTAAGGCCCGATTTTAATTATTTTAACGTGGGATTTTCACCCAAAATCATATTTTAACATAATAAACCCTAAATATTCACAATTTAATCATATTTTCATAAAAATCTTTATTTAAATAATAAAAGCAAGTGGGTAAAGTACAAAGAGGTGGAGTGTTGACTTTGCTTTACCTTATGACACAAGCAACCACTCCCACACCCACTCTATGACCAGCCACACCTCCCCACCTTACCTAGGTCACATCAATGTCCTTTCCACTCAATTATCACTCCTTCCCACGTTTTTTAGAGCCGAATATTCATCCTCTCTCCTCACTTCTCTCATTTACTCTCATTTCACAAGAAGATCAAACTCTTTCCTCTCTCACTTTCTCTCTCTAGAAATTCGAGATTCAAGGGCTGATCTTGAGTTTTTCCTCCACATTTGGTAAGCATAATCCCTTCTCCTTACGATTATTTCACTTGTTATACTCAAATCATGGATATCTTACACAAACTCCATCATAATTGTGTTAGAGCTTCGAATCTTCAAGTGATTCTTCAAGTGTTCTTGGGTTGAACACTTATCTACTGAAATCACTCAAGGTGAGTTCATACCCCTACATTTTCATGTTTTCTCAAGTTTTCAGGGGGGGGGGGGAATACAAGTTATAACTAAAATTTTCTAACAGCCTTCATCAGAAAAGTTCAACTCCATTCACGGACTGTTTTGGACATCTTAAACATTTTTGTTTACAAAACTGTACAAGGTGCAAATAATTCAAGCTTTTAGCTTTAAAATGACTACTTGCACATCTCCATACGATTTTTCTACAATTTGTGGTGATTTTTACAAAACTGCCTATCATTTCAAACAACAACCCGGACCAGTCTGTGATTATGGACTTTTTCACCCAAGTTGGAGGTCGTTAAAAATTGTGATAAAAATTATGAGTAAACTAGACACATTTTTTGAACTCTCAGAATTTACGGATCTTGTTTTTGACTTCGTATGATTTTTCTATGATATTTCCAAAACATGGCAGAATGGCTAAAGTTAGCCAACAGCATGTAAATATCATAACACTTTGTATTATGTTGAGCAAAGTGTATAATCATAAGTTCTAATTATTGAATGTGTTTCCTTGTTAGTTTGTCATCATGAACTGAAACTAAGTAATTCATAATAAATATTAATCATTAATTTTAAAACACGTATATTAAACTATAAAGGTATAGTTTGACAAATTCATAACACTAATACATTTTCATAAAAGAGTTCATACATATTACATACATTTTAGATAAACTATAATAGGTATAGTTTATGATACATCACTCAACACACTCGTACAAAAAGGGTACATTCATACAAGAAAGATTTATATTCACACACATTTCACGTAAACTTGTTAACCTATAGTTTGATAAATTCATAACACTAATACATTTTCATAAAAGAGTTCATACATATTACATACATTTTAGATAAACTATAATAGGTATAGTTTATGATACATCACTCAACACACTCGTACAAAAAGGGTACATTCATACAAGAAAGATTTATATTCACACACATTTCACGTAAACTTGTTATCCTATATTGTGAGACTCTCTCTCTCTCTCTCTCTCTCTCTCTCTCTCTCTCTCTCTCCCCGTACGTCCGAGTGCGGGATATAATTCCTGGTAGTTATAATCAAAATCTCCTTGAGGGAGAACGTGATACTTGTATATAGATCTATATTGGGTTTGACACCCCACACCTTGCTGCTAGCTACAGTTGGACCTGCAGGTCTACGGGTGACAAATGTCATTTCAGTTTTCACGATGCCTGAGAACGTCGTGGCAGGTTCACATAGTCATAGTATGATTATAGCGACTCACATAGGATATAACAATCCATAAGTTTACGAGATTTTATTTTTAAAACCTAAATGAGTTTTATGTCGATTTAAAATCACTTTTTATCTCTATGAGTACAGATTTTACTGTACACTTTTGGTTTTGGTAGTTACGACTACACATCATTTGAAACCACATTTATACCTTTAAGTATGGTCAATACTTGTTATTTCTCGGTCCACGGATTTAGGACTATATATATATATATATATATATATATATATATATATATATATATATATATATATATATATATATATATATATATATATATATATATATATATATATATATATAAAGTATTAACAAACATGAGAACATACAGAAATTTCATTTAATTCAAACGCATCCATGTCCATTTAAGTACATAACATTTTCTATTAATAAGAAAGATTACTTATACATTTTGGTCTTCGGTCATAAGACTACATTACACAGATTTTAAAGAAAATATCGGATTTTCTGGATACATATTCTAATGCTTTTACAAGGAAAACGATTTACTTTTCTAACGAAATCTCTTATGAACTCACCAACCTTTGTGTTGACACTTTTCAAAACTACTTGTATTCTCAGGAATTCAGTGAAAACAGGAAATCAACAACGTTTTGAGGATGAGACGATAAATCGTAAAACAATTCATTTTGTATCATAATGTAATTGATGTGAATCATGTAAACATGTGCTTTGATGTAACGTTTTCAATTATATTTGTGATGGTTGTATTTACTTTGAGCACTATTATACTCATTGTTGTGATACTCTACATGAAGTCCTCCACCCCCGGACATTTCCGCCATCCTTGGTTTGGGGGTGTGACACATCTTTTGAGACTCTTAGACAACGGTTATGTGAGGCGCCGATTCTGACCATGTCTGAGGGTGTTGATAACTTAGTGGTTTATTTTCATGCTTCGATATCATGGTCATGTGATTGGTTACGCTTTGAGGCAGCTGAAGCCTCATGAGGCGAATTATCCGAAGCATGATTTGGAGTTGGGGGGCCGTGGTTTTTGGCCTCAAGATTTGGCGGCATTACCTATATGGGGTTCATTGTACCATCTACATGGACCATAAGATCTTGAGGTATTTGATGGATTAGTCGAATCTGAACATGAGGCAACGTCGTTGGTTAGATTTGGTGAATGATTATGATTGTGAGATCCTTTATCACCCGGGGAAGGCCAATGTGGTAGCCGATGCTCTTAGCCGCAAGACGGTCACGACTTTGATCAGAGATATATGTTTGAGGATGACTGTCATTACTTCATTTTTGCAGCGGATTCGTGAGGTTCAGGCAGAGGCTATGAAGGAAGAGCATCGGAAGAGTGAGAGCATTGTGGGTCAGGTGGCTTCCTTCGATTATGATAGTCGTGGATTGTTGACTCTGCATCAACGAGTCTGGGTACCTTATTAGGGCAGTGTGTGCCAGGTTCTTATGGAAGAGACCAAAAGGTCGAGGTTCTCCATTTATCCCGAGGCGACGAAGATGTATAGGGATCTTCACCCTGATTAGTGGTGGCCCTGCATGAAGCGGGATATGGCATGGCATGGCATGTTGAGAGATGCCTAACTTGCAGGAAATTCAAGGACGAGCATCAGCATCCTCAAAATAAGATGCATATGTTGGTGATTCTCGTATGGAAATTGGAGGACATCACTATGGATTTCATCACGAAGCTTTCCAAGACTGCGTGCATAGTGGATTCTATCTGGGTCATCGTGGACCATTTGACCAAGAGCGCACATTTAATTTCAATCTAGGAGAGTATTTCCACAGAGAAGTTGGCCGAGATTTATGTCTGGGATGTAATGGCACGTCATGGGGTGCCGATATCAATGGTTTTGGACAGGGATGTTTGTTTTACTCCAAGATTTTGGAAGCGGTTACATGATGACATGGGTACTCGTCTCCTTTTCAGTACGACATTTCATCTCAGACTGATGGTCAGAGTGAGCAGACTATTCATGCCCTTAATGATTTGTTGTGTGCATGCGTGTTGGATTTTGGTGGGAGTTGGGATACATATCTTCCGTTAGTGGAATTTTCATATAACAACAGTTCTCACGCCAGCATCGATCGACCTCCTTTTGAGATGCTCTATGGGAGGAAATGTATGACCCCAATTTGTTGGGGCGAGGTTGGTTAGCGAGTTATAGGGAGAACTAAGGTGGTGCTCAAGATCACCGAGCTGATTCAGCAGGTTCGGAGCAGGAACCAGACAACTTAGAGTCGACAAAAGAGCTATGTTGATAGGCACCAGTCAAACTTGGAGTTCCAGGTGGGAGATATGGTTCTCCTGAACGTGTCACCTTGGAAAGGTGTCATCCGGTTCAAGAAGAGGGGCAAGCAAGGCCCCAGGTATATTGGTGCGTTCAGGGTTTTGGCTCGGGTGGGCTAGGTTGCGTATTGTTTAGATCTTCCAGGTGAGCTCAGTCAGATTCATAGCACATTTCATGTCTCTCAGCTGCGTAAGTGTTTAGTGGATGATTCCGCAGTTTTACCTTTGGAGGATATTCAGGTGGATGACCGCCTGAATTATATAGAGAGACCGGTGACCATTTTAGATCGGAAGACGAAAACCTTGAGGAACAAGGTTATGGAGCTGGTGAAGCTACAGTGACTACACCGCATAGGGTCATAGTGGACTTGGGAACCCGAGTAGGAGATGAGGAAGCACTATTCGAAGTTGTTCGAGACGGCGGACTACGAGGATGAAGTCTTATTCAAGTATGGGAGAATTGTAACGCTCGATAATTTCCAATGTATTTATTTAAATTAGAGTTGTTTAATTGTTATGAGATGGGCCTTAAATCATTGGATCTTTTATTATTGGGCTTAGGGTGTGCAGTACGCGGGGCATACCACCCTATGTACGTTGAGCGTACTGATGCAAAATGATCGTGGGTACCATGCATGTACGCGCTGCGTACAAAGGGGTAGCACAACATACGTGTCCAGTCCCCAAAACCATAATATTCAGGGTTTGAGCACTATTTAAAGAACATTATGACATATGATTCTTCTTTATCAACCTCCCTCTTGTCCTTAAATAGCCTCCACGAAACCCTAACCCCATTGTTTAGTGTTCTTGAGATTGGAAGGTCTTTTGAGTGCTTTTTGTTATGTTTTGTCCCATTTTCAAGGAAGAGAAGGTTGGAGCAAGGTGGTGGTTCAAGGAGAAGCTTGTAGATCTAGATTATCTGCTCCATTTCTAGCTTGTGAAAGGTATAAAGTCTTGATCTTGATCTTTCGAAGGTTAGATCTCCATGTTTTTTTTCTTTTGGACCCTTTTTGGTCCCATAGATGAGCTCTTATGGATTATTCCCGTTTCTGAAGCTTAGTGTTACTCTTGGTGTTCTTTGGGTCCTACAGTCATAAAGTTCCAACCTTTGAAGCTTTAATCCAACCATGCATGAGTAATGGCCATTTTTATGGAAGTATATTGTTATATTTCGAGTTTGGGCCCATTTGGGGCATGCAAAACCACCAAGTTGTCGACTTTATGGGTTAAGATGTTTTATATGACTCAGATCTGTGATTGGGACTATTGGACTTAAGTGGTTAAGGCTTATTGGAGAAAAGGCTTAATGGGTGAGCACGATGGGTGTACAAGCTCGTACGCTGGGCGTACAAGCCATGCAACGTGTATGCTTAGAGTACAGCTGAGTACGCCCCGCGTACTCAGGCAGTTAGGATTGGTTGTGTTTGGGCCTCGGGTTGGGCCAATTTCTTGGAGTTTATTGCTTTGGGCCTTTCAGTCCATCAGAAATTAGGCTTTTGGATTAAGGAATTTTAATGGGCCTTAGGGAAGGGCCTATTTGGGGGTTTGGGCCTAATTTGGAAAATTGGGCTATAAGTGGGCCTTTGTGGATCTTTTGGTTTTGGGCCTTATAGTTTATGGTTTTTGGCCTTAGTTTTGGATCAAGCTAGTAGGGGACTAAAATCGAAAAGTATCTCGTAACAAATTGGATTTGGGCCCAATTTTGATAATGAGATACTTAGTTTGCGGCCATTCATGGCTTCATACGGTCTCATGTTGAGGCGTCGATTGATGATACTTCAATTTTGAGTGAAGCAGACAGTGGATACAACTTCATCCCAAAGATAAAGTGGAAGATTTGCAAAGTTGAGCATCGATCGAGCAGCTTCAACGAGAAATTGTAGGGAGCAGAGAAATTGTAGTCAATGCCTTTATCGAAGAGGAATTTCTCAATGGTGACATTGGTGAATTCCGAGCCCTTATCACTCCAAATTCGTCTTACAGGTAGCTTGACGAGGACTTCAATTCCTTTGATAAAATTAATAAGTTCCGAGGCTATCTCAGATTTCGTCGTAAGGAAGAAGACCCATGTGAGCCTTGTAAAATCATCAACAGTCACAAGAATGTACTTTTTGTGATGCAGACTTTCTACAGTAGAGGGTCCACAAAGATCAATATGTAGAAGTTCTAATGGTTCCGAAATTTATTTTTCGATAATAACAAGATGACCTTTCTTTGATTGCTTCCCACCTTCACATGCAACACACAAGTGATCATTTTCGAACTTGAGGAGCGGCTGACCTTTGACCATTTCACAGGAAACAAGATCATTCATATATCGGAAGTTTAGATGAGCAAGCCTTCGATGCCATATCCAACTGACATCATGAACGACCTTTGAGAATAGACAGAGTCGAGTCTTGCCAATGATCATGTTGATGTCTAGAGGATACATGTTCTTGTTGCGATTTGATTTGATTAGACATTCTTTCCGATCTTCTGTCATGACGTAGCTATGCTTTTCGCAGAACTCAACTCTTTGGTTAGAGTTAGTGAGTTGAGTTATGCTAATCAGATTGTGCTTCAGGTCAGCTACATATGCCACATTTGAGACAGAGAAATTGCCATTTTTGAGGATGCCATAACCTCAGATCTAAGAATTGGAGTTGTTGTCATACGTCACATAGCCAACATTTGGAGAGAGTTTGAGATCACACATAAAGTCTTTTTGCCCCGTCATGTGCATGGAACAAGCAATATCAATATCTCATATTGTATCTTGTTCCGAAGCACAAAGTGCCTGCAAAATCGGTGCATTTTGGAGTTTTTAGGCTCCGAGTTAGTTTTTGGGACGTTGGTACGTGCTTTGGACTTGGGTTATGACTTTTGAGCCACGAATGTCTTAGAGGGTTTTTTCCGAGATACTTTTGGAAAGAAGAAAAGAGCCATGATCTTTTCATTGATCTAAAAATCATATTCAACAACATGTTGTTTAGGAACAACTTTTCTCGGGCAAACAATTTTCGGAGTTGTAGGAATCACAATGTCACTTGAAGTTGTAGTTTCTTTTTCAACACTTTTTACTTTCCTCTCAAAATTTTGCTTTGAATTATTGAAATTTTTTGAGTAACAGTGTTCTTAGCAACTCGTTCTTTGTTCGCTATTTTTGATGGCACATTTAGTTTTGAAAGCTGTTGTGGTTTGAAAATCGTACCATCAGATTTAGCAATAAATACAAAGGAAACTGTCCGAGGAGAGTTAGTTTTAATGGGATGAGTATCAACAATAGTCTTTTTCGGAATGGGACTAACAACCTTGTTTTGAGCTACCAAACTAGGAGCATTGGATGATCTTTTAAGAATCTTAACATGCACAAATGTGTTGTGGTTCGTAGTGGATGAGCTAACAATCCGAGATACTTTCTTTTTGAAATTCTCGATGAATCTGGAATCATGTCTTGACCTAATTTCCTTTTTGAGGGCATTTTTGGCTTCAATCTTAGGATCGACGACATCTTTCCTATTTAACGAAGGTTTCTTCCGAGAGTCAAATGATGACTTGGAAGTTTGGCCAATTGATGGGTTGTTAAACTTAGACTTAATTGGCACTAGGGTTGTTTTTGAAATTACTTGAGAGTTAGAAACATACGAGTCGGATGAATAATCACCTAAGATTGCTTCTTCAACATCATTATCTAAAGATGCCCAAACAAAATCTGATCTATCAGAGTCAGTTCCAGTTGTCTTTGGAATTATTTCCTCAAAAAACACAATTGTTAAGAGGATTGAAGTTCGGAATCTAAACTCTAGTATGGGTGATGCTAGGGAATGATTCCGAGGTCTGATTCAAGTCCAAGTGTATCAGAGGTGGAAGATGTGTGAAATCAAGACATTTGACAACTGTGGGTTGAAACTCGGGAATCAGAGATTGAAAGTGGTTCGAGGTCTCAGGAAGGGGTAAATATGGTGAGACATGGGTATCTGAATGTTTGTGGTTCGTAATGCCTCCCATAAAAGTTAGATTTTGTAACTTTTTCAAGGGACGAACAATAGATTTTAGAAACTCGCTTCCGAGACCAAATGTTTTGGACCAAGGATGACGAAATTATGAGTCATCCATTCAATTGCTTCTAGAATATCTATGGCATGATATAAAACATTAATTTTGGCTTCAGTGGTTGTTATACATTTCACATTTATCTTTAAATTTGATAAATTCATCTTGATACATTACAAACTCGCATCCTATTGATTTTATCTTAAGCTTCATATCCTCAAAACGTAGTCTGTCTAAGATGAGTTAATTTCAGTTTTCATCTTCTCACTTACTTTTATGGCAAATTTATAGGCTTTATGAATGATGGTTATTTCTGATTGGATCTAGGTCATCATCCCTGAACCCGATGACAAGTAGCATTCATCACATTCGTTCGTTTATCGGCCATAAGACACGTGTTTCTTCAGGTGCTCACATTGTTCTCATCTACTGAATCGTTCAGTCAACATGACCACACAATCGCTTACCAAAAATTTTGACTCTCCCTTTCCCCTCGTTCCAGCGACGTCAACAACAGCCTCCATCGCCACCCTCTTCTTTCCCTCCCCGCCACGGGCGCCACGCTTCTCCTTCCCAGTAGCCACCGACGCCGCCGTCTTCTTTCCCCACAGCAGCGATCAGAGATATAATCAGGGGAAACCTAAGTTATCAATTATCTCAGGCACGTCTTGCAGTCTTGTTGAAGATCTCCACGGCTTTAACTTATAATAATTTGCATTTTCAGGGTTCCAACTTCCAAAACCCTAACACCTTCAAAGACGAGAATTATCAACACGTTTCTTTTACCCTTTTCATAAAGTACGTACGTCTACATAGCTCAAATCTTTCGGTTCGGTTTACCAAACATAAGGCCTTCTATTTTTCATTCCAATTTTGATGCTTGTTTGTGTACTATATATAAGTTTTTGATGTCAAACACTGTTACAGTCATACTGTTGTGATTTCTATATAATGCTCTGTTTCCTTTTTCGTATTGACACATGTCTGCTGGAGCTCTAAAAAAACCTGCACACAATCTGTTTGTGTAAATGCCCAAGTGAACATGCGGGTTGCTTTTCAACTCTTACCTGTTAACTTTATAATGCTATGAAAACACACCAAATGTATTAGTTAGATTCTTTCACACACATTTGATACTGGAATTGAATTGTATTGATTTACATCAACACTCGATAGTTGTTGATTCAATATCTCAGAGGCCTAAAGGCTTCCGTTTCATTACATTTGAAATCTGGTTTGAATTGAAATAACTCAAAAGGCTAAAACCGTCTTCTTGTCCTCTTGTATCACATTTCAAGAATCTCTCATTTAACTGTTTGAGTTTGTTTCTTTCAGAATGGACATTGCCAGTGTACCCATTCAATTTCAATCAAATCAATTGCACAGAAACCTCTTTGTTGCATAAGGTTGATTCAGTCAGGCATTTCTACAAACACTTGATCAACACTCCAATTCTCACAAACTCAATGGCAAATCAACTGATCAAACCTCCAAACAACTTCACCAAATCATTGAAAAATCTTTACTTCATAGCCTCAAATCTACAATCGATGACAACAAGCAAACGAGTTCAAGATCGAAGCCAAAAGAAACGAGTCCACGCCCTTGAAGTTGCAGTTGAAAAACACAAAATCGCATCCAAAATCTTGTTTTTATTGGAACTACTAAAACATGAACCCGAACAAATCATACCCATAAGATCTCTTGATCAACACAGACGCCCTCTCAACTTGCCAAAACCCCACAAAATATCAGACTTCATTCGAAAATCCCCAAAGTTATTTGAGTTGTATAAGGATCAAAAGGGTATAACATGGGTTGGCTTAACAAAAAAAGGTGAAGAATTAATCGAAGAAGAAGAGAGATTAATAGCAGAAAATGAAGAGAAAGCTGTTGAACATGTAACAAGGCTTTTGATGATGTCAGTTGAAAAGACTCTTCCTTTAGATAAAATCGCACATTTTAGGAGGGATTTGGGTTTGCCTTATGATTTTAGGAAACATTGGGTGCATAAATATCCTGAAATTTTTAGGGTTTTTAAAAACGAAGATGAAATCGAGTTCTTGAAGCTTGTTTCTTGGAACCCAAACTGGTGTGTTACTGAAGTAGAGAAAAAAGTTTTAGGTATCACAAAAGCAGACGATTATACCCCTGGTGTACTTTCATTACCATTTCCAATGAAATTCCCTCCTGATTACAAGAAAGTGTATAGATATAAAGGGCAGATTGAGAATTTTCAAAAAAGGGAATATCTTTCTCCTTATGCAGATGCTAAAGAGCTTAAAGCTGGATCTGTAGAGTTTGATAAACGAGCAATTGCAGTAATGCATGAAGTGTTGAGTTTTATGAATGAGAAACGATTAGTTACTGATCATTTGACTCATTTTAGAAGAGAATTTGTGATGCCACAGAAGCTTATGAGAATCTTGTTGAAGCATTTTGGGATTTTTTATGTTTCTGAAAGAGGGAAAAGGTTTAGTGTGTTCTTGACAGAAGCTTATGAAGGTTCTGAATTGATTGAGAAATGTCCATTGGTTGTTTGGAAGGAGAAAGTTGTGAGTCTTACTGGTTATAGAGGAAGGAAGAAAAAGATTGAAACTTTTGATGATTTTGATGATTTGGAGGATGATGATTTGTTTGAGAGTGATTCTGATGATGAGAAGACTATTCGGATTGATCAAGAAGATGATATGATGAGTAGTGATGTTGAAGATGAATTGATTCCAGAATGTTCTGAGATGGATATTTCAGAAGTTCAGAAAGCTTATACAGAGAAGTAAACATTTTTAAGGTTAGAAATCTTAGTTTTATAGTCAAACATAAAAAAACTACACTGCCATTCTTAAGAATGATCAATTTTGACTTCAATATTCTGTTCAATTTTTGTGAATCGTGAAACTGTATTATTTTCTAATAATTTTTGTAAGGATGCTGTTTATTTGCAATTTCACTTCTAAATATAATAGACACTAAAACAGTAGCTAAGTGGGAGTTCATGTGTAAAAAATTAAAGATTTAATCAGAGTATCAGACATTGGAATAGTTGGTTGCTATAAAAGAAGAATGACTCACATTTTTACAAAAATGATATCTGTTGGTATTTTGCAAAAGAAATATAAAAAAATAAATAGTTATCCGTTGGTGTACTTTCATTACCATTTCCAAGCTCCTCAGGAAGTTCCTCTATGGCACACTCCTTGAGGTTAAGATGCCTTAAATGTTGTAAACTACAAAGGCTTACTGGAAGACTCTTCAGATCTCTGCAAGAACTGAGATCTAGGGATCCAATTGATGAGGGTAGTTCTTCAATATTGTTCTTTGAAAACTTAAGCTCTCGTAAGTCCACAATTAGATCTGGGAACTCCCACAAAGATAAATCATTTAGATCAAGAACCTCAACTGATTCCAACAGCTTGATAAATGAGAGAGATCTCAATCTCGTACAGAAATCTAGGTTCAAGTACACTAGATTTTTTCCACATCCAGTGGGCACGTGAACTTATACCAAATTATCGTATTAACCTCTCAAGATTCGGAGCCATCCCAAGGTCAAGGGTCCTCAACTTTGTAAAACCTAGGTCAAGGATTCTAAGCTTGTTGAGAACCTGTTGCAAGCAAACAAAAAAATGAGTTTGAAGGGATAATCCGTCTCCACAACTTAACAATGTCGCTTAGACAATGGTGTAATTTAGAAAAAAAAAAAAAAAAAACTAGGTAAAATGCACAACATTATTATTGGAAAGAACATTATTTTACCTTTTGTTCTCCTTTCCAAAGTTCTACGATTCCACTTAAACTCATGTCAAGCACAACAAGATTATTGGCTTGAAACGTTTTTGGTAAATAATTATAAGGGTAAGCTCTCCAACAAAGATATCTTAAAGCTTTTGGAAAGTATTGGCTAACTTGATTGAATTTCCAATCAACAGTAATCCAACAATATTCAGAACCATAACACATGTCACTAAGTTCCTTCATTTTTCCTAGACCTCTCATAATAATTTCAGGACGGAGCTCCTCTGAAATTATTATAGATTTTGTTGCTTCAGTGCCCTACGATCAAAAAACAATGGCCATCAAACTTATGTCGTATCTAATGAAAATGATTTAGGTTGTGTACATGTTTGACACACTATTTGAAAAGCTAGTTTATAATCTACTTTAGTGGTCTCACAAAACACTAAATTGCAATAAACTAACTTATGCACGCACAACACAATCTTATATAGTTTTCTATAGCACAAGTATCATGATCCTTACCAAGTTGTTAGCCAATACATCTTCAATTCCCTCATGAATAAACAATCGGCTATGTCTTCTTGGATAATCAGGGTGCAATCGACGAACAATATTCCTTCCCATTTCTTGTAGATGATCATGCATGTGCAAGAACATACTTGAACTAGTTATGAGAGATTTTTCCTCAAGAACTCTTAAACCAATTCTAGCATGAAATCCACAGCTTTCAAATATTCTAATTGCATCCTCCTTGAACATATCTTTTAGTCCACATGCAACATCAAGGAATATTTCCTTGTAGTCATCCTCTAGTGCGATATAGCTTAACTCCAATTTTTCCAAGGTTTCCTTAAGTGGAATTCTTTTGAGTCTTTTAAGTGCATCCCTCCATTCAAGCTCATCTTTCTCATAGAGAAAAGAACCCCAAAACTTTGATTGTTAAGGGAAGACCAACAGCATGACGTACAACTTCAAGTGATAGATTTTCATACCCTTTAAATAGAAGAACTGTCCCAAATGCATATCTATTGAAAAGAGTAATGTCTTCTGCATTAGTTAATAGATTGACATTATGAATCAGATCTACTCCATGTGCCTTCAACAACTGCTCATCTCTTGTTGTAATAATAATTCGACTTCCCAGCTTAAACCAATTAGTAGCCCTAGCTAACGCTTCAAGCTGACTTATATGATCTACATTGTCTAGAACCACAAGAACTTTTTTATGGCACAACCTCTCACTTAACATTTTTCTCCCATCATGTACACTATTTACAGTGTAGCCTTGATAATGTAATATGTCTGAAATGATTTGTTTTTGCTAAGACTGCAAACCATGCCCTTTAGAAACTTCCCTCACATTCTCAACAAAGCTTATACCATCAAATTGAGTTGATACTTTATCAAAAATAGATCTAGCAAGAGTTGTCTTACCACTACCTCCCATTCCCTTGATCCCTATCATTCGAACAACATTCAAATTATCGATTTGTAAAGACGACTCTGCATCCTGCACTCGATGATGCATGCCTATTAAATTTTCATCATCGCTAAAATGAATGGAACGTAATTTCAGCAAAATTTGTTCAACAATAATTTCGATGACTTTAGCTTCATACCTGTAGATTAGAGAATATTCAGTTAGCTTGATGATCAAGATCCTATACATGAAAAATTAGTTTTTGGGTCTATGGCATACTCACTTAAGTTGAACACTAACATACACATACTTTATTTTTCATCTATCATTAGGACTTTGAATTAGAATTTGATAACACAACATGAGATGCTAGTGATAACCCTTATACTGTTATACATCCTAGTCTACACATTGGTTTGAAAGAAACAAAATGAAAGAATATTACAAATATGAGGAAGGAATTACCCATTAGAAGTGTCCTTTAATTCCCACCAAGCTAGATTGGTTGCTTCACCGAGAGCCTCTCTCCATTTCACAGTAGCCTATTCCATTTTATGTATGGATAAGGCTTCTGCAAATGCTCAATTTGGTTTTCAGACTTCAGAAGGTTCCACATCATAGAACACACGGTAAGCAGACTACTGATCATTTGATTTTTGGCACTCCATAATCTTGACAAGCTCCCTCAAGCACCAAGATGGAGATGCATAGTTCAGTGAGAAAATAATAATAAAGATTTTTGAATCTTCAATCGACTTCAAGAGCTCTTCATCGATCTTTTTTCCTTTCTGGAGTCTTTCATCATCCTTGTAGGCGTGAATTCTGCTCCGCTCAAGAGCAGCATATAGATGATCAACAAAGGTCTTACGGGTGTCTTCACCTCTAAAGCTCAAAAAGACATCATATTGATAGCTCTTGTGGATGGATAAAGTTGAAGAAGAAGCCATTGAAGGTATGTTTGGCATATCCCATGAAATCAACTCTTTGTTGGGGGAAGTTTTTACTAAATGACAGGAAAGAGTAGGCATGAGATGAAAAATTCTCATACTAATATAATGCTTAAAATGTTAACCACACATTTAGATCTTGACTCTTACAAGAGGCACCGTGTACAAAAATGTCTTACAATTGATGCATACTAAATTGAGTAAATTACATGAATGGTCCCTATGGTTTGGGGTAATTTGCGCGTTGGGTCCCTAACTTATTTTTTTAACTCGGAAGGTCCCTACTGATTGTTTTTGTTGCGCACTTGGTCTCTACTGTTTGTTTTTATTATGCGCTTGGTCCCTGTCTTACTTAAAAAAAAATATTATTTATATAGGAAAAAATGGTGGGGTAGGTAAAATAAGGTGAGGGGAGTGGGGTTGGGGTGTGTTTATTTAAATAAATTAAAAAATCAAATGAAAAATAGTATTTTTAGGTAAGACAGGGACCAAACGTATAACAAAAACAAACAGTATGGACCTTCCTAGTTAAAAAAGTAAGTTAGGGACCAAACACGCAAATTATCCTAAACCATAGGAACCATCCGTGTAATTTACTCTATTAAATTATTAATTAAGCATTTCTATAAAGTCAATTAGTCAAACATACAATGTTATCACCGACATCACTTATTTTTTTTTTTTTTTTATGAATCACGAGCATTTAATTATACAAAATAGGTGCACCGAGTTTCTTAACTCACATTAAAACAATTCAAAGACTTAATTGCATTTTTTAAAAAAATTGTTATTTTTCTTAAGTTATTTTTTTTTAAGAAATAGTAAGGGTGCGTTTGGTTGTAGAAAACCGTTTTTAGTTAATAGAGTTAGTTTTCATTTTCAAATTTCAATGAAAATTATAGAAAAAGCCTTTGGTTAGAATCGGTGGAGAACATTTTTCATCTTAGAAATTTAGAAAACTTTGAAAAACTATAAAAATCACTTTTATAATTTACATGCAATTTAAAAAATAGAAAATTTTCATTTTTTTAGAATTTTTTTGAAAACCTAATTAACCAAACGCGTTTTTAAAATTTTCATTTCATTTGAAAATTTTCATGGAAAGTTATAATTTTTTTTGCAACCAAACACACTCTAAGGATTTTCCATCCATATGAGCATACAAAGTGGTCACAGGAAAGAAGCGGGTGAGGATTAGGATGCAATGGTATCAACATGTTACCTGACAAGGCTAAAAAGACGGGTTTACAATACAAAATCAACCATATAAATACCATTTCAACCTTCTCATTTTTCACATCATTTTTCCGGTTTCGTCTCAATTTCAAGTTGTGATAGGGCTTAAAAGACGAGTTCAAACTGAAGCAAGAGTAAAGCTATGCTACGGGTTCACAAGTTCCACCACCATTTGATTTATTCAAACATAATATAATTCAATGTTTATGTTACCACGATTTCATTATAAAAACCATTACCCCCACAATTAATTTTGGCATAGTCTGTCACAATTTGCTAACAGTGATATCCGAGACACATATTTGATGCATGGAATCAATCAAACAATGGTAAAAGCCGATTAGTATACGAGGGTCCTACTCAGAAATCTACCACTTCCGGGACACAACAATCTAGGAGATATTTTTATCTCTCCCAAGGTGTCCAAGAACGCTGAATATGAGACATCAATGGTAGGAATTCAATATGTTTGGCAAACCTTAAGCTATAGTGGCTAGATTTGTGTTTTTTCCCCTAACATATTATAAGAAGAACATCACCAAATTGATTATGAAAATTCAGGATAATGACTTAGGAGGGTAACAAACACATTTTTGTTTACATTTAGTCGCTTTTTTGTACTTGAAGAACACGATCATAAGGTTTTTCGAATTTGAAAAAAAATCTGCAAAAGACCGAGTTCTAGAATCGATTTCATGTTTGTGTTAGTGGAATTGCTTTATGTTCAAACCCTTTAGATTTCAAGGGTTTTTGATTTCTATTCTAGCTCTTTGATTTCAGATTAAAGCCTTCGAGTTTAGATATGGCATTTGATTTCAAGGGTTTTCTTGTTTTTAGATATGTTCTTGTCTTGTTTTTATTTAATATTATTCTTTTTAAGTTCATCAATATTCTAGCGTTTGAGTTTGAGTTCATCAATATATGTTCTTGAACATACGAAGATGAACAAACACACAAGAGCCTTTGAAACAACTGATCTTTATCTATATTTTGTTGGAGATTCATTGGAAAACTAATGTTGGCCGTAAAGTCGTCGGATATAACAAAGTTGTCGGAAACCTCGAATAGCCAATCATAATGGTATTATTTTAAACTCATAAATCAGTTCAATGATAAATGATAAACAAAAAAAATCCATGATTATTTCCCTGATAAGTCATTATACCATTAAATTTTTAAATATGAGGGGCCTGTTTGTTATAAAAGTGAAGTTAGTATAAAACATAGAGGGCCAAATGGTTGTGTACTGTGGTACTTTTCAGCGCTGACAACAAATTTCAATGCTCAGATACACTCTCCATGCGACTGCGGCAGCTCGCGTATGTTCTCTCTTCAACCATCGACTCTCAATTCACCAATCGAAGCAGCTCCGGGACGTATCCGACTTGTCCCAATCCGAATTAGTCGATCGCATTTGCCGTCTCCTCGTACTCCGCCGCTTCACCGCGATATCCACCCTTTCTTTCGACTTCTCCGACGACCTTTTAAACCAAGTCTTAACCAAACTAAAATTAAACCCAAACGCGTGTTTACATTTTTTTAAACTAGCTTCGAAGCAGCAGAAATTTAGACCCCATGTTAAATCATATTGTAGATTAGTTCACATTCTGTCGAGGGCGCGTATGTTCGATGAAACGAGAGCGCATTTGAGGGTACTAGTTGGGTTCTGTGAGGAAGATAGTCGTTTGGGTTTGTATATTTGGCATCAGTTAGTTAGGTTTTATCGGGAATTTGGATTTTCTCCTACGGTGTTCGACATCATCTTGAAGTTGTACGCGGAAAAAGGGTTGACAAAGAATGCACTCTACGTGTTCGATGAAATGTGTAGGTTGGGAAGAGTGCCTAGTTTGCATTCTTGTAATGGTTTACTGAGTGGTTTGGTTAGGAAGAAAGAGTTTCATTCCGTTTTTGTAGTCTATGATCAGATGAACACGATTGGACTTGTGCCTGATGTATGCACTTGTAGTATTATAGTGAACGCATACTGTAAAGATGGGAAAGTGGGAAGAGCTGCAGAGTTCATGAGAGAGATTGAGGAGGACATTGGTGTGGAGCCTAACATAGTAACATACAATAGTTTGATCAACGGGTATGTTTCTATAGGTGATCTCATAAGTGCAAAAGGAGTTTTGAGATTGATGAATAATAGACATGTGTTCAAGAATGTGGTTACATATACTCTGATCATTAAGGGATACTGCAAACAAGGGAAAATGGAAGAAGCTGAAAAGTTGCTTAAAGACATGAAAAAGGAGAATCCATCATTCATCTTAGATGAACAAGCTTATGGTGTTTTGATAGATGGGTTTTGTCAAATAGGAAAGATGAATCATGCTGTTCGAATTCAAAGCGAGATGTTAAAAGCAGGATTGAAGTTAAACTTGTTTATTTGCAATTCGATGATCAATGGATACTGTAAACTAGGCCAAGTCAATGAAGCTGCAAAAATGGTAAAAAGTATGAGTAAGTTGAAGTTAAAGCCAGATTCTTATTGTTATAATACTTTGATAGATGGGTATTTTAGGGAAGGTTTTATATCCAAGGCTTTTGATCTCTGTGAAAAGATGGTTCATGATGGCATAGATGTAAATATTGTAACTTATAATACCCTTTTGAAATCTTTTTGCCAAGATAACAACATCAACAAGGCTTTACAACTTTGGCATCTCATGATAAAACGAGGTTTGACACCTAATGAAGTTGGATATGGTACTCTACTTCATTGTCTCTTTAAAGTTGGAGACTTTAAAGGAGTTTTGATGTTATGGAAACAGTTTTTAGCTAAAGGGTTTATTAAACCAGTAATTGGGTTTAATATAATGCTTAATGGACTATGCAAAATGGGAAAAATGGATGAAGCAGAAAAAGTCTTTGATAAGATGAAAGAACTCGGTTGTCCACCAGACAAAATTACCTATAATACCCTTGTTGATGGGTACTGTAAAGTTGGAAACATGGAAATGGCTCTTGAAATCAAGGACACCATGGATACAAAATCTATCCCTTTGTCTATTGAAATGTATAACTCTCTTATCACTGGATATTTTAGATGTGGGAAAATGAAGATGAAGAGAGTCACAGATTTACTCGGTGAGATGCATAACAGAGGAATAATCCCCAACATTGTAACATATGGTGCCCTAATTTCTGGTTGGTGTAAAGAAGGGAAGCTGGATAAAGCATTCACTACATATTCTGAAATGAAAGAAAAGGGTTTTACTCCTAATGTTATCATATGTAGCACAATGGTGAGTTCACTTTATAGAAATGGCATGATTGATGAAGCAAACATGTTACTTCACAAGATAATGGATTTTGATCTTTTACCAAAGGACAAAAGTCTTGAGAAATTCTTCGAGTGGGATATGAAAAAGGTAAATTTCCAAAAAGTTTTTAACATTGTTAATGGAGTTGTGGAATCCACTTTTCTTCCAAACAATGTTGTGTACAATGTAGCAATTGCAGGGTTGTGTAAAGTTGGAAAAGCTGATGATGCAAAAAAATTCATTTCTGTGTTGTTAGAGAAAGGATTTGTTCCTGATAATTTCACTTATTGTACCCTAATTCATGCTTTATCGAGTAATGGTGAAGTTAATGAGGCTTTTAGTTTGCGTGATGAGATGTTGACAAAAGGTCTTGTTCCTGATATTGCTACATATAATGCTTTGATAAATGGGTTGTGTAAATCAGGGAATGTTGATAGAGCATTGAGACTATTTTATAAACTTAGGTCAAAAGGGGTGGATCCAAATGTTATTACTTATAATATTTTGATCGATGGATGTGATAAGAATGGGAAGAGTTGTGAGGTAGTGAAATTGAAAGAGAAAATGGTGAAAGAAGGTATTGCTACTTCAGTTGTGACATATTTAAGTGAAGTGAGAGAAGCTGCTAGCTGAATGTAATACATGAGTGAAGTACAAAGAGAATAAAAAAATGCATGGAAAGAGAATGTCTCTTGATTTGTATATAAAATCAGGAATTCGAATGCAAATAGTGAGAATCACATGAATGAGGTGGACCTAATTTGGGGATATGAGGTAATAAGATAATATTTGAGGTGTTTTTTTTTTAAGGTATTTGTGATTTAAAGATGTGTGTTTTTGTTAGGTTATTACTAATGAAGCGGGATATCATGGCAAGAGATGTTTTTGAAGGTACATATGAGTTTATTTAAAGTGTAATCACACACACAAGTGACAGATGAGACACTTGGGATACTTGACAAAATGCAAAGTAAAATGTTTACTATGTAACGCATGTTGACCTTATACATATCAGTGGTAAAAATGAGCCTAAATGGTTACGTACATCTTAAATGAAATGTTACTTAGAACCATGCATCCCTATTTATCATTTTTGCACAACATTAAAAAAATCTCAATTCCAATTTGGTTCCAATCTTGGAAAAAAAAGTGTGAAAATAATTTGGAATGTTTGAACATAATTACTTATTGAGCAGAATAACACGTAGTCATTTTACTAAAAGATTAAAATAAGACTTAACTATATAAGTTAACATATAATAGTCATCGAATATTCAATATAATCTTGATCAATAAGATAATACAATTGATAAATTTATAGGGACAATAATAAACAAATTAAATTGTTTGTGTTACTGTGTATTGGGTTTGTGATAATCAAAGTGATTTTTAATACGAAGAATCATACTGAATGACATGATTAACAAATGAAAATTAGTGCTCTCAAGAACATAAGTCCAATCACGTGAAACTAATTCACCAAAAACTATTATTAAGTATAATTATTTACTTTAGTTACCGATACAACTATGATTTGTTATTGTAAGAATAAGAAGAATGTGGAGAAAAAGAATAGCATATTAGAACAGCCAAAGTCATTGCTCGTGGAAGTACACTGAAGGCTTATTGCAAATGGAAGAAAAAGTTACATCAATGCTTTTGTTAATTCGTGTCTTATTTTGTCTTGTATTTTGAGAATTGTTTTGTTTTTTACAGTGTTGGGTAAAAATGTTGAAAGTAGTCAAAGTGGTAATTGATCACACATTCTCAAAGTTTTGAAAACCCTAAATAGTTACAATTAATCAACTAAAATTGATTTCCTAGAGTAATACTTTCTCTTGGTTGATTATGTTGCCAAAAAATGGGGTCAAATAAGGAAGAGCATACTTGATGTTTATTAACGACTAAAATAAGGAATGTGGTGAGAGACAAAAGGGAAGACGACGAGACTGAACAACGACGATCATGGGAAAGAAGGGCAAAGCATAGACTCTGAAGATTTCATGTGTTTTAGGAGTAAAGGGCAAAACCGTCCATTTTTTCTTTCAATTTTAAAGATTTTAAAATATAAAAAAGATTATTATAATATTAGAAACTATTAAAAAAATAGGTTTGGACAAATCTGATATTTTAAAGAGATTAAGAAGGACAAATATGATATTTAAAGTTTAGATTGGACAAATACGATATTTAGACGTTTAACAAGGGCATATACAAAATTTAGGTAAAACGGTATTTTATTCACATTTTAAAACAAGTTTTTAAACTCTTTTGTTGTTAAATCAATTTTGATTATTTGATGATAGATTCACATTGATACTATGTTATCCTTAGTCACCTCATTGCATCTACTTTTATAGAAATCGACAAATGGTGGGGGCCTGATTGAATGATTGTAGAAAAATGGTGGTGGAAGTGAAACTGTCGGACATGATTGGATGATCGTAGGATGGGTGTTAAAGTTTTTTGCTATTTCAACTTGAACTTTTAGTTTAGACTTTAATCATATATGTTTGTCAACGAACTAGGGTGTTAATAGTTTTTATGATTATAGAATTCATATCTTTACCATTAGGTAATTAATAGATATTTTAGTATATGTAATATGGATACACTATAAAATTTTGTTACTACAAAAAGAGGATTTAGCTATAAAATTTAGTAAAACTACTACAAAAAGAGGATTTAACTACAAAATTACAATAGGAAAATGACACAAAAGGCCCTATGAACTTTTTAGGGTTTACTTTTGAGTCCCTAAAGTTTTTTTCGGACTTTATGGCAACCTAAATAAGGATATGACCTGCTTTTTTAGTTTTTGTAACATGTAATAGCCGATTCAGTAACTTTTTAGACTAAAAAAACTCATATTATGTCCTTATAAAGCCAAAAAAATAAGTTTAGGGATCAGTACGAATTGAGTGTGAATCGACTTTAGGAGAAAATGAGAGTTTTTTTTGTACGAATTGATCATTGTGCTTATTTTTTTGGCTGTACAGGAACACAATATGAGTTATTTTTTTTGTCTAAAAGGTTATTAAACCGGCTATTACAGTTTGACAGGGACTAAAAGAGCATATCATATCCTAGTTTAGGGACCCATAAAGCCAGACAAAAAACTTTAGGAACTCAACGTGTAAACCTTAGAAAGATTATGGGGCATTTATGTCATTTTCCCAATTACAATTAATGAGTATTAATGAGTGTAAAATTTATACTTTTGTGAAACCTTTATTGTTTCACGAAATCTAAATTTTCAATGACTACTCTATTTTAACATGCTATAACAATACGGGTATTATGCCCACATTTACTTAAACAAATATAATATCATTAGAAATTACTTAAAAATGTTAACATAGATGCTTCACAAAACATTTGGAAGCTTGTAAAATGGTTCTCGTTGTGAAAACATAAAATTTCAAAAAGTACTCTGTTTTAACAACACATTAACAAGGATATATAATTATTTTGTCCATATATACTCAAACTACAATGTTACTAGAAAATATGCGAAGAATGTTAAAATGTAACGAAACAATTTAAAATTTTATGAAACGGTTCTTATTTGGCAAAACCTTAATTTTCAAAAACTACTTTAACTTAACCTACGATAACAAGAAAATATCCTATTTTGTTTACATTTACTCAAAGAACTACGAACATCACTACAAAGTATATGAAAGACGTTAAAATGGCCACTTCATAAAGTGCTTTTGGATTCGTGATTGGCGAAGTTATTGTGGAATATTATTTTCAACATATATTTTATATAACTTGTGATATTAGTTTGTTGCCATCTACTAGCACGAATCGATCACTCAAACCTTCACTATATTTATTGAGACAAGAAGTTCGAACATTTTGTCTATTGAAAACGTACACAACAATTTTTCATGAGTCACCAAGTAGTATTTGTGAAAAGGCGTGCAATTTTTATAAAATATCTGAAAATTTGTTATTTTGTTATATAGTCGATCTATTTTTGGTATTTTATTAATTAAATCAAAAGGTTAACAACTAAAATCATTTTTTTTATCGAAGAAAGGTAAGATTTCATTTGACTTGATCTTTTCTATATTTCACCATTAAGTATGTTCGTATCATCGTCTGACGATTGATGGACCGAGTACTTCTTTTATGGTTCAAAAAAGAATTAGTCTTGTCGTTGTCTTTGAACAGGTGAGCTTTTCTGCCATTGATTTCCTTTTCTCTATCCTTGACTCCAATAAGAACCTCCACTATAAATTCAACACCATGATCGATGAACAACAATTTTAGTATGATTAGAACAAGATGGACTACACAATCATCTTAATCTTACTACCCATTTTGTCATGGGTTTATATCTTCATCACCAAATCCAACCGTCGTCTCTCCACCAGACTGCCGCCGGGCCCATACCCACTTCCGGTCATCGGAAGCATCTTTAAACTCGGAAACAAACCACACCACTCGCTTGCCACCCTCTCAAAAACATATGGACCATTGATGTCGCTAAAACTCGGTAGCACCACCATGATAGTTGTCTCCTCGCGTGAAATCGCTCAAGAATTCTTTTCAAAACATGACATTTCCTTCTCCAGCAGATCAATCCCATATGCTGCTCATGCACACGATCGCCATAAAATCTCCATGGTTTGGTTACCAGTTGGAGATCAATGGCGTAGGCTACGAAAAATATCCAAAGAGCATTTGTTCTCCATAACCCAACTTGACGCTAGTCAGCACCTACGCAAGAAAAAGGTTCAAGAACTTGTTGACTATGTTAACAACTGTTGTCAGAATGGCAAAGCTGTAAATATAGGTCAAACTGCAGTTACCACAACTCTTAACGTTCTCTCTAACTTCATCTTCTCCATCGATTTAGCTGCGTATGATTCTGTCTCATCTCAAGATTTCAAGAACCTCGTTGGGGGTTTGATGGAAGTCGGTGGAACACCTAATCTAGCCGATTTTTTTCCTGTACTTCGTCCGTTGGATCCAAAAGGGTTGCTCCGATCAGCAAGTTTTTATACCGGGAAGTTAATGGCAATCTTTGAACAACATATAAGCAAACGGTTGAAAGAAAGAAGAACAAGTTCATTTCATCATCATGGACCTTCGTCAAGTAAAGATCTTACGGATTTGCTTCTGGACATTACCGAAAATGAGAAATCCTCAATTAGCATCGATGACATACGAAACTTGCTCTTTGTAAGTAAATCTTGTTTAAGTTCAAGATACAATAATTTTAAAATTAACGAAATGCATGTATTCATGAGCGAATGATTGGTGTACAGGATTTATTTCTTGCAGGAACTGACACCACATCAAGCACGTTGGAATGGGCAATGGCGGAGCTAATCCATAACCCGGAGAAAATGTCAAAAGCTCGATCCGAATTGGAAGAAGTAATGGGAAAGGAAGACAAAACCATTGAAGAATCAGACATCGCAACACTTCCTTACTTACAAGCCGTCGTCAAAGAAACTCTCCGGCTACACCCTCCGGTGACCTTTCTAATCCCACATAGAGCCATAGCCGACGTCGAAATCCAAGGCTACATCATCCCAAAAGACGCACAGATTCTGTGTAACTTGTGGGCTATGGGTCAAGATCCAAATGTATGGTCAGATGCACAAACTTTCCGGCCGGAGAGGTTTCTTGATGTCGGAATTGATTACAAAGGCCATGATTTTGAGCTCATACCATTTGGAGCAGGAAGAAGGATGTGTCCGGCATTGCTTCTTGCTCATAGGATGTTGCATATGATGTTGGGGGCTTTGATTTACAGGTTTGATTGGAGGATTGAAGGGATGAAACCAGAAGATATGGATATGACTGATAAGTTTGGGATTACGTTACAGAAAAACCTGCCTCTATTGGCCATACCGGTCAAAGTTTGACTTTAGTCTTAGGGTTAACTAATAAGAAAAGAACATTATAACAGAATGTTGAAGTTGAAATGTATATTTAGTTATTTACTATGTAATGTTGTTGACGTGTAATATTTATAATACGCGTACTTTTACGGGATTTTATACGAAGTTGGTGGTCTTAATTTGGTGTTACGTGGACGATAGGGAATGTAGTAATAGTCAAAATGTTCTTTCTTTTTCTCGCTTTGGGTGTGGTCATAAATAAACATAATAAACTAACAATATCCATATTGGAATGAGGTAGGTGAAACTGAAGGAGCCCAAATATTCGAATGAATAACGGATATTGGATAGTAGTAATGCTGTTCAAAGAAAATGGGGCACATTTACTTTTAGAAATGAAGACACAAGCATGACAAATATCTTTTGTTGTGTTTTTTCTTTGGATGGGACTGATATCGAAAACCTAATCGGGTGAAGTTCCGTGCCAATGCCAAAGGAATATTGTTTAGTCCTCAAGAAGAGGTAGAATCAAGTCATATTCATATAGTCATATAGAGAATGTTTGGTTGCACAATGAAACACAATATGAATAGAATGGATGGAGTAATATAATTGATAACATAATTATTTTTTTTGTTATTTTTGTTTACCATAATGGATCAGAATAAATCATCAATCAATACGGTTTGGTAAATAGGAAAACAAAAACGGATCAACAAAATAAAGGGCGATAATATTATCACGGTACTTTTTGATGCTTCCACTGAAAGTCTATTAAGATTGATAATTATGCCCCTATTAACTTAAGAGAGAGAAATATTAATCTTTTTTTTTTTTTTCAAAAAACGCAAACACCTAGAAACTCCAAACCACACTCAACAAACATACAATTCTTTTTGCCAAAAATTAATGGTGAACACGGTGGGCAATGGTGGTGGAGCTTCTTATTTTGAGTTGTGAGTGCAACTTGAAGCAGTGAACACCATCAAAAGAACGATGGGTGTTAATATTATATAAAATTGCCTAAAAAACCTAATTTTCTTCTCTCATGTTCGTATGATACAAACCCAACAGCTGGATCTGTTTTTTTTTATTCCATTCATGTACAGAAACATAGCAGGGACTAAGAGGGGTTACATAAATCGACGTGATATGTAAAATAGACAGCCACCGGAAACACAACAAGCATCAACATGATTTGGTATCCATCAGATATAGTCTGGAAACACATGAGAAGGACATGAGGAAGTAACTTGATCTGAAACAAGACGTTTTGATCTAACATCTCTCAAATTCAGCAAAAATCTAGCCACGTCCACTTCATAGATGAAAAAAACAACTTTAAATTCAGGGAAAAAAAAGTTAAAACTAGAAGTCGCAATTACCAGAAAAGACGAGAAAATTGGTAAGAGATAAGCGAATCCTTGAAAACTTTCCCCATTACCATGATCCATTTCAAAAACAAAAATTAAACTCTCATCAAACACCCGGAAAGTTTCTTTAGTAAAAATCGATTAAATGAAAAAGAAAAAACACTATTAGCAATTTGCAAATGCTGTTCCGATGAACACGAAATTCCAAACACCGCAGATTTTTTTGTGCGTTTCTTATAAAATATCAATTTAGAGAACAATGCAGATTTCTTATACGCGGAAGAACAGTGTCGTCCCTTTTTTCTTTAAAAAAATCAATTTAGAATGTTAGATCAAATTCTTATTCACCGGTGTCTTCTGCTTTTGGGGTTCGTGTGCCCATTTTAAACAAAAATAAAGTCACTCTCTTTTAATTGAATAAGGGCATAATTGTAAATCTCTATTAATTTAAGTGGAAATATAAAAAAATACAGTTGTAATATCAGCTCCCAGTTAAATGGTAATTGATGAATAAAATGTTGTAACAAAAAAATTGCATATAATTAAGGAACTTTTTTGAATATATCCAACTTATTTATTCTTCACTAGTTTATAACCCGTGAGAATTACATTTATAAAATTAATTAAAACTTCATAGTAAAAATTTAAAATTATTAATCAATTATTTCAAATACATTATTAATTAAGAGATATGTTTAGTTATATGAAATTATAATAATTCATTTAAATGAAGACATGAAATTATATATCCTTAAAATATATATTTATTTTATTTTATTTTTATTCTAATGTTACTATTTTAATGTAATTAGGAATATGAAATTTAAAATTAGAAATTAAGAATCAATTATTAATTTAATGTAATTAAAGTGGGAAATTTAAAATGGATAATTAATAGATTGATATTAATGAGGATTTCTAATATTGTGATACTTGTCAATGGGAGAATAAACTTATTTATTTACTAGGCGAATATCCGCACGTTGCGCAGAAACACCTATATAGTTGAAATATTTACAAATATATGTTTTTGTAAATATAACAATACCGGTGTTGTTAAATTTGATATAATAATTCGTATACTAAATTGATATAATATATTGATTATTTTGAATTATATGATAATATATATCTTTTATAACTATATAATCTTAACTGTTTGAATGACTTCTATCCATGAGTTACTCATAAATAAAATTAAATATAATATATGGCCTAATGTTATTTGTAGTTTTTGTTATTGTTAATTAATTTTTTAAAATTTATTTTCTTAACATTTTAATTTCTATCGTTAAAATTATTTAAAATATCAGATATTGTTTTTTTTATTTTAAATGTAACAATATAATCATTTATATAGAGTTATTTTTAACTATTGTTATTATAAGTTATTTATTTGAAAACTATTAACGATTATACAAATATCTTTAGGAAATATTTTAGTTATAATTAATTTATTTTCTTAACGTTTTAATTTCTATAATTATAATTATTTAAAATATGAAACATTGTTTTTTGATTTTAAAGGTAACAATATAATCATTTATATAGAATTATTTTTAACTAGTGTTAATGTAATTTATTTTAAGCTACTTATTTGAAAACTTGTAACGATTATACAAATACCTTTAAGAAATACTTTAGTTAAATTGATATTATAATTTAGTTTTTATATTTAGCACTACATTTATCACTTTTAACTATTCACAAAATATTTATTGGATTTTTTAAGTGGAAATGAAATTTATATTTAAGTTGACACTGTAATATTATATTTAAATTAACAATTTAAGTATTTTGTCCAAAATGTTCTAAAGTTGTAACTTTAAATTGATAATGGTTTACATACAACAACATATTTAATCGAATAAATTAAGTATAATATATTAAAAGTTAAAGACATAACTTTATAAGTAGAAGTAAAGATATTATTTTAATATTGAAATTGAGTTTATTTATGGCTACAATTTAGGTTTGATATTTATTTAACCTTATTAACCAAATTATAATCATTATTAGAAAGACACTATAATTTATCACTTTTAACTTTTTACAAAATATTATTTGGGTTGTTTAACTTAAACTAAAATTTATATTTAAGCTGGTCCTTTAAGTTTATAATTTAAATATTTTATACAAATTGTTCAAAAGTTGCAGCTTTAAAATGACAATATATTAAAACTAATATATTAATTATAATATGTAAAAAGTTATTAAAAAAAAACATAATTTTATAAGGAGAAGTAAATATATTCTTTTAATATTGAAATTTAGTTTATATATGATTACACTTTAGGTTTGATATTTATTTAATCTTATTAACCAACTTATAATCATTATTAGAAAGAAATTAAAAAGGTCATGGGAGTTTCAAATGAACGTTGTGAAAGGAAAAAAATGCTTGGGAGTTTCAAATGAATGTGGTGAAAGAAAAAATGTTTCCTTTATAATATTTTATGATATGATATGATATGATATTATATGATGATTAGAATAGGGATGTATATATTCAACTTGTGTATCAAATTCTCAATTTGTATCCAACTTGTATATTCAGTGTTAAATATATTTAACTTGTGTATTTGTCATGTATATTCAATTTGTGTATCAAATTCTCTAGTTGTATTTAAATTGTGTATCAAATTATTAATGTATATTCAACTTGTTTATCAAATTATTCATGTATACATAATTTGTGTATTCTCCGTGTATATTCAATTGTTGAAGAATATTGAATTTTTTTTTTAAAAAACTAATCAAATTTAAATAAATAAATAATTATAATAATTATATAATTATTGAAGATGGCCGTTTCCATCAATCATGATTAACACTATGACTAATATACATTTTCACATTAGCTATTACCAGTTTCTTAATTTTTTTAATTATTTAATTAATTAAATTTAAAAAATACAAATTATTAACTATATATTATTCTCAATTTTCTCACAATAAATATACTTTACATTTTGACTATATATTATTCTTACTTTCTCACAATAAATGCACGTACTAGGGTACCAGAGTGATGTGCACATGGAGCCCTCACAACACATGAAATGATTCGAAGGGGTCACGACTCACGTGCTACCAAGGTAATTGCTTAATGTTTTCTTGTATTACTAAATTATATAGTACACCATTATGAAAAACAATGGCATGCATGCTAAGGAGACTAAAATTGAGAGTGTTAAGGAGTTCAAATACACTATACCATCTATATCACAATTCGTCGTCCTAAGCGGACTATCCATTCGTTCACCTTTTTCTAATCCGTATACATATAGTTTTGGGATTTTAATGTCACCAAGACATTTTGTATAATTGGAACTTACATGTGAGCTAAGGAATTTTGTAACTTGTACTCTAACATATGTTTGGGTATGTGCGGAGTGCACACATGTATAAGATCGAAATAGATGCTGGTTCGATGACGAGTCGGGGTTCAAGGGGCAGAGCCAAAGGAACCAGATTCTATTCGATACATAGCAGGGTAATCGGATTTTATTAGTGGATACATAGTGAAAAAATCGAATTCTTGAGGGAGATTATGGTAAAACTAACTAAGATCTTCAGTTTTGGAAACCATTGATTTCCTCATTAATTCCGGATTCTCTTGACTTGTTTCCAAAGGAACCCATGATGGCAAATCCGAAAACGAAACCCTACATCTCGTTTTCTATTCAAAACGACTCTCCTTTTGAAGAGAAGACATCACATTTTTAGCTCTCGTTTTCTTCATACGAACTCAAAATTCTCTAGCAATTTGGCTTACGGTTTCTATACCTAGATTCGTAAGTGTCCCGTTGGGATTATCCTAGGTTATATTTCTTATAACCTGAGTATAGGGTAGAAATATCAGTTCGGAAAGTGTTTACATGATCTAAGGGGTATCCATATATCCACTATAAACCCTACCCAATTTCTATCAATCGAATTGATATTTCTCTGTTTCTAGAGACGGGTGATTTAATCTGCGAGATGACCCAGAAGTTTGAAAAACTAGAGAATTTTGAAGGCTTCGATTTCAGGCGTTGGAAGAAGAAGATGCACTTTATGCTAACCACTTTGAAAGCAGCATACATGCTGACTACTCCAAGACCACCTGAGGTGGAGGAAGGTGTTGATGAGACACTTGAAGAGACCATGAAAAGGAAAAAGTAGGACAATAATGACTACATCTGCAAATGTCACATCTTGAACGGTATGTCTAATGCTCTATTTGATATCCATGGTGATGCTTAAACTGCTAAGAAATTGTGGGACACCATTGATTTGAAATACGTCATTCAGGACGCTTCTAGCAAGAAGTTACTGGTTAGTGAAAAATACAATGAACTCCCTTGGTATTTATGGTTAATTTAAACTGCAGAGTATGAAAATGGATGAATTAATTTTTGTGTCAAGTGTAATTGAAAAACTTCCACCATCATGGAGGGATTTCAAACATAATGTAACATCCGGTTCCCGATATGTATTTTAATAAAGAATTATTCATTTTTGAAAATAGACTCAACAAGTTGGAGGCCCCAAACTCATCGAGTAGGAATGGGATTTTTAGATGCGGGACTTGAAGTCTATTCGACGAGTCGAGAAGCCTCGACTCGACGAGTAGGACTGCAAGAGTGAAACCCTAATTTTCAGGGTTTACACCATATTTAAAAACCTTAACACCCCCATTGTGGCCTCCCTCATCGCCTCCCATAGTCCAGCAAACACTAATTCGTGATTTTAAGCTTTATGAGTGTGTGTGTGAGTGAAAAAGAGTGATTCCTTGGTGTTCCTTGAAGGAGTGGAAGCTAAAAGTGCTTGGTTGAAGGAAGTATTGGAATCATTTAACTTAAAGTCAAATGATGAATGGGATGGGTTTTGAGCATTCTAACACTCCTATGGTGTACATGCAACCCTAGAAACCATGGATCTATGTTTTCTCTAATATTCATGCAAATAAGAATTTTCCAAGGTTTACATCTTAACGTGCATGGCATGGGGTACTTGTAATATAAAAACTAGTAGAAAATTTGTTGTTGCTTGGATTCCTTAAGACTTTGTGAGCTTAGCACCTCAAGTGTGATGCCTTTAATGTTTCACACAACACCACAACTCTTGGAATAACTTGAGAGAAGAAGACTTTGATCAAAAAATCGGCTAGCCCTCCTTGTCTTGCAATAGTGTCGGTTTTTCTAACTATGGAGCTCTTTATATAGTGTGCCACTTGTAGGGTTACACCATGTAAACCCTAATGTGCATGCCTTTTCATTTCCTTCATGATCCATGGGTTTTAACCTCCATGGAGCACCCAATGGGTCCTAGCCCAATCTAGTGAATCATGGACAATAAGCCCACTATATAAGAATGAATGATTAACAAATCAATCTCCATATATTTAATTAGTCTCCTTTTGATCACAAAATTAATTCCAAATTAACTCTTGATCAATACTAATTAAATAATATGATTTGATATTAAATATTAGAACTTATAATATATTAACAAATTATAAGTGTCCTTTTTCTTATTTTTTCTATCCAACAGTTGAGATGTCAATGCAACCCAAATGGATAATGCCAAGCCGAGTCAAGTACATACTAAAAATAATTATGGACTTAGACACCTTATCCAACAGTATCCCACTTGGATAAGTCTAATAACTATAGGTATGACTTCAAGAATCGACCGACAATCGTAGCTCTTTCAAAGTCTCGTGGAAATAAGATGATGATGTGCTACTTAAGATAAGTGATCATATAATCCTTTGTTCTAGATGTCTGCCAGACAAATACATGGAACAATGTCATACTTATTATCCAGCAGTTTGTTTCCCGATTTCCGATTTGTTTGACATAGAACTAAACTGAACACATCAATTTGGTTCTGACCGGGCCCGATACATAAGTCAAAACAAAATCATCGAGGGGCCCAGATATCGCTTCTAATCCTCCAAGGACTAGAAGGAACAGATAAACTTCAACTCATATGCTTGTTCTACTACTTGTTGAATCATACATAAAGGCACGTTTTATAACATCGAGTTACCAATGCGTTTTCGTACAATCAATGTATAACTAACTCATAGTCAACAACTCATATCTCTAGGTTTGAAGACTTATATGATGTTACCTTCTCACGATCACTCGAGATAAATTCCATGAAGTGATACAAGTGAGCGTGGGTTGAATCCAATACTCGAAACTTATGAGCACTCATGAATGTTGTAGCAACTTTTGCTATGTCTAACATCTTAGACATCTACAATCCCAATTCATGACAATCTTGATTCATATCTACTTCCAACATATGATCGACTGTGGAGAGTTTGAATAACCTAGTTATTTGGGAAGTCAAAACATGCAAAATTGAGACACAAGAATAATACTAATCCTTTATGGCCCCAAGCACCTTTGAGAGTAAATTAAACACCTTTTATTTAAGCACCATATTGATTACTCATTATTCATTGTATAATGTTTCATATAATCAACTTAAGACTTGAACCGAAACAATAGTTATGCCATGCTCCAAGCATGCACACTATGTTTGTCCAAACAATAGTTATGTCATACTACAAGTATGCATACTATGTTTGTCTATGATCCTTTGTGAAATAGACCAATTGAACATGATTCCAATGATGCTCATTTCAAAATCCCAAATCCTTACCATAAATGTAAGAATTCCAAATTCCTGTCATTTACTGAAATCTGTTAGATTCTAAACTTATATGCATTGATCCTCTTGTAATGACTATGCACAAAGTCACAACGACTTGTCAACAGACATTACAGAGTATTCTAATGGAGATCAATTCCATGGAAATAAAGTCTTAAATTCAAAGTACATTCCTTTGAATATCCTTCTTGCATTAAGTTTTTCTAATCTTACACAGATTTAATGAATATCTTCCTCCTATGGAAACATTTCCACATTCCCATTTTGACAATCACTTCTGAACAAGAGTTGCCTCTTTTCAGAATGTGTCAATATGGTCCTTCCAAAATTAACACTATAATTCTAATTGTCCATAAGCAACCAATCTTTGTTAAACCTCAGATTGTCCACGATAATTGCTTAATCATTTTAGTCATATCCAGTTCTAGTCCTTTTTACCTTTTAATGCCCTAGGCATTTGGAAAATTTAGAACGGATGAATATTATAGCACATGTAAATGATCATATACGCGAAGCATATGAGACACGATTCATGATGTCTCACATAAAGACATGATCCTAGACCAGCCTTTTGCTACAATATTTTTTTTATATATTTGCCATGTTTTCATAATTCGACTATGAAGAGGGATGCCGTAATCATAATTGAATTTTAAGAACGCAATATATATAGAATTTCCTTATGTTGAACCATTCCAACATAAAATTCACACACACACACACACACACACACACACACATATATATATATATATATTCTTGACTAAAGATGGTTAAAAACTCAATCTAAACTTTTAGAATTGAACTGAAGTATGATTTCCTCTCCCTTAATTATAGCAAAACAACTTTTCCCAATTGAAACTTATGTTTTCTATAATTAACATTGCTAACTTGCAATACTTATCATAATTAATTATGCTCCCAATAGGATAATAATTACTAGAATAACACTTATGATTCCACTAGCTTTGACATGTACTTAGAAATCAACTGGAATTCTAGAAATCAATACCTTACTGAATTTCTTACCAAAGTTCAGATTTCTAATACGAGTTGCTTTGATAAAACTTTATCAAGATTTCTCCAAATCATACACCTTTCCTTAGATAGCTCACATGTGTGTCTAAACAATTATGAAGAGGGATGTCGTAATCATAATGTTTAGACATTCTGCCATTCTCATAAGTCCATGTTAGTATGCCGGTTACCTACATACGCTCCACTAACGACTTTGAGAATGCAAATATCACAATTGCTATCTACTTGAAATCTACTTATTGAAAGCGTTTCCTCACCATCATTTTCATGTATCGGAGAGAAACCTTATTGACACTTAGATTTTATGGTGTATGTGTTCCTATCCATGTGAATTTTTCAAAACCATAGTCACAAGACAAGGTTAGTGACAAATTCAAACTCATACGGATTGAACTTGTTCAATCTTAATTTCTTGCCACCTGACAGCTCAAGGGCCTACCATTGCTTCCAAGTAGTTATGCAAACAATTGAGAACTTGTAGAACTCATATGTATAGTCAACTTTAACTGGAATGGGAACAGAAATAAGAATATGTCAACACGATAGGTTACAAACCTCAAGTCATGCGCTAATGATAAACTACAGGTCTTATTCTTGATTAGTTCTTGACAATTTTTCAGGATCTTTAAGACTCCCACTATCCTCTTGACATATAAGACTCTCTTGACCAAAACCATTCATTGACAAACAAATATTCATGAGATAGTGTGAATTCTTAGCAAGCCAAACACTTCACACAATTGGCCTTAGTTGGTCTTTGTTTTATCCAAAACATCACAACTTACCAATTCCAAATGTACAAGAGTAGAAAACATTTTGCTCTTACTTTTGACAAGTGTTATAAACCTTATTTAATATGTATCAATCATGTTGCAATCTTGGAGTATGAATCTAAGAATTGTTTTGGAACAAAGTATGACTCATCTTCTTGATTTAACCATTTCAACAATTCATGATCCCTCTTCTTAGCCATAGAAATGCACTAAGATGTCCTTAGAGGATCAATTGTGATATGGTTTATTTATCATTAAGATGATCATAAAACATGATACTAAAGTACTCTTCCATCTTCACAATCAGAATCATCATATTCTTCCTTTAAGCTTCATCTTTTCTTTGATTCTTAAAACATCAACATGTGACCTAGTCACATCATGTAATAAGAATCTCCAAATAGGAACTTAATAGAGTCAGATAGTGGACTTTACCCGAAGTAGAGTCAAACTTTTTGACTTTAGCATCCTCATGATTTTTTAGGAAAATAGGGCAGCTTCACAACCAATGCCCCTTCCGTTGGCAATAGAAACATATGGACTCTTTGGGAATGGTACACGAGACTATCTCAGACTTAGCCTTTCTCTTTACCATTTGGTCAACCGGGTTGACTTTGGCCGATCCCTCTCCATTGGGAAGAGAAGACTTTTCTGGACTTCCAATGTTTCCATTGTCAATGTCCATGAAAGTTTAGGAAGTAGATCTTCCAAACAAATTTGCTTTACCAGTGCTCCAAATCACTGCTGATTCAGCAACATCAAGCAAATAGGTAAGATCATTAAGGGTCATGTCATGGTCTGTCATATAGTAGTCCTGAAGGAACTCACTATTTAACTTAGGAAGTGACTGAAGAACCCAGTCAACAACCAACTTCCTTGAGACTTTGACAACCACCTCTCCCAGCCTATCAGTATGTGACTTAATCTCCAAGATGTGAGTACACATAGACTTGCCAATAGGGCTTGAGTGACCTTGAACTATTCAAGTCTTTAAAATTGTGGGTTATGGAGAATTATTGGAAGAGGTGGAGGAATGAAGTATGATTTCCATGATCCAACCACAGGACATCATCTTTATTAGGAAAGTTTGCTCCAAGATATCTGGGAAGATCATAGTTGTTTGATCTAGACATCTACAATGGGAGAAATTCAAGTTAGTTGACTTAAGTCCTTAATATAACACCCAATATGAAATATTAAGGCTAGGACCCAACACAATATTTTATAACTTGGAAGAGGGATGCCGTAATCCAAGCTATAAAATATTTGAAGGTAGGCGAATGACGATTCACCAATTTCCACCATTAAAAACGAAATAAGAATTAGGTTTTAATTGGATTGAAACTCATAGATCTTTTGAGATTCATTGAACTTTTCAATGACATGTTTAAATCTCGATTGTGCCCTCTCAACTTTGTGACTGGGATGTCAAGGATCACAAACAATGTGAGAATAACCATGCAAATTAACTTGGTACCCTTAATTTTATCACCTAATCAATGTGCCAGTTACCCACACACACTCCACCAATCTATGATAAACATTAAGTCAACCTTTTCTACTCTTACTAGTCCATGTTAGTGTGTCGTTTACCCACACACGCTCCACCAACGACTTGTTAATGTACAAAGTGTAACTTCATGGGTTAACACCAAATTCACATTTTCCTAAGTAACTAAGATTGGGAATTTATAAGTATTTAGTTAATTAGTATTTATCATTATACTTTTAATCAACGGAGAATTGTAGTCCTTGTCTTACCCGTTCGGCTAACGACCCTCCACCAGTCAAGGAAGTGGTGGGTGAGAGTGGACACCCATTAAGCTGCCATTTTATAGGCAACAACCTTATACCCCCTTATAGACCGGCTTCATCAATAGGCCTATTAACGGTAAAACTGACTTGCTCTTATACATATATATATTATTAACTTATAATACTATAAAGTATAAGGGTTGAATTTTAACTTTTAAAACTCCAGGGTTTGGAATTAAAGTTTTCTAAAGTGACTTTACAAATTCCAAAACTTGATGGCAGGTTTTGAAACTATTCAAAACCTTTCATATTCATAACTTATGGGTTTAATAGTTTCTTAAAATGAAGACTCTTCATTTCATGTAACCTATGTCTCTTTAATGACAATTTCAAAGAAGTGAATTTTGGTAATCCATAACTTTAGGACAAATTATGGACTCCATCAATGACATTTAGATTAAGAATTCCACAAACAAACAATTTGCAAATAATTCTTATGATCTTCTAAAACTCATAAGTATGAACATTCATCTCAACCATTTCAATAATCATATAAACACATATAAAAAAAACTTGAAATTTTTGATAATAACCATAGAAAATGGATTAGCATAGTCATTACACCATCAAAAACAGGTTTTATAAGACCAAAACAGTTTAGGGTAATGTTTCTAGTCCATTTCTAGCAGCAAAACTCGAAATTCTGCACACAAGGGATCCTACTCGTCGAGTGCAAGAACCTACACGATGAGTAGGATGCATTCTTCAATGGACTCGGCGAGTTCACTGTCCAGATTGTAGAATTCTCGACTTTTTCAAAAGAATACAAGCCTAGGATTTGATACCGCTGATGGATTTTGAGCATTCTAACACTCCTCTGGTGTACATGCAACCCTAGAAACCTTGGATCTATGTTTTCTCTAATATTCATGCAAAATAAGAATTTTCCAAGGTTTACATCCTAACTAGCATGGCATGGGGTACTTGTAATATAAAAACTAGTAGAATGACATACCTTTGTAGTTGCTTGGATTCCTTAAGACTTTGTGAGCCTATCACCTCAAGTGTGATGTCTCAAATGTTTCACACAACACCACAACTCTTGGAATAACTTGAGAGAAGAAGACTTTGATCAAAAAATCAGCTAGCCCTCCTTGTCTTGCAATAGTGTCGGTTTTTCTAACTATGGAGCTCTTTATATAGTGTGCCACTTGTAGGGTTACACCATGTAAACCCTAATGTGCATGACTTTTCATTTCATTCATGATCCATAGGTTTTAACCTCCATAGAGCATCCATGGAGCACCTAATGGGTCCTAGCCCAATCTAGTGAATCATGGACCATAAGCCCACTATATAAGGATGAATGATTTACAAATCAATCCACATATACTTAATTAGTCTCCTTTTGATCACAAAATTAATTCCAAATTAATTCTCGATCAATACTAATTAAATAATATGATTTCATATTAACATATTAGAACTTATGGTATATTAACAAATCGTAAGTGTCCTTTTTCTCATTTTTTCTATCCAACAGTTGAGATATCGATGCAACCCAAATGGACCATGTCAAGCTGGGTCAAGTACATATTAAATATAGTTATGGACATAGACACCTTATCCAAAACACCTCATGAGATGTAGTCAGGGAAAGTTCCTTCGCTAGGTCACATCAAAGTTTGGGGTTGTGAAGATTTCGTTATTCAAGAGACTCACGATGTGCTAGAACCTAGATGTGAGTGGTGTATTTTCATTGTTTACCCAAAAAAGTCTTTTGGATACTTTTTCTACGGACCTAGTGAGAACGTAGTCTTCGCACCTTGAAGAGTAGTCATTTGCGATATATATATATATATATATATATATATATATAGAGAGAGAGAGAGATCATATTCAAAGAGGACAATAGGAGTCCTATTGATCTGGAAGAAATTTCAGAATCAACTAGTGGATGAACCTTAGAAGACACTAGCTTTCAACCAAAAGACGAGATTCTTGTTGAGCCCATTGACAATTCATTACCTCTTTGTCGATCCATTAGAGTTAACATGCCACCTACATTCTATGGTTTCCATATAACATCAGATGGTGACACGTTTATCAGTGATGCTACACTAGTAATTTTGGATGAGCCAGCTAGCTACAAGTTAACGATGGCAAACCCTGAAGCTGTCAAATGGAAAGAGACAATGGGCAGTGAGATTCAGTCCATATATGACAACCAAGTTGGGAATTTAATTGATCATGAACCTGGTCGAAAGACAGTAGGTTGCAAATGGATCTTCAAGAAGAAAATTGACATGCATGAGAAAGTACACACGTTCAAAGCACGACTGGTTACGAAGGGATTTACTCAGACCTTTAGGGTTGACTATGATAAGACCTTTTCACTAGTGGCTAAGATAAAGTCTATCAGGATAATGCTTGTCATAACTGCCTTTCATGACTATGAAATATGGCAGATAAATGTCAAAATTGCTTTCCTATATGGGAAGTGGGTGAGGATGTTTACATGAATCAGCCAGAGGGTTTTGTACATGAAAAGTTTCCTAATAGGGTGTGTAAGCTTGAGAAATACGTTTATCGATTAAACCAGCTTCTCATAGTTGGAACCTTTGCTTCCATGTGAAAGTCAAAGAATTTGGTTTCTCTAAGTGAGAGGATGACTCTTGTGTGTATGTCAAAGCTAGTTGGAGTATATTAACTTTCTTGATTTTATATGTTGATGACATACTCCTTATGGGAAACGACATTTCGACCTTACAAGAAGTGAAATATTGGCTTGGAAAGTGTTTCACCATGAACGATCTAAGAGACGCAACCTATAGTCTTGGGATAAGGATTCCAAGGGATAGAAAGAAAAGACTTATTGGTCTTAGTCAGAATACTTACTTGGATAAAATACTAAAACAGTTTTATATGAAAAATTTGAAGAAACGGGAACTACCTATTTAGAATAATTCTAAGTTGAGCAAGACTAAAAGCTCAAGTACATATGAAGAGATAACTGAGAGTCCCATATGCTTCGTCTGTAGGTTCAATCATGTATTTTATGACATGTACTCACCCTGATTTGTCTTATGCTTTCAGCATGGTTAGTCAATTTTAGGGCAATCCTGGTAGAGCTCATTGGACTGTAGTAAGGAACATTCTTAAGTATCTGCGAAGGACAAAGGATATGATTCTAGTCCTTGGTGGCAGCGATATGTTAAGAGTAACCGAATATAGTGACAATAACTTTCAAACAGATTGACGCAACTTGTGTTCTCAGTCATGCTAGGTGTTTTTCTTAAATGGTGGAGAAGTGACTTAGAAAATTTCTAAGCAGTATATGGTGGTTTATTCTACTTGTGAATCAGAGTTCATCATAGCGAGTGAGGCATCAAAGGAGGCGGCTTGGTTGAAGAACTTCATTGGCGATCTCGGGCTATTCCTGATCATTCAAGAGCCATTAGAACCTTACTATGATAATGAAGGCACTGTTGCGTTGACCAAAGAGCCCAAGGATCGTGGTTGATCCAAGCACATCGACAGAAAGTACCATTACATCAGGCATAGGGTTAAAGAAGTTCATGTTATAGTGAAGAGAGTTTCCTCAGAAGATAATCCTGCAGATCCTTTCAGAAGACTCTGAGTAGGGTTAAGCATAACCAACATGTTAGGAGCATTTGCTTGAGATATGATATTAGTTTTAGTAGTTAGTTGATATTTTGAAACTTGTAACAAAATAAATGTAATTGACTTTGGTGATTCAGTAATAGAGATTATTTATGAGTATGATTATTGCATTTTTCAATTATTTATTCTTGTGTTTTGTTTTGCATGTTTTACTTCGTGAATGATTTGATTATTCAAAATTCCACAGTCGCTCATACCTTTGGAAGTATGCAGTGAATCAAGACTGTTATGAATTGATTATAGATTGTCTATGGAGATTAGACATTGCAATGGTTGCTACAATATTCATGAGTACTTACAAAAATAGAGATTTTGAGTATTGGATAAACCCACGCTCATAGAATTACTTCATGGATTTTATCACGAGTAGTTCTGAGACAATAATATCTTATACTCTTGAAATGGAGACATATGAGTTGTAATTTACAAGTCGATTATGTATTGGTGTTGCGAAAACGCATCAGTAATGTGATGTTATAGAACGTTGTGCCTTGCATGATTTGGTGAGTAAAAGATACAATCATATGAATAAGAATTTATTCGCTCATTTTTCCCTAACAGAAAAAGCGATATCTTTTGTCCCCTCGGTGATTGTTGGGCCCAACCGTGACTAAATTGATGTGTTCAATTAGTAGTCTTATGAGGTCATCACAAATCGGGAAATCGGGAAACATAATTTTGGACAAGAGATTTGATTGTGATCAGTTATCTTAGGACCAATGTCTGATCAGTTTAAAGTCTGGCAGTTGCTTTGGAAAGGACTTTTTGTTGTTTGATTTAGAAGTTATACTTGCAATTGTAGTTGTAGACTTATCAAAGTGGGAGATTGTTGGATTAAGTGTTTAAGACAATAACTAAATTAGTATATACTCTAATTAAAAGCAATATTCTTTTGGATTACCCTCAAAACTAGTAATTGACAAAATGACTTTTTGGATATATATATATATATATATATATATATATATATATATATATATATATATATATATATATATACTAGGAACATGATGAGGGCCGTGATAATCACGGCCCTATAGAATCGATTCCGGAGCGGAGTTTCATCACAGTTAAGCGAAATGGTAAACTTAAATAGTACAATGTATAAAGATAATATCTATATAAGTGTGTAGTCATTGTAAGAAGTTTAAGTTGAATGCTTATTCTTTTACAAATGGTAAAAGTGTAAAATATAGTGTGTTTACCGAAACTTATACATTCCATTCCATGGTGTTAAGAGAATGTGTAATATACTTATACTCTTGTTGGAAATATGGGCAATATAGCATTGTACTTTAAAAGTACAATGGTGTACTTTAAATTGTAAGGAAAGAAAATATATAATTTAAGTACATTGGTATTTTTCGCATATAGAAATACAAAATCACAAAGCATACTCTTTCTGGAAATATTGGCAATATAGCATTGTACTTTAAAAGTATAGTGTTTTAAAGAGAGAAAAGATGTAATTTAAGTACATTGGAAATACAAAATCACAAAGCATGTTGTCGTACGCACCTACAGTGGAGTTACATGAGTTTGTGTGGTGTTGGCAATGACAATGGAATTGGCATTGGCATGGAATCTGATTTGAAAATTTTTTGGCCTGTAGCAACTCCAATATTTTTGAGCATGCTCATAAGGGATATGGATATGAATAATATTAACAATTTTAATATAATCTAATAATCCTACTGTATCTTTTTCGAATGGACTACGAAAATGATATATTTGTCAAGTGGACAACCATAGTGAGTTTTATCTATAAATTTGTTAAATGAATCTTTGATTTTATTCTTTATTTATTAATTTAATTTTCATTCATGTAGGTTATTGCTTAGGTTATTGCTTTTAAGGAGTTATTGCTTTTAAGGAGAAGTGAAGTGATGAAGATATGGTGGAAAGTCGTAGTCTAAGAGTTTTTTAAATTTGACCTCAAATATGATTAGGTTTGCAATCTCTTATTTGTTTCATTCGACAATATTGTGGTATATTATCTAGGTGGTATATTATCTTTGTGAATTTTTTTATCATAATATAAGAATTCAAATGAAATTGTAGATAATGGAACAAAGGTTAGATGAGAGTTGTCATTTTTGTGAAGATTGTGTTACAAAGAAAGATGGTTATAAAGTATTCAACAATATTGTGGTATATTATCTTTATGGTATATTATCTTTGTGAAACCAGTACATGCCAACATAATAAAAGTAGATTGTAGGTCCATTTTTCATATAAAAACTTGAAAGTGTATATACAATAGATCTTATATGAAAACTTGAAAGTGTATATACAATATATCTTAATGATCTATACGCCAAAAGAAACCATACAAAGATGGTTGTCAACTGCAGTTAGCTGCTATTTACATACCGAATAGACCTCTATATTCTATTCGCAAAAGATACTATTTACATATCGAATAGATCCTCTATATTCTATTCGCAAAAGATACTATTTACATATCGAATAGACCCTCTATATTCTATTCGCAAAAGATACTATTTACATATCGAATAGACCCTCTATATTCTATTCGCAAAAGATATGTAGAAGATAGTTACCATCTTTAACAAACCACAAACCACAGTTACTTTGTTTTTTTGGAAGGTCTTGGATTGCTTGCCCGAAGAACATCTTCTTTCACAGGAAGTGCTAAAGGTGGGACCGATTCAGAAACTTTTTGTTCAATTGGAGAGGAGATGGAAGTTGGAAGTTCTGGAACAAGATGCTTTGTCATTAGAATTGGTTCTGGCTTATTCTTTGGAAGCAAGTATATAACAGGAACTTGCTTTGAATTCTTAACTTGAAGAGGTTTTTCAATTTCACCAGCCGATGGCAAAGGAACTGTGGCTGCAAGAGAAGACACATTCTTGGTTGTTGATGTGCCTTCACCGATGTTTGATCTATGGACCATGTTATCAGACTCATTTGATACAGCAGCACGATCATTTACTTTGTAAGCTTTAACAATATTCACTTTGATGTCTGTTGTTCCTTGAAAATGCACTTCGTATGCACGAACGAAAGCAACAATATAAACAGACTTGATTGCAGTGGCAATGGAATTGCATAGACTTTGACTCTGTTACACATTAACAAATGTTAAAAAGAATTTATATAAGTATAAACTAACATGTTTTTACAAGGTTAGATAAAATGTGTATTTACCGTTTCTTCACTGATTTGCACATCTTTTGGAGAGAAATGTATAAACTTTTCAAGTTCAGGTGTGTGTAAATTTGCTTTCATCACTCCACTTTCATCGGCAATCAAAACAATTAACCTTGACCTAAAGGAAATTTCATAGGTGAGAAAAAAATTATTTCAAGAAGGGAGTAAAAGAAGATTCATGCTTACATCTGTTGAATTTCTGACTCGATGTGACAAGAAGGACAGGTAACAATCCAAGTTGTGTCGGCTTCTATAGACTTGAAGCAATTGGAACAAGCAGTGTATGATAAGTTACGTTCTTGTTTAGGAAGACTCAGGGTGCCTTTCACCCAAGCAGTTTTCATCTATTTTATATGTGATGTAAATGTAGATGAAATAAATTACATATGAAACATAATTGTAAAAATGAATTTTTTTTTTTAAGTAAAAAAATAGCTTACAGTGTCGAAATGTGAAGTTGCAGAAACAATAGAAGATATGTTTGTTTCAGCTGGATATGGTAGAAGGAAATCATTTCTTCGGTAGTTTGTGACTAATAGCAAGTCATTTATTTCCTTGCGGTTGTTATTGTACCTAATTTTGTCAGATAGATGTATCAGTGTATAAATCAAGATAAATAAAAATAGAAGTTATTTAATAATTTTAAGAAAAAAATACGGTATGAACAACATAAGTAATACCAGGTGCGTAATTGCAAGTCGTCCCTAACCGGTGGATTGATGAGCAAACCTGAATTTGGCTTCGTTGTTAAAGAGATGGTTGTTTCCATTTTTTGTAATCAGTACAATAAATGAAGTTTTATTGTTATAATAAATATATATATATATATATATATATATATATATATATATATATATATATATATATATATATATATATATTGTTCGGTAAAAAGGTAAATAAATTACAGTTAAAAGTCGTGACTTTCAGCCTCAGTCCAAAGAACAAAGGGGGTGGGCCTTGCATTGACTGCAACATATTACCCTCATGTTCATCGAATTGGTTCCACAGAGTGATCACCAAAGGCAGTTTTCTATAAAAGAAAATTGTAATGTAATCAATGTAATGTATGTAACTAATAGGTAATAGATTATTGTGTGATAAAGAATTTTATACTCTTCGTTGATAATAACGACATCTCTCCGACTGACAAGGTCAGAACCTTGTTCATAACAGGGCAAACATCGTACAATGATGCCTCTGACATCTACATAATACAAATATATATGTTTATATATATATATATATATATATATATATATATATATATATATATATATATATATATATATAAACATAGTTAATATTAAGAAAAATAAATAAATAAACAAAAAATAACTGTTATGTAAATAGAAAAAGTATTTTACTTTGAAGATGTTCTGATTCAGCATGTTCATGGAGCCTCGTAAATGGTGTGAATTCAAAAGTACAAGGTAAATTCACCGGATTGCGATCAGGATGTTCTTGTACAAGCGTTCGCTTATTGAGCACCCATGAAAATCCATATAAGCTAAGTGCATATCGTGGATCACATGGGATGAGAAACGCATTTGAGATGCGATACCTCCTATATTGTGTGAATGTTCTTGCATAGTAGTTTAAATTCTCACTGAAAATAATTGCTGTGAACTTTAAGCCTTCAGAATCTGTTAACATCAGTCGTTTGTAAGAAGACCCTTTTTTAGTTTGCAAAACGTGCTGACATTCTAAGATTTGTACAAGGGTTGTCCACCGGTTGTGAGTTGCCTGATTGATTTCCATAATCGGAGTAAGCTATGTAGACATGTTTATTTAACTGCAACATAAAAATTTGTAAAAAAAGTCAAGAGGCATACAGGTAAATTAAGAAAATGAAAAAAAATGAAGAACGACTCTTCATAACAATTAGGTAAACTTACCGGATCAAACGTGTAAAGATTGTCTTGTTAAGAAATTGATCAACAATAACAGTAAATATATAAAGTAAAAAATTATTACGTGTAAAATTGGGAAATTCGAAATCCACGTGTAAATATCTTAAGTAAAGAAAAATAACAGATGTTGTTGGCTAACAGCACATCGAAAACAAAGGTATGACTGATGATTGTTTATACTTATCTAAAGAGATCATGTAATTGGAATTGTCTCCGACTGCGTGTCATCAGATTTGATAAACCAACACATAAGATACGTCATAAGGACAAAACATTGAAAGAAAATAGATCAATTTTTGGAATTTTAAATAAATATTTTTTTTTGTCATATAACTGCAAATATTAAAATTACCAAATAAATATACACGGCATATGTAAGGGTACTCGTCAAAACATATACCAAATACCATAGTTCAAATTCAAATGTATTTAATAATGAGAGAAGTCTAAAAAATTTTGCCTAATAAAAATGGATTAAATTTTGGGAACATACAACTCTACACTAAGATCGAGTAAGATATACAATAATCTAAAGTACACATAAACAAAACATTCTTTAAAAAATAAAAATAATAAACATCAATACATAACAACTTTTACATATAAATTGACTAAAATATCCAATCAGGTTCAATACACATATTAAATATCCTTAAAGCCAAAAAAACAAAAAAAAAAAAAAAAACAAAAAAAATGTGTAATAAAAAAAAAGAAACCTTATATTTATATGGACATGTATAATGAAAGAGACATAAATTGATGAAAATTAGCAAATGATTACTTGTAAAATAATTAAAAAAAGGATATGTAGAAATGGAAAGCATATTATTAAAGGTGGAATTGGAAATAGGTGATAATAATTTTAAAATAAACTGAACCATTAAATGGTCTTTCTATGTATTGCAACAAGAGGTACAGCTGATGTGAATGAGAATGACTGAACCAAGAAAATAACTTGTCTTTCATGCGATAGCGAATGTTAGATGGCATAAATAAACAATAGAATTGTATAAAAAAGATGGTAACAGTTACAACAAGGTAATAAGATTTCCTTACCCATAACAGCAATAAGCTTTCATTTTCTTACCAAAACTTTATGCCAGTAACATCTATTTTCTCCTACTAAAGATGATCTAATTTCACACTTTAGTAAAGTAAACCATCCGACCTGACATAAAGAAGTTCATGTTTACACCAATATGCCCGTTAAACAAAGTGGTGGACCATTTTGCTCGGTAGTTACTGATGGGTTTTTCAATTTGGTTATATGAAAGATTTTGCAATGGTTGTTAAAAATGAAATCAAGTAATTATAATAGGTGCGGGAGAATCTTAGAATACAAATTAGTAGTTTTCACATTTTTTGATATAACCGAGTATACAAACCGATCGGTAACTACCAAGCAAAAGAATCAATCACTTGGTTTAACGGGCAGATTTGTGTCAAAATGGTATTGTTTATTTAGGCAGGACAGTTTGATTAACTAAATTGTGAAAGTAGATTATCTTCACGATGAAAAAATAAAGGTGAATGGTATAATTTTTGGGTAAGTAAATGAGAGTAAATTGGTATTATGGGTAAGGAAATGAAAGTACGTTGTTATAACTATATATGAAAATGTGTCATAGTCTATTGTAAAAAAGATTATAGCTAATTAAAGAAAATTTGTTATTATTTTAAATGAAACTAAATCTTAATATTAATAGATAATTCAGTTGTGCATATCAAAAGTTAGTCTATAGTAAAGAATTTATAAGTAACTTATTTATTGAACATTAGATTAATTAAAAGAAAACCATTTTGTAAAAGTTGCAATGACCTGTTATAATTATGCAGTTAGATCAATACTAACAAATTGAGTACTCTTGATTTATCTTTATAGCCATTATTTCATCTGTTTTCTGTCAAGTAAATGAAAATTTTTTATGAGAATGAGTAGTATAACAAAATTAGCACGTGACACTTAAAAAAAAGTCGATTACCAATAATTTTAATTGGCTTGTTGGGTCTTTCATGTTGGAAACTGTTGAAGGGCCAGGAAATGATAAACCAAAATTAAGCCCACCATAAAAAACAACCTAGTTTAAGTTTCCATCTCACCAAAACATGAGGCAAGTATCACATTCAACCGTAAGCACATAATGAGGTTGATTCGTTCTACTTAACGAGTACAGTAAACGTAAGAAAGATTAGTTAGTAAAACTTATATCCAAATGGCATACATTACAAGCTTTACATATTTAAATATATGATATAGTCTACCTAATCTCCTAATCTAATGTTTAGATTTCATCTTGTTGGTGAAGTTTTGTCACTTCCTGATTGAATACTGTTCCAGAGGGGTGTGGTTTCAATACCATGTGAGTAGGTTACAGCCAGTAAGAAAGTAAACACATACATATTGACATGCAAAGCAAGAAAGACTGTCATGTTCAAATTGATTTCAATAAGGTTAATTGTGTTTGTAAAACATAAAACCGAGGGAGATCCTAAAAGATACTATGTAAAGATGTTTAATAAAACTGAATTGAGAAATAGAGTAAAGATTAAGGATGTCCTCAAATGTGAGTACGAACAGCGAAGATGTTTAGAAAAAAATATTTTATATTCAAATCAACTGATAAAAGGTAGCTGACCTTTTTCATTGAAAAGCAATGAAATACCATGCATCCTGTAGTTGCAAGGATCAACAGCTAACTGTGGTAAAAAGAATATTAAATGGGTACATGAATAAAAGAAAAATAACAGGAAGTTGTAGGAAAAGTACCTACATCGACAGCTGATGAGCATGTTGTAAAATCTCTTTATAGACGATATTCTTAGTTGTTATATTATTTGAGCTACCATATGCAGATCCCGTTATAAAAACTTTAATATTGTTTATACTTTTTGCTCTCGAAAGTGCTACATACAACTGACCGTGAGAAAAAACAGGTTCTTTCAAGTAAATACCAACATAATCAAGTGTTTGACCTTGAGCTTTGTTAATGGTCATTGCAAAACACAATCTAATTGGGAACTGAAATCTTTTAAATGGAACTGTATATTGTTCTCCTGTTGGTGGCTGTAATGGAATTCTATGAAGCAAAACCTCTTTTCCAGCAAATTCTCCATAGCTTATCTCTGCACGTATAACATTCCTTTGAAAATCTTTACCGAAAAGTCTAGTACCATTACATAAACCTTCAAAGGGGTTCATGTTCCGCAACAAAATAATAGGAGCATTATACTTAAGAACAAGTTTATGAGGTGGCATACCATTTGGTGTTAAGGAATGAAGTAAATCCTCATACTGGGCCTGATCATTTGGATCAATAGTCTCATCAAGACTAAAATATTCAATCTCTTCTCCGGGCAATTTGTATATCAAAGTATCATTAATCTCATCTACAAAAGTATTTTTAGTTGTTAGAACAACACGATTACAAGTGGGAGAGAAAGTGGCAGGAGTAACAAAAATGTTAGGATAAACATATTTCATAAGAGCTTCCAAACCGTTAACATCATTACAACCCTGAATAAGCATTGATGATGGTAGAGAAACAACCGCATCGTCTGTATGAGTTCCTATACCATTACCAAGTGCCAAAAGGAAACTTGAAAAAAAAGGATCCAATAGAGCTCGCATGTTTTCTGTTAGCTGCAAATGGGTAAGAGATTGCCATAAATAAGAATTAGTTAAACAAGCAGAAATAGTTTGTGTTTCACTTCCTAGCCTAACAACAGGAAGAGTTTGTCTAAAATCACCACCAAGAACAACAACTTTACCACCAAAAGTAGTTGAACAGTCCATTATATCTCTAAGTAGACTATCCAAGGATTCAATTGCAGATTTCTTTGCCATTGGAGCCTCATCCCATATAATCAACTTACAAATCCTAATCAGCACTGCTAAAGAGCTTTGTTTACTAACCTTACATACAAACCCTTCAGCCGCATCCAAAGGTATTTTAAAACGCGAATGAGCTGTTCTGCCACCAGGTAATAATGATGCTGCAATACCTGATGTAGCTGTAGCCAAAGCAACATGACCTTCAGATCTAATTTTAGCCAATAAAGCTCTATATAAGAATGTTTTCCCAGTGCCACCTGGACCATCGATAAAGAAACAACCAGGTTTATTGCAGCTAACTGCATCCATTATCATTTCAAAAGCAACCTTCTGTTCTTTATTAAGAGTATATATTGCAGCCAAATCTTCAGTGGAAACAACAATATTTTTTTCTGTTTTAATCTCTCTAGTGTCGTCTTCCATCAACCGATCAAATGAATTTTGGGGTAGAACATCAAACTGATGAAGACGTCTTCCCATTGACTGCAGAAAACAATCAATCTGTTTAAATGCACGGGCATTAGATTCTTTGTGTGTCTCTTTGTGGTGGCGTAAAATGTCTTCCATCATTGCATCTTCAAATAACAACCACAACTTGCGCGGACTATTTGGACAGGTAAAAACTAAAAGTGAAGCAAAAAGCCTTCTCAACTCATATGGCATGTGAAAAGTAGAAGCTTCTTGCATACATACTTGTTGAGTAGCATCGTCAAGTAAATAACCACGTAACAAAGCAGCTTCTCTAAAGGTAGCAACAGTTACCCCGTTAATCATTTTTAAATCAGCAAACGATTTAGGACAGCGAACTCTAGACAAAAGAATTCTAAGATAATACCTTTCGCCTTCAGTTGGATGGGCAATCACAATACGACCAATTGAGTCGCTTATTTTCCGGGGTGACCACATCTTTTTATCCCCCTTCCAAACAAAATGATCAGGAAACTGATTGTATGTGAGCTTAAGCTTTTTTGCTAAAACTCCAATATCATTTTCAACAAAAAAACTCAGTCAACATAGTTTTTCTTTGACCAGAGTTACTCAGAATATTAACCAATGTTGATTTACGTTTGAATGTCAAAGGCTGATAGTTTTCTAAATGCAAGGGCAAATGAATAACAGTTGGTTTCATTTCACCCAAAGGAAATTTAAAAATTCTCCATTCACCTTCAGGAGGAGATACCCATCGACCTGATTGATACTCGTCAATCTCATTTATAAGGACAGGGTTTGTAATTGGAGAAATATTAAAGCTTATCTTGTCAGAACCCTTACAAATATACTTATATATATACTTCACAGCCTTTATTGATGAACAAATTTCTATATTAATGTGACAATTAAATTTACAAAGCAAATAGGCATTATACGGAACGACCCATTTATTATTAAGAATAGCACCTCTGACTTTCACTTCAGACCCATCGTTACGTCTATGATATATAGGATATGCATCGTCTGTCTAAATAGTCTGAGAAGAAAAGTCTTTTGGGTAAAGATTTTTACAAGAACCCTTCTTTTTCATACATACGTTAAAAGGATTTAAAGAGCCACATGGACCATGAATCATATGTTGCACAACCATCCTAAACAAATAAGGATTTGCACTTTCTGATGGTATTTCTGCAGAAACAATTTTGTCAAAGTCTTCAGGTGTATGCATTTTACAATTGCTTTCTAATATAAGCAAAAAATGTGCATGTGGAAGTCCTCTTTTTTGGAATTCTATAACGTAAGTGTGAGCACAAATTTCTCCGAAAATGTTATTCTTGAAAAGTTCATGTTTAAGTTGTTCTACTTTAGCATGAAAAACTCTAGCAATCAAATCAGCTCTATTTTGGACTTCTTCATATGGTTTAAGATTTTCTTTTATTTCAGGCCAATTAGGATTGCACGTCATAGTTAAAAAAATATCAGGCTTACCGAACTTTTGTACCAAGGCCATTGCATCTACATATTTTTGTCTCATGTTTCTAGGGCCGCCAATAAAATTCGAAGGTAATACTATTCTTCTACCAATAGCAGAACCCTCTGTTTCCCCTTTTGCCATTGCATCCACAACTCCTTGCAAGAATTCTTGTCTTATTTCTTCCTGTTGTATTCTAAAAAAATCTAGTCTTTGTGTTTCTAATTTAACATAGCTGTCAACTATATACTGCTGTAGTAATCTACCAAAATAGAGTAAATAAGTTGTGTCATCATGCCTTATCTGAAGCTTATAAGCGTAATACTCTCTAACATATACAACCTTGGGGTTATCTACATTTCTTCCAAGCACTGTATAAAAAAGAGAAAAGAAGTAAAGCACAATACATTTTTCCAAAAAAAAAAATAGAAAGAGTAAGTATTTTACCAGTTTCTTCCATCTTTAATAAGTCATCCGCACACGCTATACTACCCGGAGCAATAAGTTTTTCTGCAGCTGAACACAAACCCTGCTTTCTAACTTGGGTTGTTTTATTTTTTTTTAGAATACCTTGATGCCAACCTAGTTCTCCAAAAGGAAACATTAAAGGATATTGTAGAGGATCATAACAGCCATAAAAATACTTTATATTTCTAGAGTCAGCTTCATGGGTTGTAACTCGGATATCTCTTGGACCACACTCCCCATTATCTTCACCGTCCACCCAAATTGCAGCAACCTGTGATACATCGGGTTTATTATAGACTCTTTGGTCTTGAACAACAACAGTTTTAAGAACAATCTTATAAGTATCTAAGTCTCCAATATTCTTCAAATTCCGAAAAAAAATAAGCGTACGGATTATGTTGAAGATATTTTATACACTTCTGAACCAGAGTTTCACATATCAGTGGACAAACCATTAACCTATTTTGAATCTCATGTTCAGTATCATGAATATATAACTGCAGATTTTTATGTCGGTCATTTTCAGAGTATAAACCATTAATAAAATGATACATCTGACCTTGAACTCTAAAAGTATAAATCCCGCTGTCTCTCTTATTGAAATTAGGATCAGATGTAACACCTAAGGATGTAAAAGCGAAATGGTTATTATATGTTCTAATATATGTTCTAAAAACCTTTGCTTCGTGACAGTCTGAAGTTAGTAGTTCAATCATGACTGTTGGAAGGTGATTACTATACAAGACAACACTGTCATCTAAACAACAAAAACCAGATGTTTCTGAATAGAACTTTAAAGCACCACAATGATGACAGTCAGGAACGTAAGGTAAGATATCAGCAACAACAGGAATGAACTTTAATAGAGCTCTACCTGTTGCATGACCGGCAAAATTATGCTTATTTTTACGATTCTCTTGCTTTGAAATAGATTTCCTTATGTAATTTTTTTTTCTGTTCAAGTCTTTGTTGTTTCCATCTTAAAATTGCACGTTTCCTATATGCTTTCCTATCCTCAAACTCCAAAGAAGGCTGAACATCCTTCATGATAGATTTATCAACCTTTTGCAATAAAAACAGATGAATAACATAAGCAACAAAACAAATATTACTAACCTAAAAAATAGCATAACCCATTAGATTTATATAGACTTTTAGTAAATTGGATAACATGTTTTGTAAAAACAATAAGGAAAACCATTTGAAATCAGGGTAAAAGAAGAAACATGATAACACTTTTCATGTAATAGCAACATCGTGAACAATTGGAAAAAGAAAATATACAAAAAATACTCAAATGGCACAGAAATAGAACTGTCATTCATACCTTCGGTCCTCCTAATTAGCATGCACAAAATCCTGCTGCACAACTAACTCGAACCTTTATAAACCCTCAGAATAAGTAAAACCCTCGAAATAAGTAGGCAGATCTAAGAAGATTGAAGCAACGAATTCAATAGAATCTCAACTCTTGTAATGTGAAAAGGAAAAAAAAAAAAAAAAAAAAGACAGAAATAGAACTGGCATTCATACCTTCGGTCCTCCTAATTAGCATGCACAAAATCCTGCTGCACAACAAATTCGAACCTTTATAAACCCTCAGAATAAGTAACCCTCGGAATAAGTACGCAGATCTAAGAAGATTGAAGCAACGAATTCAATAGAATCTCAATCTTGTAATGTGAAAAGGCAAAAAAAGTCAACAAATAAATAAATGTCAGAAACAATAAACACCAATTGATTTAATTGGGCAAAAAGTTAAACCGTTTAGTTTAATTGGACCATATCTTAGACAACATACAGCTCCAACACGTATCACTATAGGCGGTGTAGCAAAGAATTGCAAAATTAACTGCGTGGGGAGAAAACTGTTTGGGATAAGCACCAGGTAAACGGTAATAAAGCCCAAATTTTATTAGTCAAGAATAAAACAAAAGTAAAACGGTAATAAACCCCAACTTTTATCGGTTAACAATAAAACAAAAGTGACCACAAAAGGAGACATCAATTGGACCAAAAATTGGAAAAGTAGAACAACGACACATCTTTACAACCTAAGCCTAGCAGCTATAACCTAAGCCTACAACTATAATGCCAAAAAATAGAGTAAATAAAGATATATGTTAAAAGTTGCCGGCACACTTTTATTTATTGGAGGAGAATATATAGACATATATGTTAAAATTACCGGCAAAATTTTATTTATTGGAGAAAATAAGCACCTCAATGACGTGCACCAAAGTAGTAATCTCAAACATATAGGTAATGATATATATATATATATATATATATATATATATATATATATATATATATATGTATATAGAGAGAGAGAGAGAGAGAGAGAGAGAAAGAGAGAGAGAGAATGATAGAGATATGTTGATTTATTGGTTTATTATAAGATTAATAAATAACAATAAATAATTGATTAATATATTATGAAGTTAATTTATTAATTACAAAATAACATTATTTAATTAATACTTAATCAGAAATTAATTGAAATTAATTGGATTAATTAAAAGTGCAAGGACCTACGATGTAATTGTTCAATAGTTGAACAAGAGAATGATTCTAGAATTATATAGGGTAGGCCGAAAATATGGAGCCTTCTTAGAGTTCTAGATTAATCCTTAAGGATAATAAGAAATGTGAATAATTATCTAATTTGAGATTAGTATTATATTCAAATTTGGGTTTCTAGAGTTTCCTAATTTAACTATATAAGGAGCCATGGAGCTTAAATTTTCGGTTACTATTTTCTCAAGAAGAAAAGACAAAAATCCCATCATCCCTCCTCCTTCCTCTCAAGTCTTCTATTTCTAGGGTTTGGATACAAACCATTAGAGGCACGAGATTTATGGTGTTTGCTTTCGGAAGTTTGTTTAAAAATAAATTGTTGATTATTTGCTACAATAATCAAAAGATATTTAAAACTAAAACTAAAACCTAAAACCCTTTATGAATTTAGATTATAATAAGGAATTCCTAGATTTCTTTGATGTTGATAGATTATAACATTCAATAAAGAAAATTTAGATCTAAATACGTTGCATATGAATTTAATGGTTACGTTTTTTCACCACATGAATTTTAAATATAACTCATAAAACTCATCACTCTTTTCATGTAAACGTATATATACAATTTATACCTTAAAATTTGTTTTTAAAATTCTTTATTCATTTCAAAAAAAATTATACGTGTATTTAATAATACGCTTAAATACATTTAAATGAGAAAAAAACTTTAAAAACTATAAAACTATATATATATATATATATATATATATATATATATATATATATTTATACATATTTTTATGTAATTATATTTTTTATACATAAATATATATTTAAAATGTATTTATAAATGTATAGGCAAGATTAGTGGTCAAAAGTTAATATTACGAAATCATCAACGAATAGATTAGAACTCGAGACTTCCAATCTAAAAGGTGAACCTCTACCTAATAGGCTAGTCTCACCAATATTTGTATATGTATTTACTTAATAATATTGATAATAAAGAATTTTACAAATAATATATTTATTTATATTTTTAATAAAATAACAATAACAATAGCAATATTAATAGAAAAAATACGAAAGTTTTTTTTTGTAGAAAGATCTCAATATTTTGGGTAAATTTATAAAATAGTTTCAAATTAATTTGTTACCAATTTTAACCATGTGAAAAGAATCATAATGCAACATTTTGCTGGTTTTTATGACTTTTAAAAAAAAGTTAAGTTGAGAATAAAACGCAATCTAGATCAAAATTTTAGAATTTTATTAGAGATTTCCTAAATTTTAAAATTAAATTATTGATATTTTATTTTGCGATTTTGGTATTTACTATATTATAAAGTTATGTTTTTTATTATTTACATAATTTGTTTTTATAATTTTTGTTTTTATACAATTAATTTTTTTTTATTCATTGTCATTTGTGTAATTTTGTAGAGTAAATTACACGAATAGTCCTTATGGTTTGGGATAATTTGCGAGTTTGATCCCTAACTTATTTTTTTAACTCGGAAAGTCCTTACTGTTTGTTTTTGTTACGCAGTTGGTCCATACTGTTTGTTTTTATTACACGTTTGGTCCCTGTCTTACCTAAAAAAACTATTAATTAAATAGGGAAAAATTATGAGATATGTAAGGTAAGATGAGGGGGTGGAGGTGGGGGCATGTTTATTTAAATAAATTAAAAAAATCAATGGCAAAATAATCTTTTTAGGTAAGATAAGGACCAAGTGTGTAATAAAAACAAACTGTAGGGACCTTCCGAGTTAAAAAAAATAAATTAAGGACCAAACAAGCAAATTACCCTAAATTATAGGGACCATTTGTGTAATTTACTCAATTTTGTATTATATCCATCGAGATATATTTTTAAACATTAATTTTTTATTGTTTTTTTTATTTATAATTGTTTGGAAATTTTAATTTTATATTTTTGTGGGCAATTTCTCGTAGGAATTCTCCGATGCAAAGTACGAAATGACAAAATAATAATTTAATAATAATTTCCATTGATATTACGTAATAAACGTATAAAAAAAGGTCGACTTTTTCTCTATCGACGTGAACTTTCTTTATCACATGACGCTATCGATCAATTGAACATATTTCGAGATCAGATCGCTGCTACCATTCACCGACCACCGAAAAATTTCAGCCGCTTCCAATGGCTCCGGTGGTGCATTTTACATTAATTGCGCTTTTCATCACTAGCGCCGCCGCATACACCAATCATACTGTTGGAGGCCCCGCCGGTTGGCTTTTCGACCCCGATACCAACACCTCCTCCGCAAATTACGCCTCTTGGGCCGGCAATCAAACCTTCGATCTCGGCGATTACTTAAGTAAGCGTAATTTTGAATCGAGAAAAATTGCTATTGATTTTTAATTTGTCATTTGAGTTTAGTTTAGTTGAATTGATTGTATTGTTGATCTGATTGTGATTGTGATTCATGTGTAGTATTTAACACGAACACGAATCAGACGGTGGTTTTGACCTACAACACGACGACGTTCCGTAGCTGTAGCGTTGATAATTCTTCAGACAGTGACACTTTTATGTACAGCCAAGGAAACCAACAGTTCGGGCAGCCGTTGACCGTCGCAATTCCGTTGACGATCGAGGGGCCGAACTACTTCTTTTCCGATGCCAGTGACGGTGTTCAGTGCGAGAACGGGATGGCGTTCGGTATCAACGTCACTCACGGTGTCGGACTTCCGCCAAACCTCAACCAGCCTCCGCCGCCTCCCTACGTTGAGCCTCCGTCTAACGCTGATGGGACGCCGGGGACCGTCGCTGGTAATCTGCCAAGTGGCGCTGGATTGAGCGTGGATGCTAACGTGCGCAGAGCCGTGTTTTACGCACTCACGTTCTATGGAATCTTTGGGTTGCTTCAGGTGTGAAAGAAGATACAGGGTAGAGATTTTAGTTGTTGTAATTTTCTGGGGGCATATTGGGAATTGCAAATGTTTGTCGAGAGGTGATATGGAAGTAAGTATTCGTTAAACTTTTGTGTTCAGAATGAAAAACTTGCTGAGGGTACCAAAAATTTTAAACTATTGATATAATTTATTTATTTTTAGTTTGATGTATCTGTAATAGTAAATTACGTTTTTGGTCATTATCTTTAGTTGATTTATAAAAAAGTACTTACTTTATTTTTTTTATTATTATTTTTAGTCCATTGTAATATTTTGTCTATATATTGTCAAATTTAACAACTCCCTTGTTTATATTAATTTCAATAAATACTATTATTGATATATTAAGTTTAATAAGGGGATAGAAAATATGTGTCGGTTGGGTATACAACATTAGGTATAGAACCAAAAAAAAATATTATTATTGTACTTCAAAACTTAGAGTGTGTTTGTCATATAGCTTTCGGAAACATTTTGGAGTTTCTAGCTTTTAGCTTTTGATAAAACGCTCTAGTTTAAACAAAAAGCTTCGTTTGACAGTACGTGCGTTTAGCTTTTAGTTTTAACAAAACGTTCCGATTCTAAAAGCTACTTCATGTAGCGTTTAACAAAACGCTCCTGAGCTTTTGAAATCAATTTCCATAATTACCCTTAAAAATATATTTATATATTTATTTATTTTTAATCAATTGTCTTTTTATGTAATTTTATATATTTCAAAAGCTTCCAACTACTTTTGTTAAACATTCATATAACAAATAAAAGTTACAGCTTCCCGCTACCAGCTAGCAGCTAACCGCTACCCGTTTTCAGCTAACAACTACTTTTACCAAATACGCCCTTAGACCAAGTCGTGTTTTTCCTTTCTTAATCCCTGAAATTGTTTCCCTCTTCCTTCACTTCTCCATCTTTGTAGAGTGTAGTTGTTAAAATTTTAATTCAAAGCTTATCCATATATTAAATCATCGCTATGGAGGAAACTTAATTGATATGTTTTTTCTTGATTTTAGTGGTATTCTATCTTCTTTTGGTTCATGTTGTGCCTTTCTATCTATTTTATAGACTGAATTGAATCGTATATCGATTAATTTCCAGATTTTTGTTTTTTCCTCATGGTAATTAACCCTTTTCAATAACTGCAACCATTTTTCTTCTTGAAAAAAATCCATATCCTTTGAATTCTATTGTATCCATTTTCTTTTTTCTAAGAGAAAATTCATTTCATTGTAATTTTGTAGTAGCTCAAATCTATGTCAATTGTCTTCATGAATCATTATGTACCAAAATACCCTGCATCACCGCATTATACACCTGCTTTGGATTTACATTAAGGGTATCATAATTACTTTTTCTTGATGCTAGTAGTATATAATCAATGGTAAGATATTAAGCCCATTTTAACCTCTTTTTTCATCAACAAATACATAACAGTCTTAAGAGTAGTGCTTCTAAATTAAAATATTGACGAACCAGGACAGTCGTATCTCCCCCTCAATTCAATGATATGAGCTCATTTAGTGACAAATATTAGGAATGAAATAGGATTGTAGACATCAAGAAGCTTCAGTTTTGTAACATTCGAGATTATGGGTGTGTTCCTTTTTAAACCTATATAAAATTTCTATCTTGAGTACCTAGCTCCTCTATGAGTACGCTTAGCGTACTAGCTCATCGTTGGATCGCGGGTTTACCCACGTACGTGGGGCGTACATATTGCAGGGGCAAATCCAATTTTTTTAGGGTTTCTACTCTATTTAAGCAACTTATAACACCATTGGACCTCTAAATGAACAACCTCCATCTCTCTATACCCTAAGGTCGAAACCCTAGGTGTCATTTGTGAGATTTAAGCTTGAAAGTGAGTTTTTGTGGTGTTTTTGGTGAAGTAGAAGACGAAGAACACTTTGAGGTTGCTTGGGAGTGACTTGAGTTTGTAGATCCAGAGTCATCTTCATTTAGCAAACCATTTGAGGTAAAAAGCTCTCATCTTGACGGTTCTTTATGCTAGATCCAACTTAAGGTGTAATTTATGCATTTTTGGGTCTTTTAAGCCATATTTGAGATTATGGTCTACTCCAGAAGCCATGGATGTTAGATTTTAGCAGATTTGAGGTCCCTTGTCCATAAAAATACAACCTTTATGAGTTATTTTGGTCCATGCGTATGTTAGGTTCCTCTCCATGGTTCTCTTTGTGTTTTGGGTCTTATTAAGGCATGCATAATAGTAAAGTCACCATTTAATATCAGATATGAGAGTTTGGCATGATGGTTTAACCGATTAAGTGTTTAATGGGTTGTTTTGGTTGTTTGTGGAGTACGCGGGTCGTACCCAGCTCGTACGCTGAGCGTACTGGCAGAAGGAGTACGCCAAGTGTAAGTCTGAGTACGCCCAACGTACTCAGCAGTTTGACCATCGGTTGACTTTGACGAGTTTGGGCTATATTTGGGACTTTTAGGGTTTGGGCCATTGAATTTTTTGACTTTGGGCCATGGATGGACTATAGGCTTTCTTGGAATTAGGTCCATGAGGGTTTTTAGGCCCAATTAGGTAGTTGGGCCATATTAGGCCTTGGGATGCTATTTAGGAATTTGGGCATTGGGTTTGGGCCAAGTAAGAAAAAGGTAAAATGGTCTTTTACCCTGGATGTTGGACAAGTAATTAGATTCTTGAATATGGGTCAAGATCCGATTATTAATTGGATATTATTTGATGGTGCTGGCGCGGGGATTTTTTGGATCAGCAGATCGAGATTTTATTTGAGAGATTCAACAGCCTGAGGTGAGTTTCCTCATTGTGTTTAGCGGTTCGAATGCACCAATGCCGAACCATGGTTTATTATGATTAGGATGCTAGTTGTATGTGTAACTCTATATGTATGTTTTCTGATATGTTTACCGAGCAGGGCCTGATGATTATATTGTATGTTATTTATCTTTGTGATTTTTGCATGTGTTTATATGTTTGTATGTTTACTGGGCGGGGGCCATTACATGTTTGATATGTATGGTATGTGGTGTTTTTGGGAACTCACTAAGATTTGTGATTGCGGTTTTCAGTTTATGTTTCAGGTACTTCTGGTTCAAAGGGGAATAGATCGGGATGACTGCATTGCACACACCACATTGTTCCACATTTCACATGTCCCTGATGTTTTCGGATGTTATTTGAGATACTCTAATTTCACTATGGTTTTATGCTATTGTTATGGATAATGGTTTTATTAATATAAATATCAAAATTTTTGGTCTTAATTTTTGGCACATTACAAATTTGCTTTGGCTTGCAGTTTAGTTTTCCAAATTATAACTAGATTCTGAATGTGATGTTTATCATCAATTTTATTGTATATAGGGTGCGAATTATTAACAACAACAAATCTTATAACATGTAAAATTTATAGATTTATTTTGTGTAAGTTGATTAAGTTATAAAAGCAAGGCTTGTTATCATGTTAACTCTACCTGGCTTCATAGGACTGATTACCTGAAAGTTGAATCCTTAGATCATACTGTAAGTTTATAGAAGCTTTTCTTTGCATATGGTGATTAATTTAACTAAGAAAAATTTCATTTTTTCTGCTTAGATACATCACATAGAGTTATGTGCTATGAGATCCATAAAGGGGTAACAACAAAAGTTCTACAAGGAAGGGCTTGGATTCTTATTGACAAAAAAGACATGTGGCACTCAAATTCTAGGTGATATGGTGTTTTATTTGGGCAAAGAAAAGACTCATGAAACCGTGGAAGTTGATGGAAATTGGTTTCCATAGTAGTTAACGAAGATGTCAGACAACATGTGTGAAGCATAACTACCGTGATACACACCTCATCAAAATTTGATACAATGTAATTGAAAGATCATTTTTGCAATTTTTAGATAGTATTCTTTTTCATATTTTGTAACTCTTGACCAAAATTTTCTCTGTAATTTATGTTGTGTTATAGACAAAAATTAATGAAGTAGTATCAAAGCACATCGAATTTTTAAGCAATTTAATTCAATTATTGTTGCAATTTTTTATACTTTCGTTCTTGTTGTATTTTTTTAATTACAATCTTCTTTGTATGGATTGTTCAAGTTTTATGCCACTTATTTAGAATTGAATGTATATTGCTCAAGTTTCATGTCCGTTGATGTTTAATTCTTGCTAATGAATTGTACTTTTATCTTTTCTTATTATAACATCCTACTTCGATTTTTTCTATAAAACATTGTCTTTTCAAGGTTTTTTGTTTCATATCATCTTATTAAATATAGATTTTTCAAGTGTAGGTCCTTATCAGGCACAAAATAGGACGTTGTAAAAAGAAAAAAACTTCAAGTAATGTGTTAATAAGAAAAAAAATCTTGAACACAACAATGATTCTCCACCCTTTCTATTGTATTGAAACCATCAAATAAGCCACATCATAACATAAGCATCCGAACTCATATTGCATCTCTGTTTGTCTTGTAAATCCTTTCATCTCGATCACTGCCAAGATTCACGCCAGCACCATTTGTTTTTTCAAATTCCGATGTTGATTGAATGACTACCAGATCACACATGACTTAAATACGAATGTTTAATTAAATACAAAAATCATCAACAATCAAAATCCAAATTTCAAATGAATAAAAAATAACATAGAAAAAAATTGTAAGTTTGTTGCTTGGATAATACATCAACACACTGTTTGTAACATTAACTTCATGTGAATTTTTTATTGCATTTACATCCTTTTAATTTGAAAAGGCTTCAACCCCGATTGACCAAGGCTTCAACCTGGATTGACCAAGCTCCATCACAAGATATTTGCATGCCATTAAGCGGTGGAGCTTCGCATAGGAAAGATGCTTCATTACTTTTATCGGTAGCACAAAAAAGTTTGTAGCAAACCAACAAGCATGGTGTTTAAGGAAAATAGGAAATAGTAGCCAAAGAAATATCAACGAGGTCTATGTGAAAAAGATTAAGAAAGTGTATGTCTACCCAACTAAATTTCTCTGTAAAACCCACTTAAAACATAGACTTATAAAAATAAAAAAGCAAACCATTATGGTAGATATAGTTTTACAAACGATGATAAAAAACAAGCCTAAATACTCACAAACAAGTTAGTCGTTTGTTAGATTCATGGATTTAAGAGAAATTATTTCAAGTATTATCCAAACTAAATAACAAATGATCATAGCTAAGCTCCAAATCCTAACGTATGATGCAACATTCAATTTTTTAGATGAAAATGACACTCTCAACGATCAGCGAAATAGATATGTGGGTCGTAACTCAATGTGATACAGACAACCTATGATTACAATAATAAAAATAAAGAGAATGGAGATGTTACCAGGAATAAAACAACAATGGAAATGAATGAGTTTAATAACAAAATCAGATTGGTTGTGAACGTCAAAGACGATCGACCCTTTTCCCAAATAAGGTGTGCTTATATTGAGAACAGTAAAAAACAAGATCCTGATAACTACAGAAATTGGAGGGAAAGAAGGAATCATATATTTGCTAATCGTAATCATCATATCAGTAGATCAAAATAGAAATCGGAACTTTAAGGAGGGGTGATTCGGAGAGGCTGGATAAGTTGAGTGTTAAAAGGAAAAACGGGATTTGATTAATTACTCCAAAACGTCCATGTCTTAAGGGTTTCACACCTAATATTAGGTACCTAACAGCCACACATCCCCTTTTCCCATATATATATATATATATATATATATATATATATATATATATATATATATATATATATATATATATATATATATATATAGGGTCCGGATCCGGTAGGAACCCAAAATTAGGTAGTAACCGCGATTACTATTCTCCGCCAATTATTTCGTTAAGAGCACAAACGCCAAACTCATTTACTTGGTTGTGACACTTTCGCAAATGACGCACGAGCATGGAACATAATACGGACTCGAAGGAATAATCATGTGCGACGAACGTCCATGAAACGTCATTCAAATGAGTTTTCTTTTATTTTTCATTTGTTTTGGTTTTTTTTTTGTTTTATTATTATTATTATTATTATTTTATTTTATTTTATTTTATTTTATTTTATTTTTTTGTAAAAACAATCCAATATCTTTTAAATAGATATAAGTTCGGTTTTAATGTTTTTACATTTTTTTCGTTTTTATTTTATTTTATATTTTGTTTTTTTAAAGTTATTTTTTTATTTTTTAAATAACTTTACAAGATACTTGAAGATAATGGGCTTTTTCTTCTTTTTTTATTTTTGATTTTTTGATTTTTTGATTTTTTAAACAAAATATCGTTTTGAGTTTTTAATGTTTAACAATCATAAAATTTTAAATAAGAAGAATATTGTAACACCCTGACTCTCAGATATTAATTTTACAGCTTTATTCTGATACTGAAAAGTCTACTCGACAAGTTGGATGCACTAACTCGTCGAGTAGGAACGTTTTGGCCACATGTTTAAGTGACCAACTCGGCGAGTCGGAGGCATGACTCGACAAGTTGGAGCTGAACGATGAAACCCTAATTTCTAGGGTTTTGCACGCTATTTAAAGGGTCATTAGCCTCCCTTACAGCCCCCTTGAGCCAAGGAACCCTAATTCGTGTTTACTCTCTATATTTGTGTGTTTTAAGCTTGGGATGTAGATCTTGTTGCAAGGAGCTTAAAGATCAAGAAGTTTGAGGCAAGGAACGTGTGTGGATCTGCAGTCTACCCCAATTTAGCATCATTTGAAGGTATCAGGTCATTACCTTGATCTCCTTCTTGCTAGACCCTTCTATATTTGAGTTTTATGGCCATTTTAGCATGTTGGTGTTTCATTTCGGGTGACGAACCAAGATCTAAAGTTGCAACTTCAGATATAGGCTCATCTTGGTCCTTATAATCATAAAGTTTCAGCCTTTAGCATGGTAGTGCATCTCCCTTGCCTAAAATCTCTTTTTTAGCTTGGTTTTGGCTCTTAAGACCTTGCATGCACGTAAAGTTTGCAACTTTATGTGATAAACATGCCTTGGGAAGCTTGATCTGCAATATGGAGCTTTGTAGTACCTTAAAATCGTCTGGATGGAGAAAGGGCTGAAGGGACTCTACGAGTTGCATGGCCAACTCGGCGAGTTCGATGAAGATTGTCGTGCAAGGATTTTTGCATGGACTCAGTGAGTCAGCTAGGGTTTCCTGACATTTAGACATGCTTGAATTTGGCGAGTTGCAGGGAAACTCGACGAGTCAATGGGGGATTTCACAACTTCTCCAGTTCATGATGGACTCAACGAGTCGGTGAACTTCTCTCGACGAATCATGTGATATGTTATTTGATTATGTGATATGCTAGACGTTTGTGATATGTTAGAACAAAATGCTAGTGCTAGGCTAGGGATCTTCACGAATTGCATAATAGAATTGCCTGATTGTATGTTGCCTAATAGCCTAGGGTTTTCCTTATATGAAATCGACATCATTACTATAGTTTCTTAGTCTATGCATTACGACCGTACATAACTAAGATCTTATAGCCTGAGAATGTTTGGTTTGGCCTTGTTTCCTGTTCTTATTTGATGAATGGCTTAGGGTAGGATTTGGTATTTGAAAGTCTATAGGTCTAGCGTTATGTATGGTTAGTATATAAGAGTGTTGCAGGGTTAGTGGAAGTTTCATGGGTGGGTTGTGTGAGGCTGGTAGGTCAGTTATGAGATAGTTAAGCCTTCCTCTAGGAGTGAGGATTGAGTGACCACCATGTATATGTATGTTTTTAGGGTGTTATACTTGAGACAAATATAGGTAGGTGTGGAAGGTAGTATGGGCCCGTACTACTGAAAGCACAGGACCCATACGTGTAACAAGGAAGTCACAACCCCTAGGGTTTAGCTGGGAGTTGGTTCCCTGTTATTTGTGTGGGTTATCTAATATCTTCCTAGTGTATTTTTCAGTATGGTGGTTACGAGGCATTTTGTGACTGGATCCGTATCGGGATCAGGGCAGGGCGATCAGGGTACCCTGGCAGCACCTGAGATTATCGGCTAGGATGGGCCAGTGTTGACAGAGGATCGCGTTAGGGAGATCATTCGCGAGGAGGTGGTCGAGATTGTCCGGGGTCAGATTCCAGAGATGTTTGGATCTATTAAGACTGCTATGATGGAGTATTTTGATGACAAATATGCAACCCTAGTTGAGATGGATGCCGCAACAACTACAACAATTGTAACAACGACAATGGGAGGAGCCAGTCGGGGCTTACAATACCGGTACATCGCTTATATAAAGCCCCAGACTTAAGACCGCCATGATGGAGTATTTTGATGACAAATATGCAACCCTAGCTGAGATGGATGCCGCAACAACTACAACAATTTTAACAACGACAATGGGAGGAGCCAGTCGGGGCTTACAATACCGGTACATCACTAACATAAAGCCCCCGACTTTCGATGGGACTCAGGATCTGATCATATCCATGAGGTGGTTGTCTCACATGGAGGGATGTTTCTTCGCATGCTCATGTCCTACTAACTAAAAGGTCAGATGTGCCCTGAACTTGTTGAGGTCTGGGGCAAAGGATTGGTGGAGACTGATAACGGGGTCATATTCAGATGACCAGAGAGCTACGGTTACTTGGGAGCAGTTCAGGGATATGTTTCACGCTCGCTATATCCCATGGGTCAAGTGCGAGAGGTTGTCATAGGAGTTCTTGGATTGTAGGCAGGGTACAGAGTCAGTGATGGAGATCACCCGCATGTTTTCGAAGAGGGCGATGTTTTGCCCGGAGTTTGATTCTGAGCACGCTCAGATGACACGTTATCTAAGCATGCTCAAGACTAGCATCTGTCAGTTTGTTGCCACCCAGCAATGTGATACACTGCTGGAGCTACAGGAGGCCTTTAGGCGGCGTGAGTTAGAGATTGAGCTGCATTTGAGGGAGCAACAGCAGGCCCCGGTACAGTCACAGCCGGCACCGAAGCGGTCTAAGACCGCCGATACCAGATCTGGGGGACAGTTAGGCCGCACTTGTAGGAAGTGCGGAAAGGCTCATTCGGGGATTTTTTGATCAAGGAGTGGGTGCCACAAATGTGGCAAGCAGGATCATCTGGCTAAGGATTGCAGGCAGCAGACTCCAGCTCTCGGAGTTAGACTTTGTTACCATTGTGAGCAGGTGGGCTATATAAAGGCCCAGTGTCCCCTACTTGCCACCAAACCGACACAGGCTCCTGCACCGGCTACACTGAGGATTACTGATAGGAGGCAGGGTAGAGCGGAGCCCCCGAGGGCTCATGGACGTGCCTTCCAGCTCACAGCAAAGGAGGCTAGGGCAGCACTAGATGTGGTTGCTAGTATGTTTCTATCCCTTATCTTACTGATTATATATTTTTTTTATGCTTATCTGTTTGTACCTGTGATTAGGTAAGTTTTTAGTGAACTCCTTGTCTGCATTGGTCTTATTTGACTCGGGAGTGAGTCGGTCGTTTGTGTATCAGACGTTTAGTAGGGAGTTCAATGTGCTAGTAGGAGGGCTAGAGTGTCCGTTGCGAGTCTCTATCACCAACCAACACGGAGTTTTTGCTTCTTTAGTTTATCGGGGATGTGTGTTGGAGATCTTCAGGGTGTCTTTCCTGATAGACTTGATTTTGATTCCCATGGGGGATGTGTATGTGATCGTGGGTATGGACTCGCTTAGTCACTTTGGTGTCATGATCGACTGCGAGGGTCAGCGAGTGGTGGTTCAAACCCCAAGTGGGGGAGAACTGATTATCTATGGCGAGGATACTAGACTGGGATAAGGGTTTTGTTCAGTTGCCAGGGCTCGACTGTACATTCAGCACAAGTGTGCGGGTTATCTAGCATATGTGGTGGATATATGAGTCAGAGATCAGGTTTCAGTATCAGAGGTCCCAGTGGTCAGGGAGTTTGCTGACATATTTCCGAAGGAGTTGCCCGGAGTGCCTCCGAAGAGGCATGTCGATTTTAGGATGGACCCAGTGCCAGGTGTGGCCCCTATCCACTCCCGAGTGATTGGAACCACCAACGATGAAGGAGCTATCATCAAAGCTGCAGGAACTGTTGGGCAAGCAGTTCATTCGTTCGAGCAGTTCCCCGTGGGAGCGCCGATACTCTTCGTCATAAAGAAGGATGGATCGCACCAGATGTGCATTGATTATCGGGAGTTGAACAAGCTGACGGCGAAGAACTATTATCCACTCCCGAGGATAGATGATCTCTTTAATCAGTTGCAGGGAGCATCTTGGTTCTCCAAGATAGACATGAGGTTCGGGTACCATCAGGTTAGGGTTAGAGAGGAGGACGTGGAGAAGACCGTGTTCCGGACTTGTTATGGACATTACGAGTTTTTGGTGATGCCGTTTGGGCTCACCAACACGCCAACAATATTTTTGGTCCTGATGAATCGGGTCTTCATGTTGTTGCTCAATCGCTCGGTCATCATGTACATACATGATATATTGGTATATTCCAAGACCCGAGAGCAGCATGAGGAGCATCTACGAGAGTTACTGGGAGTTTTGAGGCGGGAACGACTTTATGCCAAGTTATCGAAGTACGAGTTTTGGTTACGAGAGGTTTAGTTCCTTGGACACCTCGTTAACCAGAAGGAGATTTTGGTCGATCCGGCCAAAATTGAGGCGGTTATGCAGTGGGAGGTTCCGAAGTCTCCCTCGGATATCAGGATTATTCGGCGATTGGCAAGGTACTACTGGAGATTTATACAATATTTCTCCAAGATTGCAATACCCCTCACTCATCTGAAGAGGAAGGGGATGGTTTTCTAGTAGGGCCCTGAGCAGCAGAGGGTGTTTGAGATCCTCCGACAGCATTTGTGCGAGGCTCCAGTATTGACTCTTTCGGAGAGAGTCGAGGATTTTGTGGTGTTCTATGATGCATCCATCACAGGACTTAGGGCAGTCCTCATGCAGAGAGGACAAGTGATAGCCTACGCATCGCGGCTGCTGAAGCCGCATGAGATGAGATACCCTACTCATGATCTGGAATTGGGAGCGGTGGTATTCTCTCTCAAGATTTGGAGACATTACCTTTATGGGGTCCGCTATACTATATACATGGATCACAAGAGCCTAAGACACATCATGGATCAGTTGAACCTGAACATGAGGCAGCGCAGGTTGCTAGATGTAGTCAAAGAGTACGACTGTGAGATCCTTTACCATCTAGGTAAAGTGAACGTGGTGGTAGACACTCTGAGCCACAAGTCAGCTGGATCTTCCACCCCAACGACATGTATGAGGATATCGATGGATTCTTCGCTCGTGAGTTTGATTAAAGATGCTCAAGTTGAGGGCATGGGACCAGAGAACTGGAATCTAAAGAGGATTAGGGGTGAGAACACTCGGTTTGTGCGGGATAGCTGGGGATTGTTGACCCGATGCGGTCAGGTATGGTTCCGATATCTGGTGGGGTCAGGTAGACTATATTGGAAGAGACTCATAAGTATCGCTTCTCTATTCACCCGGGGGCCTCCAAGATGTGTCGGGACTTGCGATTGAGTTACTGGTGGCCGTGCATGAAGCGAGAAATCTCTTGGTAAGTCGAGAGGTGATTGACATGCAGGATGGTGAAGGACGAGCACCAGAGGCCGCATGGAAAATTGCAACCTCTGGAGATTCCCATGTGGAAATGGGATCAGATCACGATGGACTTCATCACCAAGCTGCCGAGAACGACGAAGGGGTTCGATCTTATTTGGGTCGTCGTGGATCGATTGACCAAGAGTGCTTATTTCCTACCCATTCGGGAGAGTTCATCGGTCGAGAAGCTAGCCGACTTGTATATACACGAGATTGTCGCTTGTCATGGGGTTCCGATCTCTATTGTCTCAGACCGTGATGTTCAGTTTACCTCCCAATTTTGGCAGAAGTTGCACGAGGAACTAGGTACACGACTGCACTTCAGTACATCCTATCATCCATAGACATACGACCAAAGCGAGCAGAGTATACATACTCTTGAGGATATGTTGAGGGCATGTGTCATTGACTTTGGTGGGATCTGGGACTCCTACCCACGCCTTGCAGAGTTCTCCTACAACAACAACTTTCACTCCAACATTGGAGCCCCAACTTATTACCTGTTGTATAGACGGAGATGCCGCACCCTAGTCTGTTGGGGCGAGGTGGGACACAGGGTGATGGGTTGGACCAAGGTAGTTGTGTGCACTCCTGAGATGATTCAACATATTAGACAACGGTTGCAGACCGCATAGAGTCGGCAGATGAGCTACAATGACCGACGCCTATCTGAGTTGGAGTTTTAGGTCGGTGACACGGTACTCCTGAAGATCTCACCCTGGAAGGGTGTGACCCGCTTCAGGAAGAGGGGGAAATTGAGTCCCCGATAAATTGGTTCATTCAGGGTTATTTCCAGGGTTGGCAAGGTAGCATATAGACTAGAGCTACCGAAGGAGCTTAGGCAGATCCATGCCACTTTCCATGTGTCCCAGTTGCAGAAGTGCGTATTAGATGAGACAACAATAATACCCATGGAGGATATACAGGTCGACAAGCGCCTGAATTATATAGAGAGACCAGTGGTCATACTAGAGAGGAAGGTGAAGGTTCTATAGAACAAGGAAGTTCCTTTGGTAAAGGTACGATGGGAGCACCGAAGAGGGTCGGAGTGGACCTGGGAGCCGGAGGCTGAGATGCGGGAGCACTATCCGGAGTTGTTCATCACAGCAAACTTCAAGGACGAAGTCTAGTTCAAGTGGGGGAGAATTGTAACACCCTGACTCTCATGTATTAATTTTACAGCTTTATTCTCATACTAAAAAGTATACTCAACGAGTTGGATGCCCTGACTCGTCGAGTAGGAACGTTGTGGCCACATGTTTAAGTGACCAACTCGGCGAGTCGGAGGCATGACTTGACAAGTTGGAGCTGGACGATGAAACCCTCATTTCTGGAGTTTTGCAGCCTATTTAAAGGTTCATTAGCCTCCCTTACAACCCCCTTGAGCCCAGAAACCCTAATTTGTGTTTACTCTCTATATTTGTATGTTTTAAGCTTGGGAGGTAGATCTTGTTGCAAGGAGCTTAAAGATCAAGAAGTTTGAGGAAAGGAACGTGTGTGGATCTGAATTCTACCCCAGTTTAGCATCATTTGAAGGTATCAAGTCATTACCTTGATCTCCTTCTAGCTAGACCCTTCTATATTTGAGTTTTAGGGTCATTTTAGCATGTTGGTGTTTCATTTCGGGTGATGTACCAAGATCTGAAGTTGCAACTTCAGATATAGGCTCATCTTGGTCCTTATAATCATAAAGTTTCAGCCTTTAGCATGGTAGTCATTTCCCTTGCCTAAAATCTCTTCATTATCTTGGTTATGGCTCTTAAGACCTTGCATGCATGTAAATATTGCAACTTTACGTGATAAACATGACTTGGGAAGCTTGATCTACAATATGGAGCTTTTTAGTAGCTTAAAATCGTCTGGATGGAGAAAGGGCTGAAGGGACTCGACGAGTTGCATGGCCAACTCAGCGAGTCTGATGAAGATTGTCTGTATGGACTCGGTGAGTCAGCAGGATGACACGGAGAGTCAACTAGGGTTTCCCGATATTTAGACATGCATGAACTTGGCAAGTTGCAAGGAAACTCAACGAGTCAACGGGGGATTTCACGACTTCTCGAGCTCAGGAAGGACTCGACGAGTCGGTGAACTGCACTCAACGAGTCGGGTCAACATGGACTGTTGACCTTGATCATTGACTTGGACTTTGACCAAGGGTTGACTTGTTGACTTTTGGGGTATTTTAGTGAATTAGAAATTTATGGAAACGGTCATATGGTAAATATAGGTGGTGGAGTTCGTGGCTGTGGTTTGAGAGTTTGAGATCATCACTTCGATTCTATAGTTGAGAGGTGGGTTTTCCTTACTATACTCAAGGGTCTAAGGCACTATGGCCGACCCTTTTGGATTGTTATCTTGATATGTTGTTTGCTCGAGTACTGTTATGATCCTTTAGATCAATATCCTGGTAGATAGGATGTTATATGTTGTTATGATCTGTTAGATCAGTATCCTGGTAGATAAGATGTTATATGTCATTATGGTCCGTTAGATCAGTATCCTGGTATATAGGATGTTATATGTTGCTATGATCTGTTAGATCAGTTTGTCTGTCTACAGACTGTTATGTGATTAGCTGATATATGTGCACATGTTTGATTGGTGGTTGAGGCTTATATTCTTTGTGCGAAAGCCAATAGACCTGGGCATTCCAACCCGATGGTTGTGGGCCGTGGGTATTCCATCTCGAGGATAATTGGACTCGTAGTATGTGGGCATTACAACCTGTTGGTTGTGGGCCTGGGGTATTCCATCCCGAGGATGATTGGACCCATAGTATGTTGGCATTCCAACCGGATGGTTGAGGGTCTGGGGTATTCCAACCCGATGGTTGACTTGACCCATAGTATGTTGTTCATGATTATATGTATATTGTTGTGTGTATGGGTATTTTGGGGGAACTCACTAAGCTTTGGGCTTACAGTTTCAGTTTTGGTTTCAGGTACCTCAGATGATCGCGGGAAGGAAAAGGCATGATCGTACAGCTCCTCACATTTTATGATTTTGTTTATGAGTTACTATGATATTATACTATTTTGAAAAAAAAAATTTGTAATGCTTAATGGTTTTGAAATGTTTAAAAAGTTTTAAATTTGCTTGAATTTTATGGTTGTTACAAGTATGAAGGATCATAATATTTTCCATTCATACTTTTTTTGAATCATATTATTTTTTGATCATAAATTTTTTAATCTTAGTATTTTAAATCATAACGATATTATGCATCATACATGTCTGGATCATAATATATTGAATTAAATAAAGTTATTGTACAATACAACATTTTGATCACTATATTTTTTGAATCATTTAATTTTGAATCATAAAAAATATAATAATTAAGGATCATTAAATATTTGAATCGTGTTTTAAAATGTGATCAAATAATCAGATAAGTTATAGAGTAAAGAAAAACATGAGAGTGGATAGAACATTTATTTCAATACTTGTGATGAAATCATTAACTTGACTCACTATTTATACAACCAAAATAAGATGAAATATGAATCCACATTATGATGGTGTATTATTACACTCATAAAACACATTGAAATTGTTGTTACTAATGTTAAATAATGATAGAGATTTATGGGAGAAATCGGGAATCCAATGGTCATTCACAAACTAATATTTCATATCACTCTCGCTTGAATAATGATTGTATCATGCTCGTTAAAACCGTAATAGGTAAAACTCATGGGGAAAATCCTTTATTAAGGAAAAATAGTACATGACTAATAATAGATATTGGAAAAAATTGTCTCGTTAAAAGCCTTCCTAAGAAAACCCAGTGGGAAAAACATAGCTAAGGAAAAGAATACAATATGTTTCTAACTCCCATTGATCAGCACATCACTCGATTTCCTTGAAGCGTCGCATAAAAATGTTTTATACCATCTTTTCAAATTTGGAAGTAGGAAGTGCTCTAGTGAACAAATCGGGAAAGTTGTTACTTGATTGAATTTTTTGGATGTTGATGCTACACTCTTTTTGAAGATCATGAGTGAAAAAGAACTTGGGTGATATATGTTTGGTTCTGTCTCCTTTGATAAATCCTTCCTTGAATGGAGCTATACAATTCGTATTATCTTCATATATTATGGTTGGAACATCCCTACTAGAAGTTAGACCACAATTCTTGTGAATGTGTTGAGTTAACTTTCTTAACCAAATACATTCAGGTCTTGCCTTATGAGTTGCTATAATCTATGCATGGTTAGAATAAGCAGCAACTAAAGTTTATTTAACATAATGTCAAGAAATTTTCTTCCCCCCATAATTCAATAAATAACATGTTGAAATCAAGCTTTGTGTGGATTAGATAAATATCCAACATCTCGAAGAAACCAGAGAATGCGTTTGACTCCATTCCAGTGTCTTCTTGTTGGACAAGAATTATATCTTGCTAATAAGTTTACAACAAAAAGATATATTAGGGCTTGTATTATTAGCAAGATACATTAGTGCACCTATACCACTAAGATATGGTACTTCGGGACCAAAAAGTTTTCCATGTTTTTCACAAGTCCGAAATTGGTCCTTTAAGGCATCTAAGTGCCTTACCACCATCAAGTTATTTAATGGATGTGAGTTATCCATATAAAACCTCTTAAGCACATTTTCTAGATAACTGGAATAATGTACAAAAACTCCATTCTTTTGGTGTGAACAATTTGAAGATCCAAACAAAATTTCGTTTTACCAAGATCTTTTATTTCAATTTTTTATTTCAAAAAAGAAGTGGCATTTTCCAGTTCTCCAGGAGTTCCGATTATGTTCAAATCATCTACAAATACAACAATTATGAGAAATTCGATCCGGATCTTTTTATGAATACACATGGGCTTAATGGATCATTTTTTAGCCATCTTTTAACAAAAATGTACTTCAACAATTGAACCACATTTGACCATATTGTTTCAATCCATACAAATTTGCATGTGTTTCCAGACTTATTAGATAATAGAATGTAATTGCATCAAACAAAGGAGCGTACGTTTCTTGATAATCAATTATGGGCCTTTGGGTAAAATCTTGTGCAACGAGTCTTCCTTATATCTCACAAATTCATTTTTATCGTTTATTTTAAGCACATATACTCATTTGTGTCCCACTGGTTTTACTCCGTTTGGTGTATGGACTACAGGTTCAAAAACTTTTCGTTGAGTAAGAGAATTAAGCTCTTCAATGACCGCATCTTTCCATTTTGGCCAATCTTTTCTATTCCTACATTCATCTATAGATTCGGGTTCAAGATCCTCATTTTCTTCCATAATCTCGTGCGCAACATGATATGAAAAATTATCGTCGACAACAGTCTTATTTCGGTTACATCTTATTCTTGGCATGACACGGTTTATTGAGATCTCTTCATTTTCATAATTTTTAGGTACCTTAGTTTCTTTTGTTGTGTCATTGGGTTCTTCTAGAGCTTCACTAATATTTTTCAAGAGATTTTTTTTCTCTTTTGGACCATCAATTATATTTTCTCCATTTCATTTTTGAGGTTTTTTTATCTCTAGAAACGGTTGGTCTTCCATGCTTCAGGTGCGCCTTAGATTAATTTATAGTTGTATTTTTTCCTTCTTGGAGCATTTACAGTTGGTACAAGAAACTTTGTTCTCTTAGGGTCAGTAAATGCTTCTAGTAATTGATTTGCTACATTTGGTAAATTGTTATTATTTTTTTCACTTCAAGTTAATATTGACTTGAAAGAGTCTCTAAAACTGAAAGTGATAATTCATTACAAGAGATTTTATTCTCTAGGTTCTTTATTTCTCCTCTAATGTTGGAAAAACTGATACATCAAAATGATAATCGTCAAATCTAGTAGTAAATAAATCTTCAGTTGATGGTTCTAAATATTTTACTATAGATGGAGATTCATATCCAACATAAATTCCCATTCTTCATTGAGGACCCATTTTTGTGCAGTGAGGTGGAGAAATTGGTACATAAATTGTACATCCAAACATCCTTAGATTGGAAATATTTGGTTCCTGACCGCAAACCAATTGAATAGGGGAGAACTTATGATAACAACTTTGCATGATGTGTATAAGTGATGATGCATGTAAAGTTGCATGTCCCCATGTCGATAGAGGGACTTTAGAATGCATTAGTAATGATATTGGAGTTAATTAAAGGTGTCTGATTAGCAACTTAGCTAAACCATTTTGTGTATGAACATATGCAACATGATGTTGAATAGTTATCCCAATCGACATGCAATAGTCATTAAAAGTTTGTAATGTAAATTCACCAGTATTGTCAATTCAAATTTTCTTAATTGGGTAATCAAGAAAATGTGTCCTTAGGCAAATTATTTATGCAAGTAATCTTGCAAAAGCGAGATTTCGACTAGACAACAAGCACACCTGTGACCATCTAGTTGATGCGTTAATTAAAATCTTAAAATATCCCTATGAATTTTTTTTTTAAGAAACTAGAACTTTTATACCCCATTTTGTTAAATGATGGATGGGAAATTAATATTCTTTAAGAGCATGTAGCACAAGAGAATTCATTAGCTTGAAAAATCTTCTGGTTTTTCAAGGAATGATCACTTGAAGTTTCAATTAGTCTCTACATCATAATTGATCCGGGATGACCCAACCGGTCATGTTATACTTTGAAGGTGTTATCATACCTTTTATTTTCAATAGGATAAGATTCAATCATTCTAATATTTGTATAGTACAATCCCAATGACAATACGGGTAATTTTTCCAAAACGCTTTTCTTACCCGATATCATTTTTGTATTATTAAGATACTCTTTATTACTATCATTAGTTGTTTCAACATGATATCTGTTTGATCGAATATGATTAAAACTTAATAAATTTCTTGGTGATTTGGATGAAAATAATGCATCACCAATTGTAATTATCATCCCTTGTGGTAATATTATATTCACTCTTCCGGAGCCTTCACTCATTTTTGTATTTTCCGTTATTGTACTAATATTTGTTTCTCTAATTGATAAATAAGCAAAATACTTTTCATTATTAAAAATGTTATGTGTTATTGCACTGTCTACAAGACATATATCTTCCTTATTTCCTTTGTGAATATCTATATTTCTTTTCAATAAATAAATAAAACATAAGACTCAATAAATAAATAAAACATAAGAAACACTCAACTTAGAAAAATAAAGTTATATTTTATTACTTTGAGAATATTATGATGACATCATTTCTCATGAAACGAATGACATAAAAACATAATAAATGACATGAACCAAAACTACATATTATTCTTTCATCACCATACATAACACCATTTGTTCCTTTTGGGTAAACAAAAAAACCGGCAACATGAAAATATGTCATTTTTTGTTGATCTTCGTGAAAATCACTTTGTATAAATTTTTTTGAGATATTTTATTTTTCATTAGATTTTAGAGAAGCTTGATAAAGATTAACAAAATGCTTTTGAGAGCTTCATGTATGAGACCAATGACTTGGTATTCCATATCAGTGACATATTTTAAATTTTCTTTTTGCCTTGACCACTTGTATCATTATGATGTAGGTTTTTGTTATTTTCCAACTTCTGGTGCTTACTTGTAATATTGTTATTTTTATGATAATTATGATGACCTCCACGATATTGGTTAGACCCATGACTATTATGATTATATGATGTTGCATTCACTTCAGGGAATGAACTAGACCGGTGGGTCTTGATGATGATTTTCCATAAATAGCTCATTGTTTTGTTCAGCCACTAGAAGACATAAGATTAATTAAAAAAAAATTTACACCTTTCTCATGATATTGCTGCTGCAGGAACATGTTAGGAGAATGAAAAGTAGAGAAAGTTTTCTCTAGCATGGTTTTCCATAGTGAAAATACTAATAAAAATAAGACTTGTATGTTAAGGAATTTTTAATTAATAAATCCCATAAAATAAGTTGTAAGCATTGTATATGTGAACTTAAAAAAAATACATACCTGAAAATGTGAAGAACAATAAGGAGTTAGAGTTTTATGGTAAAGTCTTGTTGATAACGTGTTATAAAATATGATCAAAAAACAAGATAAATTATAGAGTAAAGAAAGAAATGAGAGTGAACATAATTTTTATTTCAATACTTCTGATAAAATCATCAACTTTCTAATACATATGATTCACTATTTATACAACCAAAATAAGATGAAAGATGAATGCACATTATGATGTTGCATTATTACACTCATAAAACATGTTGAAATGGTTGTTAGTAATACTAAATAATAGTAAAGAGTTATTGAAGAAATGGAGGAATTCAATAGTCATTTACAAACTAATATTTCATAACAAATCAAAATATTTTTTGATCATAACAAGTTAAAGATCATAAACATATTGAATCATAATATTTTTGAATCATAAATATTATGAATCATCTCTAATTGCATCATATTATGTCCAATATTTTTTTAAAAAAGATTTTAATCTTTTAAAATCAAGTTTGTTATATAAAACACTTTATTTTAAAAAAATCTATTTACAAAGTAATTAGAATAGTAAGTAGAAGTAATTCTTAAATTGTTATAATTTTTGGAGAATTTTCTTTTCTGGGTTTTTATATAAATATAAAAACAAAAAAAAATTCAAATTTTCATGATTGTGCTAATTTTGTAGAGAATTAAATTTTAAGAATTTTGGTTTTTTTAGATTTTTTTTTCAAAGAAAAAAAATTATGCCTAAAAAACTAAGCCAGTGGGAAAAAAATCCACCAACCAATACAGGTTGGAAACTTGTCATTTTGGAGGGGGGGGGGGGGGGGGGGCACATTTCCTTTTTTTTTTGTTCTTTTAATTTTTTTGCTTTTGTCACTTTAACCTCTAAAAAATTAACTTTTCTCAAAAATTATCAAAATATCGCAATTAATTACGAAAATCTCATATGATCTCGCAAAATTTTGACGATAAATAAAATCAAATCTTAGTCATTTGTTTTTTCAATCTTAAGACCAAATTATCCGGTGGTTCCTATCAATTTTTGAGTTCCTACTTGATCAAACTTTTATATATATATATATATATATATATATATATATATATATATATATATATATATATATATATATATATATAGAGAGAGAGAGAGAGAGAGAGAGTTTAAATGTAAATGACATTTGTTTTGTTTTGTATAATTCAACCCACATCATTAGATCAATGAAAAATAAAATCATTCTTAACAGAATTCAATTGATTTATTTATTTATTGTTTTTAAACTCAAAATTCAAATCCGAGTTAATGGTAATATGGACATTTTATGTATCATTATTTTAGGCAAGTAATTAATTCAATCTAAATGTTTAGTAATTGATTTTTTTTGCATAAAACTCAAATATTCTAGGATAAAACATTTTTGAAAAAAAAAATCCATTCTCGACAAAAATACATATTTGTTTTTGAATAAATATGATTAATTTGTGTTAGAGCGAGATATTCTTAAAGGAATATCAACTAGAAAAGCATAAAAACTATAAAACATAAATAAATAAAAAATAAACTGAGAATAATTTACTAAAATATAAAAACATTCTTATAACAATAAGCATCATTCTAGACATCTACTATAATAAATGAAGGTTTTTTTGTCACATGTCATTTTCTTATTCATTTGGATACATGACATTTTCTAGCATTTTTAAATTTTCTATTTTCCACTTGTCATTTTATTGTATTTTTCATTTTATTAAATTAAAATTCCACATTTAATGTGTAAGGTAATATATATGTAAAGTATTTATTAGAAAAAAATTATATATGTTATGTATTCAATACATTAAAATCTCATTAATTTTAATAATTCAAATTTTTCTCATTTTTCTTATAACTTCAAATTTTTCAAATTATTAAAATTTTATATTTATTTTTTTTAATTAAACTCATGTAATATATAGGTCTCACACCTAGTAATACATTATGCTCATTGAATATTTTTGAAAACTTAACCCTTAGTTCCCGAGTTTAACAAAAGAAAAAAAAGTCAAGAGAGAAAATAAACAAAAGGAAAGCAAAATAAAATTTTCTTTTATGTTCCCGAATTTGAGAAAAGTAGAAAAAAAATTAATCATTTTATTCTTTCTTTCCAAATCCTTATGAATCAGAAGGAAAGTTAGAAGGAAAACTAATTCTTCTATTTTCTCCACTTCTTTCCTTTAATGAGACTCGAAAACATCAATTTTTTTTTTATTTTCTTCTTATTTTCACTCATTTTATTTCTTTTCTCTCGTCAATTTGAACTTGAGAACTGGATGTAAAAGACATACATTAAAAAAAATGAACACAACCAAATCACTTTAAAACAATAAAATCCACTAAATTCTATCATTCTTAAATTTCCATTCTTCAAAGAATACACATACAAATTAATAATCATTATTTTTATTTCTTGATTAAGTTATCTATTCCTTGATTTCTATTTCTCTATTATTGCAGCAAGCCAACAGCCATCCTACTCATATGTATAAACCTACCTCCACCATTATCATTAAAGAAAAACCCATTAAACCCCACACACACACACACGAACACATAGGTATAATAAAAAAACATAATAGAAATACACGTATACAGTTGCTTCTAGTTGGAGATGGAAAGTCTTGTACCACTGTATACTTGTTGAAGAATAATACCATCATTTAATAACTCGTTTAGTCGGTAATAGGGATAATTGCTACAAAAAGTTAATATATTTTTTAATTTGTACACATTCGGTCTTTGAGTTTTTTTTCCACCCACAATTACCCTTCAACTTGTTAAATTGTATACATTCAGTTCTTATGATCAGTTACTCCAAGTTAGCCGAAAAAATAATATATTTCTCATTTTGTACACATTTATTCATTAATAATTTTGTACATTTAATCTTATATATATATATATATATATATATATATATATATATATATATATATATATATATATATATTGGTTTCAAAATAAGTATTTTTTATTTTTATATTCATCCAGTACTTATAAATAATTTTTTAGTTTTTTGTCACGGCATCTTACGTGGGACAATCATTAATGAGGTGTTTAGGGTTGTTGATGTTTATGTCCATCGTCATCTTGACTGTTTGGTTGCATAGGTCTTGTGGTTTGGCTTAGGTCTTGTATTTTGAATATCGTAAATTTTTCATACGATATCAAATTTTGACGATATTTTGAATATCGTAAATTTTTCATACTACAACTTTCGTTGACATTACTCCCGTTAAACTGTAATATGTTTTTACTTACGATTTTATAAAAAAATCCGTACATGCATTCATAAAAAATGTATGGATATAAATATCGTAAATAAAAATATATTACTTTTTAATAGGAGTCATCTAAATGAAAGTTGTAGTAGACTAAATACGAAAGCATGTATATAATAATCGTTAAAATCCGAGATTGTATGAAGAAGTTATGACATTCAGACCACATGACCTAAGCAACCAAGTAGTTGAGATCAAGATGAACATAAACATCAAAAACCCCAAACATCTCATTAATGAATATCCCACATAAGACGTCATGAGAAAAACCTAAATAAATTATTTATAAATATTGAATGAGTATAAAAACAAAAATAACTTATTTTACAACAAAAAATATATATTAAGGACTAATGTATACAAAAATATTAAAAATTAAATGTGTAAAAAGTGAAAAACATATTACCCTATTAAGTTATTTTTGTTGGATTAGTGTCTAAGTCCATAACTATTTTGGTATGTACTTGACCCGATGGTGCATGGTCCTTTTGGGTTGCCTTCACCAAAGCAACTTGATAGGATGATTTATGGAGAGTAAGGATTAAAGTTTATCCGTTCCTTTAATTCAAAGAATAAAAGCGATATCTTTGGGCCCCTCGATGGTTTAGTGATGACATACGTAAATGCTCGGCCGGGCTAGGGCTAATTTGATTTGTTCAATTAGTCTGTCGTCATAAATCGGAAATCGAGATATAGTACAAAGAGAATGATTTGAAATCATATCTCATACGATATCTAGAATGGAGGAATATATGATCCCTTATCTAAGGACACGCGTATCTGATGTGATCAGAGTTGACAGCGGCTTTGGAAAGCTACGATTACAGATTAGGATCTGAAGTCATACGCAGAATAGTTGTTAGACTTATCCAAGTGGGAGACTGTTGGATTAGTGTCTAAGTCCATAACTATTTTGGTATGTACTTGACCCGATGGTGCATGGTCCTTTTGGGTTGCCTTCACCAAAGCAACTTGATAGGATGATTTATGGAGAGTAAGGATTAAATATGATTTATTAATGTATTATGAGAATAATATATTAAAGGAGAAATCATATTGTTTAATTAATATTAGTCAATAATTAATTGGTAATTAGTTTTGTGACTAAAAGAGATTAATTAAACTTAAGGGACTAGAATTGTAATTATAGGATAATTGCAATTTGGGCCATGGATTGCCTTATATTAAGGGATGGACGAATTCTAATGGGAAACCCATAGGGAAATTGTCCATGGGCTTAATTAAAGGAGTCTATGGGTTGCTTAGGGCTTAAGCATCCAAATTAGGGTTTCCTTGTTAGATAACCCTAATAGCCCAACTATATAAAGACCCCTTAAGGCTCAAAAACGTGGCTAATGTTCTTGTAAGGGTTTACACACGTTTTTGGCAGCCTCCAACCTCTCTCCTCTTCATCCTCTTGCTTATGGTGTTTGTGAACCATTAGAGGAGTGACACTTGTGACTCTAAGCCTTCCAAAGTCAATTCAAGGAGGAATTGGGATTGTTATTGCTACATAACAATCAAGGTATGATCTTAAACCTAATTACATATTAATATGATTACTTGTATGCTAGAATTAGGGTTTATAGTCTTGGATTCAAAGCATGTACAATAGAGAAACCTAAATCCGAGCATTAGGGTTTGTATGAGCACATAGGATGTCTTATGACCAAAACCCATCAGTGGTATCAGAGCCTAGCTTGGTTTCAATTGTATTGATGCATTGTATAACTGAAAAATTCGATTTTTTGGATGGTGGAGGCTGGACTCGCCGAGTCCATGGCTGAACTCGCCGAGTCCATGCAGACTCGACGAGTCCATGCCTGACTCGACGAGTCAACTCGTCAGATAATGCTTATCTCGGGATTTCTTGCTATTTTTGCATATGGATAGTTACCTTATCATGTTAGATCAATATAAATCCAATTTTATGATATATATATATGACTATATTCTTGATCTAATTAAAGATAATTATCAATTAATAAGATAATTGTTTCCTTATAAGATAATTGATTAATTATTTTGAGTAAATTGATAAATTGTTTTGCAAGAAATCATTAAACAAATCAAATATAGATAATTATGTAATTAAATGTTAGTTTAGATTATTTGTTATTTGATCCTTGTTGTTATGAAAAGTTTCATATTTTCCCCTTTAGGTTTTATAGTTTAAATTTGAACCCAAAAGTTTTGGAGTTTTGAAATTTAAATAGTTAAAACCCTAATGTTTTGAAAAAAGGTTTCAAAACTTGCCCTCAAGTTTTGGAATTTAAAAGTTGATTAAAGGTTTAATTAGAAATGTTAAATTCAAAAACCCTAGTAATGTTTTGAAAAGTTCAAATCACACCCTTATGGTTTTATTAATTAATTAAGGAGTATAATTAAAAGAGGTTTAATAAATCCATAAAAGTTTAGGTTAACCATTTAATTGAATTAAAAGTGTAATTGTTAAAGTTAACCATATAGTATTTTAAAAGTGTAAAATACACCCTATACTATATATATAACATTAAAGGTCTAACATTATATATATGTATGAGTAAAAGTCAGTCTTACCGTTAGTAGGCCTCATTCACGAAGCTGGTCTATAAGGGGTGTTTAAGGAAATTGCCTATAAAATGGTGATTGAATGGGTATCCACTCTTACCCACCGCACTCTTGACTAGTGGAGGGTCGTTAGCCGAACGGGTAGGATAGGACGAAACCTTCCATTATAAGTATAATGAAATACCAAGTAACTAAATGTTTTTCAAATTCCCAATCTTAGTTACTTAGGCAAAATTGAATTGATGCAATTCCATGAAATTACACTTTGTGCCCTTGCGAAGACGTTAGTGGAGCGTGTGTGGTTTACCGGCACACTAAATGGTTCTAAGCAAAGGTAGCAAAGGGTGACTCAATGTTTGTCATAGTTCGGTGGAGCGTGTGTGGTTTACCGGGACATCGAATAGGTGATTGTAACATGTGAGGGCACCATGTAGTTTGCATGGTTATTCACACCCGCTTTGTGATCCTCGGCATCCCAGTCACAAACAAGAGGGGCATATCGAGATTTAAACATGCCATTGAAATATTCAATGAATCTCAAAGGATCTAGGAGTTTTCATAGATTTAAAACTTAAAATTATTTTTCGTTTTTCATGGTGGAAATTAGTGAATCGTCATTTACTTACCTTCAAATGTTCTGCGATTTGGGTTACGGCATCCCTCTCCCGAGTTGTAGGATATTGTGTTCGGTCCTAGCTTTGGAATTTCATTTGGGTGATTTACCAGGGACTCAATCAATCAACTAACTTGAATTCGTTTTTCTCCCGATGTCAAAGTTCAACAACTATGGTCTTCTCAAATCCCGTGGAACAAGCATTCCACATGAAGATGATATTCCACGATTCGATCGAGGAACAAGAAATCATGCTTCACTTCCTCCTCCTCCTCCAATTATTCTCCCTAACCCACAAGATTGTAAAATTGAAAGGTTCAATATCACTCAAGCCCTTTTGGCAAGTAAACATAAAGAGGGCAAGTCAGTGTGTGCACACGTCTTAGGGATGAAGTCACACATTGATAGATTAAGAATGATGGGATCCGTTGTCGGTGAAGCGATGGCTGTTGATTGGGTTCTTCAGTCACTTCCTAACTCATATAGTGAGTTCGTAAGAGAGTACTATATGATGAACCGCGACGTGACCCTTATAGATCTCACCTATATGCTTATTGCTGCTGAATCAGCAATGGTTTGGCGTAATAGAAAAGCAAAGTTGATTGGTGAATCTGCCTTCAAGACCTCTATGGATATAGACAATGGCAATGAAAGACATGAAATGATCGAAAAGTTTGATCATAAGAGAAAGGCGATGTCTGAGGTAGTTCCATGTGTTGTTCCAAAGGAGTCAGTTTGCTTTTATTGCCGAGAGAAGGGGCATTGGAGACGAAGTTGCCCTATTTACCTAAGAGATCTAAGAGATGGGAGAGTCAAAAGTATGACTATGCTTTAGGTAAGAATCCACTATCTAACTCCATTAAGTTCATATTCATTGATTCTTAATACATGATGTGATAAGATTGCATTTGAATGTTTTGAAGGATCGGTGAAAAGAAAGGAAGCTTGATAAGAGAGCAAGATGAATCTAATCACAAGAGATGGATCTCGATCTCATGGACTTGAAGATTAGATTTTGAGCTTAGATAGTTATGATAGAGTTGTTAGAAATTTTCCTTTTACATAGTTTTCAATAGATTTTGCATTGTAAGGACAAATGTTTTTCCGCTGCTTTTATAAATAAAATAAATTTTGTTTGACTTATTTATTTATTTGTTTACTTCCTTGCAATGAAATCATTATGAAAAATTGATGTTTACATATTTCTACAACGAATGGATATGATTCTTAGTTATGTTATTTATGGAAATGTCGAGAATTTACCAAATAGGGAGAGTTTCTCATCGCCTAAAGTTTCAATTGGACCGAAATTTAGAATCACGCAACTTGGTTGCATGATGAATGAGAAATTTCATATTTGGAAATTAGACAAATTTGTTGACAAAGTGTCAAGTGAAGGATTAGGAGATCGAGTACACAAAGTTGTGTGTTGATCAAGTTCACCATAAGAGTAACAAATATATTCGTCATGATAGGCTTAGTAAATATGATTACACTTACAAGATTAAGTGTAATTCTGAATTGATTAAAGGGTTTAGATCAATAGTAGAACGAATAAGAAGAATCAAGTAGGCAGAAAGATAAAAGGTTCCCCATTCTAAGAAGAAGGGAGAGTAGCTTTTATGTTTTATGATAGATCTTAATGATTAAGAACCATATCTCAATTGATCCTCTAAGTGAGTCGTGGTACAATTGTATGTACAAGAAGAGGAATCAAAGATTGAAGAAATGGTCAAATCAAGAAGTCAATCATACTTCGTTCCAAAACAAGTCTTAAAGTCAAGATTGTGACATTGAGTGAATAGTATTAAGAAGGTTTATAACATTCATCAATTGTGGAAAGTTGTGATGTCTTGGATAAGACTAAGACCAACTAAGACCAAAATTATGAAGTGTTTTGTTTTGATAAAAGCTACACTAACTCTTGAATATTTGGTTGTCAACAAATGTTTATTGACAAGAGAATCTTATATGTCAAGGAGTCAGTGGGAGTCTTAATAGTCTTGAAAAGTTTCAAGAACAAATAAAATAAACCTTATCGATCATCACTAGCACACGAGTTGAGGTTTACAACCTATCGTGAAGACATTATTTTGTTTCTGTGCCAATCCAATCGAGTTAATTATGCATGTGAGTCCTATGAGTTCTCATTTGAATGCATAAAAGGCAAGGACCTTGATCAATGAAAGGTACATTGATAGGAAAAAGGTAAGATGCTTAACTACTTGGAAGACGTGGTGGGCAGCTGTGCTACCATAAGGCAAGAAATCAAGATTAAGAAAGTTCGATCCATATGAGTTTGAATTTGTCGTAAACTTTGGTTTTTAACAAATTCACATGGATAGGAACACATACACCGTTTAAATCTAAGTGTCATAAGATTTCCTCCTTCATGAAAATGATTGTGAGAAAATGCTTTCACTAAGAAAGATTTTAAAAGATAGTGATTGTAAAATTGCATTCTCGAATTCGATCATGGTTACGGCATCCCTTTCCATAATTTGAATTGTGAGGTTTGGCAATTAATCTTAATTGTTAAGACACACATATGAACTATCTAAGGCAAAGGTGTATAAGTTCAAGAAACCTTGATAAAAGATTATCAAAGCACTAAGTATTAGAAACATGAACTTAAGAAATTCAATAAGTATTGTTTTTCTGAAAGTTAAGATGTTTATGAATACATGTCGAAGCTAGTGGGAGCATAAGTGTTATGTTTTATAATAATCATCATGATAGTGGGAGCATAAATGTTATGATTGTATGATTATTAAGGCAAGTATTGCATAGTTGGCAATATTAATTATAGAAAACAAGAGTCATACTTTGCAAAGTTGTAAGAGTTGAAAGGTTGTTTTGCTATAATTAAGGGAGAGAATATTATGCTTCATTTCAAATCTAAAGGATTAGGTTGAGAAATGTTAATAAACTTAGTCAAGGGTACATAGTGTGTTCTTAAAGTTTCGATTATGATTACGACATTCCTCTTCACAATTCGAATTTTGAGAACATAGCAAATAAAACATTATGCGTCGTGTCCCATACGCTTTGGGTATAGGATCGATTGCAAATGCTTTAATGTTTGACCATTCTAAAATTTTCCAAATGTCTAGCACATTTAGAGGGAAAAGGGACTAGAACCGGTTTTGACTAAAATAATTAAACAACTATCAAAGGACAATCCAAAGTTCGACGAGGATTGGTCGCTTGTGAGTAGTTGGAAGTATAGTATTGGAAATTATGGAAATGTTTCCATATTGGATGGACAATATCGACATCATTACGAATAGATAAGATTCTATTAAGAAATTAGTTGTCATATGGAAAATATGGAAGCGTGTCCATATTGGGAAGTAAATATTGAAAATCTATGTCTAGATTAGAAACTTTTATGCAAAAGGATGTTCAAAGGAATGTACCTTGAGAGAGAGACATCATATCTAAGGAATTGTCTTGTAACAATATCTGATAGAGGAATTTGTAATATCATTGGCAATAGTCTTTGTGACTTTGGTGCAGTGACATTACAAAAGGATCGTTGCATAAAGTGTTAGAATCTAGTATATTCTATAAGTAACAAGAATTTGATATTCTTACACTTAAGAAAATGGATTTGGAGCTGTAAAATGAGAATGATTGGAAATGTGTTCAATTTGTCTATTTCACAAAAGTAAGAACCATAGGTAAACATTGTGTGCATGCTAGGAGCATGGGACAAGTGTAATAATTCAAGTAAGAAGTTGATTACCCGAAACGACAAATAATGAGTAATCGATATGGTGATAAATAAAATGTGTTTTGTTTATACTCAAAGGTTTGAGGCCATATGAGATTAGTATTATTCTTGTGTTTCACCTTGCATGTTTTGACTTCCAGAATAATTGAGTTTATTAAGAATAATCGAATTATTCGAACGGGCCACAGTCGTTCATATGTTGGAAGTAGATATGAATAAAGATTGTCGTGAATTGGTGTGTGGATTGTCTAAAAGAGTATCAGACATAAGCAAATGTTTGTTGCAACGTTCATGAGTGCTTATGAATATGATTTGAGCATTGGATTAAACCCACGCTCACTTGGATCACTATCTCGAGTGATTAGTGAGACGATAACATCTTATATTCTTGAAACCGAGATGTGTGAGTTGTATCTTGCTAATCGGTTGCACATTGATAATATGTAAACGCACTAGTAACTTGGTGTTATAAAACATATTGTTGTGTGTGATTTGGTTAGTGAGTGCAAGCAAGCATTGTATCAAAGTTTATCCGTTCCTTTTATTCAAAGAATAAAAGCGATATCTTTGGGCCCCTCGATGGTTTAGTGATGACATACGTAAATGCTCGGCCGGGCTAGGGCTAATTTGATTTGTTCAATTAGTCTGTCGTCATAAATCGGAAATGGAGATATAGTATAAAGAGAATGATTTGAAATCATATCTCATACGATATCTAGAATGGAGGAATATATGATCCCTTATCTAAGGACACGCGTATCTGATGTGATCAGAGTTGACAGCGGTTTTGGAAAGCTACGATTGCAGATCAGGATTTGAAGTCATACGCAGAATAGTTGTTAGACTTATCCAAGTGGGAGACTGTTGGATTAGTGTCTAAGTCCATAACTATTTTGGTATGTACTTGACCCGATGGTGCATGGTCCTTTTGGGTTGCCTTCACCAAAGCAATTTGATAGGATGATTTATGGAGAGTAAGGATTAAATATGATTTATTAATGTATTATGAGAATAATATATTAAAGGAGAAATCATATTGTTTAATTAATATTAGTCAATAATTAATTGGTAATTAGTTTTGTGACTAAAAGAGATTAATTAAACTTAAGGGACTGGAATTGTAATTATAGGATAATTGCAATTTGGGCCATGGATTGCCTTATATTAAGGGATGGACGAATTCTAATGGAAAACCCATAGGGAAATCGTCCATGGGCTTAATTAAAGGAGTCTATGGGTTGCTTAGGGCTTAAGCATCCAAATTAGGGTTTCCTTGTTAGATAACCCTAATAGCCCAACTATATAAAGACCCCTTAAGTCTCAAAAACGTGGCTAATGTTCTTGTAAGGGTTTACACACGTTTTTGGCAGCCTCCAACCTCTCTCCTCTTCATCCTCTTGCTTATGGTGTTTGTGAACCATTAGAGGAGTGACACTTATGACTCTAAGCCTTCCAAAGTCAATTCAATGAGAAATTGGGATTGTGATTGCTACATAACAATCAAGGTATGATCTTAAACCTGATTACATATTAATATGATTACTTGTATGCTAGAATTAGGGTTTTTAGTCTTGGATTCAAAGCATGTACAATAGAGAAACCTAGATCCGAGCATTAGGGTTTGTATGAGCACATAGGATGTCTTATGACCAAAACCCATCAATTTTTACCGGCTAACCTGAAGTAGCCGTTCATAAAAACTGAATGTGTGCAATTTATCAAGTTGAATGAGTAATGTAGACGAAAAAAAATAACGACTAAATATATAAAAATTAAAAAATATATTATCCTTTTAAATCGTTATCCATCTTAATATCACTAATTAATGGTGAATGTTTCAATAGTGTACCGAATCCCATCATCTAGAAACTATAAATACATAAATTAACAATCAAGCCACCATATTCAAAACAATTAGCCAAGAACAATTAACAACGTAAATAAAAAATAACAATCTAAGCATATAGCAATTAACAGTAATATAGATAAAATTTCATGAAAAAATTGTATTAATTATATATTCTCGACAAAATTACATAAATGGTTCTCATGGTTGATAAAATTGACCAATGATAGTCCTTATGACGAATTCTTTACACAAATGGTCTCTATGGTTTCAAAATCTTGCAAAGACGGTCCTTTTGACTGACGGCGTTAACTTTTTCAGTTAAGTCCTATGTGAAATTACATGTTTGTCTTCATGCATAAGGACGTTTTATGTAATATGTTTCTACCACAGGGATTATTTATGTAATTTTGTCTATTATTTCATATTTTTTTATTTATTTTAATTATATATTTAAGGATTTAGATTTCTTTAAATTTATTGTTTAATATATATATATATATATATATATATATATATATATATATATATATATATATATATATATATATATATATATATATATATATACATGCTAACATTTTTTAACGTTTTGCTCAAATTATTTTTTCTAATCTTTTTGACATTTTCTTCAAGTAAATTTATTAATGTTTTTTATTTTGACGTTTTATTCGAATATTATTTATTTATTTAACGTTATGTTCGAATACATTTTTCAACTATATAAGGTTGTATAATTATTTTTTTTGTAAACTAATTTATTAACATTTTTTTATAAAAAAGTGTAAAATGTTTGTTAAACGTGAATATGATTAATATAGATTAGGTAGACATATGTTAAGCTGAGACCGCCTCACAACGTTGCCGAGAACGACCAAGTCATTTCACATTGGAATTAAATGTAATTATTTCGAGTTATTATTATTTTTTTTGTTTTTAGCAGTGTTGTAAAAAATCACAACACAAGGGCCTCTAATCGGTCAGGTAGCGCTTAAGGATTAATCTGGGATTAATCGAGACCTAGTTGTGATTTTTTACAACACTGCTAAAAACCAAAAAAAATAACTAGAAATAATTACATTTAAATCCAATGTGAAACGACCCGGTCGTTCTTGGCAACATTGTGAGGCGGTCTAAGCGTAGCCTATGTCTACCTAATCTATATTAATCATATTCATGTTTAACAAACAATTTTCACTTTTTATAAAAAATGTTAATAAATTAGTTTACAAAAATAATAATTATACAGCCTTATATACTTAAATATTTGAATTAAAATATAATAATATATATAACCTGATAAAAGAAAAAAAAATGAAAACCTAATTGAAAGTGAATTAAGTTATGAATTATAATTACAATAGCCGTGAAATCCTTTAACAAATATAAACATACTATTTGTTGAAAAATGTATTCAAACATAACGTTAAATAAATAAATAAATAAATAATATTCGAATAAAATGTCAAAATAAAAAAATATTAATAAATTTACTTGAAGAAAATGTCTAAAAAGATTAAAAAAAATAATTTGATCGAGCAAAACGTCAAAGAATGTTAGCATGTATATATAGGGAAAAGTGAATATACCCTTAAGGGTATATAAGCTTAGGTACCCTAACTCACTATAATTAGTAGTTTTATTTGATATATTCATTATAATGTTATTAAACTTCAACCTTAACTTGATTTACTTTGAATATTTTCGAAATTTCGCTATTGTTTTCCTCTTATATCACTTATTTTTGCCGAACACCTATTATGCTATATATATTATAGTTGAAAATGAAAATTATGTAAGAGGAAGATAAATGTGAAATTTATAAAAATCTTAGAAGTAAATCAAGTTAGAAGTTGAATTATAAAAACATTGGACAATTACAATGTACACATATGATACAAAACAACATAGTATGGTGAGTTTGGGTACCTAAACTTATATATCCTTAAGGGTATATTCACTTTTCCCATATATATATATATATATATATATATATATATATATATATATATATATATATATATATATATATATATATATATATATATATATATATATAACAATAAATTTAAACAAATCTAAATACTTAAATATATAATTAAAAAAAATAAAAAAATAGTAAATAATAGAGAAAATTACATAAATGGTCCCTGTGGTAGAAACATATTACATAAAACGTCCTTATGCATGAAGGGCAAATATGTTATTTCACATAGAACTTAACTGAAAAAGTTAACACCGTTAGTCAAAAGGACCGTGTTTGCAAAATTTTGAAACCACAGGGACTATCTGTGTAAAGAATTCGTCATAAGGATCATAATTGATCGATTTTGTCAACCGTGAGGACCATTTATGTAATTTTGTCTATATTCTCATTTGATTTACAAATTATTTATGCCGTCTAGTTGGAAGTTGCAGCAACAATTACAAAGCAAAACATCGTAAGAAAAATAAAAAGCGTTAATAATGGGAAAACAAGGCCTATGAAAGCGACGAGAGTACTTTGAATTTTCATAAACAAAAATTATAAAATTACCAGCTATTAGAAATATATGGTGGAGATAATGTTATCGTTACAGAAATAAAAGATCGAGAGGCAGATAAAATAAACACACACCCGCTTTTAAAACCCGTTGCAAATTTCTGTTCACCTCTAAATCAAATCGCAGTAATAAATAATCGAAACCAAACACTTATGGTGGCGCCGGTGGCGGGGATGCATTATGAACAATGAGATGTTGAACATGAGGTAAATAAGAAGAATACGTGATTTAAGGGCCAGAATCTTGGTCAATATTGTTACTTAATTTTTTAGATTTTTTATAATTAATACATCTATCAACGAATGCGAAGCTAAACGAACAACAAATTACACCGTTGAACATTTTAGTTATAAATTAACACAATACTTGTTGGTTTATATATATATATATATATATATATATATATATATATATATATATATATATATATATATATATATATATAGGTTAGGTTCATATGAGACGGTCTAATTTTGTGAGACCGTGAGATGTATTTTTTTATTTTTTATTTATTTTTTAGTTAATTAAAGTTCCAAAAATAATAATTAAAAAATGAATTTTTGGATTTTTCCATTTATTTTGCATTTTAAAATTATTTTTTAGAATATGTACAGTATAATATTCTATTATAATATTTCACGTATTTTTTAAAAAAAATGGATTTTTTTAAATTTTTTTTAGTTAATTCAAGTTCCGAAAATAATATTTAAAAAAAGAATTTTTCGATTTTTCCCTTTATTTTGCATTTTAAAATTATTTTTTAAAATATATCAGTGTAATATTCTATTAGAATATTTCACGTAATTTTCAAAAAAAAACGGGATTTTTTTTATTTTTTTTAGTTAATCAAGTTCCGAAAATAATATTTAAAGAAAGAATTTTTAGATTTTTCCATTTATTTTGCATTTTAAAATTATTTTTAAATTTGATCTCAGATGATGCACCGATTTATTTAACCCGCACAAGAGCTCAACAAATGAACCCACCAGCCCGCCAATTGTTCATGGAGTAGGGTTTCCGGTAGTAGCGACGGTACCTCCAGCCCAAACTCCCTCCGCCCGAGCCACTCCGACCACCTAACTTTTAGATGACTTATAAGTTTTAAGGAGTAGTCACACAACTCCACCTTTCCATAAATGATAGTGACACTATAAACTTTTATGTAGACGTCGTATAAGAGAACCTCTAACGTTTGTCTAGAGAAATATTACCTAGCAAGATGAAAAACATATTATAAAATATTTTATTTCTTAATTTTCTATTTTATTTTTTGATTTGGTTAATATAAGTTTTTTTTACAGAACCAAAATGATTATAATCAATGATGAATATCGGTGGAACGTCCATAATTACATATTACAATATATTATATGTTTTAAAATGATAATAAAAATGACTATAATGCAATGGCGATGTATGTCTCAAAATAACCTAAAAGGAAAAAAAATTATATCTTCTACTAAAAAGTATGAATAGTCAGTCAGATTGATATCTCAAACAAACCAAGAATAACCATTTACATGTTTTCATTGTGAAAAAGTTCCCTACTTTTTGTTCATTACATGAAATTTGAAAAGGATAATTCATGAGATATTTTTATGACTACACGGTTTGTGGTAAGATATTGATTCAGTACCTTGCACACCCTACTACATAACCCCACATTTGTAGGGTCTTAAGTCTCGTAGTTTTTTGTGTGGTTAGGCTATGACACATCATAGCACTTCAGATGGAATCCTATACATATAGTATAGAATCTACCATATAGCAAAATCTATAATATCTTTGTAAGTGATTTTTGAAAAGAAAGTATATTTGCATGCATTGTTCATATGAAAAAGAGGGAATGCGAACATTTGAAAACGAGGAGTTGAGTGAAAACAATATTGCTGCTATTTGTTCTTTAAGATGTCCTCAAATTTCAACTTGTGATATTTACTTTAGGTTTCATTGATTTATTTCAAGGTGTTGAAATAGAATGATTGAAAGAGAGATTACAAAACACCCAAACTTTTGTATTTCTAAAACACCCAAACTTTCATACTTGACAATATAGTTACTCTAAAACATGCTACTTGCATATTCATAAAAACAATATTTTATATTGATAAAGAGATTACAAATAACTGGATACAAACCGACTATTACAAAGTGTTATATATTACACAACTACCCAGGATACTATACATTTATACATACATGATCCCAAAATACAAAAGTAATATTACAACTATTCTAAACCTTCCGACAGTATATGACTATACTGGTTACTTATCTACTGCAATTTGTTAAACATTAAGAGGGTAAGTGGTGACGCTTAGTGAGTTCAATAATATATACAATATAACGTTATGCCATATATATACTTCAATATGGCAGAAGCAAAGAGGAACAAGGAACAACAAGGGCATATGTGAATCATGTGTCAAAGTTTCCATATCAATCATTGATTTGATTCAAAGATCTACAATCAATGACACATAACGATTTCCATACTTGATATACATCAATAAAGCTTCGGCCCAAATGGTACAGAAGACATACACTTTTTGATTAAGCATATTGGTAGATTTCAGGCTTTTAGCCCTATCTAACCTTCTGCCAATGCCAAAGAATAGAAATCATTCTCTTACGGAGACATGTTTTATATGTCCAGAGGCTACATACCAGTACCAATGTGAATCTAAGTCCTTTCAATGATCACATGGTCAAAGGTATTTCTTTGCTATTAAAAATAGCGAATAAAAATAACACGGGAAAATAGCCCGAAATAATAACACTTAAAAGCACATATCACATATAACACATAACATACAATTGTTCCTATATATTAAACTCACTGTGAAATAATCGGGGGTTAAAATAGTAATTTGGGCAGCATTTCGGCTCTAAATAAAACTTCCTTCGTTGAAAACTGGGGGTTTTCTTGATAACCGGGCTCTGCGAAGGTAGAGCTTCAAACCGAAAAGGTAAATTTCTCGGGGTCTTCGGGCACTTCGGGGCATGTTTCGGGTGTTGAAAATGATTTCGGGGCTTTGGGGGAAGTGGAAGTAGTAGAAATATGAGTTTAGGGGTGAAAAGTGACACTTTTCCAACATTTACCAGGGAGGTCTCGCACCCCTTATATGGGGTCGAGGTTCGGATCCGAAGCGAGAGGGAGATGGCAGGTGGCTGCGAAGCTGCGAGTCTCGGTACACGCGGCAGAAGGGCGAGGCTCGGATGCGAGGGTCGGAACAGGTGTGCCCTTCGGATTGGTCCAGCACTTCGGACACGGGGCGGAGTCAGAAGCGAGGCGCGTCGAAAAGCCATTGGACTGCACCCTCGGTCAAATCAGCAAGCAACACGCGTCGAACTCAGTAGGTGACTCACCGAGATGGACCTTATCCATGCAAAAATTCTCGGATTGTGCCCAAATCTTCTAAAATCTATAACTTTCACATACGGGCTCCGTTTTGACGTTTTTTATATGCACGCGTAGGTAAAATTATGCTCTACAACTTTCGTTTAGACTTCGTCGGCTAATTTTCACTTTATTTTTAACAGACCGGGACAGGAAAATCTGTTAAAAATTCATAACTTCTTCATCCGACACCCGTTTTCGTCAGAATTTTTACCGTTGTACTACTAATGAAGAGACATTCAATTCTCATTTAGGTTGTGTCAGCTAAAAATCACTCGATCTAAAATTCGAGTTTTTAGATGTCTACTGCTAAACTAAAACTTAGAAAAATCACAATTTCCTCATACGAAGTCAGATTTTGGCGTTCTTTTTATCGAACTTCTCGGTTTAACGAATACTACAACTTTCATTTAGATTACTAAGGCTAAAATTAGTTTATCAAAAACTCACTTTTTACGTCATTCGGGGTTTTGTCGCGGATCTTCGATTGGTCATAACTTCTTCATTATAACTCGGATTTCGATGAGGTTTTTGCCTAAATGTTTCTAACGGGATTATCTACAACTTTCAATAATAAAATTTTACTTGTTCCAAATTTTATATTTTCGTTAAATTTCACTATTTGACATTTGATTGGAATCTCATAAGACTTTCAATACTTTCTGAATGATTCTAAGCATAGTTTTACTTCAATTCTAGTAAAAACTATCTGTTAGAACTCAACATTCAAATTCACATAATATTTCGTAATATTATTCACTTTTATAATTTACAATACACGATAACTGAACGTGTATGTTACAATATAGATAGTTGCTATGTTATCACATTTTAAAGGAATCAGATCAATATTAGGAACTTCAAATTCTTTTAATAATCTACTAAGCCATGCAAGCTCTGAGCATACTCTTCTCATTGATATGTATTCTGCTTCTGCAGAAGATAATGAAACAGTGGTTTGCTTCTTTGATTTCCATGATATAGGACTCCCACCCATTGTGATAAAGAAACCACTCACATATCTTCTAGTTGTTGGACAAGCTGCCCAATTTGAATCGCAAAAGGCCTCCACTTTATAGTTTTGTTTATTATTGAGAAATATTCCTTGAAAAATGGTTCCTTTCAAATATTTGAGAACATGAATAACAGCATCCATGTGAATTTTGCATGGTTTACTGTTGAATTGACTTAAGAATTGAGTTGTAAAGGCTATATCTGGGCGAGTATGCAATAAAAAGTTCAACTTTCCCACAAGTTGTCTATAGCTTGTTGGATCAAATAAGATTTTTGACTTCTAATATAAATCTTTCAATTTGCTTGGCAACGGAGATGAAACAATTTTTGCATCTTGAGTTAAGTAGGACTCCAATAACTCTTTGATGAATTTGTGTTAATGAATTACCATCCATTTGGGGTAGTGATGAATTCCAAACCCAAAAAGAAATTTATATCACCAAGGTCTTTGATCCTGAATTGATTATCGAGAAAACTCTTAAGAATATTCACTTCTTCATCATTGTCCCCAGTGATAATAACATCATCAACATACACAACAACAATGATGATGGAGGATTCAGCTTTTTTTATGAATAGTCAATGATCATCTAAAGATCTGTGGTACCCTTTGGTGAGAAGAGCATTAGACAATTTTTCATACCATTGTCTTGGTGCTTGCTTTAAGCCATATAAGGATTTATTTAATTTGCAAAGAAGATTGGAAGTTGTATTTTCCATTCCATGTGGCATTTTCATATATACCTCTTCATTTAATTCTCCATGCAAAAATGCATTATTCACATTAAATTGATGAACTTTCCAATTCTTCTTTACTGCTAAACCTACTAAACTTTTAACAGTGTTCAATTTGATGACAGGAGAAAATGTCTCGTGATAATCAAATCCCTTTTTTTTGAGTAAAGCCATTGGCTACAAGTCTGGCTTTGTATCTCTCTATTGACCCATCAGCTTTATATTTCACCTTGTAAACCCATTTGCAAGTAATTGGTCTTTTTCCTTTAGGAAGCTTGACAATTTCCCAAGTTTTGTTAGCATTTAATGCCTGGAATTCCTTTCTCACCGCTTCTTCCCACATAGGATCACCTTTTGGTTGATTGTAGAATAGTGGTTCAACAATTTTGGGAGTGACATGATTGATAATTGAAACATTATTTGAGAAATGCGATCTTGGAACATAATCATTGATGAAGATGTTGGTTATTGTATGACAGCAATCAATAAAATCTTCATTTTGATTAATTACATTGTAACAAATATAATCTTTCAAACGAGTTGAGGGAATAACAGTTCTTATAGATCTTCTAACAGGAACAACTAGAACATGATTGTCATGAACATTGTGGTCTTCATTGTTCATAGAAGAAGAAGTAGCATCCCCATTGTTTGAAATTTGATCATTATTGAGCAAAGACGAATCATCGATACCATCAAAGATATTTGGAAAATATGGATTAATGGATTCATGAATGTTGTGAGTAACAAGATTATGAAGGGGAAAAATGTTTTCAACAAATTTAATATCCCGTGAAATAATGATATCTCTTGTGTTGAGATCAAGAACCATATACACTTTTTGACCAAAAGGGTATCCAATAAAAATGCAAGGTTTGGATCTAAGCATGAATTTATCTATGTTCACATGTATAGTAGAAGTGAAACATAGACATCTAAAAGATTTCAAATTATCCAAATTTGGTTTCTTTTTGAATAAAACCTCATAAGGACTTATATTATCCAAAAGTTTTGAAAGAAATCAATTGATTAAACGAGCAACAGTTAAGACACATTATCCCCAATAACATTTCCAAAGTCTAGATTGAAAGAATAAATCTCTAGACACTTCTAATAAGTGTTTGTGTTTCCTTTCTACAATCCCATTTTGTTGGGGTGTGTAAGGACAAGACTTTTGATGAATGATTCCCAAGGATTGAAAGAATTGAATACCTTCGTTGCTAGAACCGAGTTCAAAAGCATATCACTACGAATGATCTTAATAGTGAGATGAAACTGAGTTTGAACATATTTATCAAAAGCTTGAATAAGAGAGAAAGCATTACTCTTATGTTTAAGTAGATGAATCCAAGTGCATCCACTGTGATCATCAACAATGGTCAAAAAGTACTTGAAACCATTATGTGTGGATTCTTTATATGGACCCCAAATGTCTATATGAACAAGATCAAAAGGTTGTTTGGAATGTGTTTCACTCAATGAAAAAGGCAATTTATGTTGTCTTGCTTGATAACAAATTTTGCAAGATCTGAACAAATCATTAGAACAATATTTGGAAGTCAATGGCATCAATTTCTTTTTATCAAATGGTAAATGTCCTAATCTATAATGCCAAAGATTAGACATATTACAATTATTTTCAAATATACATGATTTCCTGAATCATCCAAAGGATTACCAGTTGTATCCATTGATCCATTAGTGATAGTAGAATTAATTTGAGAAGCGCCTTTGTTGATAAGAAGGTCCATCAATTGTTTGTATTGTTCTTGTGAAATTGTTTGTGAATCATTTGTAGCAGTAACATTGTGAGCAATTGACTCTGTTTTCTTTGTTTTCGTGAACTTGAAGTCTGCTGGAAATCCATGGAGTCTGTAGCATTGAGATTTGATGTGTCCACTCTTCTTATAGTGTGGACAATTCAAATTCTTCTTAGATCCATTGTTCACATGCATTACCATAGACTTTGTGACAAGATTAGGTGTAGATGAAATGCCTCTCTATCATTCTTCATGGATTAAAATAGAATGAATAGTAAAAATAGTAGGAAGATGACTCATTATCAAGATTTGTCCTCTTATAGCTTTATACGAATCGTTTAATCCCATGAGTAACTGAATTAAACGTTGATCTTCCATGAATTTGTTTAGAATAAGAGCATAACTACAAGTACATGTAGGTACATCTTGAATCATCCTTAATTCATCCCAAACACATTTGATTTTGATGAAATATGTTGAGAAATCTTCAGATCATTGACTAATAGAATACAGTTTGTTTCTGAATCTGATATATCATTGCTCCATTAGATTGTGCATACCTTTGATTCAATTCCGCCCAAATTTCTTTTGCGGTTTGAAAGAAAAGGACACTTTCAGCAATATCCTTATTCAATGAGTTCAAGATCCAAGAAATGACCATAGAATTAACACGATCCCAATTTGAAATCAAAGGTGAATCAACTCCAGGAGATGATAGCAATCCATTAACAAAACATAATTTGTTCGTAGCAGTAAGAGCAAGCGTCATCAATCGTTTCCAAGTAGCAAATCCAGTTCCATCGAATACTTTGGATACTAGAATCGTACTCGTACTATCAGACGATCCAAGGAAATAAGGACTAGAAACATCAATTGTAACATTTGATGAAGTATTTGCTTCACTCATGATGACGAATTGAAAAAAAAATGAAGATGAAAAAGAAGAAATTGATCAGAACACCTGCTCTGATACCATGTTGAAATGGAATGATTGAAAGAGAGTTTGAAGGAGAAAGGATGATTGAAGTGATTTCGTTAATCATTAATAAAGGTACATAAGTAATATATACTACAGAGATCAAAAATATCTTCTAACAAACTAACAGACTAGCTAATTACATCTAAATAAAACGATGACGTATTACATCTGAAAGAGAAAAGGAAAGTCAACATTTTGGTTGACTTTTATACTCTAATACAAGGACATAATGGCGATTTCAAGTTAATATGTAAAAAATTGTGATTTTTTTATCGAATTAAAAAAAAATTACAACAAAATGTGGTTTGCTAGCATACCTATTAAAACTTGCATGCTTTGATGTAAGAACGTTAGCATGTTGATGATCAGGTTTAAAGTGTTATTTTGAAAAAAAAAAAATGAAGTCAAGTGCGTTGTCCTTAACATAACATGTAACACTAGTCAAAATAAGTCAATAACAATCACATGTGATTATGCCAATCAAGTAATGTGATTTTGTTAAACTAGTAATGTGATAAACTTAGTATGTAGTTCATGATAAATTCTAATACAAGTATGAACTAGCATACATATTTTATGATACAACTCAAAGTATACGTCCATACGATTACAAAAATTTGGAGAACATCTAAATCTGACTTCGCGTGAAGAAGTTATGATAAACTCCAACACTATAAATCTCTATAACAATAGGAATTTAAAATAGACTTATAATTAGCTATTGGAGTCTAAAAGAAAGTTGTAGTACTCGTAAATACATACGCGTGGATATAAAGAACGTCAAAAAGGGAGTTCGTATGCAAAAATTTTGGCCTTCTGATGATACAACTGTCTGAGAGCGTGACACGTGTCAGAAACCCTTATATGACTGGACTCACGACGTGAGCATCTTCTTTCATGACGTGAGGAGTCGAAACGCCACATTTCGAAGCTAGAAGACACATGGCAAGGCTATGAAGTGATAATTCAAAAGCTCACGACGTGAACAAGGATTTCTCACGACATGAGGAGTCAAACGGACACTAATCGAGCCTAGAAAACACCTGAGAAGACTACGAGATGACTCTTGCCATGGCTCACGACATGAGCATTGATTCTCACGACGTGAGAGGCCAAAAATCAGCCTATAAATAGCCATTCGACTCTAACCTTCCGGAAACCAAAATCTCTTCTCTCTGTCTCGTTTGTTAAAGCCATTTCGCATCCCGAGCCCGACGATCACGAACCGCTGACCGTTTCTAGTTAGATTCTATAAAATCACACTACTAGGGTGAGTTTCACGGTCCCATTTTAAACTTTTTTTTTATCATTCTTCGGGAGAGGATACACGTTTTATATTATTTGCTTATATAAATCATAAATTGTTTATATTGCTTATATAATTTAGTTATATAATTGATATAACAATTTACCATTAAAAACAATCGTTTACATACCTAAAATATTAGTAAACACTACCGTTACTATGCCCACATAATCTAAAATTATATTATGCATTGTCGTTACTCTGCCCGTATAATATCTTTAATTATTATATGATGTCGTTACTCTGTGTCTTTTCTCTGTGTGTTGAGACATATTCATCATCTAAGTATACTTAGCCAAGACCCCTACCTATAATCGTTAAATCTTAAGTAAACGGGAGAGTTATGTATAGATCTATATGGGCTGACACCCCACCTGCGGTTGCTAGCTACAACCATCGACGGTCAAGTCACGAGTGATAACTATCTAAACACTTCGACGTTTGATGAATCGTCGTGAGGGGAAACAACTCGTTTGTAGCTCGATTATGGGAACTCATTGTAACCTTGATAGACACACCTTAATCAAACAATTACATAACTTAAATTAATACTCATATATAGTAAAACATACTTTCGGTCAAGAAAGTACACTTATAACAAACACACTTTCGCTCAAGAAAGGACATATGTATTAGGTTGGAGGGAGTGGTGTCACCGAAACCGCACTCCCTTCACCGCCGCATAAGCGTCACTTCACTTTTTACCACACAAGTGTGGTTTCTTGCCACACCAAGGGAGTGGTGGCACACCTTTATTTATTTAGTCTAAATTATTTTAATTTAATAAAACTTCTTTTTTAATAAAAAAAACATAATTTTAAAAAGATAATATTTCATTAATTAAAAATACAAATACCATACATTGATTAACTTAAAAAAAAAACCTAAAAATTTAGAAAAGCAAATTAGAAACACACAACCTACAACTTATTAAAAAAACACACACCAAACGATTAAAAACTTGAAAAAAAAAAACTAAAAGTTAGCCACGATTTGCGTAACATTTTTTGACTTCCTCCTTCATCGCCAAAATAACTTGAAGCTCGTCCCTGGTCATATTCGACGTGTCCAATGATAGTACTCACATGTCATTGTCCCTTCGTTTCCGAAGCTCTGTTTCAGAAGCAATTTGCAAAATCCTGTTCATTCTATCTTTTATACCCTTCATGTTGGCCCCCATTTCTTTCAACTCATCTGAATCTGACGCTTTGTTTTTTCCTTTACTTTTTGCTTTGTCTTTTCCCATTGGTCGGGAAGGTGGTGAAACTCGAACAAGTTCATCTTTGTTCGGATAAAATTGAACACGAGCATCTGATGTAGTTTGGTCGGACTTAGATGTTCTGCTGCGTTTTGAACCACTATCTATATGCTCGTCTGACGTTTTGCTACTTTGTCATTTCTTGTTATCTTTCAAAAAATTCCAAACGTTAAGAAACTTGAAAGCCTTCAGGTTTTCTTTTTGATACACTTTTAGCACTTTCATCAAAATTACATCATCGTTTTCTCCACTTTTCATTGACGTTTCATGTTGTTATATAAATCATTAAACAATATAATTTTCTTGTTCATTTTCCCCCATTTCGAGTACACGGGATGTTTTGAACGGTTTTCTCCACGGTTCATTCCTTTATGGAACCTATGTATTACGCGAATCCACAAGCGGTCATGCTTTTGGTCTTTTCCAACAGTTGCATCTTCTGAAATATCGATTCAAGATTGTGTCAACACTAACATTTCTAGGGGTTCCCAATATTTAGCCTCCACTTTCTCTTTTCTTTTAGTTGCTGCTCGAGTGGGCTGAGTTTCTGTAACGAATTCCAGTTCAGAATAAAAAAACGACCGTTTGTGGTTGTGTTTGTGTTTGTTGAACAAACTCGGGTTGAGATAAAAATCAAGTGGATTAAAATATGTGTTGGTTTGTAGTAATGGTTGTGTTTGTGGTAGTGGTCGTGGTGAAAAATACGGAAGCATACCGTCATAGTGGTAATACAGAGGTGAAAAAATCGGTTGATCAAATGAAGGTATTGAGGTTGTGGTGTTTCTAACAAGTGTTTTTTTTTTTTTTTTTTTTTTTTTAGCTGGGCATTTTGGAAGAAGACATTTTCAAATAAAAAAAAATGGAGGAAAAGAGAGTAAAATTGTAAGGATTTTGGTTGAAGGTACACTTTCCGTAAAAATACTTTTGGTATAAAAGTACACTTTTTTGTAAACATACTTTTTGTATAAAAGTATACTTTCCGTAAACATACTTTTGGTATAAAAGTACACTCTCAGTGAGCATACTTTTGTATTAAAGTATACTCTTTATAAACAAACTTTTGGTATAAAAGTACACTTTTTATAAACATATTTTTGGTATAAAAGTACACATTTCCTAAACATACTTTTATATAAAAGTACACTTTTCGTAAACGTACTTTTGGTATAAAAGTACAATTTTTGTAAACATACTTTTGATATAAAAGTACACTTTCCGTAAACATACTTTTGGTATAAAAGTACATTCTCAGTGAACATACTTTTGTATAAAAATACATTTTCCGTAAACATACTTTTGGTATACACTTTCCGTAAACATACTTTTGGTATAAAAGTACACTTTTCATAAACATATATTTTTGTATAAAGGCACACTTTCCATAAACTTACTTTTAGTATAAAAATACTCTTTCAGTAAACATATGTTTATGTAAAAGTACATATTCAGTAAACATACTTTTGGTATAAAAGTATTTTCGATACAAATACTACAAACCTGTGGATTCACCAACTTTATGTTGACGTATTTTTAAAACGCATGTGTTTTCAGAAACTTGATCAGCTGGAAAAATATCTCTCTATTATTAATAAAGGTATGTAGTTTATAAAATTCTTTTGTACTATTCAATATATATTATATAACTATGATACAAGGAATGACGTTACACTGTCCGATGTTTTTACTGCCGACCGATGTGTGACATAGCATGATTCTTTTTAGATCAATATAAAAATAAAAATAATAAACCAAGTTAAGTAGGGGCCATTAATGATATTTAGTTACTATACATCAAAAGAAGGTTCTCACTCTAGCGACAATGAATTATTGAGTTAATTTTTAATTGAAGTTATGTTTTTGAAAAAAATATTTACCATATAGATATAGTTATAAAAATATTTATCAAATAAGTGTAGTTTTAAAATTTTAATTTTTTTTCTTAAAATTTCAATTGTTTTAATTATTTTGCTGTTTTTTTAGCATACTTTTTATACTTTCTTTTTTACTTTTTGCTATAAAAAATGTGGTTGTTTTGTTTATATACATCAAACAAGAGAAAAAAATGGTTTTTTTAGTTACTACATCTATGTATTTAAAACTAATATATACCACATCAATTGTTTGATTTTATAATTGTTTTCCCCTAATGTTACGCTTTATTAATATATTAATTATTCAGATGGTTTTTACTTAAAATAACATATATTGGTTTATATAAAAAAAATTGTTTGTTAGTTTTTATAAGAAGTCCTTTTTGGTTTCGATTAAAAAAATTGTTGATAAAAAGTTTTAGATACAAAACCAACAATTGCTTCTTAAAAAATAAATAACATCGAAATAGTTTCTTCCGATAACTATTATCGGAAAAAAATTAAAAGGAATAAGACATAAAGTTGAATGAACCAAACAAAAAGATATTAAATATGTGTTCATTTATTTTGTTTGGTTCATTCCATTTTATGTCTTATTTTTTTAACTTTTTTTTTCAAATAGTGGTTATCGTAACAAACTATTTCGATATATATATATATATATATATATATATATATATATATATATATATATATATATATATATATATATATATATATATATATATGTGTGTGTGTGTTTATTTTGTTTTGTATTTGTTAGAAGTGATTGTTGGTTTTTACTTAAAACATTGTACCAATATTTTTTTTAATCTAAACCAACAAGGACTTATAAAAACTAACAAACAACTTTTTTTCAATATAAACCAATAAATATCATCTTAAGTAAAAACCATTTAAATAATTTATATTAATAAACCGGAACATTGTTGGAAAACAATTCTAAAATTAAACTATTTAACTAAAATTGATTCAGTATATATTAGTTTTAAATACATACATGTCGAAAGAAAATATACAACATTCTTTCTTTCTATATATCTAGAGTTTAGATGCAACAAGAAAAAAAAATCTTTTTTTTCAACGAATAATACAAAACAATAAAAAAATGATTTTTTGTCTCGTGTAGATACTATAATAATAATTAAAAAAACATTCTCGTTTTTTTTTGGGTGTTCTAATCCGTCGACCAGTGTACAAACCATTTTTTTTCTTTTCTCTTTTGTTTGTTGTATATAAACAAAAAACACCTTTTTATAGCAAAAAGTAAAAAAGAAAGTAATATATATATATATATATATATATATATATATATATATATATATATATATATATATATATATATATATATAAAAACATCAAAATGATTAAAAAAAACTAGGACTTTAAGAAAAAATAAAAAATTTAAAATTATACCTATTTGGTAAATATTTTTAATATTACAACTATTTGGTAAAAAAAATTTTCAAAAACACCATTTTGGTAAAAAAAAAAAAAAAAAAAAAAAAAAAAAAAAAAAAAAAACTCATGAATACACCTATTTGGTAAATATATTTTTTTTTTCAAAAACACCATTTTGGTCAAAAAGTCATGAATTATTAGTGAGAAATTAAGTAACCTTCTACCTTTTGCTCTACCTTTTCATATTAGGTATACCAAATAGATTCTGGCCTATCAGCAAGGAGTTACTCTTTCAAATAAGACGTTATGAGTTCAAGTCTTACTAATGTAACATCTTGTTTCATGTCATTTCTTATTTCATAATCGTGGGCCGAAAGTCGATTGTGTAAAGGTTCTAGGCCTTAAAGAGGTAAGTTTAGTTCTTGTGAAAGTCGACTGTGTAAAGGCTCTAGGCCTTAAAGAGGTAAGTTTAGTCCTCGAGTGCGAGTGTTGACATACCTCGGTGTACAGGGTGCGTACTTCGGATGAGTCCGATGACTCGTCTTCGGATAATACCGGGATTTAATAATTAAATTTAATTATTAATTATTTAATAAACTTCGAAAATTCATATCTTCTTCATACGAACTCCGTTTTCGACGTTCTTTATATCCACGCGAAGGTGAGACTACGCTCTACAACTTTAGTTTAGACTCCGTTGGCTAATTTTGAATTTATTTTTATTATTTATTTTTAATAGGCCGGGACAGAAAATTTCGTTATAAATTCATAACTTCTTCGTTTGACGTCTGTTCTCGCCTAACTTTTTATCGCTTCGATACTAACAACGAGATCCTCGATTCTTGTTTAGATCACTAAAGCTAAATATCGCTCTAACGTAAATTTCACTTTTTACGTCATTCAGCGTTGCCGGTTCTGTCGCGAAACTTCGACAGGTCATAACTTATTCGTTATAACTCGGATTTCGGCATTCTTTATATCTTCGGAAACCTTGTTTCAACTACTACAACATTATCCAAAGACATCAAGTTTATTTTATAATTAAATTTTGACGCTTATTTTTATTCTTAATTAATCAAACCACATAATTAAGCAATTAAGCACAAAACACATAATACTCAAATAATACACTTCTATTATTTCAAAACGGGTTACAAAGGTTAACCTAGACTATTATATCAACATTAATGATAGGCCCAGAAACACGGGCGTTACAATTCTCTCAACCTTAGAATGATTCCGTCCCCGGAATCACACATCAACAAACAAATGCGGATAGCGACCCATCATGTCACTCTCCGTCTCCCAGGTGAGATTCGCCCCATTCATGTGTTTCCATCGGACAAGCACTAACTCGACCATCTTGCGTCGCAACTTCTTAGTCTTTCAGTCAACAATTGCCTTTGGTTCTTCAATCAACCTTTTGTTCTCATCGATTCTCAACTCCGAAAGTGGAGTCATGTCGGGAACTTCCCCTGTGAACTTCCGTAAATAACACACATGAAAAGTGTTATGAATTCCATTCAGTTCTTCTGGTAGTTCGAGCTTGTAAGCTTGGTTCCCAATCCTCTGAATAACTTTAAACGATCCAATAAACCTTGGACTTAATTTTCCCCTTTTTCCAAATCTTATAAGTCCCTTCCACAGCGAGACTTTAAGCAAAACTGAATCCCCAACTTCAAAAGTCATCGGTCTTTGCTTTTTGTCAGCATAGCTCTTTTGACGATCATGAGATGGTAACATTATTTCTTTAATTATTTTCAACTTTTCAGAAGTTTGATGAACCATCTCCGATCCCATAAACTGCTTTTCCCCAGCCTCAAGCCAACAAGACGGCGTATGGCACTTTTGTCCATACAAAGCTTGGTAAGGTGCCATCTTAATGCTCGAGTGGAAACTATTATTGTAGGAAAATTCTACCAACGGTAAATGTTCATCCCAGTTACCTAGGAATTCCAAGGTACATGCTCTTAGCATATCTTCAAGCGTTTGTATCGTTCGTTCGCTCTGGCCATCAGTCTGCGGATGGTAAGCTGTACTTAAACACAACTTGGTACCCATTTCCTCTTGTAGACTATTCCAAAACCTCGAGGTGAAACGGCTATCACGATCCGATACAATCCTTAATGGAACACCGTGAAGCCTCACAATTTCCTTCACATAAGAATTTGAAAGCTTCTCCATAGACCATTTCTCCTTGGCTGCTATGAAATGCGCACTCTTATTGAATCGATCAACAACCACCCAAATCATGTCGTGTCCATTCTTTGTTCTGGGCAGTTTAGTGAAAAAATCCATAACAATATCTTCCCACTTACCCATAGGCACAAGCAATGGTTCTAAACTCCCGTACGGTTTCTGATGTTGTGTCTTGACTCTTGCACAAGTCACACACTCAGCCACATACTTGGCAACATCAAGCTTCATCGTCGGCCACCAGTAGTAGGGTTTCAGGTCCCTGTACATTTTAGTGCTACCGGGATGAATCGAGTACATGGTTTTGTGAGCTTCTTCCATCAGAAGATCCCTGACTCCTCCTGTCTTAGGTATCCAAATCCGATCCTGGAACACCTTCAGTCCATGACTGTTTACACCGAACACCAACGTTTTTCCCAAACGTTCCTCCTTTCGGTCATTCTTCTCAGAAGCTTCACTTTGAGCTTTATACTTTCCAAAATAGTCGAGACAACTTCAATTCTCAACGTTCTTGGCCTTTTTCTCTCAACATTGACTTTCTGACTGAGAGCATCAGCAACAACATTAGCTTTACCGGGATGGTAAAGTATCTCACAGTCGTAGTCCTTGAGTAACTCTAGCCAGCGTCGTTGCCTCATATTTAACTCTTTCTAATTGAAGAGATATTGGAGACTCTTATGATCAGTGAAAATTTTGCACTTCGTGCCATAGAGGTAATGCCTCCATATCTTCAGAGCGAAAACTACCGCTGCCAACTCCAAATCATGAGTCAGGTAGTTCTTTTCATGCTCTTTCAGCTGTCGAGACTCATATTCTATCACCTTTTCTCTTTGGGTCAAAACATAACCCAATCCAACCCCATACGCATCGCTATAAACAGTGAAGTCTTCAACTCCATCGGGTAGAGAAAGTATCGGTGCCTCGCATAGTTTCTTCTTTAGCTTCTCGAATGCTTCTTTATGCTTCTCACTCCAAGCATAAGTAGCTCCTTTGTGGGTCAAAGCTGTCAACGGAGTAGCGATCGAAGAAAAGCCTTGGATAAACCTTCGGTAATATCCGGCTAATCCCAAAAAGCTTCGGATCTCCGTGGGACTTTTCGGTTGTTCCCACTTCATCACAGCTTCGATCTTCGTTGGATCAACCATTATCCCTTCTTGGTTGACCACGTGACCCAATAATTGGACTTCACGAATCTAAAAATCACATTTGGAGAACTTAGCATACAACTTCTCCTTCTTCAAGACTTCTAACACTTCTCGCAAGTGTCTGCCATGCTCCTCCTGGATTTTCGAGTAAGTCAGAATGTCATCTATGAACACTATCACAGATTTATCAAGGCACAGATTACAAACTCTGTTCATTAAATCCATGAATGCTGTTGGAGCATTGGTTAGTCCAAACGACATAACCAAAAACTCGTAGTGTCCATATCGGGTTCTGAATGCAGTCTTCTCTATATCCTGTTCTCTTACTTTCAGCTGATGATATCCTGACCTTAGGTTGATCTTCGAGAAATAGCTCGAACCTTGTAGTTGATCGAATAGGTCATCAATCCTCGGCAACGGATATCTATTCTTTATTGTTGCCTTATTCAGCTCTCGGTAATCGATGCACATTCTCATACTTCCATCTTTCTTCTTCACAAATAACACCGGAGCTCCCCAGGGTGATGAACTAGGTATAATGAAACCTTTTTCCAATAACTCCTGAAGTTGCATCATCAATTCCTTCATCTCCGTCGGTGCTAATCGATAAGGTGATTTTGCAATTGGCGTTGTTCCTGGTAACAGGTCAATTCTGAACTCCACTTGTCTATCAGGTGGTAATCCAGGAAGATCTTCAGGAAATACTTCCGGATAATCACACACCACAGGAATACTCTGCATCACCTTCTTTTCCTTCTTAGCATCAATCACGAATGCTAAATATGATGTACATCCCTTGGTCAAACACTTTTTTGTTGGATTAGTGTCTAAGTCCATAACTATTTTGGTATGTACTTGACCCGATGGTGCATGGTCCTTTTGGGTTGCCTTCACCAAAGCAACTTGATTGGAGAAATATATATTAAAGGAGAAATCATATTTGCTTAATTAATATTGGTCAATAATTAATTAGGAATTAATTTTGTGATCAAGTGTAATTAATTAAACTAGAGGGGCTGAATTGTAATTATGTGATAGTTACAAAATATGGTAATGGTTATCCTAAATATGGGTTGAACGAATTCAAGGAGATAAGGATCCTTGAAATTGTCCAAAGGATAAAGGATAAGGGTTTTCAAGGCTTATCTTATGGTTGCTTTGTGGATAAGCAACTAGATAAGGATAATGACTGAAACCCTATCTCTACACCTATATAAAGACCCTAAGGCCTTAGAATTCGTGTACTTGTTCCCAAGAAGTCTTAAGGACGAATTCTAACCTCTCTCCTCTCTCTTTATACCTTCTCCATTTGCTCTTGGTGTTTGTAAGCCATTAGAGGAGTGACACTTGTGACTCTAAGCATTCCAAAGTCAATTTAAGGTGGAATTAGGATTGTTATTGCTATATAACAATCAAGGTATGTTCTTAAACCCATTCATATGTTAATATCGATTTAATATACTAGAATTAGGGTTTATAGTCTTGGATTCAAAGCATGTACAATAGAGAAACCTAGATCCAAGCATTAGGGTTTGTATGAGCACATAGGATGTCTTATGACCAAAACCCATCGGTGGTATCAGAGCCATTGGTTTGGTTTCAATTGTATGAACTTGATATATTAGGGTTTATTGCCAATAAACCCTAAGAGGCAAGGGTTTTTCGAGATTAGGGTTTGCAAACCCTAATTTGCAAGAGTTTGAATAAGATCTTCAAATCCTTTCCTTAAACCCTTAAATTTCGAAATCTAGGGTTTGTTATAATCCCTTGTTTTTCGAAATTTGCCTCCTCCCCAAGATAAGATCCTAATTTTTAGGGATTTAGATTATCCCATATCTTGTAATTATCCTCTAATTGTTATATATGGTAATTCAAGATCTTGCATTATCCATCCATATTTTCGAAATCTATATAGATATTTAAGGGATTAGGACAACTTAAATGTATAAATGGTAATTATCCTCATTATTTAGATAATCCCTTATGATTTAATAATTTAATTAATAGTCTAATTTAAGATAATTAGTAAATCAAGAGTTTTAATATTTAAAATTTTAAATTTAAATGTCATAAATTCGAAATTTTAAGATAGATTAAAACTAAATTGTTTTGAAATGTTTCAAAACTTGCCCTCAAGTTTTGGAATTTAAAAGTTGATTAGGAATGTTAAATTCTAAAACCCTAGTAATGTTTTGAAAAGTTGAAATCACACCCTTATGGTTTTGTTAATCAATTAAGGTGTATAATTAAAAGAAGTTTAATAAATCCATAAAAGTTTAGGTTTACAATTTAATTGAATTAAAAGTATAATTGTTAAATTTGATCACCTAATATTTTAAAAGTGTAAAATGCACCCTATACTATATATAACATTAAAAGTCTAACATTATATATATGTATGAGTAAAAGTTAGTCTTACCGTTAGTAGGCCTCATTCACGAAGCTGGTCTATAAGGGGTGTTTAAGGAAATTGCCTATAAAATAGCGATTGAATGGGTATCCACTCTTACCCACCGCACTCTTGACTAGTGGAGGGTCGTTAGCCGATCGGGTAGGATAGGACGAAACCTTCCATTATAAGTATAATGAAATACAAAGTAACTAAATGTTTTTCTAATTCCCAATCTTAGTTACTTAGGTAAAAGTGAATTGATGCAATTCCATGAAATTACACTTTGTGCCCTTGCGAAGACGTTAGTGGAGCGTGTGTGGTTTACCGGCACACTAAATGGTCCTAAGCAAAGGTTGCAAAGGGTGACTCAATGTTTGTCATAGTTCGGTGGAGCGTGTGTGGTTTACCGGCACATCGAATGGGTGATTGTAACATGTGAGGGCACCATGTAAGTTTGCATGGTTATTCACACCCGCTTTGTGGTCCTCGGCATCCCAGTCACAAACAAGAGGGGCATATCGAGATTTAAACATGCCATTGAAAGTTCAATGAATCTCAAAGGATCTAGGAGTTTTCATAGATTTAAAACTTAAATTTCTTTTTCGTTTTTCATGGTGGAAATTAGTGAATCGTCATTCACTTACCTTCAAATATTTTGCAACTAGATTATGGCATCCCTTTTCTAGGTTGTAGCGTATTGTGTTGGGTCCTAGCCTTAGTATCTCATTTGGGTGATTTACTAACGACTCAATCGATCAACTAACTTGAATTTGTTTTCTCCCGTTTTGTAGATGTCAAAGTTCGACAATCATGGTCTTCCCAAATCCCGTGGAACAAGCATTCCACATGAAGATGATATTCCATGATTCGATCGAGGAACAAGAAATCATGCTTCACTTCCTCCTCCTCCTCCTCCAATTTTTCTCCCTAACCCACAAGATCAAAGAATTGAAAGGTTCAATATCACTAAGGCCCTATTGGAAATGAAACATGAAGATGGTAAATCTGTGTGTGCCCACATTCTAGGAATGAAATCACACATCGATAGGTTGATTATGTTGGGGGTGTCATTCCCGAATGAGTTGGCTGTAAATTGGGTTTTGCAGTCACTTCCTGAATCATATAATGAGCTCAAAAGAAAGTATTATATGATGGATCATGACGACAACCTCATTGACCTAACCTACATGCTCATTGCTGCTGAATCAGAAATGATTTGGCGAAGCAATGGAGCGTATTTGTTGGGAGAGTCAACCGACCATGCTTCTGAGGACGTTCAAGGAGAACCGATCTGCGTTTGCTGCCAAGAGAAAGGGCGTTGGATAGAAGTCTGCCCCAAGAGCCTGAAAATTCCAAAGATGGGAGAGTCAAACAGTATGACTGCGCTTCAGGTAAAATCCACTATCTAACTTCGTTAAGTTCCTATTCATTGATTCAAATACATGATGTGATAAGATTGCATTTGAATGTTTTGCAGGATCGGTGAAAAGAAAGGAATCTTGATAAGAGAGCATAATGAATCTAATCACAAGAGATGGATCTCGATCGCATGGACTTGAAGATTGGATTTTGAGCTTAGATAGTTATGATAGAGTTGTTAGAAATTTTCTTTTTACGTAGTTTTCAATAGATTTTGCATTGTAAGGACAAATGTTTTTCCGCTGCTTTTATAAATAAAATAAATTTTGTTTGACTTATTTATTTATTTGTTTACTTCCTTGCAATGAAATCGTTATGAAAATTGATGTTTGCATATTTCTACAACGAATGAATATGATTCTTAGTTATGTTATGGAAATGTCGAGAATTTGCCAAATAGGGAGAGTTTCTCATTGCCCAAAGTTTCAATTGGACTGAAATTTGGAATCACGCAACTTGATTGCATGGTGAATGAGAAATTTCATATTTGGAAATTAGACAAATTCGTTGACAAAGTGTCAAGTGAAGGACTAGGAGATCGAGTACACAAAGTTGTGTGTTGATCAAGTTCACCATAAGAGTAACAAAGATATTCGTCATGATTTACTATAGGTTTAGTAAATATGATTATACTTACAAGATTAAGTGTAATTCTGAATTGATTAAAGGTTTTAGATCAATAGTAGAACGAATAGGAAGAATCAAGTAGGCAGAAAGATAAAAGTTTCTCCATTCTAAGAAGAAGGGAGAGTACCTTTTATGCTTTATGATAGGTCTTAATGATTAAGAACCATATCTCAATTGATCCTCTAAGTAAGTCTTAGTACAATTGTATGTTTAAGAAGAGGAATCAAGGATTGAAGAAATGGTCTATCATACTTTGTTCCAATAACAAGTCTTAAAGTTAAGATTGTGACAATGAGTAAAAGGTATTAAAGGTTTATAACCTTCATTAAATGTGGTAAGTTGTGATGTCTTGAATAAGACAAAGACCAACTTGGACCAATTTATGAAGTGTTTTGATAAAAGCTACACTAACTCTTGAATATTTGTTTGTCAAGAAATGGTTAATAACAAGAGAATCTTATATGTCAAGGAGTCAGTGGGAGTCTTAATGGTATTGAAAAGTTTCAAGAAAAAATCAAATAAACCTTATCGATCATCACTAGCACACGAGTTGAGTTTTACAACCTAACGTGTTGGCGATATTTTGATTCTGTGCTGTTCCAATTGAGTTAATTATGCATGTGAGTCCTATGAGTACTCATTTTGAACGCATAAAAGGCAAAGCACCTTGATCAATGAAAGGTACATTGATAGGAAAAGGGTGACATGCTTAACTACTTGAAAGACGTGGTGGGCAGCTGTGCTACCATAAGGCAAGAAATCAAGATTAAAAAAGGCTCGGTCCATATGAGTTTGAATTTGTCGTAAACTTTGGTTTTAACAAATTCACATGGATAGGAACAAATACACCATTTAAATCTAAGTGTCATAAGATTTCCTCCTTCATGAAAAGATTGTGAGGAAATGCTTTCACTAAGAAAGATTTTAAGAAGATAGTGATTGTAAAATTGCATTCTCGAATTCGATCATGGTTACGATATCCCTTTCCATAATTTGAATTGTAAGGTTTGGCAATTAGTATTAATTGTTGAGACACACATATGAACTATCTAAAGGCAAAGGTGTATAAGTTCAAGAAGCCTTGATAAAAGATTATCAAAGCACTAAGTATTAGAAACATGGACTTAAGAAATTCAATAGGTATTGTCTTTCTGAAAGTTAAGAAGTTTATGAATACATGTCGAAACTAGTGGGAGCATAAGTGTTATGTTTTATAGTAATCATCATGATAGTGGGAGCATAAAAATTATGATTGTATGATTATTATAGAAAGTATTGCAAGTTGGCAATATTAATTATAGAAAAACAAGAGTTATACCTTGCAAAGTCGTAATGGTTGTAAAGTTGTTTTGCTATAATTAAGGGAGAGAATATTATGCTTCATTTCAAATCTAAAGGATTAGGTTGAGAAATGTTGATAAATTTAGTCAAAGGTACATAGTGTCACTCTCCACCTTAGAATGATTCCGTCCCCGGAATCACACATCAACAAATAAATGCGGATAGCGACCCATCATGTCACTCTCCGTCTCCCAGGTGAGATTCGCCCCATTCGTGTGTTTCCATCGGACAAGCACTAACTCGACCATCTTGCGTCGCAACTTCTTAGTCTTTCAGTCAACAATTGCCTTTGGTTATTCAATCAACCTTTTGTTCTCATCGATTCTCAACTCCGAAAGTGGAATCATGTCGGGAACTTCCCCCGTGAACTTCCGTAAATAACACACATGAAAAGTGTTATGAATTCCATTCAGTTCTTCTGGTAGTTCGAGCTTGTAAGCTTGGTTCCCAATCCTCTGAATAACTTTAAACGGTCCAATAAACCTTGGACTTAATTTTTCCCTTTTTCCAAATCTTATAAGTCCCTTCCACGGCGAGACTTTAAGCAAAACCGAATCCCCAACTTCAAAAGTCATCGGTCTTTGCTTTTTGTCAGCATAGCTCTTTTGACGATCATGAGCTGGTAACATTATTTCTTTAATTATTTTCAACTTTTCAGAAGTTTGATGAACCATCTCCGGTCCCATAAACTGCTTTTCCCCAGCCTCAAGCCAACAAGACGGCGTATGACACTTTTGTCCATACAAAGCTTGGTAAGGTGCCATCTTAATGCTCGAGTGGAAACTATTATTGTAGGAAAATTCTACCAACGGTAAATGTTCATCCCAGTTACCTAGAAATTCCAAGGTACATGCTCTTAGCATATCTTCAAGCGTTTGTATCGTTCGTTCGCTTTTGCCATCAGTCTGCGGATGGTAAGCTGTACTTAAACACAACTTGGTACCCATTTCCTCTTGTAGACTATTCCAAAACCTCGAGGTGAAACGGCTATCACGATCCGATACAATCCTTAATGGAACACCGTGAAGCCTCACAATTTCCTTCACATAAGAATTTGAAAGCTTCTCCATAGACCATTTCTCCTTGGCTGCTATGAAATGCGCACTCTTATTGAATCGATCAACAACCACCCAAATCATGTCGTGTCCATTCTTTGTTCTGGGCAGTTTAGTGAAAAAATCCATAACAATATCTTCCCACTTACCCATAGGCACAAGCAATGGTTCTAAACTCCCGTACGGTTTCTGATGTTGTGTCTTGACTCTTGCACAAGTCACACACTCAGCCACATACTTGGCAACATCAAGCTTCATCGTCGGCCACCAGTAGTAGGGTTTCAGGTCCCTGTACATTTTAGTGCTACCGGGATGAATCGAGTACATGGTTTTGTGAGCTTCTTCCATCAGAAGATCCCTGACTCCTCCTGTCTTAGGTATCCAAATCCGATCCTGGAACACCTTCAGTCCATGACTGTTTACACCGAACACCAACGTTTTTCCCAAACGTTCCTCCTTTCGGTCATTCTTCTCAGAAGCTTCACTTTGAGCTTTATACTTTCCAAAATAGTCGAGACAACTTCAATTCTCAACGTTCTTGGCCTTTTTCTCTCAACATTGACTTTCTGACTGAGAGCATCAGCAACAACATTAGCTTTACCGGGATGGTAAAGTATCTCACAGTCGTAGTCCTTGAGTAACTCTAGCCAGCGTCGTTGCCTCATATTTAACTCTTTCTGATTGAAGAGATATTGGAGACTCTTATGATCAGTGAAAATTTTGCACTTCGTGCCATAGAGGTAATGCCTCCATATCTTCAGAGCGAAAACTACCGCTGCCAACTCCAAATCATGAGTCAGGTAGTTCTTTTCATGCTCTTTCAGCTGTCGAGACTCATATTCTATCACCTTTTCTCTTTGGGTCAAAACACAACCCAATCCAACCCCATACGCATCGCTATAAACAGTGAAGTCTTCAACTCCATCGGGTAGAGAAAGTATCGGTGCCTCGCATAGTTTCTTCTTTAGCTTCTCGAATGCTTCTTTATGCTTCTCACTCCAAGCATAAGTAGCTCCTTTGTGGGTCAAAGCTGTCAACGGAGTAGCGATCGAAGAAAAGCCTTGGATAAACCTTCGGTAATATCCGGCTAATCCCAAAAAGCTTCGGATCTCCGTGGGACTTTTCGGTTGTTCCCACTTCATCACAGCTTCGATCTTCGTTGGATCAACCATTATCCCTTCTTGGTTGACCACGTGACCCAATAATTGGACTTCACGAATCTAAAAATCACATTTGGAGAACTTAGCATACAACTTCTCCTTCTTCAAGACTTCTAACACTTCTCGCAAGTGTCTGCCATGCTCCTCCTGGATTTTCGAGTAAGTCAGAATGTCATCTATGAACACTATCACAGATTTATCAAGGCACGGATTACAAACTCTGTTCATTAAATCCATGAATGTTGTTGGAGCATTGGTTAGTCCAAACGACATAACCAAAAACTCGTAGTGTCCATATCGGGTTCTGAATGCAGTCTTCTCTATATCCTGTTCTCTTACTTTCAGCTGATGATATCCTGACCTTAGGTTGATCTTCGAGAAATAGCTCGAACCTTGTAGTTGATCGAATAGGTCATCAATCCTCGGCAACGGATATCTATTCTTTATTGTTGCCTTATTCAACTCTCGGTAATCGATGCACATTCTCATACTTCCATCTTTCTTCTTCACAAATAACACCGGAGCTCCCCAGGGTGATGAACTAGGTATAATGAAACCTTTTTCCAATAACTCCTGAAGTTGCATCATCAATTCCTTCATCTCCGTCGGTGCTAATCGATAAGGTGATTTTGCAATTGGCGTTGTTCCTGGTAACAGGTCAATTCTGAACTCCACTTGTCTATCAGGTGGTAATCCAGGAAGATCTTCAGGAAATACTTCCGGATAATCACACACCACAGGAATACTCTGCATCACCTTCTTTTCCTTCTTAGCATCAATCACGAATGCTAAATATGATGTACATCCCTTGGTCAAACACTTTTTTGTTGGATTAGTGTCTAAGTCCATAACTATTTTGGTATGTACTTGACCCGATGGCGCATGGTCCTTTTGGGTTGCCTTCACCAAAGCAACTTGATTGGAGAAATATATATTAAAGGAGAAATCATATTTGCTTAATTAATATTGGTCAATAATTAATTAGGAATTAATTTTGTGATCAAGTGTAATTAATTAAACTAGAGGGGCTGAATTGTAATTATGTGATAGTTACAAAATATGGTAATGGTTATCCTAAATATGGGTTGAACGAATTCAAGGAGATAAGGATCCTTGAAATCATCCAAAGGATAAAGGATAAGGGTTTTCAAGGCTTATCTTATGGTTGCTTTGTGGATAAGCAACTAGATAAGAATAATGACTGAAACCCTATCTCTACACCTATATAAAGACCCTAAGGCCTTAGAATTTGTGTACTTGTTCCCAAGAAGTCTTAAGGACGAATTCTAACCCATCTCCTCTCTCTTTATACCTTCTCCATTTGCTCTTGGTGTTTGTAAGCCATTAGAGGAGTGACACTTGTGACTCTAAGCATTCCAAAGTCAATTCAAGGTGGAATTAGGATTGTTATTGTTATATAACAATCAAGGTATGTTCTTAAACCCATTCATATGTTAATATCGATTTAATATACTAGAATTAGGGTTTATAGTCTTGGATTCAAAGCATGTACAATAGAGAAACCTAGATCCAAGCATTAGGGTTTGTATGAGCACATAGGATGTCTTATGACCAAAACCCATCATTTTTAGCTTTCATTAGGGAAATGATTCCAGAATTCACTCGGCGTTTGTCCCCATACACCATAAATGATTTCTTCCCAAGCGGGTTCACTTTCACTATCTTCTTCTTGCACAAAATCTCGACGTCATTGGTGCTAAGCCAATCCATTCCCAAAACGATGTCGAAACCGTTAAATTCGATGGGCAATAATTCCTCGTGGAACTTATTCCCATTCAGATCGATTAAGATGTTTTTCATATGATGGCTAACAGGTACAAACTTGCCACTAGCAACTTCGACTAATAAAGCATTATCTAGTCTATCAACAGGCAAAGCTAGTTTTCTACCAAATTCATGCGATATAAAGGAGTAGTTGGCTCCAGAATCAAATAAAATTTGGGCAGGCAATTTGTTTACGAGAAAGGTACCTGAAGCGACATCAGCTTCATCTTTAGCGGCTTCCTGTGTCATCTGGAATGCTCTCGCCTTTTAGCTTTGGCGGAATGTTGGGTCTAGCTACCTCCTTCTTCTTCGGGTAGTCCCTCGACATGTGTCCCTCCTCACCACAACCATAACAAACTTTCTTAGTGAGGGTACATTCATTGGCATAGTGACCTGGCTTTCCACACTTGTAGCATGTAGCCATTACCTCACATTTTCCATGATGCTTCTTCTTACATTTGTCGCACCATTTCGCTTCGCCTCCACTTCCCCTCGAACCAGACTTCGAGAACTTGTTTTTCTTATTGGACCATGAAGTTCCATCGAACTTCCTCTTTTCACCAACTTCTATCCTTTCCAGACCCTTTTCCTTCTATTGGGCCTCCACATTCTTAGCTACTCGAACAGCCGTTTTCAGAGTAGTTGCCATCTTGACTGTCGGACCAAAGTCGGCAGGCAGTCCATTAGCAAACCTCTCAATCTTGGAGAGTTCCGTTGGCACTAGGTACGGAAATAATTTCATTTTCTCAGTGAATGTCGTAGCATAGTCGTCTACGCTCATCCTCCCCTTCTTCAAGTTTTGGAACTCATTGTTCAGATCAATCAGATTTATCTCTGAACAATATTGCACCCTTAACTGTTCCAAGAACTCCTCCTATGACATTTTCAAAGCTTCTCCTCGTGGCATAGTATCTGCCAACAACTTCCACCAGCTCAAGACTCCAGTCTTCAGTTGCCTAACTGCAAAGACAGTCTTCTGTTTGTTGCTACAGTCGCAACTTTCAAATACCATCTCCATTTCGGAGATCCAATCCATAATTTCAACAGACTTTGGGCTCCTAGAAAGACTTGGCGGTTTGGCACCCAAGAAGTTCTTGTACATTCGCCCATCCTTGTTGTTTCTCCTTTCCGGATCATTTCTTCATTCTCCTTGAGTCCCAACTTGACTCATAATGCGACTATTGTTCCCTTCCTCCGATTGCTCGGGAATCAATTCAGGTTCCTCAATAGGTATGATAGGTTCTTCCCTATTATTATGCAACATTTGTCGCATCTCCTCCCTTTGTTCGGCTAACATAGCCCGAATCATGGCTTGCACTCCAGCCATGGTGATCTGTTCTGGTGCTGCTACTACAACAGGTGCTTGCTCAATTACTGGCGGTTGATTCCTGTTTTCATCTGCGTTTCCAATGCCACTCCTTGTTCTCACCATTTTTTTATCTACACACCGAATAAGGTGAAATTTAGATCTTCATTCACGATAGATTTCAAATCATCCTTATCACTCCGAAACGATTACATGCTAGTTATAATATCGTAGACATACGCTTAGAATCCTAAACACATAAACCTTCATATCTGGTTGGCAACAAACCGTAGATCCGAACAAATAATATCATATATGGCAACATATAACATTTAGCACATAAAAGCATTTTAGGGAACTTTCCTAAAATAAACTAGTGCTTGTGTCTAAAATTTAACAGACACACACCTCGCAATCACCACTTAGCATTCTAAGTTTAAGTTTAGAAATACTACAAATTCCTAGTTCGCTTAAACTAATGCTCTGATACCAACTGTTACATCCCCAAAATAACGGCCAGAAAAGACCGATTTCATTTATGCTTTTTAAAATAATTTCAGAGTAAATCCTTTTGATTTAAAAGTGTTGCTGAATTTGTTCCCAAAACAAAACATGATAAAATAATATTTATCAAAGCATTTCATCAAGAGATGCATTTTCATTATATAATTAAAACTCGGGGTGTCATGTTCCGATACAGACCATAAAGCATAAACGATAACATTACAAGTCATTCAACAAATATATACATATACAAACTTGTAAACAAAACAGCTCGATGATTCATCCATCTTACGCCCTTACGCCACTTCCTGTAATACAAATAAAACTGAGTGGGTCAGGCTTGGGAGCCTGGTGAGCATATAGGGTTTTCAACCCACAATAAATAAATTATATTTAATTTCACCAACCAATCACTATCCCGATTACCCATTCCCATTATCCTCACTTTACGTCCCTAAAACAACATCTATCTCAAGGGACCAAATCTAGGATTTTCATCGGGACGAACATTACTGCTAAAGGGTTTCCTCAACAATAGATATCCTAAAGGCAACCATGAGGGGGATAGAGTACACCGGTGAACACATCGTTCACAACACCTACAGGTTATGTACCTGCTAGCGTTCCACGAGACTGTCTAGAAGGAGTCTGTGGTCGTTATCCATACTCCGCTGAATAACTAGGTCAACAACAACAACCTCGAGGCCTCTCATCTGTTTATTACACACCAACTATCTACCCATGTTCTACCCAACATATTAGTAGATAAAAATATATATTTTTATACATAGTTTAAAACCTCTATAGCATTTTCATCCAATACATATTTCACATAACAGATGAGGCATACCCACATAACACGTATTTTATAGAAAACAAATCAGATCTATGAGATTGAAGAGAGTGGATATACATTCACGTACATAACAACAAAATTATACACATAACACGTATTTCGTATAAAATACTTCATAATTATGTGTTAGAAGAAAGTAACTACACACTCACCTGATTAGAAGATGATCGGACAGCACTACGGCTAGTAGAAGTAGTAATCCTCAGCAAATCTGGAAGATCTCTACAAAAATCGAACTTCTCGCGGACAGAGCTTCGGCTCGGAAATCGCACTTCTCGGGATCTTTAGGGCTTCGAAACTTGCTTCGGGGCTCGGGAATATTACCGGGGCTTCGGGGTACTTCTGGCACACAAATCGAGGTAAAACGGGAGAGAGAAGAGAGAAAAATAGCAAAAGAACTCGACAGCCTCACATCCTATTTATAGGAGGCTGGAGCCTCGGAGTACGCGGGGCGTACTGCCTCCAAAACGTCATTGCTTACGTATCCGAAGTCCTCGGGTGCGAGTGTCGACATACCTCGGTGTACGCGGGGCATACTTCGGATGAGTCCGATGACTCGTCTTCGGATAATACCGGGATTTAATAATTAAATTTAATTATTAATTATTTAATAAACTTTGAAAATTCATATCTTCTTCATACGAACTCCGTTTTCAACGTTCTTTATATCCACGCGAAGGTGAGATTACGCTATACAACTTTCGTTTAGACTTCGTCGGCTAATTTTGACTTTATTTTTATTATTTATTTTTAATAGGCCGGGACAGAAAATTTCGTTATAAATTCATAACTTATTCGTTTGACGTCCGTTCTCGCCTAACTTTTTATCGCTTCGATACTAACAATGAGATCCTCGATTCTCGTTTAAATCACTAAGGCTAAATATCGCTCTAACGTAAATTTCACTTTTTACGTCATTCAGCGTTGCTGGTTCTGTCGCGAAACTTCGACAGGTCATAACTTCTTCGTTATAACTCGGATTTCGGCATTCTTTATATCTTCGGAAACCTTGTTTCAACTACTACAACATTATCCAAAGATATCAAGTTTATTTTATACTTAAATTTTGACGCTTATTTTTATTCTTAATTAATCAAACCACATAATTAAGCAATTAAGCACAAAACACATAATACTCAAATAATATACTTCTATTATTTCAAAACGGGTTACAAAGGTTAACCTAGACTATTATATCAACATTAATGATAGGCCTAGAAACACGGGCGTTACAAACGTGTACGTTGGGTGTACCATGCAATGGTTGATTGTAGAGGATCATCCTAGTACGCTGGGCGTACCAGAAGTATGTTGGGTGTATGCGATCAGAACCCAAACCCTGATTTCGGGGGGTTTGAGACCTTTATAAGCTCATTAACTTTCCCAAACCCTTATTTCTTTCAACCTTCATCCTCTCTAACCCTAATATCGAAATCTTAGCCCTATTTGTGAGATTCTTGATTTTTTAAGTGCTTGGAGTGTTCTTGGTGCATCTTGGAGAAGAAGGCGCTAATTGGAGAAGTGTTGGTTGCATTGGAGCTTGTAGATCCAGACCCTGTTCACCTTGATCTTTCTTATGGAGGTATAAAGCTTGAATCTTGACGATGCATTTGTTAGATCTAGCTATCTTTGGATGTTATGAGCTTTTAGTCACTTTAGTGCATAAAATTTAGATCTTGAAAGTTTGTGACCTTGTTATGGATAAAGTTGGAAACTTTATCCATCTAAATATCATTTTGATTCAGATCTAAAGGTTAGAAACTTGGACTTAATGGATTAAGTAAGAAAGATGCACTTTTGGTCCCTTTGAAACTTAAAATACTAGAACCTGGTTGTTTGGACCATTCTAATGGATGAAGTTGAAAATTTTATCCTTTATGGAGCTATTAGGAACCATAAAAATGTGATCTTGTCCTTCCATCTCGTCCATGCAAGATGTAATATGTCTTAATGGATAAATAAGTTAGGGTTTTAGCTTTTAGACCTCTTCTAGCCATGGAAAGTCATAAAGGTGGAAACTTTATGACTTAAGTCGATGTTTTGAGTCTAGATCTGAGCTCTGGATAAAAAGGTCTTAAGTGATTAAGCACTAAAGGAAGGAATTATCTTGGACGTACATACGTTGGGCATACCTGAGAGTATGTTGCGCGTACTGACCCTGAATCACGTACACTGGGCGTACTTAGCTGCCTTGGATTTTGACTGTTTTCGAATTCCGTTGACTGTTGAATTTTGACTTTGGGGTCAAACTTGAGGAATTTTGACTACTTATTAAGATTTTATCTAGGTCTGGTGTTAGTGGGTTCGGGGGTGCAAGCAATGCAGAAAATGGATCGTATTGTAGTGTTTCAGAGTTCTTCGATTCAGGTGAGTTTTCCTCATTATACTTGTGGGTCGAAGGCACCAATACCGGTCCACTAGGTTATGTATCCTCGTATAGAGGATGTTGTTATGTTGTAGTGATCTGTTAGATATGTGTCCTGGTATATATGATGTTTTTATGTGGTAGTGATCTGTAAATCTGTTTGTTTGTCTATTGAGTAGTTATATGCTTGTCTGTTTTGTATGTTGACATGGTACAAATTTGGGTTGAGGCTTTACTTCTATGTGCGTGAGCCAACAGACCGAGGGTAATCCAGTTTGATGGTTGTGGACCCGAGTGTATTCCATTCTGATGTTTATTTGGACTCGTTGTATATTGGTATTCTAGTCTGATGATTGATTGGGCCGATGCATTCTGATCCGATGACTGATTGGGTCAAGGGTAATCTAGCCCGATGGCTGTGGACCCGAGGGTATTCCGGTCCGATGACTGAATGGACCCAAAATACATGATTGTATATGTTATATGTTTGTATGATCAGAGGAAATCAATAGAATGATCGTAGACATCCTTCGATAACATGTTTCTAGAAGATTTTGTGAGTAAGTTAGTTTGTTGTTTCAAAAAAATAGTACATTCAATTTTTTCTCTAGTTTTTCATATTTAAAGGTAAATCTCAAAAAATTGAAAGGAAGATTAAAGGAGAATGAGTTGGTTATATACATTATTATTTTATATAAATAGAAAGATAAGTCACACCGCAAGATAGGATGATACTTAATTTCTCATTATAAATTGGTATTTTCCATTTCTATTTATATATATTTTTTGTTAAAGTGGAAGTTTTCATCCAAACTAACCGGCTGATGGTTGAAAGTTGGAAGTTATATTTTAAAAGCTAAAAAGTAAAACTCCTAATAGGTCTGTGGTACACAACTTTGGTATGTATATATATATATATATATATATATATATATATATATATATATATATATATATATATATATATATATATATATATATATATATATATATATATATATATATATATATAGAGAGAGAGAGAGAGAGAGAGAGAGAGGCTTAGGTTCATTTCAAACCATGTTAATTTTTGTGAAATTGTGAGACGTAATATAAAAATAATTTTAAAATGCAAAATAAAAAGAAAGATACAAAAATTCTTTTTTTAATTATTATTTTTATCATTTTCTTTACCTAAAAAAATAATAAACAAAAAAAGTACTGTTATTTTTCTAAAAATTACATGAAATATTCTAATAGAATATTACACTGTAATATTACAATGTGATTTTTAAAATGTTAGAATATTCTATTATTCTAGTAGAATTTTCAGATATGTAAAAATATTGTAATATTCTACTAAAATATTCTAATATTTTACAAGAATATTTCATAGATATTTAAAAAAACGATAATTTTTGTAATTATTTTTTGTATAAAATATGACGAAAATAATATTTTAAAAAAATCAAAAAATTTCAATTATTTTGCATTTTAAAAATATTTTTTTACCTACAAAACAAGTGACTAGAATTGCTTCTCCTCATCTCGCAAAATATTGTGGTATTACATCAATATAACTATATATATATATATATATATATTCTAATAAAAGAATAGGTTTCATATCCTTACACCTCCACATTAATTTCATATGTGAGGTGTCACTTTTATGGTCCCTCTTTTTGAATTGGATTTTCCTACATTAAATAAAATAAGTTTAAAAAAAATAGAATTATTTCATTTCCTTTTCTAGGTTTTATTATGTTATGGCTATAAATACACATTTTAGTTTAAATTAATTACTTCAATTAAAACACTGCAGTTATAATCTAAATTTAAAATTAAACCGATTACAATGTGATATATTTGTAGATTTTACATAAGAAATACTTTTTTTTTAAATATTAAAATTAACATGTAAATTTAAAATTAAAAAAATTAAACGGTGGTATATTTACAGATTTTACAAAACAATTGAAATATAAATTTAAAATTAAACAAATTACGAGGTGATATATTTATAGATTTTACAGCATAAATAACCCATTACGTATAATAAATATCCGGTGTATGGATATTTAAATTAACATATATATATATATATATATATATATATATATATATATATATATATATATATATATATATATATATATATATATATATATATATATATAGAGAGAGAGAGAGAGAGAGAGTCAAGATCAAATAAGAAGGAAATTTTTGGTAGGAAGGTAAGAAATTTTTTTCTACATATTTTTTTCGCGAACAAACAAAATGAATCATTAGATGATTCATTTGTAAGATGATTCACAATAAAAAAAATTCTTAAAAAAACATCTCGATGATTCATTTATACAATGATTTTGTTGTTATTCACTAAAATTATCATAAAAATGAATTTTTTCTTAATTTACTTAAAAATGAATCATAAATATGTTTTTTGGGGAATTTTTTCTTGTGAATCATCTTACAAATGAATCATCTAGTGATTCATTTATTTTGTTCATCAAAAAAATATATAGAAAAAAAACTTCTTACCTTCCGACCAAAAATTTTTTTTCTTACCGGATATATATATATATATATATATATATATATATATATATATATATATATATATATATATATATATATATATATATATATATATATATATATATATATATATATATATATATATATATATATATATATATATATATATCGCCGATACATTAATACCTACTTTGATATATCGAACAATATATGTTAATTTGAATAACTTAATTGTTAATTTTAATTTGTAATGTGTTATTTTTTTTTTTTTCTAATATATGTTTATTTGAACTACTTATTTATCTGATTTACATAACAATTTTGATTTACTTCACTAATTGTAGTTTTTTCATTTTAATAATAAATTTAGCATTTTATTGTATTATATCGTTGTTTGTTATTTTATTCACAAATAAAAACTGTCTAATACATGTTGAAAATTAATTACATATTTTTATTTTAATCAACGATTATAATTTTACATAACTACATAAAATATTTTTTAGTTAATCTTTTATTTAAATTGATTAATTAGTAATTATGAGTTTCTACTATGAAAATTTAATTAACTTTATAATTGTGGTTTTCACAAGTTATAAACTAATATATATATATATATATATATATATATATATATATATATATATATATATATATATATATATATATATATATGTGTGTGTGGTTGGTACTAAAAGGTATCAATACAATAATCGATTAATGCTACCTTTTGCTAAATTAATTCATAAAATATATCACCATTTATTTTTGTAGTTTTTATATTAATTAATTAACAAATATACCACGTATTTGAAAAAAATATTAATATACCTTTTTTTGTCTTATAACAAAATTATTATATTTTCTTGATTATCTACCTATATTTTTTTGGATAAAGTTTTTGATTAAGCATGTCATTTTATTGAAAGTAATCATAATGAGATGTTATTAGTATTGGAATTGTATAATTATGATTCCATATTTTTATAAAATTCTATATTCATATCTACCCTAATAAATTAATAATTTTTTTTTTTGGTAAATGTCATCTTCACATTCAATTTAACACATTTCATTTTTTAGAAATTTGTAACCTCCCTAAAATACTAAGTATAAATTTTTCCTTCATTCATTCCAAATCCAAAATCAAGTACATAAAAATGTATCAAATAGTTATCAGAGTACAAATCAAATCATGAGATGCGGAACACTTGTGGATGCGATGCAAACATGTTGAACTCTTCATCTTGAAACCAAATGTACCTGAAAACATGAACATGAAACCGTAATCACAAAGCTTAGTGAGTTCCCCCAAAATATCATATATCATTCGGGCCCAACTCAACATACATGATTCGGGCCCACCTATATCATTTGGGGCTATAACATACATAATTGGCCCCAACCCATAACATACATAATCGGGCCCAGCCTATACAATTGGGACCAACCCATAACATACATAATTGGGCCTAACCCATATAAAACGTACAAACACATGCAAGAGTCACAAAGACAGCTAACATCCTACAAACATAATCCAATGGACTGAATTTGGAGCCTTCGGCCTACGAGTACAATAAAGAGACTCGCCTCGATTGGTAAACGAATAGATCTCACACATACGAGCTTTCGATTCTATGTCTCTCCCACTAAACATATCCAAAACCAAACCTTAATTAACAATTAAGGTGGTAAACCATATTCAAGGGTCCTAATTACATTTCTTTCTCGTATGGTAAAAGACTATTTTACCCTTCCAAGGCTAGACTTGACTCAATCTTGACCAAAATCCCAAATTTGACCATTTACCCATTTTTGGTGCTACACCTTGCGCACACCATGCTTTACGTGTTGCATAGAGCCTCAATTAGAAGGATTGGGGAATCACCCAGCTACATTGGGCATATCCTATTTTACACCCTGCATACAATGTTGTTAAGTTATTTTCACTTCTTGCTCTTAAACCATAAAGACCAATTATCTATTGCTCATATATGGTCCCAATAAATGTCTAGAGTGATAAATTTCCTAACTTTATGACTTTACATGGCTAAATAAAGCTCAAATCCAAACCCTAGTTTCCTAACACCTTCTAAAGTCCAAAAACACTTGCATGGGTGAAAGGTAGCAACCAAGATCCCATTTTTATGACATAACAACCTCAGAAACATCAGAAAATAGCAACCATAAGGTCTGGAGTAGCTCTTACCCACAAGAACCAAAATCATGGGACAAATAAGCATGGAAACTAAGAAGCTACAAAGATCTAACTCAATGAACCATCAAGGTGAAGACTTTATACCTTCTGTAGTTGGCAAATGAAATGAAGACTTAGGATCTACAAGCTTGAGCTTCACCAAGCTTCAAATATGGGCTTCCCCTTCTTTAAAATACATCGCAAAACACACAAGAGACTCAAATTTAACTCAAGAGGATTAGGGTTTCGAGTTGTCAAAGAGGGTGGTGGATTATGATAAGAAAAACCTCAAGGGGTTAGAGTCCTTAAATAAGGCTCAAAACCCCGAAAATTAGGGTTTGCACGCTGTAGGGTTATGCCCTGCGTATGACATAAAACCCCCGCATGGGTTTAATGAATTACACCCTGCGTAATCAACCATCTACACCCCGTGTAGAACCTTAATTCCCAAAAATATAAAGTTTAAAATCCGTAAATAAATGTACCTAAGGAATGGGTGTTACATAATTTTATAGTAATTATTATTCCATATGTCATTTCCGTGTGTTTTTCAATTTTCATAAATTAAATGCCATATAATAGTAATTTAGATATGTGATGTATTATGTGTAATTCATGTAATAAAAAATAGAAAATCTTTTCAAAAATTCATTTTTTTCCATCCAATTTCAAAACTCCTAAACTTAAGGCTAAATTCACTTGATACTTTCCAAGTAATGCCTATGTTGTACCTAATATCACACATCGGTTTTATTATGTTATTCCAAATTCACATCTACTGCTCCATAGCACTGCTCATGGGTTCCTTTGTTCTTTGTTTAGTTACAGATTGATGCCTAATTCCATCACCATCACTAATTGTTGTGCGTATTACTTAAACAAACAGTAAAATCAAGGAAACATAATTGTGGCTTAGAGCTGCGACTTCTATTTTTATGTAACGCCCGTTGATTAGGGCTAATCAATTAAGAGACGATAAGCTTCAAAAACGACTTTTTTATAGGATATTATTTAGAATGAATAAACTTAACTAAGTTGTAGTATATGTCACAAGGTTTCCGTGCATATAAAGAACGTCGAAATCCGAGTTATAACGAAGAAGTTATGACCTGTCGAAGTTTTGCGACAGAACCGACACGACGTTGAATGACGTAAAAAGTGAATTTATGTTATATTGATATTTAGCCTTAGATATCTAAACAAAAGTTGTAGAGTTCGTTAAACCATGAGCGTTCATAAAAAGAACGTCCGAATCTGACTTCGTATGAGGAAGTTATGGTTTTTCTAAGTTTCGACTTAGCGGTGTGCAGCACGAATACTCGATTTGAGATCGAACGGTTTTTAGCTGAAACAATCTAAACGAGAATCGAAGATCTTGTTGATATTAGTCCAACGGTAAAAAGACAGACGAAAACGGACGTCGGATGAAGAAGTTATGAATTTATAACGGAGTTTTCCTGTCCAAGCCTACTAAAAATAATATAATAAAAATAAATTCAAAATTATCTAACAGAGTCTAAATAAAAGTTGTAGAGCATAATCTCACCTACGCGTGGATATAAAGAACATCGAAAACGGAGCTCGTATGCAAAAGATATGAATTTTTGAAGATCGTGGCACACATACCAAAGCTTATCCGAAGCGTACGCTCAACGTAACCAAGATTACACCCAGCGTACTCAGTACGCCCAACGTACTTCGAAGTTACGCCCAGCGGAATCCCAGACCCAACAGCCTGTAAATAGAAACCAAGATCAGCTATTTTCCTTGCCATTTTTCTTTCTTTCTCTCTAGTTTTCGCCTTGCTTTGCGTGCCAATTATACCCCTAAGCTCCGGTATCATTCTCGATCCCCGAAGCAAGTTCCAAAGCCCCGAGGATCCCGAGAAGTGAGATTCCTGAGTCGAAGCTCTGCCCACGAGAAGCCCGTTTTTTGTGAAGATCTTCCAGATCTACCGAAGAATACTACTTTTACAAGCCGTAGTGTTGTCCGATCATCTTCTGATCAAGTGAGTGTATAGTTACTTTCTTCTACCGCATAGATATGAAGTATTTGCTATGAAATACGTGCTATATGTTTATACGTTGTTTGTTTACTTGAGATGGATGTTGAACGAATGTTTAATACATGTTTTTAAATACTTTAAATTATATATATATATATATATATATATATATATATATATATATATATATATATGTAATTTATATCTACAAATATGTGGGGTAGAACATGGGTAGATAAAATAGTTGGTGTATGATGAAAGATGAGCTTGAGGATGAGATGAAAGATGATATAGATCATGAGATGAGGGTGACAGGTGAAAAATGAGTGAAACCTTTACCCAAACGATGTCCCCCATCATTCAGCAGAGTAGGGATGACAACCACGGACTATTCTAGACAGTCCAGTGGAACACTAGCAAGCTCGCAGCTTGTAGGTGTTATGGACTTGATGTTCACCGGTGTACTCTAAAAACCCCGGCACCTATTGATTTAGTGCCTCATAATAAAACAATCGTAGCAATGGACTTTGTGCCAAATCCTTAGGTCAATCCTTAGGAACGTATGAAGGAAGGATAGTCGATTCTTAGGGTAAAACCTTAAGAAATAAAGAAGATAATGGGGATGGGTAATTGGGTTGATTGTTTGATGATTGAATATAATAATTAATTTATTGTGGGTTGAAAACCCTATATGCTCACCAGGCTCCCAAGCCTGACCCACTCAGTTTTATTTGTATCACAAGTATCAATACGAAGACATATTTCACTAAGAGATTAAAGGAGATGTAAATCATTAGTGTAAATAAATGTAAGTTCTGTTTATGTTTATGTGTTTGTATCGGAACATGACATCTCGAGATTTTGTTATATAATGAAAATACTTTTCTTTAAGAAATGCTTTGATAAATTCTTATCATATTTTGTTTTGGGGACAAATTCCGCAACAATTTTCTTTAAACGATTACTCTGATTTTAAAAACAAAGCATAAACAAATTTGTCTTTTCTGGCCTTGAAATTGGGGATGTCACATTTTATCTTGTAACTTCTTATGCGATTTTTTTATCTGCTTGTAAATGATTAAGATTATTTATTAAAACCTTTTTTAATGAATTTTTTTTTTGTTAAATAACCTCTTTATAGTATGAGTTTAAGTTAGAATGTGACTTCCTTTTATATTTTCGGTAAACGTTTTGGGCTTTAGTGGAATAAATTTTAGACCTTATTAGATGTTGATGTTATTGGTTAAGTTATTTAAGCTCTTGAATTGTGTTTTAGAGCCAAATGGTAGAATGGGAAAGCAATATTTAGACCATTTGATTAAGTTTTATATTAATTAAGCCAAACATAATTAGGTAGAAATGTGGGGCTCGTTAATACCTTCGTGTGCATATAAAGATCACAAAAAACAAAGTTGAAATAAAGAATTTATGGTAGTTTTAAGTTGGATGATATAAATATAAACCCGTAACCATGACGTGGTAGTCACCATAGAGTGGTGAGCAGGTTATCACGAAGTGGTCGTTGTTCAACCCAAGCCCATGATTTTTAGGATTTTGTAACGTATTTAACGGTAATGTTCCATGTTTTAGGGCATTTTCTCAGCCTCCATCACATCTAGAACTCCTTGGGAGCAACCTTAGCCTTCCAATTCATGATTTCAGCTCCTCCCGAAGCACAAAATTCGTACTTGAATCAAGAAGATCCACAAGGTTACTAGGGCATTTTCTCAGCCTCCATCACATCTAGAACTCCTTGGGAGCAACCCTAGCCTTCCTCTTCATGGTTTCAGCTCCTACCACAAGCATAGGATTCGTACTTGAATCAAAATGAGCCACAAGGTTACTATGGCATTAGTAGCTGATTTTTTTTGTACATGTCCATCGTTACCATCATTTTGGTAACGCCTAAGAAAAAGAATGCTATTTTTGACCCTAGTGATCATATCAAATCGAGTCCGACAAATCTATGAAGTAAGTTCGACGCAACATCCGACTTTTGAGTAAAAGGAAATCAAAGCGATCGATATAAGTATCGTGGTCGCTTTTAGGATTAAGCAGCTTGTAGCTAGAAGTGTTACATGTTAGAATATGATTATAACACATTAGAACATGAAGGAATGTATATTTCGTGTTATAATCTGACTCAAAGAGACTTGAGTCTAGCCGTTGCATCATACGATGATAAGTCATCATCACATGACCCACCAGTCTGTTATGATAAGTCAAAGTAAATACCTAATCATTCTATAAGGAGCAGGAGCCTGGAATAAAGAACGAATTTAGAAGGAAGAGCAGGTGCACGATTGAGCATTGTCAACAGTCAAGAAGTTCAAGAGTTAGAAACTCATTTGGAAAAACATAGGAATTATGATTATTACTTAGGATGGAAAGGTAATGTGCAGGGTCATTATACAAGCCATATTTTGTTGATGATTCTGAAACATAATTATCCTAAGGGGGACCTAACTGTAACAACCACAGATTCGGGCTAGTTCATTAAAATATGATTGACATTAAAAATGACTTGTTGATAGAAGATTAATTAGGATAGATAATCTTAACCGAATTTATAGTATATGTGACGAGGATTTTGTATATATAGATAACGTTGAAATCCAACTTTGTATGGAGAAGTTATGCTTCTTCGAAGTTTCGTGATTAAACCGACATGACTTTGCCTACAGTAAAAAGAGGATTTTAGATAAATTAATTTCTATCATAACTAATCTAAACGAAAGTCATAGTAGTCATTAAACTGAGAGCATGCATATAGAGAACGTCCAAATCTGACTTCGTAAGAGGAAGTTAAGATTTTTCGAAGTTTTAGCCGAAACAATCTTAACGAGAGTTGATGATCTTGTAAATATGAACCCGTTGATATAAATACAGTCGAGAACGGAGTTCGTATGAAGAAGTTATGAATCTTGCACATACTTTAACAGTCTAAACTGCTCTAATATGATTTTTTTATTAGAGCAAGAATTTGATGGTGAGATCCTAATGACAGTTGTAGATCTCATCGAGAGCTTTCTGAGGATATAACGAACGTCGAAAATAGAGCTCGTATGCGAAAGTTATGGACATCCAAAGATCTGTAAAAATTACACTACGTTGATGACGTGGCAGCACCGGAGTGCGCCACATGGATCAGTCGGCCACCAGCTCTCTCATGCGACATGGTATCATGGCACCATGAAAATTTGACATGCGTCACCACTATTTAACGACATGTGATGGCTTCTAGAAGAAGGAGGTGTGAACGAACCAACGTGACATGTGGAAAAAGTTGAGAGGAACCAGCAGGACAAGAGGGCACAACACGCCTCTTGTTTGTATGTGATGTGCCACCCAGTAGTCTATATATATATATATATATATATATATATATATATATATATATATATATATATATATATATATATATATATATATATATCCCTTCGTTTTTCACTTCATTCCATACCAAATCTTCCCCAAAACACCCTCCAACCTCCATATTACTTAAGATCCATTTTTTTGGGGTTTCCCTAGGCTATTTAGCAAGGTTTTGAGGGGTCTAGAAGTCTGGTAAATAGAAGCTTTCAATTTCAAAGTTTTGTCCGTGCGTTTTCCCAGTTTTAACTAAAACCTTTATAAGTTAAGTTACGCTCTTTTGCTTTTTGTGTAACTTATATTTATGGTCATAAGTCATTATTATGAACCTATACATAAGATTTATTAGTGAATCCAAGTCATAATACTGGTTGATCTATTTACTGGAGATGTGTCGAGAATGGTCACGTTGGCTTGGTTGTTGGATTTCAGAAAGGCTATATGCCGAAATGATCTTTCCTCATAACTGTCCTGCCTGGATGATCCTTACTTGATAGAGCTCTTATTATACATTGGGATTAGTGAAAAATCTAGACTATCATTAGTCACCATGATCATTAAACTAAGACTCAATGTTAATCGTACTTAGGTCACGTTAGAGGAAAAGCTAAAGTACCAAGGAAAGGTTTTGCCCAAATTCCGAGGCATCCACTTTCATCAGGTGCGTTCATAGTTACTTTCAAATTGTACATAGATATAAGTATTCTAAATGCTTAAATGTTATGTGCATCGTTTCTGTCGTGTCTAATATATTTGTATACTTTAATATGACTGTTACTTGATCTAATCGTATGTTATACTTAATAATATGGCTGGGTTGTAATAGGCTATGTAAAATAATAATAAATGAGAGGTTGTGATATGGTTATGTAAGATAATGGTTGTGATAGGTTAGTGAGAGTTGTGCAAAACAATAAGCCGAGACTTGTCGTGTTTATCTAAAAGTACTATCGTACTGTCGTGCATGTACAAAGTACCATTGTACTACCCTACTTAACCAAAAGTACTCTTTGTATTGTTGTGCCATGAATAAAGTATTGTCATACTGTAGTGTCTAATAATTTAGGGAAATATATATGACTGTTGTCGAAGATCCTTTAAAAAAGATCTCTCGAAATCATTAATCTAGGAATAGGACGAAAGTGTAACGCCCTGTTCTGAATCGCTTCCTATGTGGGGGTAGTGACCCGAAGACCTGTAACACCTCGACTCCTAGGTATAAAAATTTAAAGCTTATAGTTATATTCTTAGAGCTACTCGACGAGTTGGATGCCCCCAACTCGTCGAGTAGAAGCGGATCAGGTCGCATGATTTATGAGGTCTACTGGATGAGTTTGAGGACCCGAACTCAATGAGTAGGAGCTGGAAAATGAAACCCTAATTTCCATGGTTTTGCACCCTATTTAAAGGGTCATTAGCCTCCCTCTGCCTTCCTTGCCATCCCCCATTGAGCTTAGAAAACTCTAATCGCGTCTAATCCCCATTTTTGTGTGTTAAGAAGCTTGGAAGGTTGATTTTGTGAAGATAACTTGAAGTCTAAGGAGCTTGAAGCAAAGGGAAGCTTGTGGATCTGATTTCTACTTCATCTTGGCATCATCTTGAAGGTAACAAGTTATTACCTTGACTTTTCTCTAGCTAGATCTCTTCATGGAAAGGTTTAGGGCCATTTCTAGTTGGTTGTGGGTTATTTCGGGTATTGGGCATGATCTGAAGTTGTAACTTCAGATCTGGACTCCTCTAAGCTTTTATAGTCATAAAGTTCCAGTATTTGGCAAGTTATGGCCTTTCCTCACCTAAAACTTCTCCCTTAGCTTGGTTTTGGCATTTAGGACCTTACATGTATGTAAAGTTTGCAACTTTATGTGGAAACCATGCCATAGGAGGTTAGATCTGCAATTTGGAGCTTTGGGGTAGCTTCAAAATGTCTGAATGGGAAATTGACTGAAGGGACTCGACGAGTTGCATGGCCAACTCGACAAGTCAGATGAAGATTGCATGTATTGGTCCTGCATGGACTCGGTGAGTCAACTAGGGTTTTCATGATTTCTCAAGTTCTGGAAGAACTCGACGAGTCAGTGGGCTACACTCGATGAGTTGGGTCAACATGGATTGTTGACCTTGACCGTTGACTTTGACTTTGACCAAGGGTTGGCCAGCTTGACTTCTGCGGGTATTTTAGTAATTTGGGAATTTATGAAAGTGGATCATTGGTGGATGCAGGTGATTGAGTTTGGAGATGTATTTGGAGAGATTGACATTATTATCCCGAGCTACTTGTGAGGTGAGTTGTCCTCACTATACTAACAGGGTCAAAGGCACCAATGTCGGTCCTTTTTCGGATTTGTATCCGGGTTTATTGCATGATATGCATATTGATTTACATCTTGGTAGTTAGTATGGTGATATACTTAGTGACCTGGTAGGTCGGTATCCTAGTATATAAGATAATGTTATGAGTAGTGATTTGCTAGATCGGTTTGACTGTTATATATGCTAGCGTATGATATTTATGTGCACATGATTGTTTGATTTGGGGGTTGGGTTGAGGTGGACCTGCTTTGTGCTGAAGGTCAACATACCCAGGGCGGACCGGATAGACTGCAGACCCAGGAGGGCATACTAATCAGGTCGAAGGCCCGACGAGCAGTTCGGATAGGTTGAAGGCCCTGAGAGGCGGTCCAGACATTACGATGGCTCGAATAGCAGTCCAGAGACTAATGGTCATGCGAGACGGTCCATTTAGGATGATGGCTCATTATGCATGTTGTTTTTTATATGAAATTGATATGGTTTGTATGGCATTGGTATTTTGGGGGAACTCACTAAGCTTCGGCCTTACAGTTGTTGATTATGTTTCAGGTACTTCTGATGATCGCGGGAAGGCAAAGGCATGATCGTGCACCTCCTTTTTCTTATGATTTGATTATGGGATACTCTAACATTAAACCATTTTGAAAACATATTTGTAATAATTATCGGTTTTTGAATGATTTAAAAAAGTTTTAAATTAGCTTAATTTTTTTTATGGGTGTTACAAGACCAAGTATCATCAGGTTGAGGGCCTTTGAGGAAAAGATATTTTGACCCATTTGAGTGTGGGTAATGTAATTTGGATGATCCGGGAGTTTGGTTTGTGTTTTGGCGCTATTTCGGTAAAGTGTTAGTTCGGGCTTTTATAAATTTTGGATTTTTGTTTGGAAAAATTTAAGGCAAGGATGAGTTGATAAAAGTGTATAGCTTATCATTACCTTTCTGTGGATATAAAGAACGTCAAAATCGGAGTTAGAATGAAGAATTTATGGTCGTTTGAACTTTGGTCAATTTTGGGTTATGTTGAGTACGCTGGGCGTACAGAGGGGCATACGTTGGGTGTACTGAGGTGTTGTGAGTAGGCTGTACGTACCAGAAGTACGTTGGGCATACGCAATCAGTGCCCAAACCCTATTTTTTATGTTTTGACCCCTATTTAAACTCCTTAACTCCCCAAACCCATTCCATTCTCACCCTTCACCCCTCCAACATCCCTTCCATGAAACCCTAACCCTATTTGAGCCTTGTGTGCTAAATGAAAGTGTTTTAAGTGCTTTGGAGTATGCATTGTGCACCTCGAAGAAGAAGGAACTTCTTGGAGAAGTGTTGGTTTCATTGGAGCTTGTAGATCTGTACTTTGTTCACCCTTATCTATCTTCTAGATGTATAAAGTTTGAATCTTGATGATGCATTTGTTAGATCTAACTAGTTTTGGATGTTATGAGTTTTTTGTCGTGTAAGTGCATAAAGTTTAGATCTTGAAAATTTATGACCTTGTTATGGATAAAGTTGGAAACTTTATCCATCTAAGCATCATTTTGGTTTAGATCTGAAAGTTGGAGACTTGTATTTAATGGATTAAGTTGAAAAATATGAACTTTTGGGTCTCTTTGAGACTTAAAGACTAGATCATGTTTGTTGGTACCATTCTAATGTATAAAGTTGAAAACTTTATCCATTCTAAATCTATTATGAACTATAAAAATGTGATCTTGTCTATTTCTATCTCTTTCATGCAAAAGTTGTGATGTCTTCTTGGGTTAAGAAATTAGGGTTTGGGACATTAAGCACTTTATAGCCATGCAAAGTCCTAAAGTTGGAAACTTTATGACTTAGGGCATCATTTTAGGTTTAGATATGAGTTTTGGATGTAAGAACATTATGAAATAAGCTCTTAATGGAGTTTTGGGACTGGGCTGCGTATGCTGGGCATACCTGGTAGTACGTTGTGCGCACGCGGTTAGCGCCATGCTTTTGGTCAACATCAGAGTACGCTAGGCGAACTCTCTTGGTACGCAGGGGGTACTCCACTGGGAAGAGATATTGCCTTTTGGATTGTGACCATTTGACTTTGACTTTGACTTTGACCAAGTTTTACCAAGTTGGACCTTGAGGGTATTTTGGGGAGTTTGATTATGTGACAACCTGAAATTTCTCTTTTGTATAAGCCATTCAATTCAATCTGAGTTAGACTCATTTTTACTATCTTTTAGCCTTGTTTAAGACATGTTTGAGCGTTCTAAGTTTAGTACAATCAAGATTTGGGTTCAGGGATGACTTATTCTAAGTCATACCATAACATTCGGGCCAAACACTCCTTCAAGAGGAGTATACGGCCGTACACCCCCCTCATGGATGAACACTCCCCTTATATAAGGGGTACTTAGCCATCATTCATCACCTTACACACACATACACACACACTTTCTCGCTCTTTCTCTCTCTCTCTACCTTCATCAAGTTTTCATCAAGAGTTTCAAAAACATAAGTATTCCATCCTTTAGCTTGTTATATTTGAAAGAACTCTTGATTCAAGCCTTGATTCATCATGTTTCAACATGTTCTTCATCCCTTGAAGGGAGTACGGCCATACACCTTCATTAGGTTGGTCTTACACACCTTAAAGGCTCTCCAAAGTGAGAGTTTAGCCCCTATCATCTAGTTGGACATGCTAAGCCTTTGATCCTAGCGTTGATTCACCTTAAAATCGACCAATTTAGTATGAACATGAAGGGTGTATGACCGTACACACCTCATAGGGCCGTAAACCCTCTTTGATGCTCATTGTTGGCCTTAAACTCCATTTAAACTATGCATGGGACCTAGGACACCTCCTTGATGCTAGTTATGACCTTAAAAACACCACAAATGCACACTTCTTCATGAGTGTACATTCGTACACTCATGGACCGTACACCCATGGCCGTACACACCTTTGTGTGGCCGTACACCTCCCTCATTCAATCACACATGATTCTAACACTTAGTTTCAGGTGTTTCCTAGTCCCTAGGGTGGTTTCCTATCATAACTAGTTGTGATATACCCTAATTTGATATATATATATATATATATATATATATATATATATATATATATATATATAATATGCTAATAGGATCCGTTTGTATTCGATACTTCGTTTGACACTCAGCATCCTATATCGATCTTACATTCGAATCACACATCAAACGGTGAGTTCATATCTCTACGCTTTCATGATTTTTAAATGTTTTTAGGGGGAATACAAGCCAAACATACATGATTTTGTGAAGCTTATACAAAAAGGAATTTCATTAAGCTTTACACGGATGCAATTGATATAATCATACAATTTTCATACTTTTATAAATACTTTATCCCTTTTGTACTATGCTGAGCATAAGGGAGGTTTTCATCATAAACACAGAACTGTCAATGTAAAACATGATTCAAACACATGTATGAACATATAAACTATAATAGGTATAGTTTATGGAACAATTATCATATCATTGTAAAATTTATAGATTCATTTCAACAGACACATAAACTAGTAAATGTGTAGTTTATGAACATATGGACAATAAGTTAAATTCAATGGATTCATTTTACTATACATCTAATCGTCAGTATAGCATTTTATGAGTGAGCATTCTTCGCATACTTACCTAAGTACTAGCAAAAGTCCTGAAATTATAACCAGAGTCTCCTGGAGGGGAAACGTGAGTTTGTGTATAGATCTATACGAGATTGACAATCTCACACCATAACTGCTAGCTACAGTTAGGCCGACAGGCTTGGGTGACAAAGTCATTTTGATTCCGACGCCTGAAGAATGTCGTTTAGGCAATTCAATGGTCAAGTATGGTTATAACAACTCATAAAACTTAGTACTAAGAAAATACGATTAATGCATGAAAAAAGATAACCTTAATTAGTTTTATTATAAAGTAATAAAACTACTATACATATTACAGTTTTCAGAGCTTTCTGAACCTACTATACAAACTGGTGATAATCAGAGTTTTTCTTGTAAAAAGAGGTTCTTATTCGATCAAACAATGCACAATACATTCATTGAGATTCAGTAACAGAATACATATGATATAAAATAATGGATTTTCTTGGAAGCATACAAATACATTTATCGATTCATTAACCGATTTTCTTCTCAAAAACATGCTTATGAACTCACTAGCTTTATGCTGATACTCTTTCAAAACTGCTTGTATTCTCAGGAAATCAGCAGATAGGTACCTTCTGGAGTTTTGAGAAGATGGAGTGTATAGAGTCACATCTTTTTCTTTTGATGTTTAGGAACAAGAATACAAATAGATGTAAATACCTTTTCACACACACACACACACACATATATATATATATTCAATGTAATGGTTGTGTTTACTATCATTACTATGATGCAATGGTTGTGATACTACATATGATGCGATCCACCCCCGAATGTTTCCGCCGTTCTGGTTTGGGGGTGTGACATATTATGTTTGGTCTTTTGGTTGGAGTAGGTGTTAGTTTGAGAGATGGGATTCGGAGTCAGGACCTCATCAACTTTTGTCCGGTTTGCGAGGTAAGTTTTCTCTCACTGTACTTTTGGGTCGAAGGAACCAAGGCCGCCACATTGGATTGTTATCCTGGTTTATTGCATGTTGGTATGTTGTAGTGATATGTTAGATCTGTATCCAGGTATATAGGATGATGATATGCTTAGTGATCTGTAAGATCTGCATGATTTTCTGTTAACTGGTTATACGTTTATCTGTTGCATATGTTGACGTAGTGTAGTTGGGTTGATATTGTACTGCTTTGTGTTGTTAGTCAACAAACCCGATAATGTTTATATCTATATGTTGTTATGTTATGGTATGCATGGATATGTGTTTGGTTATTGGGTTGAGGAGGACTAGATGGGACTGAAGGTCAAGGGAACCAGGGGGTCCCAGATAGACTACAGGCCCGAGGGGCGTACCAGTCAAGTCGAAGGCCTAGAGAACGTTCTGGATAGGCTGAAGGCCTGGTGAGGCATACCAGTTATGCTGAAGGTTCTGTGAGCGTACCAGATAGACTGTAGGCCGGTGGGGCGTTCCATTCAGGATGAAGGCTCTGTGAGCATACCAGATATGTTGAACGCCAGATGAGGCGTACCAATCATGTTAAAGGTTCTGTGAGCATACTAGATAGACTGTAGGCCGGTGGGGGCCTTCCAGCTAGGCTGAAGGCTCTATGAGCGTACCAGATAGACTGTAGGCCGATGGGGAGTTCCAGTCAGGCTGAAGGCCCTGTATGCATGTTGTTGTTTACTAGGTTATCTGCTTGTTTGGTGTTATACCAGATATACTGTAGGCCGGTAGGGAGTTCCAGTCAGGCTGAAGGCCCTGTATGCATGTTGTTGTTTACTAGGTTATCTGCTTGTTTGGTGGTATTTTGGGGGAACACACTAAGCTTCGTGCTTACAGTTTGATTTATGGTTTCAGGTACCTTAGTGGAAAGTGGCAAGACGAAGGCGTGATCGTACACATATTTGGTTTTACAACTGATTGGATCTTGGGAGACTATGATTTTAATTAATGTTTTGGAAATAATAGTTTGTAAACACTTTTATTAATAAATGGGTCACTTTTGAAAGGTTTAGATTTGTTGAAAATTTTGGGTTGTTATAGAAAGAATAACGGGAATAGGATGACTAGGATATTTAAATTCTAAAGATTATATAATTATAAGAATATAATATTGTGGGTTGAAAACCCAATGTGCTCACTAGGTTTTCCAACATGACCCATTCAAATTCTTTGTATCACGGATAGTAATACGAAGGCACTAATAGATAATGGAATTATCTGCTGCAAGATTTAAGGATATAATATTGTGGGTTGAAAACCCAATGTGCTCACTAGGTTTTCCAACATGACCCATTCAAATTCTTTGTATCACGGATAGTAATACGAAGGCACTAATAGATAATGGAATTATCTGCTGCAAGATTTAAGGAGTTCGTAAACTGCTAGAATATTGATGTAAGGTCTATTTATACTTATGTTTCTGTATCAGTTATGACATCTCAAGTTTTAATAATCATTGAAAAACATTTTCTCGAAACTACTTTTAATGCGACAAATTCCCCATTTATAAATATCACTCTGATTTAAAATAAGCATAAATAAAAAGTTTTAAATGACCATAAATTTGGGGATGTCTTAGCTTGGATTGTGGAAGGGTGTGTTAGGGAACCATATGGCTCGTGTTGTGTTTTGTAAGTGTCGAGTGAGATGTTGATTGGGTTCCTGCAAGTCCGTAAGAAGATGGTCGTATGCCTATAGGCCTAATGAGGTGCTGTTCGTGAGTCCTCATGCCTGTGGTGGGATGCTGGCAAGAACGACATAGAACTATGAGCATCTCGTTCCAATAGTTGGATGGTGTCACAACGTATCGTGAACCATCATGGATTTTCCTTATGTAAGTTAGAACTGATAGTTGTGTAGTGGAGACTTGTATATTTTGTTTGTTAGTCGTTTTGGCATAGTTAGGTGTATGAGCGGTATGGTATTGTTGTTAATGGCATAGTGGTCGGTAGGTTTTGATAATGCTTTTGTAGAATGTTGATTTGTTGGAAAGGTCATGGTTGTATATCGATTGTTCCTTGTTTGGGTTTTCTTAGCGAACCTTGTTTTTATGAGGATTGTACTGTATGAGTTAAGTCACCAATGATGAAGTTCGTTGTCGGTCTTTTGGATGATTTGTCAGATAGATGTGCACCGGTTTTAGTGTGGGAGTTTAGATTCCCTGTGAGATTTTTGGATTGATCATTATTACGCTCGTGGAAGTGGTGGGTTAGTGATGACTTGTAAGTAAGTTAAGTGGACATTTGACATCTTTTGGGCTTAATTTGCTAATTTGGGATTAATGGAAATTCACGATCGGGATGTTTGAGTGTTCTTTCTACATGGTTGATGGTGTTCCTAGCCAGGGATTAGGGGTAGATATAACAAATGGATGATTATCAGCCTTTACATATGGCTTTGTAGAGTTTAGACTGATGGGTACCCGGTCTTGTGAATTATACTAATTGAGTCGGTTAGTAGTTACAGTTTTGAGAGTTTTCCGATTTTAGTAGTTTTCGTTGAGTTGAGTCTTACAGTTGGGGATAGAAAGGTAGTTGTTGTAGCTGATTATTTTCAAGTGATTGAGTTATATGTTGGCATTGGTTGGGTTCCAAGTGTTCTCTCAAATTTTCACAATTGATACATCAATTTTATGAAGTGGTTGATTATTAATTAGATTCATATGGTATTTTTATGCACACCCCAATAAAATATTTGAAGTACTTAACTAATGATAAAGATTTAAGGTTTTCTTTTTTAGTAAAAGGTAATACCTATTCTTTGGTTAACTTTGAATTTTAAGAAATTAAACCATTAACTTAAGGATAAAAATATATTTCAAATTATTTGTATAGTAATGGTGTATGAGAATCAACCCTCACACAAAGATGGTCTAACACCATCAAACAAATTAAATTCACCACAAGGAGAATCGTAAATAAATAAAAAATCATTCGTATGTGATACTAGTTATATAAATGATATTTGTATATTGCTATATGGAGAAGTATTATGAGTTTATAATAATAAAACATTTTATAAACTTAATGAATTATGTTAAATAAACGTTGAAAACCTATATATCATTATATCTTTACACAATATTATATATTTATTTCAAATTATATAAAAGAAAATCTATATATCATTAATCTTTACACAAAAAACTACATTAATTGAAAATTATTCTACTTTTAAGTGTGTTCTATTAAATCAAAAAATTAATTATCAGATTTTTTAAAGGCTTTATTCCAAAATATAAAGATACCTCTTTTGATAATGATACAAATAAAAAAATAACAAAATTATATAAGAGGATAAAAATAGAAAATATCTTCTAATCGAGAATTTAGTTGGGGCCGGGGGTAGCTAAACAAGTAACGGATAGACCAAGGCAAGAATTGAACGTTACATTTACTGATTCACCTCTCTCTTTCTCTTTCTCTTTCTCTCTCAAATTCATCACAGTTTCTTCAAGTCAAGCAAGCAATCGGATTACACACCGACCCCATTTCCCCCATTATTATTATTCATCTGTAAAAGCAATCTCTTCACTAGTTGTGGGGGTAACAACGCGACCCAAACAACGAAACCGATTGCGACTTTTAGAGAGAGAAACTACATCCAGATACTGGAGATTTCATCTACCTTCAATAGCAAACGGTAATCACTCGTCTCTCTCTCTCTCTCTCTCTCTCTCTCTCTCTCTCAAGTTGAAACTTGAACCTGTAGCTGGTTGGATGTTTTGTTGATTGTAGTTCTGTTTTGGGAGAGTTGAAGCTGATACAAAATGGGGTTGATTTCTGGAATACTGATGGGGACTGTATTTGGGATTGCGATTATGGCTGGTTGGCGGCAGATGATGAGATATCGAAGCAGTAAACGAATTGCCAAGGTAAATCGATTGTTTGGGTTCTTTGATATCTTCGTCTGGTTCTGATTAATCAATTTGTTAGGGTTTTACTTTCACTACTGATTTTCGTGATTTGGTTGGTGTTAGGGTTTAATGTAATCTGTAATTATAACTTAATTTACCATCAGCAAGAGCTGTATGACTGCAATTAGATGTTCTAGTGATCATAGACTGTGAACAAGAAACAGGTTTTCACGGGTTTCTTTTCATTGTTGACTTTATTAGCTTGTGTTAGGATCTCAAAGAAGGGGAAATTGTAAACCGATTTAAATAAAGATAGAGCATTATTCATTGCTCCACTGTTCATAGATGGTGATTTGATAGCTTCTGAGTTTCCATGCTTCTTGAACTAAACCTGATAATAGTGTATGCTTCTGCACTACTAGAGCATGTTGCTCTATGGTTCCATAATTCTTGGTGATCCATATACAACTTGAAATTTATGTTAACATGATCTTTGATAAACTGTTTTTTCCTCAGGCAGTTGACATAAAACTCCTTGGATGTCTCAACAGAGATGATTTGAAGAAAATCTGTGGTGACAACTTTCCAGAATGGATATCTTTCCCTGTTTATGAACAGGTTAGTACTTTCACTTTCACTTTCACTATCTACACAATCAGCTGCAACTTAATATGCTTTTCATCACCAAAGAACCCATTTCATGATTTTTCAGAAGCCACTAAAAAAAATATATTTTTAGTGAACGTGTCTCATCTTTGTAGCTTCGTATTTCAGGTGAAATGGCTGAATAAACAATTGAGCAAACTCTGGCCATATGTTGAAGAAGTAAGTTACCTCGAGTACTCATTATTTATAATTTCTATATGTATTATCTTCTTAGGTTGACTATATCTAATTTTCTTAATTCCTACATTTATAGGCAGCTCGAATAATAATCAAAGATTCTGTTGAGCCTTTATTGGAAGATTATCGCCCACCTGGAATTACATCATTGAAGTTCAATAAACTCTCTCTTGGAACTGTAGCACCAAAGATTGAAGGTATCATTATATATATCACTTAAAATTATAATTTTTTTCAAAGTTTATATAAATACTTAAAAAAAATGCAGGTATCCGTGTTCAAAGCCTTAAAAAAGGTCAAATAACAATGGACATTGATCTTCGTTGGGGTGGTGATCCAAATATTGTTTTAGGAGTTGAAGCTGCACTTGTTGCTAATTTACCTATTCAGGTATATATTTATTTACTAATTTATTTAATTATTCAAATTCTTTCATAATGTTTTTGAATCTAATTATGTGTGTTCTACTTCTACAGCTGAAAGATCTGCAAGTTTTTACAGTTGTTCGTGTCATTTTCCAACTCTGTGAGGAAATCCCTTGCATTTCTGCTGTTGTTGTTGCTTTACTTTCCGAGGTATGATTTTATGAATTCATAAACTCATGAATTAATGATTTTTTTTTTCTTCTAATAAATTTTTTTATATTAAAATTTCAGCCGAAGCCAAGAATTGATTATACATTGAAGGCTATTGGTGGAAGTTTAACTGCCATGCCTGGACTTTCTGATATGATTGATGTAAGTTTCTTTTTCATTTTTTGACTAATCATTTATCTATTTTTATAAAATGTTAACATTTTATTTGATTTTTGTAGGACACTGTAAATACAATAGTTTCAGATATGCTTCAATGGCCCCACAGGATCGTTGTTCCCATTGGTGGTGTAGGTGTGGATACAAGGTAACATTGGAATCGGAATTCGTGATTCCATTCCATGATATGTATGATTTTGATTTGGTGTTTGAACTTTGAATATTGTTATGCAGTGATCTGGAGCTGAAGCCACAAGGGCAACTGACATTAACAATTGTGAAGGCAACAAATTTAAAAAATATGGAAATGATTGGAAAATCTGATCCTTATGTCACTGCTTTTATTCGTCCACTTGAAAAATTCAAAACAAAAGCTGTTGACAACAACTTGAACCCTGTTTGGAATCATGTACTTCAGTTGATTGTAGAAGACAAGGAAACCCAATCCGCTATTCTCGAGGTTATATAACAAAATCTTTTTTTTATCTTTTTTATTTTTTATTTTTTATAATAAAAAATGATGTAATCCAATTCCAAACAGGTTCTGGATGAAGATATTGGGCAAGATAAGCGATTGGGAATTGCAAAATTATCTCTAATTGGCATTCAACCAGAAATCGAAAATGAAATTGAATTGAAGCTTCAACCTTCACTTGATATGCTCAAGATCAAAGATAAGAAAGATAGAGGAACTCTCACAGTCAAGGTAAATAGTCAAACAGTCAAATAGTCAAACAGTCGAATAGTCAACACGTATATAATTTAGTAATAATTTTGAATACAGGTGAAGTACCATGAGTTTACAAAAGAAGAACAAGATGTTGCTATGGAAGAAGAGAAGAGGATACTTGAAGAGAAAAAGAGACTTAAAGCCGAGGGTATAATCGGAAGTACAATGGATGCGATTGATGGAGCTGCGGGGTTGGTGGGGTCCGGGGTTGGGTTTGTGGGTGGTGGAGTTGGGGCTGGGGTTGGGCTTGTTGGAAGTGGGCTTGGGGCGGTTGGTAGTGGGCTCAGTAAGGCTGGGAAGTTTATGGGCCGGACTATTACTGGAACTGGTAGCTCTAAAAAGAGTGGGGCGTCAACTCCGGTCAATACTGTTGAAGAAAATGGTGGTGCAAAACCAAGGTAAAAAAAAGGGTTTAGTTTGTTTCTTTTGTTAAATGTGAATTGCTTTTCTACTTTTTATGTGAAACGTGAATCTTTTTACCTTTTGTTGTTTTTTTTTTTTTAGGATTTTATAAATAGATGGAGTGTAAATCATTATTGATGTTATTGTTGAAATTTCCATTATGTTGGTTTTATTAAATTCACTAATAAATATGAAATGTTAAGGTAGGACAACCTAATTTCATGAAAAGAATTCTCCAAAACATCATTCCGATAGCATGCAAATCTGAATATAATAGAAGAAAAGGAAATGAATCTAAAATTAACATATATCAAAATATAATAGAAGAAAAGGAAATGCAATTAAAATTAACAAATCAGTAAATAAGTTTGCTGAATTAGAGAAACGTATAATCGATCAATAATGTAGAAGACGAAGCAACATACCTCGATCTATATGTGTGTGTGGAAAATTCATATCGACGAGGGTTTAGGTAAAACTGCAATCCAGAAATGATTCCACAGTATTTTTTTAATCTTTTTTTTTATAATTTTTAATTTTAACTTGGTTACAACTGTATGGTTAATATAGTACGGACTTTTAGCTATTCAAAATTTAACGTGAGTACCGAGTCAAATGAGGAATGGTCGAACTAGATGTTGATATTTTCTCGTGGTTTATTCTTTTTGGCAAATTTATTATTCGTACAAATGTTAAAAGAGAAACCTCGAAACTTTAATGAGTGGTTTTGAACAATAAGGTTATGTCCAAGATCGTTCTTTGTTTGAAAGCTACATGTTTGAGTTGAGTAGATTTATAAAAAATAATAGCGATATTTGTATATGCTCGTAGTTCAATGTATTTTTGTAACTTCAAGTAATTTATGTTTGTGTATATGTTTTGTAATAAATTGGAAAATAAATGTTTGGGTCGTATGTTCGATCCAACTCGTGCCAAACACCTTGAAATATAATGTAGTTTGATTTGCTTTTTAAAAATGTTATTTGAGTTATTATCTATTTTCTCTTGTTAGTAAACCGATCCATTTGAGACCCTTTTGACTACTTTTGATTGGTCATATAATGTTTAGAGGAAGGACACTAGTACGCAAATCATTTGCTCTTCACACAATATGATATTTATCTGATACAAAATTTGTATAACTGCGGTTGGAATTTTATGTATTTATGTAGTAGTTGTTCGCCATCGTTTCACAAAGGAGGCAACTAATCAATGATTTTCATATAAGTTAGGCGTCGTTTGTATTTCAAAAATCGGTAGTCAATAAAAAAAAATTGGTAGTCAATAAAAAAGTTGTTTGTTTTTTTAAACTCTAAACCACATTGTTTATAGATGTTTGTAAACAAACAAATAAGATGTACACACAATGAACTATATTGATTTCTACATACACACCATACCAACATTATTAATCAAAAGCAAGATTTCAAGAAACGATCTTAAATGTAACATCTTGATTTTCAATAAAGATATCAACCATAAAATTAAGAGAAAATTACAAATTTAACAAAATACATTAATTACATTGTGGAAAATAGCAAAAAGAAACTCAAATTACAAAAATAACCCTTAAAATCACAGATGAACTAAACTCAGCTGCGATTTTGCCCTTCCATCAGTGATTTTGTGAAGTTCATAGTATAAAAACGTTTTTTTTTCTTCATTTTTCACTCTATTTTTTGAAGAAACTCTTTCTACGATTTCCTTAGAGCTATTATGAACGATTTCCTTTTTAAACGAATTTTCCAAAAAAATAACAACAAAAATGAAAATTTATTGAAAAAATTTATATATAATAAGGTTGTTTTATAATCAAACCTATCAATTTCATAATCAAACTAATAATTAAAAAAAAGCAAAAAAAAAAAAAAATCACAATATGTAATTCAAAAGAAGAGGAAATCACAGATGAACTATGTCAATCTGCGCTTTTTAGGCTGAAAAAGGAGTATATATACAACGAAAAAAAACCAACTACAAACGTACAAGTGGCTAAAGCACGTTTGTTCTTTAGCTACTTGTACGTTCGCAGATGTCATGATGAAATCGCAGATGGATTATACCCATCTGCGATTTTAGTGGCTAAAAATGCAATTTTGATTTTTTTAGCTATTTTCTACAAAGTAATTAGTGTATTTGGCTAAATTTATAATTTTTTTTTCTAAAAGTAAGGGTTTATATTACTATGGACATATGAGCTTTCACTTTTGTCCTATTTTTTCATAAAATTATTTATTTATTTATTTATTTTTAAAGTTTTATGGATCTCTAAAATTTCATTTCACTTATTTAAAAAAAAGAATGAGTTATATCTTATTGGTTAAGCAGTTGCGATCACGTGGACGTAATGGCGTACCTTTATATTGTTAAATGTATTAATAATTATATTTCTAGATTATTCATTTTTTTAGTTTTACAAAACATGTTCTTTATTTTTTATTTCATTTTTTTAAGACTTGATAACTCATTCATTTAAACTCGTGAATGATGCGAGATCAGAAAACCCCTTTGCTTGTTATCTATTATTTTCTATCATATGAAGTTGTTTGTTTTCTAGGTTTAAGGGGCTATTTGAGATTGCTTTTTGAACTTCAAAAGTATTTTTAGGCAAAAGTGTTCAATGACTTATGGTATTTGCAAAATGACTTTTTTTTAAAATTTTTTTTTTATTATTTATTTATTTATTTTATTTATTTTTTTTATATTATTATAAAATTTGGATTTGTTTTTGTGGTGGAAAAAACTACTAAATCAATAAGTTAAACACATTTGGTTAAAAAGCCAAAAACAGTTGTAAAAGATACTTTTGGAAATCTTAGTTTTGAAGTATATTGAAAAACATTTTTAAGATTTCCAAATACTTTTTTTTTACTTATTGGATTCTTAAAACCAATTAGTCAATAATTTTTTTTTGAAAAGTAATCCCAAACACCCCTTAAATACGCTCCAGCCGATTTGAGATCTAGTCATGGTTTAGTGTTCTTTATTTTCCAAATCATCATATGTGTTCTCAAATATTCATCATCTTCATATGTGTTCTTCGAATGATGCAAGATATAGGCATGCTATGTGTTTATCGATTTAAGATTGAGATTCTTCAGTAACGAAAAGATCTAGAGTTGTTACCTCTATTGCTTCATTTCTGAGTGCATACATGTTGTTTCATCTTCATCTTTGTTAGTGTCATGAATGTGGTTTCTTTGTATGGATTTCAAATTTCATCCTCGTTATAGATTGAACCACCCACTCTAGTAAAACTAGATCTTATAGCATTTTTATGAATGAGATTATCTTCCTGGATGCTAAACCCTTGTTCTTTATTTCACATGACAGAAAGAAGAAAAAAGCTTTAAAAGGAAAACTAAGGGAAGAATAAAAAACCATTAGTGGGAAACACACTTATAGGTTGATGTATTTGCACTTTTTTAAATCAATTGAAGAACTTGATCTTGAGCTTTACTTAAAAACATATTTATAGGTTGATGTTTACGTATCAGGTTTTAATAAGAAATACATTTGAAAAATCTATCAAAAAACCTGAATGTGTTGGGGTTTAATAAGAAAAGCATTATAAAAATCTATCAAAGAACTTGAGTTGGATCTTCACTTGAAAACACCTTCATATTCTGGTTTTATTTGGGGGAAAATTTCATATTAGCCCATCAAACTCGTCGTGTTTGTTTTAAAAAGTCACACAACTTTTTTTTTTGTACATTAAGGGAATGAACTCTCATTTTCCTGTTTTAAGATATTCTTATGTGACTTGATACCTGGTAAACCTGTAAAATATGTGTCGATGCTTATAGGAAAATGAGCGAAAGCAAACCCACGATTGAATGCATAGGTCTTCTCAAACTTTTAATCATTACAATTTTGAAACAAGCTCCTTGCATGACTAGCTCTCATGGCATCATGTTTAGCTTGTTGTAAAGCTCGATTTTGTTTTGCTAATTTTTCTCTCATGAGTTGAGATTCTTCAAGCACCACCGCATGGGAAAGAGCCACCACCACCTGGTCAGCCACTACTTTGACTATCTCTAGCTCTGGACCAGTCCAAGATCGAACTTGACCTTCGGGAAGAACCAAAGCAAGAATCGTGTAACATGGTTGAATCATTTCAGGGTCCCACCTTTGATATCGGAAACCCTAAGCATCGACATATGAATTGCCGCTATCGCTCCAGTAGTTCTTACCCTCCACTACTTAGGGTTCCAAGCTCTGATTCATGGTCCAAAAGCTTCATCACTTCGCTCTGTTCAATTTCTTGATGTACAAAAAAATTGTACATTAAGGGTTCACCCACCTGTTATGTGTTTTGAGTTCGATTCTTTTGGGGATTTTAGTTGTTTGGCGGGTTCTTGTTACACTCTATTCATTTGTTCATCAATTTCTGGTTAAAAGCTCCTGTTGATTTTATTGTGTTGATGGTCATTATTTTCGTTGAAATTTATGAAGTTATTCTTTTTTTTTTTTTTTTTTTTTTTTTTGGGTATGATATTTGGTCAATAATAGGGGGAAATGGCTCCTGAAATTGCTCTAAACATAATTAGAGCATCAAATTCTATGTTTTCTTGGGTTTTATTTGGAATCGTATGCAAGCTTCATGATTTCAAAAGGGCATTTTTCTTAGTTTCTCTGGGTTGATTTTTCTTGGTTTTGATTTTTGGATTCCCCACCAAAGATAGTCCATGGTTTCACTTATATGTATAACTCAAATATAATGGAGGTGACAACCTACATTCTTGCCGTCTAGATTCAAGATTTCCAAATGTAAAATAGTTTGTGATTTCACACCCCAGATTCACGAGACAAACCTTTAACGAGAGTTCATTCCCTTGTCTTCTATTTTGTAACCTGCAATAGAGGACACGCATAACTGTAGAGAGAAGGTTGGATGATATGAGGATACAATGATATTAAAATATGTTATAGTGGGTTACGTGACCTTTTTAACAGGTTAAACAAGAGTTCATTCCCTTAATGTACAAAAAAAGTTGACGACAAGTTCGATGGATTAATATGACATTTGCCATTTATTTGGGAGTTATGGGAGATGGATGACCGTGGTGAAGATAGTGGGAGGTGGGAGATGGTGATGGTGAGTGGTACTTGTTGAATGTTCTTGATATGTTTAAGTCATAATAAATTTTAACAAAAATCCAAATTTAATAAATAATTAGGCTTTTTTAATAATAATAATAATAATAATAATAATAATAAAAGTTTATTAAATAAAATTTAAATTTCAAAAATTTTAAAAAATCTTATGTGTACGCCATGTCAGTATCATCTGGCATGCCATATGGACATAACAACTACAAGTGGACAAACACTTGAAGTTTCTAATAACAACATTTGCAACTTTAGGGATCCATAATAAACAAAACATATTTCAGAGACCAAATAAGAATGAAACCAATAGTTCATGAGGCTACAGTACCATTAACCTTAAAATTAACTAGGTAGAAACGTCAAATACCTAAATCACTACATTTAAGAATAAGCATCTATTGTACTTAACGATTTTTCAACTTAAGTCTGAAAAGATTAACAATTAATGCGCGTGTCTTCCTTTGAACACAAAATTTCACCACGCCATCTAATTGCCAACCACTAGGTACAACATCCCCTAAGTCAATTACTAGAAGTTAACTAGAGAATATTATACTCTGAAAAATACCCATTGGAGAGAGAGAGAGAGAGAGAGAGAGAGAGAGAGAGAGAGTGAAACACCCTTAAAATATTAAGTAAAGTTTTTTTTATTTTTATTTTTATTTTATTTTATTTTTATTTTTTATTTTTAAGTCAATCAAAACTATCAATCATTCATTTCAAACCATCAAAGTATGACAATGTGGAAAAAGAGTTATTAGAGTACAATCCAAAAATCATAAAATGTTGAACACTGGTGGATGCGATCATGCTGGACCCTTCCCCATTTGAACCGAAAGTACCTGAAAAACATTTAAACATAAACCGTAAGCATAAAGCTTAGTGTGTTCCCCAAAATACCACATAACATACATATAATGGGCCTGGTCTGACATAGGGCCTTCTCGATATACATACAAATACATATAATACATACAAGAGTCACACAAACAGCTAGCATCCTATAGACATAAATCAATGGGCCGATATTGGTGCCTTCGACCCACAATTACTGTGAGGAGACTCACCTAAATTCCATGATATCTGAATCACATATACACTGTTGATGCAAAGGATCCTTATATTGAACACAACCAAACCAACCCTAATTACTATTTGGGGGTAATAACCCATAATTAAACGTCCAAATCCTATTCTCTCTTACTTAGGGTAAAATACCATTTTACCCTTCCCATAATACACCCAATTAAACATGGCCCAAGTCCCCAAAATAGCCCAAATGGACTTTAAGGAGTACGCCATGCATACTCCATACTTCCGCCCAACGTATTGGGTATTCACAGAAAAGGAAACGAGCATAACTCGTTACGCTCTACGTACTCAGAGGTTACGCCCTATACAACCATCAGTTGTCAAAATTCACTTTTTAGCTCTTAATACATTAAGTTCAAACGTCGAACTTATAGATCTTAGTATTGGGGAAGTTCTTAAACGATAAAGTCGACAGCTTTAAGCTTTTGCATGGCATAAAAGAGCCCAACACGTAACCCTAACTCCATAACACCCATTAATAATTTCAAACTCTTGCATGAGTAGGTTATAACAAGGACTTCCTTTTTATGATTCAAGATCCATAAAAACAAGATAAAGTGACAAAACTTGAGCTCTGGAGTAGCTTTTACTCACAAGAACCAAACCATGGGACCAAAAGTTATGCAAAACTAACCTTAGCCTAGATCTAAACCAAAGATCCATAAATGTGTGAGCTTTATATCTCTAGAAGTTGGAAAATGGAGATAAAAATCTTGATCTACAAGCTTCAAGCCCACCAATCACCAATAATGAACTCCATCTTATTCCACAATGAACCAAGAATACTCTAACGGGCCAAAACAAGCTTTCAAGAGTTAGGGTTCAAAATGACAGAATGAGGGAGTAGAGGCTGAAGGTAAAGAAGGTTTTAAGGGCTTAAGGTCCTTTAAATAGGCCCCAAAACCTAAAAATTATGGTTTGTGATCTACGTGAGTATGCCATGCATACCAATTAAGTATGTCGTGCTTACTTAAAAGAACCTCTCTGCCTTTTAATGACTTACGCTCGACGTACCTATGGGGTACGCACTGTGTAAGGACCAAAATTTCCAACATTTCATATTTTAAGCAATAAATGAAAAATACCAAGGAAAATGGGTGTTACAACTCTCCCCCACACGAATCAATCCTCGTCTTCGAAATCCGACGCTATAAACAACTATGGGTAGTGCTCCCTCATCTCATCCTCAGGCTCCTACGTCCACTCAGAGCCCTTCAGGTGCTTCTATTTCATATTCATCGGGTTCACCGCCATGTGTTTTAGAGTGTTCATCTTCCTATCGAGGATTGGAATTGATCTTTCTATGTAGTTCAGGTGCTCGTCCACCTAAATATCCTCTAAGGGCACCACTGCGGTGTTATCGACTAAGCACTTCCACAACTGAGATACGTGGAAAGTGATGTGAATTTAACTGTTCTCCTCAGGTAGCTACAAATGATAAGCAACCCTGCCCACCTGGGAAATAACCTTGAAAGGACCAATATATATGGGGCCCATCTTGCCCGATTTCTGAACCGGATGCCACCTTTCCAAGGAAACACCTTCATGAGTACCATATCTTTGACTTGAAACTCTAAATCTGATTGACACCTATCAACATAACTCTTATGTCGGCTTTACACGATCTGCAATCCCCCGTGCACCTATTGGATCAACTCGGTAGTTAGGAGCATTACCTCCATAGAGCATCTCAAAAGAAGGTCAATTAATACTGGCGTGATAGCTATTGTAGTAAGAAAACTCATCCAAAGGAAGATACGAATCTCAGCTACCGCCAAAATCCAACACACATGCTCGGAGCATAGCCTCCAAATTCTGAATGGTCCGCTCACTCTGACCATCATTCTATGGATGAAAAGTTGTGATGAAGTTTAGTCGTGTACCCAAATCTTCATGAAATATCTTCTAGGTCCTAGAAGTGAACCGAACATTTAGATCATAAACTAATGAGACTGGGACCCCATGACGTGCCACCACCTCATGGATATATACATCTGCTAATTTCTCTACAAATATGCTCTCCTAAACAGGAATGAAATATGTACTATTGGTCAATCCATCCATGATGACCCAAATTGAATCCACCCCTCGTGTTGTCTGCGGTAGCTTCATGATAAAATCCAGTATGATCTCTTCCCATTTCTATACGGTGACACCCAACGTAAGTCAAGCATATGAATAGAAAACTTCGACTTATGTGCCTCCGCCTTGTGGTGAGGTCGTTGATGCTCGGCCTTGACTTTACTGTAAGTCAAGCATCTCTCCACATACCAGGCCACATCCTGCTTCATGCAAGGCCACTAATAATCAAGCCGTAGGTCTCTATATATCTTTTTTGCACCCATATGAATAGAAAACTTCGACTTATGTGCCTCCGCCATCAAAATCTGCCACGTACCCCCAAAGTATGGAACCCAAACTCTCCGATAATAGGTTTATTAGATTAGGTGTCTAAGACAATAACTAAACTGATATAAACTTGAATTAAAAGAATGTCCTTTTGGGTTGCCCTCAAACCTAGTAATTGAATCGGGTGACTTTAAGAGAGATAGAGATAGAGAGAGAGAGAGAGATACTGATTTAGTGATTTATTATATGATTAATAAGTAGCAATAAATAATTTATTAATATATTATGAGAATATTATATTAGTTAGAAATAATATTATTTAATCAAAAATTAATCAGAAACTAACTAGAATTAATTTTGGGATTAATTAGATTAATTAAAAGTGTAAGGACCTAAATTGTAATTGTTAAATAGTTGAAAAAAAGGGTTCCAAAACCATCCCTAAGGTGGTGGACGGGTTTGGAGGCATATTCTAGGGGTTTTAGAATATCCCTTAAAGATAACAAGGATATTTGATAATTACCTAATATATTCAAATTAGGGTTTCTAGGGTTTCCTAGTGCAACTATAAATAGGGCCTTAACCCTTCATATTTTCGGCCACTCTTCCTTTTAAGAGAATAGCCGAAAATCATCCCCTCTCCTCGCTCTCTCTTTTCAAGTTTCCTTAGTTGCTAGGTTTGGGTGTGAACCATCAGATACACGAAATTTATGGTGCTTTCTTCCAAGAGCTTTTGAAGAAGGATTTCATTGATTATTTAGAAGAATAATCAAAAGGTATGTAAATCCTAACCCTCTTTTGAATCTCGATTAAATTTGGGTTTCCTTAAGGTTCTTTGATGTTCATAGATTATAGCATTCAATAGTGAAAACATAGATCCAATTAGGTTGCATGTGAACTTAAGAGTTAAGTTATTTTCTGCCACATGATTTTTGTAACCTATAGGACCTATTAGTGGTACTAGAGCCCAATGTTTTCAATTGAATATGCATAATATTTGAATAGATCAAATTAACATTTTTAAAAGTTAAACCCTAAGGCATGTAATTTTCGACTTGGGCTAGGGTTCTCGCAACCACGACCCTCTCCCTTGATTTTGAAAATCACTAGGGTTTGTTAGGGTTTCCTTATTTGATGTTTATTATTTTAATTGGTTAAAATAGAATAATTAAAATTGGATAACCCCAATACCTTAAATTTCGAAAATCTAGTAGGGTATGGATTAGGATTAAATTTAATATTATTTGATTAATATTTTAATAGCAAATAATTATTTAATCCTCATTTGATTTAAATTAATTTAATTAATTGTTAATTAAATGATAAAGATTAAATCATAACTGGTTTAATTTTAAATTAAATTATTTTTTATTAATTTTTGAATATTTAATATTAAACCTAGTATTTTAGAAATGTTTTAAAATACACCTTATATATGTATATATATATATATATATATATATATATATATATATATATATATATATATATATATATATACTCTAATAAATAATTTTTTTTGCCACATGTCACACTCTCATTGATTTGGTCACATATCATTTTATGGTTATTTTCAATTAATTTTTTTTCCACATGACATTTTGTGGTTTTTTTCATTTTATTAATTTCCATATAATATTTAAATATAATAAATACAATAAATGTAATAATAAATACATATCAATTTCATTAATTGACTTCATTTTAATTTCAAATTGTCTAAATAAAAGTTTAATTAGTTTTCTTTCTTTATTTATCTAAATTATTTGTTTAATTTGAAAAAGAACAATTTAATTTGAATAATTAATATTTTTTAATTTTTTTTTTATAAATTTAAACTTCTTAATTGTTTAGAATTTCATATTTTTTTCTTTAAAACGAACCCATGTAATACATGGGTCTTACACCTAGTATATATATATATATATATATATATATATATATATATATATATATATATATACTATTAAGAGTTTAATATATTATATCTATAAGAAAAGTCATTCAAATCATTGGTACGTCTCATACATGAAGTCATACTATATAGGGGGGGGGGGGGGATAAGGAAACGACCTATAAAATTGTAACACCCAGAATTAGGAAGACCAAGAAAAGAAAGGTTAAGCTCTAAATCAAGAGTCAACTCGTCGAGTCCAGGGAGGAACTTGACGAGTCGGAGCGGGATCCGGATCATTGAGTAAGTGACGAGTCAGGCTCTAGAGTAATGGATCTATGGATTTGAGCCCCTGCATGGATCGAAAAGCCACTGTATGGATTAAGAACTAAAGAGACTCGGCGAGTCACATGGGTGTACTCGGCGAGTTGTATGATTATGAGCATGAACTCGGCGAGTTGGAAGAACAACTCGGCGAGTCTGTTGAAGATTGCCTTGGACTCGGCGAGTCTGGTCGCAGAATCTCAAACCTTTTCTGGTTAAGCCTCGAATAAGTGAGTTTTGAGGTGACTCAGTGAGTGGAGCATGACAGAACTCGGAAATCAGTAGACTCGGCGAGTCGAGTCGCGATTGAAAGGGGTTTCTGAGCTTATGAACTCGGTGAGTCAGTAGGCTGACTCGGCGAGTAGGGTCAACCTGGAAGGTTGACTTTGACCAGGACTTTGACCTTGACCAGAGTTGACTTAGTTTGACCGTTGAAGGGCATTTTGGGACTAAGTGTTATATTTGGTGTTAGTAGATTGGGGAGTCATTGGAGTAGCAGTGCGGGAGTTGTCAGATAGCAGTCAGCAGGGTATCAACAAGAACTCCAACAGTGCTGGTGAGTTTCCTTCCAGTAGGAACGGGTCTAAGGCCACAATGCTAGCCCGTTTAGCTAGCAGTAGTTTTCGAACTTCGGTGTGATGTAGTAGTTAGTACGTTTGATGCCTTCGTGGCTCATACATGATTTATGTGTTATGCGTTCCGGGCTACGGACCGATGCAGTATGCAGTATATGTGTGTTCATGCTAGTTGATATGTTTATGTTATGCTTTGTTCAGTCAGTTTCCGGACTTCAGTCCGATGCAGGGGGCAAAGCCCCAGTTAGTCTGGACTTCGGTCCGATGCAGGGGACAAGGTCCCAGTCAGTTTCCGGACTTCGGTCCGATGCAGGGGGCAAGGCCCCAGATAGTCTGGACTTCGGTACGATGCAGGGGACAAGGTCCCAGTCAGTTTCCGGACTTCGTTCCGATGCAGGGGGCAAGGCCCCAGTTAGTCCGGACCTCGGTCCGATGCAGTGGGCAAGGCCCAGTATGTGCTTTATATGTTATTGTATGGTATGTGGTAGTTTGGGGGAGCTTACTAAGCTTCATGCTTACGATTTTTCAGTTTTGGTTTCAGGTACTCAGTTTTCAAAAGAGGAGCTCGGAGAGGTTGCAGTGCACACACCATAGTCAGTTAGCCTGGGAATGTTTTACTCTGATAATGAGATTATGTTTTGAATTAATACTTGGAAATTATGTTATGACTTATGATACAATTTTATAAATATGGTTTTAGTAATGTTTTAAAAGAAATTTTTAGTCGTGATTTTTGGGTCGTTACAAAAATAACCGCCATTAGGTATCCACTCTCATTCTCAGCCACCGCTCCCTTATATGGTGGAGGGTTGTTAGCCGATTTGATAGGACATAATCTCATTAATTAGTATAACGATATAAAAGTACTAGCACCTTCTTTAAAAATCCCACTCTGGTCACTTTAGGAAAAATCTGAAAAGTATGCTAATCCATGAAAACGCACATCATACTTTGATATGTCATTAGTGGAGCGTGCATGGTTAACCGACACACTAATATGGAATTTAAAGAGAAATGATGGATGATGCGGTGCGATAGTATCTACTTAGTTTTAAATTTATAAACTAACAAAATCTTACTAACTATGCAGCTATAGGCAGTGTACCTAGTCATATTATAGTATAGCTCAGGTGTGACAACCCGAAATTTCCATTCTAAACAAACCATATCAAGCCAATAGAAGTTAGAATAGTTACAGTGAAATTCCAGACTTTGGGTATAAGTTTGAGTATTTCAGGTTTAGAACTTAAGGAGATATCAGGAGAGTGGATGCACTAGGGTTTTGTGCAACACTGTTATTCCAATACTCTATGAGATTAGAGTTCATTCCGGGAATAAAATATTTTCTGCCAAAAATCTCAGGACTATGTATAGAAATCTGAACCATATTCATTCATTAGTTGCATTTCCAACTAGAGAAAAGCCGAATTCTCTCTCATGGATCTTCAGGTTTTTTATCCCAAATCGTGAGTACTTCTATCTAGTTATATTATATATTTTAGATAGTAGTTTGTAACATCAAAAACGGATCAAAATCCCAAGATTCAGGAGTTTACTGCCCAAGAACACTTGGAGAGTAAACTCCATTTTAAGGGCCAAAAGTGTGCCCAATGTCCCTCAAAGCCTTGGAACTCAACATAGGGACTACCATTACATGTTTATACCACCAAAACAATTAAGAATCAAGGGTGAAAGTGAGTTCACGGCCAAGGAAGTTCTTGGGCCGTGAACTCCATTTTTAAGTGTCAAAATGCCTCAACAGCCTTCCTTAAGACAAGAGACTAAATTGGACATGTACCTAAATGATTTTAGGACTAGCAAACACACTTAGAACATCAAGAGTAAGGTGTTCACGGCCCAAGAAGTCCCAGGGCCGTGAACTCCATAAAATGATGCCAAATGGTGCCATAAACTCTTCTAATGCCTAGTACAAGAGCCTAGTTTAGCTCCTAGTTAATTTAGGGACTTGAAAACACCATAAACATCCTCCCAAGGGAGGTTACGACCGTAATCTGCAAGGGATATGGTCCCAGGGTTGTAAACTCCTCAAAGGAGTTAAAAGGAGGCCCAAACACTTGTTTAAGCCTTGAAGCAATTCACCACTTGAGTTGTAATAATGCTAGGCTTCATTTAGGAACCTTATTGAGAGTTTACGGCCAGGAGTTTACTCCCTGGGCCGTAAACTCCAACATATATGGTCTTTTGACCATAAAATTCCATGAGAGGTCTTGCACTCCTTTGTTGCAACCCATTAGCCTCCTAGCACTTGACCAAAGTGTTTACCTCGCATTAGAATGTTTATACATGTTCAATTAGTGTTTTAATCACTAATTGTTTATATACATATGTCTTCATATGTAATTAGGATCATTGTGTGTGTCTAAAGTCTTCACTTGACACCAAGCACTTGTCCGATCCTTCCTTACGATACGGTCCGTTCAATTCCAATCACTTACTACAGGTGAGTTCATACCCCTTTAACTAACCTTTAAAATACTTTTAAATGTTTTAAGTGATTTTATTGGGGGGGGGGGGGGGGAGATACAAGTAGAATTATGCTAGTTACTATATCAATCACATGTGATTAGTAAGCAGCATTCAAATGATTGGCTACTCATTAGCCATTTTACCAAACAGTTTCCTTCAAATGATTTTCATAAACATTTTATATGATTAAAACTCCTTGTTAAGCTGTACACTTTACTCTGTACGCTTCATTTCAAGCTCATTTATAATTGTGTTTCAAACAAATGTTCTTTTATACTTAAACTATTTTATCAAACCTACGCTTTCAAACCATTTTATAGATTGACAAGTTGATCGTTTCTTAGATAATAATTATGTTCAAAGGTTTTACCAAACTTATTTTATGTTTTTATATTATCAATTGCATGCCTATATATGTATAGTTATATAAGAAATGTTTAAAAGACTTAGGAAGACTATCCACCCTATTTCCTTTTCGCGCTTGAGATGTGGTCTGGTGGGATATCGGGTACCCGTCCGAAGGTCGTTTAAATATTAGTTATATATCATGTGTACATACATAGTCATAAAGGTTCTTCCAATTCATTCAATACCCTTGGGTAGCAAGGGTATACATCCATGTTCATACGTACCGGTTATATTACTAGTAAACTACCATAGGGGTAGTTAGGAGGATACTAGAACTATTATTAGAACATGATATCATACAATGAGTCAGTTCATTCATGAGTCAATACTTGCTAGATAGAGAGAGAACACACGTTACAACTAGCACACACAGAACATTTACATGATTACATTTATATGAACATTTACATGAGTACATTTACATGATTACATTTATATGATTACATTTACATGAGTACATTTACATAAACACGCTTACATGAGTACATTTACATAGATAATATATGATGAGTTATTATTACATTTTATATGTATAGATTACGTTATAAAATCATCATTCTTATCTTTACTTTGTGATACAATCACATAATCGACGAGATAGATTGGATTTAATATCCTAGTACCAAAGGATACTTTGCGGGATTAACCATTCCTAGAATCTCTGTTAGCTACAAAGATAAAAGCACATCCTCGGATGTCAACGGTTGATACCATTACATGTATACTTTAAGTGATTAACTATTCCTACACCTAACTGTTAGCAACAGAGGTAAATGTACATCTACGGATGTCTTAAGTTAACACTGTTAGTTACCCTAGTACCAAAGGGTAATACTTAGGTTAGTTATATTATTACCTTTATTTTGTGACTCATTCACATAACCGATGAGGTGAATTATAATTGAGTATCCTAGTACCAAAGGATACAATTTCTTATAATAATAATAGTAACACAGTAGGGTCTTGGTAGAAGACTCCATTTTATAATAGTAGGAATCATAGGGATTTCTAGGGGTTTTCAAACATTTACAGTTGTTCTACAAACATTTTCATACTTATACGAGCTTTCTTTCAAAACAATGTCAAGTCTTTAATTACAAGTTTTACAAATTAAGACACATTAATACTTATGATCTCACCAGCTTTAAAGCTGATACTCTCTTTCAAAATAACTTGTATCCTCAGGTCAACGATAGATAGGTACCGATGCAAGGTTTAGAGAAGATGGAGCCCGATCAAGACTCATCTTTTGTTTTGATTGTACTTTAGTGTCTATATTATAACTTGACAGAACACACATGTATTAAAATTATATTATTAATGCAATGGATGATGTTGTTGCTTGTTTACTACTTTTCATTGTTGTGATACTGTACATGACGTCCTATGCCCCAGAACGTTTCCGCCGTTCAATGGTTTTGGGGTGTGACAGATTGGTATCAGAGCATTGTTTATAGTGAATTAAGTATATCAACCCATAAAAGATATACTAACTATAAATACATAAGGGATTAAAATTACTCTGACCTAGAGTTTATACTTTAAATAATAAAATATTTAGTTAAGTATACGTACCTGTATTCATGCTAAAATCAGTGTCACTAGGATAGTACAAAAGAATTACGATTGTTGGGCAACACAGGTGGGCTTAGAGACATATAGTCAAAAATGGGAAGATATAGCTTGATCACCTATATTATCTGAGGGTTGACTAGCATGTGCCTAAGTGTATTTGTGTGGTTGCAACAAGTCTAAAATCTTACCAACCCTACCATAATGAGAACAATAGAACATAACATTAAACTTAAAATACTATAGGAGTATTTGGTGTTACTATAAGTATTTTATACTTGAGAACTAAAATGAGATCTTCAATAATAAGTTGATAGTTGATAAGTGGATACACTAAGGATATATGTAATTAGGATGTTATAGACTTAGAATATGTGAAAATTTTACTTTACCCCTATTCTGTGTGAATTTGGAGTTAAGATCACTTATTCGAAGGTCTATCCTATTTTGATTACATATAACTGGTATGCACTTCACAAATAGCGATGTAACTAATGAAGATTTTCTAAATAATTATCTAGATAGTTTCGTCTAATAATTATTTTCTTACCCCGATTCTCGCGTAGACAACATGGCTGGACTCCATCCCCACGACAACCAGTACCTTCCGAACGAAGTCATTGCTGGATGGTTTGGAGAAGAACCAGAGAATGATCATCAAATTCCTTTGAATGATCACCATGATGAAGACCTTTCAGATGGTGCTAACTCCGAACCCGAGGTTGAGAACCTACCCCAGGCAGCTCCCGTTCCAATTCCTAACCCTCGTCCGGCTTTTCATGGCCCAACACCTCCATGGGTTGAATGTTTGGAAGCATGGAGTGAAGATCAAGATCAACCTATGCCATTTAATGGAGACCGAAGCTTCTACAACGTAAATGAAGGGAGCACAGCAGATAGAGTTAAGAAACCAAACACTATTAAGACAAATTATGCTCAAGTTAAGAAACCAAACACTATTAAGACAAATTATGCTCTCTAACACAGTTAAAGTTACTAGCCGTAATTAATTAAACTAAGATATGATTAATCCTACCTCTACCTATTTAATGATTATAAACAATTAGGAGATACACTAATGAAATTAATATGATCAATTAACACACAAAATATGATTTATAAGTAATATAAACTAGAACTAAAACATGTTAGGGTTTATATATAAAACACAAGTAAAATCAAATATAATCATCCAATATCGAAATCAACACATATAGATCAAGATCATCTTCACTTAGCCACTAATTATAGCAGAAAACTCATTAGATTTAAGTAATATAAGCTAGATATAAGTTTAATAAGCAAACCAATTAGATTAATTTTGAATTCTTCTAAATCTTCTTCAATCATTAAGCTTCACTTCAATTCCAATATTCTTCTAGGTTTCTAAGGGTTCTTAATTGTAATTCACCTCTGAAAACTGAATACATGCCTCCGATTTCGACCTAATGTCTAGGTTTTTATAATTGTGGAAATCTGACCACTACGTTGTGGTTGATCGACACCACGACGTAGTCTTCGTGTAAATCCCGTGTCTGATAAAATCAACATGATGATCATAAATATCCCATTCTCCACGTCGTGATCATGTCACCATGATGTGGTATTCAATCTTCTTCTTTCCTTCTTTTGTTTTAGTTCTCATTTCTAACAATCGAATTGATATTTACTATTTCTGGAGATGGGTGAATCAATCTGTGAGATGACCATGAAGTTCGCAAAACCAAAGAAGTTTGAAGGCGTTGATTTCAGGCTCTGGAAGAAGAATATGCACTTCATGCTGACCACTCTGATGGCAACATACGTGGTAACTACTCTAAGACCAGTTGAACCGGAGGAAGGTGTTGATGAGCCACTTGAAGAAACTAGGAAGAGGCAAAAGTGGGAAAACGACGACTACATCCGCAAAGTTCACATCTCGAACGGTATACCTGATGCACTATGTGATATCCATGGTGATGCTTTAACTATTAAGGATTTGTGGGACATCCTTGAATTGAAATACATCACTGAGAACGCTTCTTGCAAGAAGTTTCTAGTTAATGATTTTAATAAATTTAAGATGGTCGATTTAAGGTCTGTGACTGAACAACAAAATGAGCTCCTTGGTATTTATGATCAATTTAAACGTCACAACATGAATATAGATGAAGCCATTGCTGTATCAAGTGTAATTGACAAACTTCCACCATCTTGGAAGGATTTCAAACATAACCTAATACATCAAAATGAGGAACTGTCGTTGGTTCAACATGCTAGTCGTATTCGTATTGAAGAATCTCTTCATACGAAGGAAGTTGACAAATCTGATAAAACCAAAGGGAAAATTGATTGTGGACAACCTTCTGTTCATATGGTTGAAAATAAAGCTAGGAATCCGAACCATAAAGCACATGGAAAATGTAAGTAGTAACATATCCCAAATAACTCCAACAAAACAGAAAAGGAATTGGTTTGGTGGAGGTGAAATAGGGCGGGCCATTGCAAGGGTGATTGTCGCATGAACTAAGGCAACATTAGTAACAATAATGGTGTTGGAAATAGTGGAGCCAATGGAAGTATGAACGGGTCTTCGGGCCAAGTTAAAGGAGGTTAGTTTTTAACTATCTTTAATAATTCTAATTAGAATTATGTTTATTAGGTTTCATTAATTCCTGAATCATTCTATGTACAAGATTATGATGTTGCTTGGTGGATCGACTCCAGAGCAACGAACCATGTATGGAAGGATAAATCGGTTGTTTGAAACATTAACACTGCTTAAAGATGGATCGGTGCTGAGAATGGGAGACGATTCTTTTATACCTATTTGTGGTGTCGGTGTTTTGAATCTTGAATTTACTTCTAGAAAGACTATTAGGCTTTTTGATGTTTTGTTTATTCCTAAGATTCGAAAGAATCTTGTTAGTTTTAACTGTTTGAATTCTAAATGTTTTAAACAAGTTATTGAGTTGAATGAGTTCATGATCTTATCTCAAGGTTGAATGTTTATTGGTTTTGGATATTTAAATATAGAATGTTTTGGTTTAGTATAGTTGACAAATTATTACCTGTTGAAAATTCTACTTCTAATGTTGATAAATCTATGCTTTGACATGTAAGATTAGGTCTTTTCAACTTTAGAAGGATGCATGAAAAGTTAAAAGAAGGATTAATTCTAGCATTTGACATGACTTCTGATAAATGTAAAACATGCATGCTTACAAAAGTGACAAAACAACCTTTTCCTAGTGTCACTAGAAATTTGGCTATTCTGGAACTTGTACGTAGTGACCTGTGTGGTTTTCACTCCACTCCTTCCATGGGAAATAAAAAGTATATAGTCACCTTCATTGATGACTGCCCTCGGATTTTCTATGTGTATTTGTTACATTTTAAGGTTGAAACCTTAACTAAATTCAAAATATACAAAACCTAGGTGAAAATTGCAATTGGGCAATATGGTTAAGTGTCTTAGGACTAATAGGGGAGGTGAATATATGGATCTCCTATACTTCCAATCAGTGGTTATCATTCATGAGTACACGACACCTTACTCCCCCCAACAAAATGGAAATGTTGAACGCAAAAATCGATTTTTAAAGGAAATGGTAATCTCGATGTTGTCATACCTAGGATTGAGTATTGGATTCTGGGGAGAGGCCACATTAACAACCTGCTATTTATTAAATAGGGTTCCAAATAAAAAGAGCAAATCTATCCCAAAGGAACTTTGGAATACCATTAAGCCCTCATTATGAGTCTGGCTTGCGCTACTCGGCCCTCAACTCATATTTGGAATGATAATGAGTGCCCAGTATGAGTCTGACATCCCCTCCCTGAACCTCAGCTCATATTTGGCATCCTCAAAGGTTTGTTGGCTACAACAAAAAGCACTACAACCTCAACCCAACCCACACAATATGTTGACATATAACATATAATATCAGATCAAGACCATCATTACAAGACTAACATGCATATATATTCTATACTCGACATATCAACAATATCAGGTTATCAAACCAAAGGGCCGAACTTTTTGCCTTCGACTCGAAAGTATAGTGAGGAAAACTCACATTGAATACTGAAGTTCTCTGCAAGAATCTTTAGTTACTGCCTTGATGACACCTCCGATGTATCCAATCAAAATAACACCCAATTAGCAATTGGGTTTCATTCTAAGGACCACCATCCATACTTGGGGTAAAATAACCATTTTACCCTTAAACCAACATGAACTAAAATGGAGGCCTAAATCCATTAACCAAAACATCCAAAACTAAAGGATCTACAAATGCCCACTAATGGCCCAATTTTCCAAATTGGTCCCAACCTCATATGAGTCTTATCCTAAGTCCATAATTTCCTTTATTACAATTCAGGTTACCTCAAGTACTCCCTTAGGACAACTTGGTCAAAGACAAAAGTCAAAAAGTCAAGCTCAACGACTCGAGTTGACCCAACTCGCCGTGTTTTTTTTCCAATTAATTGCAAAGTCGGGAAAAACCGATCCAACTCACCGAGTTTATCAATAAACTCGCCGAGTCTGCTCAAAACCCAACATCTTAATGCAATAAGCACTTAATCCATAAGGACGTGACTCCAAAACCTAGATCTGACTTACTTGAGCTGGAAACCCACGTAAAGTTGCCAACTTTACGTTCATGCATGTCTAAATGAATCTCCTAAACTTAAAACGAACTTAAGAATTGACTTAATGCATGCATGACACCAAAATCCTTGTTAATTGTGCAACTTTAAGCCAAATGAGGCCATAAATGGCTAGATCTAAAATGACAACCCATGAAACACTCAAATCCTTGGACAATCCATCAAAGAATCCAATAATGAAGATAAAATCCCAAAAGAGTAGATCTAATCCATGAAGAAGTAGGGTACAAGCTTTATACCTCAAAAAGACTGCAATAAGTGGGGAAATTCTGGATCTAAAGCCTTTCCACCAAGCTAGACACCTTCACTTCGAGGCTTTTTCAAAAGAGTACCAAAAACCAACACTCAAAGCTCTCCAAAAGCTCACACATTCAACTATGGAAGATGATACTCAAAATTAGGGTTTATGGATAGAGAGGCTGGTAAGGAGGCCAACTAAGGGACTTAAGGCCTTTAAATAGGGTGCAACGCCCTAAAAATTCGGGTTTCCTTCCCAGCTGTTAACTTGCCGAGTTGCTTCATTAAATCCCACGATGAATACATTCCTCAACACGCCGAGTTGAGGCTACCCAACTCGCCGAGTTCGACTGGAAAAAACATACAAAAGATAACTCTTATACCTGGAAGTCGGGATATTACATATTCATATGTGAATAGAACAAAAATATTGCAGAGATATACAATTTATTCATAAATGAATATAATAGATATGATAGGAATTTTATACCTTTGTCATTTTTCTGCTTCGAACGTGTTTCTCTCATTGTGGGTGACTCTTTATAAAAAATGTCAATCTTCTTACCTTCATTAGTAAGTAGAAGATAAATGAATATGATATACATTTTACAAAGAAACTATTTTATATTCATAAATGAATAATTGAACAAAACACACACACACACACACACACACACATATATATATATATATATATATATATATATATATATATATATATATATATATATATTCATATGCTCTATTCACAGATGAATATATATGTTATATTCATATGTGAATAGAATATATATAACTCAGTTTTGTTCTATTCATATTTGAATAATGTATATCACATGGAATTATGTTTTATTCATATGTGAATATAACATATATAACTTAGTTTTGTTTGTGTTCAGAAGTAAACAAAACAGATCAAAACTAATTCATCTTCAATATCTTCATTTTCTGTTGGATTTTGAAGTAAAATCACATCTAAATGTTGTCATTCACATATGAATAAAGTTAAGCATATCTAAATAGAATACCAATCTTATTTACTTTTTTCATTCGTTTTTTTTTTTCGTTTATATATATGCTTGACTCTTGGTGTTGTTTTTGTAAAGATAAGTAGTTAATATTAGTAGAAAGTCTGTAAAACCTCATTAGATAAGGACAACATAAGAGAAACGTAAAGCAACATTTATATTTTAACAGAAAAGTCGTGAATAAGTATGAAAAATGAAGAGAAGATTTAAAATCATTTATATATATCAACTAATAATGGACGATTATTACAACAGCTTCTAGTAAATCAACTAATAATGAAGGAGGATTACGGAAATGAACGAGGATTACAAAATTTCAAGTAAACAACCTAATATAAAGAATGAACAATGTGAATACAAAATTTTTAGTTGTAAATCAACTAATAATGAAGGACAATTACACAAATTTCAAGTAATCAACTGATAAGTTTAGAAATGATGACAAAACGTTAAAAATCGAAGAAAAAAAACACCGATGATTACCTTTCATTGTCAACAGTAACGAAATTGATTCATTTAGGTTTTCGTTAGAAGACATTTTCTTCGATTTGTTCTTTGCGAGATTGATTTTATGGTTTTTATTTGAAAACGGTGATTGAATCATTCTACAAATGGTTTTTGTGTTATGGAGAAACGCTGAGATGTTTGAAGAGGGAAATGACGGTTTTGCTGACGGGATTTGATGTGAGATAAAATTACATAAGTACCCTGGACAGTTTAATCTTTTGGATTATTTACAAGTTTATCACTACGTTTTTATGTTTTTTAAGCTCATTAAATGATTGACTGAGAATGATCCTCTATTTTCAACATTTTTTTCTTAATTGAATCTCTCTCTCTCTCTCTCTCTCTCTCTCTCTCTATATATATATATATATATATATATATATATATATATATATATATATATATATATATATATATATATATATATATATATATATATATATATATATATAGTAGGCAACTCTAAGGGCCGTCCTAAGGATGGCCCGACCCTATACCGTGGTGGACCACTCATGTTATTTCTTGTTTGGACAACAAAGAAAAACAAACATTATTCAGGTAAAATTTCCTGTGTAATATACACATGTTACAAAAGAAACAATGTTATTTACATCATTTTTCAGATTTGAAGGTACTATGATTGTGTACTGGGATCATGGAGGATTTTCTATCTAATTTTACGCTTTACACAACAAGCAACATAAATTTTAATTCCTTCGCCACCATTTCCTTTCTCTTCTTGCGTTGCCTTCATATCTGAATTATTTATATATGGATAAGTATACATATCTAGATATATGTACTTCAGATTTTTTTTCTACTCACAAAAGCATATACTTTATTTGGTTGGCGTGAGTATATAATTTCTATTACACAAACTATTTGGAATTTAGCATCTCTATTTCATAAGAGAATGTAGATTTTATGTCGATCTTCAAACCAATTGGTGGTACAAGCATTGATGTTCTCATTTTGTCGGGAAAAAAAGAAGCAATAATTGTTCAATTTCGTCGCATTTACCTACAATAAATAGCAACACACTTTCAAAGGCGTTTCTCCATAATCTACACCCAATATCAGATTCTAAGTTATCCTCATTCCCAATAATTGACAACTGACGACTAAAAGCAGTTAGGGTTTAAACATGCACCACAAGTTATCCTCATTCCCAATAACTGAAAATGGAATCAGTTGTTAGTGGCTGGGTTGATGCTAAAATTCAGCCCTCACAACCATTTTTACCACTGGAAAAAGCCCATGTGTTGACAACAACATTCAATCGACCAAAATTTTAGATTTCTTGTGGAATGACGATGATGAACTGAAAAAATCAACTTACCATCATCGTTTGTAGAGAGAGAGAGGAAGAAAATGATAGATAGATAACATAATACAACGATTGAGAAGGAGCCCTGGTTCACACATCGGTGGTGATAGGTGGCATCAGTGGTATTAAACATTGAAGAATAATAGTGGCAAAAGAAAACAGTGGTTTTATGGGAAGATAACAAGTGTAGAAAATATGTAAAAACGAAAAAATAAAGTTTTAAACGAAGCCCAAAAAAGAAAATATCAAAAAGAAAATATAAAGCAGCAACAGCCCATTATTATGGAGTCCAATTCCAATATACCATACTACTAGTGGATTTTAGAGGCCACCAATGGTAATTCTGGAAATTTAAAAACGACGGACAGCATATGGACTTGGTGGATTCCAAATGAGTTAAATTTTGTTGAGTTAGACGTGTGGGAATTGTCATATTCTTTTTTGTAGTGGTGTGGTCTTTTTCGTATCGATAATGTAAATTGAAGCATGTTAACCATTTTATGTAATAGTTGTCTTGCAATATAGCTATGTTTTACCAATGTTTGTATAGTTGCATAAGTTATAACCAACTTATAAAGGTTATTATTGTTATATGATCATTTATTTTGCTTGTTTTCTTTAGAAACTTTAAGTAGATTGTTATTTTTCACGTTAAATAGTTGTATATTGTACACTAAGCACCTATTTTATAAATTGGAATTTTGTTTTTCCAAACCATTTGATGAAAGGTGTTTATGCTAGATAAAGTTTATATACTCCCAAAAGATTTGATGCTACTTATCTATATTACAATACGTATAATAAAAAAATAAAAAATAAAAAAGTTTTGGACCTGATTTTGAAGAAGCAACTACAAACAGGGACCATAAATGTAGTTTAGTCTTACAATTAAAAAAAAAACATAATATTAATCTTAAAAAGTACATTGATATTACTTGCCTATAGTTAAGTTGTAATATGGTTGATTGATCAATGCACAATGTCTTTTATAAGAAGTCATAAGAAAGTACATTTTTGTAATAAAAACAAAAGGAAGTACAATGTTATAACAAAGAAACTTGGAAAAGACATTGCTATTACTTGCATTCTAGCCTAAAAACAGATTAACAAACCTTGGAAAAGTACAATGGTAGTACTCAATATTGTTCATAAGATTCAAAACAAAGTTCATAAATTGAATATAACATGATTAAAATTGTTTTTTAAAAGGATTTAAAGGCAATATGTTAAAATTCAGTAGATTCTTCAAAGTAAAAATATAAGAAACTATCGAAAGTAAAATGCTATAATTTCATAAATATTTGAAACTATATTGTATTAGTAAGAAAAATAGTGAACGTAAATTGCCGTTATTGGGTAGATATTAGAACGTACAATGCCTCACGCTAATTGGAACTACAACTCTGCAATTTACAGAAATGGAAATAGAATTCTTAGCCGTGTATATTGCATAAAGCAAAATGAAAGTAAGTAGCCTTGTATATCGCATAAAGTAAAATCCTAGAAAAACCAATTAACCACAACGATATGAAATTGTTAAGGACCTTAATTAAATACTTAGTAAAGATGGAGTCGGTGTGAAAAGAAAGTCAAGAGGGTGACTCAACCACAATGAAGGGGAGGCGGCGGTAAATCGGACTCCAAGAGTGGCAAACAGCTTTGGAGGAAACACCAAAACCCACCGCCAAGTCTTCTACGTAATCGTGAGGTCAGACCGACTGTAAGCAGCTTTCATCGGCATGGAAACGACACCGTTTCGAGAACCCCGATGTAGAGTTGGGGGGAGTTTAAGCAGCCAAGCAGGTAGCTTACAACCATATGACGGAGGCGTGAGGAGTGATTGGTGGGGAAGCTGCTACGTATATAGCGTAATCTTGCAGAAGAGGGTCTAAATGATATATATAATATATATATATCCAGCCTTATGGGATCTCGAGAAGATTATTGTAATACATCTAAACCGGATCATGTTCCATGTTTATATATATTTATAATCTGTAGAAAATCAATCATGTCTATAAAAGAAAGCATATTCAGCGGGTTAAATGATTATGAAGCACAGAAAACATATAAAAGTATAAACCACGTACACAGAAAAACCACGACGTTGAACTAAGGAGTAGTTGCGAATCGCGAGTAACCCTAATGAATATGGCACCGGAAGTCCCTGCTATTCTAGTTCTGGGTCCACCGCTCGTTTTCAAAGCCTACGAAAGCGATTTTTCTCAGAAATTTAATTTCCTGAAACCATGGGAGAAACCTATCCCCCTCCACCAATTTATCTCCACTCATTCATCTAACGTGAAAGCAATTTTTTGTTCTGCTGTCAGTCCGGTCACCTCTGAGATCATCGAAAGCCTTCCGGAGCTCAGATTTGTGTTGGCGAGTTCAACCGGCGTCAACCATATTGACCTCCGAGAATGCAAACGCCGTGGAATTGTTGTCGCAAATGCAGGGTCGACTTTTTCAGAAGATGTTGCAGACATGGCGGTAGGGTTGTTGATTGATGTGCTCAGAAGAATCAGTGCTGGTAATCGTTTAGTGAAATCTGGTGTTTGGCGTAGGGAAGGAGACTACCCTCTTGCTCACAAGGTTTGTAAAATTTTACCATGAAATCTACAACTTTCGTCAGACCCTTTTGGTTGATATAGCATCTATATTTACTTTTCTTCTTAATTATTACACCTTTATGGTTTCTATTATCTAGTTAAGTGGGAAGCAAGTTGGGATTGTTGGATTAGGGAGCATCGGCCTTGATATCGCCACAAGACTTAAAGCCATGGGTTGCATCATCTCGTACACATCAAGAACCATGAAACCACACGTCACGTTCCCTTTCTATCCTACAATTCATCAGCTTGTAGCAAACTGCAAGATCCTAATCATTTCTTGTGCATTAACAGAGGAAACACGACACATGATTGATAGAGAAGTGATGTTGGTTTTAGGAAAGGATGGAATCATCGTTAACATTGCAAGAGGAGCAATCATCAATGAAAAAGAACTAATCGAGTGTTTGGTGAAAGGGGAGATCGGTGGTGCTGGTTTGGATGTTTTTGAAAATGAGCCTAACTTCCCTCAAGAGCTATTCCCATTGGATAACGTTGTGTTGACACCTCATCATGGTGCTGTGACTGAAGAGGCGTGTAGAGATCTTTATGATCATGTATGTGAGAATCTTCATGCGTTCTTGGAAAACAAATCCTTAGAGTGTGAGGTCGATATGTGAACTATCATACTTGTTTATGAACAGTTGGTTTTGACGAATTTTAATAAATCCTCTTACGTTAAATATGCTAATTGAACTTTGATCTATTAGAGCATTCAAGTCTTATGTTAGACAAATCTATTGTTGGTGATTTTAGTGTTACCAAGTCATTTTGTGTAATTGGAACTTACATGTGAGCTAAGGGGCTTATATGTTTGAGTTTGTGCGGAGTGCATGCATGTATAAGATCGAATTAGAAGCTGGTTCGACGACATGTTGGGGGTCCGGGGGAAACACGTTTGGGTCCGGGGTCTAGGGGCTAGGGATGAGCATAGGCGGGTACCCGCTTCATTTGGCGAGAATCAGAACCGGAACCGGCGGTTCCTAGAAAGTTAGAACCGGAACTGGAACCGAAACTGCTCTAGCCAGTTCTTATGGAACCAGTCCCGGAACCGGCAGTTCCGATTCCGGGAGCGGGTAACCCGATCACATTAATTTTGTTAACTTTTTTCCATAAAACCACAATTTAGTTTGATCTAAATCAAATCATTTCGGACCAAAGACGGAAAAAATCGAATCAATATATTCTAAACCGGTTTAAGTCACACACACACACACACACACACACACACACACACACACACACACACACATATATATATATATATATATATATATATATATATATATATATATATATATATCGGTTCTGGCGGATACCTAGCGGGTAGCGGTTCCTAAAAAACGAGCACCGGAACCGGAACCGCTTAAGGCGGTTCTAGTTCCAAAACCGACATTTTCAAGGCGATTCCAGTTCCAAAAGCGGGTACCCGGTTCCGATGATCATCCCTACTAGGGGCATCGCTCCTAGCGGGGTCTAAGGGGCAGTGCCCCTGGCTAGGTTCCCGCTTACAGCTAGCCCTAAAAACGAAACCCTACTTCTCATTTTCTATAAAACGACTCTTCTATTGAGGAGAAAGGATCGACCTTTTAGCTATCGTTTTTCTTCATACAAACTCAGAATCTTTTAGCAATTTGGCTTATGTTTTATGTGCTGAGATTCGTAAGTGTCCCCTTCGGATTATCCTAGGCCGAGTTTTTTGTAACCCGGGCATAAGGTAGAAATATAAGTTCGGAAAGTGTTTACACGATCCAAGGGATATCCATATCTCCATTATAACCCTACCATTTTTATAACATTCGAATTGATATTTCTTGTTTTTGGAGATGGGTAAATCAATCTGTGAGATGACCATAAAGTTCGCAAAACCAAAGAAGTTTGAAGGCATTGATTTTAGGCTCTGGAAGAAGAATGTGCACTTCATGCTGAGCACTCTAATGGCAGCATACATGCTAACTAGTCTAAGACATGTTGAACCGGAGGAAGGTGTTGATGAGACACTTGAAGAAACCAGGAAGAGGCAAAAGTGGGATAACGACGACTTCATTCGCAAAGTTCACATCTTGAACGGTATACCTGATGCTCTATTTGATATCCATGGTGATGCTTTAACTGCTAAGGATTTGTGGGACATCCTTGAATTGAAATACATTACTGAGAACGCTTCTAGCAAGAAGTTTCTAGTTAGTGATTTTAATAAATTTAAGATGGCCAATTTAAGGTTTGTGACTGAACAACACAATGAGGTCCTTGGTATTTATGATCAATTTAAACTTTACAACATGAATATAGATGAATCCATTACTGTGTCAAGTGTAATTGACAAACTTCCACTATCTTGGAAGGATTTCAAACATAACCTAAAACATCAAAAAGAGGAACTGTCATTGGTTCAACTTGCTAGTCGTATTTGTATTGAAGAATCTCTTCATACGAAGGAAGTTAACAAATATGATAAAACCAATGGGAAAGTTGATTGTGGCCAACCTTTTGTTCATAGGGTTGAAAATAAATCTAGGAACGTGAACCATAAAGCACATGGCAAACGTAAGCAGGAACATGTCCCAAATAACTCCAACAAGAAAGAAAAGGAATTGGTTTGGTGGAGGTGCAATAGGGTGGGGCATTGCAAGGGTGATTCTCGCATGAACTTAGGCAACATTAATAACAATAATGGTGTTAGAAACAGTGGAGCCAATGGAATTGTGAACGAGTCTTCGGGCTAAGTTAAAGGAGGTCAGTTTTTAACTAACTTTGATAATTCTAATCAAAATTATGTTTATGAGGTTTCATTAATTCCTGAATCATTCTATGTACAAGATTATGATTTTGCTTGGTCGATCGACCCCAGAGCAACAGACCATGTATGCAAGGATAAATCAGTTGTTTGAAACATTAACACTGCTTGAGGATGGATCGGTGCTGAAAATGGGAGACGATTCTTTTATACCTATTTGTGGTGTCGGTGTTTTGAATCTTGAATTTACTTCTAGAAAGACTATTAGGCTTTTTGATTTTTTGTTTGTTCCTAAGATTCGAAAGAATCTTGTTAGTTCTAGCTGTTTGAATTCTGAACGTTTTAAACAAGTTATTGAGTTGAATGAGTTCATGATCTTATCTCAAGGTTGAATGTTTATTGGTTTTGGATATTTAAATGTCGAATGTTTCGGTTCAGTATTGTTGACAAATTATTACCTGTTCAAAATTCTACTTCTAATGTTGATAATTCTATGATTTGACATGTAAGATTAGGTGATGTCAACTTTAGAAGGATGCATGAAATGTCAAAAGATGGATTAATTCTAGCCTTTGACATGACTTCAGATCATTGTAGAACATGCATGCTTACAAAAGTGACAAAACAACCATTTCCTGGTGTCACTAGAAATTTGGCTATTCTGGAACTTGTACATAGTGACCTGTGTGATTTTCACTCCACTCCTTCCTTGGGAAATAAAAAGTATATAGTCACCTTCATTGATGACTAGACTCGGATTTTCTATGTGTATTTGTTACATTTTAAGGATGAAACCTTAGATAAATTCAAAATATACAAAACCTAGGTGAAAATTGCAATTGCGCAATATGGTTAAGTGTCTTGGGACTGATAGGGGAGGTGAATATATGGATCTCATATACTTCCAATCAGTGGTTATCATTCATGCGTACCCGACACCTTACTCGCCCCAACAGAATGGAAATGTTGAACGCAAAAATCGAGTTTTTAAAGGAAATGGTAAACTTGATGTTGTCATACCCAGGATTGAGTAATGGATTCTGGGGAGAGGCCATGTTAACACCTTGCTATTTATTAAATAGGGTTCCAAATAAAAAGAGCAAATCTATCCCATATGAAATTTGGAATGCCACTGAGCCCCCAGTATGAATCTGTTTTGCCCTACTCGACCCTTAACTCATATCTGGAATGCTAATGAGTCCCCACTATGAGTCTGGCATGACCTCCCTGACCCTCAGCTCATATCTGGCATACTCGAAGGTTTGTTAGCTACAAAAAAAAAAGCAGTACAACCTCAACCCAACCCACACAATATGTTGACATATAACATATAATATCATATACAGATAAACATGCAGCATCACAGGTAATCCTATAGATCTACCAGACTAACATATCAAGACCATCATTACAAGACTAGCATGCATATCATGGTGTGATCCCAAAATCACTAATGCAGAAAATCATGGTGTGATGAGATGCGATCAAGCAGACCCTTTCCCCTATCAGTCCTAAGACACTTAACCATATTGAGGCATTTCATTCCTTCCTAAAATATTACCTGTACTTTGGCAAGCATCACACTCCCTCACATAAGTAACACCATCCTTGAAAATAGTAGGCCAATAGAACCCCGCATCAAACACTTTTTTAGCAGTGAATTGTAGCCTATGATGTCCTCCTGTCGGTCCATTGTGGCAATGCTCTAGTATGTCTCAGATTTCGTTGCCAAAAACACATCTTCTTATGATCCCATCTGCACAACTCCTAAAAACATATGGCTCATCCTATAAATAATATTTAATTTCTAAAAAGAGCTTCTTCTTTTGTTGATGAGTGAATCCTTTTGGAAGAAAGTCGTCAACCAAGAAATTTGCAATGTTTGCATACCATGGTTCTTCCCCCATAATCACCATCAAGTACTCTTCCGAGAAGCTATCTTCAATGCCCTTGTAATCCATCTCGTCCCTTGCTGGATTTTCTAATCTAGAAAGATGTTCGACGACTACATTTTCCATCCCTTTCTTGTTCTTGATCTCGATGTCAAATTATTGAAATAACAGCACCCATCGGATCAATCTTTCCTTTGCATCCTGCTTGGCAAACAAATACTTAATAGTAGAGTGGTCAGTATAAACAGTAGTTTTGGACAAAATTAAGTAGGGATGAAATTTGTCAAAGGCATACACCACAACTAATAATTCTTTTTTTTTGTTGTGGTATAGTTTTCTTGGGTCAGATTTAGGGTCTTGCTTGCATAGTAAATGGGTTGAAAGTGCTTGTCAACCATTTGTCCAAGTACAACACCTAAAGCATAATCGCTTGCCTCACACATTATCTCAAATGGTACGTTCCAATTTGGGGGCTATAATGATCGGGGCATTAGTTAATTCTTCTTTCAAAAATTCAAAAGTAGCTAGACATTCTTTTGAAAAAATAAAAGGTGCATCTTTCAAAAGTAATTAAGTTAAAGGTCTAGTTATTTTAGAAATTTTTTTAATAAAGCGGCGGTAAAAACCCACGTGACCTAAGAAACTCCTAACGCCCTTCACATTAGTTGGTGGGGGTAATTTAGCAATGGTGTCAATTTTTTCACCGATCCACCTCTATCCCCGCTTTGGATACTTTATGGCCTAAAACAATGCCCTCCTTCACCATGAAATGACATTTTTCCCAATTAAGAACTAAATTAGTCTTCTCACACCTAGAAAGCATCAAATCAAGGTTAGCAAGACAATCATGAAAAGAAGAGCCAAAAACTGAAAAATCAATCATGAATACTTCCATGAATTTTTCCACCATGTCATGGAATATCGCCGCCATGCATCGTTGAAAGGTTGTCGGTGCATTGCATAACCCAAAAGGCATGCGTCGATAGACAAATGTTCCACTTGGGCAAGTGAAAGTTGCCTTGTCTTGATTAATTGGGTCAACAGGTATTTGAAAATAACCTGAAAACCCATCTAAAAAACAATAATAGCTATGACCCGATAATCTCTCAAGCATTTGATCAAGAAAAGGGAGAGGGAAGTGGTCTTTGCATGTGACATCATTTAGCTTTCGATAATCGATGCACACCCGCCAACTGGTTACCGTTTGTGTGGGTATGAGCTCGTTCTTCTCTTTCGCTACGACGATCATTCCTCCTTTCTTTGGCACTACTTGGACGAGACCAACCCATGTAATATCAGAAATTCAACATATAATACCGGCATCTAAGAGCTTGACGACCACCTTCTTGACCACCTCTTGCATGTTCGAGTTCAACCGCCTTTGATGTTGCACTACCAGCTTTGCGCCTTCTTCAAGGTTGATCTTGTGAGAGCAGTAAGAAGGGCTTACTCCTTTAATATCGATAATGTTCCACGCGATGGCATTTTTCCTTTTCTTCAAAACTTGGACTAACTCCTCTTTTTCAGATTTAGTGAGGTAAGAAGATATAATTACTTGTTTTTGATTACCCTCTTCCAAAAATACATATTCTAGATGTATTGGCAAAGTTTTCAGCTCTAAATCTGAGTTATGAACATTGAACACGTCGAGTCCAGATACCAGACTCGTCGAGTCGTGCAAAGGTTTTACGTCTGGTCGCGAATTTTCAAGCGGACTCATCGAGTTGATGTCTTCAACTCGTCGAGTTGATTTTTCGGAACTTTTTATGATTTCTTTGTATTCACTTTCTTCTAGCTTTCTTTCAATCTCATTCAGGTCTCTTTCAGCATCAAAGTCATCTTCAAGGGTATAAGTGAATTCGCTTGACTTGTCTCTTTTCCATTCTTCCTATATCTCTTCCAAGACGTCTACTGAAAATGCTGTGTCATCATTATGCTTAGAATGCTTCATGGCCTTATAAATTCCAAAAGTGACTGACTCGTCTCCCACTCGAAGAGTAAGTTTGGATTCTCTTATGTCCACTATGGCGCTTGCGGTGTTTAGGAAGGGTCTTCCAATAATGATTGGCACTTGGTGGTCCTCTTCCATGTCTAGCACTATGAAGTCCGTGAGGAATACAAATTTATCAACTTTAACTAACAGATCCTCACATATCCCCCTTGGAAATGTCACTATCTTGTTTGCTAGATGAATCGCCATTTGAATCGGTCTCGGCTTCGGAAGGTTCAACTTCTTAAAGAAAGAGTATGGCATGAGATTAACACTCGCTCCCGAATTAGCCAATGCATAACTAGTAGCTAAGTTCCCGAATTGGCATGGAAAAGTTAACATCCATGGGTCACCCATTTTCTTTGGCAATTTGTTCAACATTGTGGCTGAACAATTTTCATTAAGCACCGCTTTGGACACCTTTTTAGATTCTTCCTATTTGTGAGTAGTTCCTTCAAGAATTTTGCGTACTTAGGCATTTGTGCAACCGCTTCTATGAAAGGAATGTTGATTTGGAGGGCCTTTATGTGTTCCAGGAACTTCTTGATAATCTTCATTCTGCTTCTCTTGTCTAGATCAACCTGGAAACGGAAAGGGAGGTTGATATGGTTTTAAAGGAGGATAATTTTTCTGTTTAGGCCGTGGACTCGTCAAGTTCAAGTCTTGAACTCGACGAGTTGTGTCGACTGTTTGCGATTTCGGGTCTTCTTTATGTTCCTCCTGCACCTCTTTTGGATCTTCATTCATGATAGGGATAAGAGGGGTAATTATCTTTCCACTTCTAGTTGTTACGATGTTGATTTGAGCGCCTCTCGGATTTTTCTTTGTATTACTTGGTAGTTCACCAGGTGCTCTTTGATTGATTTGTAGTGCAAGTTGGCCTTGATGTTTTTCAATGTTAAGAATAGAGGCTTGCTAAGTTCTTGTCAATGCTTATTGCTCTTTCGTCATGGCTTGTTGTTCTCTAATTGGAGCATCAGTTTAATTGTGCCTTTTCTTAGATGTGGCTGCAAATCTTGTGAGCATATCTTCAAAGTCCATTTTCTTTTCTGGCACTGACTCCTCCTTTTGATAGAACCCTCTTGTCTTCATCCTATATTTATCATCCTTTTCCTTATTGTACTCATCGTATGGTAGCCACTCTTTTTTTGGTTTTTGCCAACCTTCATCATATATATCGCCACTAGAGTAAAACACTTTCACTTTTCGGTTCCCATGCTAAAATTCTCACATCCCACCCGGATGGCATGGATGGATTGATCCATCTTTGTCATTCTTTAGTCCAAACTATCTAATTTAACCATTACAATTCTCACTGCCCCTCAACTCAAGTCATTCCTTGAGTTATGATATTCTCTAGAGTGCTTAGAGAATTCTTCAATTAGCTCCTTTATGACCACGAGTGCTTTCTTCATGAGTGGTCCTTAGGAGTCATGGAGCTTCCTAGTTGTCATGTTCACTCCATCATAGAAAATGGAGACTTCTTGCTAAATGTTTAAATCATTGTGGGGAAATTTCCTCAACAAGCCTTTGTATCTCTCCTACGCCTCATAGAGCGACTCACCTGCTTGTTGCTCGAAATTGGAAATGGCTTTCTTCAACTTTGCTATTTTTGAGGGAGGGCAAAATTGATCAAGAAATTCTTCATGAATTTTAGCCCATGTGGTGATGGATCCTGGAGGAAGTGATTTTAGCCAATCTTTCATGTCTCCCTTAAATGTAACCAGTAACATACGAAGCAAAACAGTCTCATGAGGCACATTAGGGATGTTGAAGTAGTCGACAATGTTGTTGACCTCGTCGATATGCTTGTATGCATCTTCGTGATCTTTTGCATAGAATGGGATGTCCTTGAGTTGGGAGAGTATGTGGCCTTTTAGCTCGAAGGTAGTGGTTGCTGGAATCATGGGTTGCACACGTCCCGACCCGGTATTGTCACACATCCTTTTCTTGTATTTGCTCATGGTGATATCTGCGATGTTAGCCGTGGTGTTATCGGGTTTGCTTCTTAGGTCGCTTTTTTCTTCGGATTCTGTTTTGTAGTCAGTCTCTTTTGGATTAGAAGTGTGCTCGAAACTTTCTATCTTGCTCTCTTCATTTTTTCGACTATTAGACTCACCCACATTCTTTGCTTTCTTCTTTCCAAAGACCGATTTAAGGTCCTCGAAAGGTGACTTCTTTGGCGGGTTAGTTTCTTTGACGGTTTTATCCTTGTTCTTCCTTAATTCTGATTCCGGATCTTCAAGAGGTAGGACCAAAGATGTATTTAATCCATGGGTCATAAAATACCTGAAAGAAAACAGAAAAACACACGTAAAAAGAACAAAACAAAGTAAAAAATGAAACTGAAAAAGGCTATGGAATCGTTGAGTTGCTTCGACTGGACTCGATGAGTTCAAGGCTAAAACGGAAAGCTAAAAACGAAAAAAAACTAGGACTTAAACTGAATAACTAATTAACGAAAATAGTAATTTTGTGCAAGATAAATCTTACACAAATAATCGATAACACTGTTGGGCTTAGAAGATTGCGTCTTTTGGGCTCGTTTGTTTATAATTCTTTGTATTACGGTTTGGGCCTGTCCAACCGTGTGTCTTTTATGCTTTGTATATAAGCTTATGCTTGCATCCATATTAGGTTAAGGTTTTAGAGATCTGAGAATACAATATTTTCCAGACGACTAAAGGTTTCTTTGATCATACTTGTAACCTTCCAATCCTCTACAGTTGATGTTCTTAATCGAGCTCTTCTGAGGATTTTGTTTTAATCATTCAACACGTTTGATTCATTCTTGTTCCATAATTTTACTGTGTTTATATCGTCATTGTTTTCATAACTTGTTCAAGATCTTATCGATCTTCAACGATTAAAAGGTTTATTAATCTCATCAATTGGTATCAGAGCAGGAGGCTGTGTAATTGATACACATCTTTTCTGTGAAAAAGATTATCATTAGGGTTTTTCCGCAATCATCAATATTTATTGAGCCGTCATCTCTTTATTGACGTATCTTGATATTTATTATTTTGCCCTAATCTGCTTTATTACAAGTCTGATCTTTGAACAGGTTTTTTTTCGATCATAATGGACGCGACACAATCAAACGTAATTAATATTTCAAACAGCATTGGTTCAACAACAAGTATCAGCTGGCTGACATCTTTACAAAAGCTCTTCCTGAAGCATCATTCAATCAGATATTGCAAGGCTTAGGCATGATGGTTGCAGAATCGGTCCCAAATCCTCATGTCTCTATTAAAAAAAAAAAAAAAAAATCAAAGAACCGAACCTAACAGACCGCTCTGTTGCTCTCTGCTCTGGTAAAATCAAAGAACCGAACCTAACAGACCGCTCTGTTGCTCTCTGCTCTGGTAAAATCAAAGAACCGAACCTAACAGACCGCTCGGTTGCTCTCTGCTCTGGTAAAATCAAAGAACCGAACCTAACAGACCGCTCTATTGCTCTCTGCTCTGGTAAAATCAAAGAACCGAACCTAACAGACCGCTCGGTTGCTCTCTGCTCTGGTAAAATCAAAGAACCGAACCTAACAGACCGCTCTATTGCTCTCTGCTCTGGTAAAATCAAAGAACCGAACCTAACAGACCGCTCGGTTGCTCTCTGCTCTGGTAAAATCAAAGAACCGAACCTAACAGACTACTCTGTTGCTCTCTGCTCTGGTAAAATCAAAGAACCGAACCTAACAGACCGCTCTGTTGCTCTCTGCTCTGGTAAAATCAAGGAACCGAATCAACCAGACCGCTCGGTTGCTCTCTGCTCTGGTAAAATCAAAGAACCGAACCTAACAGACCGCTCTGTTGCTCTCTGCTCTGGTAAAATCAAAGAACCGAACCTAACAGACCGCTCGGTTGCTCTCTGCTCTGGTAAAATCAAAGAACCGAACCTAACAGACCGCTCGGTTGCTCTCTGCTCTGGTAAAATCAAAGAACCGAACCTAACAGACCGCTCGGTTGCTCTCTGCTCTGGTAAAATCAAAGAACCGAACCTAACAGACCGCTCGGTTGCTCTCTGCTCTGGTAAAATCAAAGAACCGAACCTAACAGACCGCTCTGTTGCTCTCTGCTCTGGTAAAATCAAAGAACCGAACCTAACAGACCGCTCTGTTGCTCTCTGCTCTGGTAAAATCAAGGAACCGAATCAACCAGACCGCTCGGTTGCTCTCTGCTCTGGTAAAATCAAAGAACCGAACCTAACAGAACGCTCTGTTGCTCTCTGCTCTAGTAACATAACGGAACCAAATCAACCAGATTGCTCGGTCTCTCTCTGCCTCTACAATATAGGCGCTCATTCACACAAACCGCTCGGTTCTTCCAAATCTCTGCTTCTTTTCTTTGTCTAAATTTTATCTTTCTGTTTTTTTTATTTCTTTTTCAGAAAATTCAAATTTAACAAAAATATTTTATGTTTCTGTTTTTATTTCTTTTTCAGAAAATTAAAAATTAACAAAAATATTTTGTCTTTCAGTATTTATTAATCTCTAAGTAAATTTCAAAATTTCAAAAATATTTTGTATTTCTAGTATATGTACTTCTTGCTCAAGTGAATACAAGTATCTCCTTATGGAACGTTCATCCAGGTATGTTTTTCTCTTATAAGACTAGTTAGACGTCCCTAGAAGCATGCTGCTGTATGTTGTCTCAAGCCTCTATGACCTCGAGCATGCCTTAATGATTCGATCAATACCTATCGTTTCTTCCCAATCAGGCTATTCTCTCATATTCGGTCTAGAGCTACCTTCTTTTACTCATCTGCAACATGAGTTGCTCTGCTTTGTCCCATTTATGTAGCAGAAGGTACGTTCGGTCTCTTAACCATCTCTTCAACTTCTTCACTTACATTCGCTCCCCAAAGTAACCCTTGATGCTCTCGGTCTTTACCACTGAGGCTTATGGTTGCACAACATCTGAGTTCATGATCTTAGATTCGATTACCACGCTCTGAGTGAAACCCAAAATCCAACACCAAAAATGAATTGACGGTGAGTAATTAACTCAAGCTTTTACTTGGAAATCTTTTTTTTGTGAGTGATCTTTTATGAAACTGTCTCGTCCTAAGACATTTCTTCCCAAAGAGATCCAGTTTAATTTATTTTGAGATTTCTGTCTATATCATTCCCATCACGAAATACTTCCCTCCTACCTGTTCAACAGATCACATCGGTCTCACAGGTAACTCTACCACCACTTAGTTTTATGTCAAGACTTAATGTTTGGTTTGAGTTCAGCCACCTCTTAACCATCAACAGAAGACGCCTTTCATTGTTTCTCTAAAGACAACTGATCGTATTTCTCGGGAAACCACACAAACACTTCAGGTCTCTCTTGACTCTGAAGGATGCGATTCTTGCCCGGAATCTTCTGCCTTCTGTCTTTTATTTAGACAACACGCACTTCCAAACACATTTGATTTATTTCCTTGTCTTTTACACTCTTATGCACGGAATTTTTTTTCCCCACATTCTAATTGCTGTTTGGCACATGGTTCTAAGTTTCAGTTGTAACCAAACAAGGGCACAAGGGATTTCAAACGGTACGAAAAAGATTTGGGCGCGTGCAAAGGATTCGTTTCAACCCCACGTGTGCTGACGTCTTCATTGAATACACCATAACTTCTAATCGCGCTTTTTCAGGCGACGTTTTGGGTTCCTCATCATCACGATTTTCTCTCTCCTGAGAACGGTATAAATAAGACGTGATCGTGTTCTTTGGCAGTTACCTCTCAAAGCATTATCTCTCTGATAAAGTTGCCACTGTTCATCTTCTTCCAAAAACTCAACAATGGCGACTTCTTCTTCTGCTCACGATCAATCTGCTTCTTCTTCTATTCTTGCAATCAAACCAAATCAGAACATGATCATAGAGTTGTCTCCATTCGTCTATGACTCATATATGCTCTACGTGGTGGAATGCCTCAAATATTCCCCATTGGTATTGGCATTAACGCAGGTGGAGGCAGTTCCTATGTCCCTGCTATCTCAAGTCTACACCACCGCTAGCTACGACAGAAACAAAGACCGTATCTACTTCTCTATTCACGACAAGAAGACTTCCGTTTCCAAAACACGGTTTTTCTCTCTTCTAGGGCTTGCCGTGGATGCTTCTGTCATCTCACCAGACTTCATCACAACCGCCCAGATCTTTAAGATGATGTACGAGATGGGGTATACAAATGTTCTAACATCTGTTGCCAAAGTCAAGAAATCAAGTCTTCCATCTCAGTGGAATGGATTGCTTACCCTTTTAATTAAGGGTTTAGCGGAGCGATGTGGTGGTTCCGATACCACCAGCAAAGGATTTCTTACAATGCTGTACGGGCTTTACAACGGCATCAATCTTGACTATGGGTCAATTCTCTGGTCTCAAGTGGTTCAGAGTCTCAACACTACCGCAAGGCACTCAGAAATTTCATGCGCCAGGTTTTGGACCCTCATCACTAGGAGAGCCATTGATTCTCTTGACATCCCTGTCATGAAGGATGTTCTTATGGCTTCAATTGCCACATACCACACCAAGAAAATCATTCTCTCAGATCCAAGTAAGTTCCTCCACTATGGACTAATCCCTGAGTCCATGTACAGATGCGTCACGCCCCACAGCAAGATTATGGCGGACTACAGCTCCAGAACCCCCCTGCCTCCTAGGGTTCTTTCCGAGGAACAACGTGCAGCTCTTGAGGCTCTGGATCAGCCTGCTAACCGGGGCAAAAGAGTGAGCAAAAAGGAGAAGGCTGAGATGAAGGAACCCGCACCCCAAACGGAGAAAAAGAGAAGGTCCTCCAAACGCAAATCCGAGGCAGAGGAACCTTCTCAGCCCAGAACGAAAAAGGTTAAGAAGATGGCTAAAAGAGCCAAAGGATCTCCTTCTAAATCAAAACAGAATGCACCATCCGAAACAGAAGATGTTGATCCTCAACCCGAAACTACACCCGTTTCGTCTCCACAAAACTCACCTACCCCACCAGCCGTTAATCCTAAACCCGAAACTGCACCCGTTTCGTCTCCACAAAACTCACCTACCCCACCTAAATCTCCCCAAATTACCAAATCTCCTTCTCCTCCTTCTTCCCCAAAATTTACAACCCCAACCCAATCACCCAAACAGAACATCTCAAGTTCTGTTCCAACATCAATTCCCCAAACCTCAACCGAAACCACTATTCCCTTCACCGTTTCTCAACCTTCATCTTCTATCTCCCAACCTATTATCACAGAATCTATCACCATAACCACAACCCAACCACCAGTAACGGTCAACGTATCTGATACGGGGGCTGCTTCTGTGGTTGAAACCCCGGTCATCAATCTTCAATCCTCTCCTTCTCCATCTTCCAACTCTGGTGCTACCCTAGGGGGTGATGATGAAGAATTTGATTCCATCTATTACAGCCCTTACCGGATCCCTACCGACACCGATACAGATACCCCCGTGTCAAGTTAGCAACTTCAAGAGATTCACGCAAAACTCGACAGTCTGCTGGCTGACAGTAAAGCATATGGGGGTGCTATGCTGAAGGCTTTTATCGAGTCAGCGATCCAGACTTACACCGAAGCCTTGGATCGCTCTACTGACGCCGTAGAGAATTCAGCGGCCTCATGCTCCAAAGCCACTAAGGAAGTTTCTGAGGTTGTTCATACAACTCAGATCTTTCTTGATTCTCTCAAGGCTCATGCTGACTCAAATGCTTCCAAATTTCAAGCGTCAGTAGACTCGTTCACAGCCACCCTTCAGGGAGAAACCAGGAAATTTGAGGCTCTGCGTGCTGACCTCAAAACTGAATCCACTTCACTTCTCAAATCTTTGGATTCACGTTTTGCCTCTTTGGCAGCCGAGAGCACCCTGAAGGAAGAAGTTATCAAGCACCAGGCAACTATTGACTTACAGAAGGTTCAACTGGCCCAGGCACAACAAGAAATCACTTTGCTTCAAACTCAACGGGCAGTTCTTCAGAGTTGCGCTGGTGACGTTAAAAATCTGTTAACCGGTGTTCTTGACTCCCATGATCCCTTCCTAACCCTCACTATTCGTCAGCATCTCCAGGCGAAACTCCTTCCGGCAATCACTATCCTAAGTGAAATGAAGGGTGTCTCGGATAAGCCTGTTCTTCCTAGACAAGGGGGAGAGGAAGGTATGTCCAAAACAGAACCGAAGGGTAATGTAGCTTCGGGTTCTGGTAAACATGTCCAAGTTGAGAGTGAATCAGAATCAGATGAAACCATTACTGAAGCTCTTCAACGCAAGAAACGGGACAGAGAGCTTGATGAAACATTGAAAATAGCTCGTGAGGCAGAAGCCAGAGAAAGGAAAATCCGGGAGGATGAGGAGGCTATTCAAGCTAAAAAGACTCTGTTCCCAGATTGGGACAGAGACACACTCATCACTCAAGCAATTGAGTTTCCTTCTATTTATTGGTTGGAACCGATTGCATCTTTTGAGTGTGAAAATTCCAAAGACTCGCAGTTCGACATGCCCATTACGCGTAAAGCCTTCACTTTTCACTGCTTTGATGTCACTGCAAACGTCCCTCATCCGAACCCGAAGGTTGACAGGGAGCTTATCGATTTCTATCTGAAATTCGGTCAACCTCAGTACTTGACTTGGAGTGCCCAGAAAATTATTAGAGTCAAGGTACTGAAACCAACCCAGGCTGGGAAATTTGTAAACGTCAATTTCAAAATCAACAGAGGAACTGCCAACTCCGAACATCTTATTTCTCTGGCAGATCTTCCCAGTCTGAACCCCCACGATTGGATCTTGCTATACAACATTCTTCTCTCCAACCAGAGAGAATATGAACCAATTCTTTCTCATCTTAAAAGAATGTTGGCTTCCTATGTCCATGAGCTAGCCACTATGGATCAGGAAATAGCAAAGGTGATGAATAAGAAACCGACTGTCAAGCCCACTTCCAAAACCGGAGATGTCCATAAAATGAAGTTGGGGCAGATTGATTCTTCCAATCTGACAGTTATGTTCACAAGGGGGGATAAGCACAAGTTTCTATTTGCGTTGGTAGACAAGCATCTGTTCTCTACAGAGTGTCTGGAGCACATCATCAATATCATTCACCGATGCAAACAGAATACAACAGCAGATAAGAAGAACTTTACAGATATGCTTCGTTGGTATATTACCTTCAGGCATCATATTCTGGCTTTGATACCGAAAATTTTTCAAACGGTAAAGAAGCCATCTGCTTTGAAGACAGAGTGAAGATCTCGCCCCAAATTGACGCAAAGGGGGAGATTGTTGGGCTTAGAAGATTGCGTCTTTTGGGCTCGTTTGTTTATAATTCTTTGTATTACGGTTTGGGCCTGTCCAACCGTGTGTCTTTTATGTTTTGTATATAAGCTTATGCTTGCATGCATATTAGGTTAAGGTTTTAGAGATCTGAGAATACAATATTTTCCAGACGACTAAAGGTTTCTTTGATCATACTTGTAACCTTCCAATCCTCTACAGTTGATGTTCTTAATCGAGCTCTTCTGAGGATTTTGTTTTAATCATTCAACACGTTTGATTCATTCTTGTTCCATAATTTTACTGTGTTTATATCGTCATTGTTTTCACAACTTGTTCAAGATCTTATCGATCTTCAAAGATTAAAAGGTTTATTAATCTCATCAAACACTAACAATTAAAATAACTATTTAAAACTGTTCCCCGACAACAGCGCCAAAAACTTGATGTGTGTAAAATGCACTAATTTTAATCGTACTACTTCAAACAAAAATAAACACACGAAAGGCAGTGTACTTATTGATTAGCAATATAGTTCAAGCAAGTAGGGTATCGAACACAGAGAACGGTAACAATTAAACTAACTACTAGAATTATCTAAATAAAAACAAGTAATAAAAAGGAGGGTTTTATCTAGTTTTGCAAGCCTATAAACTTAAGCAATTAACTAACACTTAAATTAAGACAATTAACAACTAAAGCAAATAGGAAGTAACTAGATTCAATAATAAAATAGACTTCTATTCAAGTTTGACTCACTTGTTCATATGGTTGATTTTATGGTAAGTGAATGGATTAATTTATCATTGGCTACCGATTAATGTTATTAGATTCATGTTCACTATTACTAATCCTTAGAAAAAAAAATTAATTCAAATAGTGGCCAATTAGTTAAACTAATAAATTTCCTAGCATTTAATTGAGGTTAAGTAAGACTTGTAACATTAGCTAATTAAAATTATCATTTCAATCAATATCTTGTATGGTTGTTCATCACACAAGCTCACACAGTAACATACTTATTTTCTAGTTAATCCTAAGTTGATATTCACTAATACTAGGCATATAATATTGTTTTCACAAAAATCATATAAAACAAGAAATTAAGAAATGTTCATGCAACTTAATAGACTTGATTATTAATTGAAAACAATTATTGTCAACACATAAGGGTCTTTAACAAACTTAACAAAACAATTCACCAATTCCAGTTAATCCATACCATAAAATCAAACCATATTAACAAGTTAATCTACCCTAAATAGAAGTGATGAGTTTTTAGCTCAAATCTGTAGCAATTAACATCTCAAAAACGAAATCCGATGATAAAAACATAATGTATGCAAAACATTAAGAAAAGAGAATGTGTTTTGCCTTTCGATCTTATCCAAATTGGTCTCTAGGATGAAATCTCGAATTCCAGAGCTCCAGGAATACTTCTAGTCGCCAATTAGTCGCAAATAATCTTCCCAAAAGATCAGGGTCTCAGGCAATAATGTCCTTTATATATTTTTCTAAAACTAGGGGCAACTTGTCGAGTCCGTAGACCGACTCGGCGAGTCCATCACTTAAATCCCGTGTATGGTAAGGCACCTGATGGTTCATGAATCTTCTCATCAACTCGTCGATTTGAGGACCAACTCGCCGAGTTCTTCACCTTTTTAACTTAATTTCTTCTAAATTTAATTCCTGAACTTCCGATCAATAGTCCCGCTTCCTTTTTAACTCGAGCACATCTTTTAGGTTGAAAATATAATTTTAACATAATTAAGTACCTTTTGTTCAATATTTGAGACAAAAGAGCCAAAAAAGTTTAATATATTAGACAAAATATATGACTAAATATGTATATATCATTGTGCAAAGCCTAAAATTTATGGTTTGTAACTGAACAGGTTACGCCCAGCGTACGCAAGGCTTTCCTCCGCTTCGTGCCTCAATCGTGTACGCTGTGCTTACACTATGTACGCCCAGCGTACTTCTCAAAATTACAATATATAAAACACTTAAATCAATCGAAGGGAATACCTGGTGATTCAGATGTTACATGCGCTTTGCATCTATTTAAAGACCAAAGGTTCTAACTTTAGGTACTAATGAATTGCAAAACCCAGGAAGTTCTGATGGTGTTACAAAACAAGAAACACAAGAGCTACGAAAGAGCAAAAGAGGCCAAATTCCAAAAAAAATCTGTTCCTACTTCCAAATTTACTTGGTGGAAGGCACAAGGGACGAGGAGAGTCTTCAATACTCTTATTGTCGCAATGTTGAGGATGATCTAAAGACATTTCAAGAGGCCATCCAGTCTCGAAATGTAATATTTTGGAAGGAAGCAATTGATGTAGAAAATGTCATTAATTCTTGAAATTAACACTTGGGTGTTGACTGATTTTCCTCAAGGTTCTAAACAATTTGGTTGCAAATGCATTTTAAAAAATAAAATGAATGTTAATGGGACTATTGAGAAGTTCAAAGCCCAGTTAGTCATTCAAGGTTTTAGATAAAAACTCAGTGTTGACTATTTTGATATGTATGCTCCGGTTACACACATTTCTACTATTAGATTGTTGATTTCCTTAGAAAGTATCCACAATTTGGTCATTCATCAAATGGATGTGAAAACAACTTTTTAAAATGGTGAAATTGATAAGGAAGTTTATAAGAAGCAACTAGAAGGTTTCATTATGTCTAGTAAAGAGCATATGGTTTGTAAACTTGTCAAATCTTTGTATGGGCTGAAACAAGCGCATAAACAATAACATCAAAAGTTTGATGAGGCTATTTTGTCCTATGGTTTCAAGATTAACGAATGTGACAAATGTGTTTATAGTAGATTTGATGATGCTACTAGGGTTGGAGTGATCATTTTCTTATATGTAGATGACATGCTGATATTCGGTACCGACCAAAATCAAATGGATGAAACAAAGAAAGTGTTATCATCAAATTTTCCCATGAAATGTTTGGGAGAGGCTGATATAATTCTTGGAATAAGAATTAAAAGGATTAACAAATGTTTGGTAATGACTTGAAGTCTTATATTGAGAAAATTCTCCAGCAGTTTATTTTTATAGATTGTTCTCATATGAGCACTCCTATAGATCCAGGTGTGAAATTAATGGACAACACATGAACTCCTATTTCACAATTGGAATACTCTAAGGCCATTGGCAGTTTTATGCATGCAATAAAAGTACCAATCTTGATATTGCTTTTGCTGTAGGAAAATTGAGTAGCTAGACTAAAAATCCTAATGCTCAACATTGGCAAGTAGTGAATAAAGTGTTTAGGTATATAAAGGGAACCATGGATTATGGCTTTGATTTACTTGGGATATCCTTCGATTTTGGAAGTACATTTAGATGAAAGTTGGATAACCAACCTGGAGGATCATTCCTCAATGACTGGTTGGGTATTCTTGCTTAAGGGAGGTGCCATTTCATGGGCTTCGAAGAAGCAAATGTGCATTACAAACTCAACAATGGAATATGAGTTTGTTTCGTTACATTTTGCTAGTAAAGAAGCTGAATGGTTAAGGAACTTAGTAAATGATGTTCCTTTATGGTCTAAACCTATGGCACCTATTTCTAGTCGTTGTGATAACGTTGTCGCTTTGGGTAAGGCCTATACTTAATTGTGTAATAACAAGCATTGACACTTAGGTGTCCAACACAGTATGGTTAAAGAACTAATTACGAAAGGTGTAATTTCTATTGAGTTTGTGAAATCACAGCATCATTTGGCAGATCATTTTACTAAGGGTTTGTCAAGAGAATTATTGAACAGGTCTTTGATTGGGATGAGATTAAAGTCCATCTAAATATTGTAATGGTGAGACACCCAGTTCCCTTGATTAAATGTATGTGCATATACATAGAAAGGAGTTACCAATGTGATTGTGAAATGTAGCCGCATTTCAAGAGGTTGTGGATTTGGCCTTGATATGATCATGAGAGGATTAGGACATGCGACTTAATAATAGTGCTAAGTTTTACTTTTCTAGAAATTTCAATAAACTAGTACGCATTTTACTTTTTGGTATTCAAATGGGTTGATGGGTTCAATTTCTTAGAACACCCTGATTCTCGAGTATTTGTAAGAGTATGATACTAAATGGAAATTCAATTGTTACGACATTTTCATTATGTACTGGTTTGGTCTTTTTTTTTTTTTCGTAATGTTATGTTTGTTTAAGGGTTACACCAAAATGGGGAAGTAATGCTGTTGACTTAGTGTCACCAGGTCATTTTATGTAATTGGAACTTACATGTGAGCTAAGGGGCTTCATAATTTGTACTCTAATATATGTTTCGGTTTGTACGGAGTGCACACATGTACAAGATCGAATTAGAAGCCAATTCAACGATATGTCAGGGGGTCCAGGGGCAGCGCCCCTTGGTCAGGGCTCTAGGGGCAATCCCCCTAGCAAGGTCCAAGGGGAAGAGCCCCCGGTTGGGGTCCCGCTGACTAAGATCATAATTTTTGGAAATCATTGATTTTAACATTAATTCCAGATTCCCTTGACTTGTTTCCAAAAGAACCCATGATGGCTAATCCTAAAAATGAAACCATACTTCTCGTTTTATATAATAATGACTCTCCTCTTAAGGAGAAAGGATCAACCTTTTAGCTCTAAGTTTTCTTTATACGAACCCAAAATCTTCTAACAATTTGGCTTACGTTTTTTGTGTCTATATCCGTAAGTGTCCCCTTGGGATTATCCTAGGCTGAGTTTCTTGTAACCCAAGCATAGGGTAGAAATATAAGTTCGGAAAGTGTTTACACGGTCCAAGGGATATCTGGATCTCCATTATAACCCTACTCATTTTTCTAATAAAATATTTAAGTTAGAAGTAAAATTAGAAGATATGTTTAACAATTATAAAAAATATAAATAAACAACCCTTAGTCTTCTGAAAAACAAACACACCGCAAGCACTTATGTCTGCACGGATAAGAGATCACGCAGAACTATAGACAAAAAACAACCCCTTAGTTTTCTGGACGATTCGACCTATAGCTATCCATAGTTGGTTTCTCTTCGGGGACATTTGCTTTGGTGTATTGCATGTTGGAATGGAATGAATCATGTAGAGGGAATGAAAACATATGTGTTTTGTTTTTTGAATGAAAATAATCATCCATTCAAGATGGAATCCCATTTCTAGACAACACGGAGATTTCATTCATGAGGTTATCCCGTTTTATTTTATTTATTTATTTATTTATCCTCTTATGAGAATATCTTCTGGTTTTTTCCTCAATCTCCATCAAGATCGGAAGATATAATATTGTGTATCGCTTCAAATCAACGGACATAATCTCCACTTTATGAAAATTGTCTATCAATTTAATCATTATCGCATCAAATCAGCCACTAGATCATCAACAACAAAATACGATTGTTCTCTGAAGCCTTCAAGTATCTTTACCTCTATCCCGAAGCTTTGTTTTTTCATATGCGCTAGTTGAAGCTACTCATCAAGAAACGAACTTTGAAGGCTAGCATCAATTTTCCTTTTAATATTGTTAATTGATATTTCTATACTTGTGGGTTTTGTTGGTGTTCATATTTATGTAACAATGAAGTAGATATATGTATCGATGAATCAGAATTTTGTATCTTGTGCGTTTGCTTGTTGCGTCTTTTCTTTTACTATGCTCTAAAAACAATGAAGTTGGTTAATTTTATCAAATTGGAATTTTAATCAACCTAATCATGTTTTGGATCCTAATTGATGAAATATGATTTTAACTTTCATATTCTAATTTCTCCTCGTACTCCCATTGCCATATAATATCATTTTGTAATTTTTGAGCACACCTCACTTCAAAGTATTTGATAATTGATACTTTATACAAACTCACCACAAATACCACTTCAAGGGAAATTTTTTAATCCCAACTCACCCCAATGCAATTTCCTACATCTTCTTACATGCAATAAAACCCAAATCTTCCACAAAACATATTCAGTACTTTCACTTCCATGTAACAAACAACTATACAACCGCCACCCACACAACCAACACCAGAAAATGTTCTCAAAACAGAAGTAGGAGGCATTCAAGAAAGGAGAGGGAAAAGGAAAAGGAAATGGAAGGCAGTCGAGGCAAGTGAAGAAGAGCCTCCACTATGGTGGGCACCAGAAGAGGAGTACGCATTGCTAGTGGCGTGGTGCGGGACTTCAAAGAGTTCAACTGTAGGAAATGATATGCGAAGACTTGATTTTTGGAAAGTCATGCTCGGCAAGTTCCACGCGCTTATGAAGCAACAACCATATCGCAATATTGATATGCTTAGTAGCAGGTGGACTCCGACCAATCGCTGGTGCACCAAGTTTAATGAGATTTTTATGAGACTAGAATCGCAAAAGCAAAGTGGTGCGAATGATTTTGATGTGTACAAAGTTGCGCGAAAACAATATCAAGTCAAAATGGGCACACTTTCGAGTTTGAAAAAATATAGGGGATTGTCATGCAAGATCCAAAATGGATTAAGGTACTAACATTGTTGGAGGCACAATCAAAGAAGTCTCGTAATTCTAGTTCGTTTGATGTTTCCAACCCACACACTAATATTAACCTCAATGCTGACACATATGATATTCCTGACGACATCGAAGAGATCTCCCCCCTCCCCCCACGCCAACCAATCGTGTGCGACAAAGCGAAGCACGCTCAGCTTCACGCTGACGAAGCTGATAGAAGGACACAAGAGTTGGAGGAAATGAAAGCAAACTTCGACAACACACAATCTAATCGCACAACAAAATGTTGATGTGCAACGTGAGCATTTGGAACTTCTTTGTAAGCAAGCGCAAGAATATCAAATAGCAAATGATTTAGCAATTCACCAGATTAGCAAAGAAAATATGGGATCACGATAAGTGCAAATGCTCCGGAAGATAAATGAGATGTTTGGAAAAAAAATTGGATGATCATTGTATCGTTTTTATGTTTTTAGGACTATTTTTTTATTATCTTTTTTACGTTCAATGTTTTTTGATGTGTAATATTGGTTAATCTAGTATTTAATTAAATTGCATGTTTTTTTAAATAATCTAAAATGAATGTAGAACAAATTGAAAAAATAAAAATAAATAAATCAAAAATAATTAAATTGAAAAAAAGAAAGAAAATGATAACGTCGAAAAGTTGATGGTGTTATAACTCATTGCCAATTTCTTTTATTTGTTGTTATAAATGATATGATATGTAAAGTGACAACTTTTAGGTACGATAACTAGTTTCTCACTATTAGTCTTAGTCTTTTTTTTAAACAAATCCTTATAAACTAGAATCATTTGGTTGTTGAAAAATATGGGTTTAAATGACTTATAAATTGGTCAAAGCGTTTAAGTTTAGATTCTATTTTGTATAAAAGGCAGAAGTCTAAGGTGATAATGTATAAAGAGAAGAAAGGTCAAAGACTTTTGGCTCAAAGGCTTTTTGTTCATAGTTTATTTATTTATTTACAATCACAAATTTAACAAACATAAATATATTAAATTGAAATTTTTATTAAAAAATTGAGTCATAAATCAGAAATACGCATTTGATCGGAGATAAATCCAATATATTGCAAAACAGACTGAAGCTTGTTAACTGCATTATCCTAAGCCAAAAATTTCTCTGGCACAAATCAAAAATTTCTATGGCACTAATCTATCTAAAGGATATAGAAATCAATCAAGATTGAATCTTAATTTTGAAAAAAATTATATGTTCCCTTCATCTTCTTGAAATTGAAATTTCCATAATAGTATTATTATCTTTCTACCATCATTCAAACTCTATGAAAAATATATATTTATAGGTTTTCAATATGATAGTTATCAACAGTCAAAAACCAAAATTAATTGCATAAAAACATGTCAACTCAGTTATTACAAATGAATATATTATTTTAATAATTAAAAACTGATTTCGTAATTAAGAATTAAAAACTATTTAATTAATCAAAAATAACCCAAGAGCCCCAATTAATTCATGCCCAATTAGGCTAACCAAACACCCCATACGAAGTCCATCCACTTTAACCAAAGCCTTTATTGATATCTGTTATCTAGTAGAACATAGTCTTAAAAGGAAAAGCTTTTTCGTTCTTCCTTCCAATGTAGGACATGCATATACAAATTTACAATAATATCCCACATATTTATTAAACTTTCATATGAGATATGTCATGCATCTAAAAAGGTGTTTGTAAAATTAAAATATTTTATAGTGAATACTAATTATATATACTTTGTGTGTAATGAACTAAGGTCTTGAACTAACCACATTTTGTAGTTGAACTAGACAATATGTATCACAAATATCATTAGACCCAACAATTTGATACACGACACGCCTAATGCGACAAGAACAAGAAACGAGTTTTCCGTGTATGGGTTTTAGAACTTCGTGTTTCATATATGTTTGAGTCGACACAAATTCTAAATTTGTGTTTTGTGTCTTATACGTGACAAACACACATTTACATGTTTAAACACGTATAAGACAAGAATTAAAATTTTGTTGTACACGAACCATATATACACATGACACATCACTGTTACATACATGTTCAAACATACATATACATGATTTAAATGCATGTTTTTCTAGCTTAAAATGATATAAGACAATACGTGTGTAAATTCATGTTTTTGTATAAAATAGTTAAAAATGTGTCGTATCATGTATCATACAAATTAATTATGGGTCATGTGATGAGTTTTATCATACATACTTATAAAGTTAGCATTTTTTCTTGAATCTCATGCATTTGAAACCCTCTTTTTTAACTTTCTCAAACATCATTCATTTGAAACCCCCTTTTTTAACTAGTGCAACTCAAAAGTTTTCTTTCTTATGATATAACACTCAAAAGTTTTATAACTTATATTATGTTTAATTAGCATTTAGTGAAAAGTTTACTATAAAAAAGCCAATCTTTTGTGTCTTTTGTGTTATATAAAATATTACATGTAAGAAGGATTTGAAGATATTGTGATTCAAAAGTTTTCATATAGTTGAAGCATTCACGATCCAAATACGATGATTTGAAGAAATGGGTTATGTCGCATCAAATGTAATTGTAATATGATTTTTTTCTTTCAACCAAAACAAATGAAGCATTTCTATTCTTTCTTTATATTAAGTTTCTCATTTAATCTTTATATGTGATTTGTGTGTATTACTCAATCTTGAATGTGACTCTTCAAAGATCAATGTTTTGCTTGGAATATCTTTATGATTCTTCTTTTTCAAGAAAAATATTTTGAATGCAGGTTAGTGAAGAATTGTCATCAAGTTTATATGGTTGAATGGTGTTAAATGAAGAAAGAAAATTCATAAAATGGATATAGGTTTTTTTGTTTAAGCAAAGTTGACGAATGTTAGTTTTTTTTTTTGATTTAAATGTATGTTTATGTAACATTTTTATTTATATATTCAACCACCAATTGCTCTTATTTATTTGATTGTAGTTTTTCTATTTTGATTATGTTTATTTTATATTATTTTTTTTGTTGGGTTATCCTACTAACATATTTAAAAGATAACAAAACTTTGAACATTCAATATGTAATTATGATAGACTTATCATGATATGTTCTTCATATAAAAGTAATTTATCCATATTACTACCATAATAATTACATATGACATTTACGAATATATATATATATATATATATATATATATATATATATATATATATATATATATATATATATATTATGTGATTTGTTTAACATGATATGCACCTATATATGTTATAAATTTATAATTAAATATCTTTATGTTTAATAATTGAAGGGATTCAAATGATGCATCAAAACTAATTATTTAGTAGAATATAATAATAATAATAATAATAATAATAATAATAATAATAATAATAATAATAGTAATAATAATAATAATAATAATAATAATAATATTAAATATACATTTCCAAGTACTGCATTTATTTGAAACTCACACTACAACTCAAGAGTTTTCTAATTTATGTATATTTATTAGTTAAAACTCCAGATTTTTTAACTTATGATTATTAATTAGTAATCACTAATAACTATTTATTTTCCTTTCTTTTATAAGGTTGTAAAGTTTTGCTCATTAAAAAAATTAATGTATTTGAAGAGATTTATGATTTAAATATGAAGAGTTAATATAAATGTTGTAATATATTTTTTAGTGTTTTTTATATTATTAAAAGTTATAGTGTTTATTTTTCATATTTTTTATTATTCGATGTATATATATCTTTTTTAATACAAATGTTATAATAGATGTTTTTCTATTTTTATGTTATTAAAAGTTGCAGTTCATATTTTTGTTTATACGTTTTGTTACCTATTATATTATCATTCATTTGATATATAATTTAAAATTTTTTAACGGTTTATAAAATTATCAAATAATTGTATATATATCACAATGCCTTAAAAGTTAAACTATAATGTTTAATAAAACTAATATGTTAACTATATGTTTGCTTTACTACTAACATTTTGTTTCAAAGTAGAAATATTAAATGATAATTTGGTAAAAGTTATTATTTTAACCATATAATTCTATTCTTGCGCAACGCGCGGGGATTCGCCTAGTTGGTTATAATTCTATGCACAACGTGGAAAATTACTTAACTTTTAAGTTCACATGCAACCTATTTGGATCGATTTTTTTATTTAATTCATAATAATAACCTATGAATATCAAGAACCTTGAGGGAACTCTATAATAATCGAAATTTACATACAGTTAGGGTTTACATACCTCTTGATTGTTGTAGCAAATAATACACCAATATCCTTCTTGAAAACCTTGGATAGTACGAACCAAAAGTTTAGTGTCACTAATGGTTTGTACCCAAAACCCTATAAACCCTAGAATGAAGAGGAAAGAGACGAAACGGATAGAAATTTCATTCCTAATCTTGTAGGTAAAGTCATGAACGAAAGGAATGAGCAAAGAGGTCCTATTTATAGTTTAACTAATTTGCAGGCAAAGCTAGATTTGAGTTAATTAAATAATAGATTTAATCGCAATTCAAATCATTTCCTTATCTGCATCCAGGAGGCTTCCGGATACCCTAATAACCCCTCTAAAACTGTCCATGCCGTGGAGGGTTCTAGAATTGCATCTTTTGTTCATCTATTGAACAATTACAATTCACCATTTGCACACTTAATTAATTCCGATTAATCTAGAATTAATTTCAGATTAATTATGATTAATAATTAATTAATTCTAATTGATTTCTTGTTAATTTATTAACCATATAAATTAACAAATTTGGTATTTAACAATTAATTTCATGTTAATTTATTAATCACGTAACAAATTAACATATCAATGATCTATTCCTAATTAATTTATTAATCACATATTACATTAACAAATTATTTCTCTCTCTCTCCTAATATCATTTCTAACTATTTCTGGTTATGAGGGCAACCCAAAAAGGGTTTTGCTTCTATTTGCAAGTTTATACCAATTTAGTTATGACTTTAGATACCTTAAACCAACAATCTCCCACTTGGATAAGTCTATAACTACAATTTTAAGTATAACCAAACCACAAATAGTGGTTTCCAAAGCAACTATCACACTCTGATCTAATCAGACATTCTCCCAATGATAAGTGATTGTTGGTTTGGTTAAACATGTGAATAATGAATTTTGTCATAATTTTCCAATGAAGAAGATTCTCATGCATCAAAAAATTCGATTTGTATGACTCCAAGTCTCTGTCCAGTTGAAACTTGGTGATGATATCTATTTTCACTTTGTGGATTATGATAGTACCACAAGCGATATCATAAGAATGAAATCCACAACTAACATTTCCATTATTTGAAACAAGATCAGCATATTCATTTATGCCATTGTAAGGAAATATAATCTAAGGCAACCAGATGAACCAAAACTTAATTTTATTGAAAAAGAAAATTGGAGCTTGTCCTTACATTGCATAAAAAGAAAACTATGTTTCTAGATCCTACAATATCATCAAAATGTGACAATCTATTAAATTATCCTAACTCCTTAATAGTAACTCCAAAATTTGACCATCAAAACATGTGACAAAAGTCCATCTCTCACGATGAGATTTAGCTCATTCAGTTTAAGCTTCCTTCTTTCTCTTAGATCATGCAATATCATCAAAATGTGATCACCACATCATGTATTAATAATCTATGAATGGGAACTTGTTAAACTAATAGAGTTAGATAATGGATGTACCAGAAGTAGAGTCATACGAATTGACTTTACCATCTCTGAGATCCTTCAGGTACTTTAGGCAGCTTTGCAACCAATGTCCGTTCAATTGGCAGTAGAAACAAATGGACTATTTGGGGTCAACACATGGAATGATCCCAAAACTAGCCTTTCTTTTTACTATACGATCAGAAAGTTTGATCTTGGACGACCCTTTTCTATTGGGAAGAAAAAATATTTTCTAGACCACCATTGTCACCATTGTTAATGTTCATGGAAACATTGAAATTAGAACTTATAAACATATCCTATTCCGATGTGCTCTTAAACTTTTCTGCTTCAACAACCATCAACATTTGGGTCAGATTAATTAGGGTCACATCGATATTCCATATATAAAAAGTTCTTAATGAACTGATCATATGACTTTGGAAGCAAGAGAAGAACCAAATGAAGGGATTGCTCCATTAGGAAAACAACTCCCATTCTATCTAATTTGTGAATGTATGATTTCATTTTCAAATAATGTGCAGACATAGAGTTTCCATCTTGATGTTTACATGCCAATATTGAGTAACTAGTCCCATATATTTCAACTTGAGGAAAACGTGATGTTGGGAGAGTTATAGGAGGAGGATGAGGAAGAGTTGAAGAACCATGATGTCCAGTTCCACCATTTCCTAGGGAAGGGAAAACAACTACACTATGGATTGAAATTTGAAGACCATCTCCAAAATATTGAGGAAACCATTTCGATAAGAATGAGGAAGACAATTTCTCTCTTCATAATACATCTAAAAATGGAAAAAGAGAGAATTCAAGTTAGTTGATTTTAATCTTTATTATTAACCCAAATTTAAATTAAGGTTAGGATCCATATTTTCGATTTGAACTTTGAAGAAGTGTGCCGTACTCAAATTTGAATCTATTTTAGGTAGGTAAGGCTTTTATCAATTTCAATCTTATGAAACTCCTACATCTTTTTAGATTCATTGAATCCTATTAACGACATGTTTAATCTCGTATTATGCTCTAACTTCTCTGACTAGGATGTTGAGGATCACAAAACTAGATGTCAATAATCATGCAAAACCGCTTGACAACATTGATGTCTTTTATCATCTCCAATTGATGTGCCTGTTAACCACACATTCTCCCTGAACAATGATAATTTACAATTTGTACCATCATTCAACTTTATTGTCCCAACTTAGTGTGCCGGTTAGCCATATACAATCCACTAACGACTAATAAAGATTGATGTGTGTTTTTCATGGATTAGCATACTGTTAGCATTTTTACTAAAGTAACTTGATAGGTATTTTAAAATAAGGTTCTGTTACTTTTATAGCATTATACTTTTAATGAAATTATGTCCTTTCAAACCCTTCTAATTTTTGAAATTAGGGTTTGGGGTTATCCAATTTTAATTATTCAAATTTTAAGGATTTTAAAACAATAATTAAGGAAACCAGATTTTAAAATAAGGGGTGGAGGCTAAGGTTTCAGTAAACCCTAGCCAAGTCAAAATTTCAAGGCTAATATGGTTTAATTTCTATAAGCCTTTAATTTGATGCATTCACTATTCTACACAATCAATAGAAAACAATCCAGTTTCTGATACCACTGAATGATTTTAATGGTTATAAATCTATGCAAGAGGTAAAAAATTACTTAACTCTTAGGTTCAAATGCAACCCATTTGGATCTATGTTTTTTCTAATTGATAGTAATAACCTATGAATATCAAAAACCCTAATTGATAGTAATAACCTATGTTTTTTCTAATTAATGGTTATAATCACACAAATATGCTTCTTGAAAACCTTGGAAAGCAAGAACCAAAAGTTTAATGTCGCTAATGGTTTGTACCCAAAAACCTAGAAACCCTAGAATGAAGAAGGGAGAGCGGAAAGGCATAGAAATTTTGCTCCTAATCTTGTATGTAAAGGTATGAAAAAATAATGAACCTAGGGGTCCTATTTATAGTTTAGGTAACTTGTAGGAAAAGTTAGATTTGAATTACTTAAATAATAGATTTAATCCCAATTCAAATCCATTCCTTATCCGCATCCAGGAGGCTTCCAGAAATCCTAAAAACCCCTTCAAAACCATCCATGCCATGGAGGGTTATAGAATTGTTTCTTTTATTCATCTATTGAACAATTATAATTCACTAATTGCACCTGTAGTTAATTCTAATCAATCCCGAATTAATTTCATATTATTAATTAATTAATTTTAATTGGTTTTTTTTTTATTAATTTACTAACCATATAAATTAACAAATCAATTGTTTAACTACTGATCCCATGTTAATTTATTAATAACATATCAAATTAATGTATCAGTTATCTATTGCCAACTAATATATTTATCACATAATATATTGACAAATTAGTTCTCTGTCTCTGTCTCTCTCTCTCTCTCTCTCTCTCTCTATCTCTCTCTATCTCTCTCTCTTTCTCTCTCTCTCTCTCTCTTAATATCATTTCTAGCTATTTTTTGGTTATGAGGGCAGCCTAAAAAGGACTTTGGTTATATTTTCAAGTTTATACCAATTGAGTTATGAGCTTAGATACCTTAATCCAACATCATGCTCATGTTTGATAGCCCAATTTTTTTTTTACAACTCATGTCTTGTTTGTGTTTCACAAATTTGTGTCATGTAAATTCATATATGATACACGACACGAAAACATGAATTGTAATAGGAGTTAACATAAATTTTGTTTGTGTTGCTTTGATTCATCCCTAACTAGTTGTCCTATTGCACCTAGACCATGTGATCTCCAATGTTGCTTGGTTAGGTTTCTACCAGGTGGTGACTCATTGTGTTAACTTTAAAGCCACCCCCTTAATGTGAAGAGAACTTTGTCTCTACTATAGTTGTTTGTCAAAGGATCTACTACATTTTCCTTTTACTCTATGTAAATAATGGAAATTAATCCTTTTTTTAACAAAATCTCGTATTGTAATATGTCTACACCTAATATGTCCCAACTTCCTATTGTATATCTGATTTTATGTTCTAGTAAGAGCACACATGTTATCGCAATAGATATAAATTGCAGTAACAGGTTTAGGCCTCAATGGAATACCTTCTAGGAAGCTTGTAAGCCACTCAATTTCTTCAGTGGCTTTTTCTAAAGCTAGAAATTATTATTCCATTGTATAACAACTCCAATAAGCTTAAATACATAACCACTTGTGAATTTACCCTCATAGGTAATGGAAATCCTCATTACACCATAATATCCTTCAAGAACATGAGGATATCTCGTGTAATGCAACCCATAATTCATTATATGATTTAAATATCTAAGCACTCTAACTAATTCATACCACTAATCATTCATATGAGTATGAGAATAATGACCCAATCTACTTAAACTGTATGATGAATCCAATCTAGTTTAATTCATAATATACATCAAGCTCCCAAGAGCTTGAGTATATTCTAGCTAAGTGACATTATCACCTATATTCTTCTTAAGATGTCTAGAAGGATCAAATGGGGTGACAACCTACTTGTCATCATAGTGTCCAAGCTTCTTCAATGCGCTTTCAATATAATAGGACCGTGTAAGATATATCCCTTTGACCTCTTCGAATTCTTACACCAAGAATTACACCAACTACACTCATGTCCTTCATGGAAAATGAGGAACATAGCATTTTCTTGGTTTGATTACAATATCTAAAATAGTATCCATTATAAGCTTGTCATCTACATATAAAAATATAATGACATGCATTATTGTACTGTTTGACATAAACATATTTATCACACTCGTTCATTGTAATTGCATTAGATGGTAGTGTATTGTCAAGATTTTCATGTCATTTCTTTTGAGAATGTTTTAGTCCATAAAGTGACTTGACTAATTTATAGAATTTATTTTATTGACCTATCACTACAAACCCTCTAGGCTTATTCATATATTATCTAATTCACCATTCAAGAATGCAATTTTCATATCTATTTGGTGTATTTTTAAAAATTATGACTGGTTGCTATCACTATCAATGTTTGTATTGATGTTATTCTATAACGGGTGAGTAGGTATCAAAGAAGTATCAACTCTCTTTTTGAAGGTAACCTTTTAGCTACTAAATGAGCTTTCTACTTCTCAATAGTATAATTAGGTCTAGATTTCTTTTTGAACATCCATTTGCGCCTAACTGGTTTCTTCCCAGAATTCATGTCTACCAATTTCCAAGTGTTATTTTTCACAATGGAATCAATTTCACTTTTGGTTGTCTATTTCAATAAAGAACCTTCAAAATAATATATGGTATATTCATATATTGTGTAACTCCCGTAAGTTAGGACTAGATGATTAAAGTATAATATTAATAAATATTCTAGTTAAAATACCTGATCAGGATAAATGTTAATCATACGCGTTGCTGACTACATAATATAATTTTTTTTTGGGGGAAATTATCGATAAATGATAAATCAATTATTTTGGTAGAGGAGTTTTTAGGATAAATAGTCTTGATAAAATTGTAGTAGTCGCGATGATGATTCTATAGATATAAAGAACACTTAGATCTGACTTCGTGTGAAGTAGTTATGATTATTTGAAGTTTTATGTTCATAACTATATGACACATTACGTCATAAAATATGAATCGCAGATTGATTACTTACTGACCTAAGTAATCTAAACGAAAGTCATAGTAGTCATTAAAGCAAGAGCGTGTTTATAGAAAATGCCTAAATCTTACTTCATAAGAGGAAGTTCTGATTTTTCGAAGTTTTAATATAGAAATTTGCGATACAAAGGGCGTGTTCGGCACAAAGCTTTTGGGAGCGTTTGAGAGCTTCTAGCTTCTAGCATTTGACAAAACGCTCCGTTTTGAAAAAAAAGCCTTGTTTGGCACTACAAGCTTCTAGCGTTTAGTTTAAACAAAATGCTCCAAATCCAAATGCTACTTCATGTAGCGTTTAAAAAAACGCTACAAGCTACAAGCTACCCGCTACTCACTACAAGCTACCCGCTACCAGCTAATTTTTTCGAACACGCCCAAAAACCAAATTTCAGCTCTGTTGATTGTAAGAAAAACAATCTAAATGAAAATTGAAAATATCATGTTTAGGAGTCCGTTGATATAAAGTTAGTCGAGAATGATGGTCGAATGAGAGAATTATGATTTTTATACGTACTTTAAAAATGTAGACCTGTTAAAAATATAACAATAAAAATAAAGTGAGAATTAACCGACGAAGTCTGCATGAAAGTCTTACTACTCGTTGATAGTTACACGTGAATATAAAGAATGTCTAAAACGGAGCTCATATGCGAAATATACGATTTTTTGAAAAATAATTACATCTTGAAGCGCACTACATGAGGCCCACACAGTGCTTTTAGAAGGTGGGACGAAGACCAACAAAATTGCAACACGTGGCGGAAGGGCAAAGGAGAGATGTTGCAGAAGTTTGCGACACACCTCTGGTCTGCATACGGTGTCCCATGTATCCTCTATAAATACAAGATGAATTCAAACCATTTTCTCACCCATTCAGCCTCAAATCCTCTGGAAACTCATATGCACCCCTAGTTCCTTTACTTTGTAGTTTCCAACTACTTTAGCGAGGCTCTGGAGTGGATAAGATATAGAGCTTTCGGGTTTGAAGTTCTGCCTATGTCTTTCCCAATTATCACTAAAATCCCAGTAAGTTAAGATGCACTTACTATGCTTCAAGTGTAACTTATATTTATATTAATATTCATTATTATGAATCTATAAATAAGATTTATCGGTGATTCCAAGTCAAAATACCAATTGATCCACTTACATGAATGATGTCTACGCTACATTTATTGAGGTGTTTAAAAAGGGATTTCCAAACACTATATTCTGTATACTATGACTTAGTGATGTGATTATATAGGTCATGTGAAAGGAAAAGCTAAAGTGCTAGGCAAATCGCTACCAGAATTTTGAGTCATCCACTTTTAACAAGTAAGTGCATATTTACTTTCATCTTACACAGAGATATAAAGTATTAAGATAACTAAAAGCTATATGTTCTCATTATATGTGGTTAATATGTCCTATGTTAGATGAAATAACATAATATGATCTTTATATGATTTATACCGTATATGTATATTTATAATATATTGGGTAGTAATGAGTGATGGTAGATGACTAATGATGAGGGTGATGTGTGATGACAGATAACAGATGATGAGGGTGATGGGTGATGACAGATGACAAATTATAAAAAAAAATGGGTGATGAGTGATGAAAATGATGATAATAGGCCATGAATTTAATAGTACTATTGTACTAATGATGTAGTCATCTAACAGAGTATAGATAATGACCATGGATTATTCTAGACAATCTAGTGGAACACAGGTGGATTCACAACATGTGGGCGATGAAGTACATGTTCATATGAAGTACTTTATTCCTAACTAACTTGTATTACGGAGGAATCCTTGAAGCAATATTGTCTACTCAATGTTGCGTGATTATTCTTAGGATAGATCCTAAAAGATGAAGATATAGGAAAACTGGGATGGGTAATCGGGTAAATTGTCTGATGTGAAATAGATAATTAAAAAATTAATTATATTATTGTTGGTTGAAAACCTTATGTACTCACTAGGTTTCCCAACCTGACCCACTCATTTCCTTTGTATCATAAGAAGTAGTACAAAGGTACATGGATAATGATGTTTGGATCTATTGAGTGATTGTAGGAGATGTAGGTCATTAGTATAATAAGATATTGTGTGCCATGTAACAAATAAATTTATGCTTATGTTTTTTATATTAGTTATGAAATCCCCGCTTTTAATAATCACTGAAAAACATCCGGAAATACTTTTTCTTGGATAAATTCAATAATATAAAGAATACTCTATTTTAGAATAAGCATAAAGAAAAGTTCTATTTGGGTCGAGAAAATGGGGATGTCTCAGTTGGTATTAGAGCATCAGTTAAAGCGAACTAGGAGTTATAAGGCTATCTAAACTTAAACTTAGAATGCTAAGCGATGATCTTGAGATGTGTATCTGCTATATTTTAGCTAGTATACCTCAATTGACACAAGCACTAGCTTACTTTAGGATAAGATGCCTAATTTTCTGTTATGTGCTACATGAATTATATTATAGCATACCTTAGGTTGCCTACCTAGATTTATCTTACTTGAGTAGATCTAAGGTCTATTCCCTACCATGATTTGGAAATTTTATGTGTTTAGGATTCTAAGCATATAATTAATGTATTAGAACTGGTATATAACTTTCCAAAGTGATAAGGAGGATTATGCATATAAACATAACTAAAACCTTATCTATCATAATATTCTTGCAGAATGTCATGGTGGGAACACACAACTGACTGGGAAATGGTAATGGAAACCACCAGCCTGAACCTCGACGTGTGATCGACTGTGCACTAAAAGTCATGCCAAAAGCCAAATCAGTCATGATGGCAGGAGTTCAAGCCATGATTCGTGTGATGCTAGCTGAGCAAATGGAGGAGACTAGACAACTACTCCAAGGGAATAAGAGAGAAGTAACTGCACCAATTATTGAACCGGTGCTAAAAGAAGGTCAGTCAGAAGAGGGAAGCTACAGTAGGACTGTTGACCAAGCTGAACTACGAATGGTTAGAATGAATAATCTCGATTGATGAATTGAAATAGATTGTTGCAAGTACAAGGAATTAATGGCTTCCAAACCACCATGTCTTTCTGGGAGCCCAAAATCAGTGGAGGTTATAAATTAGATCTCTGAAATGGAGATGATGTTTGAGAGTTGCTACTGCAGCAATAGATAAAAGACCGTCCTCATGGTCAGACAACTAAAGACTGGAGTGTTTAGTTGGTGGAACTTGTTATATGATAGTATGCCGAAGGTAGAATCCATTAAGATGTATTGGGAGAACTTCCTTGAGGAGTTGAAGATGAAACACTACTTTGAACAACATTTCCGGAGATCAACAATGAATTCTAGAATCTTAAGAAAGGAAACATTATTGTCGGCGAGTATGTTGAAGCTTTCACTGAGAAGATGAAGCTAGTTCCCAACCTACTTCATAATGAACTTTCCAAAGTAAAAAAGTTTGCTAGTAGACTATCGAAAGATTATGGTCTAATGGTGAACCTAGCAACTACTCTGAAGGCAACCATATGGGTGGCCAGGAATGTAGAGACCCAGATAAAGGAGAAGGGTGCGGAGAAAGCTGAGGTGGGAGAGAAGAGGAAGTCTGAACAATCTTCAAGGTCCGACAAGAAGAGTAGTATAACGTCGTGATTTTTACCATAATTTGTTTTTTAAAATCATTTATTTTAACAACTTTTTAAAGGAAAACAACAACATAATATTTTGTTTAATCAAACTAAAAATGTTTCAAACCATAATGTTACTTCAAACTTCAAACATAATTCCAAATCAAATAAAACGTAGTGGAAGCAAATTACTTTAAAGTAAATAATAAAACACGTGTCCAAGATTATTGGTATCGATGAATAAAAACATACTACACAAAGATAATTGTGCCCAAACTCACCAATCCACGCTTCTAAGTGTAAGTCCCCAAAATTGCTTGTGTATCAATCAGATCCAATTGATGGTGCAGAATCCCAATCAATTGGATGATGTCAGATCAAATAGAAGAGAAGGAGAAGGTGAAGAAGAAGATGAATCTAATGATGTATTCAATATGAATGATGCTCCTTACAATAGATTCTCTCTCTCTCACACACTTCTTCTCTCTAACTTTCTCTCTCTACTCTAGCCTTCTCTTTTGACCGTACACTCCCACATGCACTCCTCTATTTATATGGACCTCCATCCATACACATGTGTACAGCCGCACACCCTGTGTACGGCCGTACACACGTGTACGACCGTACACACAAACCGCAAACACATACAACATTACATAAAAATATATTTTCCTAGAAAAGCAAAGTATAAACCATATTTTTGACCCAACAATCCCCCCTTGGTTTATAGCTTTCTTTTCTAAATGACCCAACAAACTCCCCCTAAAATGTAGCTGGCTTTTTCTTGTTAATCTTCATTGGGAGCTTGGCTTCAGCTTTAATCTTCAATGACTTCATCTTGAGCAGTTGGGATTTTCTTCAAGATTTGACTCTGAACACATGTCGGGTGAGGAGGCTTGATGTACTGATTCTTGAAAGATAGCGCTTTTAGTTAGAGAATCTTCAGAGAGAACTATCATAGAGAAATAATCTTCTATATCACTTCATCAGGTTTAAGATAGCAGAAGGTTGATTGAGGAGGATTCAATGCAATCTGTTACATATTCTTCAATTTCAGCTTCACCTTGCTTCTGGGGTTGAAGGATGGAATGTCGAAAGAATAATCTTCATTTCTTGCTCCTCCGAATACGAATTCTTCGATGATCACGGATGAAGTATTGGCTCAGAAATCTTCAACACAAACTACATGAGTCTTATCTAAGCCTGAAATCACTTTTCAAGACAAAACAAAACTAAAAGAAAAATTAGCACACAAAAAAATATTTTTGGTTTTATATATATATATATATATATATATATATATATATATATATATATATATATATATATATATATATTATGGAAAAATAAAAATAGAAACAAAAATATTTTTGGATTTTCTGAACAAGAAATAACACTATTTTTGGACTTTAATTTTCTGATTTTTGTTTGATTTTTGAATTATTTTTAATTCTCCCCCTAAAATTTGTGCATAGAGTTAAACTATGAACAAATTTAACAAAAATAAAATGATATCTAACTTTAAGAATGATTTGGGATCAAAGTTTTTAGACAACCTTTATCCGCTTGTCGGTACCTTCTATCTTCACGTCTTTGTCTGATCGATCGCCGGTATTATTGTCCACTTAATCACGAAATTTTTTGACAAAATTAGGACATACTATAAGTGACAAGACAATGTGATCCTAAGTTCCTAGATATTATATTTGATCCTAAATTTCTAGATACTATATCTTAAGGACCATTCAGCTGACGACGACCAGGGATATTATTGTCCATCTAAATTGAGCAGCGAGATCTATAGACAATCGTTGAGTGTTCAATTTTAATTGTACTGGAACATGTTTCTCGCTTCCAGATATGTCCCGGTAATCAAGGACTTCCAGAGTACTCCTTACATCGGGTGAGCAGACCATCATTAGGAGAGAAGATAGATTCAGATTATTATCACTTATAGTTTTAGAGGGATTGAGAAGTAGAAGGTTGCATATACTGTGTACCAGGTTGGATTGTTAGTCACGCAAAGGAGACAACATATGGATAACAGATAAGAAGAATTTCATAGATATAATATGCAGAGAAATAGATTTGCATATGTTGCAGTCCAGGTCGGATCTCTTCCAATCACGCAGAGGAGGCAAACTAACAGTAAGAAAGAAAGAAAATGATTTTCTACAGACCTAATTCATCGGAATTTACCAGTTGCCCCATCAATACCGGAATTAAGGATAGAATCCGCACATCGAGAAAAAGTTAAACCACGGTTCCAGATACGAGTTCATTTAATGTGATGAGTAGATTCCCATATATATCTCCCTGGTCAACCTATCCAAGCGTCGTATTGTCAGGCTAAACAGAACTATCTAGGTCAAGATTTATCAATTCTCTAGATTCCTTAAGTTCATCTGCACCTAGTCAAGTCCGTTAAATTCTTCGTGCCTACCGACGCATCAAACCAGAGCATAGACCCTTCAACTTTGGGTAAGTTACACAGACTCAGATTGCTCGTTATCACTTGTTAATATCACATCCCTAAACATCTCCTTCAAGCACATTCCATAACCAACATAATTTCTTTTTGTTTTTCTGATTTTCTAATGTTTTTGGATTTTTTTTAATTTTCTAATTTTTGTTTTGTTTTTATTTCTCCCCCTAAATTTCTGCATAGGAGAGAAACGAAAGTAATTGTGCAAATTTAAACTATCCTAAAACAAAAATTAGTCTTTAAAGTGAATCAGCTTAAGAAAAACTCAGGAGTATAGAGAAGAAAACTCAAACCGTAAGTCACTGATTGAATTTGCATCAAGAAGGTCTGAGAACAACACGCGTAATCTCAAAACAGATCAGCAAATTCTTCATGTCATTAAGCACAAACCCCATGAGTGATCACTTCCTTTCTTCCCTTCCCGAAAGGACACATACTCTCAAACAATGTTCTGAGTGTTGTACAGTTGAGAGATGCCTCCTATCATGTGCATGGAGCAACCACTATCAACAAACCGAAGTCTAATGATATGCCTCCATAGCTGCTCCAGCACTGAGCGGGATCAGTTGGTCTTTGGAACCCAGTCCATTTTGAAACTGGGTCGACCTTTGTCATCCACGCACAATACCCTCTCCCATGACATGTCTTGCTTATCACAAACAGAAGATGTAAAAATATTAGAAGCATTAGAAGATTTGGGAGAGTAAGCCTTTGGAACCCATTTGTAGTTGGGTTTAACCCATTTCTTTTTCGATCTGATTGGTGGCTCAGTACTTGCTTTGGGACTTGATGTCGGCCGTTGAGATGACTTTGATTTTGGCTTCACGGGAGCATCTCTTAGATTTGGCTTCTTGGCCGACATTCCCTTTTTGACCTTGGGATTTGATTTCTTGGCCTTGGGATTTGAACTCTTGCCCTTCGTGGCATTCCAGTTGCCATTGTTTGAACGTGACCTTGAGGGGTTTCTTTTGAAGTATCTCCCTCTTGGCATGTTCTGCCACCCTTGTGCATTGTAGGGAACGTATGCTCGATTAGGAAAATTTCTGGCAATGTGTCCAGGTGTTCCACAATGAAAACATGTCTTTTTCTTCACTGTGGAGTTGTTTCTTCCTGCCCCTGGTGGCGTATCTTTGCCTTGTCTCGTTCTTTTCCCACACACACAGTTGCAACAGGCACTCTGTTTATCTTGAAATGGTGGCCTGTATTTACCAACAGCAGGTTGATCAGAAGCAGTTGAGTTCAAAGCAACAGATTCAGAGTTTAAGGAGATGTTGGTTTGTGCAATGGTGTTCTCCTTGTTCTCATCCTCAGCTACTTTACCTGCACATGAAGTAGATGTATTAGTATCGTTCAGCTCAACACTCTCAGTTGGCCCTGATTGTTCAGTCTTAACTAAAGCTGAAGCAAGGGTTTGGCCATAGTGAGCAGACATTTCTTCCTCATTGGTCTCAAGGGGTGGGTTATAGTTGTGATTGAAAGGTGGAGGAACACAATCGTACCCTAAACCCTTGTTTTGATTATCTTTGAATTTTGATTGGTTTTCAAATAATGACTCGACCGTCTTACTTGACGCAGTGTAATTTTTGAAACTAATATCTATTTTTCCACACTTAATGTTCAAAGTGTCAAGTTCTTCAGTTACAGCAGCAAGTTTGCGTTTAATATGATTGTAATTTTCACACTTGTTGCTGTACTCTTCCTAAAGCTTCCTAAAGTCTTTGGTTTTTGCTTCTAGTTGTGCTTTTAATGGTTTCTGACCTTTCCTTAAAGTATAGCCTTCATATTTAAGGTCCTCATTTTCCCATTTTAGCAAATGATTTGTTCGCGAAGAAATTTAATCGTAGCTTTACAAGATAGAGTACATGAAACTTCATTTACTGGAATTGATGTGGAACTCATTTTCCTTTTTTTATTTATTTTTATTTTTATTTTTATTTTTTTATATTTTTTATATTTTTTTAATTATTTTTTTATATTTTTAATTGCCCTTTGACTTAAAAACCGAGAAAGTCAACCTTAAAAGTCAAATTTAAAAAATCAAAGTCAAAAGTCAAACTTAAAAGTCAAACCGAAAAGCCAAACGAGAAAGTCAAAATTTAAAGTTAAAGGTTAAATTTTAAAAGTCAAAGTCAAAATTTAAGTAAAAAGTCAAAATTAAAAGATAAAATTTTTGGGTTGAAAATGAAATTTTAAAATAAAAGGAAATGGATTTTTGGGTTAAAATTTAAAAATGCCAACTTTTGAAAATAATAACCGAGAAGGAGTCTTTAAGAATTAAAAACGGGAGGGAAAGAACATCAAAGTTGCTAGAGCAGTTGGTAAGGCGCTGTGATGTTGAACCAAGGGACCCGGGTTTGAATCCCGACAGACCCAATTCCCCTTTCTGTTTTTTTAAATGCGAAGGCTAAGCGCTGCTGATGCTGAACGAAGAACTGAGGCAACGCACACCGAGACCGCACATACTGAGCCGCACACACCGAGCCGCACTCTTTCAACCAGCAGCACACCTCCAACCGGGCCACACACCTTCAACAGATTCGCGAAAAAAACAACGTTTTTACCCTTTTTTGCTCTAAAACTCAATCAAAAACTCATTTTTATGAAAAATGCAAAGAAGTAACCCCCTTTATTTTTGCGAGATCTATCCAAAAACGCTATTCCCTTTTCAAAATAAGATCAAATAAGCTCCAGATCTGACAAAATTGATTGATACAACCTTGCTATGATACCAATTGTAAGTCTCCAAAATTGCTTGTGTATCAATCAGATCCAATTGATGGTGCGGAATCCCAATCAATTGGATGATGTCAGATCAAATAGAAGAGAAGGAAAAGAAGAAGAAGATGAATCTAATGATGTATTCAATATGAATGATGCTCCTTACAATAGATTCTCTCTCACACACACACACTTCTTCTCTCTAACTTTCTCTCTCTACTCTAGCCTTCTCTTTTGACCGTACACTCCCACATGCACTCCTCTATTTATATGGACCTTCAACCATACAGATGTGTACAGCCGCACACCCAGTGTACGGTCGTACACACAAACCGCAAACACATACAACATTACATAAAAATATATTTTCCTAGAAAAGCAAAGTATAAACCATATTTTTGACCCAACACTAAGCTACCTATACCGAACAAAAGGCACAAAGTACAACAAACAAGTGTCAACCCCTAATGAGTGAGTTAAAAAAAGTTGCATTTAGTGGTAGGGAAAACGTACAATTCCCAAACAGGTCAACAAATCAATTTATGACATAAAAACTTCAAGAAAAAAATATATCTTACTCACATATACAATACATATAAGAAAAAATTCATCACATACCATGAAAAGTATTGTTTATCACCAAAGGCACCACATGTTACCAAAAGAAATAGATATGGCAAAGAGCATCACATATCATCAAAACATAAGATATCTGTTGGGGTGCAAAGTTTTCCATGTATGAATTTGTAATGGTTTGACCTTTGTAGATCCACTTGCATGTGGTGCATTAGCCTTATGACTAATAAGAGTTAGAGAGTGAGAGAGAGACATGTGAACACCTCTATATAAGGTGGGTTCATACCACTTGTAGATGTATGCTTGAGAGATGTAGTTCATAATGATTAGTTGTAACCTCTCAAAATTTTTGAGGCCAAAAATTTCATTTTTAAATTAAGTAAATCATAAAATATGGTACCAAAACATTGTTAATTTTACATCAGGTTTAAACCACAATGTCGTGTCTCAAAAATCATAACATCATAAGTGATGGAAATCAGAGTACATTCCCAGAAGCTCATTGCGGAAATCATGTGTGGATGTGTGATGTGCGGCTACACCGCCGACTCCTTCCCCTTAGATGAAGACGTACCTAAAACCAAAACTGAAACTGTAAGCACAAAGCTAAGTGAGTTCCCCCATCGTACAAGATACCATATAATATCATCGATATCTTTCAACCGGTAACTATCATCGGTATCTTTCAACCGGTAACTAGGGACTATTTCACCCCTACCACTATCATACAATACCAAGATATAATCATACAGTTAGGTATAACTAGGTACCGACCTACCCCTCGATCCTAAAGACCGATGTCAAGGAAAGACTAATCCCTACCAATACCATTAACACACATAACATATCACACAGACATATCTGATGACCAAATCACATAACCATGCCAAGATAATTATCACAAAGACAATTATCTACCAAATACCCTTGTTGGTGGGCCGATATTGTGGCCTTAGACCCACCCCTACTTGAAGGTAACTCACCTTGAACGAGCAGCTGCTAATAATCTGCACGGGAAATCTCTGTCTACTGCTGCTCCAGAAATCCTCTGGCTATAATCCCCACGAAACACTTAATCATAGTGTGATATCTATTCTTAGGGTAAAATTACCATTTTACCTATGACCAAGTCCAATTCAAAGTCAAACTCAACTTCCAGTTGACCTGACTCGCCGAGTTGGGCTGCAACTCGTCGAGTCCCTATCCTTTTAAACATCCTCATCCACGTCTCTAATCGTCGAGTTTAGCAATGGCTCAATGAGTTCTCCTTTTATATAAATCATCGAAGGATCCTTCATCTGACTCGTCGAGTTGTATGAACAACTCGCCGAGTTTATCCTCATCCTATGAACCAGTCCTTTCATAGACTTGCTGAGTTGTAAGAACTTGTCGAGTTCATCTTCAAATGTTAGGAGATTACCTTGGACTCACCGAGTCGGCTCATGCGCTCACCGAGTCTTATGAACTCCAGGACTGTGGCTTAGCTCAACACGTTGGGTCACTCCCCTGGACCCTCTAAAACATTTCCAATACTCAACTGGGTCTCTTTGACCCGTAACAGAAAAGGGAGTCTAACATCGGACTCGCTGAGTCCCAAGAACGACTCGCCGAGTCGATACTATCCAAGTCTACTTCCTTCAATTTCTGGTGTACAACTCTTGTCCAAATGATAGATCTAGGTTACTAAACTTGATCTAGCACGTAAAGTTACGAACTTTACATGCATGCATGGGATTTTGAGCCTAAAAGGATCTAAAAGAGACTCTTAAGTTGCCTAGGGGCTTCCGTGGGTGGAAAAGCAACCATTTTATGCCTTGTAACTCCTTTATGGGCCTAGATCTGAAGCCTCAACCCCCAACCATGCTTGCAATCATGGTTGGTCACCAAGAATGGATTATAAAATCCCTAAATCTCCCCAAAAAGGGATCTAGCAAATGAACAAGCAAGGTATCGACTTTATACCTTCTGGGAATTGTAAATGATGCACAAAATTGAACTCCCTTGGTCTTCTCTTGATCCCTCTAGTCCCTTCCTTCTTCCTTGTGATCAAAATCACCAAAAATCACCACAAATTCCTTTAGATCTTCACACACACAGTTAGGGTTTTCTATGGGGGGTTTCTGGAAGCAATAGGGACGAAGGGCGGCCGAATAAGATGCTTAAATAGGCTGCAAACCCTTAGATTAAGGTTTTGTCTAGTTAGAGTCTACTCGTTGAGTCTGAAGGCCGACTCGACAAGTCCGTCATTTAAATCCCGTATCCAATCCGCTTCTACTCGATGAGTTGGGCCTTCAACTCGTTGAGTCCCAGGCCAAAAATGCAAAATACTTAAATAAATACATACCAAGAACGAGGTGCTACATTAGTGAGTGAGATATTTATGAAGCTCTAGATTAGATCCCTTTTTGTACTCATTTAATATGATCGAATATATCTTTTAGCACCCAAATCACCATGTTCATTGCGCAAACTTTAATTCTGCATGCCAAACCATGTTCTTATGTCACTACAATATCCCCAAAAGCATTGCATTTTACTAAAAGCATATCACCAAAAGCATATCACCAAAATTAAATCACCAAAAGTATTGCACCAAAAGCATCGCCTATCACCAAAAGCGTCCTATGGTAAGCATGAATTTCTACGTACTATTCTATCCCAAGGGAACTAGCCAGTTCACTAGTTGTGTGCCCGTATTGTGTAATTATCTAAGTGGATCATGACTTCCACTCTAAACATCAACCCTAGACACCCCTTTCGCTACTCCAACTATGCAAAACACAAGTGTTCCGCGATGTTGTTCAGGATATGGTACCAACGGTGTCGTGCATCCTTAACACCTCCCTATCCAACATGATGTTTGTACTAGTCCTCTTCGGTGGGACCAAACCACTTCAGCCTACAAACACTGTAATGGCAGTATACGTGTACCTTGTGTCGTGAGATCTTCAAGATAGACTAGGCGACTAACACCAAAATGACTTGAGCTCTTTTTATAGATCCTCTTTCAGCCTAATAGGTCACCAAAGGTATCCGGATAGGGTTTAAGGTAAGTGTCATAAACTACCTAACCCACTATGCAACGCCCCACAAAACCGAACAATTCATCATATAAAGCATGCAATTTCATACAATCAACCGATATCATAATATTCACCAAATTCATCAACAATTCACCAAAACATAGCAAACTATCATTATTTCAATCAAATTTATGCTAGCATACCATAAACATACTCATCATAACGAAATCAAATATCAATTTAGACCCTAAGCATGTCAACTAGCAAGAAAACATATAAAGTTAACACATAAGACTCAAACACAAAACAATGACTAATTTAGACATTAAATGAATCAATGATCCATGTATGAAATGTACTTTGCAACTTATGCACATTTAGTGAGTAAAGATACTAACTCACCTTGGATCTTTATGACCATTTACATTAACCGTTACTTTGGAATGTCTTTAAGTCGTCAAGAGTGACCTATACATAATCGAAATTTCATAAATATATATATTAATCTTAATTTAAGAACCTAAGCATTATTTTTGAATATTTACATTGATCATTAACCGGATAATAGTCATGGTTAACATATGCTTATTAAAGATTAATCAAAAATTTTATTTAAAAGATTAGCTAGATATGATGCTTAATTTAAATCTTACGACACATAAATAAGCGATTAATTATAATACTGAATTGCTACAACCATTCATGTTACTGATAACATTCAATCGCATAAGAACTTTTTTTTTTTTTTTTTTTTTTTTTTTTTTTTTTTACACTAATTAATTAATATTTTATCATACAAACGTCATTGTCCCATTCGTTGTTTAACTTTCCTTTCCACCATAAAATGTACGTGGGTAGCCATGTGTTTGTATTGTGTACGTAGTGCATATCCCAACGAAATTGTATATTACATAACTTTAATAAAGATTTTTTAATAAATAAATAAATTATATATTACATAAGTCACATAAATCTATTTTAATAAATAAAGATTTAATTTGTTAAATATTATTTTATGGTTATTTTTAATTAATTTTTTTTTCTACGTATTATTTTATGAGTTTTTATATTTTAATAAATTTACATAATACTTTAATATAATAATTACAATAAATATAATAATAAATAGATATCAATTTTATTAATGGACTTATCTTTTTATTTTAAAATTAAAGTTCATTAGTTTATTTATTTAAATTTAAAAGATAAAAAATTAATTTTAATAATTTATTATTTTTCTTATTTTTTTATAAATCCGAAGTCCTTAAATATTTATTTTTTTAATTGATCCATGTAATACACGAGTCTTACACCTAGTTGATAAATGAAATATAATGTCGTTAGGAAGCTTGATAAGGATTCTATTTGTTCTCTCTTTATCCTTTTTTTTATTTATTATTTATTATTTATTTTTTTATAATCTTCCTAATATTTTCATGAATATGGCCTTCCAAGTCATAAGGTTGTGATAGACATGCAAATTGTTTTTACTAACTCTTTTACGCACATGCATGTATACTTATATAACCACCATTTTTAGGTTACATTAAATTATTTTCCAGCAACAGATGACGGCAACTAGTAGCAAGAAATCAAGAAGTCGGATGTGAAAAAGGAGGAACAGAATTTGTCCAGAGTTCTCAAGAAGCACATGAATAGGTACCAGACTAAGTATGTGTTACGTTTATGTTGAACATGAAAGAAAAACTAAGCGGCATACATCGTGAAGCAGACACAAGAAAGCAACATGGCTCTTTTTAAAATTGTGGACTAGCTAGAAAGATTTACACATAAAATTATGATCTTGAACAAGAATGAAAACGAGACAAAAGGATCAACTTACCAGGAAGAAGAGTTTGATTTCTTCTTCAATTTCCAGTCACAAAAGTTTTTTTTTTTTTTTTTTTTTTCTTTGATCGAGAACCCTTGCCTCCACCCACAACCCTCTCCCAAAACCTCTCTCTTTATTCACCGGTCTCTCCTTCTTTACGTTTGTAACAACCCCCCAATTACGAGTATCCGTTTTCTAAGTGGATCGCTGGTAGATCGATCGCAAGAAACAGAAACAAGGGAATCTATTGAAGTAACATTTACACTCGTAATTAAGCTAGAAATAAAAGTGAGTTTATTTACATGTCGGGATATTTAATGTAAAAGTTACATTAATAGTCCTTCATCTTTCTCTTTATACTTAATATAACTTTTTTTTTTGTTATTTAAATCTTTTAATTACTTATTAATTCTTTTTTATTTTTATTTCAATTTATAACATACAATCCAAATATGTTTATGAAAATAAATATCAGTGTAATGGACATCTAACGTCGTTAAGGAAAATGATTTTTGGTCGTTACAAGTAGATTCTCGATGTCTGACCACAATGACAAGATGTTTGGGGGTAACAATGAAGCAAAATGGTGTGAGAAGTGCAAGAAGAAACACTTTGGGAGATGCGATGGAGAATTGACCTACTATTAGTGTGGAAGGGTAGGTCACTATTCCAAAGATTATACGTTCATTGACAGGATATGTTATAGATGTGGGGATACGGGGCATATTTCGAAGGATTACCTAAAGAAAAACGAAGCAGCAAGGCTGAATGTGTCCTTGAAACCCAAGGCAAGAGTATTCCATATGATCCTTAATGAAGCAAATGTCGCAGCAGGAGATCAGGAATAGGAGCTCCTTATCCGAAGTACAAGATTTAAAGTAGACATCTCATATAAATAGTATTATGTGATGTAGCCCAATGTACAAGAAATAAGGTATGGTGAACTTGAATAACATTGTATTCATTTTCAAAAAGTCATATAATCCTTATTACATTATACTAATTGAATTTGTTAGGTTGCTATGTGAGTTTCTTGTATGGTGACCTGTGGACTGCTAGACAATTCTTAGGACGAGTATGAGTATGTGTGAAAGATAGTAGATGCCTATACTACCTAAAGCAAAGGACACATACTTGGATAAGGAAAAGTCACAAGGTTACTAAGACACTAGTAGTTGAGTTTGTTTTCATCATTACCTTCGTTTCGGCGATGAATATGAAGATAAAAGTTATTCCAACCCCGATGTTCATATCAAATCGATTCCAATTAAGATAAATATACGAAGCAAGTTACTTAGTTCAGAGAACCATGTTCGATGTAGTATCTAACTTTAGTCAAAAGATCTAAGGAAAATCCAAGCGATCGAAAAAAGTATCGCAAACGTCATTATAGCTAAGCCGCCTGTAACTAGAAATGTTACCCGCTATGATGTGATTATATCACATTATAATATGAAGGAAGGTTTCTTTCGTGCTAGAGCTTGACTCATAGAGACTAGAGTCTAGCCAATACATCATACGATGTAGTGTCATTAGATCGTTACAAATCGGTCTGTTACGGTATCCAAAGTAAAGACCTTATCTTGGGTTAAGTTTGTTCGAGAAGGAGTAGGAGTCTTAAATGAAGATTAAATTTGCAATTCGAAGGTTGGGACTAAAGGTCCAATATACAATGAAGAGCATGTGCAAGTCTGAGCACCAGCACCAGTCAAGAAGTCTAAGAGCTTGATACGGAAAAACAAAAGTGTTACATATATAACTTAGGATGGAAAAGTGACTAGCAGATCATCATCCAACTACAATACCCATAAAAGCATGCCAAATTTGAACTTTTAAAAACATTTCAAAACCATTAAATCATTACAAACTTGTTTTCAAAATGTATAATATCAGAGTTTTTCCTAGAAACATAAACAAAACATAAGGAGCTATACGATCATGCATTTGCCTTATCGTGATCCCCTGATGTACGTGAAACAATAAACTGAAAACTGTAAGCCGAAAAGCTTAGTGAGTTTCCCCCAAAATACTGATACATTGCACATAACACATATATAAATAACATGTACTAGTCCAAAGCTTTACAGACTGGATTACCCCTGGGCCCACAGTGTGAGTCTGGATTGCCTTCTGGGCCCACAACTCACTTCTGGATTGCCATCGAGCCCACAATACGTGTCTCCCTCAGCTCGTATCTGGAATGCTCCCGGGTTTGTTGGTTGCCGCACGGAGCACCATAACCTCAACCCATCCCACATAATATGTCGACATATAACACAACTAATGCACATATAAATAATCACATAATACTACAGGTAGTCCTACAGATCTACCTAACTGGCATAGAAACAAACATGCAATACTAACTCATACTCATCATACTACAAATTGCTAGGATATCATATCCAATGGGTCGGCCTTGGTGCCTTAGACCCCATAGTATAGTGAGGTAACTCACCTCTCAACTGTCGACTCAAAATGATAAGCTCAAACTCTCGAATCACCGCCACAAACTCCACCATCTATATTCACCATAGAACCATATTCATAAGTTTCCAATTTTGCCAAAATGCCCCAGAAGTCAACTAGTCAAACCTTGTCAAAGTCAAAGTCAACGGTCAAGGTCAACAGTCCATGTTGACCCGACTCGTTGAGTGCAGTTCACTGAATAGTCGAGTCCTTCCAGAACTCAAGTAGTCGTGAAATCCCCAATTGACTTGTTGAGTTTCCCTGTAACTCGTTGAGTTCATGCATGCTAAAAGTCGGGAAAACCCTAGCTGACTCTCCGAGTCCACGACAATCTTCATCGGAATCGCCAAATCCCTTCAGATGTTTTGTGAGCCATTCCAAGGCTCCATATTGTAGATCCAACTTCCCAAGGCATGTTTATCACTAAAGTTGCAAACTTTACGTGCATGCAAGACTCCAAAGAGTTAGAATGCCAAATCCAATCTTGAAATGGGGTTTAATTCATAAGGAAGGGTTCATTCTTACTAAAGTTGGAACTTTATGGACTTAAAAACCAATATGAGCTCAGATCTAAAGTTGCAACTTCAGATCCTATCTCATACTCAAGAAAGGCTACCTAACATGCTATAAAACACCCTAATCTTCAACAAAATGAGATCTAGAATGAAAGAAGGTCAAGGTAATGACTTGATACCTTCCAAAAGATGAAAAATGAGGTAGATTTCAAATCCCCACATGTTCCTTGCTTTTAGTCACCTGCTCTCCAAGATCTTCTTACTAAGATCCATCTTCCAAAGCTTAAAACACACAAGAATGGAGCACACACATCGATTAGGGTTTGCTGGACTCTCAAGAGGTTATAAGGGGGCTAAAGGAGGCAAATGATCCTTTAAATAGGGTGAAAAACCATGAAAAGTAAGGTTTTATTCTCCAGCTCCTACTCATTGAATCCTAACTTGGACTCGATGAGTAGGTCACTTAAACATGTGGCCTAATCCGCTTCTACTCGAGGAGTCAGGGCATCCAACTCGTCGAGTAGACCTTGAAATTATGAAAATTAAAGCCATAAAATTATCACCTGAGAGTCGGGGCATTACAATTCTCCCCCAATTAAACTAGACTTCATCCTTGAAGTCTGCTGCGGTGAACAACCCTAGATAGTGCTCCCGCATTTCCACCTCCGACTCCCACGTCCACTCAGACCCTCTTCAGTGCTCCCACTGTACCTTGATCAAAGGTATCTCTTTGTTTCGCAGAACCTTCACCTTCCTCTCCAGAATGGCCACGGGACTCTCAACATAATTCAGGTGTTCATCGACGTAATTATCATCCAATGATACTACTGCCTCCTTATTCAGAATGCACTTCCGCAATTGCAAAACGTGAAAGGTGTTGTGGATCCGATTGAGCTCCTTCGATAGCTCTAACCTGTATGCCACCTTGCCAACCCTGGAAACGATCCTTAACGGCCTAATGTATCAGTGACCTAATTTCCCTCTCTTCCTGAAGTGGATCACACCCTTCTAGGGCGAGACCTTCAGGAGTACCATGCCACCGACCCGGAACTCTAACTCAGATCGACACCTGTCGACGTAACTCTTCTGCTGACTCTGAGCAGTCTGCAGCTGCTGCCTGATCTGATGAATCTTCTCGGTAGTCTGCAAGACTACCTCCATCAGCCCCATCACCCTATATCCAACCTCACCCTAACAAACCGGGGTGTGACATCTCCGACCATACAACAGCTCGAAAGGCAAAGCGCGAATGCTGGAATGATAGCTGTTGTTGTGTGCGAACTCTGCAAGGGGTAGGTGGGAATCCCAGATCCCACCAAAGTTGATGACACATGCCCTTAACATATCCTCGAGGGTTTGAATGGTCCGCTCGCTCTGACCTTCGCTCCGCGGAAGAAATGTTGTACTAAAATGCAGCTGTGTGCCCAGTTCCTCGTGGAACTTCTACCAGAAATGGGAGGTAAATCTAACATCTTGGTCGGAAACAATGGAGACCAGAACCCCATGGCGAGCGATGATCTCACGAATATACATGTCAGCCAACTTATCGACCGATGAACTCTCCCGTATAGCCAAGAAATGGGCACTCTTGGTTAATCGATCCACGATGACCCATATATTATCAAACCCCTTCGTCGTCCTCAACAACATGGTAATGAAATCCATTGTGATCTGTTCCTATTTCCCCATGTGAATCTCCAGAGGCTGCAGCATACCATGCGGCCTCTGATGCTCAGCCTTGACTATCCTACAGGTCTAGCACCTCTTGACATACCAAGTGATCTCTCGCTTCATACATGGCAACCATTAATTCGTCTCTGTATATCTTGGTGGCCTATGGTGAATAGAGAAGTGAGGCATATGAGCCTATTCCATGATTGTCTGTATGACCCCACCAGACATCGAAACCCATACCCAACCACGTCAGGTCAATAATCCCCGACTATCCTGAACAAACCGAGTGTTCTCACCCTTGATCCTCTCCAACTTCCAGTTCTCTGGTCGCATGCCCTCAACCTGCGCATCTCTGATCAAACACACAAGCGGAGAATCCACCACTATCCTCATACATATCACTGGGATGGAAGACCCAGCTGGCTTGCGAATCAAGGCATCTGCCACCACATTCGCTTTACCGGGGTGGTAAAGGATCTCGCAATCATAGTCCTTGACTACATCCATCCATCTACACTGCCTTATATTCAGGTTCGGCTGATCCATGATATGTCTCAAGCTCTTGTGATCCGTGTATATGGAACAATAGACCCCATATAGGTAATGCTTCCAAATCTTGAGAGCGAATACCACCACCCCCAACTCCAGAACATGCGTAGGGTATCTCGTCTCGTGCAGCTTCATTTGTCGCGATGCGTAGGCTATCACTCATCCTCTCTGCATGAGGACCACCCCAAACTTGTGATGGATGCATCACAGAACACCACAAATTCCTCAACTCTCTCTGGGAGAGTCAAAACTGGAGCCTCTCACAAACGCTGTCGGAGGGTCTCAAACACCTTCTGCTGCTTAGGTCCCTACCAAAAATCCATCCACTTCCTCGTCAGACGAGTGAGGGGTACTACAATCTTAGAGAAATCTCGAATGAATCTCTGTTAGTACCCTGCTAGTCGCAGTAAACTCCTGATGTATGAAGGAGATCTCGGCACCTCCCACTGCATGACTGCCTGAATTTTTGCCGGGTCGACCAAAATTCCATCCTGTTTAACGAGATGTCTGAGGAAATGGACCTCTCATAAGCAAAGCTCACACTTCGAGAGCTTGGCATACAACCATTCTTGTCTCAGAACTCCTAATAACTCCCTGAGGTACTCCTCATGCTGTTCTTGGGTTTGGGAATAAACCAAGATATCGTCTATGAACATGATGATCGAGCGATCAAGCATCGGTCTGTAAACCTAATTCATTAGGTCCATAAATACTACTGGTGCATTGGTGAGCCCAAAAGCCATCCCCACGAACTCGTAATGCCCATAACAAGTCTAAAATGCGGTCTTCTCCACGTCCTTATCTATAACCCAGACCTGATGATACCCAGACCAAAAATATATCTTGGAAAACCAAGATGCACCCTGCAACTGATAAAAGAGATCATTTATCCTTGGGAGTGGATAACGATTCTTCACCGTTAACTTCTTCAACTCCCTATCATCTATTCACATTCGGTGCAAACCATCCTTCTTCCTGACAAAGAGTATCAACGCTCCCCACGGGGATCTGCTTGGTCGAATGAACTTCTTTCCCAGTAGTTCCTGCAGCTATGATGACAACTCCTGCATCTATGGTGGCGCCAGCTGGTACGGTCCCTTGGCGATAGGGGCCGCACCTGGCACAAGGTCGATCCGAAACTCGACCTGCCTCTCCGGAGGTATCCCTGGCAACTCCTCCGGAAACACATCAGCAAGCTCCCTGACTACTGCAACATTTATAAGTGGAAGCTGATCCATGGCTCGCATATCCACCACATATGCTAGATAACCCGCACACCCATGCAGAATATACTCCCGAGCCCTAGCAGCTAAAGAATACCCTGATCCCACTATGGTGCCCTCGCCATATACAATCAGTTCTCCCCCACTTGGGTTTCGAACTACCACCCGCTGACCCTCACAATCAATCATGGCACCGAATCGTCTAAGCCAGTCCATCCCCACAAGCACACATACCTCCAATGTATGAGATACAAACGACCGACTCACCAAAAATCTCCAACTCACATCCTCAGTGTACCGAAGAAGCAGAAACCCCGTGTTCGTTGGCGATGGAGACTTACAACGGACACTCAAGCTCACCTACTGGTATAGTGAACTCCCTAGTAAATGTATGAGATACAAACGACCGACTCACCCCCTAGTCAAATTAAACCAATACATGCAAGGAGTTCACTAAAAACGTACCTAATCACAGGTACAACAGATAAGCATAAAACATATATAATAAAAGAAATAGAGGATAGAAACATGCCAGCAACCACATCCGGTGCTACTCTGGCCTCCTCTGATGTAAGCTGGAAGGCACGCTCCTGAGCCTTTGGAGGCTCTGCCTTAACTGGCCTCCCATCAACAATCCTCAATGTAGCCAGTACGGGAACCTGCGCCAGCTTAGCGGCAAGCAACATACAGTTGGCCTTCAAGTGGCCAACCTGATCACAGTGATAACATAACCTCATACTCGGAACCGGGGCGGTTCGGCAACAATCCTTCGCATAATGTCCCTCCTTTCCACGCCTATGGCACCCACTACCACCTTGACAAACCATAAAATGCACTTCGCATAATGCCCCTCCTTGCCACACCTGTGGATGTTTTCCCTAGCTTGGATAACTAGGAATGTTAAACATATTTTTTAGGTTAGCATACCCAGGAAAAGTAATAAGTTATAGTATACTTGATATTTTTGTATTTATGATGCTTTTCCCTATGCTAACTACATCCTTTTGTGGTGGTTCCCACTTTTGGTAACTTATTTGTACAAAACAATATGATGCATATGCAAGAATTCTATGAAATATATATTTCTATGATGATTGTTTTATTACTTGTTCTAACAATTGACACTTACTCACTGCATCATACCAACTCCCTTAAACGTAACATCCATACAAACGATTAACTTCTACCCTAACACTAAACCTTAGGATCAAGAACATGGTACCACCAAGAAGCACCTAATATAACCTTGGAACCTATCTACTTCAAGACACCCAGTTTGATCAAAGCAACCACCTTATGGATCCAACCTCCATAGAGGCTATGGTAGCACAAAAAACATTTGATGCTCTGGGTGAATATGAAACCAATCGCAACTCAGGATCTCGACTAGGAGTAAGAGGTGATAGCTCTCAAGGGGAAATTCAAAATGTTCGAATAGCTTACACTTATATGGACTTTATAAAATGCAAGCCTAAGATGTTTTATGGAAATTAAGGAGTCATAGGACTAACCAAGTGGATTGAGAAAACCAAATCTATTTTTGAAATCAGTTTATGCACTGAGGAAAACAAGGTGGACTATGCTGCTTGCACCTTCATGGATGCATAATTGTCTTGGCGGAATGCTCACACCAAGACTCTGGGAATAGCCAATGCAAACTCCCTATCATGGACCGAGGTTAACGAAATGATGATAGAGGAGTATTGTGCTTGAGAGGAAATGAAAAAGTTAGAGCAAGAATAGTGGAACCTCGCCATAACTGATTTTGACATCATAACCTACACCAACCGGTGTATTGGATTGGAAACTCTCTGCCCCATTTTTGAAACCCATTAGCACAAGTGGAGCAATACATTTGGGAGCTAGTTCAACCAATCCATGAATTGGTCACAACTTCTCAACTAACAACTTACAATAGTGCCAAGTGGTTAGCATTCAGCTTAACCAATCTAGATATCAGGTGTAGCACTTTAGTTCAGAAGGTAGATATCCTGATGTATGGAGAAAAGAAGAGAAAGGCTGGAAATGGATTACAGGAAAGTCTAATGAAATTCCAAGCAAGAGGCAGGAAACCGTCAAAATCTATGTCGTCACCCCAGCTCTAGCCCAATAGCAGTCCCCACACCCCAACGAAAATATACGGGTAAACACCTGAAATGCAACCTATACCATCTTCATCACTCTAGCAACCTCATGACTTGTAGTAGGTGCAATATGAAGGGGCATACTGTCAAGTAATGTAGGCAAGCAACAGCCGTGTCTGCAGTAGCAACCAATAGGGGTTTGTTACCACACATGAAAATCGAGTTTGCTTTGAATGCGGGATAAACAAGAACATTAGGAGAGATTTTCCAAATATGAGGAATAATGGATGGAATGCTAGAGGTAGAGCATTCGTAATCACCACGAAGGACACTATTCAAGATCCAACCATCATAACGGGTATGTTTCCTGTTAACGGTTTATCCGCATCCATGCTTTTCGATTATGGTGTTGAGAAAGCATTATCACACCTACATTTGGAAAAATAATAGGCCATAAATCGAGGAAATTAGATGAACCATACATAGTGGAAATGGCTAATGGAGAATGCGGTAGTACGCAATATATTTTAGAAAACTACCTTCTCACCTTAAACTGCCACACGTTTCACATCGACCTCATGCTACTGATCATCAGGAGTTTCGATGTCATCATTGGCATGGATTGGTCATCGCCGCACCATGCTGAAATTCTATCTTTAGAGAAAGCAGTACGTTTACCCCTATCTAACGGGCAATACCTAGTTATCTACACGGACAAGCCCAAAAAAAGCCTTAAGATCATTTCCTACATTCACGCAAGAAAGTACCTTTGTAAGGACTATGCTTTCTTAGCTCATGTCATAGACAAGAGGAGAGAGAGAGAGAGAGAGAGAAGAAATCAAAGACATACTCCAAGTACTTGATTTCCCTGATGTATTTCCGAAAGATTTACTAGCATTGCCACCAATTCGTGAAGTAGAGTTCCAAATTAACCTGATCCCAGAGCTAACTCTAGTAGTAAAATCTCCCTCCAGATTAGCCCGTTCAGAAATGCAAGAACGATACAGACAACTCCAAGAGCTTCTTGATAAGGCCTCCACTAAGAGCATCTCGATATTCACATCCTAGAATAGATGATATTTTCTACAAATTGCAAGGGTCCACCTTTTGTCCGAAGATGGATTTAAGGTCAGGCTACCATTAACTCTCTGGAAGAGAGGAAGACATCCCAAAGTCTGCATTCATACCTCGCTATGGCCACTACGAGTTTTTGGTTATGCCTTTTGGACAAACTAATACCCCAAAATTATTCACGGACCAATGAACCGTGTTTGTAAATCCTATCCAGAAAAAATCATGATCGTATTTATCGACAAGATACTTATAAACTCACGAACGGAGGAAGAACATGACCAACGCCTACGAATCATTCTAGAGTTGATAAGGAAAGAGAAATTGTACGCCAAATTATCAAAGTGTGAATTTTGGTTTAGGGAAGTACATTTTCTTAGGCACATGGTAAGCAGTAAAGGCATTCACGTTGACCCTTCCAAAATCAAGGCAATAAAGAATAGGAAGGCACCTAGAATGCCATCTAAGGCGCACCAGTTTCTAGGATTTACGAGATACTGTCACACCCCGAAAACCAATGGCGGAAACATTTCCGGGGTGGACTCCACGTTGAGTATCAAACCAATACACATAGTAAGCAAAGTAGACAACCATTACATTACATATATAAAAGTTTACATTTGTTTCAAAAGTAAATTGTACAAGTGTGATACATAACATATATGAACAAAATGAGACGAGTCTTCTACGCACTCCGTCTTCGCCAAAAGTGATCGTCGGGTACCTTTCAAATGCGGAACTGAGAATACAAGCGGTTTAAAAATCAGCATGAAGCTGGTGAGTTCATAAGCGGTTAGTTTTCTAAAAGTTTTACGAGTTCCTTTGGTTTCCTGAAAAAGCGGTTATCCAAGAAAATCCCATATTTTCTTAAAAGTAATGTTTACCAAATCCAAATTGTAATGTAAAAGATGTACACTGAAATCGTAATTGTTCTCGTGAATTGTAAAGTTTAGTTATCTAACCTGTTATACTTTTCTGGTTACGTACTACTGTTACTCAGGAAAATCCCATATTTTCCTACATTTGTGTGTGTACTATTACCGATTCTGTGTGTGCGAACTGTTACCGATTTCCGTTTATCTTCAATGTTATCCCCAGGAAAACCCCATGTTTTCCTGAATGTGTGGGTGTGTGATATGGACATATTTAGTTATAAAATTCATGCATTATTTTAATACTTTATGTTGATTTTATCTCATTTAATGAGCAAAAGGTGCTTAATTAGTTTATAATTTCATTTTTTAGAAACAATTACATGCTCGGATGGAAAAGGAAGCGGAACTAGCGATTGGAAGCCTGGATCTTGGATTTTGAAGAAAGAAGGATGTTGCTTGACAGCTTGACCCCTCGTCAGTGTTTTGGCCATATCTCATGAACCGTAACTCCGATTGACGAGATTCAAAATGTTTTGAAAAGTAGACACAATTTCGGACGACTTTCGTGTTTTGAGAAATGATGATTAGAAACGTACTCGGCGAGTAGGGTGGATTACTCGGTGAGTTGTATCGAACCTTCGCGATTCTGGGCGCGCTGACTTGCCGTACACGGGTTTTAAGTGACAGACTCGCCGAGTAGGTCACTGGACTCGCCGAGTGGCCTTTGTTTTGTTAAAATCTATATAAAGGGACTTTCAGATCGATATCATAGCATGGAGAGAGACCCTAAGAGGCTGAGAAACGATTGGAAGTGCTGCTAGGTCGTGAGGAACTAAAGAATCAACCCTACATTCAATTGTGAAGAGAATCAAGACAATTTTGGTTTATTCTTAGTAACTTTTTGATTTGAATCATGTTTACATACTTTGATTTCGTTTTTGAGTTGATGTTTACTGCAATCATGAGCTAAAAACTTATTCTTATGTTAGGGTAGACAATTTTGTGAACATGGATTGATTATTTGAGTAGGATTAATTTTGATTGGTAATTATGTTTTATTAAGCTTGTTAAAGAACCTTATGTGTTGACAATAACTATTCTTCTATTAATAAATCAGTAATTAAGTTGTATGAACATCTCTTAGTTATTAATTTCATATGATTTATTGTGACCACATAGTTGTATGTCTAGGAATAACGAACGTGAAACTAGAATTAACTAGAAGATAGGTAAGTTAATGTGTAAGCTTGTTCGATGAACATCGACAAGAGGTTAATTGAAGGGCCAATTTAGTTAACCACTACAAGTCTTAATTAACCCGAATCAATAATCTAGGAAACCCGTTAATTTAGACAACTGGCCATTGCTTGAGTTAATTTGTTTTATAAGAATTAGGAATAGCGAACATGAGCCTAGTTATCTTAATCGGTAGCCAATGAAGAATTAATACGATATATTAAAATCATCCATGGAAAAAAATGAGTCATACCTAAACAGAAGTCCTCTTTACTATTGAATTTAGTTGGTAATTAATTGTTTTAGTTGCTAGTTAGTTAATTTGTGTGTTGGTTATTCTAATTAAGTTTCTAGTCTTGTAAAACTAGAGAAAACCCCCTTTTTGTTATTTGTTTTATTTAGATAATATTATCATTTATTTTAATTGTTTACCGTTCCCTGTGTTCGATACCCTACTTGCTTAAACTATATTACTAATCGATATGTACACTGCATTTTGTGTGTTTATTTTGTGTCTAAGTTAGTAGGATTAAAACTAGTTGGTTTTACACACATCAAGTTTTTGGCGCCGTTGCCGGGGAACGGTTCAAATAGTTAATTTTATTTGCTAATTGTTATTATTTGGATTTTATTGATTTTTTTATATAGTTTAATTTTTATTTTTATTTTTTTATTTTTATTTTATTATGTATTTTCCAAATCTCAATGCTTTTGATGCTTTTCTTGAGGAAGTAGTGCAGGAAATTGAGCAAGAAGATGAGGAGTATGGCTCAGATGATGATTTGAAGAAATTTGGAAGATGGTTAGATAACTTATTGACTAACGAACAAGAGCAATCTGAGTCACAAGAGATAAATTTACTAGATGAAGAATTTAATCCAGAAAAAGATTTGGAGGAGCTGGAAAGGTTGCTGGCAGAAGGGTAAGATGAAGAACAAGAACAAGCTGAATTGCAGGAACCAAGCTGTGGTTTGACCATTACCACAACATGGTCCCCTGTTCTTCCGGTTTGTGTTTCGAAGCATGGGGTGACGATTCCAACTTTGGAGAAAGTTCTAAATCACGATCCATTTCTGATTAGTACCCAACCGGTCCCAAACCTTGTCAATATTCTTGGGTTTTATGAATTCAAGCTTGTTTGGCCAATTTTTGAAGTAAAGAGCCAAATTTTACAAATTGGTCCACCAAAGAAAATATTTAATGCAATGGATGGATGGGCATCAAATTTATTAGAAGTTTATTAAGTTGAGAGTCCAGCTAAAGACTCGCACAAAAAGAAGCGCTTGCGGGAGGCAACCCGTCATTAGAGTTTGCTTTTTTTTTTCTTTAAACTTCTAGTTTATTAGGGTAATTTAGCATTTTAATTTTGATGTTTGTTTTTTTTTCTATTACTTGTGTGTTGTTTTGATCTTTTCAGTTTGAAGCTTAGGATTGCATGTGAGGGTCTAGAGTCAAGGCTGACGAAGGGAGAAATCGAGTCTAGGCGAGAAAGGAAATGAAGTTTTGAGTCAAGCTATGAGTCCAATTGATAGAAGGGTTATAGAGTGTTTATTCCCTGAAGAAAAATGAGGAAAATTAGTATTTTATATAACCTCCATAAATCAGAAACGGACTTGGGCAGAATAAAATTTTTGTCACACAGCTGTCTACTCGCCGAGTGCATCTTATGGACTCGCAGAGTCCATGTAAAAATTCACGATTCTTCTGCCATTTACGCTTCAACTAGGCGAGTCTACATACTTACTCAACGAGTCGCTCATTTTCTTACTTTTGAGTTGAAGAGTTGATGACATTTGATATGGGCATTGGTTCTATTCTTTGAAGATCATTTTCCGAGCATTTCCAAGAGTTTGTCCCTTATAATTAGAGCTGTACCACACGAGATTTTGACACCCAAGACATGGATGAGTTGTTCCCATGTCTAAAGTCAATTCACGATGGAGCTGAAGAGAATAGATATCAACCTCGTCACTACTATCCCATGGGAGTTTGTTCCAATTCTCTCCTTATTTTTATTGTTTTGTATCATGCATGATATGCAATGGGGACATTGCATAAATTAAGTGTGGGGTAGGGGGTGGTTGGTTACACTAGTTAATTTTTAAAATTTTGCATTAAAATTGCTAGGGTTAATTTAGAAAATATTGGTAAAGCAATTAGGGATCATCCTAGTATTATATTTGATGATTGCATGAAAACTCAAATGTTTAGTTGAGCCTATATACGTTCTAGTGCATTTGTGGCTTCCTTATTCTAGTGAAATCATGGGACAAAAACACGACCTTGCTTAGTTTGAAGGATGCAATATGTTTAGCATCGTGTACTAGAAATGTATCCGGGAAAATTTTATCTTTAACCAATAAAGGTTGAAGTTGAGCGCCCCTGCTTAAGCATGTAGGGTTTTGAGTGGAAAAAGTGAGTTACATGTTAAAAAAAAAAAGAGAGAGAATTACAAGAAAAGTTTGAAGAATTTTTGGAGCATCAAAGTTAAGTATCAAATTAGAGGGTCTAAAATTCCAAAGATTCAAAAAGTTGAAGATACCAAAAATCAAACAACAAGGTGGTGAATTCAAAGAAATTAAAGATCAAATGTCAAAGAAGTGAAGAATTCCAAAGAGCTCCGTAGTGGTATTATAAATTGTAATTGTCTAGATTATGTATGCTTGGGTTGCTCAACCAAAAATACCTTGAGGTTAAGAGGTTTTCTGAGGATGGATTCGGAGGGATGCATAAAATGAGCATTGTTCGGAAAAAGTGGGCGAATGTTTATGAGGATTGTGAGTATTTGGAGTATGGGGGGTTATTAGGAAAATTTTAGACACAAATGCATGCGCTGCGGTCTTGGCATAATGGCTGGGTTCAATTGGGATTGTGTTAAGTAATATTAGTGTACTAAAATTAAGTTTTGCGTGGGGGCAAGCAAAAGTCAAGTGTAGGGTATTTTGATATGAGCATATTTAGTTATAAAATTCATGCATTATCTTAATACTTTATGTTGATTTTATCTCATTTAATGAGAAAAAGGTGCTTAATTAGTTTATAATTTCATTTTTTAGCAACAATTACATGCTCGAATGGAAAAGGAAGCGGAACTAGCGATTGGAAGCTTGGATCTTGGATTTTGAAGAAAGAAGGATGTTGCTGGACAACTTGACCCCTCATCAGTGTTTTGGCCATATCTCATGAAACGTAACTCCGATTGATGAGATTCAAAATGTTCTGAAAAGTAGACACAATTTCGGACGACTTTCGTGTTTTGAGAAATGCTGATTCGAAACGTACTCGGCGAGTAGGGTCGATTACTCGGCGAGTTGTATCGAACCTTCGCTATTCTGGACGCGCTGACTTGCCATACACGGGTTTTAAGTGACGGACTCGCCGAGTAGGTCACTGGACTCGCCGAGTAGCCTTTGTTTTGTGAAAATGTATATAAAGGGACTTTCAGTTCGATATCATAGCATGGAGAGAAACCCTAGGAGGCTGAGAAACGATTGGAAGTGCTGCTAGGTCGTGAGGAACTGAAGAATCAACCCTACATTCAATTGTGAAGAGAATCAAGACAATTTTGGTTTATTCTTAGTAACTTTTTGATTTGAATCATGTTTACATACTTTGATTTCGTTTTTGAGTTTATGTTTACAGCAATCATGAGCTAAAAACTTATTCTTCTGTTAGGGTAGACAATTTTGTGAACATGGATTGATTATTTGAGTAGGATTAATTTTGATTGGTAATTATGTTTTATTAAGCTTGTTAAAGAACCTTATGTGTTGACAATAACTATTCTTCTATTAATAAATCAGTAATTAAGTTGTATGAACATCTCTTAGTTATTAATTTCATATGATTTATTGTGACCACATAGTTGTATGTCTAGGAATAACGAACGTGAAACTAGAATTAACTAGAAGATAGGTAAGTTAATGTCTAAGCTTGTTGGATGAACATCGACAAGAGATTAATTGAAGGGCCAATTTAGTTAACCACTACAAGTCTTAATTAACCCGAATCAATAATCTAGGAAACCCGTTGATTTAGACAACTGGTCATTGCTTGAGTTAATTTGTTTTCTAAGAATTAGGAATAGCGAACATGAGCCTAATTATCTTAATCGGTAGCCAATGAAGAATTAATCCGATACATTAAAATCATCCATGGGAACAAATGAGTCGTACCTAAACAGAAGTCCTCTTTACTATTGAATTTAGTTGGTAATTAATTGTTTTAGTTGCTAGTTAGTTAATTTGTGTGTTGGTTATTCTAATTAAGTTTATAGTCTTGTAAAACTAGAGAAAACCCCCTTTTTGTTATTTGTTTTATTTAGATAATATTAGCATTTATTTTAATTGTTTACCGTTCCCTGTGTTCGATACCATACTTGCTTGAACTATATTACTAATCGATAGGTACACTGCCTTTCGTGTTTTTATTTTGTGTCTAAGTTAGTAGGATTAAAACTAGTTGGTTTTACACACATCAGTGTGTGAAATGTTACCGATTCCGATTATCCTTAAATGTACATTAGTTTTATTACGTACATAAAACTAATGAATAAGTGTAAAGTGTTAATAATCTTGATTGCGAGTCCTTAACCATACTTCAGACTAGATATGACTCGGGCCAGGGCCAATATCCTTTTTATGACTTTCGTCACCCTTGAACCTTTCGGTTCGACTGTAGCTAGCAGCCAGGTGCAGGATTGTTAGTCTCGTATAGATCTATACCCTCATGCCACGCTCTCCTACGTTCGGAGATTCTGGTTACAGGGGTAGTCCTCCACTTTCTCGTGCCAAGGAAGTGTTACAGAGGATGTGTCTCCAATCTTTAAGATTTCCCTTTACTTCTCGTGCCTAGGGAAGTAGTGTCTATGACTATCTAAGTTCTAACGGATCATGTCCTTTACACTCGATCCTAGGTGTTTTATTAAGGACATTACAAATGTTTTATGTTTTCTAATGGTGTTTTTCCTTTACACTCGAGCCTAGGGTGTTTTATTAAGGACATTACAAATGTTTTATGTTTTCTGCTGTCTGTGGAGTGTTCACCGAGGACAAAACCATGTTTAAATGTTATGCTTTAACTGCTATACTGTGGGAAAACATTTGTGAAAATATAAATATAACAATTTATAATGTGTTTCACAAATAAAATGATAATGTGTTCTGTAGGTTCAAACTTTTGTTTATTTCGACTGTCAGTTTCAAAAGCATATATATGAAACACAATGTATGTAAAATAAGTTTTTAAGTACAAGTATTTGTTGTACTTTTGCTTGTATTCCCCCTTGAAAACATTAAAAAAAACCATTGAAAAAGGGTAGGGGTATGAACTCACCGGTTGAAGAGCGCGTCGGTTTGGATCCTAAACGTCGGTTCTGGGTTTGCAAACGCACAAGATTCCTATGTAATACAAAATGGTATACAAATATATCTAATTAGATTTATAAATTCTAATTAGATAGGATATTACACTCCAATGAGCGAAAACACTTCAAAACAAGTGTTTGGAGTGACCCGGGTGACATCTACGGACGTGTATTGATGCGTGGGACTTGGGAATTGAGTTAACTCTTCAAGTAGACTTTTTAGGGAGTTTATTACCCTAAACACCTCATCCATATGAGTTCACGGCCGTGAACTCATGGAGGTTGATTTTAGGTGCAAAATGGCTTCATAACACTTGGGAATAATTGCTAGACTTGGGTTTTTGGCTTTGGAATGGATTGTAACACACATAGGGACCATTTATTGGAGATTACGGCTGTAAACATGGAGTTTATGGCCCTAAACTCCCCTTCACTTCAAATCCTTAATGTTTTGGTCCTTAGACAATCACATGTGATTCTAATGATTTTTCCCAAGCCTTGTATGAATTTTTAAGGGACTTTTGGCATACTTTTAGGAGTTTACGACCCATGAACTGTTGGATTAGATGTCTAAGCCCATAACTATTATTGGTATGTACTTGACCCGAGAGTAGCATGGTCCATTTGGGTTGCATATCATCAGGACAATTTGTTAGGATGGACTTTTGAGAGAAGGTTATTGATGGTTTATTAATATATTATAAGTTATAATATATTAATATGAAATCATATGTTTTAATTAGTATCGATCAAGAATTAATTTGGAATTAATTTAGTGATCAAAAGAGACTAATTAAATCTATGGGGACTAATTATGAAAATTAGTTATATTTATATGTGTTGGGCTTATGATCCATGTTGGACCAAGTTTATGTATGGATACATAAAGAGTTGGGCCACATGAACCATGGATTATAAAACCCATGGGTATGGATTATGGGTTATACCCATGACCCTTGGAATCCTACATATAAATAGGTTACTCCATAGCCAAAATCACCACTTCTTTTCTTAGAGAAATATGGAGGTGTTTTGGTGCGTGGAATTCTCTCTCAAGAGCCACCTTTGTCCTAGGTGTGTTGTGATTCCATTTGAGGCATTTCATACTATTGGTGCTAAGCTCTTAAGGCCAAATACATCAAGACTTCAAGCCACATAAAAGGTATGTTTCCCTAACTAGTATATTATATGGTTTATGTCAAATGCATGCTAGTTATAGGTTTAATGCCTTGGAAACCATTTGCATGTATAATTAGTTAAAACATAGATCCAAGGTATTTAGGGTTGTATGTGCACCATAGGATGTTGTATTATACCAAAACCCAACAGTGGTATCAGAGCCATGGGTTGTTTTCTACTATATTTGATGCAAATGTATTTTTTTTTTCAAGTTGATGAAAAAAAAAAAGAAAAAAAAAACATGAAGTTTGTCAAATTTTATGATAATTACTTGATTTTATGAAAAACTAATAATTTGTAAAATTTGAGTCACTTTACTACAAGAGTTGAATTAGATCAATTTATTAAAAAATAGAATGATATGATTATTTTATTTGTTTTAAAAGTTTGATTTAAGTGGTTTTAAGGAATTACAAATTTTGTCATAAAATTTTGGAACTCAAAAGTTTTTTTTGAAGTTATGATCTTAAGAGTTTTGAAACTTCCATAAGTTATGGATGTGAGATGTCTCATTTATTAACTCTTTAGGTTTTGAAGTCCAAGAGTCTTCAAAGGATAATTATCAAAGTTTCAATATTTGTATTAGTTTATATGATTATCTAATTTCTTGAAAATTGTTGATATGAATTATCTTTACTTATGAGTTTAATCTAGATCATAGAAACATTATTCGATTATTGTGTTAATTGGAATATTTGATCTTAATGGTTTTTATGAACTCCATAACTTGTCCTCAAGTTATGGAAAGTGAAGAGTTTTTCTTTTTAAAGTGTCATTAAGACTCATAGGTTATGAAAATAGAAGAGTCTCTATTTTTAATGTCATCATTAAATGATTTAATGTCTTCCATAACTTGTCCTCAAGTTATGGAACTTGATTTTTTTTCATTAAACCTTAATTAAACTCATAAGTTATGAAAAATCCAATAGTTTTGAAAGGTTTCAAAACTTGTCCTCAAGTTTTGGAATTTGTAAAGTTACCCCCATGTATACTTTAATTCCAAACTAGACCTTAGAGTTTTAAAAGTTAAAATTCAACCCTTATACTTTATAATATTATAAGTTAATAATATTTATATATGTGTATAAGAGTAAAGTCAGTCTTACCGTTAGTAGGCCTCATTCACGAAGCCGGTCTATAAGGGGGGTATAAGGTTACAACCTATAAAATGGTAGCTTAATGGGTGTCCACTCTCACCCACCGCTTCCTTGACTGGTGGAGGGTCGTTAGCCGAACAGGTAGGACAAGGACTATAATTCTCCCTTCATTAAAAGTATTAATGATAAATACTAAGTAACTAAACCTTTTATAAATACCCAATCTTAGTTACTTAGGAAAATGTGAATAAGGTGCTAATCCATGAAATTACACTTTGCACTTTGTTTAAGTCGGTTAGTGGAGCGTGTGTGGTTAACCGGCAACTCGTATTTAACAAGGTAGGCAAAGGGTAAATTAATGTTTATCATAGTATCGATGGAGCGTGTGTGGTTAACCGGCACATCGATTGAGGGGTAAACACTTAAGGGTGCCAAGTAATTTGCATGGTTACTTCACACCTTGTTTTGTGATCCTCAGCATCCTAGTCACAAATCCTGAAGGGCACACTCGAGATTGAAACATGCCATTGAACAGTTCAATGAATCTCAAAGATCTAGGAGTTTCAAAACCAATTAAAACCTAATTATTATTTCGTTTTTCATGGTGGAAATTGGTGAATCGTCATTCACCTACATTCAAATATTTTATAGCTTGGATTACGGCATGCCTCTTCTAAGTTATAAAATAGTTTGTTGGGTCCTAGCCTTAATATTTCATATTTGGTGTCATATTAAGGACTTTAAATCAACTATCTTGAATATCTCCCAAAAGATGTCTAGTTTAGACATTTATGATCTTCCCAAATCTCTTGAAACAAGCTTTCCTAATGAAGATGATGTCCCTTGGAAATCATACTTCTTTCACCTCCTCCAATTATTCTCCCTAACCCACAAGTTCTTGAAAAGTTTAAGATCACTTAAGCCCTATTGGCAAGGCAAGGTCTAGGTGTGGTCACATCTTGGAGATGTAGTCACATATTGACAAGCCGGGAGAGTTGGGTGTCAAAGTCTTGAGGAAGTTGGTGGTTCAACTACTTTCCAAGTCACATAGTGAGTTCGTTTGGAACACCTATGAAACAGACTATGACAAAACCCTTAATGATCTTATCTATTTGCTAAGATCAACTTCCTGAAACTTGATGGACATTGACAATGGTGACACTGGAAATACAGAAAAGGCATTCTCTTCCCAAGGAAAGGGATTGACCATAGTCAACTAGGTTGACCAAATGGTTAAGAGAAAAGGCTAAGTCTGTAATAGTCCCGTGTACCATTATCAAAGGGTCCATATGTTTATATTGCCAAAGGAAGGGTCATTAGTTGCGAAGCTGCCAAATTTACCTAAGGATGTTAAAGTCAATAAGGTTGACTCTACTTCAGGTAAAGTCCACTAATCTAACCCTGTTAAGTTTCTATTCTGAGATTCCTGATACATGATGTGACTGGGTCACGTGGTAATGTTTTAAGAATCAAAGAAAAGTAAAGGAACTTAAAGAAAGAATACACTGAATCTGATCGCATAGATGGATTTCTATCGCGTAGTTTGAAAATCGGATTCTTAAGCTACTTCTTAGGAGTTATGAGATATTGTTTAGGAATAGATAACAACAAGTTTTCATATGGATTGTAAGGATAAATTTTTCCGCATAGTTTTAAAATAAAAGAAATTTTTTGATTTTAGTTATTTTAAAATATCCTTACAATGGCATATGAGGAAAAATTGTTGCTTATATGATTCCACTAATAGCAAGAGTGGAAATATGAAATTGATTCTTTCATTTGTGGTAATGTCTAAATTTACCAAATAAGGAAAGATTCTCATCACCCAAGTTTCAATTGGACCGGGACTTGGAATAATGCAAGTTGTATAGCATGATGAATGAGAACCTTCAAGTATTGGAAAAATTAAGACTACTTACTTGTTCACATGGATGTGTGAGTCAAGTAATGGACTTAGGGATCGAGTACATAGTCATGTGCACTGATTAAGTCCACCACAAAAGATTGATAAGACTTTTCGTCATAGTTTACTAAAGCTCAGCAAATATGATTATACTTACAAGCGTAAGTGTAACTCTGAGACATTGGAAAAGGTTCCAATGTATGGCAGAGCGAATAAGAAGAATCAAATTAGGCAGAAGGATAGAAGTTTCTCAAATCTGAAAAGATGGGAGAGTACTTTCGTATCAGTTTTTATGATCATCTTAATGATTTAGAGACCTTATCACAATTCATCCTCTAAGTGCTTTCTTATAGCTAAGAAGAGGAACTATGAATTGTTGAAGTGGTTAAATCAAGAAGATGATTCATACTGCGTTCCAAAAACAATTCTTAGAGTCATACTCCAAGATTGTAACTTGAGTGACATGTCTCAAAGAAGGTTTAAAACACTTGTCAAATATAAGAGTAAAAGTTTTCTACTCTTGTACATTTGAAATTGGTAAGTTGTGATGTTTTGGATAAAACAAAGACCAACTTAGGCCAATTGTGTGAAGTGTTTGTCTTGGTTAGAATCCACACTATCTCTTGGATGTTTGACAAGGGAGTCTTATAGGTCAAGAGGACAGTGGGAGTCTTAAAGGTCTTAAAAGTCTCAAGAACTAATCAAGAATAGAACCTGAAGTTCTTCACTAGCACACGACTTGAGGTTTATAACCTATTGTGTTGACATATTCTGTGCCCATTCCAGTTAAAGTTGGCTTTGCATATGAGTTCTTAGAGTTCTCAATGTGTTGCACAACAACTTGGAAGCAATGGCAGGCCCTTGAGCTGCCATGTGGCAAGAAGGTAAGATTGAGTTTAGTCCATATGAGTTTGGATTTGTCATTTTCCTTGTCTTGTGACTATGGTTTTGACAATTCACATGGATAAGAACACATACACCATTAAATCTAAGTGTCATAAGGTTGCTCTTCGATTCATGAAAATGATGGTAAGGAAACTCTTTCACTAAGTAGATTTTGAGTAGATAGCAATTGTGGGAATGACAAATGGTCTAAACATTATGAGTACGGCATCCCTATTCATAATTGTTTAGACACACATGTGAGCTATCTAAGAGAGGTGTATGATATTGATAAAGTCTTATCAAGGCACTCTAGTATCAGAAATCTGAACTTTGGTAAGAAAGTCAATAAAGTATTGAATTCTAGAAGTTCAGTTGATTTCTAGGTACATGTCAAAGCTAGTGGGAGCATAAGTGTTATGCTAATAATCATCATGTTAGTGGGAGCATGATAATTATGATAAGTATTGCAAGTTAGCAATGTTAATTATAGAAAACAAAAGGTTTCAATTGGGAAAAGTTGTTTTGCTATAATTAAGGGAGAGGAAATTATACTTCATCTCAAATCTATAAGCTTAAATCGTGAGGTTTTAATCATTTAGTCAAGGAAATATATATGAATTTCATGTTGGAATGGGTCAACATAAGGAAATTCTGTATATGGGTCCATTATTTGCGTTCTTAAATTCGATTATGATTACGGCATCCCTTTTCATAATCTGAACTTGGCAAATAGAAATGGAAATGTTATAGCAAAAGACTGGTTTAGTCTTTATGTGAGACATCATGAATCGTGTCCCATATGCTTTGGATATAGGATCGATTACATGTGCTATATTCATCCTTTCTAAAATTTTCCAAATGCCTGGGGCATTAAGAAGGGAAAAGGTTTAGAACTGGATATGACTAAAAGGATTAAACAATTATCGAGGACAATCTAAGGTTTACCAAAGATTGGTTACTCAAGGACAGTTGGAAGTATAGTGATAATTCTGGAAGGACTATATTGACATAATCTGTAAGGAGGCAACTCTTGTTCAAAAGTGATAGTCAAAATGGAATCTGGAAATGTTTCAAAGTTAGAATTTTCAATCTGTTTAAGATTAGGAAACTTAATGCAAGGAGGATGTTTCTAAGGAGCTGGTCTCTTTTGGAATTCTCTGTAATGGTTGTTTTCAAGTCTGTCTGACTTTATGCATAATCATTACGAGAGGATCAATGCATATAAGTTTAGAATCTAACATATTTCAGTAAATGACATTAATTTGGAATTCTTGTATTTGCAGTAAGGATTTGGGAGTGTGAAAAGAGAATCATTGAAGTTATGTTCAATTCATTTAGTTCACAAAGTAAAGATCATAGACAAACATAGTATGCATACTTGGTGTATGACATGACTAGTGTTTAGAAAACATAATGTACATGCTTGGAGCATGGGACAACTATTGTTTTAAATTCAAGAATATAGTTGATAGTTGAAACAGTATACAATGAATAATGTGTAGTCATATGGTGATAAATAAAAGGTGTTTTATTTATGTTCATAGGTTTTGATACCATATTGGATTCAATTATTCTTGTGTTTCATTTTGCATGTTTTGACTTCCAGAATAAACTAGGTTATTCTTCTGGAATGACTAAGTTATTCAAACCATCCACTGTCAGTCATATGTTGGAATTAGATATGAATCAAGACTGTCATGGGTTGGCTTGTAGAGGTCTAAGATGTTGGACAAAGGGCTACAACACTCATGAGTGCTTATAAGTTATGAGTATTGGATTCAACCCGCGCTCATTGGAATCACTTCATGGATTTTATCACGAGTGATCATGAGACGATAATATCTTATATTCTTCAAACCTAGAGATATGAGTTGTTACTATGAGTTGGTTGTACATTGATTGCACGAAAACGCATTTGGTAACTCGGTGCTATAAAACGTGCCTTTGTGTATGATTCAACAAGTAGTAGAACAAGCCATATGAGTCGAAGTTTATCCATTCCTTTTACCTTCGGGATAAAATTGATATCTGTGGGCCCCTCGATGATTTAATGATGACAAATGGAAGTGCTCGGCCAAGCCAGGACTGATTTGATTTGTTCAATTAGTCAGTCGTCATAAATCGGAAATCGGGAAACAACAAATGGACAGAGAGAATGATTGTAATCCATGTCTCAGTCCATATGTTATTTAGAATGGAGGAATATATGATCCCTTATCTAATGGACGCGTCATTGATTTGTTCAGAGTTCGACAACGGCTTTAAGTGCTACGATTGCTAGTCGGGTTATGAAGTCGTACTTGCAATAATAGTTTTAGACTTATCCAAGTGGGAGACTGTTGGATTAGATGTCTAAGCCCATAACTATTATTGGTATGTACTTGACCCGAGAGTAGCATGGTCCATTTGGGTTGCATATCATCAGGACAATTTTTTAGGATGGACTTTTGAGAGAAGGTTATTTATGGTTTATTAATATATTATAAGTTATAATATATTAATATGAAATCATATGTTTTAATTAGTATCGATCAAGAATTAATTTGGAATTAATTTAGTGATCAAAAGAGACTAATTAAATCTATGGGGACTAATTATGAAAATTAGTTATATTTATATGTGTTGGGCTTATGATCCATGTTGGACCAAGTTTATGTATGGATACATAAAGAGTTGGGCCACATGAACCATGGATCATAAAACCCATGGGTATGGATTATGGGTTATACCCATGACCCTTGGAATCCTACATATAAATAGGTTACTCCATAGCCAAAATCACCACTTCTTTTCTTAGAGAAATATGGAGGTGTTTTGGTGCGTGGAATTCTCTCTCAAGAGCCACCTTTGTCCTAGGTGTGTTGTGATTCCATTTGAGGCATTTCATACTATTGGTGCTAAGCTCTTAAGGCCAAATACATCAAGACTTCAAGCCACATAAAAGGTATGTTTCCCTAACTAGTATATTATATGGTTTATGTCAAATGCATGCTAGTTATAGGTTTAATGCCTTGGAAACCATTTGCATGTATAATTAGTGAAAACATAGATCCAAGGTATTTAGGGTTGTATGTGCACCTTAGGATGTTGTATTATACCAAAACCCAACATGAACACCCTCATGGCCATGAACTCTTATGAAAGGGTGATTTTATATGTTTTAAGGTCCAATAATTGTTTGTAAACACTTCTAGAATTTATCCCAAGCCTTTAGGTGTGTTAAAGTGGCATTTTAACACATTTAGAGGAGTTTACTCTCCAAGAACAATGAATTTATGGCCCAAGCATGTTCTTGGGCAGTAAAATCAAGTTTACTCCTCTAAATTGATGTTCAAGGTGTTCCAAGGCCAATTCCATAATTCTACAAGTCATATCTAAGCCTTGTTGGTGTTTTGGAAGGGTTTAAGGGCATAAAAACCCCATTTATATGAGTTTACGGCCCAAGTATGTTCTTGGGCAGTAAACTCATGTTTAATCTTCGAAATCCATGTTAAAGGCATTCTAATTCCAGTCCATTAAGCCATTAAGCCATATCTAAGCTCCAAAGGTCGATTGGAAGGGTTTTTGGGCTCCAAAACCCATTTTATATGAGTTCACGGACTAGGACTGGTCCAGGGCCGTAAACTCATGAATGTGGTCCAATTCCATGATTTGAACTCAAATTTGAAGGCTAGAGGGGTTGCATAACAAGCTAGGGAAGGTACCTTGGTGTTTAGAAGCCTTAAATTTGAGATTTGGACCCTTAAACTTGTATTTAGGAGAGAGGTTAGAGGGAGAGTAGAGAGAGGAAGAAAAAGCTTCAAATGAATGTTTAAACACGTTTAAATAGGTCCCAAAACTTGGACACGGTGGAATTCTACCCGACACCGACATTAAACGGGGCTTTTGGTCGTACCCGATTAAGTTGCCGTTATTCGGCGGGGACGTTTCTAAAATTTCTAAAATAAACATTTTGGGCTAATTTTGTGAGTTCCTAAAGGGTTTGGACACTCATTAGTATTAAATAAACATATAATTTTAAATAATTTAGCCCAAAAATGAAATCGGAATGAATCGATAAACGACGAGTTTTACGGGCAGAACGGGTTTTCGGCGATGGAAAAATTTCGGGTTGTTACAGATACTATCAAAGATTTATATAGAATTTCTCCAAAATAGCTAAATCTTTCACAACACTATTGTAAAAGGACACGAAGTTCAAATGGTATGAAAATCAAGAAGTTGCGTTCCATAAATTGAAACACATGTTGTGCACCGATGCTTGGGATGTGTATTTATGGAATGAGACAAAGTAATCGCATATGCTTCACATCAACTTAATGTACATGAAAAAAATTACACCATGCATGACTTAGAATTGGGAGTTTCAATTTTCACCTAAAGATCTAATGACATTACTTCTACAATACAAAGTGTACCATATACACAAATCACAAGAGTCTTCAGCACATCTTCAATCAAAATGAAATCAATGCGAGGTATCGAATATCGATAGAACTACTGAGTGAATACAAGTGCGAAATATGATATCAACTAGGCAAGGATAATGTGGTAGCTGATGCCCTAAGCAGAATGGAATGAGTTAAGCCTTACATAGTGGAAGCACTAAGCTTGAAAATCCAGTGAAACCTTCCTGCCTAAATCTGAGAAGCACAACAAGAGGCCCATAAGGAAGAGAACAAGGCATAAGAATGTATGTGAGGAATAGAGAAGCAATTTGAGTCCAAGAATGATGGAATTTTACATTTCATGGACCATATGTGGGTGCCAAATTTTCTAAACACCGAGAACGTTTGATGAAGCGTCGACATTCTAGGCAGATGACAATAACGATCATAGTTTGATTACAGGAACTCATTGTAATATTGCTAAACTAAGCTATCTAAAAACTACTAATAGGAAATAAAGCTAAGAAATTAGCAATAGAAAACCACTCAAGTATGTGAACTATGGAAAAAATAATGCTGCGCTAACAATATCTACGAAACCCCTTTTAAAGTATACAAAACCTGTGAACTCACCAACATTATGTTTGATGGGTTTTGTACATAAGAACATTCCTAAGTGCGCATACAAACCCTAATGCTTGGATCTAGGTTTGTTTATTAAACATGCTTTGAATTCAAGATCTCTAATGACTTATTAGGTGTAAGAACAACACAAAATCAGATCTAGAAACATACCTTTGATTCTTTTGTTTGATCTTGTTGTCTTGGAGCTCTAGAGTCACAATTATCACTCCTCTAATGGCTTATAAGCACCAACTAGCAAAGAGGATGATTTGGGAGAAAGGAGAGGGGATGGAATTCGACCAGAGTATCCTTACTTTAGAAGATGTGTCGAATTCTCTATCCCATAGGGTCTATTTATATTTGTAGACTCCTTAAGGGTTACAGCCTAAACCCTAATTGGATAACTTAGACTTTAAGTTGATCCATATCCTTTCCTTGATATCCTTTGGACGATTTTGGCTTATCCAAGCCTTAGAAATCGTCCAATCCTTTATCAATAAGGATTTACAGTCTAAAGTTTAACTATCAAGCAATTGACAGTTTATACCCTCTTATTTAATTAATCTCTTTAAGTCACCAAATTAATACTAATTAATCTATGACTTATATTAATCAAATAACTATATTATTATTCCTTATATTATTCTCATAATATATTAATAATATCTATTCTCTCATAATAAATCACCCTACCAAGTTGCTATGGTGAAGGCAACCCAAAAGGACCATGCACAACCGGGTCAAATACTTGCCTAATATAGTTGCAGCCTTAGACACTATTCCAAAAGTCTCCCACTTGGATAAGTCTAGTAACTATAAGCACAAGTACAATTCGGTTTGCAATCGTAGCTCTCAAAGACGCTGTCAAACTCTGATCTAATCAATCTTGTCCTTCAGATAAGGGATCGTACAGTCCTCTGTTAGATATCATGCTTACAATACTATGGAACAGTTAGTCAAACATTTGGTTTCTCGATTTCCAATTTATTTGACATAGAACTTAATCGAACACATCAATTCAGTTCTGACCGGGCCCGGCACATAAGTCAAATCAAATCATCGAGCGGCCGAGATATCACTTTTTCCTTCTTAGGATAAAAGTTACAGATAAACTTCGACTTATATGCACTTACTTATTCATTAACCAACTACACACAAAAATGCGTTTTATAACATCGAGTTACCAATGCGTTTTCGCATTATCAATGTACAATCAATTAACCAATAACAAACCATATATCTAGGTTTTAAGACTATATGATATTATCGTCTTGCGATCACCCATTTACTATCACATTCCATAAGGTGATTCCAGCAAGCGCAGGTTTGTTCCAATGCTCAAACCTAGTTCATAAGTACTCATGAACGTTGCAACAATCTTTTGCTATGTGTAACACCATTTAGACACTCTACACACCTATTCATGACAATCTTCATTCATATCTATTTCCGACATATGAACGATTGTGGACTATTTGAACAATTTGATCATTCTTAATAAACTCAATTATTCTGGAAGTCAAAACATGCAAAGTGAAACAACAGTTAAACAATTAACATAAGACAGTAACATTACTTATAAATAAAACTCCTTTATTTAATCATAAAATGTTAATTACATTTATCCATTACATGTTTCTAATATTTTCTAATCTATGCTAATATCATCCTTCAGCCCAATACTCCTAGCATGCTGCAAATGCTTAACCCTACTCAGTCCCTTCGTAAGCGGATCTGCTGGGTTATCTTCCGATGATATCCTTTTAACTATGAGTTGTCCTTCTTCTACACGATGTCTAATAAAGTGATATTTTCTGTCGATATGTCTTGATCTACCATGATCCCTCGGTTCCTTGGTCAAGGAAACCGCTCCTTCATTATCACAGAAAATCTCCATGGGCTCCTTTATGGCAGGTACAACTCCAAGATCACCGATGAAGTTCTTTAGCCATATTGCCTCCTTCGACGCTTCGCTCGCTGCGATGTACTCTGATTCGCACGTTGAATCAACTACGGTTTCCTGCTTAGAACTCTTCCAAGTTACTGCTCCTCCATTCAGGGTAAAGACCCAGCCCGACTGCGAACGGTAGTTGTCCCTGTCGGTCTAAAAACTGGCATCACTATACCCTTGCACCTTCAAGTCATCACTCCCTCCAAGGAATAAGAACTTAAGGATATTCTTCACCGCAACCCAATGGGGTCTACCAGGATTCCCTTGATATCTACTAACCATGCTCAAAGCAAAGGCTACATCAGGGCAAGTACAAGTCATAGCGTACATGATTGAGCCAACTGCGGAAGCGTATGGAACTTGACTCATTTCAGCAATCTCGGCTTCGGTACTCGGACTTTGAGTCTCACTCAACTTGGCATTGCTTTGTATCGGTAATTCTCCCTTCTTCGAGTTTTCCATACTAAAACGTTTTAGTACCTTCTCTAAGTAAGTGTTCTGACTAAGTCCTATTAGTCTCTTACTTCTTTCTCTTACTATCCTTATTACCAAAATATAGGAAGCCTCTCTGAGGTCCTTCATAGCGAAACACTTCCCGAGCCAGGACTTAACCTCCTGCAGAGTTGGGACATCGTTTCCTATGAGTAATATGTCATCGACATATAGAACGAGGAAGCTTACTACACTCCCACTGGCTTTGACATATACACACGATTCATCTTCACTTCGTACAAATCCAAACTCTTTTACTTTCTCATCGAAACAAAGATTCCATCTACGAGACGCTTGCTTAAGTCCATGAATGGACTTCTCAAGCTTACACACTCTACTCGGATGCGTCAGATCCACAAACCCCTCTGGCTGAGCCATGTAAACATCCTCAGCCAACTTCCCGTTAAGGAAAGCGGTCTTGACATCCATTTGCCAAATCTCATAATCATGAAATGCGGCAATAGCTAGCATCACTCTAATAGATTTTATCTTCGCAACTGGTTAGAAGGTCTCTTCATAGTCAACTCCGGGAGTTTGAGTAAAGCCCTTCGCAACTAGTCGCGCTTTAAACGTGTGTACTTTTCCATCCACGTCGGTCTTCTTCTTGAAGATCCATTTGCACCCAACGGTCTTATGTCCAGGCACATTATCAACCAAATTCCAAACTTGGTTATCATACATGGATTGGAGATCGCTATCTATTGCCTCTTTCCATTTCGCAGACTCCGGGCCTGCCATGGCTTCCCTATAGCTATTAGGTTCATCAAGATTTATTAGTATACTATCACTAATATACGTGTCCCCTTCGGTAGTAATATGAAAACCATATAACTGGGGTTGCAACCTAACTCTTTCAGAACGTCTAAGAGGTAATGATATGTCAATTGGTTCAACCGGAGTTTCCTCCTCGGGTTGAGTCCCAGCGGTAGAGGTTCCTTCATCCATCGACTCTTGAATCTCTTCAAGATCGATTTGCCTCCCATTGTCTTCTTGGCCTATGAGTTCTCGCTCTCGGAAAACTCCTCTCCTCGCAACAAAGACAACATTGTCCTTTGGTCTATAGAAGAGGTATCCAAAGGATTTCTGCGGGTAGCCGATGAAAATACATCGCTCACTACGAGGTTCGAGCTTGTCGTGAGTATCTCGTCTTACGAAAGTCTCGCAACCCCAAACCTTGATATGTGCTAACGAAGGAGCTTTCCCCGTCCACATCTCGTGATGTGTTTTGGCAACCTTCTTATTAGGGACTCGGTTAAGGATATGGGCGGCAGTCTCTGAGGCATACCCGCAAAAAGAGATAGATAGCGAAGCACGACTCATCATAGAGCGAACCATGTCCAACAAAGTTCGATTACGCCTTTCTGCCACACCATTCAATTGTGGTGTCCTAGGTGGCGTCAATTGTGAAACTATTCCACCCTCCTTGAGATAATCGTGGAATTCAAGACTTAGGTACTCTCCTCCTCGATCGGATCAAAGCATCTTGATCTTCCTGCCCAATTGATTCTCCACTTCATTCTTAAACTATTTGAACTTTTCAAAAGTTTATGACTTTTGCTTGATTAAGTAGATATACCCATATCTACTATAGTCATCGGTAAAAGTCATGTAGAAGCGGTTACCATCCTTCGCGGTAGATCTAAATGGTCTACACACATCGGTATGTATGTGATCTAATAGACCCTCACCCCTTTCACATGTACCAACGAAGGGTGACTTAGTCATCTTTCCAAGTAAACAAGACTCGCATGTGTCATCTTCCCTAAGGTCGAATGACTCCAACACTCCATCCTTTTGGAGTTGGGCTATGCGTTTCTTGTTGACATGTCCAAGACGACAATGCCATACGGATGCCTTATCCATACTATTGGAAGAATCCAAGTACAAAACATCATTTCCTAAGTTATCAACAACCATAACAGTTTCATAAATTCCATTGCATGGTATAGCTTCAAAGTAAAAGACACCATTTAGATAAGCTAAAATAGAACCATTCTCATTATTAAAAGAAAATCTAAAACCTTGTCTAAACAAACCATGAAAAGAAATGATGTTTCTAGCCATTTCTGGCGAATAGCAACAATTGTTCAAATATAAAGAAAAACTATTTCTAAGCACTAAAGAATACACTCCAATCTTGGTCACAGGCGATGATCTTCTGTTCCCCATGATTAGATTTATTCTTCCATGCTCCACGTCTCTACTTCTTCTTAGTCCCTGCACATTAGAACAAATGTGATAACCACAATCGGTATCAAGAACCCAAGAAGTATTGTGGGAATCATTAGATTTAATTGTATATATACCTGCGAAAGATGGCTTGATCTTTCCTTCCTTGATGGCTTGCAGGTACTCCGGGCAGCTTCTCTTCCAATGTCCTATCTTGTGGCAGTGGTGGCACTCTGCCTCCTTCGGATTAGAGCAGGGCTTAGAGGGATCAACTTTGGTCCCACTAGAAGAGGCACCATCTCGAGCTTTAACCTTGCGATGGTTCTTTGACGAAGCCTTCCTCTTTTTTCCTTTTCCTTGTCCAATTGCCAAGATAGGAGCAGCGAGTGGATTGGGAGTTGGTGCAACAGACTTGTCCTTGAAGTTGCTCTCAGCGACCCTAAAGAGACCTTGGAGTTTACTTAGGGTGACCTCTTCTTTGTTCATGTGATAGGTCATCCTAAATTGATTGTAGCTCGGAGGAAAAGAGTGAAGCACCGTGTCGATCGCCAAGTCTTCCCCAAAGTCAACATTTAACTTGCGAAGGCGGTCGACATACCTTTACATCTTTTTCAAGTGCACGGTAAGAGATTCTCCATGACCCATCTTAGCGGAAATCATGTTAGTGAAAATCTCATAACACTCTTGTCTCGCGTTTTGATGGTATCTCTCCAATAACTCTTGGTGCATTTCGTACGGATACATGTCCTCGTAGGACTTTTGGAATTCGGAGTTCATTGTCGCGATCATGATGCAATGCACTTTCGTTGCATCATGCTCGTGAGATTCGAAAGCGGTTATTTCAGCAGGAGTAGCAATTTCGGGGTTGATTTTCTCGAGCTTCTCATCGAGGACATACTCCTTGTCCTCATAGTGAGCAATCGTGCGAATGTATCTTATCCATTCGCTAAATTTCGTTCCATCAAAGGTGACCTTTTGACAAAGGCTCATCAAAGTGAAAGAACTTGCAGCAACATTGTTAGCCTTCAACATCTACAAATAGAAAGGACAAAGATAAATTAGAATATGAATCCCTAATATTAACCCAATAAGAAAATTAGGGCTAGGATCCAACAACAATATTTACACATTAGAAAAGGGATGTCGTAATCTAACATGCAAACAATTTGAAGGTAAGTGAATGACGATTCACTAATTCTTCACCATAAAAAACATAACTTTAAGTCCTAAGTGTATTGAGAATTCCTAGGTTTAGATGAGATTCCTTGAAACTTTTCAATGGCATGTTCAAATCTCGATATGCCCCTCTTATTTGTGACTAGGATACCGAGGATCACAAAGCGGGTGTGAATTACCATACAAATTAACGTGGTGCCTTCATTGTAACAATCACCTATTCGATGTGCCGGTAAACCACACACGCTCCATCAAACTATGATAAAAAATGAATCACCCTTTGCCACCTTCGCTTAGAACCAATTAGTGTGCCGGTAAACCACACACGCTCCACTAACTTCTTAGCAAGGTGCAAAGTGTAATTTTATGGGATTGCATCAATTCACTTTTCCTAAAGTAACTAAGATTGGGAAATTTTAAGAAAACATGTAGTTACTTTGTATTTCTTATTATACTTTTAATGAGAGGATGAGGTTGCCCTATCCTACCCATTCGGCTAACGACCCTCCACCAATCAAGCGAGCGGTGGGTGTGAGTGTACACCCATTAAGCGCCATTTTATAGGGCGCAACCTTATACCCACCTTATAAACCGGCTTCGTGAATGAGGCCTACTAACGGTAAGACTAGCATTTAAGTTATACATACATATATATATATATATATATATATATATATATATATATATATATATATATATATATATATATATATTAATCTTGTAATATTATATTAGTATAGGGTGGTATTTTAAACTTGTAAAATTCTAGGGATTGAAATTTAAATTGTCTAAATTAAACTTTTAATCACAAAACATAAATTTCAAAACTTGAGGACTAGTTTTAAACATTTAAAACATAAAGGATCAAATAATAAATAATCTAATCACATAGTTATCCATATTTGATTAATAATTATCATATAAGGAAATCAAATATTTTATTAATTGATAATTATCTTCAATTAGATCAAAGATATAGTCATATATATATAATAAAATCGGATTAGGGGTTGATCTAATATGATTAAGGTAAGTTTCCATAAGATAAATATGAAAAAATCCCGTTTTTGGCTAATCCTGACGCTCGGACTCGCCGAGTACCCATACTGGACTCGTCGAGTTAGGCCAACTCGCCGAGTCCACTATGGGACTCGCCGAGTCCATGACTTAGAAACATAAAAATCGAATTTTTTAGTTTAGTTTCATACAAACAAGCAACAATTCAATGAAAACCAAGCTAGGCTCTGATACCACTGATGGGTTTTGTACATAAGAACATTCCTAAGTGCGTATACAAACCCTAATACTTGGATCTAGGTTTCTCTATTAAACATGCTTTGAATCCAAGATATCTAATGACTTATTAGGTGTAAGAACAACACAAAATCAGATCTAGAAACATACCTTTGATTCTTTTGTTTGATCTTGTTGTCTTGGAGCTCTAGAGTCACAATTGTCACTCCTCTAATGGCTTACAAACACCAACTAGCAAAGAGGATAATTTGGGAGAAAGGAGAGGGGGTGGAATTCGACCAGAGTATCCTTGTTTAGATGATGTGTCGAATTCTCTATCCCATAGGGTCTATTTATACTTGTAGACTCCTTAAAGGTTACAACCTAAACCCTAATTGGATAACTTAGACTTTAAGTTGATCCATATCCTTTCCTTGATATCCTTTGGACGATTTTGGCTTATCCAAGCCTTAGAAATCGTCCAATCCTTTGTCAATAAGGATTTACAGTCTAAAGTTTAACTATCAAGCAATTGACAATTTATACCCTCTTATTTAATTAATCTCTTTAAGTCACCAAATTAATACTAATTAATTTATGACTTATATTAATCAAATAACTATATTATTATTCCTTATATTATTCTCATAATATATTAATAATATCTATTCTCTCATAATAAATTATCCTGCCAAGTTGCTATGGTGAAGGCAACCCAAAAGGACCATGCACAATCGGGTCAAATACTTGCCTAATATAGTTGCAGCCTTAGACACTATTCCAACAATGTTGATCTTTCAAACCACATGTATTATCAATAGAATGAGTCACGAAGGAGAATGAAAAGACCTTGGTGACACAACAGGAAGCTTATGTGCCTTATTATTGTACTTTGCTTTCACATCATATTTGTACCTTGACCACATGTGTAACTTAATTTACCTAATGAATAAGAAGAAAATTTTGAATAATATTTGTATATTGTTCAAGGTGACTTTGTATTTGTGACAACCCGAAATTTTCATTTGTACGAACATCATCTATTCAATAGAAGCTAGTCCAATTTCTGTAAATTTCAGACTTGTCCGAACAAGTTTGTGTACATTAGGGTTTACGTTTCTGGACATATCTGGAGAATGAATGCTCCTATGATCGTGAAACTTGAACACTGTAAGTTTCACAATATTATAGTCTGACTCCCGGAATAAAAATATTTTCTGTCAAAATATTCCAGGACTATAAATAGTTTTCAGAACTAAATTAGTTCATTATTCACAATTCCAATTGGAGAAAAGCCAATTCTCTCTGACGGATCTTCGGGTTTTCATCCCGGATTGTGAGTCTGCTTTCCTAAAAATGTTTTAATGCTTTCTATATGCTTTATAACATCATTTATATGTCCAAAACACAAGATCCGTGAGTTTACCGCCCAAGAACGTTCTTGGGGAGTAAACTCCAAAACGAAGCCAAAAGGCTTCCTAGTCCCAATTCCGTCTTAGACAACGAGTAAAGGACCTTGTGTATGATCTTTATGGACCAAAAAGCAACCAAAATCAACAAAGTTAGAGGAGTTTACGGCCAAAGAAATCTTGGGCTGTAAATGCCCTAACTTGCCTCCTTGAGCCTAAGGACTTTAACCACTAGTACTTGTTCTTGTTTTGGACATAAAAACACTTCCAAATGAAAGAGTTTTAGGAGTTTACGGCCAAGGAAAGGATCTTGGGCCGTAAACCCATCTTCCTTAAGTAAAAATCATTCCAAGCACACCTAAGGCCTTAAGACAATTTACCTTGCATACTTGGGACTAGAAAGGAGGGTAGAACACATCAAAACTACTCCTTGAAAGGAGTTTACGGCCAATGAACATATCTTGGGCCGTAAACTCCAAGTGATGCCCTAAATGTGTGCATCTTGTCCCCATAAGCCTTAGATAAATTCATGGAAGCCATCCTTGATGTTTAAAAGCCTCAAATCAATTTAATTCCAAGAGTTTACGGCCGTAAACTCTAGGGTGAATGCCTTTAGGCCGTAAACTCCCATATGGAGTGTTCTAGAGCCTTAAACTACTTCATGTGTTATTCCAACAAAGCTAGGAGTGAGCTAGGACCAAGATAGCACCATAAAACACCCAAAACCAACCTTTGAGGAGTTCACGGCCATAAACCCATGAGTTTACGGCTGTAAACTCCAAGATGTGGGGTTTATTGGGTGGTAAACTCCTATACAAGGCCATTTGATGTTTCAAACCCTTTTGCCTTGTCCCGTAACAACTTAGATGCAACCATTTGAACCTTAAACACTCATAAGAGTGCTTACATGTTCCTAATTGTATTAACTTACTTTGTTAAGTTATTATGTGGCTAATTAGTTATATATATGCTTATTATATGATAACTAGGCTCGTACGTGTGAACAAGTCTCTGTTTGACACTTAGCACGGTACCCGATACCTCAATTCAAGCGACTCACCACATGTGAGTTCATACCCCTTGAATCAACCTTTGAAATGATTTTAAATGTTTTAAACACTTTATGGGGGGGGGGGATACAAGTCAAATACTTATAGTTATTGCTTCAATCACATGTGATTGCCTTTAATCACATGTGATTAATAACTAGGAAAACAACGATTTTTACAAATGTTCAAACTGTTTATCAAACTGTTTCACTTCAAACGTTTTACAAACTCTTTTTACTTATTAAATACTTTTATTAAACTTTGTTTTACTTCTTATAAATTGCATGCCCGTATACATATAGATGTATAAATCATGTTTAAAAGGCTTAGGAAAGCCACCTATCCTATTTCCTTTTCCTCGATTTGGATGTGGTCTGGTGGAGCTTCGGGTGACCATCCGAAAGTCGTTTCAACATTAGTTATATATAATATATACATGTATAGACATAAAAGTACTTCCATACTCATATTTATCAGTACATTAATAGTTAGTTACCATCGGGGTAACACAATACAATACATATACAATGATACTAGAAACAATACATATACAATGATACTAGAAACAATACATATACAATGATAATAGAAACAATACATATACAATGATACTAGAAACAATACATATACAATGATACTAGAAACAATACATATACAATGATACTAGAAACAATACATATACAATGATACTAGAAACAATACATATACATATACTAGAAACAATACATATACAATGATGCTAGAAACAATACATATACATATACTAGAACGAGAAACAGTACATATACATGAATACTTTATTATGGTGATTTAAATCGGAGCATGACTTAACTGTCATGGCTCGAGTTGTAGCCAGAATTCTCTTGAAGGGAGAGCGTTGAGTTTGCGTATAGATCTATACTGGATTGACAATCCTACACCTTGCTGCTAGCTACAGCCGGACCTGCAGGTCTGCGGGTGCCAAACGTCATTCCGTTATTACGACCATTCATTTGTCGTTGTTACTAGTCAATAGTATGGTGCAATTTATCACGTAATGCCTTAATATAAATCCGGTTTAAGGTAGTTAGTACTGCAGTAGTCTTATAATACAAAGGCTACAGTACTACATTAATTTACCCATTACATATTTTAGTGATAACCTCACTTAAACGTTTATGTACAAACTATATTTTGTTAAATGATAGTTACATTTGGGAAATTACACACTTTTACATCAAACGAACATACAAAACAGACAAGCCTTGGTAGAAGGCTTCTTTAATAGAAAATATAGGTTTTTCTGAGAGATTCAAACTTTTACAAACGATTGCAAACTTTTACATACATTTTACAAACTTATACTTGATACAGATTCAAACATTTTTGAAGAACAACTTCTGACACTAAAATACTTATGAACTCACCAGCTTAATGCTGATAAACTCTTTCAAAATAACTTCTATTCTCAGGTCGTCAGTAGACAGGTACTGAGACCAACTTTTGAGAAGATGGAGCGCATTCAAGACTCATCTTATTATTTTGATATACGTTATTTTTGGTGTCTATAATGTACAGAACACGCTTGTATTAAAATTATAAATATTTAATGCAATGGATGATGTTGTTTGCTTATTTACATTTACTGTGTTGTGATACTTACATGACGTCCTCCGCCCCAGAACGTTTCCGCCGTTCTTGGTTTTGGGGTGTGACAGTATTTATGATCCAACATCTTAACATCGCACAACTTGGCGTTTTTGCCGCCGGCCAAGGGTCTGACACATACCTAGTAAATGAGCTTGGTAGCCTTGAGCACGACATCAGTGCTCCCTATAACCCTTTGAATAACCTCTTTCCAACAAATCAGGATATGAACCTTCATTCGATAAAGCGTCTTGAAGGGAGGCATACCTATAGTAGAGTCAAAATTATTTTTGTAAGAAAATTTTGCCAATTGAGGATATGATTTTCAGCTCCCACCAATGTCTTATACACAACCCCTCAACATATCCTCAAATGTCTGAATTGTGCACTCATTATTACCATCTGTCTGAGGATGATATGTGGTGTTGAAGTGAAGCTCAGTGTCAAGATCCTCTAGAAACCTCTTCCAAAATTTGGAAGTAAACATGACATCCTTGTCTGAAACCACCAAAACTAATACATCATGATGGGAAATACTCTATTAGACATATATATATATATATATATATATATATATATATATATATATATATATATATATATATATATATATATATATATATATATATGCTAAATTCTCAACCGAGTAGCCTTTCTGAATTACAATAGAATGGGAACCCTAGGTAAACATATCGAATATGATCCAAATTGAATCAACATTCTGAAGAGTCATCAACAACTTTATCATCAAATCTATCATGTTATGCTCATATTCCAAAATTAGGATATTCAACAGCTTAAGCTTGTCATGGGGCTTCTGATGCTCAAATTTTAATTTCTGGAAAATCAAACCACTCTCTACTTATCACGATATATCTCTCTCCATACAAGGCCACCAATATTCCTTACGAAGGTCTCTGTACATTTTATTTGTGCCTAGATAAACTAAAAACTTTAAGTTGTGTGCCTCGTCCACCAAATATTTTGACTATCTCCTGAATAAGGATCCTAAATCCATCCAAATCGAGTCAACAAACCCTTACTATCTCTAATAAAAAAGAGAACTGTCTCTTGAATATTTCTCTCTTCTAACTCTCAAACCTAACCACCCAGGTTCGTACCTTTCTAATCATATGCAACAATTGAGTAACTATAGTCATCCTTACACATAAATCTCAAATACGTTCACAATTCGTTTTCTGACTCAATGCATCGGGAAGCACACTGGCCTTGCTTGGATGATAAAGTATATCGCTATTTTATTCCTTCACTACGTCCAACCATCTATGTTGCTTCATCTTCAGATTCGACTAATCCATCAAATATCACAAACTCTTGTGGTCTGTATAGATGTTACATTGGACCCCATAAAATAGTGCTTCCCAATTTTTAGAGATAAATAGACGCATGAGGCTTCATTATCTTGATGCATATGTAATCACAAAATAGATGCATAAAAAATACATCCAATCCTAAAATAGATGCATCGCAGTAAATATATATCCTCTATTCACTCTAGATAAACTAAAAACTTTAAGTTGTGTGCCTCGTCCACCAAATATTTTGACTATCTCCTGAATAAGGATCCTAAATCCATCCAAATCGAGTCAACAAACCCTTACTATCTCTAATAAAAAAGAGAACTGTCTCTTGAATATTTCTCTCTTCTAACTCTCAAACCTAACCACCCAGGTTCGTACCTTTCTAATCATATGCAACAATTGAGTAACTATAGTCATCCTTAGACATAAATCTCGAATACGTTCACAATTCGTTTTCTGACTCAATGCATCGGGAAGCACACTCGCCTTGCTTGGATGATAAAGTATATCGCTATTTTATTCCTTCACTACGTCCAACCATCTATGTTGCTTCATCTTCAGATTCGACTAATCCATCAAATATCACAAACTCTTGTGGTCTGTATAGATGTTACATTGGACCCCATAAAATAGTGCTTCCCAATTTATAGAGATAAATAGACGCATGAGGCTTCATTATCTTGATGCATATGTAATCACAAAATAGATGCATAAAAAATACATCCAATCATAAAATAGATGCATCGCAGTAAATATATATCCTCTATTCACTCTAGCAGATTTAAATATGGAGCCTCACATGATCGCTTTCTCGGCATCTCAAAACGCCTTTCAAACATCTTCTCAACAAAAAATAATGTCCTTCGAAGACGACCGAATCAGTGACACCTAAAATATCCTAAACACATATCAACTAAGGGAACACATATCCCCCCAATACCACATCTTATATTATCGTTGGTCGTTTACTTCTTCTCCTCCCTTTATGTATTACGCAAAAAGGCCATAAATCCCGCATAGTTGTTGCATTTATCTCGTGGTCCCCTCAGCTAAGTATAAAGGTGAGTTGTTCCCCTTAGTCAAGTTCTGAAGGATAACTCTCCCCAAATTGGAATAAACTAATAACTTATTCCACTTTTGGTCGATGAAGCCGCAAACTGGCTCAACCGTACCACACGAACATGGATAACAAGTGACTACAAATGATAGGGAATCAAATATTCATTCGAATAATGAAATCTATTCTAATACCTTTATCAAACAAGAACAAGTAGTAGGGAAAGGTCAAGAATTGTAAACCTATGTAATTTTAATCATGTATAACTCTTTAAATACCTAAATGAGCTTCTAAACATTTTACCATCTACTACTAAGCTACTAGACTAATGATCAACAGAACTAAAAAAAAGAACAATAATACTAAAAAAGAGCACATACTAGTGAAACCACAAACCCCATTCTTGCACCCTCGTAGTAGCCTAAAACCTATTCCACGACTCCAAGGGTCTCCGCCCTCCATTGTCATCCAAGAAACAAATGTAGAAATGCATGTGATGGAGTGATTGTCACCTCTCATATCAAACTGAGATAATTAAGCTTTAATGGACCATGATGATTACAAGTAAATAATCTCTTCAACCCCTGATTACAATCATACATAAAGTTTTCCTCTTGTCCACAATTGTGACACCTAAAATATAGATGCATGGCAGACTCCCTCGTGTGCACTCCCCAACTGACTACGACTTCCATGGCTTTCCTGTCTACACTATGTATCCTCTTGGGGAGCACTCTTATCCCTGAGCTGAGTCATAAAATTATCTAATGACATGGTCTCCCATTTGTATGCGGTAGCAAATTGAACAAACCATCTCCATAAATTATTCGTCTTGTGGCATAACAAGCTCATATTGAATCGAACTCTTGCCTCCTCATGGAAAGACCTGGTACGGAAGGCATCCTCTATGTCTTGTATTTATTGCTTGCTAAGAATCATATCCCTCCGTCCTATGATAATGGGAGGTTCACACATAGGAAAGTCATGATAGGTGATACATCTATCCCTTAGTTGCCTAACTTTATGATCGGATGTAAACCTCTCATCATAGAAATTATTCATATCCCCTTCAAATCTCGTAACTGAAATCTATATTACTTTGAACAGGGCCATTGTGACTTCCGAAGCAATCAAATCACGTAGATCTTAATCACTTGGACCTGATCTTCCCTAGCTGCTCGAGCCTAAAATAGAACCAGCACTACTCCCTTCCTATGTAGACATCACCATATTGTATATGTAAATGGGAAGATGCCACAATACATACATAATTCTATCACATAATATCTTCCTATTTACATGTTTCCTAGAAGCTCATAACCATTCCTGACCATGTACATATCCTATGCTTCTGGTAGTAAGGGACCATACTACATTTACGATGTTATGTTAATATATGAAGTACTCCTATTTTGTAAAATCCTACAAGACCTACACTCACACTCAACAACGAAAAATGTCAGTCATATCCTGGGAGGAGATCTTGGCGAAGTGCTGGAAGGATCAAGTCAGTGATTGGTAATTTTTTTAATAAGTATGTAATAAGTGAGAATAGAGATCATACCCCTGTGCCTGAATTGTCTCGTCCTCTTCTATAGTTAGGGTTTACCCATATCTGATGATGAAGATCGCATGGATGCAGGACAACCTGCATATTCCATGCAACGTCCCCAATGCTTCTATTGGTCCACTTGATTCCCGAGAGATGGAATCTTCGTTGATGGTATGAATTTACCATTTTGCTAACATTTGTACCATAATGTTGAGTCACCCTTTTTAAACACCTTGCTCACATGCCAGTGATGCAGAGGCCCATATGAGCGTGATGTCTCGATAGTCAATTAGATCGACACACGATGAAGCTTGTGTAATTGAACTTATTTTGTGCTGTCTGTTCTGTTCTGTTGCGATGTATCTAGAGGGATATGTCACTAAGCCCACAATCTAGTAATCATGGAATTAAAATATTCTAGTCACGATGTTCTAGACTCTAACGATATATGTCTACCTTGAGTTACGTTGAATAGTTATAACTTCTTTCTGGGGTTTGCAAAACCATCACATCAATCTTCCTATCGAATATGTTTTGACTTTTCCTGCTCATAACCTTCCCTTGTTTGTTGTTGGCATCACATCAGTTGAGCATGCTCTGAGTTTGGTCAAAGTTTTAGGAAAGAATTTCAAAGGAGATATTCAATTTAGAGATATTTATATAGTAGAGTCTCTTTCTCTCTGCCTAGTCGTTGGTTGTATAGGGCTATCTCTACTATGGGGATATCGGGACACATTGTGAATCCTCCCATCAATCCCTTTGGTATCCTTTTTAATGCTCCAATGACTGGATTGTCTAAGTATGACAAATAAAATAATTATGAGTATGTGGAATATAGTAAAGAGATCCTTTACGGGATTAGAGACTGCTTGGTTAAAAGGAAGGCCCTGTTAGATTCTTCTAGTTTCATTATTGGTGGCGCTAGATTGCATATTTCTAGCCATGTGAAGAAACGAAAGGTTTCTTCAAATCACCTTTTTGATCTTCATGTTTCTAGTGGGGAGTTTATCACAGTCCATGATGATGATGTTCAACATTCTAAGGGGAATGTTAAGATAATTAATCAACTACTACTGGTGGAGCTTCCCAATCTGACCGTGCTCTTGAGGTGTTTGAGCCAAACCCTAAGAGGGATTCATTTGGTGCTGGATCATAAAACCTTCAAGGTAGCTCTCATGTTCTTCATGAGAGCAATACTCATTCTAACTCGTTTACTCCAAGGTGGAATCTTGCTACTAGTTTCCCATCATCCTTTTCCTGATAGGTCAATCGCTAAGATGGAGACCTTCTCAGATGATCAAACGGTGGGATACCTTGAGTATGCTTATGCCCAGGCGTCCTTGTTCATGTCTGCAGGGGCAAGGAAAGTTTGTCGGGTAAAAGGTATCAATGTTGATTTTGTGTACCAATGAAAAGGATTTATAGTGTCAGATCACCTCTTTGGAGAATAGTACAAATAATTTCGATTAATAGTTAGGATTACTTTCTTTTAAGAATGAAGTGGTAGAGGAGCGAGTGATAGATTTGGAGTAATAAGGAGAGTCTTCATTAGTTTACCCAAAAGTACAAAGTCTCGAATATCCATGTTGAGAGTCTTTAGAGGGAGTTTCTCAATAAGGAGAAATTGATTTCTAAGTTGAAAAAGGTTGATGTTCGATTGGAAAGGGGTATTGATTGGTTGTTGCAGGAAGGTATGGCTAGGGTGGTTGATAAGGTTATCAAACTTTCGGAGTTTCTTAACGAGATAAGGAGGATCAAAAACAATTGTTGGTGTGTAGGTAAAGAGTTATGACATGAGGGCATTAGGAATGAGATTTCACATGGCATTCAACGTGGGAGTTTCTAGTTCTACTTTTATCCACATCAGGGGAGTTTTAGAGCCTATTGATCCTTTCATATCTTGTGATTACATGACCCTTTTGCACTTGGATTAGTGCATCCAAGATTGTTGATTTGGGTGGTGATGGAGGTAAGGGTAAGGGTCTTATTCCCGAGTTTGGATGCCTTCGTCCATGCTACCCTTTACGGGTGTGAATTTACTATGTTTCCTTAATGTTTCTTGTGTTTGTTGGGCCATGCGTGGATTTTTTTTTGCTTTTTATTATGGACAATTTATTTTTCTTTGTTGTGTTCGTCTTGCTACTCCTTCCTGCTTAATGCTTTTGAATCATATTTTGGCTTACTTGTCATAGACATCTTCCCTTGTATGTTTATGTGGTTGTTTGATTTTGTGGAATGGGCTTATACTTGTAAAATTTAAATTCCATGTTGGGTAGCTTATCTATCATTGGTTGAAAGGACAAATTTTTCTAGCCAAGTGGAGTCGTGCCTGATGATCCTGCTATCTTGATGTTCTGGGTTGAGAAGCATGATAGTTTAGTAATCTTGAAATCCTTTTAATGATGTCAAGGCATGTCTAATGAGCCTACTGTCATGATTAATTTGTCTTAGAAGCCTAATAATTTGGTAACGGTTGTAATCCTTTTAACCATGTCAAGGCATGCTAATAAGACTGCTGCCATGATGAGTTGGTCTGAGAAGCTTGATAATTCGGTAAAGGGTGCAATTCTTTTAATGATGTTATGGAATGGCTAATGAACCTATTGCCATGATAAATTTGGCTGAGAATCCAGATAATGTGGTAAAGGTTGCAATCCTTTTAACCATGTCGAGGCATGAATATTGAGCCTACTTCCATGTTGAGTTGGGTTGAGAAGCCTGGTAATTTGGTAAAGGTTACAATCCTTTTAACCATGGGAGTGTACATTACAGGGAAAATATTCATTCGTACTTCTTAAAGAAACTAAAGTGCTAATTGGGAGATCAATCCAATTAGTTAATTTTTCTTAGAATGGTAAATGCAAGGTTTACTACAAAATGTTAAAATATGGTGTTCCCAAGTTCTTTAATGCTTCCTTCAATGACTATTCTTCCATGCTATTTTCTTCTTTTTCAGAAGAAATACTCCTTCAGGTGCTATATGTTCCAAGTCGAAACTAAAGTGCTAATTGGGTTATCAATCCAATTAGTTAATTTTTCTTAGAATGGTAAATGCAAGGTTTACTACAAAACGTTAAAATATGGTGTTTCCATGTTCTTTAATGCCTCCTTCAATGACTATTCTTCCATGCTATTTTCTTCCTTTTCAGAAGAAATACTCCTTTAGGTTCTATATGCTATTTTTTTCCTTCAATGACTATTCTTCCATGCTATTTTCTCTCCTCGAGTGTTTCCAGGTCGTAACTTACATTTCAGTGTGTCTCGACTAGTTTATATGGTCCTTCTTATGTAGGACCCATTTCCCCTCATGCTTCAGTGTGGCAGACCTCATTGGCATGAAGCACAAGCTTAACGAGCTTCCTTTCTCTCCCCCTGACATGTTTCTCGTAATAACTTTCAATTTGTGTTTTGTATAATACTTGGTAGAGATTTGCTACTTTTCGTTTTTCCTCTAGCATATAGAGGTAGTGGCATAAATCGTTGTCCGTTACTTTGTGGTTGAAATTTGTAACTCATAGGGATCCCACTAGAAACTCTTGGGGAAGACACTTGTGTCATGGTTGAAATTTGTACCATATCCGTTGGTTTCCATGCAAAGACGTGTGCGCATGTTCGTAACAATTCTATCAATTTCCTCATTGTTGAGTCTGGGAGTTGTGTTTTTATACACACTTTTTGTTCGGGATAGATTCGATTGATGACTTATTTTTCATCTGGTTGTTACTCCTATGGTCATTTGATCCCTCTCTCTATGTCTACTTCCCCCATGATCTGGAAGCACTTGTGTCACGACCGTCCTTCATGTATTGCTATCGTCGAACCGCGACTGTGTGGAATTTGACGAATCCATGGATCTTAGATGGTATGGCTCAAAATTTAGGTAATGTTGGTCTTCCAAGGATAATATTGTGTTCAACGGGTTGGCATACCAAAAAAAATCTATCAAGACCATCTTTTGTCGCATGTTGTCACGACCACATTGGGATAATACTAGTGTTATCCCTAATGGCCAAATGTTATGGCCTCTGAATCCAGTCAATCAGTCGGCCAATGGTTGGATCCCTTCCTTATATTCCCTGGGTAACCCCTTGAAACATTTTCTTTATATTATGTCTATTGAGCTCCCTGTATATATGTACACTCAATGAATCATAGTGTTGTGGATGTATGCTTGAATTGTTAGTTGGTCACTTCCATTCCAGTTTGGTAGTCGGGGATCATCGACAAAGAAACTAGTATTCATCATATTTCTGGTTAGATATTTCGTATTTCCTACATGTGAACCCGAGGCATTTGAGCTAAGACCTCGGAGGGTTCCCGAGGCACCCGGAGTAAGACCCTTGAGGGTTTCCAAGGCATCCTCGGGCTAAGACCTTGGGGAGTTCCCGAGGCACCCGGAGTAAGACCCTGGAGGGTTTCCAGGGCATCCCTATATGTTGTATGCATGACTTATGTGGTATATGTAGCTTTTATAGCTAATATGATATATGTTTATGTGGATTGTGTGTGGGGTAGGCTCTGGGGAACTCACTAAGCATTAGCTTACAGTTTGGTGATTTGTTTCAGGTAAATTTGAGCTTAAGGGCAAGGGCAAGGCTTGATGGCGTGACGTACACTCTCCGACATTTGTTTGATGATACACTCTGCTATTTTCAATAAAAGGTTAATGTTATGAATTTTCAAAAGTAGTAGTTAATGTTACTTCGCATTTTATGGGAATGTTTGGCTAATTTAAAATGAAAATTTTATTTGAAAATTTTGGGTCATTACAAGTTAGTATCAGAGCCTTGGTTTGAGGGATTCAGGCACACCCTCGAGTGTGTCGGGACTCATACTAAGAAAATGGTAGAAATGTTTTCAAAAATAAAAATAAAAGTTAAAACAATTAAAGAATGGAAAAGAAGAGAGTGCAACGCGCGTGATCGGCAGAGCCAAGTAAGTAGTTCCCCAATCTGTTAGCCATGTTATACTGATATTTGAGCTATGATAATCGTATGGATCTTTCTAGGTGTATTCTTTAAAAATTGTATATGGTTAGGAGCTTATAGCCTTAGAAGTGATTTGGCGTTATTTCACGTTCCTTGTCTGTTTGTGGTCCTAGGGTAGAATCTCTTATTCGAAAGTCTATTTGATACTTTTCTATGTATAATTTGCATGCATTAAAGAAACCTATTATGATTGGTATGATTGATGTGGGTAGAGAAAATCTTAGGATCGCCTAGGATTTGAGATATGCGGTAGTCTGTGGGATATGGTTTATTTTGGGATGAATTGGAGTTATCAGGTAGAGCCTTGGGGAAGGTATAGGTAGGTATGCAAGGTAGTATTTAGCCCATACTACTGAAAGCACATGACCTATACCCGAACCAATGTTAGACCTAGAATCTCTAAGGAGGATCGGTGTGGTAGGATCCCCTTTATAGAAATCTTGATCATTATGTTTTACGGTATATCAGTACAGTATGGTGGTGACACGACACGGAGCTTGGGGATTAGGATTGGGATCTGGATCTGGGTTGGGTGATGGTACCAACCATTTGACGAGAGGCTTCGTGAGCTCATCGCAGCTGAGGTTACGAGGGGCTTCCTTGAAACTACCCCAGTTATCTTTGGGACGGTCAAGGAGGGTATGATGAAGATTTTGGAGGAGAAGCTCATGGCATTCAGATTCGAGAATGTGGTGCGTTGGGTTGGGGCCCAAACTCCCTCGTTCTGAGAGTTCAAGGCATACGGGCGCCGAAGTTTTTCGAGGTCAGGGGCCCCATTGTTAGCCGATACTGAATGAAGGACATAGAGAACACCTAACGCACGAGTTCTTCCTCTGATGTAGCAAATGTGGGTTTCGCTTCATGTATACTCAGAGATCGAGCCTAAGATTGGTGGGGAAAGGTGACTAGCCAGGTGGGAGCAGTTGGTGTCGCTGAGATGACATAGGTTGAGTTTGTTAGGCGATCTGATTTGGAGTTTACACCACCTATCGAGTTGTAATGACTAGTGAGGGAGTTTCATGACCTATAGCAGACCACCGAGATTGTGATGAAGATCACCGCCAAGTTTCAGGAACGAGCACTGTTGATCCCATAATATGCTATAGATGAGGATATGAGGCAGATGAAGTATCATTCCATGCTGAGGAATGATATTCATGAGTTTGTGAGTTTTATAGGGTGCAAAACCCTGAATGAGATGTTGGAGAAGGTCTGTGAGTTGGAGATGGAGTTGGACTTCCGCACCAAGCAGAAGCCTGAGCACGCACAGACAGCAGTAGCTCAGGCTAAAATCCTAAGACCTCAGATTCATCAGGTAGGGGTCAGTAGGGCTGGGGCCGATGTGCCAAATGTGGGAGATCACATGGTAGAGTTTTCTGATGGTCGGGCACTGTGTGTTATACCTGTGGTTAGCCGGGTCAGGTGAGCAGGGACTACCCCGAGAAGGGCTTGATTTTCTTTCACTTCAATTACACCGGCCACAAACGGGCCGATTGTCCGATGTTTCAGGGAGTGGGGGGAGCAGTGGCGGTGCCTTCGCCCGTCACCATGTGGATTACAGATGGCCACCCTGCCAAGGCAGATGCTCATGTGGTGAAGAGCCGCACATTTCAGTTGACTACCAAGGAGGCTCGGGCAGCGCCAAACGTCATGTTTGGTATGTGTTTTTATCTTTCCTTCTCTATATTTATTTGTATTGGTTATGTGTATTTTTGTGCTCATGAATAGGTACCTTTTGGTAATGGTATGTCGGCTCACGTTCTATTCGATTCAAGTGCTACCGGATCATTTGTATCTCTTACACTTAGCAAGAAGTTACGAGATGTGTCGGGGACCTTGGAGTCCTCGCTTGAAGTTGAGATTGCAGATGACCGTACCATGAGTATTGTGAGGATGTATTAGGACTATGTCCTTAATGTGCTTGAAGAGAGGTTCGTGTCGATCTAGTCCTGATACTGTTACGGGGGCTGAAGGTGATCGTCAGGATGGACTAGTTGGGGGCTAATGGGGCCAAGATTGATTGTGAGTGCCAGCTTGTGAGGGTTCGAACCCCAATTGGGGGAGAACTAGCTATTCATGGAAAGAGGGCCTCGAATGTGCCAACCCTCCATTCAGCTGCGAGGGCTAGAAGATTTCTTCATCAGGTTTATTCGGGATTTTTGGCATATATCTAAGATACAAGGGTTGGGACTATAAGGGATGTGGGCAGTGTTCCGGTTGTACAGGAGTTCCGTGATGTCTTTCCCGAGGAGTTACCTGGAGTGCCTCCGGAGAGGTAGGTGGAGTTTCACATTGATTTGGTGCCGGGTTCCACTCTGATAGCTAAGGCACCGTACCGACTAGCTCTGACCGAGATGCATGAGCTATTTATGCAACTTGGGGAGTTTGTAGATCGAGGGTTTATCCGTTCGATTAGTTCCCGCAGGGAGCACAGATCCTGTTCGTGAAAAAGAAGGACGGATCACACAGGATGTGTATTGATTATTGAGAACAAACTAACAGTGAAGAACCGTTATCCATTACCGAGGATTGATGATTTGTTCAATTAGTTGAAGGGTGCCTCTTGGTTTTCCAAGATTGATCTTCGGTCGGATACCATTAGACGAGGATCCGGGATGAGGATATACCAAAGATAGCTTTCAGGAATCGGTATGGGTACTATGAGTTTGTGGTGATGTCATTCTGACTCACCAATGCCCCACTATCGCTCATGGATCTCACGAACAGGGTGTGGAGACCGATGTTGGATCGGTCGGTGATTGTTTTTATTGATGATATATTGGTCTATTCTAAGACTAAGGAGCAGCACGAGCAACATCTAAGGGAGCTATTGGAGACATTGAGAGCATAAAGACTTTATGCCAAGTTCTCAAAGTGTGATTTCTGGCTGCGAGGGGTGCAATTTTTGGGGCACATCATCAACCAGGAGGGTATTTCGGTGGATCCAGCAAAGGTTGAGGCATTGATGAAGTGGGAAGTACCAAAGAATGCATCCGAGATCCGTAGCTTCTTGGGTTTAGCGGGATATTATCGGAGATTCATCTAGGATTTCTCCAAGATCACCGTGCCTTTGACCTTCTTGACCAAGCAGAATGTGACATTTCGATGAGGCATGGATCAGCAGTTGGCTTTTGAGACCCTAAGACAGTATGCAAGGCTATAATTTTAGTTCTACCTGAAGGGCTGAATGATTTGGTAGTGTATTGTGATGCATCAATCTCAGGGTTAGGCATGATACTGATGTATAGGGGGCATGTTATAGATTCCGCCTCGAGGCAGTTGAAGCCTCATGAGGAGAATTACCCCACTCACGACCTAGAATTAGGGGCAGTGGTGTTTGCCATCAAGATCTGGAAGCACTATTTGTATGGGGTACAGTGCACTATTTATACTGATCATAAGAGCCTAAAGTACTTGATGGATCAGCAGAACCTCAACATGTGACAGAGGAGGTGGTTGGATGTGCTAAAGGACTATGATTGTGAAATCTTATACCATCCAGGGAAGGCCAACGTGGTGACCGATGCTTTGAGCGAAAAGATGGCGGGTTCCTCGATTGGGAATGTTTATTTGAGGATGACGGTGATCTCTCCATTGTTGGATATAATCAAAGAGGCTTTGGTCAAGGGTGTAAAGAAAGAGAACTAGAGGATGGAGCAGATTTGGGGTCAGAATCCATTGTTTGTTTTGGATAACCGAGGTGTTTTGACACAATGTGGCCGGGTGTAGGTACTGGTAACTGGAGGAGTGAGACAGAATATATTGGAGGAGGCACATAAGTCCAAGTTCTCTATACATCCAGGGTATAAAAAATGTATAGAGACTTGAGACTGAGTTACTAGTGGCCCTGCATGAAGTGGGAGATCTCTTGGTTTGTGGAGTGGTGCTTGTCCTGCCGGAAGGTCAAGGCTGAGCATCAGCGGCCTCATAGAAGGCTCAACAGCTACCCATTCCCATGTGGAAGTGGGAAGAGATCACTATGGACTTGATCATGAAGTTACTGAGGACATCGAGGGGTGTGGATGCCATATAGGTGATTGTGGACAGGTTGATGAAGAGTGCCCACTTTATTCTGATCCCTGAGAGTATATCCACTGAGAAGTTTGCTGATATTTATGTGCGAGAGGTGGTGGCTAGACACAGGGTTCCAGTATCGGTAGTCTCTAATAGAGATGTTCGATATACATCTAGATTCTGGAGGAAGTTCCACGAGGAACTGGGCATTCAGTTGCGTTTTAGCACGGCGTACCACCCCCACATAGATGGCCAAAGTGAGAGGACGATTCAAAAACTCGAGGATATGCTTCGGGAATGTATGTTAGATTTTGTTGGTAGTTGGGAAACATTCCTCCCATTGGCAGAGTTTTCATACAACGATAGTTACCATGCCAATATCGACCGACCTCCGTTTGAGATGCTATATGGTCGGAGATGTAGGAACCCGTTTTGTTGGGGCGATGTTGGACACCGAGTCATGGGGAGCACTAAAGTGGTGATCAAGACCACCGGGTTGATTCAGTAGGTGCGCGACCGACTACGAGTTGCACAGAGCCGTTAGAAAAGCTATGTTGATCGACGACGATCGGATATGGAGTTAAAGGTGGGGGACTTTTTGTTGCTAAAGGTGTCGCCATGGAAGGAAGTCATCAGGTTTTGGAAGAGAGGCAAGTTGGGGCTGTGATATATTGGCCCGTTCAGGATTTTGGCCCAAGTGGGAAAGGTGGCTTGCCGTTTGGATCTTTCGGATGAACTTAGCCAGATACACAACACCTTCCATGTGTCTCAGCTCCGGAAGTGTGTCACAGACGAGGCCACGATCATTTCTCTGGACAACATTCAGGTGGACGTGAGCCTAAACTACATTGAGAGGTTCATTGCAATTTTGGATAAGAAGACCAAGGTTCTTTGGAACAAGGAATTGAAACTTGTAAAGGTGTAATGGCAGCACCGAATGGGCTCTGAATGGACATGGGAGCTAGAGGAAGAGATGCAGGAGCATTACCCCGATCTATTTTCATCTACGGACTTTGAGGACAAAGTCTAGTTCAGGTGGGGGAGAGTTGTAACACTCCAAACCAGGTATTAATTTTGAAGCCCTTGAAATTTTAAATATTTCACAATAATTGCCTTGAGTACGTTGGCCGTACTTCATGAGTACGCTTATGGGACTATGTATGAATGATCGCATAGGGCCAGAATGTACGCTGGGCGTACCAAAGCCTACGCGGGGCGTACGTGTCGGATGTTTAAACCCTAATTTCCAGACTTAAGACATATATAAGCATCCTTATCTCATTTGAGCTTCACCCTAACCAGCCTCTTTCATATTCAAATGTCCCTGAAAACCCTAAAATCATTTAAGAGTGTGTTCTTGAGATTTTGAGTGGTTAAACGTCATCCTTGTTGTGTGTTAGCTACATAGAAGAAGAGGAAACAAGCTTAAATGAGGAAGAGCTTTTAGATCTTGCATTTTGAGTAGTCTAGGAAGCTTAAGGAGGGAAAAAGCTTTCACCTTGGTTATCATTTCCGTTTCTAGAGCTAGGATTTTCTCCTTAGTCCCTTTTTGTGTTCTTAAACCACCTCTTGAGAGTTTGAACAACTCTAGAGCTTAGGGAGGATAGATCTGAAGTTCTTTAGTCCATTCATAGCATAAAAAGGAGTATTGATGGATGTTTTGACCTCATGCATGGATTAAGACTCTTGGAAAGGACTTAACGGGTTGTTGGGAGTATTGGGGACATGCAAAGGAATAAAGTTGCCAGCTTTATGCATTAGGATGTCTTAACGAAATAAGATATAAATTTTAGACGTTAGAACATCGAGTATTAAGCACTTAATGGAAAAGTGCTTAATATGTTTGTACGTTGGGTGTAACTTAGAGTACGCAACGCGTACGACACAGGGACTCATTACGCTATGCATACCAGGGTGGTACACAAGGTGTACACACAGCAAAAGGACTCAGATTTGTTTTGGGCTTGTAAGCCTTTGGGCCTTAATCAGTCAATGGGCCTGGTCACATTTTGAGTTAGTGGGCCAATTTATCTGTTTTGGGACATGGATCCTATGGTTGGGATTATTGGGCCATAAGGCCCATTAATGATTTGGACATGGACTGTCAGCCCATTAGCAAAGAAATACTTTTGGGCCATTGTAAAAAGGACTTGGGATTTGGATCCTTTAATTTGGATTATGTCTGACCTTACCTTGGGATTAATGGTATTATTATTCAACATGGGTGGTCACAGACTGTTAAGAGAGTAGCTTTCGGATTCAGCAGACTAATGTGAGTCTCCTCACCATACTAATAAGTCTAAGGCACCAAGGTCGGCCCATTATTAGTTATGTGATATGCTAGTTGGTTATAGAATATGTGATGTGCTAGTTATTTGTGATACTTACATGAATGACCTCGGGGGTTCCTGAGGCACCTATATGTAAGACCTTGAAGGGTTTCTAAGGCATCCTTAGTAAAGACCTTGGGGGGTTCCCGAGGCATTTGGGCTAAGACCTCGGGGGGTTCCTAAGGCACCTGGAGTATGACCCTGGAGGGTTTCTAGGGCATTCTTATAGGTTGTATGCATGGTTTATGTGGTATATGTAGCTTTTATAGCTAATATAAGTATTTGTGGGGTATGCTCTGGGGAACTCACTAAGCATTAGCTTACAGTTTGGTGATTTCTTCAGGTACATCTGAGCCTAAGGGCAAGGGCAAGGCTTGATGGCGAGACTTGCACTCTCCATCATTTGTTTATGGGACACTCTGATGTTTTAAATAAAATGTTAATGTTATGAATTTTGAAAACAATGGTTAATGTTACTTCACATTAATGGGAATGTTTGGCTAATTTAAAATGAAAATTTTATTTGAAAATTTTAGGTCGTTACAAATATCACACAATACAATCCAGCTTGAACCCACTAACTACGTATCACCTCAATTCATGTATTTGTGTCTAAAATATCCTATCTATTCCTCAAGCTGTAAATACTCACAACCCTCATAAACGTTTCCCACTTATTTTCAAAAACACTTATTTTATGTATCACTCTGAATCCATCCCCATAAAACTTTCTTAACCTCAAGCTAATTTTTTGTTAAGCTCCCAAGCATTCATACGATAAAATAACTGATGTGAATTATGAGCATTTGATTTGGCATGCAGAATTAAGGAACACACAAAGAACATGATGATTTGGGTGTTTAAGAGATGTATTCGACCATGAAAGGTGTTACAAAAAAGTATGAGCTAGATCTAGACAAATAAATAGCTCATATTAACACTCTCAATGTTACATCTCTCAAACACACTTCTACAAGTGGTATCAACGCACCTTATATAGATGTGTTTACATGTCTCTCTCGTCCTCTCTCTCTCTCTCTATCTATCTCTATCTCTCATGTCACAAGGCTACTTTACACATGTAAGTGGGTCTACAAAAGTCAAACCGTTTACAAAGTCATACATGGATAACTTTGTATCCCAACATTCTCCCCTTCAAAGTTAGGAATGGATATGCTTCGCTTCAAATCTTCCAAAATCAAGCAACTTCACGAACCGAGCCTCAAACGTGACACACGTAGAGATGAACTTCAAATCTTCAATTCTTCAATGAATTTTCAATTTGGGTTCTAGAATGTGATACTGTACAATCCAAGCATCAAAAGATAATTAGGAGTTTCCCAATCTCCAAAAAGTTACCCAAGCTTGAGCATAAAAGCACACTCCAAAAATTTTCAATAAGTCCAAACCATCATGAACTGAAATCACATCCAAATCTCCAATCGAATCATTTCATAAACTTCAAATACTTTAGGTCACTTCGGTCTTCAAGTTCGCGTAATATGAAAAATTCAACTTTTGAATTTGCATATCTAAATCTCTCCCCTTTTTATAATCGAAAAATGATTATAAAACCAGAAAGGGGAATGAGAAAGCACTCAATTCGGAAATTTTCTATCCAAAACTCTCCCTTAACACAAGGCATAAACATTTTGCTTAAATTCGGAAATCCAAGAACATTTTCAATTTTCGAATATGATTTATTTACGGACTGCCTTTGACAAATTTCACAAATTTGGGTAGAAATTATCAATTTCTAAATTCTGCAGTGAGCCTGTGTGCTCAAAACAACAAAAAATGTGAAACAGTACCCATTTGCGAAATTGGGCATAAATTGTCAATTCGCATTAACTGCAGGGGTCTGTTTCAAAAATAATCCCATTTTCAGAAGTTTCAGTCCAGTTGCGAAGTTGGATAAATTCTGCTAAGTTTCCGAAACTTTAGTGACTGAATGTGAAACTTCACCCTTTTTCACAAAATATTTTCAACAATATCAAAGTTGGATAAAAATTGTCATTTCGTTAAAATAGCAGGGACCCAATTCGAAAGTTTTATGTTCTTCTTCCAAAGTCACTTCATTGCACAGATAACAAAATCCAACCTCTCACCTCGTTAACAAATCGTTTACATGATAACGACGTGCGGATCCATAGTCTTCGTTAATCAACATCAAAGAAAAAAAATCTCAGGTCCTTCTGTTAGCTACTCGACATCAAGTCGACATCACCCTCTTATTAGCGAACACAATACATCAATACTCAAGGATTCGACCATCGACATCAAAGTATCGACTCTTGACACCAAATCAAGTTGATTTGAACCAAAGTATCAACCAACACACCAAAACAAAATTGCATTCCATACATCGAATGGTCCAACACGTTATCACACAAACATGATTTCGACACCAAGTACTCACAAAGTTCGACTTTTCAATCCCAAAAACTCGTTTAATCCCCAAACATATCAAAATCAACTCCTCTCGATTTAAACCTATATGTCGAAATCAACTTCTCGTTAACAAACAACAAAAGTCCACACCTTCAAAATAAGCCATTGTTGTAGCCATAACGAGTCTTTTAAGTGTCGACATACCTTATTCGACATCAATCGAGATCTAAGACTTCCAAATCGACATCCAAACCATCATTCGAAACCCAAGGCTCCATCTTCCAAATAAAACGTGTTCGAAATCTGTGACAACCCAAGTTGTCCCGTTACATTTCTCCGTTACCGCTAACGGAATATTCCACTGTTCAAAAGTTCCGTTAATTAGAGGGCGTCAATTTAATAAACATTTCCATTTGATTACCTTTAACAAGCCGTTAAGTCGTGATAAAAGGAAATAAAAACACAGGACACACATTTTCATTCATTTGGAAAATGTCAAGTTTTATTATTACGAGCACTAAATCGGGTGCGACCAAAAGCCCCGTTTAACGGCAGTATCGGGTAGAATTCCACCGTGTCCCGACTCAAAACCCTATATAAGGGTGAGTGGAGTCTATTGAAGACTTTTTACACTCTCTCTCAATACTCTCTCTCCAGAACCGTTTACGCCCCGAATCCGCAACCAAACGCTTCCAAATTGTAAGTCCGCTTACCCTAGCCTATTCTAAACGTATTAATTTATGTTTATAGCCCAAAAATCATCCAAGAAGGCACGGTATCAGGAGTTTACGGCCCAAGAACACTCTAGGGCCGTAAACCCCTAAAATGGTGCCAAACATGCCTCTAAACTTGTCCATAAGCTTGGGAATAATTAGGGGATATAGCCTAGGAGTGTTTAAACATTAAAAGGCATGATTTTAGGACTCAAACAAGAAATTACGGCCCAAGCACAAGCTTAGGCCGTAAACTCCTCATAATCATGTCAAAATGTCCCAAATGTGCACCAAACTCATCCTAGGGCTTATTACATAAATTAGGGACTTATCCTCTTGAGTTTAGACACTTGAAACACTCCAAAATGATTTAAAGAAAGGAGTTTACGACCCAATCATTTATCTAGGCCGTAAACTCCCCAAAACCCCCTCAAATGTTGGTTTTAATCACCCAAAATAGCATCAAACTTCATTAGAAATCACTAGAAAGGCATTAGGGGCTTGAAACATCACCAAACTCAATGATTTAGAGTTTATGCCCATAAACTCCTTTAGGAGTTGTTATTAGGCCGTAAACTCCATTATAAGGCCCTTAGGAACCTCAAATCCACTCATGCCCTTTAGGAAAAATGCTTAGAATAATTCAATGAACAAGCTAGAAGCATCAAACACCCAAGAATAGGACCTTGGGAGTTTACGGCCGTAAAATCCCTTAGGTTGGGCTGTAAACTCCTTGTTTGGTCCACGTTGGTGTTTTAAATCCATTTACACACTTGATATGTGAGTATAGCAAAGTCCCACAACTGATAAAAGACCCTTAGCACCCGTAAACGCTACCCGGGACCCCAAACACTCAACCAAAAGTGTTTTCCACTCCTTTGAGTGTGTATAATTGTTTAATTAGTATATTATATGCTAATTGTATGTGAGTATATGTTATCATATGTTAAAATAGGTCCTTGTGTGTGTTCAAGTCCTTGCGTGACCCCGAACGCCCAATCGGCACTTTCGTCGGACCTACTTACACCAGGTGAGTTCATACCCCTGAATGAACCTTTTAAATGCTTTTAAATGTTTTATAGGGGGGGATACAAGTTAAACATGCTAGTTATCATGTCAATCGCATATGATTGATAACCCGCATGCACAAGATTTTACCACTTTACACTGTTTTACCGAGTGGGACACTAAAATGACTTTTACCTGTTTCATAACTTTTACTTATACTGATTTATTCAAATTCATTCTAAACTGGTTTATGAAAGATCCTCTAAGGTTTTAAATGTATTTTACGAAGGAATACAATTTGTGATTTTCTCTGTACATAAAGACTTTTCATTAAAGATTTCCCTTTTCGACGTATACTTTTACTTATAAAATACTGCTGCTTCACTTATACTTATTTTATACTCTGACTCGGTAACACTTTCACTTATACCTAGAGTCTCTTATACTTGATGACGCTTATACTTATTCATGCTCTTACTTAGTGATACGATTTCTCCTTCACTTATACTGGATAACGACTTTACTCCACTTATACTTGATAGACGTTCTTACATCACTTATTGTCGTCTCTGCTTCGTGATACACTTATACTTGGTACGCTTATACTTCATGGTTCGATTATCCCACACTGTACACGTATACTTCACGACTCGGATGTTCCGCTGTACTCTTATACTTCATGACTCAGATGTTCCACTGTACACTTATACTTCATGACTCAGATGTTCCACTGTACACTTATACTTCACCGTATGATACACACTCAAGCGTAGTTAGATGTATGTTTATGCTTGTATAGATGCATATAAATAATGATTGAAGGACTTAGGAAGGCTTGTCCGCCCTATTTCCTTTTCTTCGTTGAGATGTGGTCTGGTGGGATCGGATGTCCATCTGAAGGTCGTTCGATTCATTAGTTATATATTACGTATACGAGCATAGACATACGAGTTTTCTTCAGTCAATTCAGTTAAGAGTCTATACCTCTAGTCTACACTTACAAAAGAAACCCACTCCCTCCTAGTAACACACTATCCTCTATTTGGGATGCATCTTCGGGACGCGGCCTTCTCCGTCGTCTAGTTGGTAACTAGAGTCTCCTGTAGGGAGAGCGGACATTGTGTGTATAGGCCTATACGGGATTGAAAACCCTGCACCCTGACTGCTAGCTACAGTCCACGGCCTACCAAGCCAAGGGGTAACAAATGTCACATTATATAGATGCTTGTAGGGCGTCTAGTACTCTACTCAGTATGGTTACGAGTATCCTGGGTTGCCTTATAATTCATGGCTTTAAGGTAACAATATTTCGTCAGCGATTTACACTGTATGCTGATGTCACCTTTTTCAGAGTCACAATGTTTTGACCTTGCTAGATGTATCTTTCATTTGATACCGTCTGGGGTCTGTTATCTCTGTTTGACCTTACAAGATGTATCTTTCATTTGATACCGTCTGGGGTCTGTTATCTCTGTTTGACCTTACAAGATGTATCTTTCGTTTGATATCGTCTGGGGTCTGTTATCACTGTTTGACCTTTCAAGATGTACCTTTCATTTGGTATCGTCTGTGGTCTATCTTCACTGTTTTGACCTTGCGAGATGTACCTTTCATTTGGTATCGTCTGCGGTCTGTCTTCATTGTTATGACCTTGCAAGATGTACCTTCCATTTGGTATCGTCTTCGGTCTGCGTTCACTGTTTTAGACCTTACCAGTTGTACCTTTCATTTGGTACCTTCTGGGGTCTGTTTCTCCATTTGTTAGACTAAACCAGGCGTGTCGTTAGTTCGATACTTTCCTGGAATCTATGACTCTTTTGCCTTAGTCAGCAGTCCTCACTGCTGAGGCATATGTTATTCCCTGATGCCTCTGCTTTCTTTAATAATCAAATTCAGTATTTTGATATTATTAGCAATTTAGGGAAACTTCTTCTTACCACATTACACTGACCAGTCTTCGTAGAAGGCTGCTTTTATTAAAGAAAATATAGGATTTTCTGGAAAGAACACTAATACACTGAAATCATTTAAACTACTGCTTCATAAAGTTATTTGACTAAATGACATTGAATACTTATTAACTCACCAGCATTGTAAAAATGCTGATACTCGCTTTTCAAATAACTTGTATTCTCAGGTTAGCATTAGACAGGTACATCGCCGGAGCTGTGGATGAAGATAGCTTAGTACCTCGCTGTATTTATTCAATTACTTGTATTACATTAAATTGTTGTAATGTAACCTTGTAAAACTACTACTATTAATGCAATGTTTTGTTGTACTTTGATTACTATAATGCATGTGTTGTGATACTTGACATGACGTCATCCACCCCAGAACGTTTCCGCCGTTCCGGTTTTGGGGTGTGACAGATTGGTATCAGAGCATTGTTTATAGTGAGCTAAGTATATCAATTCATAAAAGATATACAACCTATAAATACAAAAGGGATAAAACACTCTGACCAAGAATTATACTTTAAAATATAACCATATTTTACCAAAGTGTAATAACATCCAGAATCTAAACACTCGAACACAAGTATCACAAGAAGAACAAGAATAAAAGTCTTCGGATGTTGAGCACTCCAGACAAATCTGGGCAGTTATGTAATCGTAAGCTGGAATAAATGTAACCTGATCAACTACCTTTATTCGAGATGCGAAGAACGTGTGCTCAGGAGTGATTGTGGTGTGCAACAGGTCTGAAACTTACCAACTAGGATTTGCTAGAGCCAAACATAAAGTTAAAATACTATAGGAGTATTTTAGAGCGCTAAAAGATTCACACTAAACCTAGAATTATAATTCAAAGATGAGAACCCAACAAGAATTAAAAATACCATAGGGGTATTTAGGATACATAGATAACCTGGTGTGAGAACTAAAAGATCCTTATTGATATACCTACAACTACAGAGGGTGTACTTCTAAGGTTTTATATAATAAGGATCCCATAGGCTAAGAATGTGTGGTTTCGCTCTATTTCCTTTTTCTCGTTGGGATGTGGTCCTAGAGTAGTATCACGTATTCGAAGGCCTATCGGATCTAAGCTATATATGATTTGTATACCCTGTGTAATCGTAGCAGGACTCGATATGGATCATCCAGCGAAATGTTAATAATCTGGTAGGATTCTTTAGACATTTCCGTTCTCGCACGAACCCTGTAGAAAACCCTACTCGCTTCAGTGCATAACAGAAGAGTTGAATTCGACCCTGAAGAGGTTCATTGAGGAGATTTCCTGTTCGAAAATAAATGAACTGGGTCGAGACTATTGAATACACCAAATGCCCGTGTTGTTTTAGGGACAACGGTGAGAAATTTTCCTAAACTTCGGAGATTCCCAGTCATCCATCATGAAGTGATGACACCCATAGTCGGAGTCAGAAGGAAGGCGGAGTAGAAATTCAATATGTCCATACGAGAGGAGAATCCTAGGAAACTACCCGAAGGAAACCAACGCCGATTCCAGTCAAAGACACGAGGCAGACCGAGGGAGCCAGTACATGGAACCCGAGAATTGTCTTTTCCTTGTGTTCGTCACGCTAATACACCCTTAAAATAATACAATTTAGTGAGTTAGTGGTTACACTGCTCACGCTATGTGTTAGGTAAATCACCTTGTTCCCGTTGCCAGTAATACACTAAGAGCGGATCCCCACACCTCTGTGAGGTTGTTTAGCCATAAGCCCTCATGAGCCTCTCTTTCCGCAGCTTCGTTCCGAACTGTTCTCAAATCTCTCCAGGCCGGAGAGTGAAACCTTTCTCAGTATAAAGGTAACTTAGTAGGAACGACTCGCATCTTATGGCCTTTTTCTGATACTCATACATTCACTTCGATTACCAGGACTACATCATAGGGATGTAGGTCGACACTCAGACAACCAATACCCGAGGCACGGGAAAAATATTATGCCTAATACGTTCAGGACAGAAACGTCCATGGTTAACCATCGTCTCTCATTACCTTGTATTCCTTTCCGTGTAGGAAAAACCATGCCACCGAAGAAGCGTAACCAATCCACAAGCAAGAAACCTACTCTCCTATTTGATGAAGCTACGTTCCAAGCTGCAGTTTCAGCAGCCGTAGCAGCTGTCATGGCTCACCTGAATGCTAACAACGCCAATGTTAGCAAGGTGCCCGTTGGAAATTCCAATCCTGACAATAGACAACATCAACCCACACTTCCATACTCAGCCACCCACGAACCTCAACCGAACCCACTAAAGAGGAAACTCGAGATAGAGGAGGGAAGTACCTCGGCTCAAGGACCTTCCGATGGGCAACGAGCTGAGGCAGTCTGTACCCCTGCCAACCCTTCCCTCCCGACTCCAAGAAGACCGTATCTAGGAGACCTTCCCCATTGCAGCAAGTGCAGCTACCATCATCATGGTGCCTACCGGGAACTCTATTGTGCTAGGTGCCACATGAAGGGGCATACTGCTCGTGTATGCAGAACTCCGGTGGAACGTATAACAGCAATCGCCAATGCGGCGGCCACACAGGTTTGCCGCCTATGTAGCGATTTTGGACACTTCAAGAAGGACTGCCCAACCGAAGGAAAAGACAAAGACACAGAAGGAGCCTGACACTACTGCTTAGGGAGAAACGTCAAGGAACTCGGTAGATTTTTGGTACGACTCTCGATCTCAAATAACTAAGCTAAGAACAATAAAAGACTAATTCAAATGCAAATTCTTTCCAGTAAGGCGAAAGTCGCAGCACTGTTATAAAATTTAAAATTCATTAGGTAAAACTATAGTGGCTAAACATATACGTTACGGCCATGTATATTTAAGATGGACAGACCTAGAGTGAGCGAACGCCGCCTCATCTCCTATTCCTCGTTTGGTTGTGGATTTAGGGCGGGGTCGCTCAGTCAACAGTCCTCCCCACCTTAAATATACATGACTAGTATATGTGAGGCAATTATAAAAATGCCTCGTGAGAATCCGTTCATGAAAAGATACTCTATTCGGAAACACTTAGAACTCTCTATAGCTCCGCGTCGACTCTATCGGTCCAAGTATCCGCGGTAGTGATACGTAGGATGAAACCCGAGACGCCTCGAACTGGTGTGCCTGTTCGGCGCATGACTCTATCGATCTTCACTTTATATCATGTCGGAGTGTGCCAACTTCGACGATTCTATTGATCATGGTTTGATATCGTGCAACCGTGTGTAAATCCTTAAGTGCTGTGTAAAAAGAACTTTCTCCATAGCCATATCGGCAAATAAAGGTTCTTCCGAACCTGAACCTAACACGAATAAATCAACCTAATACGATCCGTCAATCGTCCCTCTTATCTCAAACCTTTCGAAGTACCCAAGGGAGGGTACCATACACTGTTGACCGACCCCTCGTAGTCAGATGAACACCGAAGCGAAACACACTACAAGATACTCTAGATGACGATAACCAACTGAAGCAGACTCCGTAGATTCCCTCGAAAAACCCTTCGCACCTCGCACATCAAGTTCGTGAACCTAGAGAATAGAACTCATGAGACTGACCGCTATAATCAGGTATATGCATAAGGGCGGCATATAATTGAGATCAAAAAGATTAAAGGTGTGTGTTTCCTCCCTATTCCCTGTTCCTCGTTGGGTTGTGGGTTTGGGGTGGAGTCGCACAGCTGAGCGTCCCGCCGACCTCAACTGTATACTGCTCGCATACACGCGGTATTTGCGGTTAGGCTTAGTATGAGCTCTACCACGGACCTCTTAGCAAAACACCTTCACCATATTCCATAACATAGGACCCGAAGTCAAGAAAATCACTACGGGTTGAACTCTTAAAAGTTCCGAGTGAGAAGACTCTATACTCACTAGATTTAACCTAGACCGAGAAAACCCAGAATCTCCTGATGAGTAGTTGTAGTATATGCCCGCACTACTCCGGCACTTCGTCCACCTCGTTATAGACAAGTGGTGCCTATCATCCTATACCCTTATGCATGGAGGAAATCGTCGTCGCCCTGTAGACGATGGAATACATTCTCCGAAGAGGACACTAGAATGTCGAGAACCACAGGATAACCTTCGCAGCCAAGAATACTTGGTAAAGTGCAAACGTAGTTGCGTTAAGCCTCGTGACCCTGATCCCGAAGAGATTATAGACTTGACACCAGCCCTGGTGTTAGTCGAAGGGTTATGCAAGAGCACGCACTTTCCACGATAGAATAAACCACAGTCTTGGAGATTCATTGGACTGTTATGTGTTCCACGAATACGATCTCACGCAGAGATAATAGAACTCCCTCTCGAGATAGTCCAACACTCGTTAGGTGAAACCCTATCTCCTCGACCCTCAAGGTTTCCGTATCTCAAGCTTCGTTAGTGTAGGTTCAATTGGCACAAGCGCGAGATAGACACTCTATAGCAAACCGATAACCATAGTCACGCAACCCACTCAACGATCTAGAAAGTCTCTATCAGCCAGTTGAAAGAAAACACGAAACCAAAGACCACCTGAGCTTCCTAAGGACTAACCTGAAGAACTACACATCCAGTACAAGTGAGAACGTTAGGAACTTCGTAATGGCGATCACGCCAGTGTTGATCTTGCCACAGAAGTACACTAAGTTCTTAGTACTGAAAAGCTCTACCCCTTTCCGAGAGCTTAGGACCATCCGAGAATCCTCATGGAGACATGGTCCGACCCTTTTCAGGCCGCTACTACTTTCGGATATACCACAAATTTCACGTTCGATCGACTCACTTCTTAGACTTGATACGGGAATTCCCGACAACACTCTTCATGCCTCACTCATCCTGATAGAATCCATTGAGAACTCTAACCTTGTAGATACACCAGTTGGAACCCACTAGCTACACAAGACGAAATCCGCATCCCGTATGCGAGGGTCTGTTGAAATGACAAACACAAACCAGAGATCACTTGGGAATGCGAGAACAACCACATAGGAAGTACTCTCTTACCTCTACTTGGCCATTCATACCTACTTCCTTGCCAAGATCTGAATTTTGGGACGAAATTCCCTCTAACGGGGGGATGATGTGACAACCCAAGTTGTCCCGTTACATTTCTCCGTTACCGCTAACGGAATATTCCACTGTTCAAAAGTTCCGTTAATTAGAGGGCGTCAGTTTAATAAACATTTCCATTTGATTACCTTTAACAAGCCGTTAAGTCATGATAAAAGGTAATAAAAACACAGGACACACATTTTCATTCATTTGGAAAATGTCAAGTTTTATTATTACGACCACTAAATCAGGTGCGACCAAAAGCCCTGTTTAACGGCAGTATCAGGTAGAATTTCACCGTGTCCCGACTCAAAACCCTATATAAGGGTGAGTGGATTCTATTGAAGACTTTTTACACTCTCTCTCTATACACTCTCTCTAGAACCGTTTACGCCCCGAATCCGCAACCAAACGCTTCCAAATTATAATTCCGCTTACCCTAGCCTATTCTAAATGTATTAATTTATGTTTATAGCCCAAAAATCATCCAAGAAGGCATGTTATAAAGAGTTTACAGCCCAAGAACACTCTAGGGCCGTAAACCCCTAAAATGGTGCCAAACATGCCTCTAAACTTGTCCATAAGCTTGGGAATAATTAGGGGATATAGCCTAGGAGTGTTTAAACATTAAAAGGCATCATTTTAGGACTCAAACAAGATTTTACGGCCCAAGCACAAGCTTAGGCTGTAAACTCCTCAAAATCATGTCAAAATGTCCCAAATGTGCACCAAACTCATCCTAGGGATTATTACATAAATTAAGGACTTATCCTCTTGAGTTTAGACACTTGAAACACTCCAAAATGATTTAAAGAAAGGAGTTTATGGCCCAAGCATTTATCTAGGCCGTAAACTCCCCAAAACCCCCTCAAATGTTGGTTTTAATCACCCAAAATAGCATCAAACTTCATTAGAAATCACTAGAAAGGCATTAGGGGCTTGAAACATCACCAAACTCAATGATTTAGAGTTTATGCCCGTAAACTCCTTTAGGAGTTGTTCTTAGGCCGTAAACTCCATTATAAGGCCCTTAGGAACCTCAAATCCACTCATGCCCTTTAGGAAAAATGCTTAGAATAATTCAATGAACAAGCTAGAAGCATCAAACACCCAAGAATAGGACCTTGGGAGTTTACGGCCGTAAACTCCCTTAGGTTGGGCTGTAAACTCCTTGTTTGGTCCACGTTGGTGTTTTAAATCCATTTACACACTTGATATGTGAGTATAGCAAAGTCCCACAACTGATAAAAGACCCTTAGCACCCGTAAACGCTACCCGGGACCCCAAACACTCAACCAAAAGTGTTTTCCACTCCTTTGAGTGTGTATAATTGTTTAATTAGTATATTATATGCTAATTGTATGTGAGTATATGTTATCATATGTTAAAATAGGTCCTTGTGTGTGTTCAAGTCCTTGCGTGACCCCGAACGCCCAATCGACACTTTCGTCGGACCTACTTACACCAGGTGAGTTCATACCCCTGAATGAACCTTTTAAATGATTTTAAATGTTTTATAGGGGGGAATACAAGTTAAACATGCCAGTTATCATGTCAATCGCATATGATTGATAACTCGCATGCACAAGATTTTACCACTTTACACTGTTTTACCGAGTGGGACACTAAAATGACTTTTACCTGTTTCATAACTTTTACTTATACTGATTTATTCAAATTCATTCTAAACTGGTTTATGAAAGATCCTCTAAGGTTTTAAACGTATTTTACGAAGGAATACAATTTGTGATTTTCTCTGTACATAAAGACTTTTCATTAAAGATTTCCCTTTTCGACGTATACTTTTACTTATAAAATACTGCTGCTTCACTTATACTTATTTTATACTCTGACTCGGTAACACTTTCACTTATACCTATAGTCTCTTATACTTGATGACGCTTATACTTATTCATGCTCTTACTTAGTGATACGATTTCTCCTTCACTTATACTGGATAACGACTTTACTCCACTTATACTTGATAGACGTTCTTACATCACTTATTGTCGTCTCTGCTTCGTGATACACTTATACTTGGTACGCTTATACTTCATGGTTCGATTATCCCACACTGTACACGTATACTTCACGACTCGGATGTTCCACTGTACTCTTATACTTCACGACTCAGATGTTCCACTGTACACTTATACTTCATGACTCAGATGTTCCACTGTACACTTATACTTCACCGTATGATACACACTCAAGCGTAGTTAGATGTATGTTTATGCTTGTATAGATGCATATAAATAATGATTGAAGGACTTAGGAAGGCTTGTCCACCCTATTTCCTTTTCTTCGTTGAGATGTGGTCTGGTGGGATCGGATGTCCATCTGAAGGTCGTTCGATTCATTAGTTATATATTACGTATACAAGCATAAACATATGAGTTTTCTTCAGTCAATTCAGTTAAGAGTCTATACCTCTAGTCTACACTTACAAAAGAAACCCACTCCCTCCTAGTAACACACTATCCTCTATTTGGGATGCATCTTCGGGACGCAGCCTTCTCCGTCGTCTAGTTGGTAACCAGAGTCTCCTGTAGGGAGAGCGGACATTGTGTGTATAGGCCTATACGGGATTGACAACCCCGCACCCTGACTGCTAGCTACAGTCCACGGCCTACCAAGCCAAGGGGTAACAAATGTCACATTATATAGATGCTTGTAGGGCGTCTAGTACTCTACTCAGTATGGTTACGAGTATCCTGGGTTGCCTTATAATTCATGGCTTTAAGGTAACAGTATTTCGTCAGCGATTTACACTGTATGCTGATGTCACCTTTTTCGGAGTCACACTGTTTTGACCTTGCTAGATGTATCTTTCATTTGATACCGTCTGGGGTCTGTTATCTCTGTTTGACCTTACAAGATGTATCTTTCATTTGATACCGTCTGGGGTCTGTTATCTCTGTTTGACCTTTCAAGATTATCTTTCGTTTGATACCGTCTGGGGTCTGTTATCACTGTTTGACCTTTCAAGATGTACCTTTCATTTGGTATCGTCTGTGGTCTGTCTTCACTGTTTTGACCTTGCGAGATGTACCTTTCATTTGGTATCGTCTGCGGTCTGTCTTCATTGTTATGACCTTGCAAGATGTACCTTCCATTTGGTATCGTCTTCGGTCTGCGTTCACTGTTTTAGACCTTACCAGTTGTACCTTTCATTTGGTACCTTCTAGGGTCTGTTTTTCCATTTGTTAGACTAAACCAGGCGTGTCGTTAGTTCGATACTTTCCTGGAATCTATGACTCTTTTGCCTTAGTCAGCAGTCCTCACTGCTGAGGCATATGTTATTCCCTGATGCCTCTGCTTTCTTTAATAATCAAATTCAGTATTTTGATATTATTAGCAATTAAGGGAAACTTCTTCTTACCACATTACACTGACCAGTCTTGGTAGAAGGCTGCTTTTGTTAAAGAAAATATAGGATTTTCTGGAAAGAACACTAATACACTGAAATCATTTAAACTACTGCTTCATAAAGTTATTTGACTAAATGATATTGAATACTTATGAACTCACCAGCATTGTAAAAATGTTGATACTCGCTTTTCAAATAACTTGTATTCTCAGGTTAGCATTAGACAGGTACATCCCCGGAGCTGTGGATGAAGATAGCTTAGTACCTCGCTGTATTTATTCAATTACTTGTATTACTTTAAATTGTTGTAATGTAACCTTGTAAAACTACTACTATTAATGCAATGTTTTGTTGTACTTTGATTACTATAATGCATGTGTTGTGATACTTGACATGACGTCATCCACCCCAGAACGTTTCTGCCGTTCCGGTTTTGGGGTGTGACAAAATAAGCCTTTTTACCCAAATCAAGTTCGATATTAAGCCATTTGATTTCCAAATCATGTTCAAGAAGCGAACATAAAAAGAACTCACTATATTCGACATCAAGAACACAATCCCAATCAATTTTGAAATACAACACGAATTCAAATTTGACATCCACAACCCATGCTCAACTTGTATCAAACGATTTCAGCCTCCAGTTCATAGAATCACACTTGAAAATCCGAGTTTGACTTTTAAAAATTGAAGGTCAACAAAGACAAAATTGATGAATCTAACATCAAATTTCATATCAAAAAGTGTTTGTTCAACCGTTCTTCATCTCCTTCAACTTTTCTTGACCATATTCATCAAAATCAAGGAAGAAATTGATGATTTCTTAGCTTCAACTTGATCATAATCGATTTGTAATAGAACAAAACTAATTTAATCAATTCACAAAGTTTTGAATCACAAGCACAAATCAAATATTAGGAATGAAGGAACAAAAACAAAACGTATTAACACTATAATCAAAAATCGATTTATGAGCATTTGTACGTTCGTGAGAGTAGATGATGAATAGATTCCGAATCAAATGTATTTTGATGGTTTGTGGGCTTACATCATGAAGATATCAGATCGATTGGTATATGGGCTCAAAAAATTACATGAACAGTAATGAATCATACGGTTGGGTTTAATTTGTTTGGTTCGAAAATTTGAATTAAACTCTTCATAATCGAAGGAACAGTATCAAATATTTGATTTAACTCATTTAGAATTAAATTTGGATTCAAATGAGTAATTGCAAAAATGTAAGAGTCGAATCGAACACATGGATATTGGATTGGATTGGGTTTGACCAATGAAAAAATTATTGGATCATAATAAGTGGGTTTTAAAAAAAAACAACTTGATCCAACGTGTCAAAATGATCAAAAATTCAAGAACGCAAGCGCGAATCAAAGAGATTTAGAGGGATCATTGAGAGACTCACCATAAACATTCCAATTGTGTTGAATGTCGCCAAATCGAGAACCATTTCTTCAAAAATCGCTTTGATCTTCGAAGACCCACTCTGATAGTAATTGTAGTGGTGTTAATTATGATGACATGTGAGGAATTAGAAAAGATCTAGTGAATCATCATAAAAAATCAAGAACACATGAAGTAAATAAATATGGGTTTAGCTCTCATTAGTATTAATAGAAAGAGTACAAATGAGTCTTGCAATTTCTCTCTCTAAACTAATGCTCTCAAAGTGTTCATTAGATAAAATGAGTCTCACTCACTTCCTTATAAATGAAAGATAACTCATTACACACATACAAAGGGGTAAGCCCTCGTGAGATCCAAGAGAACAATCAATAACTTTATGCTCTTCAATTTCACTAATATTGTTAGAATCATCTTCAATATCATCGTAATTGTTTTGAAGATCAATTTTCGAATACTTGGTTTTTTTCAAAATCTTAATTTGTTCGTCTTTGGTCAAGGTGTCATTTACAATATCAACTAATTCATTAGCATTCAAACATTCATCAATTTTTACTATTCCATATGCATATCTATTATCTGGAAATTTATCAAAACCAACAATTTTTTGTTCACAATCATAGGAAATATAATCAATTTTGTCCCTCTTGAATGCTAAAAAGGGAAAAAGTTCCCTATGTTTTTCTTTGCTAATGTCCGAAGAATGATGCAAAGCTGTCAATTTTCCGTACAATTGGTTTGCAAAGTTACAATAGAAATTTTGTTGTTTTAACATAAGTTTAACATCTGCATTAAGACTATCCCTACCACACATCAAATTTGTGATTTGTATATCTAAGTATTCGATTTTTATTTTCTTCGAAACTAACACCTTCTGGATTTCTAAGAGTTGAGTATTTGACTTCTTAGCCTCATTACTAGTAGAAATAAGTAAATCATTAATTTAAGTAACGGCTGCATTAAACTCATATAAAATTGAATCATATGCACTTAAAGGAAGATTAAAATATTGTAAAATAGAACGTACCTGAGAATTCATTGGAGATTTATGCGAAGATGTTGACACAAAGCACTTTCCGGTTATCTTTTCTTCTTCTCCTTCGTCATGCACTGCACACATAGCCCCATGTGTAGGGTTTCTCATCTCTTCATTATCTGAGTCTCACGACCAAATTTGATACGTGCCATCTTCCTCATCTACACCCTTAGCCACCAAAGACAAACCGTTTTCTTTTGCACGAACTTCTTTTAGCCTTTCCACATAATACACTTCATCATTCACTTTGTTCTTCTTCTAATCACGCTTACGAAGCATGCAATGAGATGTCATATGATTCGCCACATTGCAATAATGGCAGTCGAATCCAACATCACCTTTAAGCTTTTTCTTTTTTTTTTCCTCTTTATCACGAACTTCCTTCTTTTCTTCCTTCTCATCACCTCCAGTTTTCCCAACAGCACTTCCTTTCACTTCACTATTTTTCGACCTTGTATTGAATTACTTCTTAAAGAATATTAATATGAAATCATATTATTTAATTAGTAGTGATCTAGAAATAATTTGGAATTAATTTTGTGATAAAAATAGACTAATTAAATATATGAGGATTGATTATGTAAATCATTCATTCTTATATATGTGGGCTTGTGATCCATCGTCCTTCGTGTTGGGCTTAACCCATGTGGTAACTCATAGATACTCCATGGAGGTTAAAATCCATGGATCATGAAAGAAATGGAAATTCATTCACATTAGGGTTTACATGGTGTAACCCTAATGAGCCACACTATATAATGGATCCCATGGTTCATGAAATGGCACTAATGGATAGACATAGTGAAGGCAAGGGCCGATTTCATAGGGAGAACTGAAGTCTCCTTTCTTCTCAAGTTATTCCATTTGTTGGTGGTTCTATGTGATTCCATTTGAGGCTTTCACACTATTGGAGCTAAGCTCTTATAGGTTTTAGACTTCAAGCTCCATCAAAAGGTATGTCATCTAACTAAACTTTCGTAGTATAGTTGCTCCATAATATGCTAGTTAGGATGATGCTTTCAAATTTGGTATATTCACTTGTATAATAGTGAAAACATAGATTCAAGGCACATCGGGTTGCATGCACACCATAGGAGTGTTAGAATGCTCAAAACCCATCACTATCATATATTAGTCTTTAACAAACTGACCATACGACTCAAGAAGTGACTGAAGAACCAAGTTAATAGCCAAATTTCTCGTGAAAACGACACCCAACATTCATAGCCTATCAACATGCAACTTCATCTCCAAGATCTGAGCACATACAAACTTTCCATCTTCGTGTTTGCTTGCCAATAGGGCTTGAGTGAGCTTGAACTTTTCAAGTCGACGAACATGTGGGTAAGGGAGAATTATTGGAGGAAGTGGAAGAACAGAAGTATGATTTCTAGGAAAATCATATTCATGAGGAAAACTTTTTCCAAAAGATTCGGGGGGGGGGGGGGTGGACCATAGTTGTCAGAACTAGACATCTACAAGTGAGAAACTCAAGTTTAGTTGATTTAAGTCCTTAATATAACACCCAAATGAAATATTAGGGCTAGGACCCAACACAATAATACACAATTTGGAATAGGGATGCCGTAATCCAATTGCAAACAACTATTGCTAGGTAAATGACGATTTACCAATTACACCATGAAAAAGAAATTTTAAATGAATTAAGTTTTAAATGAAACTCCTAGATATTTTATGATTCATTGAACTTTTCAATGACATGTTTAATCTTGATTATGCCTTTCAAGTTTGTGACTGGGATACCGAGGATCACAAACAAGGTGTGAATAACAATGAAAATTAGCTTGGTACTCTCGATGTCATTAATTACCTAATCAATGTGCCGGTTAGCCATAGACGCTCCATTGATCAATGATAATCTACGAGAAACCCATTGCCATCCTTCATCAGTCCATATTAGTGTGGCGGTTAACCACATGCGCTGCACTAGCTGACTAATAAGGTGCGATGTGCAATTTCATGGATTAGCATCAAATTCACATTTTTCCCAAAGTAACCAAGATTGGGAATTTATAAAAGGTTTAGTTAGTTTATACTTCATAATACATTTAATGAATTCTTTTGTCCTATGCTACCCGTTCGGCTAACGACCCTCCACTAGTCAAGAGTGCGGTGGGTAAGAGTCGATACCCATTGAATCGCCATTTTATAGGCAATTTCCTTAAACACCCCTTATAGACCAGCTTCGTGAATGAGACCTACTAACGGTAAGACTGACTTTCAACTTATACATATATAATATATTAGACTTTTAATGTTATATAGTATAAGGGTATATTTTATATATTTAAAATACTAGGTGCTTTAAACTATAAATTAGACTTTTACTTTAATTAAATTTAAAACCTACTATTATGGATTTATTAATTCTCTCTTTTAATTAGACACTTAAATAATTCAATAAACTCCATAAGGGTGTAACTTGAACTATTCAAAGCATCAAGGTTCAAAATACAAAAATTCAAAATTAAACTATTTAATTAAAATTTTAGTTTATAAAACCAAGAGTTGCATCTTTTGAAATCTTTTCAAATTACTAGATGTTTTAGAATTCGATGTTTCATAAAAGATACTTTTCAAATTCCAAAACTTGAGGGGAAGTTTTGTAACTCTTCAAACCTTTTGACTCAAAAACTTGATGGCAAGTTTTGTAACTCCTTTAAAAAAAACTTTTGAATTCCAAAACTTGACGACAAATTTTATAGTTCTTCAAAACATTTAGATCAAAATTTTAAACTAATAAAATAATCATATTTTTTTTTAATCTTTTACCAATTTGACCTAATGCAACTCTTGTAGCAAGATAATTTAAAATAAAAATATTACAAATAATTAGCTTTATCATATAAACTAATAATCATCTTAAAATTTTAACTATTATATTTTAATTGGATGAGGATGATCACTACCATATCATAGAAAACGGATTTTATGATGCAAAACAATTTGTGGTAATGAACCTAATCCAATTCTGGCCAAAAACCTTGTAAACTGCCAGCTGGTGATCTAACTCGTCGAGTCGGATATTGGACTCGTTGAGCTCATCACCAAATCACCCAACTCGACTAATTGGACACGTCGAGTCCACTGTCCAGACAATAATGTTTTAGTTTTTTCAACTTTGAACGATTAAGCAAATCATCAATATAACAGAAAAAACCTATGTCTCTGATATCACTGTTGGTTTTTTAGTACTATAACACTCATATGGTGCACATACAACCCTAATGCTCTGGATCTAAGATTTCTCTAGTTATACATGCAACAAAAATTATCCAAAGCATGAAACCTATAACTAGCATACAACATAGATATTTGAAACACAAAAACTAATTAGAAGAATACCTCTTAGTTGTAGCATGTAGAATTTGGACTTTCAAGAGCTTAGCACCCCAAGTGTGATGCCTCAAACAAGTCAAAAACATCATGAACAAGTAGAGTATAATGAGAGAGAGGCTATGAGGCACAACATTGGTTAGGGTTCTTGATGTAACTCTTGGGTCCTGATTTTGGAGCTAAGTGGTTACACTTATAGTGTGAAATTCCTAGAGTTTCAACTTGTAAACCCTAATCCACTCCCTTAGGCCTTTAATCCAATAATCCATATGATAAACCCTTTGGACTAAAGCTTCATGGACTCCACAAAGATTTAGTCCACATAATCAACATGGATCATTAGCCCAAACTATAAGTATATGTGATTTACTTAATCAATCTCTGTTAATATAATTCGTCTCTTTTGATCACTAACTTAATTCCAAATTAATTCTTGATCAATACTAATTAAATAATCTAAATTCTCAATTAATATATTATACTTATAAAATATTAATAAATCACAAAAAACCTCTGTCTCAAAATCCATCCTATTAAATTGTTTTGCTGAAGGCAACCCGAAATGGACCATGCTACTCTCGGGTCAAGTACATACAAATTATAGTTATGGGTTTAGACACCTAATCTAACAATTTCTCTTTATATTTTATGAGGTGTTATAAACCAACTTATATGTATTATTCAAGGAAAAATCTTGAAGTAACTAGAGTATCACTCAAAACTTGATTTCGGAACGAAGTACGACTTATCCTTTTGATTTAACAATTTCAGCAATTCCCGATTCCTCTTCTTATCCATACAAGTGCACTAAGGTGTTTTAGAGGATCAACTGTGACATGATTCCAAAATTAATAGGATGACCATAAAACATGATATTAAAGTACTCTCCTTTCCTTTCAGATTGGAGAAACCTTTTATCTTTCTGCCTAATTGATTCTTGTTATTCGTTCTGCTATACATTGAAAATTTTTCAATGATTCAAAATTACACTTAATCTTGTATGCATAACCATATTTACTAGACTTTCATTAAATCATGACGAATAGACTTTATCGTCCTTTATGGTGGATCTGACGAGTTCACATCAATGTGTACTATATCCTTTAGTCATTCACTTGACTCACATACATATGCGAACAAGGAATTATTCCCAATTTTCCCAAATACCAAGATTTTCATACATTATATAATTCAAATTACATGATTCAAAGTTTATGTCCAATTCAAACTTAGGCGATGAGAATCTTTCCTTAGTTAGAAAATTATGACATTACCACAATCGATATAACTAAGAATAGAACCATTTTCAATAATGCTATCAATAGAAACATAGAAACAATAATTTTCACAAATGTCATTACAAGGAAACATAAAATAAGATAAAATCAAAATTTTCATTATTCATAAAAAGCGGAAAACTTGTCCTTACAATGCAAATTCAATTAAAAATATGTTACTAAATATTCCTAAGCAATCTATCAAAACTCCTAAGTAGCAGCTCAAAAATCTGATCATCGAACCATGCGATCGAAATCCATCTCTTCGCAACTAGACTCAACTTACTCTTCCTTTAATCTTCCTATCTTTTGTTTGATCCTACAAAACATGAAAATGCAATCTTATCACATCATGTATTAAGAATCTATAAATAGGAACTTAATAGAGTTAAATAGTGGACTTACCTAAAGTAGAGTCATTCATTTTGACTTTACCATCCTTGCGATCCTTCAGGTAGATACGACAGTTTCACATCTAATGCCTATTCTATTATCAATAGAAACAAACAGACTCTTTCAGAATGGTACATGGGACAATCTCAGACTCAGCCTTTCTCTTTTGGTCAAACAGTTTGACCTTGGCCGATCCCTTTCCATTGAGAAGAGAAAACTTTTCTGGACTTTCAATGTTGCCATTGTCCATGGAAGTTTGGGAGATTGATCTTTCAATCAAATTTGCTTCACCAGTGCGCCAAATCATTGATGATTCAGCAACAATTATAAAGTATGTCAAATCAATAAGAGTCACATCGTGATCTGTCACATAGTAGTGTTTAACAAACTGACTATATGACTCGAGGAGTGACTGGAGAACCAAGTCAACTGCCATCTTCCTCAATGTGACACTTCATCTCCAAGATGTGAGCATATACTGACTTTCTATCTTGGTGTTTCCTTGCCAATAAGGCTTGAGTGATCTTGAACTTTTCAAGTCGACGAACATGTAGGTAAGGGAGAATTATTAGAGGAGGTAGAGAAAGAGAAATATGATTTCTTGTTCCACCTTTGCACAAAGAAGGGAATGATCTTCACCTTCATTAACATGTGGAATATTATCTTCAAATGGAAAGCCTTTTCCAAAGGAGTGAGGAAGACCATAGTTATCAAAACTAGACATCTACAAAAGGGGATAAATTCAAGTTAGTTGATTTAATCCTTAATATAACTCCCAAATGAAATATTAAGGCTAGGATGCAACACAATAATTCAAAATTCCGAAGAGGGATGCCGTAATCCTATTGTAAACTATTTCTCGGTAGGTGAATAACGATTTACCAATTCCACCACGAAAACGAAATTTTAAACAAACTAGGTGTTAAGTGAAATTCCTAGATACTTTAAGATTCAATGAGATTTTTAATGGCATGTTTAACCTCGATTATGCCCTTTAAATTTGTGACTAGGATACCAAAGATCACAAATAAGGTGTGAATAACCATGCAAATTAGTCTGGTACTCTCAATGTCATTTATCACCTAATCAATGTGTCGGTTAACCACACATGCTTCATTAATGTATGATAACCTACTAGCTACCCATTTCCATCCTTCATTAGTTTCATATTAGTGTGCCAGTTAACCACATACGCTCCACTAATGACCAATAAGGTGATGGGTTTTGGTCATAAGACATCCTATGTGCTCATACAAACCCTAATGCTTGGATCTAGGTTTCTCTATTGTACATGCTTTGAATCCAAGACTATAAACCCTAATTCTAACATATGGAAATCGACATTAACATATAATTAGGTTTAAGAACATACCTTGATTGTTATGTAGCAATAACAATCACAACTCCACCTTGGATTGACTTTGGAATGCTTCGAGTCACAAGTGTCACTCCTCTAATGGCTTACAAACACCATAAGCAAATGGAGAAGGTATAAAGAGAGAGGTGAGAGGTTAGAATTCGTATCTAGGACCTCTTGGGAAGGGATACGCGAATTCATGACCCTAGGGGTGTTTATATAGGTGTAGAGATAGGGTTTCAGTCGTTATCCTTATCTAGTTGATTATCCATTAAGCAACCAATAAGATAATCCTTGAATCCTTATCATACTCGAATTCTAAGGCTTTCCAACCTTAAATTCGTCCACCATATAAATAAGATAATCCTTACCTTATTTTGTAACTATCACATAATTACAAATCAGCCCCTCTAGTTTAATTAATTACATTTGATCACAAAACTAATTCTTAATTAATTATTGACCAATATTAATTAAACAAATATGATTTCTCCTTTAATATATTATTCTTATAACATATTAATAAATCATATTATCCTCTCTTTATTCATTTCTCCAATCAAGTTGCTTTGGTGAAGGCAACCCAAAAGGACCATGCACCATCGGGTCAAGTACATACCAAAATAGTTATGGACTTAGACACTAATCCAACAGTCTCCCACTTGGATAAGTCTAACAACTATTCTGCGTATGACTTCAGATCCTGCTCTGCAATCGTAGCTTTCCAAAGTCGCTGTCAACTCTGATCATATCAGATACGTGTGTCCTTAGATAAGGGATCATATATTCCTCCATTCTAGATATCGTATGAGATATGATTTCAAATCATTCTCTTTGTACTCTATCTCGATTTCCGATTTATGACGACAGACTAATTGAACAAATCAAATTAGCCCTAGCCCGGCTGAGCATTTACGTATGTCATCACTAAACCATCGAGGGGCCCAAAGATATCGCTTTTATCCTACTTTGGATAAAAGGAACGGATAAACTTTGATACAATGCTCGCTTGCACTCACTCACCGAATTACACACAACAATATGTTTTATAACACCAAGTTACTGGTGCGTTTACATATTATCAATGTGCAACTGGTTTCAAGAATATAAGATGTTATCATCTCACTAATCACTCGAGATAGTGATCCAAGTGAGCGTGGGTTTAATCCAATGCTCAAATCATATTCGTAAGCACTCATGAACGTTGCAGCAAACATTTGCTTATGTCTAATACTCTTTTAGACAATCCACACACCAATTCATGACAATCTTCATTCATATCTACTTCCAACATATGAACGACTGTGGCCTGTTTGAATAATTCGATTATTCTTAATAAACTCAATTATTCTGGAAGTCAAAACATGCAAGGTGAAACACAAGAATAATACTAATCCCATATGGCCTCAAACCTTTGAGTATAAACAAAACACGTTTTATTTATCACCATATCGATTACTCATTATTTGTCGTTTCGGGTAATCAACTTTTTACTTGAATCATTACACTTGTCCCATGCTCCTAGCATGCACACAATGTTTACCTATGGTTCTTACTTTTGTGAAGTAGACAAATTGAACACATTTCCAATCATTCTCATTTTACAACTCCAAATCCGTTTTCTTAAGTGTAAGAATATGAAATTCTTGTTACTTATAGAATATACTAGATTCTAACACTTTATGCAACGATCCTTTTGTAATGTCACTGCACCAAAGTCTCAAAGACTATTTCCAATGATATTACAAAGTCCTCTATCAGAGAATGTTACAAGACAATTCCTTAGATACGATGTCTCTCACTCAAAGCACATTCCTTTGAACATCCTTTTGCATAAAGTTTCTAATCTAGTCATAGATTTTCAATATCTACTTCCCAATATGGACACGCTTCCATATGACAACTAATTTCTTAATAGAATCTTATCTATTCGTAATGATGTCGATATTGTCCATCCAATATGGAAACATTTCCATAATTTCCAATACTATACTTCTAACTACTCACAAGCGACCAATTCTCGTCGAACTTCGAATCGTCCTTTGATAGTTGTTTAATTATTTTAGTCAGAACCAATTCTAGTCCCGTTTCCCTCTAAATGCGCTGGACATTTGGAAAATTTTAGAATGGTCAAACATTAAAGCATTTGCAATCGATCCTATACCCAAAGCGTATGGGACACGACGCACAATGTTTTATTTTCTATGTTCTCAAAATTTTGAATTGTGAAGAGGAATGCCGTAATCATAATCGAAATTTTAAGAACACACTATGTACCTTTGACTAAATTTATTAACATTCCACAACCTAATCCTTTAGATTTGAAATGAAGCATAATATTCTCTCCCTTAATTATAGCAAAACAACCTTTCAACTCTTACAACTTTGCAAAGTATGACTCTTGTTTTCTATAATTAATATTGCCAACTATGCAATACGTGCCTTAATAATCATACAATCATAACATTTATGCTCCCACTATCATGATGATTATTATAAAACATAACACTTGTGCTCCCACTAGCTTCGACATGTATTCATAAACATCTTAACTTTCAGAAAAACAATACTTATTGAATTTCTTAAGTTCATGTTTCTAATACTTAGTGCTTTGATAATCTTTTATCAAGACTTCTTGAACTTATACACTTTTGCCTTAGATAGTTCATATGTGTGTCTTAACAATTAAGACTAATTGCCAAACCTCACAATTCGAATCATGGAAAGGGATACCGTAACCATAATCGAATTCGAGAATGCAATTTTACAATCACTATCTTCTTAAAATCTTTCTTAGTGAAAGCATTTCCTCACAATCATTTACATGAAGGAGGAAATCTTATGACACTTAGATTTTAAACGGTGTAAATGTTCCTATCCATGTGAATTTGTCAAAACCAACGTTTACGACAAATTCAAACTCATACGGATCGAACTTCCTTAATCTTGATTTCTTGCCTCATGGTAGCACAGCTGCCCACCACGTCTTCCAAGTAGTTAAGCATCTCACCTTTTCCTATCAATGTACCTTTCATTGATTAAGGTGCTTTGCCTTTTATGCATTCAAAATGAGAACTCATAGGACTCACATGCATAATTAACTCAATTGGAACAGCACAGAATCAAAATAATGTCAACACGATAGGTTGTAAACCTCAACTCGTGTGCTAGTGATGATCGATTAGGTTTATTTGATTTGTTCTTGAAACTATTCAAGATCATTAAGACTCCCACTGACTCCTTGGCATATAAGATTCTTTTGTCAATAAACATTTCTTGACAAACAAATATTCAAGAGTTAGTGTAGCTTTTATCAAAACACTTCATAAATTGGTACTAGTTGGCCTTTGTCTTATTCAAGACATTACAACTTCCCACATTTGATGAATGTTATAAACCTTTAATACTTTTCACTCATTGTCACAATCTTAACTTTAAGACTTGTTATGGAACGAAGTATGATAGACTTCTTGATTTAACCATTTCTTCAATCCTTGACTCCTCTTCTTAAACATACAATTGTACTAAGACTCACTTAGAGGATCAATTGACATATGGTTCTTAATCATTAAGACCTATCATAAAGCATAAAAGCTACTCTCCCTTCTTCTTAGAATGGAGAGACTTTTATCTTTCTACCTACATGATTCTTCTTATTCGTTCTACTATTGATCTAAACCCTTTAATCAATTTAGAATTACACTTAATCTTGTAAGTATAATCATATTTACTAAGCCTTTTAGTAAATCATGACGAATATCTTTGTTATTCTTATGGTGAACTTGATCAACACACAACTTTGTGTACTCGATCTCCTAGTCCTTCACTTGACACATTGTCAACGAATTTGTCTAATTTCCAAATATGAAATTTCTCATTCATCATGCAACCAAGTTGCGTGATTCCAAATTTCTATCCAATTGAAACTTTGGGCGATGAGAAACTCTCCCTATTTGGTAAATTCTTGACACTTCCATAATAACATTACTAAGAATCATATCCATTCGTTGTAGAAATATTCGAACATCAATTTTTCATAACGATTTCATTGCAAGGAAGTAAATAAATAAATAAATAAGTCAAAATTTATTTTATTTATAAAAGCAGCGGAAAAATTTGTCCTTACAATGCAAAATCCATTGAAAACTATGTACAAAAGAAAATTTCTAACAACTCCATCATAACTTTCTAAGCTCAAAATCTAATCTTCAAAGTCCATGCGATCGAGATCCATCTCTTGTGATTAGATTCATTTTGCTCTCTTATCAAGTTTCCTTTCTTTTCATCGATCCTACAAAACATTCAACTGTAATCTTATCACATCATGTATGAAGAATCAATGAATAGGAACTTAATGGAGTTAGATAGTGGATTCTTACCTAAAGCGTAGTCATACTTTTGACTCTCCCATCTCTTAGATCTCTTAGGTAAATAGGGCAACTTCGTCTCCAATGCCCCTTCTCTTGGCAATAAAAGCAAATTGACTCCTTTGGAACAACACATGGAACTACTTCAGACATCGCCTTTCTCTTATGATCAAACTTTTCGATCATTGCATGTCTTTCATTGCCATTGTCTATATCCATAGAGGTCTTGAAGGCAGATTCACCAATCAACTTTGCTTTTTCTATTGTGCCAAACCATTGTTGATTCAGCAGCAATAAGCATGTAGGTGAGATCTATAAGTGTCACGTCGTGGTTCATCATATAGTACTCTCTTACGAACTCACTATACGAGTTAGGAAGTGACTGAAGAACCCAATTAACAGTCATCGCTTCACCGACAACGGATCCCATCATTCTTAATCTATCAATGTGTGACTTCATCCCTAAGACGTATGCACACACCGACTTGCCCTCTTTAAGTTCACTTGCCAAAAGGGCTTGAGTGATATTGAACCTTTCAATTTTACAATCTTGTGGGTTAGGGAGAATAGTTGGAGGAGGAGGAGGAAGTGAAGCATGATTTCTTGTTCCTCGATCGAATCGTGGAATATCATCTTCATGTGGAATGCTTGTTCCACGGGACTTGAGAAGACCATAGTTGTCGAACTTTGACATCGGGAGAAAAACGAATTCAAGTTAGTTGATTGATTGAGTCCTTGGTAAATCACCCAAATGAAATTCCAAGGCTAGGACCCAACACAATATCCTACAACTTGGGATAGGGATGTCGTAACCCAAATTGCAGAACATTTGAAGGTAAGTGAATGACGATTCACTAGTTTCCACCATGAAAAATGAAAAAGAAATTTAAGTTTTAAATCTATGGAAACTCCTAGATCCTTTGAGATTCATTGAACATTTCAATGGCATGTTTAAATCTCGATATGCCCCTCTTGTTTGTGACTGGGATGTCGAGGATCACAAAGCGGGTGTGAATAACCATGCAAACTACATGGTGCCCTCACATGTTACAGTCACCTATTCGATGTGTCGGTAAACCACACACGCTCCACCGAACTATGACAAACATTGAGTCACCCTTTGCTACCTTTGCTTAGAACCATTTAGTGTGACGGTAAACCACACACGCTCCACTAACGTCTTCGCAAGGGCACAAAGTGTAATTTCATGGAATTGCATCAATTCACTTTTGCCTAAGTAACTAAGATTGGGAATTAGAAAAACATTTAGTTACTTTGTATTTCATTATACTTATAATGGAAGATTTCGTCCTATCCTACCCGTTCGGCTAATGACCCTCCACTAGTCAAGAGTGCGGTGGGTAAGAGTGGATACCCATTCAATCGCCATTTTATAGGCAATTTCCTTAAACACCCCTTATAGACCAGCTTCGTGAATGAGGCCTACTAACGGTAAGACTGACTTTTTTTAATGTTATATATAGTATAGAGTGTATTTTATACTTTTAAAATACTATATGGTTAACTTTAACAATTACACTTTTAATTCAATTAAAAGGTTAACCTAAACTTTTATGGATTTATTAAACCTCTTTTAATTATACTCCTTAATTAATTAATAAAACCATAAGGGTGTGATTTGAACTTTTCAAAACATTACTAGAGTTTTAGAATTTAACATTTCTAATTAAACTTTTAATCAACTTTTAAATTCCAAAACTTGAGGGCAGGTTTTGAAACGTTTTTCAAAACATTAGGGTTTTAACTATTTAAATTTCAAAACTCCAAAACTTTTGGGTTCAAATTTAAACTATAAAACCTAAAGGGGAAAATATGAAACTTTTCATAACAACAAGGATCAAATAACAAATAATCTAAACTAACATTTAGTCACATAATTATCCATATTTGATTTGTTTAATGATTTCTTGCAAAACAATTTATCAATTTACTCAAAATAATTAATCAATTATCTTATAAAGAAACAATTATCTTGTTAATTGATAATTATCTTTAATTAGATCAAGAATATAGTCATATATATCATAAAATCGGATTTATATTGATCTAATATGATAAGGTAATTATCCCAATGCAAAAACAGCAAGAAATCCCGAGATAAGCATTATCTGATGCTCGAACTCGCCGAGTACCACACTGTACTCGCCGAGTTAAGGTCTACTCGCCGATTACACTGTGGTACTCGCCGAGTTCCTCAGCCATAAAGCCCAAAAAACGATTTTCCAGTTATACAATGCATCAATACAATTGAAACCAAGCTAGGCTCTGATACCACTGATGGGTTTTGGTCATAAGACATCCTATGTGCTCATACAAACCCTAATGCTTGGATCTAGGTTTCTCTATTGTACATGCTTTGAATCCAAGACTATAAAACCTAATTCTAACATATGGAAATCGACATTAACATATAATTAGGTTTAAGAACATACCTTGATTGTTATGTAGCAATAACAATCACAACTCCACCTTGGATTGACTTTGGAATGCTTAGAGTCACAAGTGTCACTCCTCTAATGGCTTACAAACACCATAAGCAAATGGAGAAGGTATAAAGAGAGAGGTGAGAGGTTAGAATTCGTATCTAGGACCTCTTGGGAAGGGATACACGAATTCATGACCTTAGGGGTGTTTATATAGGTGTAGAGATAGGGTTTCAGTCATTATCTTTATCTAGTTGATTATCCATTAAGCAACCAATAAGATAATCCTTGAATCCTTATGATACTCGAATTCTAAGGCTTTCCAACCTTAAATTCGTCCACCATATAAATAAGATAATCCTTACCTTATTTTGTAACTATCACATAATTACAAATCAGCCCCTCTAGTTTAATTAATTACATTTGATCACAAAACTAATTATTAATTAATTATTGACCAATATTAATTAAACAAATATGATTTCTCCTTTAATATATTATTCTTATAACATATTAATAAATCATATTATCCTCTATCTCTTTATTCATTTCTCCAATCAAGTTGCTTTGGTGAAGGCAACCCAAAAGGACCATGCACCATCGGGTCAAGTACATACCAAAATAGTTATGGACTTAGACACTAATCCAACATAAGGTGCAATGTGAAATTCATAGGTTAGCATCAAATTCATATTTTTCCTAAAGTAACTAAGATTGGGAATTTATAAAACATTTAGTTAATTTATATTTCACTATACTTTTAATGAGGATTTAAATGTCCTATCAAACCTGTTCGGCTAATAACCCTCCACTGGTCAAGTTTGCGGTGGGTAAGAGTGGATACCCAATGTCGGTCATTTTACAAGCCGCTTCCTTAAACACCCCTTATAGACCAGCTAATGAGGTCTACTAATGGTAAGACAGCCTTTTTACTTATACATATATAAAATGTTAGACCTTTAATTTTATATAGTATAAAGGTGTATTTTATACATTTAAAATACTAATGGTTTAATCTTTTAATAAATTAAATTTAAACATATCTATGGATTTATTAAATGTCTTTTAATTAAAACACTTAATTAATTAATTAATAAAGTCCATGAGGGTGTGTTTTTAAACTTTATAAAGCACTAGGGTTTTAGAATTTAATATTTCAAAATTAAAACTTTTTAATCAAATTTTATATTCCAAAACTTAAGGAAAAGTTTTGAAACTTTTCAAAACCTTCTAGATCAAATTTAAAATAATTAAAATAATCATATAATTTTACCATTATCTATATATCACCCAATCCAGTTTTATTTTGCAAGATAAATACAATTCAAAATTTACAAACAATTAATTAATGATATAATCTAGTAATTATCTTAATCTTGACCATTATCTTCCAATTAGATTAGGATATCCATTACCATATTAGAAAATCAGATTTTTAATTAGTAAAACAACTTATAGTAACCATCCTTATCTAATATAAGCCAAAATCCCGAAAAATTCCATCAAGCCCGATTCCAAATCGTGGCAGGCTTTGCCACATCGTGGAATCAGACAGAACAAAAAATGAAAACTTTTTTCCAGCTTTGAAAACATTAAAATTGCATTATATAACATAAAAAACATCCTAGGCTCTGATACCACTGATGAGTTTTGAGCACCACAACATTCCTATGGTGTACATGCAACCATAATGGTTTGGTTCTAAGTTTTTCTCAAGTTATATATGCAAATAATAATCTAAATCATAAACCCTATGACTAGCCTACCCAATTCTGAAATTGACATATAAATTAGGGTTTAGTCATTACCTCACTTGTTTTATTGTAATAACAAGTACATTCCTTGCTTGATCTTGACTTCTACAAGCCTAGTGCCCCATGTGTTGCACGTCTAATGGAGTCACAAACACCCAATGCAAAGGAAGACTTGGAGAGGTAAGGAAAATTGGCCAGGGTTCTTCTTAGAATGCTTAGAGCCGAAAATCCTAGTTAGAGGGTCTTTAAATAGTTGTAGCTGTTAGGGTTTTTAGGTGTAAACCCTAATACCTTACTTAGGCACCAAGCAGCCCATGGACTCCCTCCTTAGAGCCCTTTGGACGAAATCTATAGGGCTTCCCCCTTAGGATTTCATCCACTCCACTTTATGGAGTCCATCAGCCCAATTATACAACTTTCAATGATTGGCACAATAGTCCCTCGATTATTAATCAGTTCCTTTAATCCCAAAATTAACACTAGATTAATTTCTAATTAATAATATGATTTTCAAATAATTTATTAATCTTATAATATGATTTTAACCCTTAATTATTAACCCATAAGTTAAATTAAGGCTTGGATCCATATTTTTGATTCAAATTTTAAGAGGGATGCTATAATCAAATTCGAATCTATTTGAGGTAGGTAAGTCTTTTACCTATTTCAATCTTATGAAACCCCTAGATATTTTTAAGATTCATTAAATCTTATCAATGACATGTTTAATATTAGATTATGCTCTCACTTTTGTGACTCGGATGCCGATGATCACAAATGAGATGTGAATAACTATGCAAACCCGCTCAAATACCCTCGATAGATTTATAATCTTCCAGTGATGCATTGGTTAACCAGACACGCTCCATTAACAATTATAAACAAGAGTTGTTACATCATTTCATCTTTATAGTCCCACATTAGTGTATCAGTTAACCACACATGGTTGACTAACGACTCATAAAGAGATGATGTGCATTTTCAGGGATTAGCATACAGTTTCACATTTTCCTAAAGTAACTAGAGTGAGATTTAAAAGGTTTTATTACTTTATATCATTATACTTTTAATGATATTATGACATATCGAACCCGTTCAGCCAACGACCCTCCACCACACAAGAGAGCGGTGGGTGAAAATGACGCCCATTCAATGGTCATTTTATAGGTCGTATTCTTATACCGTATTTATATCATGGTCTTATACATCTAGAAATTAAAATTTAATGATATATATATATATATATATATATATATATATATATATATATATATATATATATATATATATATATATATATATTAGGTGTATTTAAAACATTTCAAAATACAAGGTTGATCTTTTAATTAAATTAATTTAAATCATTTAGGGATTCAATAATTATTTTCAATTAAAGAATTAATAAAATAATTCAAGTTCAATCCTAATTCAAAACCCTTCTAATTTTTGAAATAAGGTTTTGGGGTTATCTACTTTTAATTATTCAAATTTTAAGGCTTTTAAAACAATAATTAAAGAAACTAGAAAACCCTAGAATTTTCGAAAATAAGGGCTTAAAGCTAGGGTTTCAAGAAACCCTCGCCAAGTCGAAATTTTAAGGCTATAGGCTTTAATTTCTATAAAACCTAAATATGATATGTTCACTATTATGCACAATCAATAGACAGTAACGTACACTCTAATACCACGGATGGATTTTTTCCGATATAATTCTATGCATGAGGTGGAAAACTACTTAACTCTTAAGTTCACATTCAACTTATTTGGATCTATGTTTTCTTCATTGATAACAATAATCTATGAATATCAAGAACCATAATAATATATAATAATCGAAATATACATAGGAATAGGGTTAGATACCTCTTGATTATTATTGTAAATAATCACACCAATACCCTTTTGAAAAACCTTAGAAAGTAAGCACCAAAAGTTTAGTGCCTCTAATGGTTTGTTCCCAAAACCTTACAAACCCTATAATGAAGAAGAGAGAGAGAGAGAGAGAGAGAGAGAGAGAGAGAGAGAGAGAGAGAGAGAGAGAGAGAGAGAGAAGAGAGAGAGAGAGAGAGAGAGAGAGAGAAATGAGTAAGAAATTTCATTCCTAAGCTTGTAGGTAAAGGTATGAATGAAAATAATGAGATAAGAGGTCCTATTTATAGTTTATGTAACTTGCAAGTGAAGCTAGATTTGAATTTATTAAATAATACATTTAATTCCAATTCAAATCATTTCCTTATCTGCATCCATGATGCTTTCAGAAACCCTAAGAACCCCTCCAAAACCATCCATGCCATGGAGGGTTCTAGAATTCTTTTTTTGTTCAACTACTAAACAGTTATAATCCACCGCTTGCATTTTTAATTAATTCTAGTTAATCCCGAATTAATTTTAGATTAATTATGATTAATAATTAATTAATTCAAAGTGATTTCTTATTAATTTATTAACAATATAAATTAGAAAATCAATTATTTAACTATTGATCTCATGTTAATTTATTAAGCAGATAACAAATTAACATATCAATTATCTATTCCCATTTAATATACTAATCACATAAGATATTAAAAAATCATTTCTCTTTCTCACTCACTCTCTCTCTCTCTCTCTCTCTCTCTCTCTCTCTCTCTCTCTCTCTCTCTCCTAATATAATTTATTTCTAGTTATGTTGACAATCTAAAAAGGAATTTGCTTCTATTTGCAAGTTTATAAGAATTTAGTTATGAGCTTAGACACATTAATCCAACAATTATTATATTCAAATTCCTAGTTCAACTAATTTATGTATTATCATGTAATGTTTAAACACAAGTTGACACAAAATTGATATATAGATAAATTTGGATATGCATGATAAATCTAAGAGTTACCTATCTAGGATCAAGACAAGATAACCAAGCACAAATTATGGATTAATTATGTTATACTAACACAATCAATGTGACTAACTTATATCACCTAACTCTAGGATTTGTTCATCACTAGATCCAGCAATTCAATGTTCATAAATGACTATATAAAAATTTTATGCAAATAAAGTGATCATCTACAACACAAAACTAATAGAAAATGCAACTTAAGCTAGAACTTTAACATGCAACGAATATGATTTATCAACACTAGTTAAACCAACATTAAAACTTCATAAATTTGAAATCAACACATTATCAAAGGGTTCATCATCACCAAATGAAAATGAAAATTAGTGTTTGTTTTTTCCATTGATTAATGCTGAAACAAGCATAAAATCAAATCTAACTAGTCTAGAAATATTAGAAACTAGCAAACTGAATGATTGAATGTTGTTTTCTTCTTCAAATCGGCAAAGCTTAAATTCCAAAATAAACTGATCTTCCATGGTATTTCTTGAGGGTTTTTATCGCAACCCTTTCAACAGAAATCCCCTAAGTCGATCGAATATTCGATATATATAGTTTCCAAAATATTGGTCATCACGCCGTGACCATATAGGTGTCACGACGTGAAAATAGTGTATATACCGTATGGGCCAAGGAAACTGTGCAATGTTGTATATGTGACTTTACTTGACATGTGGTCATGTCGTGACCAAGAGATGGTTACGTTGTAAAACTTTTCTTTATGCTTGAATAAAGAATCTTCTGAATTCCAGACACTGGAATGATGTTGTCCACGTCATGGGAAGTGCGTAATGCTCAATTTCTTCTTCTTTAAACTCCTTGTTTCAACTTCAGTCCTCCAAGTATCCAGCTTTCATCAAATTTAGCTCTTTTTCCTTGAGAATGTCCTTTTCGGATGTAAAATAGAATTTGACAGTATAAGTACCAAATATCTTTGCATTATACCAAAATACAGATTAAATATATTAAAATAATGCACAAATAATTGTATAAATATGGAAATATCAATGGTCAATTGGATCGACACATGATAGAGTTTATGTAACAAAACTTAGTTTGCATTGTCAGTTCTGCTCTGTTGCGACGTATCTAGAGGGATACGTAACTTATTCCACACCTAGACCCTGTAATTTGAGACACGAATACGCCCCCGTGTTCCTTCCCACAGCAGCTACTACTCCTGTTGCTCCCATGTCTCTGCTTAGTCTCCTCTGGGGGCACACTCTCCTCCCTGAAGCAAGTCGTAAAATCCTACAATTGCATGGTCTTTCATTCGTCCGCAGTAGCTAACTAAAAAGTCCAAATTTACAAATCCTTCGTCATGTGGCATAATAAGCTCATAGCGAACTAAACTCTCGCTTGCTTAGAGCAAAACCCAGTACAGAAGGCACCATCCATCTCCTCTATCAATCACACGCTAAGAATCAGATCCCTCATTCCCACGATCACAGGAGGTTGACACATAGGCCACTCACTATAACTGATATATATATATATATATATATATATATATATATATATATATATATATATATATATATATATATATATATATATATATATATATATATATATATATATATATATATATATATATATATCCTTCGATTTTGTTGACCTTACAGTCGATGCAAACCTCATCGAATAAAATTTTCAAATCCTCTTTGAACCTCGCAATTAATATCAGTATTACTTTGAACACGGCTCGAGTGACTTCAGAAGTAATCAACTAAGTCAGGTCTGAATCACTTGGACCTTGTCTTCCCTGGCCACTCGGGCCTGCCCGAGAACCCGTATTACTCCCTCCCTACCTAGACATCACCATATTGCAGATGTAAACAGGAACATGTCATAATGAATACATAGCACTATCCTAGAATATCTTCCTATTACATGTTTCCTAGATGCTTTGTGACCGTTCCTGATCAATGTATGTATCTTGTGCTTCCGGTAGTATGTGTCCATACTACCTTCCACACCTAGGTCTAGCAATTCAAGAGACGAATAAACAAGTTCGTGGGAGACACGACACGGCATGACACAAATACACAACTTGAATACATATTAAAAAAGGAGTCAAAACATATTTCTTAGTGTGTATTCGTTTCGAGTCGCATTTTTGTCTGGTGCAACACGGTTATAATTAATTTATCTCAAAAGACATATAATCAAGTAAATCACAATATGAAAATTCAGTTTGAACATAAGACTTACTAGAGTTTATAGACGTCGCCATTTGTACACCATTAGGATACTCGATCCCCTCTCAAGATAATTGATCAAATGAGTATATGGTTTGTGGAGTGTATATTAGGGTGGAGTCAATCCCTTGTTTATAGGTATCAACCCATAAACAGTATAGTGTAACCCTTTAAGACTTCAGTAATTTTAGAATCCTATTTTATTATGGCAATTAATCAAGATATCTCAAATGTCTCATAACCTACAATACTCTTATAGCTGTATCAAATTAACATTAATGTACAATATAATTGTTGATAAATATATTGGACCATCTTTATGAATCGAAAAATCTATATTTAGATAAAAGAAGGGTTTAAAGCCAAAGTTCATATCTTATTACATATTTTTCATGAAATATAAAACCATACATTAACGAATGTCTATCTCAATCTATATCTGATAAAAGACGGACATGTCTATGTCAACATCTGATAAATTATGTATTTACAACGTGGGATAACAGTAACATTTTAACCTAATATAGAAACAAATTATGCTTAGAAGAATTAATAAACAAAAAGGGCTTGTTTTTTTTGTTGTTTGTAGGAACAAATTTGTTTGAAAAAGAAGGCAATCCTTATCAAGTTTCTAAACAAAAGTGAGTCATCTGAATTTGCGTTTTTAATAGAAATTTTTTTTGAGTTTATGATTGATCGACAACGATGTTGTTCTTGCTTATATTTTATAAATTAATGATAGCCATATGTTAGTTTCGTTTTGTTGTTTTCGTGAATTAAGTATGTTCTTTCTCTTCAATTTCGTGATGGGATTATATGGATTAGATGAAACCAAAACAATTTGTTTCTAACTGTTCAATATTCGTTAGTGATTACCTATAATATTCCCATTTATAATATGAATTAGAAAAAAAAATGTTAAATTTGTTTAGTAAATTCAAACATAGTTCTATATGATTAATACAGACATTTACAAGTACATACGTATATCTTGTATCTATTTATGTATGTATATATCCGATATTATCAAAAGATTAATGAGTTTTTTTTTTTTTTTGGAATCTGATGCATATAACTTTTGGGTTTCGTTATTGTTGGACAAAAATATCAAATTAAATTAATAAGGTTGTTATGGGTATCTAATCCCATGTTAGATTTACCAGAAAAATCCAATAATTATGATCATTTTCATAAATTTGTTTTTGGATTTTGGTGCATTGTCTCTTTTGTTAAATTATAACTTGTCTCGATGCACTTGTTTCACTGTTTTTTCGGTTGGTTTCGTTATCCAAGCAAAATAAATTTGAATGATCTCTTAAAAATGGGGGACAAAAGTTGTGACAAAAATTTCATTTTCTATGAAAAAGTTTAAACTTGTACACATAGATAAGGGTAAACAATTGGTTTGTACGAAAGATACTATTAAATTTAAAGAAAATCACTAAAGGGTTATCCATAGGTATTTTCTTACGTTTTCAAACTTTTGATTAAAAAAAGGAAACCTTTCTTGTTTATTTATTTGCTACAAGGGATCGTAAATGCAAGAAGCTTTTGTGATTATTTCAAACACAGATTAATCAAAATAAAAACAGGAAACTGAATAATCTAAATTTATAAAAGAGTATCTCCTATAATAAATGAAGGTTTTTTTTGCCACATGTCATATTCTCATCCATTTGGATACATGGTATTTTCTAGAATTTTTAAAATTTATATTTTCCACTTGTCATTTTATTTTATTTTTTATTTTATTAAATTAAAATTCCACATTTAATGTGTAAGATAATATATATGTAAAGTATTTATTAGAAAGAGTTTATATATGTAATGTACTCAATACATTAAAGTTTTAATAATTTTAATAATTCAATTTTTTTTTCATTTTTCTTATAAATTCAAACTTTTCAAAATTTTAAAATTTCATATATATTTTTTTTAATTAAACCCATATAATAAATGGGTGTCACACCTAGTCTACTATATAAATGAAGGTTTTTGCCACATGTCCTCTTCTCATTCATTTGGACACATAACATTTTCTAGATTTTTAAAATTTTGTATTTTTCCACTTGTCATTTTATTGTATTTTTCATTTTATTAAATTAAAATTTCACATTTAATGTATAAGGTAATATATATCTAAAATATTTATTAGAAAAAGTTTATATATATTTTGTATTCAATACATTAAAGTCTCATTAATTTTAATAATTCAAAATTTTCTTATTTTTCTTATAAATTCAAACTTTTCAAATTGTTAAAATTTTATATTTGTTTTTTTTTTCTTTTTTTAATTAAACTCATGTAATACATGGGTCTCACACCTAGTTTTAATAATAACTAGAGGGTGTTCCCCCGCTCCGCGGGGGACGGAGGTTGTTATCAGCTAACAAAGTTCTCATGATAATGAATCGTCTGGCCAATTTCTTCTTGGGTGTTCACTAGAAAGGTCTAAGCTTTATTCCCATTTTGCCCCTGCCCTCCCTCCATGTCGGCATAATTTTTCTGGTCGGTAGTTGTCCCTTGCTCTACTGGAATCTATTTCTGTTTTCTCCTTTGATACGTGAAATGAAGCGGTTGGTACACCACAAATACCTATAACCAAATTGGATAATATAGGTCATCATCATAAAGTGGAAATTAATAAAACTAAAAATCCCAAAATCTGCTAATACTTACTTGGGAAAATAAATGTTTTAGCTCATTTTCGGAACAATTGGAGCCTAAATTTGAAATAAAGAAAGTCTAAAATGTTCTATCAGTTGTATTTTTTGTCAGGTCCTGTATTTACAGTCAAACAACACGTCAACGACGCAGAATGAAGCGACCACAACGTACCTCATCATCTTATCAATACACTCAGTTAACCTTTTATGATTATTATTATTATTATTATTATTATTATTATTATTATTATTATTATTATTATTATTATTATAGAAACCAAAAAGTGTAGCCATATCAATTTCAATGTTGTGAGATCCTTTAACAAATAAATAAACCACTTCACAGATTAGTCCATAGGCGGACTCGATGAGTCGAGTCGGGGTTGCCCCGCAATTCGTTGCCAAGTAACTTGACGAGTGGGAGGGAACTTGTCGTGTCTAAGAGGTTTAAAAAGGATTTAGAGAACCCACATGGACTCGCCGAGTCTGGTATGTGTTGACCGTTGATTTGAGTTGTCTTATGTTGACTTTGAGAGTTAGGTCAACAGAGGTAATAGAGGTCAGGGAGGGGTAAAATGGTCTTTTACCTATTACCTGACTAGAGACAGAAAGAGTAATCGCCGATTAATTAGAGTTGGGACTTCGAGTATTAATTAGAGGTATTTGCCTTATGTGTTAGGCAGTGGCGAGAACGAGGTTCGCACGTGCAGATAATTGCTTTCGGATTGCCAGGTGAGTCTTCTCACTATACCTTACCTTGAGTAGGTAAACAGAGTTATGTGACAGAGTATTTGATGGAGTGAAAAAAGTAATGAATTGAGGGTTTAGGAAAACAATAGTGCTAGATGGATGTTTCTTAAAGGGTATATGCAAAGGGGAATTTCTCAGTGCAGTTGGAAGGGGTGCAAACAACTAGATTTACCCTATTACATGACAGTGGTTTGTGCACAAAACAAGGAGAATTAGAAGTGGTTTCTGGATAGTCTCATTTATAACCTTTAGCTATACTTTGGAACTGGATTACTTTTATATCATATCAATAGAAGGTTTGTAGTAAATTTTTTACAGTTAATTTTGTAGAAGCATCAAATGTCACAAGTATGGTTCTGATCACTTTATATGGTTTGGTTGAAGCATAAAAGAAATTAATATTACCATTTGTTGAGCATAAAAAGTGTACGAGGAATATTTGCCAAAAGTTGAAGAAAAGATTTGGTGGATCACACTATGAAACATTGTTTTGGAGAGCTTGTAGAGCTTCAACTAAATCATCATTCAAAGTTAACATGAAGGAACTGGAAGCATTGATTCCCAATGCTCAGAAATACTTAATCAATTATTAAAGGCCCTAAAACTTTGTGTACAACATTCTACAAAACTGGTAGATGTTGTGATGCTATTGAGAATGACATGTTTGAGAGTTTCAATGCTTTAATACTAGATGCTAGAAAAAAAAAACAATAATCACAATGCTTGAGGAGACAAGATTGTATATTATGGGAAGGTTATAAAATCATAAGATAATGGGATAGAGATAGAGAAATCAAGTGCGTCCCTTCATTAGGGATTTGACGAATGAAATAAAAGTACAACAAGGAATTGGCAAGTTTTATCTAGTTGTCTGAATCAGTTTGAGGTTAGGGGACCAATGAATCTTTTGAAGATAAAATTGATAGAAGAGCATGTTTATGTTGGTTATGGAAGTTAAATGGATATGGATGTGTCCACTCCAAATCTTGTGTATGTTTCCTTAATAGGGATTTGGAAACATATGTGGATAATATTTTTAACACACTTTCCTATAAAAAAAATCATATAACCACATAACTAGTGGGATGAATGGTAGTGCAATGTGGCTAGAAACAACATACATACCATCATTAACTCCACAAGCCATAATGATGTTTAGAAGACCTACCACTAGAAGAACGAAAGATGTTGAAAATCAAACAAGGCTCACTGTATTAAATGCTATGAAAAAAGGGAAATAAAACACATTCAATGAAGCAGGTCACAAAAAATAACATGTAGAATGGGAAGGCCTAAAAAGCTCAATAGAAGGAAGAATAAAAGACAAAGATGTGTGAACCAGTACATTAGATATGTAATTGTTATTACATTAAGAACTGAAATACAACTTCTTTTAGTAAACTAATTTTAATTTTTTTAGGGAACTGGAGGTAGTGATGAGTTGGATGATGAAGCTAAATGGTAGCTTGAATTTGACCATGTAGAACTTGATGTAGTTGAGATGAAAGTTAAGGGTGTGTAAATGCAAGATGTGCAAGTTGAGGGTGTGCAATTGCAGGATGTGCAAGTTAAGGATAACTAAATAGATCTAACACCTCCAATTATGGAGTGTATACAAGTTGATGCTAATAAGATGGATCTAACACCTGCTGTTGTGGTGGATCTTACCCTTGATCATGTGGAAGTGCCAGTGTAACTAGAGCATCTTACACCAATTAATGTCATCTTGAAGAACATTAGAAATAAAGTTTTGAAAAGTATACTAAAACTAAAATGGACCAAGCAGATTGGTGAGCAAGATGATCCTTGAAACAAAATTGAGAAGGGAATTATGATTAAGTGATGGTTATGTTTGATTTTATTAATTTTCATGTTTAGTAAGACTATGTTTGGTAATATAAATGTACATGCCTAGAACTATGTTGAATCACTACTAGAAAAAAGGCCTTTTACGACGCTCATTGCACGTCGTAAAAGGATCAGACGACGCGCAAATGCGCGTCAAGGAAGGCCATGTCATAAAGATAGACGACGCGCATTTACGACGCTCCCTTATGATATGCAATGCACGTCAAGGAAGGCCATGTCATAAGTATAGATGACGTGCGGATGCACGTCGTCTAGAGACGACGCGCCCTTATGATACGCATTGCGTGTCAAGGAAGGCCATGTCATAAAGGAAGATGACGCTCAAATGCGCGTCGTCTGCAGACGACGCACGCTTATGATACGCATTGCGTGTCAAGGAAGGCCATGTCATAAAGGAAGATGACGCTCAAATGCGCGTCGTCTGTAGACGACGCGCGCTTATGATACGCAATGCGTGTCAAGGAAGGCCATGTCATAAAGAAAGACAACGCTCATTCGCATGTCCTAACCTTACGTCTCTCGTTTTTACTACGCGCCTTTACGACGTGCATTTAAAACACACATTTACAACGTGAATACACATAATAAATGACAAATATACCAAAACATTCATTTTCATCTAATTGTCAAACAACTTTACATATATGTTGAATTACCTAAGTTGTAACTACATGTTACCTTAAGTAACATTACTAAAAGTTAGCAAAAAATTGTACATGTGTCTCAAAAGACTACCTAGCATTACACATGTCAAAAGACCATACCTAGTGTTAGTGGTTAACCATAACATTGTTTTGCGGATACATTGTCAAAAGATCATACATATCATCGATAAATGAAGCCTGTAACAAACGTTGACCATTCTTCGCGTATCTCATCGATATCAGCAGTTGTGTACTCAACTTTGCCATCCCCGACCTGTGAAAACATTTGCATATTGTTTTTATTAATAAAAAATAGCATATTAACGTATTCTGTAATAGTAAGTTGATATATTTAACAACTAAGCATAAAATGTAAATTATTCTTTCTTAATAGAGCATTGTACTTTCAAATGAATGAAAGCACATATTCTGTAATAGTAAGGATGCCATGAATTATAGTAATGAAAGTAGAATGCTATATCCTTACATTGTCTTTGACCAACACTTCAATTCCTTCTTCCACTATCTCCTTCATGAACCTTAGCATGTAGTAGCCACATTCGGTAGATCCGGGCTGAACTGGACACTACACAATTACATATAAAATGATCATTTCAATTGATCCAAAAAATAAAGTTAAAACTACAATTTCAATAACGAATTAAGTGCTGACCGTAACATTAACCCAATTTAGTTTAACCCTTTTGTTGGATCCACTTTGTGTAGTGTACAGAACCATCGCCCTATAAAAAAAAACATTAACAAATATGTGTTTATTGTACTCACATCAAGTGTTTTGATAATTTATATTACTTACGAATCAACAATTTGCTTTAACTGCATATTGAAATTGGCAGAGCTCAAGGAATCAAGATAATAGCAAGTATCCGATTTCATGTCTAGTACACCCAATACCCAATGTCTTCTACAAAAACCACAAAAAAATGTCAAATAACATAATTGCAGTCATTTTAAAAATAAAATGTCAAATAACAATACCCGGGATTGTAGGGCATAAAGATGATGTCATTGCCCTTTCTTTTAGACAACCGATCTGCTAAACCTCTGCTTGCATCGTCAATATTCTTAGATTTCCCTTTACGCGTACTTGGTGAGATTACTGCCGGGTTCACAAAGCAAATTCCATGGTCTTTTTCTGGGGAGCCATATTTCAATTTGTTAAACAACACCCTGTTATCATACAAACACTAAATTCATTAAAACATTTTTTTTAAGACACATTGTTATTTAAATTAAATTTCTTGCACTTACATCATATAAGACACAATAACAGCACCGGTCAGCTCATCCATTGTAATAACTGCTTCAAAATCATCCCAAGTTAAGTACGTGTAACTATCGTACCCAAAAAGATCATTCTCACTCTGCACTCTTATAGAATCAACCTTTGTAACTTGTCCATCAGCCATCATTGCAGTCATTTTCAAAATACTACTGTTCTCAATCCTTATCCTTGTCTTCATCTGTGCTCTGGTCCACCTTCTTTGCACGGTCACATTTTGTTTCTCCTTTTTAATCTTCTTTTCTATTCCAATCAGTACTTCTTCCACATCATTCCCTCCTTCCATATCACATGGTTGTTTTTCTCCATCAACCATTTTTCTTGTCCCCTTTTCTTTCTTATTACTTCCTATTTCTTCTTTTGGAGGTGTTGCATCTTCCTTCACTGGTGTTACATCTTCATTCACTGGTGTTGCAGCTTTCTTCACTGGTGTTGCATGCTTTTTCACAGATTTCGCCACCACTTTTCCCTAAAAATGCAATCAAAAATACAAATAGTATTACCAGAAAAATTAAGAACTCACTCAAATATCAGAAAAATTAAGATAACCAAGGGAAAATATGTTTAAATAGTATTACCAGGTCAGAGCATCGAATAACTAAGTGTCTTGGCCAACTTAGTATGTGTCCCAGTGCATCTTTGAACTTCACAATGAACTCCTTTTCAAGTGGAAAGGGTACTAAAGCTTCTCCTTGCAAAATTGTTTCAATCATAACTTCAATGTTTTCATCTGTTACATAAACATAAAAAATAATTAAGATCCAATCTTCTAAAAAATGAAAATATATAAATAATAATAATGCAAATATATTTCAAAATACCCGATGCTTTCATTATGGTTCCTTTAGCAACTACATTTGCAGCAAATTCAACCGTAAGAAGACATGAATTATACTGAAAAATATAGTATGTTAGTTTGTAGAAAAACAAAATTATTTAAATATATTTTTCATAATTGTCTTCAAGGACTTACAAGTGATTTATTATGTGGTTGTTTTTCAAAATCTTCAATGACGCCCCCTATTTGGCAACTTGCAGCTTCAGAAACATTAAGTACACCTCTTTTTAGTTTCTCCAATTCATCTTCAAGTTTGTTGATCCGTTTATCCACCCTCTCGTTCTCAATCTCCAAGTAATACTTAACATTCTTGGGTAAATAAAAGTATTGTTGTGGCGTTATAAATCTACCCATCCCTCGTACACGCCCACGTTGTTCCTGAGTACCCAACGCCTCTGTAAGCACATCATGTGTTCCACATGTAACCTCTACAAAGCTTCCCGATTTCTGAAGCTCATCCTGTAAAATAAAATGGGACAAATGTTAGAAAAATAAAATTGGACAAATGTTATTTTTTTATATATTTGGGAATTAATGAAACTTACAACTTTATCAACAATCGTCTTCACATCTGCATCGTATCCTCCTGTCTTCAACTCTCTTGCCTTTTTCCACAGCAGTGTCCTATCAATCTCCTCTTCCGTCTTGCCGGTTTCTTGCGTCTAAATTATCAAGAATAACAAAGTCAATTACCATATATATATATACAAATAAAATAATCAATATTCAGTGGGAATCATACAATGTCATTAATGAGTCCAGCATATCCTTTTCTGCTCAAACGATGATTGTATTTATGATGTGCACGAGTATTTTTAGCTTTCATACTTTTCTCCTGCATTAGAAACATTAAAATTATAAATACAAACATTAAAATTGTAACTACAAATGCATATAATAAAAGTTTAACAAACCTCCCACTTCTTTGTAACTCTATGGGATACAAAAACTTTCCAATCTTCTTTCTTTATAAACGGATAATCTTTCGGAGGTTTGAATAGATTTGCCTTGGTATCTTTACTTCGGTTCTTAATGAACTTGGCATATAGATAATGCTTGAAGTTTCTCCACTTCTTCCCGATCGATTGGAGAATTTGCTTCCGACTCTTTGGGTCAACTACAAACTTTTCCTGAAACATAAAAAAAAGGTTGGTTCAAAAACAAATCTGAACAGGGACAAAAACAGGGACAAAAACAGATCTGAACAAAGGTAATAACAGGAAGAAAACAGAGACTTACCAAAACATATTGCCATAATCCTTCCCTTACTTCCTCACTAACTTCCAGCCACGAGTCATAGGTTATGGGAACCATTGTTCTTGCAACCAAACCCTCAAAAGTAGACAGTTTTGTGGCTTCCTTTCCAACCGGGACACCTTTTTTATTGTAAGTTATTACAAGCTTCACTTTATTAGCGTTTGTCTTTGTTGTCGGACCTCTTTGTTTGGACTCCTCATCGTGATCAGAAGCTGAATCTGATTCCATGTCACAAAAACACAACCTGTTTCAACAAGATTGAAATTAAATTAAGTACGTTGTTATTTGTTGCAGTTGGACATTGATTAATCACATTCAAAATCTGAAATAAAAACATACCAAAAACTTTATTGTTCTGCAAAAAAAAATATTTACACTAATATGCCCTCGCCATCCGGACGCGTACATAAAAAATCATCATCAAGGTCTAATAAAGCGGAATCTTGTGCTAAATCAAAAGTAACATCAAATTCCAGCATATCATCAGTTTCACCATTTGATCCATACTTGTACATCCTATGAGGTGTGAATCCAACAACATGCAAATTCTCATCTTGTTGATCTTGAACATAAAAAACTTGTTTGACTTGACTAGCTAATACGAAGGGTTCAGACTTTTGATCAAGCCTATCAAAGTTAACTACCGTGAATCCTAAATCATCCTTTTTTACTCCACAACTATCAACCCAATCACACATGAATACAGGAATACTAAACATGTGATAATTAAGATCCCATATCTCCTTTATACGGCCGAAGTAAGTAACAGCACCATACACAGGATTGGAGTCTTTTGCACTAGCAATCTGCATAGTATGTGCAACTAAAGACACTCCACTGCATTGAGTTGTTCTAGACTCATCACGAGATGTTGTATGAAAATGATATTCATTTATGGCAAAACCGCTATATTTAGTAACAGCAAAATTAGGCCCTTTGGCCAACCAACGAACATCATCACAAATATCTTCCCCGTTAGCCAAACGTTTTCCAACCTAATAGAAAAATATATAATTAATGTAATTCAAAAAAATAATTAAAAATATTGTAATTCTAACAATCTTATTTTAAAAAAAACCTCTTTCTTAAACCAACTAATAAATGTCCGACTATGTTGGCTCTGCAACCATGTACTCTTGCGAGCATGACGGGGGTTCAGATCCTTCAACTCCAACATATGTTGCCTGAAGTGTATTACAAGTTAAAAGAATGTTTTATATGATAGATAATGGTATAAGAGTATACAGTTTCATGTAATTCTTACTCTATATACGGCTCCACAACAGCAGTGTTTCGTAATACATAAAGATGAGCTTGATCAAGTAACTGAGCATCTACAGCATCAATTGTAGCCTTTGATAAAGGCTTGCCACTGCGGATTCTTTCATCAACACGCTCATGAGGATTGCCAATTGATTTCTTGTTTTTTAAGTAGTCTGAACAAAATTCTAAGGCCTCCTCTGCCACATAACACTCTGCAATGCAACCTTCGGGTCGATGATGATTTCTTACATACCCTTTAAGTGTTTTCATGTATCTCTCAAATGGATACATCCACCTAAAATGAACCGGGCCACACAACCTCACCTCTCTAACTAAATGCACCAGCAAGTGAGTCATGACATCGAAAAATGAAGGAGGAAAGTACTTCTCTAACAAACATAATGTTAATACGATGTCACTTTGCAACTTGGCTAGCTTACTAACATCAACAACTTTACTACACAACTCATTGAAAAAATGACACAGGCTTAGGATTGTTCTCCGCACCTTCACATCTAACACCCCTTTGATTGCAAATGGAAGAAGTTGTTGCATTAGTACATGACAATCATTAGACTTCAAACCATTCATCTTTGAAACATCATCCGACACGAGATTCTTGAAATTAGAGCAATACCCATAAGGAACTTTTATGTTAGACAGGGTTTCATAAAATAGATGTTTCTCTGCGGAATTCAATGTGTACTTGGCAGGCGGAAGCCAATGTCGATCCCCTTTTGGTTCAGGTCGTAATTCAGTCTTGATGCCCAACGCTTCAAGATCTTGCCGTGCTTTTAATCCATCCTTCGTCTTGTGAGGCAAATTCAACGCTGTCCCATAAACACTCTCGATCACATTTTTTTCTATGTGCATGAGATCTAACTGATGGCGAATAGGCAACTTCTTCCAATATTCAAGTTCAAAAAAAATCGACTTCTTATGCCAAAATTTAGATCTCTCGTCGATACTTTCTTTTTTCTTCTTTGTCTTTTCCTTCTTTGGCGTTTCCTTCTTTGACGCTCCCTTCCTTGACTTTATCTTCTTTGATCCTACCTTCTTTGGCTTTATCTTCTTACCCCATGTAGTCTCAAATCCCGCCAGATAGTCATAAATCTCTTCACCTGATGATGGTTGTGGCATAAAATCGTGCTCCTGTTGATTGTTGAAATGTTTTTTTCTTTTTCGAAAAGGATGTTCAAGTGGTAGGAATCTTCTATGCCCAAGGAAGCATACTTTTTTGGACTTTGGCAGCCATTGTGAACAAGTATTCTTTGAACATATTGGACAAGCATAATAACCTTTGGTAACACAACCCGAAAGATTACCATACGCGGGAAAATCACTTATAGTCCAAAGTAATATTGCTCTTAAATTGAATTATTCTTTCTTATGAGAATCAAAAGTCTCAACGCCAGTTTCCCACAAGAGCTTTAGATCTTCTATCAATGGTGCCAAGTAGACATCAGTATTGTTACCAGGTTGGTTTGGCCCAGATATCAACAGAGTCAACATCATGAATTTTCTTGACATACACAAATAAGGGGGTAGATTATATGTTATTAGGATAACCGGCCAACAACTATGCTTGGAACTTAATGACTTGTGTGGATTGATACCATCAGCAGACAAGGCTAATCTAAGATTTCGTTTTTCCTGTCCGAATTCTTTCCACGTGTTATCAACAAGCTTCCAAGAAGGGGTATCGCGAGGATGAGTAAGCTTCCCATTATTGACCCGACCTTGTGCATGCCAAGTTAAGTCATGTGCAATTTGTGGTATTGAAAACATTCTTCTAAATCTAGGAATGATAGGAAAATACCACAAAACTTTTGAAGGTACGTTTTTGGAATTCTTCTTCCAACGAGAAGTGCCACAAGTTGGACATTGAGAAGCATCTTTATGTTCTTTCCAGAATAGAACACAATCATTTTCACATGCATGAATCTTCTCATATTGTAGACCTACTGCTTTTAGCAACTTCTTGGACTCATATATCAAGCTAGGGATGGTATTGTTTGATGGTAAGATATCTTTTAGGACAGACAACAAAGCATCAAAACTAGCATCAGACCATCCAAATTGACCCTTCAAATGTTGGAATTTCAATAATCCACTAAGTGCATTATACTTCGACCCTACATAAAGTGGCTTATCACACTCTTCAAGAAGTGATTTCAACAAATTAGGTTCATCGTCTACATATTTGAAGGCATCATGAAGCATATCCTTTGTATAAATAGCATCAGGAGGAATGGAATTGTTAGGGCATCTAGAATCACTATTGGGTTGTTTTTCTCCATGGAAAGACCAAATCTTATAATTCTCATCGAAGCCGTGGGCAAACAAATGATAACGGACATTGTCAATTGAGTGGTGACACAAATTGATGCAATTTACACAAGGGCATGGAATAACATCTAACTTTGGATTATTAGTTTGTGCAAACTCTAGAAAAGCATTCACACCTTCATCATATGCATTTGATAATCTACTAGAGGATATCCATGATTTATCCATTAAACATTTGTTGCCAACCTACATAATTATTTACCATATAAAGCAATAATGATTACGCATGTTTAGGGACAAAAACTATGCAAAAACAAAACTGTACAGGGCCAAAACTATACAGGGACAAAAAAAATTGTACAGGGGCCAAAACTGTACAATGACAAAACTGAAGCAGGGACCAAAACTGTATAGGTTATCAATTACTTTTTCAGCATCCAGTTACTTTTTCATCTTGTTTGAATATTTTTATGTGTTTGTTATAAAATTTTATGAACTTTTACAAAAATTTGAAAATTAGAAATACTTTTAAAATTTTGAATATGATCTTTTGCAGAAATTTGAAAGTTAGAAATGGGCTAAACAGGTGTCCAACACAAAACCACCTGCGGACCCGTTACTTCATAATTTATGTGTTTGACCTTTTTACCCTTGGGTGGTCAATCTGTTTAAACTTAGCTTTATTTTTCAATATGTAATTAGCTAAGTGTAATATTTACTTTAATAAATACAGATTGCTCCAAGCCCAATCTTACAAATATAAATACATGCATTTGATATTTGGTTTCACCTATTTTTAAGAATGGGAATTAGTGAAAGTTGTGTTAGTTAGATAGAAAGTAACTGCCATAATTAGGTATTAACTGTCAGTTGACAGTTACATTCTAAAAATGTATAAATATTTATGTTTGATGTTAATTGTGATTAATATTGCATAAGAACTTCCTATAGGTATGGTTGTTCTTTGTTGTTTCTTTCTTTCTTTCTTTCTCTTCTGTCTTTGTTGGTTAATGAGTTGATGTTTCTACTTGTTTCCATTCCTGATTTCATGTGGCAGATTGAGGTTAGTAAAATTTTCATCACACGTCGATTAATTATCATTTTATTATTATTTAAAGATGATTGAATTCATTTGTATGAATCCTGTGAAAGGGTGAGTACCTAAGATCTATAAAAGATCTGTTAGAAAAGGTTGTTTTTATTATCTGTTTCTGTGAAAGGTAAACTCTCTGTTTCTCAAGGTTGTTTTTATTATCTGTAATAACTTTAGTTATAGATTAATTATTGTTTTTGTTATAATATGATTGAATTGATTTGTATGAATCCTGTTAAAGGGTGAACATGATGGATCTGTTAGAAAAGAAGAGGTGCAGGTGTTATATGTATTGCTTGTAGAGTAGCAAGAAGCTTTTTGGATGACATTCTTTTTAATCTCATTCTGTTGAGCTATATGTTATAAACGAATATTCACAAAAATGAATTTTTAATCAAAATAATATAATAGAATCTATATTAGAAAATGAAAAATAAAAAACTTATGTACCCTAGAAAATAGATAGATTAAAAATAAATACCTTTATGTACCCTAAAAAATAGATAGATTAAAAATAAATACCTTTTCTTACCTGAGTATGTGGAATATCAGTGTAATTTATAGCAGAAACTGTTGCTTTATCACCCTTTGAGCCTGCAGCAAGTAACAAAAAAATTGTAACTCATTGTAACTATATGCATATTGCAATGCACAATCACTCATAAATCCAATTAAAAAGACTTTTTAGTTGTTAAAATCACCTAAGAGCTTTCTAAAAGTCGAATGTTGTAAGTTTCTTGAAAAGACTTCATTAAAGTAACTAAAAATCACGTTTTCATAAAGCAAGCAATGCTGTCAACTCAGAAATCATGCCCATTTATGCTTTAGTGTGACCATGAAACACTCCACAGTCAGATTATGTCAAAGCCTAGAATCATCTCATTCATCAATCCTATTATAAGTATACAAAATGCAAAGCTAGAATAGTAATTTTTGCCATGTAAGCTAATTTTTTTGGCAGTGCCCATCATACCTACTTGCATGGGAAACCAAGGAGATCAACCTTCTAAATGACTAAAAGTAGGTTCTACTCCTAATTGCATTTGATCATAAGTGAAAATGTTTCTTGTAGGAATAAATTAATAAGTGGAGGAGATACTAACCGTGTAAGATGCACAGCACCAAGCCACATACTGGTGTAGTTACCACCCAGATCAATGCACTTTTAATCCTCTTGCCAATAGTCCTACAAGTAAAAATAGTTAGAAGCATAAATACATACACTTTCAATGTTTAATATGCTCTAATGATGTGGGCCCCATTAGGACAAGACACAACATCATAAATTTATGTTGATTACCAACAAATGATGTGGTGTTTGTATTGAACAGGTTGAACTAATGCGTGGTTTAGAAGATATAGATGATGAATACAAGACAATGTTAAATGAGAAGCTTCAAGTTACAGATGGCAGTGGTTTGATACAGGTGTACAGAAAAGAATCGACTTTATTTTTAACAAGATGAGATGAATGTTTTGTTTGTTTGTAGCCAGAAGATTTGTTGCAATAAAATCAGAATTTTCTTTAGACAGCAGTTTTGTGTTTGTCTTTTTTCGAAAATTATGCACCTATTTGAAACAAAACAAAACAAAATGCTGAAGGTAGTCATCAGAAAAGGTAGGCATTAGGCAAAGGGTAATCGGGTCTTTGTTGCGTTGGGTGTTACATTTTCACTCCTGAAATTTTTTGTATGTGATGAAAATTGACAGGGATTATTTTTTTTGCATAAAATACTTGAGGCCTGAAATATTTTAACAAAAAAATATATGTAAGAAAGTACAAATACGTGAGTTATTATATGACCTTAACCTTTTAATAATTTGCCAAGTACATGCCACGTAGGTTGCATGTCAGCAAACACGTATCAAATATTTTTTTTTCCTAAGTGATGAAGAGTGGTGTTCCTAACTTTTGTGTTGTTCTTCTAGCACTAAATGATCTAGGGTATTATTGTCTTTTTCTATTTTATGATACAAAAGGTTTAAACTTTAATGATAATAATTAATATGTTAATTGATGTATTTATTTGTATAGGTATAAAGCAAGGGGAATTCGGTTGGATTTTGGTGATCTTGCTTATCTTTCATGTGAGAAAAGAAAGTTCTTTGAAACAATTGGAATGGAATTTGGAGTTCCGAGGTTTGGAAAGACTGGAATCACTGCTGGTAATGACCTCAATGAAGAAACTTTGGATGCTTTAAAAAAACAGGCAAGCTTTTTATAGATTTTTAATTCTTAAGAGTATTGAATCATTTAGTATTTTGTAACTTTGAGTATCGGCTTTAGCTTGGGCAGTAAGTTTCTCTTGAGAGAACTTTTCTGATTAGGGCAGGAGGATAATCATTTGGATTTCCTTTCTGATTTCTTCTTATTTCCATTTAGTAACCAATAGCTTCCTAGATCTATATATCTCATATTTGAGTTTCATTTATCTGTTATTGGATTTTGGTTTCTATCAAAGAGGTTGTGTGATGATCAAAATGTAAAATGAATCAATGGCTGATTTCATAAATACATACACTTTCAATGTTTAATATGCTCTAACAAGTCTTTTGGTTCCAGAATAATATGCTTTTTGACTAATTAAGTGAAACAACTTAGAACTTTTTTCTATGATCTTGAGAAGATCAAGTGTCCTTGCAGAATTTCTCAACAGTTCAAAAATAAATCTCGACTCAGACATCTACATTTAGGGTTTAATGAATGCTTCAACCATGATTTCATAATCTCAATCCCTATTACAAATCTTCCATACATACCCCCAATCGAAATGAAAGATACCACACGATTTCATAATTTCATAAGTACAATCAGAAAACATAAAAAATTACGTTCTACCAGACCAGGGTTCGAAGAACCTGAAGAGAAACATCTCACAGGGGAGTTTGATTAAGAGTATTTTGAGGGATTTTTCGACTCTTTTCTTAGGCAACTGACATTATATATACACGGTTAGCCAATCCTTTCTTCACCTTGAGGACAAGGTGAAAGTTTGGGATAAAAAGCAGAGAAAATGTTCGCAAGATGAAAGAAGGGGATAAAAACATTACATATAACTTGAGAAGCTTGAGATTTTACCTTGTGTTCGACTTGAGAAGCTTCAGTAGGTGAGAAACCCTTGAATGTGTTCAACTTAGCATCAGATTCATGGCTACCAGGCGCTTCTTCCCCTTGTGTCGACTTTCTTCTGCTCTTTCTCTTCTGTTACAGCGTTCTCTGGCCAACCGAGAAGTTCACTTCGCCTAAATCGGTTCAACAGGAACACCTTAATCGGACCTAGGGCACGTAAATTTGAGCAGTCTCCAATGATGTCAGTTGAGCCCACGGTCGTCGGCGAGGCGAAATCAGCCACAGAAGTAACCTAACGATCGGAGGAGGAGACGTTGTCTGCAAGGGGAGGCGAGTCGAGGATAGAATCGTATAGAGTGAAGTGACTGATGAATAGTGAGTGTTAGATATTTTATTAGTAACCTCGATTTTTGTGAAGAGATGCGCGCCTTTCACTAAAATTATAATGCGACATTTTGAGACGGCGCACATTTTACATTAAGTGCCCTCCGTGTTTTTAAGTTTTTTACATTAGACACTAACTCTAAGGGCACTCAATAAAACACGACATATATACTTAAATTTTTTGAAGAGATGACATTTTTCTAATGTCACTCTCTCTTGCGTAACATAGATCAATGAGCGTCGTATTTTGCGCGTCGTAAAAGGCCTTTTTTCTAGTAGTGAATTTGGCAACTTTTGATATGTATAATATGAAATGTCAAATTGTGCATGCTCTATTTTGTAATTTTGGATGAATTATGGATGATATACGGATTAAAAGTATGGTGTTATTTAAGGTTTGAAAGTATGTTGTTATTACAGGTTTGAAAGCATGTTGTTAATTAAGGACTGAAAGTATGATGTTATTTAAGGTTTGAAAGTATGTTGTTATTTAAGATTTGAAAGTATGTTGTTATTTAACGTTTGAATGGATGTTTCTAATTAAGGTTTGAATTATGGATGATTTCAAAGTATGTTGTTATTTTTGGTATGCTATGCACTAAGTTGGATCCTTGCATGGGGTTTCAAATATCTTGCATGGGATATCTAATAGGGACACCGATAGTGTGCACATGTTTTTATGCGCAATGGTACCCACTACCCCACTAAAATATTCCTAATATTGTGCTTATTAAAATAGACAAGTAGGGGACCATTCCATTTGTTTATAAAAGAAAGTAAATATTTTTAATACAAGTGCACAACATTAGACAACCTGAGAAAGGGACTTTGTGATACACATACAAAATAATGTTAGGACCCATCTACCAACATTATACAAACCTATATAACTACTATGGGATCCCTAACTAATTATGAATACTATAAAAATGTCATACAATTACCATACACACATACAACTGCTTTTTAAACACTTAACCATTCCCCCAAAACTTGGTTGGAATTTAATATCATCAACCATGTATAAAAACCATGAAAACCCTAGTCATGTAGCTTAAAACCATTACCTAGATCACAAAACCCACAAACATCATCATCAAGATCAACATAATCATCATCTGCCAAGAGTTAGTCCTCCTCATAATAGCCATCTTCACTAAATTCATCTTAATCATGACCCGCAATTGTACATTCTTGTCATGAAGACCCTGCTACTCCCTAAATTTCTTTCTATACCATACCAATTCACTATTATCCTCCTTCATGTTCCACTCTTGCTTGGTGTAGTATATAACTTCCTTATTATACCCATCATCTTGCTCGTCATCCTTCCTTTCAAATTAACGACACTTGATGCCCCTTTTCTGACATTTAGAAGCAAATTACCACAAGTTAGGGTTTATTAAGTACACTTATGTAAAGGAAAACCGACAGCATTTTTGTTTCATCAAATTTGGTTGGAATACCAAAAATTGATGGTTTTTTATTAGAGAAAATAACATTTCATACCTTGAATACATCTCATTTTGTCCAATGTAGGAAAATTAAAACCTTACTAGTGAGTTACGATAGTTCTAAAAGTGACGTTCAGGGTTCTCCCAGCTTCACAACCTTTGTTACATGGAGATTAGGTTATAGTACCACCTTCTAGCTTCTCCTTGATGTGATACGATACTTAGTCATTGCATCACACGAGGGAAAAAAAGAATATGAAGCCATTGGTTAACTGTGCTTAGGCTTTTTTATGTAGCTCAATAAGGGAATAAGGAATGAGAAGATGATCAATATAAGGTAATAACCTTATATATGGAATTTATGTGTCATAAACACCCATAAGTTTTATCCACATAAGCTAGCCATTACTGGTTAACTTGCTAAATTGGGTCTAAATCCCCTATTTAGGAGGTTAAATAAAATTGAAGTGAACTATTATGCAAACAAAAATGACCTAATTGGACCACAAGGTAAACATTAATGGACAACAATGACATTTCCCGTTTTATATTTTATAAAAGAAAATATATTGGATAAACATAATTTTAATAAACTTTCTTGTACAAACACTTTCTAAAAAAATATTAAAAAAATGATTTTATAAAAAAATTATAACACCTACAAGTTAGGGTTAGAAGTTTTAACTCTTAACTGTAATTTCTTATAAATAAATTAACTCTTTGATATGAATTAAATAAAATATCTCGTTAGAAATCAAAATACAATTAAGTTCAAATTTTAATTAGTTCTTAGGTGAAAGTTGAAGTCAAATACTTCTTGATTGAGAGTTAATGAATGACACTTGAGAAAATTTATTCAACTAGAATATGAACTTAACGTGTAAGAATTCTAATATATAGTGTTAAAATAGATGTTCAATGGACTTTGAATATTAAATTGAAGGGTGAGGAAAAGGAATTTCTTCACACTAGGTCTAATAGAAATTTTGTAAGGCCAACATTGTTAGTTAGATCCATTTAGGGAGATAACTTAAATTAGAAAGTTTAGGAACTTATTTTTCCATGTGATCAAACTTTTAAGCTTAAACAACTAAAACTCTCCTATTGAGCGGAGCAAAATATGATTTTTTTAGAAAGTTTGTGAAATTGGAATCTATTTTAATATGTCTTAGTGAATCTAAGTCAAATTCCTTAACAAAATGCTTGGAAGGTAGTTATCTAACTTCATATTTTACATTTAAGCTCTTATGTTTAAAAGTTCTCCTCAAATTCAGATTTCAATGGATATTATGGTTTAAATCAATATTAATGTAGAATATGTGTTTCTATTACTAAAATAGAATCACAAGTTCATTTCAAATGTTGAAACTTACTTTATGAAGTTCAATGAACCTTTCTACTGCAGTGAAAATTTTTATTACATCAACTGACTTGACGTATTAGCATTGCATTGTCCAGTGAACCTTGCATGGTCAGTCAGAAGTCAGTAGTTTATTATAGTTTACTCATGATGTAAATTTATGGAACTCTATAAATAGAGTCTCCATCTTTACGTTTTAATATACATATGTTTATCTCATCTCCTTATCATATATATTATTAATATTTCTGAACTTTCACTCTGAAATATTTAGATTATCTATCTTCAAAGAACCTCTTCACTTTAAACTGATCATGCATACTAACTTGTGTTTGATTGCAAACCTCTTAAATAAATTAGTTTGGTGTATACTTGATATAACTTGTTGTCATTTACGTTTCATTTGCTTTTCATCACTTTATAATTCTGCAACTAACTATCTAACAAATCTAACTTATTATTGTCGAGCTTTTATAAACCTTTAAGATAAACTTATTTCGTAACTATAATTTTGTACTAATGTTTGTTTAAGTGTTTCTCCCAAAGTTGTTGTCTCAAAAATTGGTATCAGAGCCAAAGTGGTTGCCTTTTAAATAAAAATATGTGTTTAAAAAGCCTTCTATACCACTAAAGTGCATTCTTCAAAAAAAAAAAAACAAAAAAAAACAAAGGAAATATGGCACAAGATTTATCATTGAATGTTTCCAACAGTGTTGGATGCTTAATCAGAGCACCAGTACTTGTTTCAAATGAATATCACCATTGGTCACAAAGGATGGAGAGGTATCTTAAGAGGCTTGGAAGAGATGTGTGGAGATTTGTAGAAGAAGGACCACATGTCCCTATTATTACTACTGTTCAAGCAGACGGTGCACAAGCACGACTAGGTAGAGGTCAAGCCGCAATGAATCGACCAACCAAAGATGATATTGACAAAATGGAAAATGATGCTATAGCCTTCTATGAAATCTCTTGCGGTGTAGCTCCAGGAAACTTTGACATCATCATCAACTACAAATATGCTAAGGAGATTTGGGATGTGCTCAAAAATCTTTATCAAGGGTCTAAACAAGCTCAAGATAAGAAAATCACCACTACTCTCAATGAGTTTAACAACTTCAAAGCTCTCCCAGTAAAAGTCTTGATGACTCGTTCAAACGTTTCAACCTCTTCATCACGAAGCTATCAAATGTTGGTACAGTTTGAAGCAACCATGAAACAAATATATAGTTTCTCAATGGTTTAGGAAGACATTGGTCCACGGCAATGATGATTGTGCAAGGAGATAGAAAAATTCACACTTTGTCCTTATTCAAATTGTACGAAGAACTTCAGGCTCAAAAATCAATGGTGCTCAAAGATTATGCTGATATTTGTGGTCCACTTTCTCTAATTGCTCAAACCCCACAAGTCAATACCAATCAGTACTCATACCTTACTGAACCATCTTACCCAATTTCATATGACAACACACTGCAGTCATATGAAGCTGATGCTGAAATAGATGACGAAGAAGAATTCCAAAATGCCATAGTTTTGGTTAGCCAATAATTCAACAGGCTACCACCACCATCATTTCTTAAGAATCAGCAGTGCCCAAAAACACCTTTCAACCATAACTTCAATTTGCAGTCTAACCACTCATGATATCCTAGAAACCCACACCATCCACCACAACCACAGAATACACTTCATTCCAATGAGGGATCGCAGTCAAAGTTTACATCAAACTTTGGTGTCACACCCCCAAACCAAAGATGGCGGAAACGTCCGGGGGGGGGGGGGGGGGGAGGGGAGGACTTCATGTACAGTATCACAACAATGAATATAATAGTGCTCGAAGTAAATACAACCACCATAAATATAATTGAAAAAGTTATACCAAAGTATATGTTTACATGTTTCAAAAACAATTACATTATGATGACAAAAATAAATTGTTGACGGTTTAACGTCCCATCCTCAAAGCGATGAAGCTTTCCTGTTTCACTGATTTCCTGAGAATACAAGTAGTTTTGAAAAGTGTCAACAATTAAGTTGGTGAGTTCATAAGAGTTTTGTTTGAAGTAGAAACCGGTTTCCTTGTAAAATCGATATAGTTTGATTTCCAGAAAATCCAATATTTTCTTAGTTAAGTGTGAATAGAAATATTCCTATATGATGCATTAATGAACCCTAGAATGACCCGTAGAGTTCCTCTATAATCGTCCAGTGTATATAAGTTATATAAGATTTAAATTAGATAAAACGTTGAATGTAGTGGGTCTGCCCTAGGTCCACAACCCAACGAGGAACAGGAGATGAGGCGGGCACCACCAATTCTAGCCCAATCAAGACTAAATTCTTATATGACTCAAACATATACGCTCAGCGACTATAGTTGAAGTCTAACAATTCTAGGTGAAATATAGTTTGATTTCCAGAAAATCCAATATTTTCTTAGTTAAGTGTGAATAGAAATATTCCTATATGATGCATTAATGAACCCTAGAGTAACCCGTAGAGTTCCTCTATAATCGTCCAGCGTATAAAAGTTATATAAGATTTAAATTAGATAAAACGTTGAATATAGTGGGTCTGCCCTAGGTCCACAACCCAACGAGGAACAGGAGATGAGGCGGGCACCACCAATTCTAGGTCAATCAAGACTAAATTCTTATATGACTCAAACATATACGCTCAGCGACTATAGTTGAAGTCTAACAATTCTAGATGAAATATAGTTTGATTTCATAATAACTATCTTAAGTGAACCAGGTACTTTGTATCGGTACCCCCTTTTTTGTATAGAGACCCGACACTTTGTATTTGTACCCCTTTTTGTATAGAGACCCGACACTTTGTATTTGTACCCCTTTTTGTATAGAGACCCGGCACTTTGTATTTGTACCCCTTTTTGTATAGAGACCCGACACTTTGTATTTGTACCCCTTTTTGTATATAAACTCGGCACTTTGTATTTGTACCGCTTTTTGTATAAATAAACCGGCACTTTGTATTTGTACCCCTTTTTGTACGAGTATGTTATGTAAATGATCATAAACTATACCTATTATAGTTTATTAAAATGTTTGAAATGTATATGTACTCTAACTATACCTATTATAGTTTAGTATATTTCTTTGTGGTGTTTAAGAATCCCATTCTATGGAAGTCAAATGTATAGTACATTATAGCTATGTTTAACTTGTTTTGTCTTGTACTAATGATTATGATGGAGGATTCTTATAAATTCAGCAAGTAATTTCCTATTATATAATTATATCATAACAAGAAATACATGTAATATAAGAACTTATCCAAGTTTTAACACTTTGCTCAACATGTTACAAAGTGTTTTGATAGTTAGAAGCTGTTAATTAATTCTTAGTCTTTCAGCACTGTTTTAGAAAAATCATAAAACAATCATACGAAGTCGAAAACTAGATCCGTAAATTCTGAGAGTTCACAAAATGTGTCTAGTTTACTCATAATTTTTATCAAGATTTTTAATGACCTCAAATTTGGGTGAAAAAGTCCATAATCACAGACTGGTCCGGATTGGTGTTTGAAATGATAGGCAGTTTTGTAAAATTCACCATAAATTGTAGAAAAATCGTATGGAGATGTGAAAGTAGTCATTTTAAAGCTAAGAACTTGAACTATTTGCACCTTGTACAGTTTTGAAAAATAGAATGTTTAAGTTGTCCAAAACAGTCCATGAATGGAGTTGAACTTTTCTGATGAAGGCTGTTAGAAAATTTTAATTAGTTATGTTCTTGGTGTTTTAACTTGTATTCCCCCCCTGAAAACTTGAGAAAACATGAAAATGTAGGGGTATGAACTCACCTTGAGTGATTTTAGTAGATAAGTGCTGAAGAAGAGAAGTGTTCAACCCAAGAACTCTTGAAGAATCACTTGAAGATTCGAAGCTCTAACGCTAATATGATGGAGTTTGTGTAAGATATTCATGATTTGAGTAGAATGAAGTGAAATAATCATAAGGAGGATGAATTATACTTACTAAGAGTGGAAGAACACTTGAAAATCATCCTTGAATCTCGAAATTGGAGTGGGAAAAGTTTGAGAGAAAAGTGGTGTTTGATACTTAGTGAAATGAGGGCAAATGAGAGAAATGAGGAGAGAGGATGTTTGTTCCAGCTCTAAAAACGTGGGAATGAGTGTAAATTGAGTGTAAGGGACATTGAAGTGACCTAGGTAAGGTGGGGAGGTGTGGTTAGTCAAAGAGTGGGTGTGGGGTGGTTGCTTGTGACATTGGATAAGACAAAGTCAACACTCCACCTTTAATAATTCACCCATTTGATTTTTATTATTTAGATAATGATTTTCATCAAAATATGTTTAAATTATGAATATTTAGAGTTTATTATGTTAAAATATAATTTCTGGAGAAAATCCCGCTTTAAAATCACGAAAAACGGGCTTAAAATGTTAAAAATATCAAAAATGGGCTAAAAGTGACAAATTTCCGAATTCTGGCCGAGGTTCGGTCTTCTGATGCTGAACCGAGAGAGAGAGAGAGAGAGGCAGAAACCGAGAGGGGAGAAGAGAGAGGGAAGGAACCGAGAGGGGGAGGAGAGAACAGAGGGGCGCGAAGAGATAGAGAGGAGAGAAGGAGCAGAGACCGAGAGAAGAGAAGAGACAGAGAGGCGGAGTAGAGACCGAGAGGCGGGTAGAGACAGAAAGTGGAGAAGCAACAGAGACCGAGGCTCGGTCCTCGCGTGAATTAGCCAACAGAGGCTCGGTCCTCGCGTGCCTTAGCCAACAGAGGCTCGGTCCTTGCGTGCCATAGCCAACAGAGGCTCGGTCCTCGCGTGCCACAGCCAACAGAGGCTCGGTCCTCGCCTAAGAAGCCTCTCATCTTGGTTTCGGTTCCTAAAGCCTATTTTTCTCGTTTTCGCCCCGTTTTGAGCCGTTTTTGACCCGGTTAAGGGTCGGAATGACTCGAATGATTCCAAAAAGTTACGGGAAACTTTTGAGAGAGATTTGGGAGAGATTTCTCACACTTGGAGAGATTTGGGAGAGATTTGACATTCTTGGAGAGATTTCTCATACAAAGAGATATTTGCGAGAGTTTTCACATACTTGGAGAGATTTGGGAGATATTTGACATTCTTGGAGAGATTTCTCATACAGAGAGATATTTGAGAGAGATTTCACATACTTGGAGAGATTTGGAAGAGATTTGACATTCTTGGAGAGATTTCTCATACAAAGAGATATTTGAGAGAGATTTCACATACTTAGAGGGATTTGGGAGAGATTTGACATTCTTGGAGAGATTTCTAATACAGAGAGATATTTGAGAGAGATTTCGCATACTTGGAGAGATTTGGGAGAGGTTTGACATAGAGAGAGATAGAGTGGAAACGATTGAGAGAGGTTCCATGTGGGATAATTGTGAGTGTCCGGCATCGCAATGCATGGTTCGTGAACCCTGTTAAGCCTTGTTTAAGGATCTTACACACTCCCGATGAGTATGCAACATTGTTTTATCGGTTTGGGCTGCCACGTACCATAGTTTTTAGGTTAAAGAGATCTAGTTGTACGTACTTTTCAATTTATGATTTCTTATCAGAATAGCGAGTTGTTTAGTAAATACTAAACGTAAGTCCTAGTACACAAGGGTTAGTTGAGCTGACCGGTTTGACTTGTTGACTTTATTTGACTTTGAATTGACCAGAATTTGACGGTTGTCACATCATCCCCCCATTAAAGGGAATTTCATCCCGAAATTTGCACTTCGAATGGAGATCCAAGAATTTAGAGGAAAGATGGGGATAACTTTTCGTAGTACAAGAAATTGATTATGGTGAGGAATAACTCGCCCGATGTCACATGATTATTACTATGCATGCTTTAATCGATGCTAGATTTAACATATAAAGAAATTCAGTATTTAAATATCGATGTTAGAAACACGTACTGATATTTGCGGGCAGTTCCGGGGTGGTTTCTCCCTCGGTGATTGCAAGCACCCTTCTACCACCACCGGCATCTCTTGTCCTTGGGCATTCCCTTTTAAGGTGTCCCGTTTCTCCACACTTGTAACAGGTTGGGCTTACTCCAAAGCCAGGGACCTGGTTGATGGGTCGTGCTGGTGCCTTACAGAAACGAGCAGTGTGCCCCTCTCTATCGCAGTTTTTGCAATGCATCTTTCGGCAAGCCCCAGTGTGATGGAAGTTACACTTGTTGCATTTCGGAAGTGTTCCAGCGTATGGTTTCATGGGAGTTGGCGTGGTGAGGGTTGTGGCAGCATGAACAGCAAAGATCTGTTGCTTCTTAGCGAGGCCTTGGGCTGATTGGTCCTTCTTGTTGTCCCAAAACTTTCTTTCGTTGTTCCCTCCTCTTGCTTGGGTAAGGGTGGTTGTCATAGTGTCATGGTTGGCATGATGGTCAATGAGTTGTTGTGCTAACTCCTTGGCGCTGTCGAAGGTAGTTGGTCTTGAGGCCAGCACGCTATCTTGAATTTCGGGGGACAATCCCCAGAGGTATCGCTCCAACTTTTTGTCTTCCGGGGTGACCATAGCGGGAAAAAGGAGTGCTAGATCACAAAATCGGTTGGTGTAAGTTGTAAGGTCGGAGCCTACCATTCTGAGATTCCATAGTTCTTGCTCCAGCTTTTGCACTTCACCTCTTGAGCAATATTCCTTCAGCATCATCTTCTTTAAGTCCTCCCAACTTAATGAGTTAGCCACTGCAAGCGTAAGCGACTTAACTCTGCCGTTCCACCAAGTGAGAGCTCTTCCGATGAAGGTGAATGTCGCGTACTTGACTTTGCTCGCTTCGAGGCAAGCACAAATCTCAAAGATTGCTTCGGTTCTCTCGAACCATTGAATTAGTGCGAGGACACCCCCACTTCCATCGAAGGAATCGGGTTTGCCATTTGTGAAGTCCTTGTAAGTGCATTCCCTTGTGCGTCCTGCACTATCCCCGTGGTTAGGGTTTGTGGCTCCAGATCCAGCACCACCAGTGCTATTTGTGCCAATTTGTGACATTGCAGCTACCACGGCTGCTGTTAGTGCAGCTTGGAACATTTCGGGATCAAACTGAGGAGGTGGCGTCGGAGGTGGTGGCGCTGTGCTGCCCGAAGGTCTGGGTCTTTTCCTTGGTGGCATCGTTCTGTCATGAGTTTGCAAAAAAAATGATCAGATGGTAAGTTTCTACTAGTAAAGACAAGTCAGTTGTTATAGAATTAGATTTTTCCTGCATTATTCTCCGATTTAAGAATTCCTTATATATAATTCATAAAGGAAGTCCATATGAATGAACTTCATGAGTTAGTAAGTTTTGTGGTCTCTCTTAGATTTTTCACGAGTGTGCTCAAGGCGATTGGTGCGGATCGTATGTATTCTTGTATTTGCATAAACCTCTGCGATACTATGGAGAGTTGTTCTACCCTGAATCTCGTTTCGGGCAACTCTACGGACCAGGATTGGAAAAAAATTTCTATCTGCTGAGCTTCCTTCGTTTATGTTGTAGAAACTTTGTTCTCTATTAAACAACATATGTTGGTCTTGTTCTTCGCTCCAGGTTTCCAAGCACTCTACCCAAGGAAGCGTCGGGCCTTGAAAACTCGGTCGAGGGTTGGGATTCGGAACAAGAGTCATCGGGGTTAAGTTCTCCACTTCAGGGTCGGAGTCAGAACCATCAGCATAGACTTCAGCTTGGTGACCATCTACAGGGGTTGGGTAATCATTCTCTGGCTCCTCTCCGAGCCATTTGGTATTGTCGTGGTTAGGGTAGTACGGGTCGTCGTGTAGATGGAAATCTAGCCATGATATCTTCGCGAGAAATGGGGATATAAGAAATAACTAAGCAAACGTACTAATTGGCTAATTATATGATGATCTTTATCAGGTACGTCAACATATTGTTTAGTGCATACTAGTTATATGTATTCGGGACAGGATAGACCTTCGAATAAACGACCCTAACTCTAAATCCCCAATCCAACGAGAACAGGAAGTAGAGCAAAGATCCACAGATTCTAAGTCTATGACGTCCTGGATACATAAAATTTTAATGTACCCAGTAGGCAACTATTGACCTATTGATAAAGATCTATTTAGTTCTCACACATGTAATTATAATAATGCCAAAATACCCCTATGGTATTTCATTGTGGTAGTGTTGGTAAGTTTTTAGACTTGTTGCCACATCACAACCATTCTTGGGCATATGCTAATCACTCCTCGGACCAGCACAGTTGATCAGGCTATGCCACTCCCAAGACTGACCATACATCCCCAGGCTTACCTGTGATATCCAACAATCATTACTTTTGTTTCGTCCTAAAATGATGCTGAACTTAGTATGTATGCATGCATGTATACTTTTAACAAAAGCTATTTATTCCTAAAGGTATAGTGGTTTTGAAATCTTAAAATCAGAGACCTTGGTCCCAATGCATTTATAGTTTGTATATCTTATGTGGTTCGATATACTTAGCTCACTATAAACAATTCTCTGATACCAATCTGTCACACCCCCAAACCAAGGATGGCGGAAACGTCCGGGGGTGGAGGACTTCATGTACAGTATCACAACAACGAATATAATAGTACTCGAAGTAAATACAACCACCATAAATATAATTGAAAAAGTTACACCAAAGTATATGTTTACATGTTTCAAAAACAATTACATTATGATGACAAAAATAAATTGTTGACGGTTTAACGTCCCATCCTCAAAGCGATGAAGTTTTCCTGTTTCACTGATTTCCTGAGAATACAAGTAGTTTTGAAAAGTGTCAACAATTAAGTTGGTGAGTTCATAAGAGTTTTGTTTGAAGTAGAAACCGTTTTCCTTGTAAAATCGATATAGTTTGATTTCCAGAAAATCCAATATTTTCTTAGTTAAGTGTGAATAGAAATATTCCTATATGATGCATTAATGAACCCTAGAATGACCCGTAGAGTTCCTCTATAATCATCCAGTGTATATAAGTTACATAAGATTTAAATTAGATAAAACGTTGAATATAGTGGGTCTGCCCTAGGTCCACAACGCAACGAGGAACAGGAGATGAGGCGGGCACCACCAATTCTAGGCCAATCAAGACTAAATTCTTATATGACTCAAACATATACGCTCAGCGACTATAGTTGAAGTCTAACAATTCTAGGTGAAATATAGTTTGATTTCCAGAAAATCCAATATTTTCTTAGTTAAGTGTGAATAGAAATATTCCTATATGATGCATTAATGAACCCTAGAGTAACCCGTAGAGTTCCTCTATAATCGTCCAGCGTATAAAAGTTATATAAGATTTAAATTAGATAAAACGTTGAATATAGTGGGTCTGCCCTAGGTCCACAACCCAACGAGGAACAGGAGATGAGGCGGGCACCACCAATTCTAGGCCAATCAAGACTAAATTCTTATATGACTCAAACATATACGCTCAGCGACTATAGTTGAAGTCTAACAATTCTAGATGAAATATAGTTTGATTTCCTAATAACTATCTTAAGTGAACCCGGTACTTTGTATCGGTACCCCCTTTTTTGTATAGAGACCCGACACTTTGTATTTGTACCCCTTTTTGTATAGAGACTCGGCACTTTGTATTTGTACCCCTTTTTGTATAGAGACCCGGCACTTTGTATTTGTACCCTTTTTTGTATAGAGACCCGGCACTTTGTATTTGTACCCCTTTTTGTATATAAACCCGGCACTTTGTATTTGTACCCCTTTTTGTATAAATAAACCGACACTTTGTATTTGTACCCCTTTTTGTACGAGTATGTTATGTAAATGATCATAAACTATAGTTATTATAGTTTATTAAAATGTTTGAAATGTATATGTACTCTAACTATACCTATTATAGTTTAGTATATTTCTTTGTGGTGTTTAAGAATCCTATTCTATGGAAGTCAAATGTATAGTACATTATAGCTATGTTTAACTTGTTTTGTCTTGTACTAATGATTATGATGGAGGATTCTTATAAATTCAGCAAGTAATTTCCTATTATATAATTATATCATAACAAGAAATACATGTAATATAAGAAGTTATCCAAGTTTTAACACTTTGCTCAACATGTTACAAAGTGTTTTGATAGTTAGAAGCTGTTAATTAATTCTTAGTCTTTCAGCACTGTTTTAGAAAAATCATAGAAAAATCATACGAAGTCGAAAACTAGATCCGTAAATTCTGAGAGTTCACAAAATCTGTCTAGTTTACTCATAATTTTATCAAGATTTTTAATGACCTCAAATTTGGGTGAAAAAGTCCATAATCACAGACTGGTCCGGATTGGTGTTTGAAATGATAGGCAGTTTTGTAAAATTCACCATAAATTGTAGAAAAATCGTATGGAGATGTGCAAGTAGTCATTTTAAAGCTAAGAACTTGAACTATTTGCACCTTGTACAGTTTTAAAAATAAATGTTTAAGTTGTCCAAAAATGTCCGTGAATGGAGTTGAACTTTTCTGATGGAGGCTGTTAGAAAATTTTAGTTATGTTCTTGGTGTTTTAACTTGTATTCCCCCCCCTGAAAACTTGAGAAAACATGAAAATGTAGGGGTATGAACTCACCTTGAGTGATTTCAGTAGATAAGTGTTGAAGAAGAGAAGTGTTCAACCCAAGAACTCTTGAAGATTCGAAGCTCTAACGCTAATATGATGGAGTTTGTGTAAGATATTCATGATTTGAGTAGAATGAAGTGAAATAATCATAAGGAGGATGAATTATACTTACTAAGAGTGGAAGAACACTTGAAAATCAGCCTTGAATCTCGAAATTGGAGTGGGAAAAGTTTGAGAGAAAAGTGGTGTTTGATACTTAGTGAAATGAGGGCAAATGAGAGAAATGAGGAGAGAGGATGTTTGTTCCAGCTCTAAAAACGTGGGAATGAGTGTAAATTGAGTGTGAGAGACATTGAAGTGACCTAGGTAAGGTGGGGAGGTGTGGTTAGTCAAAGAGTGGGTGTGGGGTGGTTGCTTGTGACATTGGATAAGACAAAGTCAACACTCCACCTTTAATAATTCACCCATTTGATTTTTATTATTTAGATAATTATTTTCATCAAAATATGTTTAAATTATGAATATTTAGAATTTATTATGTTAAAATATAATTTCTGGAGAAAATCCCGCTTTAAAATCACGAAAAACGGGCTTAAAATGTTAAAAATATCAAAAATGGGCTAAAAGTGACAAATTTCCGAATTCTGGCCGAGGTTCGGTCTTCTAATGCTGAACCGAGAGAGAGAGAGAGGCAGAAACCGACAGGGGAGAAGAGAGAGGGAAGGAACCGAGAGGGGGGAGGAGAGAACAGAGGGGCGCGAAGAGACAGAGAGGAGAGAAGGAGCAGAGACCGAGAGAAGAGAAGAGACAGAGAGGTGGAGTAGAGACCGAGAGGCGGGTAGAGACAGAAAGTGGAGAAGCGACAGAGACCGAGGCTCGGTCCTCGCGTGCATTAGCCAACAGAGGCTCGGTCCTCGCGTGCCATAGCCAACAGAGGCTCGGTCCTCGCTTGCCTTAGCCAACAGAGGCTCGGTCCTCGCGTGCCACAGCCAACAGAGGCTCGGTCCTCGCATGCCACAGCCAACAGAGGCTCGGTCCTCGCCTAAGAAGCCTCTCATCTTGGTTTCGGTTCCTAAAGCCTATTTTTCTCGTTTTCGCCCCGTTTTGAGCCGTTTTTGACCCGGTTAAGGGTCGGAATGACCCGAATGATTCCAAAAAGTTACGGGAAACTTTTGAGAGAGATTTGGGAGAGATTTCTCACACTTGGAGAGATTTGGGAGAGATTTGACATTCTTGGAGAGATTTCTCATACAAAGAGATATTTGCGAGAGTTTTCACATACTTGGAGAGATTTGGGAGAGATTTGACATTCTTGGAGAGATTTCTCATACAGAGAGATATTTGAGAGAGATTTCACATACTTGGAGAGATTTGGAAGAGATTTGACATTCTTGGAGAGATTTCTCATACAAAGAGATATTTGAGAGAGATTTCACATACTTAGAGGGATTTGGGAGAGATTTGACATTCTTGGAGAGATTTCTAATACAGAGAGATATTTGAGAGAGATTTCGCATACTTGGAGAGATTTAGGAGAGGTTTGACATAGAGAGAGATAGAGTGGAAACGATTGAGAGTGGTTCCATGTGGGATAGTTATGAGTGTCCGGCATCGCAATGCATGGTTCGTGAACCCTGTTAAGCCTTGTTTAAGGATCTTACACACTCCCGATGAGTATGCAACATTGTTTTATCGGTTTGGGCCGCCACGTACCACAGTTTTTAGGTTAAAGAGATCTAGTTGTACGTACTTTTCGATTTATGATTTCTTATCAGAATAGCGAGTTGTTTAGTAAATAATGAATGTAAGTCCTAGTACACAAGGGTTAGTTGAGCTGGCCGGTTTGACTTGTTGACTTTATTTGACTTTGAATTGACCAGAATTTGACGGTTGTCACATTTGGTATTTCAACTAAAGAGAAAAATAAAGTCATGATCTGCCAAAAATGTCATAAAGAGAATCCCTTTGCCAAAGATTGCAAAGAAAATGTGGTTAAGGATAAGGCATTCTATTTTAGAATGGCCCAAGAAATGGAACAAAAAGAAAATGCATGAGCATATGTTGCTCATGTGAAAATAGATCATCAAGTGTGGTCATCCGGAGATAAGAATGAAGATCTCAACTACAAAAAAGGAAAATGGAAGATATGCATGGTTGCAGCTACTGAAGAAGATGGATCGACAAAGTTGGAAAGAAACTACTGCTACATGGCCAAAGATGGCACCCTTAGCATCGTCAAGTAGGTAAAATTCATGATCCATTCTAATAATTTCAGTATGGATGATTATGAACCATATTTAGAAAGACTTAATGACATGTGTGTTGCTGTCCTTTCATATTACAATAAGGATCTAAATGAAAAGAATATAGCATCCCAAGAGCTATATCATGTGAGAGGAATACTTGAGGATAAGAGACTTAAGCTTGCCATGCTAGAAAAAGATTTTTTTGTTAGAAAGGGATGCTAGGATGTTGAATGAAACTCAGATAGATATTGCCTTAAATCAAAGGGATTTAGCCCATAAAGAAATTGTATGTCAGAATCATGTAATAGAAAAACTTTTTAATGATTCTTAAGCAATTGAAAACTTAGTTAACTATGGGACTATGTAAAACACCTATAAATTGGGGATGGTCCAATAGGTACTCAACCAATGAGGACTCAACTCCTTATTTCAATGCTGATCGACCATATGTCCCACTGGATCGTGAATTTCATTATCCAGTTAATGATAAAACATTTCCTGAAGATATAAGATGCCACTTCGGTCAACTTCATGGATTAAGTAACAATTGTGTCATTGAGGAAATTATTCATGAATCCTGTGATTATCCAAGTAATCAAATACCCATCATTGAGATCTAAAATCTCATAGTGAAATTCCAAAGCTCCTATTCTAGTGAGATTCCAAAGCTTCAATAGCGGTGTAAGCGTCGATGTCAGAGTCTTTCATAGTGAGATTCTAAACCTCTTGTTCTAGCTTCTATACATCTCCCCTTGGGCAGTACTCTTTGAGCATAATGATTTTTAGATCTTCCTAGATTATTGAGTTTTATATCAGGAGTGTCAAGGCTTTGATGTGGCCATTGCACTATGAAATGGCTCTATCAGAAATGTGTAAGCTGCAAACTTGACTTTTCTCTCATATGGGTAGTTAAAGATTTCAAATACTGATTCTGTATTCTCAAACCACCGTGTCAGAGTAATGGCGGAACCACTTCTATTAAAGGGCTTGGGCTTGCATTTTGTAAAGTCTTTATTAGTGCGTTCCCTTGGGTTCCTTTGGCTTTCACTTTGATTAAAACAGTTTGTTCCATTTCCGCTCCGTTGTAGCTACTGCGAATTTGGGCTACGACAATAGCCACAGCAGCGGTCACTGTAGCTTGGAACACTGCAATGTCCATTTGTAGGGGAGGTGGTAGTGGTGGCGGCGCCGATGTATTGTTCTTGTACCTATTATATCATCGGGGCGGCATTTTCTGCCACAAGGTGGAATGACGATAAGTTATTGATATGAGTTATCATTTGGACACTACTGTAATGGAACACCATGTTTGTATTCAATCTAGTTGTTTTTGAGATTTGCTTGTACTTTATAATTGAAAATTTTACTATACCAAATAAAAATTAAAAAAAAAGACATAAAAGATAACAACATCCAGTAAAATGAAATACATATCCGTTTCATTGAAGATAAGGTACTAGTACATAAATTTGGAGGAAAATTGACCCCTAAGGAGGTCTATAGTGCATCAAAAGATAAAAATTTGGCAGCATAATGATCCTCTGAATAGTGTAATCACTTAGACGTTGGGTCGGTCCTACATACAGGAAAAAAGGTAGCACGAATGCATAACTATAAACCTAGTCTATAAAAAATTGTGAGTTGGATGAATTATACCCACGACAGGTAGTCCCTTGCGTTCCGTAAGATGAAGTCGAGGTGCCCTGTAGCTCTGCTAGCCGACGCTCAGCTGTAATTACTCTCTTCTCGAGGGATGAGTGCCTCTCCTGATACTCCCTCACCTCTTCCCAAGCAGTCGTTAGGTCCTCAATGAGTTTGTCAATGGGATAGTAGTCTCTCTCCAGGTCTAGAGTCCATATGTCTATGACTTCTGCAATAGCTCCTAACTCCATAACACGGTTCGCTGTCGCCCTAGTCTAATCTCTAAGGTTTGTGACTCGCTGAATCATGACTGGGAGGGCCCTGTCGGCCAGTCCCCCATGCTGAGGTTATAGAAACCTTGGTCCATGCCGAAAGGAGGGCGCTGGTGCTGGTATCAACTCCATCTCTCCAGATCTTCCACCCAGCAGGGCATAGGTCCATTGTAGCCTAATCGAAGTGCATGGACCGAATTTAGAAGAATTTATGACTTCAGACTCCGCATCCGATTCCTCATCTCCGTCTAGCTCTTCCTCTAACTCTTCTTCTTCGTGCTTTTCCTCCATGATCTCTTGAGGATCCTCTTGAGGATCCTCTTCTATCCAACCTCAATTTCCGTGGTTAGGGAAATAGGGGTCTCCTAGTACATAGAATCCTGCCATGATGTATGTGCAAGAATGTGAGAAATTCACGAAGCATTTAAGTGTATGTATCCTAAAATACTCCTATAGTGTTTTAGTTGTTTATGTTTGATTTTATAGTTCTTGATTTTTGGTAAGTGTTAGACTCGTTGTTCACCACGAGCATTCCCAAGCATATGTTAGTCACACCTCGGATAAATATAGTTAATCAGGATATATTTACTCAAGGTCTAATTACATATCCCAAGCGCTACCTGTAGCTTTCAACTCATCATACTACTTTTATTATGCTTTTGTTATGATACTATCTTAACTTGTATGTACTTATACTTTACTAAAACATTATTATATTTTTAAATGTATGGTTGTTGTTATAGTGTTTTATCCCCATTGTATTCATATTTATATATGTCGTATGGTTTTATATACTAGTACACTATAAACAATGTTCTGATACCAATCTATCACACCCCCGAACCGGAACGGCGGAAACGTCCGAGGGTGGATGACGTCAATTCACAGTATCATAACAATTGGATATAAATGAATCATAGCAAACCAAAAATCATACATTAAGATTACATGCATACATTGTTTACAAACATTGTTTGTTCAAAAGTCAAACACAAGTAACTACAAATTAGAATTCATGATGCAACAACGCCTGCCCTTAAAATGGTTTGAATACTTGTTTACTAGATTCCTGAGAATCCAAGTGATTTTGAAAAGTGTCAACAATTAAGTTGGTTAGTTCATAAGCATTTTTTCTGAGAAGGATTTGTAACGGTTTCGTGTAAAATGATTTTTGTATACTTCTACAAAATCCAATATTTTCTTTAGGGACGAGCTGTAAGTTTCATACTCAAGACTAGAATGTATGTATTTCCTTTGTATCTCTTTCTTGTAAAATGATAGTGTATGATTCTAGAAAATCCAAAATTTTCTTAAATGTGAACTGTAGTCTTAAACCCTAAGACCAAAATCTAAGAAATGTTGTACTGAAAAATAGTATGTAGTTTTATCTTCTTATAAAACTAGTGAAGTGTAAGTTACCTTGTAAACTGAGTAGTTTCGTTAATCCTTATGTGAGTTATTTTAACCATGCTTAATATGACTAATATGCCTTAACGATGTTCTTCAGGCGTTGGAACTGGTAGACATCTATCACCCAAGACTTGTCAGTCTAACTGTAGCGAACAGTTGAGGTGCAGGGTTGTTTATCATGTATAGATCTAGACACAACTATCTTTCTCTCCCTCAAGGAGACTTTGGTTATAATGCAGGACATAAGGTGTACACTAGGTATGTACGGTGAAGAGAATGTCTCACAAGCGCATCAACTAATTTACGTGAACTATGACTCTTTTTTCTTGTAAAATGAAATAATTATACCTTTGGATATTTATATGGTTCTTCTGAAATGAAAGTGTGGTTTTATGACTCCCAAACTATACCAATTATAGTTCATCTTATATGTTTCTTGAGACTATTTATATAATCTTTTATATAAATATAATTTTGTACTCTTGCCTAGTGTCGAAATATGTAGTCAAAATATAATGTCTTCGGGTTGTAACCCGCCAAAATAGTAAATAACTATATTGTAACCATTTATGCTAGAAAAGTTATCTTTTAGTAGAAGTTGCCAAAACCTTGTAGTTTTCCAAATCATGCTTTTCCTTATGATATTTGAAGCATACCATGAGTTATGTTTTTCGTTAACTTTGCATATCAAAACTAGTATATCACAAATACTATATCAAAGTAGTGATATGCATACCTTATGCAAATAATATATTATTTTTAACATAAAGATGCAAACATGTAAGTATTTGTGTGATAATAAAGTTTTACATGTATTCTCCCCGAAAACATGAAAAAGCTTGCAAAAATATGGGGGGGGGGGTATGAACTCACCTTGAGTGGTTTTGGTCGGTTGCTTGAGGTGATAAAGTGAAGATTTCAAGCCTAAACTCCTCAATGGAGTAGATTAACTTCCTTGGAGGTGATATTATCCTAAGGGTTTAACACATTTTAATGTGTGTAAATAGGATGATATGGACATGAAAATGTATTAAATCACTAGGAAATCACGATATACTTACAAAAGTTTAAGAACCCACTTGAAGGATTTGGTATTTGGAAGCTTTGCTTTTCTTTTGAGAGGATTTGAAGTTGCAGCAAAGAGTAATGAAATGGATGGAGATTTTAGGGTGATTTCGCTCATTATAAGGAGGATATCTGATATGACCTTTGCCTATTTACCTGTTAGGTAATATGTTTATTTGATGAATGCTTTTTTTGGAATACTGCCGAGTTTGCATTGGAAATAGGGTGGGATATCACATCTTAAAGTCAAACCTTATCCTAGATATCTCACTGGAATCAGTCTATGATGAATCACCATTGAGTTTTTGGCAATAAAGAAGGTGATTTTGGTCTAGGCATGACCGAAATCCCTTGGTACACACTCTTTTATGATGATTTCGGTCCTAAAGTGTTACAAGCAAGTGATTTCGGTCTCACATGGAAGATTTTTCGACCTTAATGGGCCATAACTAGAGATTTTGGTCTTGCAGTGATACCTATGGATGTGTGTTCGGTCTTCAGTAATAGAAATCACAAAGATGGTGGCCTTAATAATTGAGAATTCAAGGTCATGGCATAAATACATGTTTTTGTGTTAAAACATTTGATTCTTGTTTGATTTGCATTGATCTTTCAAGGTTTATTTCAACATGAATTTCCAAGTGTATATTATCTTTAATCATACAAATGGTGCCCTATTGGCTTTCTATAAACATTATTGCATCAAAGAAGCACTCATGGAGCCTGACTGGATCACCACAATGCAAGAGGAGTTAATAGATTTTGAAAAAAACAAAGTATGGAAGCTAGTACTATGACAACCCGAAAATTTCTATCTTGTAAGTCAATCAAATCAATCAAAAGTTCATACTTGTTTCAGTTATCTTTTTACTTAGTTAATGATCATATTATGGGTTCTAGGCCTAGTACACTTAAGGGATTGTGTGCTAGGAAGTGTTAGCAAGAGATTAGTGGACTGTATTCGAGTCGGAAACACCTTCAAAAGAGGTTCACGGCCGTGAACCCATCCTTGGGTCGTGAACTACCCTTCCCCATATATATATGGGTGTTAGCCCTTTTTATCTTGATTTCTCATATTCTAGCCGTGAACTCTCCACTTCTCTCTCAAGTATCATCCACAAAAGGGTCTCCTTTCATCTTAAAGACGTAATTATCACACCCTTTTCTTGTTATTCCTTGGAAACCATTTGCTTTCATCTATTGATCCTTCACTTTTCATCAAGATCTTCAAGATCCTCAAGAAGTTGTGGTCGTGAACCCTTCATCGTGGCCGTCAACCCTGTAAACATTCATCATTTGGGTCGTGAACACTTAAAGTGTGCTTGGACCGTGAACCCTCTAAGGGTCATGAACTCCTCTTGTGTGGCCGCGACCATCTTTCAGCCCTTCATTTTCAGTTCTACACTTCATTGTAAGTGTTTCCTAGTTCCTAAGGTTGTTCCCTTTACGTATTAGCTGTTATAGGCCTTAATTTCAGATATATATATATATATATATATATATATATATATATATATATATATATATATGTGTGTGTGTGTGTGTGTGTTAATATATGTTAAATTGGATCCATTTGTGCTCGGGACATCACTTGGCATACCAAGCATCCTATATCGATCTTTTATCAAATTCACTCACACAAAGGTGAGTTCATACCCCTACAATTACACTTTTAAATGCTTTTCGTGGGAGAATACAAGTAGAACACAATGCAAATGTGTTAACCATTTACATGTGAAAATAACAGCCAAAAGGATTTCTTAAACTTAAAACTTGTTAAAACTCTTTTAACCCATTATAAACTTCTTTTATATCAAAATCATATTAGTCTATTTATTTACGTGTAAGTATGCTTTAACGGACTTAGGACTATTGCTCGATACCTTAACTCTTATTCCTTGTTTGGTTGTGGGCCTAGGGTAGGATCACTAGTCCGACTGTTGGTTAAATCGTATTTATACTTATTAAATACATATATGAATATTAAACCCATTTTTAAGGAACGTACTTAACTTATTTGGCTATGGTGAGTAATTGAGTCTTTTCTACAAATCAGTAACAGTTCAAACAAAACATAATAGTAAATTATAATAGGTATAGTTTAGAGGATCACTACATACTATTTTTAGAACAGAGAAACATACATGAGTCACTACATTTATATCATAACAAGAAAAGATAACTACAATGTGAAACACTATTTCATGGCATAGCAATATACTTGTTGTGTCACATTTTATAACTAGAGTCTCTTAGTGGGAAAGCATGAGTTTGTGTATAGATCTATACGAGATTGACCATCCTACCCCTTGCTGCTAGCTACAGTGGGATCTGCAGGTCTACAGGTGAAAAATGACATACCATTTTCGATGTCTGTAGAACTTCGTATTTTATACTAGTCAATCAATCATGGTTATAACTTTATCACATTTTAACCTTAATTAAATTTTTTTTTAAGGTAGTTAGTGCTTCTAGTAGAGTATTTTATACAACACTGTAACGCCCGTAGATCCGGGCTAGTCAATTTAGAGATAATAGGGGTCGAAAATGACTTTTTGACAAAAGATTATTTAGAATAAATAATCTTAAAGTTGTAGAATATGTCTAAAGAGTTCCGTACATATAAAGAGCGCCGAAATCCGAGTTATAACGAAGAAGTTATGACCCGTCGAAGTTTAGCGACTGAACCGACATGGCACCGCGAAGACGTAAAGAGTGAATTTATGATAGAGAGGATTTTAGCCTTAGTAATCTAAATGAAAGTCATATAATATGTTAACCTCAGAACGCCCATAAAAAGAAATCCCAAATCCGACTTCGTCTGAGGAAGTTATGATTTTTTGAAGTTTCAGCTTAGTGGTGTACAGCTCGAAGTTCGAGTATTACATCGAGCGGTTTTTAGCTGACACAACCTAAATGAGAATCGAAGATCTTGTTATTAGTAGGCGTAACGATAAAAAGAAAGACGAAAATGGACATCAGATGAAGAAGTTATGAGATTTTAACAGACCAATCCTGTCCCGGCCTGTTAAAATATAACTTTAAAAATAAAGTCAAAATTAGCCGACGGAGTCTAAACGAAAGTTGTAGAGTACGTCTCCACCTACGCGTGGATATAAAGGACGTCAAAAACGGAGTTTGTATGAACGAGTTAAAAATTATAATAACAGATTTACGTATTAAAATAAAGTATAAATCATATATAAGTACACACACACACACACACACACACACACATATATATATATATATATATATACATATGTATATATCATTAGAAAGGTGTCGACGATGCGGTCATTATAAAACTAATGTTGAGTTCTTTCGATATTAGTTTAGTACAAATATCATTAAATCCATTTAAAATAGTATTATAGAGGGGTGTTTAGTTGTTTATATAACTAAAAGGTCATTAAGTAATTCTAGAGGATAGTTTTTGAAAATTTAATTAGTATAAATAAGAGCCTTGAGCGGTGTTTGGTTCGCAGAATGTTTTCGAAGGAATTGGAATCTATTAAGGAATTGGAATCTGTCTTGAATTGGAATCCAATTCAATATTTTGTTTGGTTACCAGTAAATGGAATTTGAATCCGATTTTATATTTTGTTTGGTTGGAGGAAAATGGAATTGGAATAATGTAAAATGACAGAACTACCATTCTTGGTGTTTACTTATTTTTACTTTGTTTTATAATTATATGTAAATATATATTATATAAATTATAAAATAGTAAACAATGGTGGTGGTGGCGGTGATGGTGGCAGAAGTGACAGTGGTGGTGATGGTGGCAGTGTGTGGTGGTGACGAAGGTGGAGGTAGTGGTGGTAGTGACATCACTAGTGTTAACGGTAGAGGCAGTGGTGGTTGTGGTGGTAGGTGTTAGTGGTGGTGGTAGTGGTGGTGGATGTTGGTGGTGGGTACGGGTAGCGACGACGGTGGTGGTGGTGATGATAGAGTTAGTAGTAACAACAAAAGTGGTAGGGTGGTGGTGTAGGTGGTAACGGAGGTTATGGGTGGTGGTGGGGATTGTAACAAAAGTGGTGGTACTGGAGGGTGGAAGTGACGATGAGATCAGTGGTGATGGTTAGTGATGTTGGTGGTTGTGGTGGGTGGGTGGTCGAGGTGGTGGTGGTGGGCGGTAGTAGAGGTGGTGGATAGTAGTAGAGATGGTGGGTAGTGGTGGTGAAGGTTGTGGTGGAGATGGTCACGAGTAGTGATAGAGGTTTTTCATATATAATGTTAAAAATGAAAAGGGTAATATGGCTATCTTCAACATTCCAACTTGAAGGAATTTGAATTTCCTCGTCTTTTAGATGGAATTTATTTTCCCTCAATGAAAGGAAAGTTGGACACATGTAGGAATCCAATTCCTTCTCAAAACTTGAACCAAACATAGGAAAGTGATGGAATTAAATTCTAATTCCTTCAGATTCCTTCCAATTCCAGCGAACCAAACGACCCCTTGGGCTCTCATATTTCTTGCACCATTCTCTTGATTCAGGAGTCTTTCTGTCCTTATCCCCCGAGCATTTCGGTCCCTCGTGATTCGACTTCTCTTTCTGTAGTTTTAGTATAGTAAGTTGAGCACTAAAGCGCTGCACGAATGTTTCTTAGAAAGATTCAACGACGAAGTTCTTGCCCTGCAGAGTCTGACTCCTAGCTAAAATCCCCTTCTAACGACGAAGTGAAACCTGTTTGTATTGGGTGTAAAACCTTTTATGTGTAAGTCGTAGTTTAGTAAAACATAACGATACTTATTATGTTTCATCTTTTATTGTTTGTAATGAAAAAGGACTCTTACATTTCAGTGACTAATTTCGGTTGTATAAATGTGATTCCACAGAAAACACAAGTAAAATATGAATTCATTAAAGATAAACACTTTGCTCAACATGTTACAAAGTGTTATGAAAGTTGTAAGCTATTAACCAGTTTTTGACTTTTCTGCACTGTTTTAGAAAAATCACAGAAAAATCATAGAAAGTCAAAAACTAAATCCGTAACTCTGAGATTTTAGAAAATATGTCTAGCTTGTTCATAATTTTTATTATGATTTTTAGTGATCTCTAACTTGTGTGAAAACGTTCATTTTCACAGACTGGTCCGAATTTGTAGCTACACTGATAGTCAGTTTTGTAAAAATCCTCATAAATTGTAGAAACATCATATGAACATGTGCAAGTAGTCATTTTAAATCTATAAACCTAAACTATTTTCATATTAAACAATTTTGAATGATTTTAAGTTTAAGTTGGTCAAAACAATTCGTGAATGAACCTTAACTTCCCTGTGGAAACCTGATGTTTGAGTTTAGTTAAGTTCTTGGTAATTTAACTTGTATTCTCCCCTAAAACTTGAAAAAAAAACATTAAAATGTGGGGGTATGAACTCACCTTGAGTGATTTCTTTAGATGAATGCTGAAGAAAAGAAGTTTCCAAGTCAAGAACACTTGGTAAATGCTTGGAGAGTTGAAGATCTAAGAACAAATATTGTGATATTTGCTATGAGAGATCCATAAATTGGGTGAAGGTGTGAATATTGTTCAAATGTAGGATGCAAATACTTACCAAAAGTGAGTGAAAAGCTTAATACCAGCCTTGGAGTCGCGAGTTCTTAGAGAGAGAAAGTGGGAGAGGTGTGTTTGCTTTTTGGTGAAAGAGTGAATAAGGTGGGAGGAGAGATAAGGATTTTCCAACCTTTGATCAAGGTCATTTACTGGAAGAGAGAGAGAGAGAGAGAGAGAGAGAGAGAGTGAGAGCACAAATAGTTGACTAGGTAGAGATGAATAGTAACATGGAGGTTGTCATAGAGTGGGTATAGGAGATAGCTTGTGTCATTACTTTATGGAAAAGTCAACACTCCAAATCAATATCTTACTCAATAGATATTATTCTTAGATAAAGATTTCCCCCAAAATGTGATTAAAATATGAATATATAGGGTCTTATATGCCAAAATATGAATTTGGGTGAAAATCGCACGTTAAAATCATGAAAAACGGGCTTAAAACGTAAAAGTGGTTGAAAATCGGAACCAAGAAGCGAAGCTGTGAGGTTCGGTCCTTAAGAACTGAGAGGGAGGGTTCGGTCCGAAGGTGTCATAGGCGAACACGGAAGAGGGACCGAGAGCGAGGGTAGGCGAATCGTTAAGAGGAGCAAAGGCGAAGAAGGATTCGATCCGACGAATGATTCGGTTCGCTTACGGCTCGAAAGTTTGGTTCGCCAAGATCTCAGTGGTTCGGCTCCTCATTGGATCAGTCCTCAGATTTTCGGTCTTTAGCGTTTTGGTCTGGAAGGGAGCTTTGGCTTCGGCTCTTATTCATTTTGCTTCTTAGGGTTCGGTTTCTAGGGTTTCGGCCCTAATTAGCTGTTTTTCATATAAGCATCCTGTTTTGAGCGGTTTTTGACTAAATTAAAGGTCGGGATGCCCCGAGTGATTATGAAAAGTTGAGAGAGGTTATGAGAGAGATTTGAGAGAGATTTTGGAGAGAGAGAGATAGAGAGAGAGAGAGAGAGTAAGAGAGACGGAGATAGGCCTTGTTTGTGACCTTTGTGAGTGTTTAGCTTTGTAATATAAGGTTTGTAAACCCTATTAAGCCTGGTTATGTGTGTTATACATCCCCGGAGGGTGTATAATAATGTTTTATTGAGTAGTTCCATCACTTACCCTGATTAGGGTTTTGGTTTTTCTGAACACATGAAGACTCAAGGTGATACTTTGCATTAAGGTAGGCTGTTGTATAATAGTAAACATAGTGTATACCCTAATATACAAGGATTGATTGAGTTGACCAGTTTGACTTGTTGACTTTATTTGAATTTGAGATGATCGGAAATTGACGGTTGTCACAACATGTTCTGAAAATGGAATCGTACATTGATAGATTGAGGATGTTGGGTGTCGTTTTCCTAAGGGAGCTGGCCAGCTACTTGGTTCTACTTTCGCTTCCTGAGACATACAGTCAGTTCATTAAAGACTACTATGTGAGGTACCACGACATGACCCTAATTGATCTAACATATATGTTGATTGTTGTTGAAGTTAAAATGGTAGTCTAGAAAAGGTTTCTCTTCCCAAAGGAAAAGGATCAGAAAAGTTCAAATAGTTAACCGTATAGTAAAGCGAAAGGCTAGTTCTGCGATAGTTCCATGTGTTGATCCTAAAGAGTCCATATGTTTTTATTGCCAATTAAAGGGACATTAGATGCAAAGTTTCCCGGACTAACTATAAGATCTTAGAGATGGTAAAGTCAAGTAATATGACTCTACTTCAGGTACATCCATTATCTAACTCTATTATTTTATTAAGTTCCTATTTATAGATTCTTAATGCATGATGTGATAATCACATTTTGATGTTTTGCATGATCTAAGAGAAAGAAGGAAGCTTAAGAAGAGTAAGTTGAATCTGATTGTAAGAGATGGATTTCGGTCGCATGGTTCGATGATCTTATTTTGGAAGCTATTTCTTAGGAGTTATGATAGATTAATAGATTGTGTAGGAAATGTCTAGATACATAGTTTTCAGTTTATGCATTGTAAATACAAATTGTAAATTTTTCCGTTGACTGTTAATAAAAGTGAAAATTTGATTTATCTAATTCGTTTACCTTATGTTTCCTTACAATGGCATTTATAAAAATTGATGGTTACATTTCTAGAAATGTTAAATATTGATTTGATTCTTAGTTATATAATTTGTGGTAATGTCATAATTGACCAAGTGAAAAGGAATTCTCATCATCCAAGTTTGAATTGAAACAAACTTGGAGCTATGCAATTTAAATAGTGTGATGCATGAGAATCTTGATTGTTGGAATATTATGATTAATTCGTTGATCACATGTTTATGTGAGTCAAGTGAAGGACTAATGGATCTACTACACATTGATGAGGACTATTCAAATCCACCACAAAGGAAGATGAGCCTTTTCGTCATGATTTACTGATGTTTCAATAACCATGGTTATGTTTATAAGATTAAACATAATTATGATACTTTTGAAAGTTTAAAAGACTCGCAGAACGAATAAGAGGAATTTGTTAGGCGGAAAGATAAAGGTTTCTCCAATCTGAAAGGAAACTAGAGTACTTTAGTATCATGTTTATGATCACATTAATGATTATGGAACTATATCATAATTGATCCTTGAAAAACATCTTAGTGCAATTGTTTTGACTAAGAAGAGGAACTGAATACTAGTGAAACGGTTCAATCAAGAGATGAGTCATACTTCAGATCCAATTAAAATTTTAGAGTCATGATCTACTTACTACAAATCATATCTTGAAGTTTTTGTACTATTTTTGTTTATGACACATCATTAAATGTGGAGTAACAATGTTTTCTTACTCTAGCAAATTCGAATTGGAAGTTGTGATGTTTTGGTTAAAACAAAGGATAAGCTAAGAACAATTCTGTGAAGTGTTTTCTTGTTTAGAATCCACTCTGACTTTTAAATATTTATTTTAGCTTGTCGAGGAATGTTCCTTAAAAGGAAAACTTATATATCAAGAAGTCAGTGGGAGTCTTATTGATCTTGAAGAGTTTCAGGAGTCAATCAAGAATAAATCTTGTAGTTATCACTAGCACACGACTTGAGTTTGATAACCTATGGTTACACATTCTTGTTTCTGTGCATTTTCTAGTTTATTTGGCAATGCTTATGAGTGCTATGGTTTTCATTTGACTGCAATAGGCAGAGCACGTTTTTCAGTGATGGTACATTAGTCAGTGGAAGTGAGATGTTTAACAACAAGGAAGCACTGGTAGGCCCTTGTGCTGCCAGAAGGCAAGAAATTAAGAATGAGTAAAGTTCAATCCATGAAAGGCAAATTTAAATTTGTCATAAACCTTGTTGAGATGTGCATTTTATGCAAGTATTTTTCATGTTTATTTCCATCCTTTCATAGAATTCTACTTCATAATTCATTCATTTAGTTAATTGTTTGGGCAATAGCATATTTGATTAAGAATATCTGGTACTTCACTAAATTTTAATTTATTTTGCAGGCAATATGTAGCATGGAGATGGGACCTTAGATGCATGTATGATGGAGCATGGAACTTGGAGCTTGGAGCATGGAGCATGGAGCTTTGGAGCAAGAAGACAAGATGGACCAATCATGCCATGGAAGAAAACATGAAGACATAACCCGAGTCGTTGTAGAATTATCATAATAGAAAAGGACTATGTTTCAAACATGGGTCGTGTTTGTCCTTTTTCATCATATGTTTGAGCAACATGACTTATGGTGAAGCTAGAGTGAAGATGGAGCCAACAGTGAAGACTTATTGGACTTTTAGCAAAAAGCATGGGTCATGCCAAAAACACATGGTCAGGACAAATGGCGACGCCAAAACACATGGGAAAAAGTCATGACCATGATAAAATTGTGTGGTCTTATGGCAAGCACATGAGCACTTAATAAAACAAGGGAATAAGTCATTTTTACACTAGAGACAGTTTTTGGAGTAATTTTGGGTGATCTTGGGCAATTTTGGATAATTTTTGGAGCTTTTGAGAAGACCAAACCATTACAAACACTTTTGATTTCATTTTGTAAGCATTAAACATTTCCAATTCCATCCATCTTTTTGATTGATTTTCTCTTAGCCAAGTGTGGCTAAGAAACCCTAATTTATAGTTCTTGATAAAAACATGTTGATTTCTTAACTTGAAGCATATGATTTGATGTTTGATTTGTGATTCTATTCTAGTGATTATGTTTTTTTTTAACTAGAATCCTTGAATTTGATTTGTGTTTGATTGGCCACTTTCATGAATTGAATATTTGTGTAGCTAATTAACTTTTAGGGCACGTAACATTCTATTGAGTTAATAATTGGTAGCAAACAGTATGTTTTATTATTGTAAAACATATATCACATTTTTTCACACTTCTGAGCGCTTGAGAAAAAATGAACATTTTTGGGAAGCTTGTACAAAACTTAATGTAGTTTTTCAATACAATCTAAGAGCATGTGTAGGTTGAATTAGTAAAGCTAGGTCTAGTCAAAGAGTGTGTTTTGGTTAGATAATTTGGCAAGAGAGAGAGGCATTAGGTCTTGTTAATATCTTTCAGTACCAACTTAGAATAGCAATCATGAATTACATCAAGTCATAATCTTGAACAAGAACAGTGAGAACTAGAACTAGCACCATTCTATCAAATTGTTTACAAGCTTAGTTCATTTTGTGCATACTTTTAAAGTAGATTGTTATTTTATTATATTGTGTTTGCAAACAAAACCCCATTTGTGACCAAAGTACCTTGCACAAAGAGGTATAGAGTTTTATCCCGTGTCTCTGTGGTTCGATCCTGCTTGCCTTGTACTACTTTTTAGTGCATTAAAGCAGTGTATTTGGAGTCTGTTGTACCCCTAGTATCTGTTGAGTTTGACACACCTAACACTTGTCTTATGATTGTAGGTTGAAAGTGATAGATTAACATGGATGGTAACACGTACAATATAAAATCTTGGTAGCAAAAGGTTTCGCTCTAAATCATGAAAATGATTATGAGGAAATACTTTCGCCGGTATATTTTAAAGGTATAATTTTGGTTAGTGGTTGTGTTAATTGCATTCTCAAATTCGCAATATGATTACGGCATCCTTTTTCATAGTTCGAACTGTGAGAAATGGCAAGGAACTGTTTTAACATTCAGGACTTATAGTTATAACATCTGAATGATTTTAAACACACACATATGCTATCCAATGAAGGTGTATAAGATTGAGAAGTCTAGATGAAGACTCATCAAAGCATCACATATCAAAAATTTACACTTTAGTAAGAAATTCCAAAGCTATTTATTTCTATAAGTCCAGTTGATTTCTGGATACATGTCAAAGTTAGTGGGTGTATAATTGTTGTGATATTGAAAGCATAATTGTCATGTTAAGTGTTGCAAGTTGGCAATACTAATTGTAGAACACAAAGACTTTAGATTTGCAAATTGCAAAGTTTAGGAATTGTTTCGCTACATAAAGATTTAGGTGAGAGGGCACTCATACTTATTTTTGAATCTAAGAGTTTAGATTGAAAGGTTTAATGGAACTTAGTCTTAGACATCTATGAATATCATGTTGAACTACTTCAACGTAGGGATTCCATTTATGAGAAATATTATAGCAAGAGATTAAACAGATATCAAGTGTTTATGTAAGGCATTATGAATTGAGTCCCATATGCTTCGTATATAGGATCGATCAAATATAATATAATATTCACTCATTCTGATGTTTCCAAATGCCTTGCGTATTGAGAAGGAAAAAGGACTAGAACTTTGTGTGACTAAAGTTGTTAAACAACTTTCAAGAACATTCTGAGGTTTATTGATGATTGGTTGCTTGTGGAAAGTTGGAAGTATGGTATTAAATTGGATAGACCATATTGACATAATTTTGAACGGAGGTGACTCTAGTTCAGAGTTTATAGTCATATGGGAATATGGAAATATTTACATAGTGGTGGATGATAATAAAATCTACATGTGAGTTAGAAAATTTAATGCACGAAAGATGTTCAAGAAGTGTATCTTGAATTTGAGACTTCCTTACCATGAAATTGTTTCAACGAAACATTTTCTAATATCGTTGGCAAAGTCTCTATGACTTTGAAGCCTCGAAATCACAAAACGATGTTGCATTTAAGGTTAAAATCTAACACATTTAGTAGTAACAAGAATTTGAAATTGTGAAATGAGCATCATTGGAATAGCGTCCAATCGATTTATTCATAAAGGAAGGACCATAGAGAAACATAGTATGCATGTTCCTAACATGGCACGACTAATGTTTGATTCGATTGTTTAGTTGATTACTCGAAACATTAAACAAGGAATAAAGTTTAATTAATATGGTGATTAAATAATAACATTTTTATTTATATTCAATAGTTTTGAGACCTTAGTGAGTTAGGTTATTATTGTGTTTGACTTCTGTAACATCCCAAATTTCAAGACAAAAAATTTCGTTTTTAATTTAAAGATTTATAAAACAGATTAATGAAAATGCCATCAATATTATCTCGTATCATGAAAACCTTAAGTCAACCATATCAAAACATATAATAGGAAAAATAATGTCAAAGTACAAATCCCAAGAATCTCATGTGTGGAAAATAAGGTGTGTGATGTGTTACTATCGTGCCGGCTCCTTTCCCTTCGATGAAGAAGGACCTGAAAAAAAAAACTGTAAATTGTAAGCACAAAGATTAGTGAGTTCCCCCATCATCCCACATACCATACAATAAACATATTTTTTTAACATATACATGTACTGGCTACCCCTTTGGTCTCTTTCAACAGTAACTTGCCTAGCATATCAAGGTACTGGCCTACCCTTTTGGTCCTTTTAACTGGTAACTTGCCTAGAATATCAAGGTGTTGGCCTACCCCTTCGGTCCTATTGACCGGTAGGGGATTATTTCACCCCCTACTTCTACCATATAACATACTACTACATAAACACATAAGTCATATATTGCCTAGCTTATTAGAGTGCTGGCATACCCCTTCGGTCCTTTTGACCTGTATTGGGGCCTATCCTAACCCTCCTACCACTATCACATCATATCATAGCATATTAGCACATAAAGCATAACAAATAGTGGCATACCAGATAATTATCACAAAGACAATCATTTGTACTATAACTCTTACTAGTAGGCCGACATTGGTGCCTTCGAACCACTTCTAATGGAAGCTAACTCACCTTGATAACTGGGAGACAGTTGCAAAAGCTCCTGTTCTGATCTAACATCCTGATTTTGTAGAAATAATATTTATGGATTTCATGCAATTAAGGAAGTCTACTCGTGACTTGGAAGCCCCAACTCATCGTTTAGAGTTTTAGTCAGCCCTCGTGATTTATGTGGTCTACTTGATGAATCGTAGGACCCCGAATTGATGAGTAAGAGCTGGAAGATGAAAGCCTAATTTTTAGGGTTTGCACCCTATATAGAGAACATAATCAGCCTCTTCTGGCCCCCTTACCACTTCATTTCCTAGAGAAGAAACCCTAGCCGTTATTTGTTGTTTCTTTGTGCTTGTGAGACTAAATGAGGGCTTTTGGTGCATTTTGTGGAAGAAGTTCGAAGGTTAAGAAGCTTGGACTAGGAAGGAGCTTGTAGATCCAACATCTAAAACGTCTGGCCATCCATTTGAAGGTAACAAGTTATTACCTTGATTATTCTAACACCAGATCCCCTTTTTCATAGGTTTAAGGCCATTTTCTAGTTGGTTGTGGGTTATTTCGGGTATTGGGCATGATCTAAAGTTGTAACGTTAGATCTAGACTCCTCTAAGTCCCTATAGTCATAAAGTTATCGGATTTAGCAAGCTTTGGCCATTCTCTTTAGGTTAAACCTTTCCATTAGCTTGGTTTTGGCATGTAGGACCATGCATGTACGTCAAGTTTGGAACTTTACGTGGAAACCATACCCTAGGAGGTTAGATATGCAATTTGGAGCTTTAGGGTAGGGATGAGTTATAAAGCCGGAAAACTGGAATCGGACCGGAATCGGTATAACCGAAAAATGCTTAAACGTTCGGGGTATTGGGTTTTAAAATTAATCTTATACGGGTTACGTTGTATTTCATGTATGGGTCCAACGGGTCCGGTTAATCCAGGTTTTTGAACCGGCTTTGTTTAAAAAAATCGGAACCTGGTTTAATGGACCGGGTCCGGGTTTAGTGGGCCAAGGAACCAGTTTAGGTTTATTGTCCAAGGAACCAATATAGGATCAAGGAACTGGAATACGATTGGTCTTGGTTTTCTTCTCCCGTGTTGTCCTTTCGCGACGACGACAATCATCAAAACATCAATGAATCGTTTTTTTAGACTTCTCTGTAATCGACGATCAACGACAATCAACAAAAACATTCTCGTCTTGTGATTCAAATCAATCTCAATTGAACTTCCATTCAACGACTCGTTTTATTTTTCTTCCATTCATTCCCAATTGAACTTCAAATCAATCTCCTATGAACAATTAAAGAGCAATGGTGGACAATTGGGTAGATAACAATGAATATACATAGGTAAGTTGTCAAGAATTTTGATTTCTTGTCTCATGAAGTTTGTTTTTTTTACTGTGTTTCAAGATTTATGTTAACATGCCAAAGTCACAATGTTATGATTTCATGTGTTTCATTTCTTGTGTTATGAAGTTTGTTAATAAATTATCACTCTTTTTGATGTAGCAATTACATGTATATTAAACAATCATCACCAACTGATTCATGTGCAAATTCTTTCTTTCTATAACAGTAACATAATGGTTCAATTCAAGTTAAAGTTGATAAGAAATCTGATTGATTTTGCAAATTGAGATGTAGTTATTGCATCAATTGTTAAATTGGTATATATGTAACAACATTGACAGGAAAGTAAACTGAAATTGGATCTAATTCTAGTTGCTTTAGTATTTTTGTAAGCTCTGGCAAGAATTAATTGTTCATACACCATAGTTAATTCTTATTAGTTAATGCAATAAGGAATCAATCAACTTATTTTGGGTATATTAAATATGAAATATCAAATATGAATTATGTAGTATCAACTATGACGTACAGTACATACTCTCATGTCTCAATTCTCATTACATTACAATTACATAACTAAAAGCTCATATTTCACAGCAATATTAAACCAACTTTGATATTACGTTACATTTTAAAAAAAAAAAATCAATCTTGTCAATAACCTATATGTAATATTTTGTTTATTAATTTTTTTATAACGGTTGAAAGATTATGCGATTGAGGTGATTACCAAAAAAAATAATAAAATAAAATAAAATAAAATAAACCCGAGTTTTCCGGTTCTAAAATCATTTTACCCGGTTCCACCTTACCCACTTTTCTATTTTCGGGTTTTTTGGTTCTAGACCCACTTTACCCATACCGTACCCAGAACCGAACCGGAACCGGTTCCTATATACCGGTTCGGTTTCCGGTTCTAAAAAATTTCATTAACAAGTTCCGGGTTTTCCGGGTCCGGGTCCATCCGGTCCAGGTTTGGATCCACTTTCATCCCTACTTTCGGGTACCTTGAAATCATCTGAATGAGAAATAGTCTGAAGGGACTCGCCGAGTTTCATGGTTAACTCGACGAGTCGGATGAAGATTAGAAGTGGTGGGTTTCTGCGTGGACTCGATGAATTGTCTGGAAACTCGGTGAGTCAACTAGGTTTTTCACGATTTCTTGAGTTATGGAAGGACTCAATGAGTCACTGAGCTCCACTCGACAAGTTGGGTCAACATGGACTATTGGCCTTGATCGTTGACTTTGACTTGGACCAAGGGTTTACCAGTTTGACTTCTAGGGGTATTTTAGTAATTTGGGAATTCATGGAAGTGGATCATTGGTGGATATACGTGTTGGAGTTAGATTTGTATTTGGAGGAGTGTGACAGTATCATTCAAAGCTACTTGTGAGGTAAGTTCTCCTCACTATATCAAAAGGGTCTAAGACAGCAAGGCCAACCCTTTTCCAATTTGTATTCGGGTTTATTGCATGATATGCTAATTGATATACATCCTAGAAGTTAGGATGGTGATATGCTTAGTGACCTAGTTAGTTCAGTATCCTGGTAGTTAGGATAATGCTATGTTAGCGACCGGTTAGGTCGGTATCATGGTATATAGGATATTGCTATGATTAGTGATCTGTTAGATCGGTTTGATTGTTATATACATGCTAGCGTCTAATATTTATTTGTACATGATTGTTTGATTGGGGTTGGATTGAGGCGGAACTACTTTGTTTGAAGGCAAACATACCATGGGCGGATGGGATAGACTGCAGAACTGGGTGGGCATATTAGTTAGGCTGAAGGCCCGTCGAGCGATGCGAATAGGCTGAAGGCCCTGAGAGGCGGTTCAGATGTACCGAAGACTCAAAGAATGGTTCAGATAGATTGTAGGCTTGGTGCAGAAATCTAGTCAGGCTGATGGCCCATTATGCATGTTGTTTGTTTATATGATATAATTGTGATTGTATAGCATCGGTATTTTGGGGGAACTCACTAAGCTTCGGGCTTACAGTTGTTGATTTTGTTTCAGGTACTTCTGATGATCGTGGAAAGGCGAATGTGTAACTGTACATGTCCATACATTTTCATGATTTGATTCTGGGATAATCTAACAATAAACCATTTTGAAAACAATATGTAATAATTATGCGTTTTTGAATATCTTAAAAAGTTTAAAATTTTTGTGAGTTTATGGACACTACAAGTTCGTATTAGAGCCTTTGTTTGAGCGGATTGAAGGAAACACTCGTGTGTCTCCAGTCTCAAACTAAGGACAAGAATTTTAAAATGATTTTTCAAATGGTTTTCAAAATAGTAATGGAGGATGCAAGTGTACGATCAGTCGGAGCCAATAAGTAGACCCCAAAATACCTTACAGATTATTTGATTTTGTGATATGTTGGAACAGCATGCTAGTACTAGGCTAGGGATCTCCAGGAATTGAATGATAAAACTGTCTGATTATATGATGCCTGGTAACCTAGGTTTTTTCCTTATATGAAATTGACATCTTTAATGTAGTTGCTTAATGTATGCATCACGACCGTACATAATTAAGATCTTATAGCCTGAGAATGTTTGGTATGGCCTTATTTCCTGTTCTTGTATGATTAAGGGTTTAGGGTAGTATCAGGTATTCAAAAGTCTATAGGGTCCAGCATTATGTATGGCTAGCATACACAACTGATGTAGGGTTGGTGGAAGTTTCATTGGTGGTTAGGTTGTGCGGGGTTAGTAGGCCGATTATGAGATATTTGGTGTTCTTCTAAGAGCGAGGATTGAGTGCTCCTTACCTTTATGTATATTGTTAGGGTGTTGTGATGATACTTAAGACAAATAAGGGTAGGTGTGGAAGGTAGTAAGAGCCCGTACTACTAAAAGCATAGGACTATATGCTTAGCAAGGAAGTCACAACCCCTAGGGTTTTGTTGGTAGTTGGTTTTCTGTTGTTGCATGGAATGTCTGATATCTTCCTGGTATATATTTTCAGTATGGTGGTTACGAGGCGATTTGAGACTAAATTCGGGTCAGGATCAGTAGATGGTGGCCAGGATAGTCCAGAGTTGATAGAGGATCGTGTTAGGGAGATCATCCAGGAGGAGGTGCTTGAGATACTCCGGGGTTAGATCCCGGAGATCTTTGGGTCTATTAAGGCCTCCATGGTTGAGTACTTTGATGAGCACTACGCAGCCATTACTGAGACGGCTGTCGCAGCAACTACAGAAGCTATAACGGCAACAGGAGAGAGCCTAGTCGGGGTTTCTAGTACCGGGACTTTGATAACACGAAGCCCCTAACATTTAATGGATTACAAGACATGATTGTAGCAATGAGGTGGATGTCCGACATGGAAGGATGTTTCTTCACATGCTTATGTCCTGCTGACCAGAAGGTCAGATGAGCCCTGAACCTGCTACGGCTTCGGGCAAATGATGTGTGGAGGTTGATGATTGGGTCTTAGACTAATAAACAGAGAGTTGTGGTTACTTGGTAGCATTTCATAGATATATTGATGGGTTTTGAGCATTCTAACACTCATATGGTGTACATGCAACCCTAGAAACCTTGGATCTATGTTTGACTAAGATACATGCAAATAATTATTTTTCCAAGGTTCTTATCCTATCTAGCATGGCATGGGGAACTTGAATCAAATAAAGCTAGTAGAATTACTTACCTTGTAGTTGTAGTTGATTGCTTGGAGTTTTAGAGCCTAGCACCAATAGTGTGGATACCTCAAATGGAAATCACAAATCACCACAAACTTTGGAACCTTGAGAGAATAGTCACAAATATCTTGAAATCGGCTCTCTTACTTTACTCACCACGACTAGTCTAATTTTAAGAACCAAAGCCTCCTTTATATAGTGCGATGGATTAGGGTTGCATCCATGTAATCCCTAATACCAATGTCTTTTCATTTCCATGAGATCCATGGGTTAAAGCTCCATGGAGTATCCATGGACTTTCCATGCAAGCCTAGCCCATTTCAAATAAGCATTAGCCCACTATAAATACAAGAGCCCATATTTAATTAGTCATACTTTTGATCTCTAAATTAATCGTAGATTAATTATAGATCAATACTAATTAAATAATATGATTTTATATTAATATATTAGAACTTATAATATATTAATAAATCATAACTTATACTATTCTCAAAAGATTATCCATAAATTGTTCGGGTGAAGTGCAACCCAAATGGACCATGCCGGGTTGGGTCAAGTACATACCAAATATATTTATGGACTTAGACACTATATCCAACAGTCTCCTACTTGTATAAGTCTAATAACTATAGTTGTAAGTATGACTTTAGGAACTGATCAACAATCGTAGCTCTTTAAACTTCATTGAACTAGAACTCGCCATTTTAGATAAGTGATCATATAATCCTTTGTTCTAGATATCATCAAGAAAAATACATGGAACATGGTCTTGCTTATTGTCCAGCATTTGTTTCCGATTTCCGATTTGTTTGACATAGAACTTAACTGAACACATCAATTTAGTTCTGATCGGGCCTGGTACATAGGTCAAAACAAAATCATCGAGGGTCCCGGATATCGCTTCTAATCCTAGAAGGAACAGATAAACTTTGACTCAATGCATAACCAACTCATAGGCAACAAATCATATCTCTAGGTTTGAAGACTTATATGATATTACCGTCTCATGATCACTCGAGATAAATTCCGTGAAGTGATACAAGTGAGCGTGGGTTGAATCCAATACTCAGAACTTATGAGCACTCATGAGTGTTGTAGCCCCACTTTGTCTAACATCTTAGACCTCTACAAGCCAACCCATGATAGTTTTGATTCATATCTACTTCTAACATATGACCGACTATGGAGAGTTTAAATAATATGATATAAAATATAACATAATTATTCTGGAAGTCAAAACATGTAAAAGGAAATAATAGTAAACGATTGACAAGAGATAGCAACACTTTACTCATAAATAACAGCTTTTATTTATCATCAAATACATTTTACCAATTTCAAGATTCTCTAACAACTAAAACTAATATCATCCTTCAGCCTTATGCTTCGAGCATGCTGGAGATGCTTAGCCCGAGTCAGTCCCTTCGTGAGGGGATCTGCTAGGTTCTCATCTGATGATACCCTCATTGTCACGAGGATTCCTTCTTCTATTCGATGTCTGATGAAGTGATATTTTCTGTCAATGTGTCTTGATCTCCCATGATCTCTTGGTTCCTTAGCTAAGGCAACCTCACTATTGCTGTCACAGAAAATCTCTATTGGCTCCTTTATAGATGGTACAACTCCAAGGTCTCCGATGAAGTTCTTTAGCCATATAGCCTCCTTTGATGTCTCGCTTGCTGTTATATACTCTGATTCACAAGTGGAATCAGCCATTGTCTGCTGCTTGGAACTTTTCCAAGTAATTGCCCCTCCGTTTAGGGTAAAGACCCAGCCCGACTGAGAGCGGAAATTATCCCTGTCAGTCTGGAGGCTAGCATCAATGTACCCTACAACTCTCAAGTCATCACTCTCACTGAGGGTAAGGACCCAATCCTTAGTCCTCCGTAGGTACTTGAGGATGTTCTTTACCGCAGTCCAGTGTACCTTGACAGGGTTCCCCTGATACCTGCTAACCATGCTCAAAGCAAAGGCTACATCACATTGAGTATACATCATAGCATACATGATCGATCCTATAGATGAAGCATAAGGTATTTCACTCATTTCTGCTATCTCAGCCTCAGTACTAGGGCTTTGTGTCTTACTCAATCTGGCGTTACTCTGGATGGGTAACTCTCCTTTCTTGGAGTTATGCATGTTGAACCTTTTCAACACTTTGTCCACATATGTACTTTGACAAAGTCCAATTAGTCTTTTACTCCTATTTCTCAAAATCCTTATCCCTAGGATATAGGCAGCTTCTCCAAGGTCCTTCATAGCGAAACACTTCCCAAGCCAGGACTTTACTTCCTACAGGGTTGGGATGTCATTTCCTATGAGTAGTACGTCATCCACATACAGTACCAAAAAGCTGACTATACTCCCACTAGCCTTGATATAGACACAAGATTCATCTTCACTCCTTGAAAAAACAAATTCTTTAACTTTCTCATCAAAGCAAAGACTCCATCTGCGAGGTGCCTGTTTCAATCCATAAATGGATTTCTCGAGCTTACACACTCTATTGGGGTACTCTGTACTGACAAAACCCTCTGGCTGAACCATGTAAACAACTTCAGCCAACTTTCCATTAAGGAAAGCGGTTTTGACATCCATTTGCCATATTTCATAATCATAAAATGCAGCAATGCCTAACAGAACCCTAATAGACTTAATCTTGGCCACTGTGAAAAGGTCTCATCATAATCAACTCCCGAAATTTGAGAATAACCCTTTGCAACCAGTTGTGCCTTATAAGTGTGTACATTACCTTCCATGTTGGTCTTCTTCTTGAATATCCATTTACACCCAACTATCTTACGATCAGGTACATTATCAACCAAGTTCCAAACTTGATTGTCATACATGGACTGTATCTCGCTATCCATAGCCTCTTTCCATTTAGTAGCCTCAGGGCCTTCCATGGCTTTCGTGTAGCTGTTAGGCTTATCCAGATTTACCAGTGTGTTATCACTGATAAGTGTCTCACCTTCTGCAGTAATATGAAAACCATAATAATGCTTAGGTGCATTCCTAACTCTGGTGGAACGTCTTATAGGTATGGATTCTTCAGTTTGCTCAACAGGAGTTTCCTCCTCAGGTTGAGGGCTAGGGTTTGAGGTTCCTTCACCACTTGACTCTTGAATTTCCTCAAGGTCAATTTTCCTCCCACTGTCTCCTTGGGTCATGAATTCTCTCTCTTTCGAAAGAATCCTCTTCTTGCTACAAAGACCACATTATCACTGGGTCTGTAGAAGATGTAGCCAAAGGATTTTTGTGGGTAGCCGATGAAAATACACCTTTCGCTTCGGGGTTCAAGCTTATCGTGAGTCTCGTGTCTCACGAAAGCCTCGCAACCCCAAATCTTGATGTGGTCTAGATTGGGAACTTTTCCAGTCCACATCTCGTGAGGTGTTTTGGCAACCTTCTTTGTAGGGACTAGATTAAGGATATGGGCGGCAGTCTCTAAGACATACCCCCAAAACGAGATTGGTAGCGAAGCTCGACTCATCATGAAACGAACCATGTCCAACAAGGTCCGATTGCGCCTCTTAGCTACACCATTCAACTGCTGTGTCCTAGGAGGTGTCAATTGTGAGACAATCCCACATTCCTTAAGATAGTCAAGGAACTCAGTACTAAGATACTCACCACCACGATCGGATCGAAGCATCTTAATGTTCCTGCCCAATTGATTCTCCACTTCTTGCTAAAACTCTTTGAATTTTCAAAGGTTTCTTACTTATGCTTGATTAAGTAGACATATCCATATCTACTAAAATCATAAGTAAAAGTCACATAGAACCGATTAGCATCTCTTGTGGCGGTTCTAAAGGGTCCACACACATCTGTGTGTATGAGGTCCAACAAACCCTCACCCCTAGCACAAGTGCCAGTAAAAGGTGACTTTGTCATTTTACCAAGCAAACAAGATTCACAACTAACATCCGACTTTACGTCAAATTATTCCAAGACTCCAACCTTTTGGAGTTGGCCTATGCGTTTCTTGCTTACATGTCCAAGACGACAATGCCATAAAGATGCTTTATCTAAGCTAGTGGAAGAGTCAATACACAATACAGTATTTCCAAGATTATCTACAACATATACAGTTTCATACACGCCATCACAAGGTAATGCTTTAAAATAAAGAACATTATTAAAGAAAACATCAATACTGCCATTATTATTATCAAAATAAAAGGTAAAACCTTGTTTATACAATGCATGAAAGGAAATAACATTTCTTGCCATTTCTAGCGAATAACAACACTTATTCAAATCTAATGTAAACCCACTATTTAGCACTAAGGAATAAATTCCTATCTTGGTGACAGGTGAAGCTTTCCTGTTTCCCATGATCAATTTTATCTTTCCCTGCTCCACATTCTCACTTCTTCTTAGTCCCTACAAATCACAACATATGTGAATACAACAACCTGTGTCAAGGACCCAAGACTTAGAATGAGGTGAGTTATTAGACAATATAGTGTATATACCTGCATGGTTGCGTTTTATTTCCCATCCTTCAAATCTTGTTGGTACTTTGGGCAGTTTCGCTTCCAGTGTGACTTTTCATGGCAATAGAAGCATTCAGCCTCATTAGGGTTAGTAGAAGGAGTGACAAAACCTTTCTTGGTTTTGCTTGAAGAGGAACCTTCAAGGGTCTTACCCTTATAAGGGTTCTTTCTCTTCTTCCCTTTGCCATGCCCGATTGCCAAGACATTGGCTGCGGTTGGAGTAGAAGTAGGAGTAGTAACAACCGACTTACCCTTTAGTCCACTTTCTGCGGTCTTCAAGAGTCCTTGAAGTTTGCTGAGGGTGACGTCTTCCTTGTTCATGTGATATGTAACGCGGAATTGATCATAACACGATGGTAAGGAGTGCAAAATGATGTCTATTCCTAACTCCTCGGGGAAGTTCACATTCAGCTTCAGTAAATGGTCCACATATCTTTTCATTTTCTGCATGTGGCCCGTGATGGGTTCACCATCCTTCATTCGGGTTGTTATCATGGAGGAGATTATTTCATATTGCTCTTGACGAGCACTTTGATGGTAGCGGTCCATCAAGTCCTGGTGCATCTCAAAAGGATAATAGTCCTTATAGGACTTTTGGAGCTCGGTTGTCATGGTGACCATCATGATGCATGCCACTTTTATATCATCTCTTTCATGTACCTCATATTCAGCAAGATCTTTAGGAGTAGCAGTTGGCTCGGGTACCTTCAGCTCCTTATCGAGAACATATTCTTTCTTCTCATACCGAGTGACCATCCTGATGTTTCTGATCCAATCAGTAAAGTTGGATCCATCAAAGATGACTCTCCCACAAAGATTCATGAGAAGGATCTAATAGGGTTTGAGGCAGAAGCATTGTTATTAGAAGACATCTACAAAGAAGAGGGAATAAATTAGATTAGATATAGAGATAGTCCTTAAAAAAACACCCAAATGTAATATTAAGGCTAGGACCCAACATAATATTTTATAACTTATAAGAGGGATGCCGTAATCTAAGTTGTAAGATATTTGAAGGTAGGTGAATGACGATTCACGAATTTCCACCATGAAAAACGAAATATTTAATTAGGTTTTCAATTGGTTTAGAAACTCCTAGATTCTTTCAGATTCATTGAACTTTCTTCAATGGCATGTTTCAATCTCGAGTGTGCCCTCTAAGTTTTGTGACTGGGATATCGAGGATCACAAAATAAGGTGTGACGTAACCATGCAAATTACTTGGTACCCTTAATGTATTACCCCTCAATCGATGTACCGGTTAACCACACACGCTCCATCGATACTATGATAAACATTAAGTCACCCTTTACCTACCTTGTTAATTCAAGTTAGTATGCCGATTAACCACACACGCTGCACTAACGACTTAAATAAAGTGTAAAGTATAATTTCATGGATTAGCACCTTATTCATATTTTCCTAAAATAACTAAGATTGGGAATTCAATAAAGTTTTGTTACTTTAGTATTATCATTATACTTTTAATGAGAATTTATAAGTCCTTGTCCTACCTGTTCGGCTAACGACCCTTCACTAATAAAGGAAGTGATGGGTGAGAGTGGACACCCATTAAGTTTCCATTTTATAGGCAACAACCTTATACCCCCTTATAGAACGGCTTCATGAATGAGGCGTACTAGCGGTAAGACGACTTGATCTTATACATACATACACACACACACACACACACACATATATATATATATATATATATATATATATATATATATATATATTAACTAATAATATTATAAAGTATAAGGGTTGAATTTTAACTTTTAAAATTCTAAGGGTTGGAACTAAAGTTTTAATCATGACTTGCTTGTTCCAAAACTTGAGGGCAAGTTTTGTAAACTTTCAAAACTTTTCATTTCTTATAACTTATGAATTTAATTGAGTATTAAAATGAAGACTCTTCATTTTTCTAACTCTTGTGTTCTTTTAATGGATTTTATTAAAGTGTGACCTTTGATTTTCCATAACTTGAGGACAAGTTATGGACTCCATTAAAACACATAATGACAATGAATTAAATTACAAAGTAGGTTACAAACAATTCTTATGATCATCTAATCTTCATAAGTTCAAGAACATGAATATTGACATTTCAAGAATCATAAATTACTCATAAAACTTGTAATTTTTTATTATAGCCATTGTAAATGGATTAGCATAAACATTATACCATCTAAAACATGTTTTAATACACCAAAACAGTTTAGGGTAATATTTCTAGTCCATTTCCAGCAGCAAAAGTCGAAAATCTGCATTCTGAAGCTTCTACTCGTTGAGTGCATGAACCTACTCGACGAGTAGGAAGAATTTAGTCATGGACTCGGCGAGTTCATCATGCAGACAGCAAGAAAATCGACTTTTTTCACTATTTTGCATCAAGTATCAAACAAACAAGCCTAGGATCTGATACCACTGATGGATTTGGAGCATTCTAACACTCCTATGGTATACATGCAACCCTAGAAACCTTGGATCTATGTTTGACTAAGATACATGCAAATAATTATGTTTCCAAGGTTCTTATCCTATCTAGCATGGGATGGGGAACTTGAATCAAATAAAGCTAGTAGAATTACTTACCTTGTAGTTGTAGTTGATTGCTTGGAGTTTTAGAGCCTATCACCAATAGTGTGGATGCCTCAAATGGAAATCACAAATCACCACAAACTTTGGAACCTTGAGAGAATAGTCACAACTATCCTGAAATCGGACCTCTTACTTTACTCGCCACAATTATTCTGATTTCAAGAACCAAAGCCTCCTTTATATAGTGTGATGGATTAGGGTTACATCCATGTAAACCCTAATACCCATGTCTTTTCATTTCCATGAGATCCATGGGCTAAAGCTCCATGGAGTATCCATGGACTTTCCATGCAAGCCTAGCCCATTCCAAATAAGCATTAGCCCACACTATATAAATACAAGATCCCATATTTAATTAGTCATACTTTTGATTTATAGATTAATCCTAGATTACTTATAGATCAATACTAATTAAATAATATGATTTTATATTAATATATTAGAACTTATAATATATTAATAAATCATAACTTATACTATTCTCAAAAGATTATACATAAATTGTTCGGGTGAAGTGCAACCCAAATGGACCATGTCGGGTCGGGTCAAGTACATACCAAATATAGTTACGGACTTAGACACTATATCCAACATATCTTTCATGCTCGCTACATACCACGAGTCGAGCGCGAATGGTTAGCTCAACAGTTCATGGAGTTGAGACAAGATGGGGAGACTGTGACACAGATCACTCGTATGTTCATGGAGAGGGTGATGTTCTGTCTGGAGTTTGCTTCCGAGTAGGCTCAGATGATACGTTATCTGAGCATGCTCAAGACTGATATCCGTCAGTTTATTATTACCCAATGTTGTAATACATTGTTGGAGTTACAAGAGGCCGTTAGGCGGCATGAGCTTAAGATCGAGTTACAGTTACAAGAGTAAAGGCAAGCCCCGACGCAGTTACAGGCAACACCAAAGCGGTCTAAGACCGCTGATTCGGGACAGGAGGACAACAGGGCCACACATGTGGCTAGTGCAGGAAGGGTCACTCGAGGGTTTGCAGATCTGGTAGTGCGTGCTGCAAATGCGGCAAGGAGGGGAACTTTGCGAGGGATTGCTGCTAGCCAGTCCTAGTTCAGGATATGAGGATTTGCTACCACTGCCATCAGGTTGGTAACGTAACAACCAATTGTCCATAGCTCGATGCCAGGCCGGTGCATGCTCCAGCACCGGCTACACTAAGGATGAATAACGAGGGTCAGGGTAGAGCAGTGCCTCCAAGTACTCAGGGGCATGCTTTCGAGCTCACAGCAGAGGAGGCCAGGGCAGCACTAAATGTGGTTGCTGGTATGTTTCTAACTTTTATCTTATTGTTTATGATTATATTGTGAAATTTCCGTTACCTTATGCATAAGATATTAAGATATAGGAGGATGAAGGGAATTTAGGATCGAAGGGTTGTAGATGGTTAGGATCCAGGGAGGCATTGAGGATGAGAAGTTAGGATAGAGAATTACCTTTCCAAGGTCGGTAGTTTTTTTTTTGGTGATTCAGAAGCCTTCAGTTGGGATTCAGGTTTCTCTTGAATTTCAGTTGCTTTGTGCCGGGAGGATTGTTTGTGTAGGCTATTCATTCCAGCGTTAATTATTCCATGGTTAAGTATGGTAATACCTATTAGGGATGGTTAAGTGGTGTTTTGGTTTCACCACTAGTAGGTAGTGGTTAGTGACCCAAGTGGGGAAGAATTGGGAATTCTAAGATGGAGGATCAGCCATTAAGGGTTTTGTTTAGCTACCAGGGCTCGTCATTACTTTCAGCATGGGTGTGCAGGTTATTTAGCATATGTGGCAGATCCACGAGTCAGGGATCAGACCACAATTTTCCTGAAAGGGAGGGGAATCAACACGAGGTCAATAGTTAGGTCGAGATTATAGTTTACGAATTGGATCAGAAGTTCGAACCCCTAAGTGGGGGAGAACTGGCTATATATGAGAGGGCACCAGGATGGATCCATGGTTATGCTCAATAGACATAGGGTGGTCCGGATAGAATGAAGGCCAGTAGAGGGTACCATTCAGGCCGAAGGTCCGGAGAACGGTCTAGATAGGCTGAAGGCCAGGTGAGGTGGTCCAGTCATGCTGAAGACTCTGTGTGTATTATGTTAGATCTACGTTCTGGTATTGAGCATGTTGTTTTGTGATAGTAACATGTGGAATTGTATGTTATCTATGCTTGATGTTTATCGTCGATGGAGTGCCCTTAGGAACCATCGTTGGTCATGTAGGAGAGCCTAGAAACTATTGGGTAGCAACTTGCTCCAGGAAGGGAATCATGCGTAGTAGAGTTTCAGTACTGTGGTCCTTGTTTTTTGAGGTGAGGAACATCGACTAGGCCCTTCGTAAATGGAGGAAAGTGGATATCTATAGGACTGAAGGAATGGGCCATTGACGAGAAGACGAACGCATCGATAGGTTATTAGAAGCAATAAGGATTGAGGGGAGTACCAGATAGGTACCAGAATGAATCCGAGGAGACATTTTCTCCATATTCCATCATTCTCGCAAGTTATTGTTAGGGAGCGGCTGTAATGTGGAACTTCCTTGTTGATCACCTTCTTTCGTCGCTCTGAAGATTGGTAATGTCATGGCAAAGATTTAAAGGTTATATTAATGTTTTGGAGTATCATATGGATTCAGATTGTGAAAGGTTCACTATCGACCTGTTTGAGGGTCTTCTCTACATGACTTGTGATTGTTTCATTCAAAAACTTGGGGTGGATTCATGGACGGCCATTCAAGATGGCTTATAGTGGAAACTTGCGTTGGGGATCGCAAGTCTATCCGTGTGAGGCATGCACTCTGGAGGATGGTGAGGTAAATGGGGGAAACCTTTTTCTTGAAGGGTGGATCACAAGTGGCAGATGAAAGGTATGACATCATCTACAAAAATCGAGGGTTGTTGGGTTAGAGCGTCCCTGTTTGTCATGTTTTGAGAATCGGGTTAGTTATGCTCCTGATTATCTATGGCAACACAATGTGTTGGGAGGGTTGAGGTGGTCCTACTCGATGTAGTAGGCCAAGATAACTGGTGCGGGCCGACTGTAAGTCGTAGGCACGGACACTCAAGAGGAGAAGTAGGGTTGCGGTAGTAGGCCAAGATACCCGATGCATGCCGACTGTAAGTCATAGGCACGAATGTCAGGAGGACCGGTAGCGTTGAAGCTGTAGCCCGAAATACCCTAAGGATTTCAATCCAGTGGTTGATCGGATTCGACATATTAATGTTCCATCCCAAGGTTGATCGGGCCAGTTACAGGTGTTTGTGGTTATGCGTTAGCAGTTGACTGTTACTATGTGTAGATTCGGGAGTTGAAGGAAGCATTATCCACTCATCACAATAAGATTTCATCTCCTACTTTGCCTCCCGTAGTCCGTGTATTCTCTGAAAATTCAGTTATCGAATGAGTTCTCGTGAAAGAATATATAATCTCCTAATTTGATGAGTAAATAGTGCAAGTATATAAGTCAAAGTTTATCCGTTCTTTTTTCCTTAACAGGAAAAGCGATATATGTAGGCCCCTTCATGATTTGATCTCAACATCTAAAGCGCTTGCCCAAGCCTAGACAGAATTGATGTGTTCAATTGGTAGTCTAAATCGATTGTCGTAAATCAGAAATCGGGAAACAAAACTTGGACAATGAGATTGATTATAATCCATGTATCATTTCCATATGATATCTTATAGAACGGAGGAATATTTGATCACTTATCTTGAGCTTGTAACTGATTGGATCAGAGTTCGATAGCGGCTTTGAGAGCTACAATTTGCTAATCAATTTTGAAGTTATACTAGCAACTATAGTTATTAGACTTATCCAAGTGGAAGACTATTGGATTAGATGTCTATGCTTATAACTATAATTGGTATATACTTGAATTGATAGCAGCATAGTCCTTTTGGGTTGCCCTCATAACTAGCAACTTGACAGTATGACTTTTTGAGAGAGGATCAATTTATTATTTGATTTATGAATTGAGATAATTGATTTATTAATGTATTATGCAAATAATATATTAATTAGAAATTATATTATTTAATTAATAATTAATCAGAAATTAATTGGAATTAATTTTAGGATTAATTTGATTAATTAAAAGTGCACAGGCTATTTGACAATTTATTGATAGTTGAGGAAAGAGGCTCTAGAAACTCCCTAGAAGATGTTAGATGAAAACTTCTAGGAATCCCCTAGAATTTTCGTCCAAGGGCTGTTGGACCTGAGTTCATGGGATGCTTGATACTTAAGCGAAGGAAATAGGGTTTCCTCCTAAAACCCTAGCTTTGGCTCTAAGCTACCTCACCTATATAAGGAGCCTTATCCCTTATCATTTTTGTCCATCTGAAACCGTAAGGAAATAGCCAAAAATTCTCAAGCCTCATTACCTCTCTCCTCTCTCATCCTCTTGCTTGTTTGCGTGTGAACCATTAGAGACGTGAAACTTGTGACGCTTGCTCTCGAGGTTTCAAGAAGACTAGGATTTCATTGTTACTACTATATAACAATTAAAGGGATGTTTTTCTAACCCTAGATCTAAATTTCTATCATAATATAGGTTTCCTAGGGTTTCCTAATTGATGTTCAAATGTTGTATGTTCAATTAGATAAAACATAGACCATGAAAATTAAGGTTGCATGCACACATAGGTTTTTGCTTGTTATACTCAAAACCCATCAATTTTCACATAAATTTACCTAACATTCTAGAATTCAAGATAAAAAAATGACCTAGCATGCATCCCTATTTATACCTGAGGGATCAAACCTAAAACCCCAATGGGCCAAGCCCATTGTCTTATAGTCCCATGAAAGGTGTTAACCAATCACAATCCATCATGCAACATCTTCTGTAACAGTCTTCCATGTCATACAACCCATAAGTATAAACAATAGACATGATGGACCACCTTGACCATTGTGGAGCATCATAATGCACGGGTGGTGCATCATGAATACTAATAGCCCAACATCAATCATGGTGGCACGACATAGAGTATTTCTTGAGTATGATCATCTATTAGGCATACATCGATCAACATGGCACAACAAAGGAATCGAGATGGCGTATCATGTACCAAGATGGTCCATGATGGCGCAACATGTCCTCCATGGCGCAATATCTCATGAGGAAGGCGCAACTTGTCCTCAAGATGACATAACTTCTCCTCCTTGGCACAACTCCACTCCTTGATGGCGCAACATCAATACCTTTGGTGTAACTCTTTTCCTCTTGGACCAACACCTTCATGAATAGCGCAAGATATAACCCCATGGCACAACATCCTCTATGCTTGGCGCAACATGTTGCTACATGTTGCTCCAAGTGCTCCAAGTTGCTCCAAACCACTCCAAGTCACTCTAAGTTACTCCAAGCCACACTAAGTTGCTCCAAACCACATTTTGGAAGATTCGTTCCTTTGTCACTTGATGCGTTCCTTTGTCTAATGATCTATTTCTTTCTCAAAAGATATGTTCCTTTGTCAAATGTTCTATGAACCCCGAGTGTTCCATTGTGATCTAAGTGCTCCAAATGCTCCTTTGAGCATGATCCAAAAGTAACAGTGATGCAAAATGTCTGGAGGTGGTGGCCCTTACCACATTATGGTTTATACGGAAGGTGAGAAAATTTATTTTTCGAAATTATACTATCCCATCTCACTACAAGAAAAAAAGGTATTAGCAGCGACAAAAATTGCCACTATTAATCACCAAAGTCGCCGCTAATACCTTTACCGGTGACACGTCGTCGACATTAAGTCACCGCTACTGTCTTGTCGCTAATGCTCAAAAATTGACCGCTAATTATAATGTCGCCGCTAATGCTCTTTTCGCTGCTAATGCTCTATGTCGCCATTAATAGTGTCTCCGTTATTGTGTTTTTCTAAAGGAGCCATTTTCGAGTGTCCAAAAACCGATGCATAGTAATGTTAAATGCAGAAAAAACCGATACGTTAAATGCAGAAAAACGATTACATAATATCCAAGTTTTATAATACCATGCATACACCAAAATGAATAACAAAATTCATATAAATTTATGTCATACTAGAATCTCTAATAAAAGATAAAACTAATACGATGTGTTATCATCACTGCTACCCTCGTTCCCTCCTATATGTTCCGCAGTAGACTCCAGATCATTGGACGTTGATCGAATATTCTCCAACTACGTAGTAAATAACAACCTATAAACTTGTAAGTTAAACTATTAATATAAATCAAACTAAAAATTACCAAATGATAAGAAAACTATCAATTACCAATTTATCCATATATCAAAAAACTATTTAATTAACAAACCAACTAACTAGTCTTAACCTTCTAAGTTAAACCAACAATCAAACTAACAAACTAACAAAGTAATAATTATCAATTTATCTACAAATACACATTACATAGTAACTATTATAGTAATGTACTTTAAATAACATTTTCAATAATAGCATCCTACTTGTTTTTTGTTTGTTTTTTCCGTTATGATATAGTAGTTTACACATTACATACAAATACACACATACGTACATTATACACATGTACATAATTTTATACACATATAAGAAATACACATGGATTTCACACACATATATGAAACACAGACACACACACACACACACACACACATATATATATATATATATATATATATATATATATATATATATATATATAATGCACACATATACAACAAATTACAAAAAATGCACCTGTGGTCCCCAAAATTTTGCCCTCTTTCAACTGGTGTTGGTAGTCTTCGGCTATGTAGTCAATAGCGGCGCTACAACGGTTAGCGGAGGTAAGGAATGTTATTTCAAAATAGCGGTTTAGATTAATGGTGATGCTATTAGCGTCGCGACTGACCGCTATTTACCGCAATTATGGTCACCGCTATAGCGGCGCTATAACCGCTATTTGAATAAATTCCAATTTTGGTAACCGGTTTGTGAAGTATGATTAACTAATTATAATATGTGAAGCACGATTAACTAAATATGATATGTGAATTATGATTTACTGATTAACTAATTAACTGGATTGGCTTGAACTTTAAAGTATGATATATTGATTAATACTTTAATATATATATATATAAATTCTAAATATTATAAAAAACGTTATATCACTGCTATACCGCCGGGAGAACCTCAATTTCAAATAGTAGTCAGTGACCACTATTATATTTTTAACCGCGATAACTATTTAGGTCTTCGGTACTGCAACAATCGTGGTGGTGGTGGTGTAACTTAAGACAACATAAACCAAAAAAAAAAAAAAAAAAAAAAAAAAAAAAAAAAAAAAAAATAAAAATATTAGGTCAAGAATTCTGGTCAAAGAGAAAGAGAAAGAGAGAAGAGGGAAGAGGGAACATACAGTCGCCAAAAAAACGAAAGGCGTCGTCGGTGTTTGCTCTGTCGCCGGCAAATTGTGGTCGACAGTGGTGTATATCTGGTCGAAGCTTCAATCGTGGGTGACTGGAGCTTCAATAATTATGGGTTTGGAAGTCGAAATCGTCGGAGGAAGAGTTCAATTGAGGTTTTGTTGCGATTTGGAATGAAAGCACGAATGTGTCTGATGTAGATGGAGAGAAGTAGCAGTGATAATAAAATAGCGGCGACAAAAGTATTTACCAGCGACATTTTGGGGTAATTGGAGGGAATTTATTCGCTATCTATATTTTCGAGCATTACCGCTATTTGTGTCGTCGGTAATTGTATCTAAAACGGAATTGATCAACAGTCGTTCGATTGGGTGATATGATCAAAGAATGGAATTACTTCTTGGGGGACGACGCAGATCGTTCGATTGGGTGATATGATCAAAGAATGGAATTACTTCTTGGGGGACGACGCAGATCGTTGTGTACCACTTTTACCGGCGACTCCACCATTTGCGGCGACAAATAAAATTGTCACCGCTAATGGCATTGCCGGTAATGCACGTTTTTCCTTGTATCCTCGAAGCTTGCTAATGATATCGAGGTGTAGGTATTCATTTAATTTAAAAATAGTTGGAAAACATAGTAACATACAACCTTAAATGGGTTGTTAATGTTGTAATTCGTTGTTAGCTTCCTAAAGTTCGATTGTTATTTTGGCCTTCCTTCTAGCATCTTGTTGCGCATTTATTTAATTTTTATATAAATTTGTAGCCGTTGCCGCTATAAAAAACCCTAAATGAAAGCTAACCTAAAGGCTAAAGGTCTAATCAAACTTAATTAACATTGTAAATTTCATTTGAATGTTTAAGTTGTACATTAATAACTTATGTAGTACACTCATCATCTGACCCACGACATTCATTCTTGTCGTTGCCTCCTACCCCATCCTCATATTGGGAGACGTCACCTTGCCAGTGGCCACCGTTATAGAAGAGAAATTGAAAAAAATAATCTTATAGAATTCTTTTATTCAACGTTGAAGTTTTTATACCACCAAACAAATACATAGATCAAATATATTTTTGTTAATATTAAGCCAATTTAATATACATAATTGCAAAATTTTAGTGCCCTCGATCCTTAGCTATAATTAATTATATATTTAGGGTGTTTACTTGAAACTCAATTATAGTGTTGTGAGATACAGTACTGGTGGAGTTGTGGTGGACTGGTGGTTGCAACTTCTTGGACATAGTGGATTCATATAGTTTTATATAAAAGTTTTAAATTTAAGAAATCCCATGTGAACAAAACCAAGCCAAAATTTTTCACGCGCAGTCAATACAGGAATCAAGACTATACAAACCAAATCAGAGCTCGATCTTACACAAATTAAACCTGTATATGAATCTATAGGGACATGAATGTACGAACAAGCCTTAGGTACCGCTAATTAACATGTTTTTTGCTGCATAATCTGGCATAGATCATTGATTGAAATACGAATGATTTGAAGGATTCTCAACTTGTACAAAACTGAAACTGGATTCTCTTCAAGTTCTTAAATGCATCCATCATTTTCTTCCATTCTTAAGCCAGTTTGAGAAGGCGTCAAGGGTATTCTTGTCTGCTCTATAATGTTTCTGAGTGAACTCGAGGAAAGTCGACCATGTAAAATCTGGATATCTTCTCTGCTTATTAACATCTTCAACCAATGGTTTTGGTGGGCACACGACTTTGTCCATTCTAGGAGACAGAAAGAACGCAAGAGACTTTCTTGGTGTGTGATTATTCACAACTGCTCTATGTAAGCAACTCTTGTACAATCCGTTTGATAATGCCTGCGAAAAGGAAACCCTAATTACAAAATCTACATAAAAGTGTTCATCCTTTAATTCTTTATTCTTGAAGATGTCTAGATAGGTATTTTGAACACTTACCATGAATGTATCTCCGATATTGACAACAAAGGCTTCGGAACATGGAGCAATGGAGTGCCATTTTTCGTCTACAAAAACTTCAAGCCCACCAACATTATCTTGGTGAAGAATGGTTAGAGATGTTGGATCACAATGGGGACCGGTTCCAAGTGTTTGATCTGGTTTTTGGCAAGGCGGGTAGTAGTTTAATCTCATTATCGAATCATTTTCTTCATAGAAATCCCTAAAATAGGATTGACCGATCCCAAGGCTCATTCCTAGTAGCTCCATGATACTAAGAGAAAGTTTGCTCATAGCTTCACAGTATTCTTGACAAACTCTCCTATATATAGAACAATGTCAATATCAGTTTTTAGAGTGCAGGTGACTATTGGTTTTCTTGCATCAGTAGGACGTCGCATATAATGAAAAGAAAAAAAAAAAAAAAAAAAAGCAGTAGTTTGCTTATGGAAAAGCAATAAATTACGAAATTTATGCTAGTGTTGGTACCCGAGATAACTAAAATCTTCCCCCATTACTTTCAAGAAGTAATCTTGAACCAAATTTGAGGATAGTGGATCAGCAGAATATCGAACAGAAAGTGTTTCTTTCCATGGAAGCTTGGAGGAGAATCTATTAGTGAAGCTACTAGCGTATCCACAGTACTCACCAACTTTTCGTTGAGCCTTTTGCTTCTCCGAAAGTGGCATTCCAAAGAAAAGATCCATGATCTTGTGAGCTTCATTTATCAACCTCGGATCAATACCATGGTTAACAACTTGAAAGAACCCATGTTCTCGACAAGCAGCATCAACTAGGTGAGCCGCATTGCACACTGCAAGGGGGTCACCGGTCAGGAAATCCTTTAGGTCAATCGGAGGAACACGAAGTTGTGGTAGTGGTAGATCAAGGTGGGGCTTTTCGTCCTCAGGCCACATGAATTGTTGGGGTATGCTAGTTTCATTTTGAAGAAACGATGCATCAAAGATAAATGGATTATTTCTAAAGTTTGTTTCTTTTTTGGGTAAACGTGATGGTGAAGGAAGAAGGAAAGGAGGCATAGATGTTCTTTTAAATGAGAAATAGATTCCCAAACAAGATTTTGCACAAATAGTTGGTATGACCTTATGAGGGTTCATTATCGATCTATATATATACACATGTTTGTATGTATGAGAGAGAGAGAGAGAGAGAGAGAGAGAGAGAGAGAGAGAGAGAGAGAGAGAGAGAGAGAGAGAGAGAGAGAGAGAGAGAGAGAGAGAGAGAGAGATGTCAAGAAAAAGAATGAAAAGCGAATTCAAAAAATGCTTTAGAGAATGAAAGAGAAAAAGCCAAGACCGTTCATTGGGGAAATCATTCAACAAAAGTAGGAATATTTATAGACTACTCTGTTGCAATATTTTACTCTCCATCTCACATTATACACACATCGTACGTTATATTTACTAATATATGCTACTACTTCTAAATTTTATTTACTAATATATCCTACTACTTCTAAATTTTATTACCAAAACATTGTTGCTTAAGTCTTATTTTTTTAACAGTTTACTTATGATAATTATATTTTATCAAAAATTGCATTCGTCATATATTATTATTTGCAAACCTCTCGATGGGTCCACTTTTCTGGATTGTGTAGATTCCTCACCGATTTGATTTATTTTCGTTAAAGTTTTTTGTTTAAAGCGATTAATAAACAAATGAGATTGCAAACAATGATAAATAATTTTCCTAAATTTGCACTTTAAAGATTTTATTGTTTTATAAAAAAGCATTTAATATATATATATATATATATATATATATATATATATATATATATATATATATATATATATATATATATATATATATATATATATATATATCCAAAATTACAAAACATAATAATAATAATAATAATAATAATAATAATAATAATAATAAACTATAATGTTGAAATTCAAGAAAAAATCAAGATCAATTTATGCATAAACACAGTAACCTAAACTAATTAAAAAAGGAATTATCATTTCAATAGAATTGAAGATGATAATGTCATCTTCACATCCTATAAACATGTTTTATTGTGTTCTTGATCCATAAACACATTTCATAAATGATGATAATATTTATGCAGAGAACTAGGAAGATAAGGAAAAAGCCGTCTTAGTTTTCCATAATACATCCCAAATGTGTGTTAATTTTACATAATTACATCTTATAAGTGAGTTATAGACCAATTAAAATCTAATATATTAATTTATAGACGTATGTTTGAGTATTTTATATTTACAATGTTGGCATTCTTTTTGTATTTTGGTCACATTAATTCAGTTTATATTGAGGATGTCGTCTATAAAAAAGTTATTTGTCAGTATTAATCTTTATTTTGTTTTTTGTTTTGTTTAAACATTATAAAAACCATACGCTATTTTTTGTGAAAAATAAATAAATAAATAGATAAATTGAAGAACACATTTAAGAAAATAAGTTGCCCTCGTTTGCAATTTAATTTGTTTAATCATTTAAATAAATACTGTTAACAAAAAAATGGTAAGGTATCAACATAACAAAGTAGTGGACCGATTAGAAGGTGCAAGTAGTAGTATATCGAATATTATGCTAAATATAAGCTAGCTAAAAAGCATACTACAATGCTATGGTAATTATGTTTTATACGCTTTTATAATTGGTCGATATGACAAAAATTACATTTTGAGGGCGTCTATTAAAAATATCACACGTGTTGGTCCTTATAGTTTCAAAAATTGCATGAAAAATCCTTTTAATGTTAACTTTAACTTTTTAGTAAGTTATTTTCTAATATGCATGCTAAAGGCACATATAAGAAGCATTAATTAATAAAAAATATTATTATAATTAAATATAAAATACATTAGTTATAAAGAATATTACATTAATTAAATGTGACATGTATTAATAATTTCCATAATAAATGTATTTTGAATGTAATTATAATAATAATTTTCATAATTAATACTTCTTATATGTGCTTTTATTAGAAAATCATAATAATAGATTTTCTAATAACTAAAATGCCCTTGGACCAAATCTCAAAATTCCCTTTAATAGTTACATATATATATATATATATATATATATATATATATATATATATATATATATATATATATATATATATATATATATATATATATATATATATATATACATTTTATTTTGTTGGTTTCTTATTTTATTTTTCAACAATTTGATAATTTTTTTTACTTTATTTTCTATTTCTTTTATAATTGTAGTTATTTTTGGATTTTCTAATGATTTTATTTATTTTGATTCAAGTAAATGAACTTCAATTTGATAAATGTCGGAATTATTTTTTCATTAACTTTTTCTTATTTGTGAATTGAACCTATAGATTTTTTGTTTTTAATTTTATGTTGTTAATGTTCATATTTTTTTACTTAGATGCTCCACCAAATAACCCAAGTTGTAATTTTTATTTATTTAAAATAATAATTAAGATAAAATTTATATTGAATTATATGTTTCAAAATTTTCCACGGTAATATACTCTAATATATTTATATATTTTATAAATTTCATGTTCTTTTTAATTTTTCATGTATTTGTTTTAGTTTTTGTATTATTTTGAATTTTTTATTTTTTTGTATTTTTTTGTTTTTCCTTTTTTATTTTTCATTAATTTGATAACTTTTTTTATGCTTTTCTAAAACAAAGTATAATGTATGAATATATAACCGAGACCCGATTTAGTAAAAAAATGATCAAAATAATGATAATGATAACTACAAACTTAAAATTGCAAACAATAACTGTTAAAAATTCTAGAACACATAATTCAATATAAAGTTTAAGCTAGTTATTATTTTAAATAAATAAAAATAACAACTTCAGTTATTTAATGGATCATCTATGTAAAAAATGAACCGTAACTGCATAAAATTAAAGAAAACATTACCGAATCACTTCACAAATAAGGAAATTAAAGAAAAATGGTTAAGACATGCTTTATTGAATTTAAGTTCATTTATTTTGATCTAAATAACTAAAAACACTACATAAACAATAAGTAACTAAAATTATAAAAAAATATAAAACAAAATGTCAAAAGGATAAAAAAACAATTGTTAAAAAATAAAATAAAATAAACAAAAAATAAAGTGTACATATATATATATATATATATATATATATATATATATATATATATATATATATATATATATATATTAAATTTATATTTATAGTTATATTTATATTTATAACTAATATACATATAAAAAAAATTATAATTTCATAATTCATCCTTCAGGTATACACATAATTTTCATATTTGATCCAAAAGTATTTTGATCGTTTAGAAAAAACTTGGCTACTCAAAAGTTAAAGTTAACACATGAAGGACCATTAATCTGATTTTTGAAACCAAAGTGTCTAGCAGCGTGATGTTTTTCATAGAATTCCTCAAAGTGCAATATTTTGCAAACCATGGGACGAATTATCAAATTTTATCTATTTTTTATTGAATATAAAAATACTTTTTGTTGTCTAAACTTTATATAAAATATTCAAACTATAATAATTCATTAAATATTTTGGTTTTATTTTTTATTTAAAAAGTTTTGAAGTATAAAAACATCATTTTATTACTTTTTAATTTTTACGTGATGTAATTTTTAAGATTTATCTTTATATTTTTTATTCAAATATATTTATTTTTATGAAAAACGTATGAGGTGTTACTGTAAAACAAATGTTTTTTAATAAAATAATAGTATGCTGCTACTTGATTTTAAAAGTATAAGTATACTATTTAATTTAAGTGAAAGGTAAAAATATGTTTCGTTTTTGTTTCATAGTATAAGTATGACGAATATTATATATGTTTGATATAAACTTTTGATATTCAATTTTAAAAAAATATTTAGTTCTATCAAGTTTTTAATAAATTAAAAAACATATTTTAAAAGACTTCTGTTTAAGAAATAACACCATATATATTTTTTTTATAAAAATTAATATATTTGTATACGTTATTATTTCTGAATGGTTTATGTATGTGTTTTAGAAATAACAACTTATATAAATATATTTATTTTTATTAAAAAATATGATATATTATTATTTCTAAAACAAAATTAAATATATGGTTAGTTAGTTTAGCATGTCTAGCAGATAGTTAATTAGTAGCTAACACATGCTTTTTAATTTTACTTTGAAAGTTTATGTTTTTATTAAGGAATATATTCTAAATTTCATAAAACTAAATAATATTTTAAAAATAAATATCAAAAGTTTATATCGAGCCAATATAATATTTATTGTCCTTATAATATGAATCCAAAACTAAAACAAATTTCTACCCTTAATTCAAAACCATATATTTATCTTTTTAAAATAAAATAGCAGCATACTATTATTTTATACTAATGTATTTTTTTTATAATAACAAATCTTATTTTTTCATAAAAATAGATACATTTGTATAAGAAAATTAAAAATAATTCTTGAAAATTAAATCACATATAAAAAATTAAAAAGTAATCGAATCATGTTTTTATACATTAAAGTATTTAGATAAAAAAATGGAAAACGAAATATTACTTTATATTTTGTATTTTGAATATTTAATATAAAGTTTAAAAGACAAAAATAATTTATCTATTAAATAATATATATTTTCATGGTCATTAAAATTTCTAAGTATTAATCTTTTAGTTATATAAAGACTTCTTCAAAATTTCACAAACGTTCCTTAGGTGAAGTTTCACAAAATGGATGGGTTATGAGCATAACAAACAATCTTATGTATGCATGCAACCCTAGATAATTTGATCTACATTTTCTCTAATTGATCATACAAATTAAGCAACAAAATAGGAAACCCTAGAACACTAGTATATAATCCAAATACACAATTAGGGCTAAGAAAATCACACCTCAATTGTTATGTAGTAATAACAATTAAACCTTGTGTTGTTGACGCCTTGAGAGCAAGTGTCATAAATGTTGCACCTCTAATATTTCACACCCAACACTAACAAAGGAAATTGATGAAGAAGGAGGTGAGAGAATAGAAATTTTGGCCAGTCTTCCAAAAAACAGTTAGCCGAAATTCATAGGATTATGCCATATTTATAGTGTAGTCAGGAAACCCTAGATAAGTCCAAATCTAAGATTATCTTACATCGAATAATTATTCACTTTCCTGATTAACCATTAAAGACTATTTTAGAACCCTTAGGCTCCAAGAAATTATCTCACCTTATGGATGGTTCTAGCTTGCCTCTTGCTCTATTATTGAACAATTACAGTTCAGTCTGTGCACTATTAATTGTTTCCTTTAATCCCAAAATTGATTCCAATTAATTTCTGATTAAATATTATTTAAATATTACTATTTCAGATTAATATAATCTCATAATATGTTAAAAAATCATTTCTTCTAATTTATTAATCAAATAATAAATTCAACCTCTCCAAAATCATCTGTCCAGTTACTAGTTTTGAGGGCAACCCAAAAAGACTGTTCTACTATCGATTCAAGTATATACCAATTATAGTTATGGGCTTAGATACCTAATCCAACGGTCTCCCACTTGTATAAGTCTAATAAGTATTTCAAATTAATAGATTATTCTCTTAATATATTAAAAAGTCATTTACTCCAATTTATTAATCAAATAATAAATTCAACCTCTCTCTCCAAAATCATCTATCCAGTTGCTACTTTTTAGGAAACCCAAAAGGACTGTGCTACTACAAATTCAAGTATGTATCAATTATAGTTATAAGTTTAGACACCTAATCCAACAGTCTCCTACTTGGATAAGTTTAACAACTATAGTTGTCAGTATATTCTTCAAAAACTAATTAGCAAGCTGTAGCTCTCAATGTTGTTATCGAACTCTGACCGAGTCAGTTACGAGTCCTAAGATAAGTGATCAAATATTCCTCCTTTCTGCAAATATCCTATAGACATGAGACATAGATTATAATCAATCTCTCTATCCAATATTTTTTTCTTGATTTCTAATTTATGACGATCGATGTAGACTACCAATTGAACACATTAATTCAGTCCAGGCTTGGCCAAGCACTTTAGATGTCATCATCTAATCATCGAGGGTCCCACAAATATCACTTTTCTCGTTAGGTTAAAAGGAACAGATAAACTTCGACTTATATGCTTGTATTATTCACTCATCAAATCACACACAATAATACGTTTTATAATATCAAGTTACTGATGCGTGTACGTATTATCAATGCACAACTGACTTGTAAACAACAACTCATATATCTCCGTTTCAAGAAAATAAGGTATTATCGTCTCAAAATTACTCGTGATAAAATGCATGAAGTAATTCTCTAAGTGTGGGTTAATCCAATACTCAAAATCCCTATTTTCCAAGTACTCATGAACATTGCAGCAAACAATTGCTATGTCTAATCCCCAAATACAATCTACAATTCAATTCATGAAAATCTTAATTTGCTACTTACTTCCAAAAGTACGAGCGATTGTAGATGTTTGAATAATCCAATTATTCGGATAGTAAAACATACAAAGTGAAACACAATAATAACCTAGTTAACTATGATCTAAAACTCTTGAATATAAATAAGACTCTTATTATTTAATCTCCATATTAATTAGACCTTATTCATTGTATAATATTTCGAGTAATCAACTAAACACTTAAATTAAACATCGGTCACGTCATGTTATACACATGCATACTATGTCTCTTTATGGTCCTTTCTTTGTGAGCATATTGATTCGACAAATCCAATGATGATTGTTTCACAATTTCAAATTCTCGTTACTATTAAATGTGCTAGTGTTCAATCTTACATGCAATATCCTTTTGTGATGTGGAGGCTTCAAAATAACAGACACATTGCCAACGATATTACAAAATGCTCCATTGAATCTTTGTTACATAAAACAATTCCATGGTAATGAAGTCTCAAATTCAAGATACACTCCTTGAACACCTTCCTTGCATTAAAGTTTCTATGTCACATGTAGATTTCAATAATCCACTCCTATTATAAAAACATTTCGATATCCGTATATGACCATATATTTTGGATAAGAATCACCTCCACCCAGAATTATGTCAATATGGTATGTCCAAATTAATATTATACTTACGATTGTCCACAAGCAACCAATCCTTTGGTAAAACCTCAAAATGTTCTTGATAGTTTTTTAACAACTTTAGCCACACAAACTTCTACTCTTTTTCACTCTCGGTACGCAAGGCATTTGGAAAAATCTGAACAATCAAATATTATAGCATACATAATCGATCCATGTCACAACTAGCAAATTTAGGTTAAAATGTGAACTCCTGTACAATATAACCTCCTTGGTTAACCTTACAACATCTCATCTAGCGAACTTCAAAACTTCAACGTCATTAAAAATTCTACTTTTATATATTGACATTTAGTTGGAAACAATCTCATATAAACCTGAAACTCGATCCATAAAGCCAAGCTCAATCATTTTTGGGCCTTAACCCATAAATTCTCAACCGAAAACCCTTATTAGACCAACACTCTCTTAGTGGGCCTTATTGGGTGGGCCGTAACCAACCTTCTTGAACCTTATTGGGTCGTAAACCCAATAAAGAGGGTCCAATGGGTTGAAAACCTTCATATTGGGCCTTATAATTTCGAAAATACTCAATAATGACCCAAACTTTTCTTCTCTTTCCTTTCATTCTCCAATTTGATTGTGTGTGTGTGTATATATATATATATATATATATATATATATATATATATATATATATATATATGTAGATATATATATATATACACACACACACACACATATATATATATAAGGGGTTAATGGGAGTTCTTTTCTATGTAATCTCATACTTCCAAGCATCATTTTCCTCTCCCTTCTCCTTCCCTAAAAATTGTCCAAATACATTACCACCATCCTCACTTTTCATTTCAAACACTCTCACATTACCTCACTCTCTCTCAAACTCAAAGAAACCCCCTCATCCTTTCCTTCCAATTTCGTTGATGGTGTGTGTGGTTTCAAGAAGTTCTCTTCAAGCCTTCATACTTTTGTAAGTTCTAAACTAAAACTCAAGTGTTTTAGTTCAATATATGCTAAGATCTTTCTTCTTACAACTCCATTTTCGTGAATATGGAGCTTCGATCCACAACCATTTTGAGATCTCTCAAAGAACTCAATCTAGGATTCAAAAATTCTTCATCTTCTTCATCTACATCTAGAAAACCCCAAGGTGAGTTCATACCCCCCTTGATTTCGGTTTTATAAAGTTTCTGGGGGATGATACAAGTTCTTTTGTGTTAGATCTATGTATTTGTTCATGTTTATGCGTTAAATTTTTAGATCTTTACTTGAACATGAAGTTTATCACTTGGATCTTCATAAAAACCTTGAGAAAAGTATGTGCTATCACATATAATGCATGTAAACTTGTAGATCTGGGATTTATACACTTACAATAGAAAAAAAAGTGTTGTAAACAAACTTGGATAACCTAAGCTCAAAAATCAGCCTGTGACAAAAACGTTTTAGTTTAATCTTGGACTGTTTTAACCCCCTTAATGGAAATATTTTTCAAAAAATGTTTTGCATGAAAAACATTCAGGTTATTACCTTTAAAATGACTACTCTCATGTTTTCATACGACTTTTCTACAATTTTGGCGAATTTTACAAAATTGTCTATCATATTTGAAATAATCTCGGACCAGCCTGTGAAGGTGAGCAATTGCACACTTGTTTGAGGCCATTAAAATTTATGAGAAAAATTGTGAACAAAGTAGGCAAAATATCCAAAATTCCATACTATACGGATCCAAATTTCAAATTACGATGATTTTTCTACAAATTTTCCAACAACTGGGTCAGAAAAGTCAAAAACCATAAAAATGTGTATTTTCACAAAAATCAAGCCAATAATGATATTTTTGATAAAAATGGGTTAAAAATGTTATTTTCACCAAAAACTAGCCATAAATACAAGTTTTGAACAAAAGGGGCACTAAAGTGTTATTTTTACTAAAATCGGGCCTTAATTGAAAATTTGTGGCTTATTGGGCTAAGAACATCATTTTTACAAAAAGTGGGCTTTTATATCAATTTTGTAAATAATCAATCTAAAACTGGCAATAATATAACAAACGGACTAATTAGGTTATTTTCATGCTTATTAGACCTTAGTAACCCATTAATTTGTTTGATTAGATCCTGAATACTATTTATATGTTTATTAGGCCTCATTGACCCATTAACATGTGCGACGGACCTTGGATTCTATTTGCGTGTTATTTGGGCCTATAAATACCTTACATGTGAAATGGGCTTTAGTGGTCCTTTTACATATATTTTGGGCCCATGTTATATAATCTCATTCCTATCGTGCCTTCAAATTACTTACATGTTTAGTGATGCCTTAGTGGTTCACTTACATGGTTCATTCGGCCTAGGAATGAGTTTTATATGTGTTCTTCTTTCTTTTTCCGTGTAAATTTCGATTAAGGATCTCGTGAGACCTGTCAGTTGACACCACTGAGTGTATGGCCGTAGCCTGTAGTTATAAACAGAGTATCTTGGAGGGAGAGTGAGAGTTTGTGTATAGATCTATATGGGGTGACTCCCCCACACCTGAGTTGTTCGCTACTGTTAGACTAGGCTAGTTTAGGGTGACAAAATATTGATCAAAACCAGCGTTTGGAAAATTCCATGACAGTCGAATTAGTCACTATCATGTATGGTTATAATTACTCACTTAGAGGAATTAACGTTATAAGATTTATGGGAAACCATTCTATTTTCTTTTTGGGATAAAATGGGAAACCTTCTTTTTGATAAAACGATAATCTATACACATCCGTACTCAACCACAGGGGTTGAGATTCCAACATTATCTATCACAGGCAACATCGGGTTGTCTGGAATCCTTCTCTTTCTATTTTCGCAAACATTAACATACATGCATTCATATAAGATCGGACACAAATATTTCAAACCATTTCTTTTTAGAAAATATCAGATTTTTTTAAAGCACTATGAAAACTATTCTAAACAAGTACAAAAACCATTTTTATTCAAAACTGGTTATAAACTCACCAAATTTTTAATTGATGCTTTTCAAAACGACTTGTATTCTCAGGAATTCTAGTAGCAGGTAATAAGCTCGACTATGAGATCAAGTGGTGCGACTTCAAGAAATTTTACTTTCTTACTTTTATGTAACTGATGAACAAGTTCAATATGTAAACTATGTAAGTGTGTATTTCCAATGTATGATGTTTGGTTGTTATGTTTCATTCATATTCAATTGTTACGATACTATACAATGATGTCAACCGCCTCGGACGTTTCCGTCATCCTGGTTCGAGGGTGTGACAATCCAATTTCGGAAGCAAATGGGACTCGATTCATTATGTCTTATATAAAGACTTGATATATGTTCATTCTCTTGCTATCATACTTTCATACATTGAATTTCCTTTGTTGAACCAATTCAACATGATATTCATATATGTCTAAGACTAAGTTTTATTAAAACTTCAATCTAAACATTTTGATTTGAAATGTAGTATGAATGCCCTCTCCCCTAAATCTTTCTATGGTGAAACAATTCCCAAACTCTGCAATTTTCAAATTTGTAAGCTTTGTTTCTTACAAATAGCATTGACAACCTGTAACACTTAGCATAACAATTCTGCTCTTACTAGAATAACAATTATGCCCCCACTAGCATTGACATGTATCTAGAAATCAACTGGAGTTCTAGAAATCAATACTTTTTGACTTCCTTACTAAAGTGCAGATTTCGGATAAGTGATGCTTTGATAAGTCCTCATCTAGACTTCTCAAGCTTATACACCCTCATTAGATAGCACACATGTTGTGTTTAAACCCTTTCAGAACTTATATCTATAAGTCCTGAACATTTAAACACTTCCTTGTCATTTCTCACAATTCAAACCATGAAAAGGGATGCCATAATCATATTGAAAATTTAAGAATGCAATTGTCACAACTACTAACCATAATGATATTTATCAAAAATCTACTAGCAAAAATATTTCTTCATAATCATTTTCACGAATTAGAGTGAAACCTTTTACCACCTAGATTTTGTGTGTATATGTTCCCATCCATGTGAACATATCACTTTCAACCTACAGTCATAAAAGAAGGTTTATGAAAAATTCAAATTTATCTTTCATGGACTGAACTTTACTCGTTCTTAGTTTCTTTCCTTCTGATAACACAAGGTCCTACCAATGCTTCCAAGTTGTTAAGCAGTTCACCCATATTGATCAATGTATTTTCACTGAACAACGTGTTCTGCCTTTTGCAGTCAAGTGAAAGCCATAGAACTCATAAGCGCAAACTCAACTGGAAGACGTGTATAAAAAGAATGTGTCAACTTAACATGATATGTTATCAACCTCATGTCATGTACTAGTGATAATTAAAAGGTTTATTCTTAATTGACTCTTTAAAGTCTTCAAGCTCATTAAGACTCCCACTGACTTCTTGACATATAAGTTTCTCCCTCAAGGAACATTCCTTGACAAACAAATATTCAAAAGTTAGTGTGGATTCTTAACAAGAAACACTTCATAAAATTGGTCTTAGCTTATCCTTTGTTTTAACCAAAAACATCACAGCTACCAATTCCAAATGTGATAAAGTAAGAAAACATTATTACTCCACATTTATGAGGTGTTATAAACCTAATTAGTACGAAACAAGCTTCAATATACGATTTACAGTTGCTAGAGTATGACTCTAAAATTTGATTGGATACGAAGTATGACTCATCTCTTGATTGAACTATTTCAATAATATCTTATTCCTCTTCTTAATCATACAATTGCTCTAAGATGCTCTTTGAGGATCAATTGTTATATAGTTCCACAACCTTGAAGATAATCATAAAACATGATACTAAAGTTATCTCTTTTCCTATCAGATTGGAGAAACCTTTATCTTTCTGCCTAGCAGATTCTTCTCATTCGTTCTGCCACTCTTTGAAACTTTTCATGGTGTCATAATTATGGTCAATCTTATAAACACAATCATATTAACTGAAACTAACAATAAATCATGAAGAATAAAATTATCATCCTTTATGGTGGATCTGAATAGTCCACATTAATGTGTACTAGATCCTATAGTCCTTCACTTAACTCACATAAACATGTGATCAACGAATTAGTCATAATCTTCTAATGATCAATATTCTCATACATCACACAATTCGAATTGTATGATTCCAAGTTTCTATCCAATTGGAACATGGGTGATGAGAAATCTTAATCACTTAGTTAATTATGAAATTTCCAAAAATGAAACAAAAAGAATCAAATCCATAATTTAATATCCCTCATAACAAAAATGTAACAACCAATTTTTCGTAAATGTTATTGCAAGGAAATACTAGATAAATCAAAAAACTCAATTTTATTAATAATAAATGAAAAATCTGGAATTGGTCCTTACAATTCAAAATGAAAACTATGTTTCTAAACATCTCATAAGCAATCTATTAAATTATCATAACTCCTAAGAAGTAGCTTCCAAAAGCTGATCATCGAACCATGCGATCCATTTCCAATGATCAGATTCAGCTCACTCTTCTTAAGCATCCTTCTTTCTCTTAGATCCTACAAAACATCAAAATTTGATCATCACATCATGTACTAAGAATCTATTGATAGGAAATTTATAAAATAATGAAGTTGGATAAAGGATGTACCTGAAGTGGAGTCACACAATTTGACTTTAGCATCTCTAAGACCTTTCAGGTAGTCAGAGCAGCTTTGCAACCAATATCCATTCAACAGGTAATAGAAACATATGGACTCATTCGTTTGATTGGGATTCCGCACCACCAAACGAATCTGATTGATACACAAGCATATTTAGGACTAACAAGTGGTATCAGAGCTTGGATTGTATCAGTCAGTTTTGTTAGATATGGAGCTTATTTGATCTTAATTCGGAAGGAATTTTTCATTTTTTAATAGATCTCTGAAAATTAGGGGGGTTTGTTCTTCGCGTTTTTTATACAAGGAGTTTTTGATTGAGTTTTGGAGCAAAAGGGGGGTGAAAAACGTTGTTTTTTACGTAATTTGTGAGGACTTTACGGCCGGTGTTTGAGGCCCGACGGTTTACGGCCAGAGTTTGCGGTCCTCGGTTTGCGGCCAACACCTTGCACCTCACACGCCTTCTCGTTCAGCAACCTCGGTCTCGCACCTCGCCCTCGCACGTTCAGTAAGCTTCACAGCAGGCATCCTTGCATCGCACATAAAAAAAATAAGAAACGGATTTGGGGGGTGTCGAGGATCGAACCCGGGTCTCATGCTCCTTCAACAGACGCGCCTTACCAGCTGATCTAGCTTGCTAGATGGAACATCCCTTCGAAATTTAATTCAAAAGCACTCCCAGTAGCTTTTAGTTTCGCAAATTTGTCATTTTCAGGCCAGAAATTCAAAATCTTTTATTTTAAAATTCCCTTTTCACCCAAAAATTATAGTTTTTAATTTTTGACCTTTACTTTTGACTTTTTACTTAAAATTTTGACTTTGACTTTTAAATTTTGACCTTTGACTTTCTCATTTAACTTTAAAATTTTCAAATTTAGCTTTTCGGTTTGACTTTTGAGTTTGACTTTTTAAATTTGACTTTTGAGGTTTTTAGTCAAAGGGTTTGACTTTTAAGTATGATTTTGGCTTCTAGTTGTGCTTTTGAGGTCTACGAGGGAAAAGAAGACATGAAAGAGAGTCAGGATAAGTTAAGACAAAAATTCAACATGTTCAATTATGTCCCTGGAGAAACTCTGGAAGCTCAGTTGTAGTGATTTAGCACACTCACTACTGAGATGAATATTGCTGGGATCTTCTTGACCAAATCTGAGATAAACAAAAAGCTACTGAATTCACTTCCGAAATCGTGGGATATGAATGTGACTGCCATCAAGAAGACAAAAGATCTCAATCGTCTTAGTCTTGCTGTTGTAACTGAAGAACTTGACGCTTTGAAGTATGGAAAAACAATAAGTTTTGCAAACCTCCAGGTCAATGAAGTTTCATGCTCTCAATCATGTGAAGCTACGCTTAAACTTCTTCGTGAACATAATGTTTTGCTAAAAAGGGAAGTCAAGGACCTAAAATACGAAGGATATGAACTTAGAAAATGACAGAAACGCCTGAAGGCTAAATTAGAAGCAAAACCAAAGACTTTAGGAAGCTTCAGGAAGATTATAGCAATAAATGTGAAAATTATGACTATGTTAAGAAACAACTTGCTAAGTTAACTGCTAAGCTTGACATATTAAAAAGCAAATTTGAAACTCCAGTTTTTTATTTTAAAAAATTTGATGTGTCAAGCGAAGTAGTTGCGAACATGATAGACCATTATTTGCATTTTAAAAATAACCAACAAAAAGGTCTAGGGTATGATAGTGTTCCTCTACCTTTGAATCATAACTACACATCCATCCATATGACACATGAAGAAATTGACAGAGAGGCACATCTTCAATACGGAAAACCAATTGGATTTTTGTCAGGAGGTAAAGTAGAAAAGGATGAGAACAAGGAGAACCCCATTGAACAAACCAACATATCCTTGAACTCTGAATCAGTTGCTTCTGATCAACCTGTTGTTGGTAACTACATGCCACCAATTCTAGTGAAACAGAGTGGCTGTTGTAATTGTGCTTATGGGAACAATAAGAGACAAGGCAATGATACACCACCAGGGGCAGGAAGAAACAACTTCACAGTGAAGAAAAAGACATGTTTTCACTTTGGAACACCTGGACACATTGCCAAAAATTGTCCTAATTATGCATACGTTCCCTACTATGCACAAGGCTAACAGAACGCACCAAGTGGGAGATACTTCAAAATAAACCCTTCCATGTCACAATCGCGCAATAGTGACTGGAACACACAGATGACCAAGAATCAATCTTCTAGGGTCAAGAATCCAAATCCCAAAGGCAAGAAGGGAATGTCATCCAAGAAGTCCAATCCAAGAGATGCTCATGTGAAGCCAATACCGGTTAGGTCAAAATCATCTCGGAAACCGACTTCGAGTTCAAAATCAAGTGCCGAGGCACCCATCAGATCGAAAAAATGGGTCAAACCCAACTACAAATGGGTTCCAAAGGTTCAATCTCCCAAATCACCTAATGAATCTAATACTTATACATCTTCTATTTGTGATAAACAGGACATGTAGTGGGAGAATGTTCCTTGCAAAGATGACAAAAGGTCGACCCGGTTTCAAAATGGACTAGGTTCCAAAGACCAACTGATCCCACTCTGTGACGGAGCAGCTATGGAGGCATATCATCAGACTTCGGTTTGTTGGTAGTGGCTGTTCCAGGTACATGATATGGAGGGATCTCTCAACTATACAACACTCAGAACATTGTTTGAGAGTATGTGTCCTTGCGGGAAGGGAAGAAAGGAAGTGATTACTCATGGGGTTAGTGCTTAATGACATGAAGAATTTTTAGATCTGTTCTGAGATTATGCGTGCTGTTCTCAGACCTTCTGGATGCAAATTCAATCGGTGAATTATGGTTTGCGTTTTCTTCTCTATACTCCTGGGTTTATCTTACTTTGATTCGTTTTAAAGACATTTTTCATTTTCTTAATAGTTTTTTGTTAGTAGTTATTATTGGGAAGTGATATCAAGGATGTGATAACGGGTACTCTAAAACATGTGTAAAGGACTGAATCTGAATTGTCTAGACTCTGTGTTCAATGCGCTGGTAGGCACGAAGGATTTAACAGTGTGGATTTAGATAGGATTGTTTGGACTGACCATACGACGCTCGGGTAGATTGAGCAGTGAGATAAACACGGGAACCTACATGATACACTAAATTAATACGCATCTATAACAGTGGTTCGAATTTTCCTTGATGTACGGACTTATGTCCTTAATTCTGGTTCTGATAAGGCGACTGAGTGGTTCTGATAAAGTAGGTCTATAGGAAATTATTCTCTTGCTTTCTGTCTGTCAGTCATATCTTGCTTCCTCTGCATGATCGGAAGATCCGACCTAGAATTCAGCATATGCAACTCTATATCTACACACCTTCTTATCTATGAAACTATTTCTATATGTTAGCCATATGATGTCCCCTCTGCGTGATCGGAAGATTCGACCTAGGACACAGCATATGCTGTCTCACAACTTTGATCCTAAACAATTTTCTTTTTGTTAAATTTGTTCATAGTTTTCCTCTATGCACAAATTTAGGGGGAGAATTAAAAAAAATTCAAAAATCAGAAAAATTCAAAAAAAAAAAAACAAAAATCAGAAAATTCAAAATCAAAAAATAGTGTTATATTCTGTTTTATTTCTTGTTCAAGAAAATCAAAAATCCAAAAATATTTTTGTTTCTGTTTTATTTTTTTAGAAAATATGAAAAATCCAAAAATATTGTGTGCTAAATTTTCTTTTAGTTTTGTTTTGTCTTGAAAAGTGAATTCAGGTGAAGATGAAACGCATGGAGTTTGTGTCAAATATTTCTGATCCAAGGCTTCATCCGTGATCATCGAAGAATTCTCATTCGAAGGAGCAAGAAATGAATATTATTCTTTCGACATTCAATCTTTCAACACCAAAAGCAAGGTGAAGCTAAAATTGAAGATTATGTGATAGATTGCATTGAAGCCTCCTCAATTAGTCTGCTGCTATCTTAAACCTGCTAAAGTGATCCAGAAGATTTGTTCTCTTTGATGTTCTCTCTGAATATTCTCAAGATGAAAGTGCTATCTTTCAAGAATCGGTACATCAAGCCACCTCACCCAATGTACGTTCAGAGTCAAATCTTGAAGAAATGCCCAACTGCTCCAGATGAAGTAAATTTTTGAAGATTCATCATGTTCATCTCGAAGCTATGAAGAAATTGAAGATAAATGTTGAAGCCAAGCTCCCAATGAAGATTATCAAGAAAAGCCAACGACCTTTTTAGGGGGTGTTTGTTGGGTAAATTAAGAAAAGAAAGCTATAAACCAAGCGGGAGATTGTTGGGTCAAAAATATGGTTTATACTTTGCTTTTCTAGGCATTTGTATTTTTCTGTAACGTTTTATGAGTTTACGGCCAGGTGGGTGTTTACAGCCGTAAACCCTGTTTACAGCCAATGTTTCTCATGTGTATATATATATATATATAAGGATGAGGGGTGTGAGGAACAAAGAGAGAGAGAAAGAGAGAAAGAGAGAGAGAGAAAGAGAGAGAGAGAGAGAGAGAGAGAGAGGAGCTTATGTGTGTGTATTCTAAGGTATTTTCTAGAGAGAGAAAGTGAATCTTGTGTAAGGAACTTAAATCATATCATCAATACATTCAAGATTCAAGTAATTCTTCTCCTCCTACTCTTCTATTTTGATCTGGCATCATCCGTTTGATTGGGATTCCGCACCACCAAACGGATCTGATTGATACACAAATAGATTTAGGACTTACATGAGTTCCTGATAGCACTCTCATAGGTCCGGAGATCATTCGGGAAACGACAGAGAAGATTGTTCAAATTCGTGAACGATTGAAAGCCTCTAGAGACTGATAGAAAAGCTATGCAAATAAATGAAGGAAACCTTTGGAATTCTCGGTGGGGGACCGCGTTCTTTTGAATGTCTCACCCTGGAAGGGCTTGATACGCTTTGGAAAGCATGGAAATCTCAATCCAAGACACACAGGGCCTTTCCAGATTATCGTTAGTATCGACCCTGTAGCTTACAAAGTCAACCTACCCCGCGAACATAGTAACATACATTCTACTTTCCACGTCTCGAACTTGAAAAAGTGTCTATCCGACGAGACTCTTGTAATCCCACTCGACGAGATTGAGATCAACGAGAGCCTCAACTTCATGGAAGAACCTGTAGAGATCATAGACCAGGAGGTTAAGAAAACGAAGCAAAGTCGTATCCCAATAGTGATGGTTCGCTAGAATGCCAAGCGCGGACCTGAATTCACTTGGGAGTGTGAGGATCAGATAAAACTGAAATATCCACATCTTTTTACTTAGTTAATTGTAACTACTTATTTGGTTAAACTCTAATTTCGATATGAAATTCTCCCGAACGGGGGGACGATGTGACAACCCGAAATTTCTATCTTGTACAACCATTCAATTCAATCAAAGTCAGACTTTTTTCTGCTATCTTTTAGCATTGTTTGGAGTCTGTTTGGGTGTTCTAAGCCTAGTACATTCAAGAATCGGGTGTTAGGAAGTATCTTCTTGAGTCTATTTTACCCTAATCAAGCTTTAAACCCATTATGAGGACTTTACAGCCAAACCTTCATGTTTGGGTCGTAAACTCATGTTTGGCCATGAACTCATGTTATAGACATGCGTTTTCATCACTTTCCTCATTTCTCTTCCCTTTCAAGAATATAAACCCGAATTCTCTCTCAAGTATCATAGGATCTTCATCTTGATCTTCCAAAAATGTAAGAATTCTTTCCTTTAATTTGTTGTTACATCTCTTTATCTAGTGATTGTACATGATTTCATCCACGAAGTCTCTTCATTTTGATAGATCTTCAAGTGTTCTGCAATTCACCAAGAACACACACTAGTATTCTTGGATCCTAATCACCTTTGCAAGCTTCTAATAAGTAAGTACACTACCCTTAGCTTGTTATATACTTGAATCACTTGTTAAACACTTAGAAAACATCAAGAAACTCAATAAAAAAGGTGTCTACGGCCAAGGAAATCTCCTTCGGCCGCAAACCCTAATTTGCGGTGCATTTGTGCCACCACTCCTTCCTAAGGCTTAGACTTGAACCTATAACACTTCCTAATGACTTGTAAGACATTAACGCACAATTTGGTACAAAATACCATGAGTTTACAGCAGTAAACTCATAGGTTCGTGAACCCCTTTGGCCGTAAACTCATGTGAGACTTCCATGTTGGCCGTAAACTCCTATGTGAGGCCATACTTCCCTTATATGCAATCCTATGTGGTTTAACACTTCAATACAAGTGTTAACTAGTCCTTAATATTGTTCCATTTCATTATTAGGTGTTATAAACACTATTTAGATACATATATGTTTCATTATATGCTAAATAGGATCTGTTTGTGTTTAAGTCTTCACTTGAAACTTAGCATCCTATATCGATCTTTCATTCACATCACTCACTACAGGTGAGTTCAAACCCCTTAACTTATCTTTTAAATGATTTTAAATGCTTTTATGGGGGGAATACAAGTATAAAACATGTTAGTTATATAATCAATCACATTTGATTTATAATTGTGTTTCAAACAAATGATTTCATATACTTCAAACTATGTTTCAAACAAAGGATTTCATTGACTTTAAACTGTGTTATCAAACAAACTACTTTAAATCGTTTTATAAACTGACATCAAGTCATTATTATTTATTGTTCAAAACTCTTTAAATGTATTACAAAACTTCTTTTAAAATTATATAATGTCAAAAGCATGTCTATATATGTATAGTTATATAAATAATGTTTAAAGGACTTAGGACTGCTAACTCGCTTTATTTCCTTTTCCTTGTTTAGATGTGGACTTATGGTATCCGTTATTTGTCCGAAGGTCATCTTAATATTAGATATATATTATGTATACATATGTAGATAAAAAGTACTATCAATCAATTCAGTACCTTTGGGTAGCAAAGGTATACATTCAGTCATTTATTCAATTACAGAAATCACTAGTAAACTATAATAGGTATAGTTTAGGAGAATATTATCATATACAAATACTATAACAGAGAATACTATAACAAAGAATACTATAATAGAGAATACTATTAAAACAACAAGTATACTATAACAAGGTTCAAAAATAACATAATATGCGATACTACTTCATGATACAGTGACCATTTCGTTGGGTCACGTTTTGTAACCAGAATCTCCTGGTGGGAGAGCGTGAGTTTGCGTATAGATCTATACTAGATTGACTATCCTACACCCTTGTTGTTCGCTACAGTGGGATTTGCAAGTCTACGGGTGCCAAATGTCATTTCTTCTGATGTCTTTCATCGTCGTGTTATAGTCAGTTTAGTATGGTAACAATCTTATCACATTTTTGCCTTAATTAAACCATTCATTTTAAGGTAGTTATTACTTCAGTACTTAATACAAATAATATTGTAGTACACATATATCTTCCCACTATATTCAAATTGTGATCTTCTCACATAAAGGGTAATATAAAACTATATTTTGGTAATGATAGTCATACTTGGGAAAATATCCACTTTTCATAGAATCAAACATTCAAAACAGTCGGGTCTTGGTAGAATACTACTTTTTATACTAGTAGAAAATATAGGATTTTTCTAGGAGTTTTCAAACATATACAAACATTTACATTGAATATTTACAAACATTTTCATCGTACTTATACAAACATTGACACTAAATACTTATAAACTCACCAGCTTAATGTTGATCTACACTTTCAAAATAACTTTTATTCTCAGGTCATCAATAAACAGGTACCGATGGCAGGTTTTGGAGAAGACGGAGCACAGTCAAGACTCATCTTTTATTTTGATTATTCATTTTTTGTGTCTTATTACTATGAAAAGAACACACATGTATTAAACTATACTATTAATGCAATGGATGATGTTGTTGCTTGTTTACTACTTTGCATTGTTATGATACTGTACATGACGTCCTCCGCCCCAGAACGTTTCCACCGTTCCGGTTTTGGTGTGTGATAGAAACTAAGAAGTATATATAAGAAAACAAAATAAAATGTAAAAGTTTCACTTAATAAGAAACGGACATGCTTTGGAAACATGAAATTTTCATAAAAATACATAATAAATGTGGTATAATAGGTAAAATATCTAGTTGCGGCAATAGAATAGATAACATAAATAACATACATGAGTTTTATAGATAACAAACTAAATATGTATTATTTGTATTATAATTGTATTATATTATAACCGTAGTTTTCATGCATGAGTAGGACATAATATTTTTTCCAACAAATCAAGAAGTCCCTTGTTAATTAAAGTGACCCTCATACCCCTGTGTTCCCAAAATCACAATTAGTTTATCTAACTATACACTCCAAACCTCATCATTTTAAAGTTGTGTATTTAATGAAAACTATGATTATAATATAAATAACAAATATTTATACATAACATTTGTAACACCTGGCTAAAACAAAATACACCCAATTATTATTATTATTATTATTATTATTATTATTATTATTAATACAAAATTAGTGTACATTACATTAACATATCTTACAAGTTGTTATCATACATATCAAAAAAACTATACATGATCGGATCGAGTTGGGTTTTACATGTTAACAAAACATATCATAACCAGTTAATTTATAAAAACACACTATGGCTACTTTATCATGCTCTTCCTTCTATTCATAATACTTGTATCTGCAATCATAAAACATTTAACAATTGTAAGCTCGAAAGCTTAGTGAGTGCAAATCAATGAATCATAACCTAATTACCTCTCATGGGTATTGTATATAAATGTTATATTCCTCCTCATCAATATCATTGATTAGCTCTATCTCATAACATGATCTAATTACCTCTCATAAATCCATCATGTGTATCTTTATGATCTCAATAAGACAATAAGAAGAATTATTTTAGTGATCTCATACATAATGTAATTAAATCATCTCTTATGAATTCATTATGAACATTTCATGTACTCAACCAATTTCTCTTTCACATATATATACAAATGTTACATATATAAATAATATATATATATATATATATATATATATATTATCTAAATATTTCAATAATTAATGAAATCAAATTCATATATTAGCATTTAAATCACAATTTAACCAAGAATTACTCACCTTGTTTATGGCCTACTCGGGTAATATTCCAAACTTGGAACTTCCTTGATCAGCCTCTTCGCTTGATTTCCTATTCACAAAGCCAATTCATACACATCATTGATAAAGTAATATTCATGGCTTAACTCATATAAATCATCTCTCTTTGATGAAGTCATGTCATCATCTCAATTTTGCACAATCCGTACACATACTTAATGACTTAATCCATTAATTCATATTGTTCACCTATGAGCTCTTAATCTCATGGATTAAGTTTCCATCTCAACTCCTACTTCTCACATACAAAGATCATAATCATTAGAATAAGTTGTAATTAAGCTATATAACAACATTTACTAACTAACTTTCATCATTTAAGTTCATAACCTTCAGTTGGGGTTTCATCATAACCCTCATAAATTTGCCTTAAATCAGAAGTTGATGTGTTAGAAGTAGAAATTTATAGCTTAATCCACCAAATTGAATCTTTAATTTGTAACCCTCAATAAGAATTGGACTCTTAGGGATTTAATAGGTTAAATCGCACCTTAGTGTGTGTGTTTTTTAGAGTGTTTTATCAAAATGATATGTATACAAATCATTTATTTTTTAACCTATTTCAGTCGTGGCGTGTCTTTTATTTCTCTATCGTGACATTTCTCGATCTGTCACAAAAAAAATAAAGGGCAATCCACTTTCCCACCACATCGTGGCATTTCAAAGTACATTGTTGTCACTATTCATTTTGTGTAACTCTAATCACCATTACGAGGTTACGTTGTGATTTCATCCTTGCCACATCGTGGTTTACACATAAATATATTTTTCTCTACATTTGATCACTAGTTGTTGTTAATTATATTTTTACACTATAACACTCATTTTTATCCAAGGAAAAACATATAATACTTTTACAATAGTCATACTCATGCATAAAAATACAAGTTTACAAAATGGGTATTACAAGTTATCATCCCCTTTAAATGATTTCATCCCCGAAATCTATCATTTTAGGTTGCTATATATATCTCAACTTTTCATCTACCTCGATCTCTGACTTAGGCACAACTTTCGTCTTATCAAACAAGGTTTTTCTCAAATAGGAAATATGAAAAACATTGTTAATGCCTTGTAACTCTTGCGGTAAATCTAATCGATATGCAACTTCCCGACTCTTTATAAAATTTGGAGAGGTGTAATATACCAAGGAATTAAATTTCTGCTTTTACGAAACGAATTATAGCTTTACATGGAAACACTTTTTCAGCATCACCATATTGCCCACTTTAAACTCTAACGGTTTTTGTATCATGTTTGCATATTGTTGTTGGTAAAGTTGAGCAATTCTCATGTGCTTTCTGATTTCTCTAACTTTGGTCTCAGTTTCTTCGACAATATTAGGTTTTGCTAACGGTTTTTCTCCGGCCTTAGTCCATCAGGTTGGGGTTCTACGTATAATGCTTCAAATGTTTCCATTTGAATACTAGAATGATAGATATTATTGTATGCGGATTCCATTAACGGTAGGTGTTCATCCCATCTACTAGCAAAATCAATTACATAAGCTCGTAACATATCTTCAAGTGTTTGGATCATCCTTTCACTTTTCCCATCAATCTGATGGTGATAAGCAGTTCTCATTAAGATTTTAGAGCACATCTGCTCCTTGAAACTCTACTAAATCCGAGATGTAAATCGACTGTCCCGACCAGACATGATAGAAATTGGCACACCGTGAAATTTGACCACCTCTTAAATGTAAACATCAGTTAATCGATCAACTAAAAAAGATTTCTTTTATGGTTATAAATTGAGTGGATTTGGTTAAACGATCAACCACAGCCCATTAAGAATCATATCCTTATGAAGTTCGTGGTAGCTTTGTATCAAAGTCCAAGCAATCTCGTCTCATTTCTTCATAGGAATAGGCAACGATTGGATTTCTCCTCCTGGTTTTTGGTGATTTGTTTTCACTTGTAAACAAGTCAAATAAGTTTTGACATATCCTCCAACGTCTCTTTTCATCTCGGGCCACCAATACATTGTCTTCAAATTTTGGTCTTTCCTGGCCGTAAAATTGGGGATGTCACAGTTGGTACATAACGTTAGTTTAAGTGAACTAGGAATTTGTAGGATTTCTAGAATTAAACATAGAATGTTAAGTGGTGATTATGAGATGAGTGTCCAGTATAATTAGGAAGTATGCATGAATAGACATGAACAGTAGCTTATTTAGGGAAGTTGCCTAAACGGCTTTTATGTACTAAATGATTTATATATAGCCATAAAACGCATTATATGCCTTATGATACTATTATTTGATCAGATATATGGTCTATTGTTGGCTTGATCTGGAGTTTTATGTGTTCAGATTTCTAAACGTTTAATTATGATATTCGATCTGGCATGTAACTTTTCGTAGTGATAAGGAGATTTATACGTTTATCATAAATAAAGCTTTCCCTACCTTAATTCTCATAACTTTACACTAAACGCCTGGATTGATGTATAGATCGACATAGTCAGAACTCACAGTAGATTAGGAAACGCTACTGGAAACCAGCAACCTTAGTCAGGAGTGATTGAGCATGTGCCAGAGGTAAAAGTTGCATCAGAGCTAATCACAATGGCAGGACTACAAGAAATGATGCAGATGATGTTGGATCATCAGCTTGAAGAGACAAGGTGTATACTTCAATAGAATAGGTATGAACCTACTGTACTTGTTGTGTAACTTGAGTTGAATGAAGGAAAGTCAGAGGAGGGAAACTACGGTCGGACTGTTAGCCAAGTTGAACCAAGAATGGTCAGAAGGAACCGACCAAATGAAGTATATTATGGACATAGATGCAAGTATAAGGAATTCATGGGATCCAAACCATAGAGTCACATCGGTGGAAGTCATGGATTGGATCTCCAAGATAGAGATGGTGTTTGAAAGTTGCGACTGCAGCAAAAAGCAGAAGACCGTTCTCGTGGTCAGACAGTTGAAGACAAGATTATTAAGTTGGTGGAAGTTACTCTTGATACCATGCCCAAGGGAGAAGCTAGCAAGATGTCTTGGGTACACTTTTTGGTGCAATTGAAAATGTAGTACTATTCTGAGAAGGATCTTCTGGAGCTTAATAACGAATTCTAGAACCTTAATAAGGGAAAAATAAGTGTCAACGAGTATCCCGCAAGTTTTACAGAGAAGATGAAGCTTGTTCCTTACTTGGTTCCAACTAAACACTCCAAGATCAAAAAGTTTACTAATGGATTGCCAGTGGACTTTGGTCTAATGGTGAAACAAGAAACCACTTTGAAGGTCGTCATCTAGGCGGCCAATAACGAGGAAACCTAATTAAGGGAAACCAGTCTGGAGAGAGCAAATGTAGGAGAGAAAAGTATGTCTGAGTGATCTTCAAGTTCCGACAAAGAGAGTAGATTTTCGAATTCCGGTCCCATCAACAAAAGGTCTACGGATATTTATGGGGAAAAGTCGTGCGAGAAGTCTAGGAAGAAACACTCTGGGAAATGTGACGAAGAGGTGACATGTTTCAATTATGGGAGAATTGATCATCATGCTAATGAATTTACATCCAACAAGAAGGTATGTTACTGATGTAATGAACAACGGCATATTGCTAGGGACTTCTCGAAGAAGAAGCAGGCTATAAACCCTAATGTACCGCCAAAGTCAACGGCAAGAGCATTCCAGATGATCCTTGATGAATCAGGCGACGATGCAAGGGATCAGGGTTAAGGATTTATATATCTGAAGATGGAGATATAAATTAGCCATATAGATAGTATCATGTGGTGTAGCCTACCATGAGAGGCATAATGCAGGGTGAACTTGAATATTTATGTAATTGTTTCAAACATAAACCTTAGTTATGTTATCTGATGTGTTAAATGACTATGTGAAATTCTTGTATAGTGACTAAGAAAATATGAGGCAATTCTTGGGATGAGTATGAGTAGGTGTGAAAGGTACTAGAGGCCTATAATATCGGAAGCATAAGGCTCGCACTTGGATCGGGGAATTCAAAAGGATTCTAAGGCATTAGTAGTTGAGTTTATTTCGTTTGTTTTCGCCGTTACCATCAATTTGGTAATGACTATGAAGATGACTGTTATTCCAACCCTAGTAGTCATATCAAAAGTGAAATAAGTTAATTGGTTCATAGAACCATATTCGATGTAGTATCCGACTCAAGTCATGAGGTTAAAGGAAAGGATAACCAAAGCAATTGATAGAAGTGTCGCAACCGTCGGTAAAGCTAAACAGCCTGTAGCTAGAATTGCTACTTACTATAATGTGATTATATCACATTATAACAAGAAGGAATGTGTCATCCAGAAAGGTCGTTTGATTATGAAATTCGCGGGTTGCTGACCCTGCATGGAAGGGTCTGAGTTCCGTACTGGCGCAGAGCATGGCATATTTTGATGGATGAGGCCCACAAATCAATGTTTTCAATCCATCCTGGGGAAAAAAAGATGTACAGAGATCTTCTTCCTGATTACTGGTGGCCCTGCATGAAGAGGGATGTAGCCTGGTACGTTGAGAGGTGCCTGACTTGCAGGAAGGTCAAGGCGGAGCACCAGCAGCGTCATGGCAAGACACGACCGTTGGATATCCCTATGTGGAAATGGGAAGATACTACCATGGATTTCATCATGAAGCTTCCCAGGACCGCACATGGAGTGGATTCCATAGGTTCATCATGGATAGGTTCACCAAGAGTGCCCATTTCATCCAATCCTGGAGAGCATTTCGGCCGAGAAGCTAGCTGTTATCTATATTCCAGAGGTTGTAGCCTGACACGGAGTGCCAGTCTCTATGATTTCTAATAGAGATGTACAATTTACTTCCAGATTCTTGAAGAAATTTCATGACGAGTTGGGTGCTCGTCTGCACTTTCGCACTGCTTTCCACCCGCAAACGGATGGTGAGAGTGAGCAGACCATCCAGACATTAAAGGATATGCTGCGGACGTGCGTATTACATTTTAGTGGAAGTTGGGGTACCTACCTACCCTTGGCATAGTTTTCCTACAATAATAGCTACCATGTGAGTATTGACCGTCCTCCCTTCACGATGTTATACGAGAGAAAGTTCGGGGCCCCAATATGTTGGGGTGAGGTTGGGTAGAGGGTCATGGGGAGTAACAAAGTGGTGCTCAAGACGGCGAAGAGGATCCTACAGGTCCGGAGCAGGCTTCAAACTGCTCAGAGTCGGTAGAAAAGTTATGCCGACAAGCGTCGTTCAGAACTAGAGTTCTAGGTTGGGGATATGGTCCTCCTGAAGGTGTCACCTTGGAAAGGTGACATCCAATTCAGGAAGCGGAGCAAGTTGGGCCCCAGGTACATTGGACCTTCCAGGGTTGCAACCCGGGTGGGCAAGGTGGCATATAGGCTGGACCTACCAGCCGAACTTAGCCAGATTCATAGCACCTTTCATATCTCCCATCTACGGAAGTGCCTGGCAGATGATTCAGTAGTGGTGCCTCTTGAGGATATTCAGGTGGATGACAGCATGAACTACATTGAGCAGCTAGTAGCTATCCTCGACAGGAAGTCAAAGGACGTAAGGAAAAAGAGGGTTGAGCTGGTGAAGGTGCAATGGCAGCATCGCAAGGGCTCATAATGGACATAGGACCCAGAGGACGAGATGAGGGAGCACTACCCCGATGTTTTCCCATATGCAGTGGCAGACTTCGAGGATGAAGTCTAGAATAAGTGTGGGAGATTTGTAGTGCCCAGTTC